>NC_135884.1:49554785-50963201 GCF_964194155.1 Cetorhinus maximus | reverse complement strand
CCCCCCCCCCCCCCCCCCACCCCCCCCCCCCCCCCCCCACCCCACCCCCCCCCCACCCCCCCCCCCCACCCCCCCCCCACCCCCCCCCCCCCACCCTCCCTCCTCCTCCTCCCCCCCTCCCTCCCTCCTCCTCCTCCCCCCCTCCCTCCCTCCCTCCTCCTCCTTCCTCCTCCCTCCTCCTCCTCCTCCTCCCCCTCCCCTCCTCCCCCCTCCCTCCCTCCTCCTCCTCCTCCCCTCCCCTCCCCCCTCCCTCCTCCCCTCCCCCCTCCCTCCTCCCCGCCCTCCCTCCCTCCTCCCCTCCCTCCCTCCTCCTCCCCCCCTCCCTCCCTCCCTCCTCCTCCCCCCCTCCCTTCCTCCTCCCCCCCCTCCCTCCCTCCTCCTCTCCTCCTCCCTCCCTCCTCCTCTCTCTCTCCCTCCCTCCTCCTCTCTCTCTCCCTCCCTCCTCCTCTCTCTCTCCCTCCCTCCTCCCTCTCTCTCCCTCCCTCCTCCTCTCTCTCCCTCCCTCCTCCTCTCTCTCTCCCTCCCTCCTCCTCTCTCTCTCCCTCCTCCTCCTCTCTCTCTCCCTCCCTCCTCCTCCTCTCTCTCCCCCTCCTCCTCTCTCTCCCCCCTCCTCCTCTCTCTCCCCCCTCCCTCCTCCTCCTCTCTCTCCCTCCCCTCCCTCCTCCTCCTCTCTCCCTCCCTCCTCCTCCCTCTCTCTCCCTCCCTCCTCCCTCTCCCTCCCTCCTCCCTCTCCCTCCCTCCTCCCTCTCCCTCCCTCCTCCTCCTCCTCTCTCTCCCTCCCTCCTCCTCTCTCTCCCTCCCTCCCTCCTCCTCTCTCTCCCTCCCTCCCTCCTCCTCTCTCTCCCTCCCTCCTCCTCTCTCTCCCTCCCTCCTCCTCTCTCTCTCTCTCTCCCTCCCTCCTCCTCCTCCTCTCTCTCTCTCCCTCCCTCCTCCTCCTCCTCTCTCTCTCTCCCTCCCTCCTCCTCCTCTCTCTCTCTCCCTCCCTCCTCCTCTCTCTCTCTCTACCTCCCTCCCTCCTCCTCTCTCTCTCTCTACCTCCCTCCCTCCTCTCTCTCTACCTCCCTCCCTCCTCCTCTCTCTCTACCTCCCTCCCTCCTCCTCTCTCTCTACCTCCCTCCCTCCTCCTCTCTCTACCTCCTTCCTCCCTCTCTACCTCCCTCCTCCTCTCCCCTCTCTCTCCCTCCTCCCTCTCTCTCCCGCACTCACTCTTTCTGTCCCTCACAGTCTGTCCGTCTCTCTGTATCTCTGGTAATTTAAATTCCTGCTCGGCTGATTGGCGGTTGCTGGGTCACGTGCTCTCGCTCTCGCGTCTGGTGCTCGAGCCACAGAGGACGCGGCTTAAGCTTCGCCGGGCTCCGGAATCCGGATCGGCTCCGGCTTCACCACCACCACCACCCCCTCCCCCCCCCCCCCAGCCCGAATCGAGAGTCGCTGCATCGGGGCTCCGTCTCTCGCTCCCCTCCCTCGTCTATCGACTCCCAGGCGGCATGGGGGACAAAAAGAGCCCGAACAGGTGAGAGCTCGGCGGCTGAGGAAGGAGAGGGAAGACCTTTAAAATGGTGGCGGTGGCGGCAGCAGCGGCGGCGCCGGGATTGTCTGCTCCGGCCGAGTGTCGGTGGCCTGTGCCGGCCGGGCTGACTGTGCGCCCGGGGCGATGGCGGCTGGAGCTGTGTGTGTGTGTGTACACACAGGGAGGGGGGGAAGGCAGCAGCGGCGCCGGCTGGCTGGCTGGCTGGCTGGAAGAAAAGACGACGAAAGAAAACAGCCGATTTTTTTTTTAATGCCGCGGCGATGGGAGGCGAGCGGCGCTCGTGTGTCTGGGGCTGTAATGTCGGAGTCTGTCTGTGTGTATATACACACACACACACACACACGCACAGATCTAATGCTGTTCCTCCTTCCTTTTGTTTTTATTGCAGCTTTTCAAGGCCAAAGAGGCAAGCCAAACCTGGCTCGGAGGACGGCTTCTGGGACTGTAGTGTCTGCACCTTCAGGAACAGTGCGGAAGCTTTCAAATGCAGCATTTGTGATGTACGGAAAGGGACGTCCACACGGTGAGCGACCAGTTTTTTTGTTGCCCTTTTTGATTTGTGTGTCTTGTTTTTTTTGAGGAGGAGGGGGGCAGTGGAGATGTGTGTGTGTGTGTGTGTGTGTAAATCATTAAATACTGGTTGAATCCAGACTTGTTGATTTTGATGTCACCCTGGCTGTGCTGGATCCGTTTCCATTTTCTTGCTTTGTAACAGAATTGTTATATAATGCAACCCCTCCTGTTGTGTATGTTTGGACGATCGTTTAAAATAAATGCTCGGATTGAGGGCTGCCGTGGCATTCTGTTGTAAATGGCAGGCACACTGGAGATGGACATGATCATGGCTGAGGGGGAAGGTAACTGAGAATGGAGATGAGGGGCGGCGGGGGGGGTGGTGCGGATAGGGTAGCTTCTGGGGAATGTGTTGTTAACAGGATTTTTGCCAGGGGCTGAAGAGTTATCGCCCTCCTGGTTTCTCAAAAAATTTTACGTCGAGGTGAGTACGCGCTTGCTCTTGGACAGGTTTAAAACTGAATATGCCATTGCAGGTGGTGTGCAGAGGTTGGTGCTTTTGTTGGTGTATTCTTTTTGTGTAGGAACACACCGTGCATGGTGAAGTAGTGTGAGGATTTATTTCTCTTTGTGTATCTTTCCAGTTTTATCAGACGTGACAGAGCTTAAAGTAAATCATTCACCAATGGTTTGGGTAAATCCACTTTCTTCAGTTCAGTGGTTGACACTGCACCTCTGAACTTAGTGATGAGAACATGGAAGGGTTTCAGGAACTGCTTTTATAAACTTCGATGATTGTCGTCATTTATGAAAATATTTTTCTCTTCTTTTTAAAATGACGGCATTTCTGTACTTGCATCCAGCTGTGAGTAATAATTGACTTTCTGCAGAAATCCCTGTGTGGGCTGTTTATTGTGATGTGGCCGAGTTCTGACTTTATCTGACGCAGTGATTGAAACTCATTGTGGGGAAACACTTTCAGAAAGTTTTGTGCCTGTTTTCTGCGGAAACTACTGATGCATGAAAAAATAGCCACAATACTGTGAGAACCGTGCATCTAATCCTGGTCGCAAACAAGTGCGCTTTCCTGTCTCTTTAAATTGCACTGACGTGTTGGATGACTTGCTTTCACAACTTCGGACAGTTTAGCCAATCTACTTAATTTTTGTTTGATAGAATTTTATTGCTACATTTTTCTAAGTGATGAATATCGGGGCAAAAGACTTTCTGATGGAGGGCCACGCTTCCAGATTCAGTCAATGAACTGGCGTAGTTTCTATCCCGTGGGGCTACGAGGATAGAGTATGTTATGTGTAGGAGCGTCACGGTGGAATACATCTTTCCGCGTGTTCATTCAGCACAGCGATGCTACTACACTGGTCACAAAAATTAACTGTCTATCTCCCGGAATTAAATGAACATGCAGAATGTGAGCGAAAGCAGAATTGACACTGCTATGTCCACAGTTCTATTGATTAGTGGGGTTAAGCCCTGCATTACCAACCGTTTTTAACAGTTGCATTCCAAATTATTTTGAGACCAAAGCAGCATTTAGGAAAATGTGCTGACACACTTTAAATAGGAAAACCATTGCTGTTAATTTGCATTTGCCCTGTTAACATTTAACAAAATGAAACGCCCCAAGGGGCTTCACAGGAGCATTGTAAAAAGAAATGTGACAAAAAGATGTTGGGTCAGATGAGCAAATGTTTGGTCAGAGGTGGGTTTTGAGGGCTGTCATAAAGGAGGAAAGTGAGGCAAATTGGTGTAGGGAGGATATCCCAGAGCTTGGGGTTGTGGTAACTGAAGGCATGGTTGCCAAATTGGGGATGCACTAGAGGCCAGAATTAGGAGTGCAGATATCTTGGAGAGTTGTGGGGTTGGAGGAGGTTACTGAGGTAGGAAAGGGTGAGAGCATGGAGGGATTCGAAAACTAGGATTAGAATTTTACAATCAAGATGTTGCTAGACCAGGAGCCACTGTATGTCAGCGAGCATGGACGTAGGGGAATGGGCCTTGATGTGAGTTAAGACACGGACAGCAGAGTTTTGGATGACCTCCAGTTTAAACAAAATATGAATTTGTGATGGGAATAAAGAAGCATTTGTGTTTTGGAATTGTTGGATCAGTTAGGCTTTTCTGGTCCACCTTAACTTCATGGCTAGGGGGTGGACAATCCAAATGTTAACTTTCAAAATGACTGACCATAACAAAATTACTATCATGTTAGTGGGGCATGTAATGTAAATTTGCTGTTCTCTGTTTTGCAATTATGGAATTTTTATTATATACTATATTCAGTTATAAGACATTTTCCACCATCTTGATGCTTTAAAGCAAATTAACTGTTGTAACGTGGGAAACATGGTAGCCAATTTGTGCCCAGCAAGCTCCCACAAACAGAAATGTGGTAATGACCATATAATCTGTTTCTGTATCGTTGATTTGGGTATAAATATTGACCAGGAATCTGGGACTGACTTCCCTGCTCTTCTTTGATATGGTGTCATGGGATCTTTTGCATTCACCTGAGACAGTATTAGGGGCCTTGTATCTCATCCAGAAGATTGCACCTCTGTCAGTGCCACACTCCTTTAGTACTGCACTGTAGTATCAGTCTAGGTTTCGGAGCTCCAGTTTTCTGGAGTGGGACTTGAACCCACAACCAGGTGATTCAGAGGCAGGAGTGCTATCAACTAAGCCATGGCTGATGAGTACATATCTAGATTGGAAATGCCAGGATTGAACCCAGGACCTCATGCTTACAAATCAAGTGCTCTATGGCTGAGCTATGTTTCCAGTCACAAAGGACAATAAGGAATGACTGACTTGTTAAATGAGCACTTTATCAGTTCACAGCAGAGGAAGGTGATAAAATACCAGCATCAGAAAGGAAATTAAAACAGCTGAGTGAATTTAATGTTTTCAGCAAAAAATAATGGGACCAAAGATAGACAGATGCCCAGAACCTAATGGTTTCTATCAGAGTCTTAAAAGAAGCAGTTGAATTTTCCAAAATACTTGAGAACAAGGTATTGTACATTTTGGGTTGGAAAATTGCTTATGATAGACCCATTATTTGAGGAGGGAGACATTTGTTAAAGGGAAGTTACTGGAATCTAACTTTGGAGATGGTGCCTAGGGTACTTGAACGTGTAGGAGCTGTTCAATATTCAGTATTGATTGCCAAGAGGATTGAAGTTGTTTTCAGCCCCAACCATAAACTCTGCTCCCTTATGGGTGACTTCTTTCCTTCCCTCCTTGGCCACTTGCTCAGGTTGAACCAGACCATTGCTAAACTTCGATGTCCTGTTCAGAGCACAGCAGAACTTCAAAGCCCATTGTTGCTTTACAGTTCTCTAAAGCTCAATTTCCTTGGTATGTGCGATTGTGGCCATGAAACGCTTCAACCTGCCCATTAAGATCTGATGTGGGAGGCACCTCATTTCTCCACTCAGCATCAGAGGAAGCGATCAAATGGAGGCTAAACTGGGCATTCTATTATATGGCTTTTCTGTCATATGAAAGTAGTAATGGCTTGAGATGTTTCCTAGGTTAAATGTGCTATATGGCTGTTAAGTTCAATCTCCTGCTGAGCTAGATGATCTTGGCTGAAGCTGCTGCATTTGGCCTTGGTGCCCTTCAGTTATAGAGGAGGAAATTGGTCAGAAATTACTGTTCTTCTTCTTCCCTCTTCAATGACCCCATCTTAAAATGCATAAGAGTATTGACTAAGAGTAAGATTGAGTTGAGCTGCCATTTCCCCCTTGTCTTGGTTGAGTATCCTGTCAGCATTCATTTGGCTCACATGGATACGTATACCACTTGGTGACTTATCAGAAGGTGCAGCCCTTACGCATCGATGCCCCAATATGAATCGGTGCTTTCGGGGGAGGAGTGGAGAAATTTGATTTGCTGTTTTTGTAGAATAAGGACAACGGCAAGCACTTTCGTAGGCAGGGCTTTGAGGGACAGTGTAGCTAAATGTCTGTTTTCATTCCTCTGGTTTGATATCCATATGTTCAAATTAATACTGAGAACGATGAAGAGACTTGACTCCTTGAATCCTAATAGTTCAGGATAGCGTTTTAATGTGCTTGGTATTTTCTTTATGGAAATTAGTTCTCAAGCTTTATTATTTTGGATAATGGCTGGAAATTGGAGAGTGGTTGAGATGTGTTTTATTCCCATTTTTGTATTTCTAACTTGGATCTAAAAATTGACTAGATCAACACAATTTCCCAAATTCTTGAGTTGCTGGAACAAGTGCTTAGTAAGCTGTTGGACATGGTTGACACCTAACGTTTAAGTTGGTAGCACTTTTGCCTCTTGAGTCTAAAGTTTGTGGGCTCAAGACGCACTGCAGGACCTGAGCGCAAAAGTCTAGGCTGGCATTCTAGTACAGTCCTAGCCGGTGCCATCTTTCAGATGAGACAAAGGTCCTGTCTAACCCCTCAGATGAACGTACAAGATCTCATGACACTATTTTGAAGAAGACCAGGAGAGATACCCAGGTGCCCTGACCAATACTTATCCCTAGATCAGCAACACAGAAACAGATTATCTGGTCATTATCACATTGCTGTTTGTGGGAGGTTGCTGTGTGCAAATTGACTACCCTGTTTCCTGCTTTACAATGGTGACTACACTTCAAAAAGTATTTTGGCAGTAAAGCATTTTGGGACATCCTGAGGTCATGAAAGATGCTATATAAATGCAAATCTTTAAATGTACTTTCTTAGATGCTGTGGAATGTGCTCAATTTGTTTCCAAAGTGGTGTTGAATTTAGTGCAAATGCTGGTTTATCTTGGAGCCATTCTAAAAATTAACTTCACTTAATATTATTAAATAAGTGAAATACTTTGCCATTAATGGAGAGCAAAGCAATACACCTCCTTTTATTGGTTTACTTCTATTTTCTTTTGTTCTCTCTCTTCTAGCCTGGGAAATTCTGTTTGCATTGTTAAGAGCTTGTGTTCTGCTTTTCTGAAAATATTTAAGTGAATCACTGAAATTCTTTTTTGACTGTCAATGTGGAAAACGTGATCGGGTAACAGAGAAAGTTGAGGCTGCAAACTTTACTGCAAAACTAGAATAGTGTGGTTGATGTGTCAAAGTGAGATTTCGGATATCTGCATTGAGTGCACACACCTTTTCAATGCATTCACCCTCCAAGGATGCTTTATCTTTTGATAAGTTTTTTATTTGTACTTCGTGACTTCAAATTTTTATTACTTTGCTTGATTGTTCCAGCAAACAGCTCTGTGCACTTAGAAAACTTGTATCGTGGCTAACATGTCATCACATTGGTTTATAACTTCAAAATGAGCATTTGAGGAAAACAAAATGATTGGGGAGATTATTCATCTGTCTGCTATAAAAAAATCAATTAAGGGCATAAGAGGTGTAAGAGGTGTCCTTTTTGTCCTTTTTGTGACATCTTTTGGTTATCTCCACCTATCACTGGCCCTCTATCCAGCTCTACTTGTCCCACCCCCCCCCCTTAAATCAGCTTATATTTCACCTCTCCTCTATTTTTACTTAGTTCTGTTGAAGGATCATTCGGACTCGAAGCGTTAACTGTGCTCCTCTCCGCAGATACTGCCAGACCTGCTGAGTTTTTCCAGGTATTTTTGTTTTTGTTTTGGATTTCCAGCATCCGCAGTTTTTTGCTTTTATCAAGGAAAATTATTCCCTGCTGAGTCAAGTGTGCTCACTATCTCCTGTATGTTTTAATGTTATGCTCCTTCTACCCAAAGCCCTTTACATCTTTGAGATATTCTTGTACCTTGCTCTGTAATTTCATTACTATTCTAAAACTTTTTCTGATTAAAATTGAAATGATTTTTGCACGTTGCATTGCGTTTCTCTTCCTCTCCATACAGCACAAATGACCTTTCAGTTGATAATTAAAATTTGTTTTGGAGTTAATTATGTATCTTGTGCATCAAATAAGACTCATTTGAATCAAAGTTAGTCAACTAATAATCAGCTAACTTTACTATGCAAGATAATGTTACTTCAGATTTTCATTTTTATCTCTTGTTAGAAATGAACGCGTTTTTTTGTCAGCAAGCCTGGAAACCAGAAAGTGAGAATTTTTTTAAACATGTACTCCCTTTACTTATAAGAAAATATAACTGGATTGACCTTTTTAATTATGTTAAAGTTCTGATTGTGTCAATCACGAGTGATGCTTAGCTAGTTAACATGGCCATTGAATGCTGTTATCATTAGAACTTGCACTGCTAACTTACTTTCATTAATTGTTTAATTTTTGTGGTTCAGCGCCATTTGAGTATATTCTGTTCTTTTGTGTGTGTTTTCATTGTGGGAGACTAGGATAGCTTTGTACAGTATTTGTAAATATTTCCTTCTAGCTACACCTTAAAAGTTTGACATGATCTGTACAACTGGATGCTAAAATTACTGCGCTGTCACAATATTGCCACAGCTACCAAACCTGTAACCTATTGTCAGCACTGCACAATAATCACCTTTTTTCATAGGAATGTCCTTTGAAATAAACAAATTGGTCAGTGGGCATAACTGGCAACTGTTAGAATTTAATTTCTTCTCCCAATGGAGAAGATTGAAGCATAAATGTATGAGGTGAGCTTATGGTTTCTGAGAGTTGCAGTTACAGGTGGTTTTATTTACTGCTAGTCTCTGAAGAGGTTGTGCGCATGAAGAAAGCAACTAATCTAGCTTTTCACTCTTGCTTGCATGCTTGAGGTTCCTTTGTTCATGTGGTGTAACTGTTCTAAGTGTACTAATAAGGAGGGACATCAGTAATCAATATTATGAATATAATTGCCTCCCTCAGACTGGAGGCAGCCAGGTGCAAATGATTGCACAAGATTCAGGCTCCCATGTTTGTTCTTGGGAGCCGTATTTTCTTTTCTGACTTTTTAATTGCATTATGTAATTCTTTATTTCCAGCAGAAGGAACTAGATGTTTGCTTGACATTTTTCAGTGCATTATTTCAATGGGAAGATTTTACAGCCATTTATTTTAACTTATGAAGTTGTTGAAGTCTATATAATTTTTTCTATTTTTGTACTTCAGTTATTTCTAACCTTTCCAGGGGAGAACCTACTTATGACCTCAAAGGCAGAATTATACTCTGATAGAAAATGCACAAAATCAGTTGTAAGAAATCAAAACCTTCTGAAGAAGACATGTTCACAGAAAATAAAACTGACTTTCAGCACTTATTCTTCTGTAATAAGTTCAAGCAGTTTTTCTGGGACTTGTTCACCATTGTTATTTTTCTAAGCATATGTGCTTTTTTTTGCCATAAAAGGAACATAAAAGGCTTATTGTATTGTCTGTGTAGACTTTGAGTGCAGTTACACTACACCTGTAGCTTTTGTGCAAAGCAACTTTGCACTGATTCCACAATTCCAGTGTAAATGCAGTCTGACACTTGAGCCAAGCAAATTGAGATTCCCTGGATTTCAGAAAGTTAATTCCAAATGCTTGATACTCTCATATACTTGAATGAAAGTGCATCTGAATATTGAAGAGTTTAGACTTGGATATAATTCTACCAATTTACTCTATTATCAATGCATTAAAGGACCTAATGACAAACTTCTAAGATGTTCATTGTTAGGATAAGTGTTTTCTTGTGCGGGGAGGGGAAATGAGGTAGCAGTAGTATTGAAATGATGCGTTTTCAAGAATAGGCTTCAAATAAAACAAGCTGTACAAATTTCAAGTTCTAGTTTGGTGGGAACTACAAAGTTGTGAAAGGATGAAATCTACAGATTTGTTCTTTGGTCAACCTCCCCCACTGCCCTGAGTTTAGTGGTACCAACAGAGGAAAGAGCCCAATAGTGGCACCATGATGCATGATATGCTGTACAAAAAGGGGTGATGTGATGTGCTAGTTTAGATATAATAATTTTGTTCAATTTTCTAATGTGAAGAAAATATCTTGCATGCTAAATTTAGAAATGGTATAAAATGTTTTGGTCTTGTCAGCAGTCTTGTAAACAGATATTGTAAGAGCATTATTATGGCACTGGCCCACTTCCACAGGATAATTTTGAAGAAGCTGAGACAATTTGTACTATATTTTCAAATGTTAATTCTTGAAAATAATGAGCTCTTTTTCTAGTTAATTTTATTGTATATAAGCTGTGATATATTCCTGTCTCAGCTAAAATTCCAGTATTTCATGCAGCACAGAAGTGGAAGCTTACTTTATCATATATCTGCTAGTAAACTGAGTGAATAAAGTAATTCACAGATAATGCATAATATGCACAAACAAAATAGTGTTGATGCTGGAAGTATGAAATGAGACCAGAAGATATTGGGAATGCTCACCAGGACAGGCAGCATCAGGAGAGAGAAACAAAGTTAACGTTTCAGATTGATGGACCATGTGGTGAGAACTGAACAAAAAAGAGATGCAACAGGTTTGAAGCAAGTACAGATGCAGGGAAAAGGGAGAGGAAGAAAGACCAACAGGGAAGGTCTGTCATAGGGTGGAAGGCCGGAGAAATTAAATGACAAAAGGCATGATAGTGCAAGGCACAAGGGATGGCCGTGAGACAGTGATGTAAATGACAATAGCAAAATCATTATCAACAGCTGCTTTGTGAAAAAATGGGGGCAGTGGTTATAACTGGAAGCTCAGGGTCGATTGTGGATTGAATGGAGGCGTTGCACAAAGTGATCGCCCGCTCTGCATTTGGTGTGCCCTAATTAGTGGAAACTGCATCATGAGCAGTGAATTTAGCATAGTAAATTTAAAATACAAGTAGATTGTTTAATCAGGGAAGAGTGTACAGTTGGACTTTAGGATACTGTTATACATGTCACTTTATTGGCAACATGATAGGCTGTTCAAAGTTTATTGCAGCTGTTTGCCATTAACTCAACCCCTCTGCTAGGCTTGTTTTAAAATTCTGAATCTGAAACATGGGACAAGATAATTTACAATGGATTCATGTTTGGATTAATACAGAATGTACAAATATATTCACTAACAGCCCTTGTGCCCATCTAAGCAGATTGAGTAGCCACTTTTGAATTAAGAAAGAGAACTAGCTTGGATTTAAGTTGCATCTTTCATGACCTCAGGATGTCACAAAGTGCTTTGTGGCAATTAAGTAGTTTTTGAAGTATAGTCACTGTTGCAATGTAGGGAAACAAGGATGCCCATTTGTACATTGATCACACTGATGTTTGTGGAGCTTATGACTGGGTCATGTGTTTTCTGCCGAAGTTCTGCCGAAGGGTCATGAGGACTCGAAACGTTAACTGATTTCTCCTCCACCGATGCTGCCAGACCTGCTGAGTTTTTCCAGGTAATTCTGTTTTTGTCATGTGTTTTCATGTTGTTTGTGGAATAAGTATTGGACAGGGCACTAGAATAACTACCCAACTGTTATTCTAAGAGTCAGTGGGAAGGGAGATGACCTATCTGTCAGTGTGGGTCATCTTTTCTGTCCATACTTGGTTCACTTTGGTGCCTGTAAGGCTGAAGTGGCTGGCTGGCTTAGTGAACTGACATAATCATTTCTTGGTCAAGCAACATCTTTCAGAAAAATTATCTCCTAGCATTATCTCATGCATTTCATAAGGCTTTATATTTTCTCTCTCTCTCAATTTCTATACATATTGCATTTTTTTTGAATTTTAATAAATTTATTGCTCATTTCCAAAAACTTAGAAGTGATAATGAACGAAGTAAATAGAATGCTCAGTTTATTGACGGGTTGGGTGAATTCAAAACTCCAAAAGTCATGCTGATGCTATCCAGTCCTCTGATCAGCCCTCACTTGGAGCGCTGCATATAAAATTGAACATGGGGCAGATGGGCATCATGCAAGCCCTACGGGCAGTCCACATGAGAGCTACAAGGATGGTCCCCAGCATTATAGGAATTAGCTATGTTGCATGACTTGATAAGGCGAGGTTCCTCAGTTTCAGAAAGAGATATCTCAGAAAAAGTTAATTGTCTATACTGTTAAGTAAAGCTTTCAAAGTTGATGAACAGTCCTCTAATTAAAACTCTTTTTTAACATTCTTGAATTGATGCTCCGCTTTTCACCTCGCATCAGAAATACAATGTGAATTGCTCGTTGGACTGCATTATGATCCATGTAACCCATCAAATGTACCTTTCTTGTTACACTTTTTTTTCTTCTCCCCAGCCCCCCACCTTCATTTAGCCTTAATAGCCTTATTAGATCTGTAAGAAATTGTTTATCGTCCCCTTCCTTCAAATCTAATGTTATTCTAAATTTTAGTTACTTTAACTAATTTGAGCTGAATTAGTTAGACATTTGCATCTTGGTTACTAAGTGTCTCTTAGCTAGTTCAACTGTGTGATAGTGCTGCTCTGCTCCTTTTCCTCTGCCTCATGTTTGCACCGCTCAGTCTGAAGCTTATGGTATGCTTTCTTGTTCTGGTACTGTTGTTCCTTTTCTTTAGACTTCTCCGTGCCATTCTTTTCTGCCCTCCAGGAACTTTTAATTGGCATGCATGAAACTCCCTTTTTGTGCTCCAGTGCCAAACTGTTCATGTTTTGTTTTTTGCTGCTAAGCAAGGTGATTTCTATCTTGACATATTGTGCTCACAAGTAAGTTCTGTTTGCTTCTCTCTAAGTCTTGCAGATTGTGTGTATCCCATTTTAGTTATCACCAGTTACAAGGGTTTGCTTTTGCCCTTGTACAAGTGTATGTGTTAGTTGGGCCAGGTTTTATAATTAATCCTGAATTCTGGTTTATAGTTCCTGTAAATAATATTGGGTCTTGTCGCATTCTGCTGCCTCTCTTGAAAGGTGGAAAATACTACATTGGCAGAAGAAATATTTATAGACTAAGACTAATGTGATTTATTTGTAGATAAATTATACATAAAAACCTATTGCATAAGATATTGAACCAGCACAATAATTTGCTACCTTTCGGGGAGTTGTTGCAGACCTGCAGGAGATGATCGGGAGCTGAGGAGCACTGCTGTGAGCCAGTGACTGTGACATCACAGGAACCGAGTAAGTTGATTGGCCGGTAAGTGGTGGGTGTATGGGACTGTCTAAATAACCAACGTGGGATGCGGGAGGTAAGATAGATCTACAAATGAAAAGAATT
Source organism: Cetorhinus maximus (assembly GCF_964194155.1). Taxonomy (NCBI): domain Eukaryota; kingdom Metazoa; phylum Chordata; class Chondrichthyes; order Lamniformes; family Cetorhinidae; genus Cetorhinus; species Cetorhinus maximus. Next base: position 50,950,044 of record NC_135884.1, on the reverse strand, counting down.
AAACTTTAAAATTCGGAGGAGGAGGAGAGAGAGGGCGCCCATCAAGCCGTGGGAGTTCAGAGAGAGAGAGTGCCCGTAAGGCCGTGGGAGTTCAGAGAGAAGGTGCCCATAAAGCTGCGAGAGTTCAGAGAGGGAGGGTGCCCATCAAGCCGCAGAAGTTGAGAGAGAGCGCGCGCGCCCACAAAGCCGTGGGAGTTCAGAGAGAGAGAGAGAGAGAGAGGGCGCCTGTAAGGCCGCGGGAGTTCAGAGAGAGGGTGCCCATCAAGCCGCAGAAGTTCAGAGAGAGTGATAGCGCCCATAAAGCCGTGGGAAGTCAGAGACAGGGCGTCTGTTAAGCCACGGGAGGTTAGAGAGAAGGTGCCCATAAAGCTGCGAGAGTTCAGAGAGGGAGAGAGCCCGTGAAGCTGTGGGAGGTCAGAGACAGAGGGCGCCTATAAAGCTGCGGGAATACAGAGTGAGAGGTGGGGGGAGCCCATAAAGCTGCGGGAGTTTAGAGAGTGAGAGGGTGCCGGTAACGCTGTGGGAGATTAGAGAGGGTGCCCATCACTCCACGGCAGTTCAGATAGGGAAGGCACCCGTCAGGCTGCCTGAGTTCAGAGCGAGAGAGCGCCCGTCAAGCTGTGGGAGGCTAGAGAGAGAGGGTGCCAGTAAAACCACGGGAGTTCAGAGACCGGGCGTGGTACCCATAAAGCTGCGGGAGTTACGAGAGACAAAAGGCGCCTGTAATGCCGCGGGAGTTGAGAGAGGATGCCCATCACTCCACGGGAGTTCAGAGAGGAGGGTGCCTATAAAGCCGTGGGAGGTCCGAGCGACAGAGGGCGCCCATCAAACTGCAGGAGTACAGAGTAAAGGCAGCAGTCAGGCCGCTGGAGTTGAGAGAGGGAGGGTGCCCATCACACTGCGAGAGTTCAGAAAGGTGGGGGCGCCAGTGAAGCTGCAGGAGGTCAGAGAGAGACGGTGCCCGTAAAGCCGCGGCAGTTCAGAGAGAGAGGGCACCTATAAGGCTGCAAGAGGGGGGAGGGAGAGGGGGCACCAGCAAAGCGGCGGGAGTTGAGAGAGAGGGTGCCCGTATCGCCATGGGAGTTCAGAGAGAGAGAGAGCTCATTAAGCAGCAGAGATAGAGAGCCGGGAGTTTACCAATAAAATCTAAATGTGACGTCATGGGAGCCTCGTAAGTTAATTGATTGGTTAGTATAGGCCTTTCCGGACTCGGCACAGAGGAGACGATTGGTGAGTGACAGCCAGATGAACTAGTGATGATCTTCCAGTTTTCCTTAGACACGAATGGTGCCAGAGGATAAGAGAATTGCGAATGTTACACCCTTCTTCAAAAAGGGGTGCAAGGATAAAGCTGGCAACTACAGATCAGTCAGTTTACCTTCAGTGGTAGGGAAACTTCTGGAAACTATAGTTCCAGACAAAATCAGTAGACACTTAGACAAATGCAGGATAATTAAGGAAAGCCAGCATGGATTCGCTTAATGGAAAATCATATTTGACTAACTTGATGGAGTTTTTTGAGGAGGTAACAGAGAAGGATGATGGGGTAATGCTGTTGATGTGTGTATGGATTTTCAAAAGGCATTTGATACAGTGCCACACACGACAGACTTGTGAGCAAAATTTTAGGCCATGGAATAAAAGGGAAAGTAGGCACTTGGATAAGAAATTGACTGAATGATAGGGAACAGTAGTGATAAATGGTTGTTTTTCAGTTTGGAGGAAGGTCTATAGTGGAGTTCCCCAGAGGTCAGTTTGGGACCCTTGCTCTTCCGGATATATATTTGTGACCTTGACTGTGGTGTTCAGGGCATGATTTCAAAATTTGCAGATGAAACAAAGATTGGAAACATTGTCAGCTGTGATGAGGATAGTCTTGAACTTCAAAAGGGCATAAGACGTGTTGGTGGATTGGACAGACAAGTGGCAGATGAAGTTCAGTGCAGAGAAGTGTGAGGTGATTCATCTTGGCAGGAAGAATATGGAGAGACAGTATAAAATAAAGGAAGAAACTCTAAAGGAGGTGCAAGAACGGGATCCTCTCTGTACATGTGCATAAGTCATTGAAGATGGCAGGGCATGTTGAGAGGGCAGTTAATAAAGCGCATAGTATTTTAGACTTTATTAATAGGGAGAGTACAAGAGTAAGGAGGTCATGTTGAACTTGTATAAGACACTAGTTAGGCCTCATCTGGAGTACTGCGTTCAGTTCTGGGTACCATACTTGAGGAAGAATGTGAAGGCATTGGAGAGAGTACAGAGGAAATTCACAAGATTCCCGGGATGAAGAACTGTAGCTATGAGGATAGATTGGAGAGGTTGGGACTGTTTTCCTTGGAGGAAAGAAGGCTGAGAGAAGACTTGATTCAAGATCCTGAGGGATATGGGCAGGTTAAATAGTGAAAAACTGTTCCCAATCAAGAGACCATCAGGAATTAGAGGGCATAGATTTAAAATAATTGGCAGAAGGAGTAAAAATGATGAGGAAAATTTTTTTTACTCCAGATTGGAGTCTGGAACGAACTTCCTGAGAAGATGGTGGGGGCAGGTTTGATCGAGGTATTCAAAAGGGAATTGGATTGCTATCTGAAAAGAGAGAATGTGCAAGGTTATGGGGATAAGGCAGAGGAGTGGGGCTCAGTCGAATGCTCTTTCAGAGAGCCAGTGCAGACGCGATGGGCCAAATGGCGGCCTCCTGTACTGTAAAGATTCTGTGATTTGGATAAATACAGAAGTTAGAACTCAGTTTTAGAGTATGCTTCTTGGGTTCAGTTCTTGGTAAACTTTCAGCCATGGCATCGTATGTAGGCAATAGAATTTCAGTTGCTCTGCAGAGTTCATGTAGATTTGGTGCCTTAACTGTTGTTTTTCTTTGTCTTTAGTCTGTAAATAAAAGTAATAGTCATGACATGCATTCTGAAGTTCGAGTTTTTTATTTAGTATTTCTTGGTATTGCCACCTATTTAGCTTATATTCCAGATAAAATTCTGTTGAGTCAACATTTTGCTTGACATTCTGCCATCTGAATGGAAGGTTTGCTGCTTGACTTTCCCATGGCTCTAAAGTTACTGTGTTCTAAATTGATATTTCCACATTTATATAGGAAATTTCCTATATAACTTATCATGCTGTAATTGTACCCTTCCTGCCAATAATGGGATTGTATTGTAACAAGTTATGGTAGGCAGTTTTGGTTATAAATGTGGATATTGGAACTTATGAAAATATTGGCTAAGTGTATGACTTTGAAATGGGACTGAATTACATGTGTGAGCCCTGGTCAAAAATCTTTTGGTCTTGACTCTCCATGTGCTAAACTGTGCGTGATCATCTGTGTATTTGTAATGCTGTTGGTAAACAAAAGTTTACAAATTGACAAACACTGGTTATTATATGATGCTACTCTTCACAGCTGATTATATTCCGGGCTATTTATATTTGCTGTATAATTTTCAATTTTAATAACTTCTAGGTTATGTGTGTAACAATGCAATGATATGACATTGGCTGCATTGTTTTCTGAATTGCACAGTGCCAGATATTATCATATTAATTTAATTTGAATAACCCGTTTCAGACCCAACTTGAAGGTGGCTGGACACGTAGATAAGGTGGGCAAAAAGGTATACAGGATACTTGCCTTTATTAGTCGAGGTATAGAATGAATGCTGGGGTGGGGGGGGGGTTACACTGAGATTGTATAAAACACTGGTTAAGCCACAGCTTGAGTACTGCATGCAGTTCTGGTCACCACAGGATAGAAAAGGTGTAATTGCACTGGAGAAGTTACAGAGGAGATTTATGAGGATATTGCCTGGAGTGAAGAATTTTACTTGAGGAAAGATTGGATAGGTTATGGTTATTTCCTTTAGAACGGAGGCGACTGAGGGGAGACCTATTTGGCGTGTATGAAATTGAGTGCTCTGGGTAAAGTGGATAGGAAAGCCCTATTCTCCTTGGTTGAAGAATATATAACCAAGAGGCATGGATAGGAGGTTTAGAGACGGTTCAAGGGGAAATCTTTTCACCTCGAGGCTGGTGGGAACCTGGAACTCACTGCCTGAAAGGATGGTAGAGGCAGAAACCTTCGTACTTGGACATTCACGAAGTGCCTGCCATTTAAAAAGCTACAGACCAAGAGCTGGAAAGTAGGATTAGACTGGATGGCTGCTTGTCAGCCGATGTGGACATGATGGGCTGAATGGCTGTCTCCTGTGCTGTAACTTCCTGTGATTCAGTGATGGGGATTTTTCCACCTGATTTCCTGTTACCCTTGGACATTTTGTTTTTTGATTGAAATTGCCTTTAGGGTTTGAATGAATCAGTAACTGCATCCAAGAATTCAGCATTGTTCCCACACGTGCTAGCCAAATCTCCGAACTAATATGCATTAATTTTTTGCTTGAGTGAAGATAAGAAAAATTAATGTACTGGTTTCCCAAAGTTTAATAGGTATAAGATGAAGTGCTGTTGAATTGTAATAAATGTATGCCAAGTTTACTCTTAGTTCAGTCCCTTAAAAAAGCAACATTGTGATCCTTGTACCTTTTTTCCAGTTTTAATCACTACCTGTATGAGTCTAAATTAGAATGCTTCATTCTACATGCTAATCTTTTACAATAAACTGTTAATGAAAGAAGACTTAGATATTGGATTGACAGGATTCCATAGCCAAAAAAACTTGAATAATTCCGATTTTTTGGTAAACTTCAACTTTTCTAGAGCAAATTAAATGATTTTGTTTAGTAAGTGTGTGCGGCAGTTTTGTACCCTCAAAAATACAGGCCATGCTTTTGGAGATAGGCGGTATGCAATGTTGTTTCATAATGACAAACCGCCCCCTTTTTGATTCTTCCTAAATGGGTGTATAAGCCACGCTCGCCAGCCCACCCCCAACCCCAGCAGCACCCCTGGGCAATCTTTTCCTGAAGACGGACCGGCAAAATCTAATGTTGGTGAGAGCTGTAGCCTAGATCTTCCCCAATTGCATCCTGTCAAGACTACATATTTGATTTCCCACCACAAATATTGCTCGACCCTGACCTTCCCTCAACTCATTTGCTGCTGAAACCCTCATCTGTGCCTTTGATCACCCCAGGCTTGACAATTCAATGCTGTCCTGACCAGCCTCCCATCTCCCACCGAACATCAACTTGTGCTCATCCAAAACTCTGCTGCTCATATCTTAATTCACTCCAAATCCCATTCATCCATCACTCCTGTGCTTGCTGACTGTAACTGGCTCACCTCCTGACAGCATTTATTCATTCATGGGATGAGTGTGTTGCTGGCTAGACCAGCATTTATTGCCCATCCCTAATTGCCCTTGAGAAGGTAGTGGTGGTAAGCTGCCTTCTTGAATTGCTGCGGTCCATGTGATGTAGGTACACCCACAGTGCTGTTAGTGGGGGATGCTCCAAGATTTTGACCCAGTGACAGTGAAGGAACATCAATATATTTCCAAGTCAGGATGATGTGTGGCTTGGAGGGGGAACTTCCAGGTGGTGGTGCTCCCATGCATCTGCTGTCCTTGTCCTTCTAGATGGTCGTGGGTTTGAAAGGTGCTGTCTAAGGAACCTTGGTGAATTCTTGTTGTGCACCTTGTAGATGGTACATGCTGTTGCCACTGTGTGTCATTGGTGGAGGGAGTGAATGTTTGTGGATGGGGTGCCAATCAAGCAGGTCACTTTGTCCTGGATGGTTTCAAGCTTCTTGAGTATTGTTGGAGCTGCACTCATCCAGGCAAATGGAACGTATTCCATCACACTCCTGACTTGTGCATTTTAGATGGTGGACAGGCTTTGAAGAGTCAAGAGGTGAGTTACTTGCTGCAGGATTCCTAGCTCCTGACCTGTTCGTGTAGCCACAGTATTTATATGGCTAGCCCAGTTCAGTTGCTGGTCAGCGATAACCCCCAGGATGTTGATGGGAAATTCAGTGATAGTAATGCCATTGAATGTCAAGGGGCGATGATTTAGTTTCTCTCTTGTTGGAGATGGTCATTGTCCGGCACATGTGTGGGGAGAATGTTATTTGCCATTTGTCTGCCCAAAGATGGATATTGTCCAGGTATTGCTGCATTTGAACATGGACTGCTTCAGTATCTGAGAAGTCACTAATGGTGCTGAACATTGTGTAAACATCCCCACTTCTGACCTTGTGGTGGAAGGATGGTCATTGATGAAGCAGCTCAAGATGGTTAAACCTAGGGCACTACCCTGAGGAACTCCTGCAGTGATGTCCTGGAGCTGAGTTGATTGACCTTCAACAATCACAACTATCTTTCTTTGTGCTAGGTATGACTCTAACCAGCAGAGACTTTTCCCCCTGATTCCCATTGACTCTAGTTTTGCTAGGGCTTCTTGATCCTACACTCAGTCAAATGCTGCCTTGATGTCAAGGGCAGTCACTCTCGCCTTGTCTGTTCCTATCTGCTTAGCCTCCTCCAGTTCTATAAGCCTTCAAGATTTCGGCACTCCTCCAATTCTGGGCTACTGCGTGCTCTGATTTTGGTCACTCAATCGTTGGTGGCTGTACCTTTCAGTTGCCTTGGTCGTAAGCCCTGGCATCCCCTTTTTAAAACTTTGCATGCCGTTACCCCTCAATTTTTTAAGATGTTCTTAAAAACCGAAGTCTTTGATCAAGCTTTGGGTTATCACCTAATTTTCAAATGTTTTCTTTGATTAATATTGCTCGAGTGCCTTAAATGCACTGCGTAAATAAGTTCCTGTTTTAAATAACTCTGATAAAGGAACCTAATTTCATATAGTGTCAGTGTCCTAATTTGAACTTTGGAGAACATTCGTTCCATTTTTTCTTCATTTCCTCCCTTCAAAACACACATGGTACTGTATTGACAATTACACTCACCAACTGTCCTGTTGGAAATTGCACATTTTCGGTTACTACAATGCATTAGTTAGACTCATGGAGAACAGGTATAAATTTTAATTAGAAAGGGCTGGTAAAGCATGGGTTCATTTGATATTTCAAAACTGGTTCCTTTGGACTTTTGAGGGGTTAATAAGGCCATTAGATTTCTATACTTTGCTGTAATTGAGTTATTTACACATTTTTGTTGCTGTACACTTACATTGCAGTGACATCCTGTTTTTATTTGAGGGAAAACTCTCAACCTCCTAGAGTACTGGTCTTTGAGATTGTGAATACTTGCAAGGGTACCTATACAGAACTGTTCAAAAAGCATTGATCTAGTTGGCTTTTGTCATTCATGTTTTGTCACTCAAAATACAGGGCGTTGATGAGTTACGTGCAGTATGATGATGTAACATTATAGCTTAGAATCTGGAGCACAGATTCATGTGTTTAGATTTGGCAAGGAAAAGGTGGTATAAATGAGATGCAGTATTGAGAAGAACCTTGCCATTATTCATGTGACATTAAAATGAAGAACTGCTTTTGAAAATGGCTTTGTAAATGTTGTGTTGCTCTCCTGTTGGCAAAAGGGTTGGACTGTTTAACTAGCAGGACAGATAGTGGCCAAAAATGGCATATCTCAGCTCGCCTCCTGCCCCCTGCAGCCCTGGCTTTTTGATCTGTACCACAATGAAAGTGCCCATTAGAGCATTAAATGGTGTCATTCTTCCTCAATTAGAAGGAAACTGATACAGTATTACTAAACATGCATGGAACATAAGATACAGTTCACTTTAAAAACGTTGTGCTCTTAAAGGAAAACATTTTCAGTATCAGTACAAATAGGAGTGAACAGCTTGAGTTGTGCATTTTGTTTTTTGGTTCCTACATATCCTGGCAAACTTCATGGGAAAGCAGAGACTAAGTTATATCATGCCACTGCTAGTTGCAAACACGCCAAAATGTTGGGATCTGTAAGGGTTTGTTTGAATCGTTAATAATGGCGTAACATTGTTTCTTCAACTTTTTGCTGCTCCTAAACGTTCAACTGAGCTGAACATGTTGCATTGCAAGCAAAGCACTGATAGTTTTAAGGTACATTTGGAGGCATTCTAATGTGAATCATAAAATCATAGAAGTTTACAACACAGGTGGTTATTTGCCATTCAGCTTGTGCCAGAAGTGATCGACTTTGAGAGAATGGCATGATACACCTAATTTTCCTGGGTTTTGGTGGTTATGTGTCTTCCACTTAATAATCTCAGGTAGCCAGATCGTTGCCCTCTTGTACAAGAACTGCAGATTTCTGACTTTTAAAGATCCTTCATTTTGAGCTGCAGGAGTAGCTGAAATATGGAGATTATGTAGATTGCAGGTTTCCCTGAGAGTGTCATTGCCTCCATGATGTCTTATGAAAATTTCCAGTGTATTTATTACACACCTTCCTTTAACTGGGTGATTTGATCAATTCCAAATAAGATTTTCCTGTTTCACTCCATATCCCATTTTGTGTTCTAACTTTAGTTAATACCATTTCCTTCTCGAGACAAGAGAGCATGATTTTTTTCACTCATACTGTAGAATCTGAGTTTTGGAACTTGTAGACAGCATTTCTTGGGAATGCTAACCATACACAATTTGAGATGGCACCCTCTTTGCAAGCAAGGGACCAATATTTATCTGAGCTTAGATGGCGAACATTGACAAATTATTTGACTACTGGCATATAGGGTCCTAATTTGAGCCTGACCTAGCCTTTGTGCAGTGTTAGATTGTTCTTTTAACGTAGCAGGGATATGTATTAATAGGATTCACTTGGCATGATGTAACCTTCTGTTGGTTTTAAACCCTTAATTATTTTCAATGATAAATTGACGGACTTAACGTGGTAAACTGGGTTCTGACCTTCATTCGACCCTAAAGCCGAACTTATCTGTCTGAGCAAACAGTATGCCTATTATGGGAACACATTAGCCCTCCTAATAACTATTTTCAAGGTTTCCCCTATATGCTTAGACAAGTTTAAACATTGGTCTGAAAATCTTCAACTGCGTTAAAAGTAAGTCTTTTACCATTTGTATTACAAAGCTGAGGGCAATCCTTCTTGTTTGTATGATTTAGTCACTTAATTGAAAGCAATTTTACATTTTCATGGATGTACAGTTTTGAAGTTCAGATGAGGGAGCTGACTCTAGTAACATTAATGTGTGGAGCAGCACACAGGTACTTGGTTCTAAGTTGAGTGCCAAATGGTTTCCTAAATGCACGTTTGGAAAGTAAAATAGCAGTCAGGTGCCATGAAATGTCACCTTTCACACCCAGATATCTCTAGGTGCTTTTTACAATTGTGAAATGGCCATCGTACAGGTCATCATACAGTAAAGCTAACTGGAAATGTTGAAAGGCTAAGCTGCTTTAACATTGTGCTTGGTATTGTACTCGGGGGGTGCAGTTAGCTTAGATGGCTAGCATGTGGTCCAGAATTAAGCCTGCAGCGAGGGGTTCGATCCCTGTTCTGGCTGAGGTAAACTTGGGGTCTGACTCCTCGCCGTGACCCATAGTAAAATCACAGCATAAGCTATGGTTCAAATAATCACAAATACTTCCTGGAGAAGTATTGCAATTGCAATATTTAATCTCAACCAATGGTAGCACCAAATAAAACTTCAAAATGAAAAAGTAAAACTGCAAATGTTGAAAATCTATCGCACAGTTGAAACATCATGACTGTCTTCCTTACAGATAGTGACTGACCTGCTATGTGTACACAGCATTCTTTTTTTCTCTCTCTCAACAAGGTAAAGTTGCCAGATTTAAGGCTAGCTGATTGGAAAACTCTTCTCCACTCTGGAATATCAGCACGTTTTTTCCCCCTCAGCACTTCAGTTGTAAGCTCATTGTACAGTATTAGTTAGGATGTTGTAGCTATTTGTTTGCGAACAACGTTTGTGTTTGCTCGGGAAACAACTTTGCAAGGATTTAGACTATAATAAAAACATTGTATAAAAATTAAATATTTGTGGGATAAGAGAGCACACTAGACTATTGCTGAGTGTTCAGTGTAACAAGTCACGTTCTGTAGCATAGAATACTGCTTTCAATGAATCCCCGCCTACAGTGTACATATTTGCTCTAGATTGTAGCAAGGCAAATAAGGCACATGTAGGACAAATAAATTGCCTGGTTACAATTAAGTTCGTACCTTTTTGGGATGTTGGTCTCCTTTTCCAACTGCTCACTGAGCACAAATGTTGATTTGGGGTCAAAATGACGACGTCCATGATTTTCACCTTTTTATTAAGGAATATTTCAACAGTAGTGATGGTGCTTTGATCCGCTTTTTTGAATTTACAGGCATTCAGTGTTGGGGGGGGAGATGGAAGTAGTAGCTACTTGGTTTGGCTACTCATCTTGACGAAAAGCTAGAACTGTATTCTGTCAAGAAGGTTATAGAATTGCTGGCCCATTTGGGGAGAAGGTATTGTTAGAAAATTATATTTGTGGTTAACTTAGAAAACCGCTGCAGAGACAGGCCTGTAATGGGTGTGTAGCATTTAGCAGGATAGTTGTTTGGTAGCACAGAGCTTGAGTATTGCAGAAAAAAGAAATGTCGAAGCTTTTTGTCTTGCACTCATCAGGACACTCAAGAATACCAATATAAGGGGAAAACAACAACTTATACTGTATGTGAAGAGAGTGCAGATTGGTTGGCAAGTGGACTCTAGCAGTGGCATTGCCACGGAGAGTGCATTAGTGATGGTGACTGACAGTTAACTGCCAAGCATTGTTTGAATTTAAGCTGAGCAGCTTGACCTTGATTGGTCAAGGCAATGCCCTGAGGAATGAGTCACCCAATGATGTCACTTATTTTGTTTAGCTGAAATAGGTGCAATGTGTGTACATGTTCTTTCTGCCTGCAAAGAACAGGAGCCTGTATATTAACATATGTAGCTTTCAGTACACACAGATGCGCCACACTGAGCCCAACTGACTATCTTAAATTGGTTGTCAGCGTAATTCCTAGCACACTTAGCAAATGTTTTCCAATCACGTAATCATATCTAATGTTGGACACTGTTTTGAGTTTTGCAAGCATGGGCTGATTGGGTTTGGTCTGTACCTTGCCCGTTGCGAACAGTGGCTGGGAAATGCCGTTTGATGCGATCCCCCGGTCTTTGGGACGTACAGCCTATATACCTAGCATCACACTGGCACTGATTCATATATCACATTATTCCTTTGTGTGATGGAATGTCTTTTTGGCTTGACAGCAGCATGCTGTTAGTGGCAAATACCACTCATTGCTACTACATAGTAGCAGCATGAAACATCCAGCTTCATTTGTGTCTCAGATTTTTGTGATACCTTGCCCTTCCAGGATAATCTGAGTTAGACTGGGCACTTTTCAGGGTCGAAAGTGACAGCCTTAGGGCCGTTCATGAGCTTGCGTGATGTGCAGTGCGAAATGATCTGATTAGCCATTATCCTGCAGGATGTCTTTGATGCGCCCTATTTCAGCATCAAGCTTGCGTGGTGAGCATATCGCTCAGGCCCTAATTACAAGGTTGCCAATAAGATCAACTTTAGAGCATGTGGTGCTGTAGGAATTCCAATGTGTATATTGACCAGTGAAGGTAGTAGAGAACCCCCTGGCAGATTTCTCACCTGGTATGCCAAGGAAGGGGAGTTCATTTGACTGCTCCATTTCAAAGGTAAATTTGAGCGCAGGATGGAGATCGTTAAAACATGTAAGGAAACTATTACATGCGGATTTAATTAAATATAGCAAAGATATCATCCACTTTGGAAATTTGAGGGGGCTAGGTGTCATTCGATGGAAATATGATGGGGGTAGGAGTGTAGGTGTCATTCGATCGAAGACATGTTTCTCATGGAACCTAACAAAGATGTTTGGGATAGCTGGGCCTAGAGGGGATTCTGTGAGGATCCCATGGCAACACCATCTGTTTGGGCATACATGGTGTCATCAAAACTGAAGTCAACTGCACATGTTGCCAAGTTTATAATGGTGGCAGGTCTAGACCGCCATGATATGGTGCTGCAGCACAACTATCTATGGCCTCCTTAAGTGGAACATTGGTGGATAGGCTAGCAATGTCAAATATGCACATGGACATAGCATTGCTATCGATATGCAAGTCCTGTATGGCCTTCACAAGTGTGAAGGAGTCCTTCACTGTGTATGTGGAAAACTTGGTCAAACCTCGTCATAACAATTTGCCCAACTATTTGGCCAATTCATGTTGTGCAGCACAGGTCATAGATAAGAGGGGACGTAAAGGCACATGACTTTTGTGTGTCTTGGGCAGTCCATACATATGTGGACATAGCGAACCGTGAGGACGGACCCTGTCATATATATCACACAGCAGCTCATCACTCCTACACAAGTCCAGCAAGCATTTTTTTTTAGCTCACTTTTGAACAAGGCTCTCCAGTCATGTTGAGTGGCAATGAACACTAGTTTGGACCTGTCATTGAGAATGGTGTGGATTTTGTTGATATAGTCACGCTTGTTAACGATGGCTACTTCTGTCCCTTTGTCAGATTTACTGATCTGTATGTCGAGGTTGGTCTTAAGGGCTCACAATGCTGTAAGACATTCTTGTTGCATGTGAAAGTCAGACAGGTCATTCGGAATCCCGCAATATGCGTGTGCGAGATCAGCTGGGTGTGCTTTCAAGGATCCTGCGTTTTCAGTGAAATGCTGGTTTGTGGTGCGATAGTTGGGATTAGAGGAGTTTGGACTCGGCAAATACCTCTTCCTGTTTGTTTTGGGATGAAGGCACACCTAAATTAAAACCATGCACAAGAACAAACTTCTTGCTTTCTGAGAGTACATGGTCAGAGAGATGTGTTATGTATTTAGTGGCATTATTATTTGTGTTGCCAAACTACTTACGCTTAAGTTTGTGGTGCGGTTGTGTTTCAAACGGGTACTGTTTATGGTGTGGTCATCTATTGGAGCAATATAGCGGCATCAATGGATCAAATTGAAAATGGAAGAAATTTGCGCATCTCAGACCAAGTGCAGTGTAGGGCACAGCTTAAGTTAGTAACCCTATTACCAATCTGTTCAATCTCATCTCACATAAACGCTCACTCGATCAAGGGACTGCCTCACTTTAACGTTTTCAATACATTTGGAAATGAAAACTGGCACACCTTGGGTTTAGTACACACTTGGAGAAATTCAATAGATAGCTTACCTGTTCTTAACTTACCTGTAAGTCAAACAATGTTGTTGATATCCCGAATTTGGTCTTTGTTGTACCCCTGTCTCGGGTATACAAATAGTTGTTTGGTAGCACAGAACTTGAGTATCGCTGGAAAAAGCGACATGTCAAAGCTTTTCATCCTGCACTATTCCAGACAGTTTAGGAATAACAATATAAGGGGAAAACAACAATTTACCCCTCGCATATTTTCCGAGCTTAGGATGATACTTTTTGCTATATTTAAATCTGCAGCTGCATGTAATAATTTCCTTACATGTGTTAATGGACTCCATCCTGCACTCAAATTCACCTTTGAAATGGAGCAGTCAAAAGGAACTCTTCTTTGACATTTTAGTTGAGAAATCTGCCAGGGTGTTCTCTACCACGGTCTACTGCAAGCCTACCTTCACTGGTTAATATATGCGTTGGGATTCTTATAGCTCCACATGCTCTAAGATTGGTCCTACTGGCAACCTTGTAAATAGGGCCCGAATCATTTGCTCACCATGCAAGCTTGATGCTGAAATAGTACACATCAAAGGCATCCTACAGGATAATGGCTACCCTGATCAGGTTATTTCTTGCTACATATCATGCAAACTCATGAACCTGCCTAGGGCCGTCATTTTTGGCCCTGAAAAGTGCCCAGTCTACCTCCAATTACCCTGGAAGGGCAAAGCATCTCAAAAATTTGAACAGCAGGTAAAGCTAGATGTTTCACACTGCTACTATGCAGTAGCAACACATAGTATTTTCCACTAACAGGATGCTGCTGTCAAGCCAAAAAGACGTGCTATCACACAAAAGAGTAATGTGGTATATGAATTTCAGTGCCAGTCTGATGCTAGGTATGTAGGCCGTATGTCCCAAAGACTGGCGGATCATATCAAACAATACGTCCCAGCCACTGTTCGCAATGGACAAGGTACAGACCGTACCCAACCAGCCATGCTTGCAAAACTCAAGTGTCCAACATTAGATATGATGCCGAGATTGGGCAATGTTTGCTAACTAATCTTCAGTGTGCAAAGAATTACGCTGACAACCAATTTAAGATTGCCAGTTGGGCTAGCAGTGTTGTGCATTTGTATGTACTGGAAGCTACATATATTAATATTAATAACAGGGCCCTGTTCTTTGCAGACAGAAAGAACATGTACATACAATGCACCAGTTTCAGTTAAACAAAATAAGTGACAGCTGTTTGCTGATTCATTCCTCAGGGCAATGCCTTGACCAATCAGAGTCAAGCTGCCTGGTTTAAATTTCAAACAGTGCTTGGCAGTTAACTATCAGTCACCAACACTGGTGCATTCTCTGGCAGCGCCTCTACAAATCAGAGTCCATTTGCCAACCCATCTACACTCTTTTCACATAGCGTATAAATTGTTGTTTTCCCCTCATATTGGAATTCTTGCAAAGTGTCCTGATGAGTGCAAGATGAAAATCTTCGACATCTCTTTTTTTCCACAATATTTAGCAGGATGCACTTGTGTTCATATGAAAGTTATGTGATATCCTGTAGTAGTAATCTTTCTACTATTGGTCACCTCAGATCTCCTAATCCATGTTTTTCTTCAATATGGAAACTAATTTCCCAAAGTTGATAGCTCTACCTCCTGGTACTTTATAAGTGCCAGTGTCTCAGATTCATAACCTCAATAACTAGATTAATTAATCCATCAGGAGGACATAAATGGCTCCCTTCATTTACACACCAAAATAATGAGCTGCTTTATTAATAATTGCTCCAGTGGAATTTTTGTGTCCAGATAGCAGCATCCTGATCCTCTGACATAGGGTTGCTAAGAGGCCAATGGCTCTGGAAGCTGTACAGAGGAAGAAACTATTTTCTTGGTTTTGGAGAGGAATCTCAAAATATTTTCTCCATTTTTGGATTGCTGGTCCTAGTGGCTTCATTAGTGCCCATTCAGCAATGGAATCGCTTTCAATCTGAGCTTCACAGCGGTCCTTCTCTAGACTGTCAATTTTTCTAGACTCTTTGTTAGAGCCCTGATTGAGCTCCTTGGGCTTTTGCATCAGCATGGAGAAGCGAATATTTTCCATTATCGCCTGTTAGGTGCTTGCAGTCTGCAGTGCTTCCCTTCAATGTTCTCTCTGGATGATTATCTTTTAGGACACATGAACTTGAGTTTCCCCTGCTTTGCTGCCCTTTGTGCAGGAAACCCTGGATCATGTTTTGCTGTTGCTGAATGGGTCTATGGATAGACTGCTTCTAAGGGCCTGCATATACTGCTGTTTTCCTGCTCAGGAGGAGGTAGGAGGTACCCAACAACAGGCCGGGAAAGAAAAGAAACAGAACTAAAACCTCTGGAGCTAACAATCACTTGGGGGACTGGTGCCAGGAATTGAATGACTACTTAAGGGACAGTGTAAAGTATACTTGTGCAGTGGTTTTTTTCAGCCGTTAAAAGTAAAAGGGGAAAATCCTGTTCTGCAGTTTAAGATAGAAGTTGCTTACACAAATTATGTGGTCAAGTTTGACTTTAAGTTACTGATCTCTATAGGGATCGTAACATTTGTGAAGTGAGGAGAATTTTGTACCCATAAACGTAAAGTTTGCTTTAGTTAATTTTTTCATTGTTAAGGATATGTTACACTAAGCATTCATGGAATTTCACAGAATAGACAGTGCAGAAACAGGCCATTTGGCTGAACCAGTTTATGCTGGAGTTTATGCTCCACTTGCTCCTCCTCCCAGACTGCCTTATCTAACTCTGCCAGCACACCCCTCTCTTTCTTCTCATATACTTAACTAGCTTCCCTTTAAATGCATCTATACTATCACCTCTCTCACTCCCTGTGCTAGCAAGTCCCATATTCTCACCACTCTTTAGGTAAAAAAATTTTTGTCTGAATTCTGCAATCGATTTACACAAGAACATAAGAAATAGGTGCAGGAGTAGGTCATTCAGTCCTTCAAGCGCACTGCACCATTCAATGAGATCATAGCTGACCATCTACTTCAACACCATTTTCCTGCATTATCCCTGTACCTTTGTTTTTGATATGTAGAAATTTATCGAGCTCAGTCTTGAACACACTTAACGACTGAGCCTCCACAGCCCTCTGAGGCAGAGAGTTCCAAAGATTCACCACCCTCTGAGTGAAGAAATTCCTCCATCAATTCCTCCTACACCAAAGCTCCATATAATTGCAGTAAGACATCTTTCCTCCTATACTCAAATCCTCATGTAATAAAGACCAACATATCATTTGCCTTCTTAATTGCTTGCTATACTTGTAAGTTAACTTTCGGTGACTCTTGAACAGGGACACCCAAGTCATTTTGAAGTTCAACACTTCCCCACCCCTGTCCATTTAACAAATACTTTTTCAGTTTTTCTGATCTCATATTTCTCCACCCTGTATTCCATCTGCAAAATTTCTGTCCACTCACAGCCTCTCCAAATCCCCTTGAAGCATCTTTGCAACTTCCTCACAACTTGTCACATCCACCTAGTTTTGTGTAATCTGCAAATTTGGAAATATTACTTTTGGTCCCCACATCCAAATCATTGATATAGATTGTGAATAGCTGGAGACCAAGCACTGATTCTTGTGGTACAGTCACAGCCTGCCAATCTGAAAATGATACATTCATTCCTACTGCCTGTTAACCAGTTCTCAGTCCATGCCAGTATATCGCCCCCAATCCCATGCATCCTAATGTTGTTTAATAACACCTTGTGTTTGATCTTATCAAAAGTTTTCTGAAAATCTAAATATACTACATCCACCAGTTTCCCCTTATCTATTCTGCTAGTTACATCCTCAAAATAAACTCCAACAGGTTTGTTAAACATGATTTTCCTTTCATAAATCCATGTTGACTCTGCCATTATTTTCAAAGTGTCGTGTAATCATATCCTCCATAATAGATTCTCACATTTTCCCTACGACTGATGTTAGGATAACAGGTCTGTGGTTCCCCGTTTTCTCTCTTCCCTCCTTTCTTAAACAGTGAGGTTACATTTGCTACCTTGCAATCTGCAGGAACCATGCCAGAGTTCATAGGATTTTGAAAGATGACCACCGATGCATCTCCTATCTCCACAGCCACTTCTTTCAACACTCTGAGATGTCAATCATCGAATTCAGGGGATTTATCTACTTTAAGCCCCATTAATTTCTCTAGTACTTTTTTTGTTTGAACTAATATTCATATCTTGTAGTTCTTTGTTTACACTGGTCCCTTGACCCCCCATTATTTTGGGAAAGCTGTAGTATTTTCCTCCATGAAGACAGACACACAGTATTTGTTTAGTTTCTCTGCAATTTTCTTATTCCCCGTTATAAATTCTCCCAACTCCCCTTGTAATGGACCCACATTTGTTTTTGCTAATCTTTTCATCTTTACATACCTATAGATGCTTTTAAGTCCCTTCCTTAATCTTTTCCTTGGACCTCCTTTGCAGAATTGTAAAATGCTCCCAATCCTCAGGCTTACTTTTCTTTGGCAACTTTATACGCCTCTTCCCACAATCTAATACAATCCTTGATTTGTTTTGTTAGCCGCAGCTGGAACTTTTTTTTTCCTTGCTGGATTTTTGTGCATCAAAGGAATGTATTTTGTTGTAAACTATGTATTAGTTCTTTAAATGTTAGCCATTACCTGTCTACCATCATATCTTTTAACATAGATTCCTAATCACCATAATTTTCCACTCATACCTTCATAGTTTCCTTTGTTTAGATTTAAGACCCTAGTCTCTGAACTACATCACTTTCAAACTTAATGTAAAATTCTATCATATTATGGTCACTCTTTCCTAAAGGCTGCTTTATGACAAGATTATTAATTAGCTATTTTTTATTGCGCAGTACTAAATCCAAATTAGCCCGTTCCCTAGTTGGCTCCTCAACCAATAGCTCTAGAAAACTATCTTGCATGTATTCCAAGAATTCGTCCTCCACAATATTAGTACTAATTAGGTTTACCCAGTCTATATGTAGATTAAAATCCCCCATGATTACTGTAGTACCCTTGTTACACACACCTTTAATTTCTTGATTTATACTGAGATTTACATTTCAATTGCTTTTGCTAACCTATAGATAACTCCCACCAATGGTTTCTGCCCCTTGCTGTTTCTTAGTTCCACCTGAGCTGATCTTTAGAACTAAGGTCATCTCTCACTACAGTACTCTTCAATTAACAGAGGTACCCTGCCACCTTTTGCCAACTGCAAAAGGACTACCCTGTCCTTCCTGAATGTCATGCACCCTTGGATTTTCAGGTCCCAGTTTTGGTTTCATTGTAGCCACGCCTCTTTTAATGGCTATCAAGTCATTCATATGAATTTCTATTTGAGCTGACAATTCATCTGTCTGATTATGAATGCTCCGGGCATTCAGATACAGCTTTTTAATTCAGTTTTTTACTGTTTTTGTAAACTCCACTATTTGCTGGCACACTCATAAGTTTGCAATCACTGTCCCTTCCTGTCAAACTCTGATTATCATTACCTTTATTGCTACCTTGATCTATTGTCTTGCCATTTTCCTTTAATTTACTCTCTCTTCATCATGAACCTCCCCCCCCAACCTTTATTTTAAGCCCTCTCTAAATCCTTAGTTGTGACTCGCTAGAACACTGGTCCCAGCACGGTTCAGGTGAAGTCCATCTCAGTGGTACAACCCTCACTTTCCCCACTGATGCCAGTGCCCCACGAACTGGAACCCACTTCTCCCACACCCAGCATTTGAGCTAAGTATTCATCTCTCTGATCCTATTTACCCTATGCCAATTTGCACATGGATCAGGTAATAATCCGAGATTATTGCCTTTGAGGTTCTGCTTTTTAATTTAGTTACTAACTCCTCATACTCCCTATGCAGAACCTCTTTTCTAGTATTACCTGTGTTGCTGGTACCTACATGGGCCATGACTACTATACCCTCTTCCCTCCTGCCCCACTGCAAGTTCCTTTCCAGCCCTCAACAGGTATTGCAAACCCTAGGCACTGGGCAGGCAGACAACGCAGCCTTCTCACTCTCGACTGCAGAGAACAGTGTCTATCCCCCTGACTAATTGCCCCACACTACTACTACATTCCTTTTAACTCCACACCCCCTGCCCCAGTTGAATGGATTCCTGTACTATGGTGCAATGTGCTCAGCCACACTACATTCCTTGCTCTTATCCATCTAAGCTGCAAGAACCTTGAACTTGTTGCTAAATTGCAAGGGTTGACGCTCCTCCACTCCCATCTTCTCACCTTCTTGGTGATTTGTCTTATATTGATGGCACCTTCTTCTGGTAGCACCCTCGATTATTTGAGGGTCGTCGAACCATAACTTGTCATAATTTTACAAAGGGGCAGGGGCGAGGAGGCAAGCCCTAAGTCCCAGTTGGAACCAGGATCAAACTCCGTGCTGTTGGGTGTTTTCCTGAAACACATGCTAGCTGCCTAGACAACTAAGCTAAGCAGCTCTCCCAATGGCCTTTAGTTTTGCTTTTTCCCCACAAGTCTAAACACCTGTGCCGACTCCATCAAAACTACGAAGACCTTTGAAGTCATCCCTCAGCCTTTTTCTCAGAGAGGAAAGCCCAAGCCTGTTTACCCTTTCCTGATGGGTATAACCTTGCAGTTCTGATATCATACTTGTAAATCTTTTTTTGTACCCTCTCCAGTGCCTGTATATCCTTTTCATAATATGGTGAACAGAACTGTACAGAGTACTCCAAGTGTGGTTTAACAAAGTTTAGCATAGCTTTCTCACTTTTCACTTCTATCTCACTAGAAATAAGCCCTAGTACTGAGCTTTCTAATGGCCTTATTACCCGTCTCTCTACTTTTCATGATTTGTGTATTAGTACTCCAAGATCCTTTTGCTTGTAGCCTATTTAGATTTTTATTTTCCAAGTATTGTGACC
The DNA here is from genome assembly GCF_964194155.1 of Cetorhinus maximus. Classification (NCBI taxonomy): domain Eukaryota; kingdom Metazoa; phylum Chordata; class Chondrichthyes; order Lamniformes; family Cetorhinidae; genus Cetorhinus; species Cetorhinus maximus. The sequence continues at coordinate 50,930,028 of NC_135884.1, read as the reverse complement.
ACCTCATTTTTTTCTTAACTAAACTGTAACACTTCACACTTATAACCTTTCACAACAAGCATATTATTAGTGTCTAGTAATTTGTTGTAACCCTTGGTATTGACTATTACCCCCCCTCCCTTCCAATTTAGTATCACTTGCAAATTTAGAAATTGTGTTTTTGATTCCAAAGTAGTTGATAATATAAATTATGAACAGCAGTGGCTCCAGCACTGATCCTTGTGGGACCCCACTCTCCATCTGCCACTTTGAATGACTGCCCTTTACCCTCGACTCTCTAATTTCTGTCTTTCAGCCAGCATGCTACCCATTCTAATGCTTGCCTCTGACTCCTCATGTTCTAACCTTCGTTAGTCTCTAATGTGGCATCTGATCAAAGATGGCTGGAAATCTAGATAAACTATATCTACTGCATTATCTTCGTCCACTCTATTACCAATTTTCCCTGTTACTACTTCAAAGATTTCAATGAGCTTGGTCGAGCAGGAATTTCCCTTTTGAAATCTTTGCTGACTTCATTTATATTTTTCACTCCTCTATTTTTGTACTTCCTAATTTTAGTAGGGATTATTCCTACCATCAATGTTAATGTGACTGGTCGATAATTCCCTGGACATATTCTATCACCTTTTTTAAATACAGATATCATGTTAGCTCCCCATCATTCCTCTGGTACAGCACCTTTTTCTAACAAATTATTAAATGTGTGACAGGTGCCTGTGTTATCTCTAGATTATTTTAAAATGTGCTGAAGGTTCAAGTCAGAGGAATCTTTCGTTCCATTAGTCTGGACTGGATGCAGCCTCTGTAACCATTTTCTAAGATGTCTAACTGTCATTGGGCGACCCCTAGACGTGTAGAGCTTTTGTTCACTTATTCTGCAGACTACCATAGTGAAGCGAACCATGCGAAAGTCTGTGATCAACAGTCGAAACTATGTTCTTGTTATGATGATCATTTTGGGACCTAAATACCTTTTTGATTGGTGTTATGTTTCTTTGCAAACAAGTTAATACTGATTTTCTACCCTTTGTAAACAGTACAATTTTTTTAGTGGGGTTCAAGTTTTTGTAAAATGATCATTTGTTTTTGAACTATAGACCACATGGAAGCTGAAATGATTAGAGTTAATCATTTCTATCGACATTATGTTGAATTTTGCCCTTAAGGCTGCGGCTTTTGAGGTAATTTTGTTTCTCTTAGATTTATTTTTTCTTTTTCCTCAGTTTATCTGATGTCCTCCCCCACCAAATGATGGACAGGCTATCTGTTTCATGCTTATTATTTATTTATTCAGTCACAGGAGGTTGGTGTTGCTGACTAAGCCAGCATTTATTATCCATCCCTAATTGCCCTTGAGAAGTTAGTGCTGTGCTGCCTTCTTGAACCACTGCAGTCCATGTGCTGTTGGTACACCCACAGTGCTGTTACGGAGGGAGCTGTAGGATTTTGACCCAGAGTCGGTGAAGGAGCGGTGATATATTTCCAAGTCAGGATGGTGAGTGGCTTGGAGGAGAGCTTCCAGGTGGTGGTGTTGCCATGCATCTGCTGCCCTTGGTGGTCGAGGTCACAGGTTTAGAATGTGCTTTTGCAGGAGCTTTGATGAGTTCCTGCAGTGCATCTTGTACAATGGTATACACTGCTCCAACTGTGCATTGGAGGTGTGGGGAGTGAATATTTAAGTTGGTGGATGGAGTGCCAATCAAATGGGCTGCTTTGTTGTGGATGGTGTCAAGCTCCTTGAGAGTTGTTGGAGCTGCACTCAACCAGGCAAGTGCAGATTATTCCATCACACTCCTGACTTGTACCTTGTAGATGGTGGACAGGCTTTGGGGAGGTCAGTTACTCACTGCTGAATTCCCAGCCTCTGAGCTGGCCTTGTAGCCTTGTAGTATTTATATGGCTAGTCCAGTTCAGTTTCTGGTTAATTGTAACCTCCAGGATGTTGATAGTGGAGATTCAGTGATGGTAATGCCATTGTTTATCAAAGGAATTATTAATACTGTGTTTAAGTCCACTTAATAGCACTTTTATAGAATGAGCATAGGTTACAGCAGTTGCACTGACGAGCATGAATAAATACCCGAGGTATACATTTGTTTCTTCATCTGCAGTGAGATAATTATATACTATGCCAGTGTTGATAATGAATCGCTGCAATATTGACTGTTTCTAATCGGCCTTGCAACGGCAGTGCTTCACTTTTTAAATTCATACAACTGGCACATACGTGGACTTGTTAATTCACAGAACTTTTCCTTATTCCCATTTCAATTGTCAATAACTAGCCAATTAAAAAAAAATGTACAAAGCTGATTATAGGATTCTCCATAGTTTGGTGTGGCACATGGATATTGTGTGTATGCTTCCTGTAGTCTAGTGAACTGTTACGTTTCTGTATATGGTTCTTCAGGGTACCTTTTTCAGATGTGACAGTTCAGTTTGATATAGCCAACTCCTTGTGCACTTCTAGTGAGCTGTCAGTTCACGTTGGTGCCATTTGCCTTAAATGTTCAGTCATTAATTCTTGAATTCTAAATGCCCAATAAGACAAGTGTGCATATGCAGAAAACAGTATTTTGAGTAAAGCTGAGATGTCGTCTTGGGGAGCATAATTTGTACAAACTTGGGAATAACGCTCACCTCTTCCATTTCAACACTTCTATCTGCCTGATAATGTTACAATCAAAAGTTATTCACATGCAGATCAATTTTAAAATATATTGCTTTAAATATGGCAAAGACAAAGATCTCACATTGCCTAAAATCTAATATTTACATTCAGCTTTTTAAAAATAAATTACTTTAAATATCGGCATGCATTTAACTTGTAGCCTATTACATGAAATGTGACCCTCAAGAATGTGTTTCCTTTTCTAACAGATTTTTTTTTAGCCAAAAGCTGCTTTTCTTTGTGTTCTCTGCCTGAAGCAGGTTCTTGGTGGTTATTCACCGAACCACTGCAAAATGCTGTAGTTTTTTTCACTAAGCTAGGGTGTGGAGGCAGGCCTGAGTCTGCCTCAGTTGGAAAGTGGATCGAACCCTGTGCTGTTGGCATTAACCTGATCCACACGCTAGCTTGTCTAACCAACTGGCCTCCAGGCAAAAACTAGCATGTGAGAAATAAAAGCAAGCCAGCTGATAAGCTATAAGCAAAATCAATCCTTCCTCCTTTGTATCTGGAGTTAGCAGCTCCTTCAACTGTTGTCCTGACTCCTTCTATAAATGCCATTAAAAACAGTTGAACAATTTCACCTCTGTTTCTGTATGTGTTATGTTTCTGGACATTTGACTTTCATTAGGTGACCAAAGAGGGATTCTGCAGGAAGAAATGGGGATGGGTTCACTGGGATATAAAGAGCATGCAGCTATGTGTTAGAAGGACAATGAAAGGTGGGAAATGTACCCAGAAGTATCTTAAATCAAAAATTGCCTTGTGGGGAGAAAAAGGATGCAACCAACTTTCCTCTCCCACCCCCTCACCCCACTACCCTCGACCACACCAAAACCAGGAAATGCATCAGAAATCATTTTGCCCATCAAAAATTTCTAAATCTACCATTGCAAAGATTACACTTCTGTGTACTTCAGTTCTTTCCCCATGCTTTGTTATACAGCTAATGGAATATTGGGCGTGGCTGCCCCCAAGTCCCCACAAAATAATGTTCAGCTACAATCTAATTGTAACAGTTTTCTGTGTATAGTGAAGCCATGCATTCCAGTTTTCACAGAAAAGTGAACTGAAACGCATGGTGTGATCCTGAAACACAGTCTGAAATACAATATAATAAAAAGACTTTGAAGCAGTGGTTTTGAGCATACCTTTTTTAAAGTTGTTAGTATTTCCATGTTTATTGGTAAGTATTAGCCTGATCAGTGAAACTGCCTAGCAGGAGACTTCAGTGGTGCGAATGCAGCAGAAAACACTGTGACGTTTTTATTTCATCTGGGAAATCTTTGCCGTTCCAAAGAAGTCACCGCATGGACTGCAGCGGTTCAAGAAGGCAACCTACCACCACCTTCTCAAGGGCAACTAGGGATGGGCAGTAAATGCTGACCCAGCCAGCAAAGCCCACATCTGTGAATGAATTTGAAAAAAATTAGACTCTAACGTTGACTCTTTCTCCCTCCATAGATACTGCCAGACCTGTTGAGTTTTTCCAGCACTTTTTGTTTTTATTGCACATCTTCAAAGACTGTATTGAACATGTCAGTGAAACAGCAGTTAGTCAGTAAGAATGCTTTATACTACTGGCTCATAGTTTGTTCAGAAATGATATAATTTTTTTCAATGTATGCACCGTTACAGTGCACATGAGTCATGTAGATCAAGTAGCAGCTGGGTAGGAAAGAAGTAAATGATGTGGGGTCCCTGTAACGTTACTGGGAGGGCATGGGGCTAATTAGATGACTGTACAGAGTAAAATTGAAGCTTTTGGGCAGGGGCTGGTGGCCATGGGAGAAAGACCATTTACAAGGCGACACTGGCTGAAATGAAAGAAAAGACCAGCAAAGTGAGTAAAGTAAACAGGAAAATTAATGTGCTGGCAGGGTTGGTTTCTGAAGCAGCAGCTGAAAAAAGGAAAGTGACAAAATTGAGTTGGGTGCAATGCAATTGGAGTCCAGTGGTGTGAGCAAATGGGCTAGAACTGAGAGTTATCAAAACGGGCTCATGCCAGAGCCAACAAAAATAAAAAGAAAAGTTTCACAGATGCTGGAAACCTGAAATAAAACCAGAAAACGTTGGATAATTTTTGTTTTTTAAAAAAACCTGTGAACACTAGGGCACTTTAAATAGTATATTAGTGGGAAGGTGAATGGGATATATGTCTCATCTGTGTTTAGATACGGTGCCACTAGTCTGGGATGCTAGATGTGGATTGTAATGTTGAGGGCTTTTATGGAAGTGATTCTAATGTTTGAAATCAAAACATATTTGATTTTTTTGACTAAAATATACTAATCAAACATAAGTATGTAAAATAAACTACAAAGTATGTAATGTAAAATTCAGCAATTTACAGAAGTGCATATGTTATGATCCCAGCTGATAATACTGGACAAGTCAGATTCCAGAGTGAAACCTGGCTTGGTAACTTTATTTTTTAGGTCAGGTACTCAACACATTCACAAGAGTCTGCCAATATACTGTTAACACACAACGTTTATTAAACAAGAAAAAAATTTAACTATATTACACTAGACAAAAAGGTTGGAAAGATTTCAATACAGATACCAGAAAATGATTCAGGTTCACACTATTCCTTTTATCTCAGCAACCCCTAAAAACACACAACCCCAGTGAAGATTTACCACTGTCTCAACACCAAGGTTTCTTGCTTGGGTTAGCTCAGTTTCAAGCAGTTTTCTTCTGGCGGACTTCTGAGCATTCACTAAATGCTTTTCTTCAGCTGGTATCTCTCCCTAAAACACCCCAAAAACCGCAGCCTAAACTCTATTACTTCAACTTCAACTTCAGAGCAAATTCAAGTTCCCTAAACATAGTTCCCAGCAGACTTGCAGGATTTCTTATTAGAGAGATGAGACCTTCTGCCTGCACTCTCTGGCGTGCACACGCTAACTGATTGCCCTTCTGTGTTTCCCTGTCTGTGTGTTTCTGGACCTCTGTCGCTAGGTAACAGCGCAGTTTTTTCTGCTTTGCTTTATAACTTCTCTAAACTGCTAAACCCTTGGTAACCCATCTTTTCACTTCGAGTTGTAAAACCTATTAAAAATCCATGTATACAAACAGCGCCCCAGACTACCCAGCTCACAAAAACCTCTAAATGAAACTGAAACTAGGTTTCATAGGAACAGGAGAAGGCCATTCAGCCTGTCAAGCCTGCTCTGCCATTTAAATTGATCATGGTTGATCCAACACCAATGCCTTTTACCCACACTATCCCCGTAACCCTTTACGTTATTGTTAATCAGAAATCTATCAGTCTCTACCTTAAACATACTCAATAACAACTTCCACGGCTCTCTGGGGTAGAAAATTCCAAAGTTTCACAACCCTCTGAGTAAAGAAATTTCTCCTAAGTGGCTTCCCCCTTATTTCCCCCTTATTTTGAAATTATGTCCCCTGGTTCTAGACTCTCCAACCAGCATCTTTTACCTGCATCTACCTTGCCTATCCCTTTAAGTATTTTGTAGGTTTCAGTGAGATCACCTCTCATTCTTCGAATCTTGAGAGAATACGGGCCCATTTTCCCCAATCTCTCTTCATGAGTCAGCTCTGCCATCCCCAGAACAAGTCTGGTGAACGCTTGTTGCACTCCCTCTATGGCAATAATATCCTTTGAGGCAAGGGGACCAAAACTGCACATAGTACTCCAGGTGCGGTCTAACCAAGCTTCGATACAATTGAACCAAGACCTCACTTTTCCTGTACTCAAATCCTCTTGCAATAAAGGCTAACATCCCATTAGCCTTCCTAATTGCCTGTTGCACCTTCATGTTCGCTTTCAGTGACTTCTGGACAAGGACATCTAGGTCCCTTTTGTGCACCTACACTTTCTAATCTCTTGCCATTTAGGAAATACTCTGCACATCTGTTCCTCCTACCAAAGTGATTAACGTCACATTTTTCCCACATTATATTCCATCTGCCATGTTCTTGCCCACTCACTAAGCCTAACCAAATCCTCCATTAGTCGCTTTACGTCTTCCTCACAACACACATTCCCGCCTAGCTTTGTATCATCCGCAAACTTGGAAATATTACTTTTGGTCCACACATCCAAATCATTGGTATATGTTGTGACCAGCTGGAGCCCAAGTACTGTTCCCTGCAGTATCCCACTAGTCACAGCCTGCCAACGTGAGAATGACCCGTTTATTCCTACTCTTTGTTTTCTGCCTGTTAGCCAATCCTTAATCCATGCCGGTATATTGCCTTCTATCCCAGGTGCTTTTATTTTGCTAATCAACCTCCTGTGGGGGACTTTATCAAAAGCCTTCAGAAAATCCAAGTATACTACGTTCCTCGACTCTCCATTATCAATTTTGATAGTAATATCCTCAAGAAGAACTCCCAAGTTCGTCAAACACGATTTCCCATTCACAAATCCATGCTGACTATGCCCAATCAGATCATGACTATCCAAGTATTTTTTGCATAGAGGAATTTGGGAGTCCTTGTGCTTGAAAACCAAAAAGCTACCATGCAAGTTCAGTGGGTAATAAGCAAGGCAAATGGAATGTTGGCCTTTATTTCAAAGGGAATAGTGTATCAAAATAGGGAAGTCTTGCTAAAACTATACAAGGTACTAGTTAGACCACACCTAGAATACTGTGAACAGCTTTGTTCTTATCTAGGGAAAGATATAGCATTGGAGGCAGTCCAGAGAAGGTTGACCAGGTTGATCCTGGGGATGGAGGGATTTTCTTGGGAGGCTGAGTAGGTTGAGCCTGTACTCCAATATTGGAGTTTAGAAGAATGAAGGATGACCTTATTGAAACATAAAATTCTTGGGAGCTTGACAGGATAGATGCTGTGAGGTTGTTTCTCCATGTTGGAGATCTAGGACCGGAGGGCATAACCTCAGAGTAAGGGGTCACCCAAATAAAACACGCCACTTTTACAGCTTGCCCAGAGATGTTCAGGCCTGCTCAACTTGGCCTATGCCTAGGTCGGATGGGATGTGTGGTGAGGACCAGTGAGGGGGAGCTTTTAGTTATGGTGTTAAACATTGCATCACCTGCAAAAATACATATTCTTGCCATCTACAATCATGTTTCCGACCAGTTGCTTGTACGGTGAGCTGCATTAGCAATAGGTAAAAAAAAATAAGAAAAACTTATGTTTACTGGCATATTTATGGACAAGAGGATCAATAGTCCGGATAAGATGGCCGTAATCATCCCATGATACCTGGTAAATTTATTTCTGCAGCTGACTGTAATTGTACTTTTGCAAACTTTAGTGAGATGCATGTGTTGAATTTCTGGTTTATTTATCCATCACTGTTTGATTGATTCTGTGGCCTTTTTTTCATGGTAGGATCCGGATATAATGGACTAATTCTCTTTCTGTTGGCAGGTTTGTGATGAGGTGGTCCTAACGCTTCCCACCATGAAAATGCTATTTACCTGATATGATTTTCTCCCACAGTACTCATTAACCAAGCAGGGCAGTTGGGAATCTAGAAAACCACCCTGCATTGGCTTACTCCTGCTCAGATGAACGGAGATAGTGTTTTGGAGCAGTTTTGTTAGTAAGACTGGTGTTAGTTAAGTGGAAAGTTCACTTTTCAACAAAGTGGAAGAGGAAACAGCAGTCAGGGATGTCAGCAGTTGGAAGGGCCCCTGATTTTTTGATTCTTCTGTGGAGGTGCTGCAACTAAAGCACAAATACCGATAGAAGGGAGAGAGAGAGAAAGTTCCTTGTTGGAAAATGAAGAAACATCTGCCCTCAGCTGAAGAGCTAAAGGACCCAGACCTCAGAGGCCTATTCTTCAAAAGAATGTTTTAGGAGAATTGATCTCGTGTGTAGCCATTGAAGGTGATTTTGAAATAAATGATTGTGATAGTGAACGAGTGGGAAGAATCCACTACCTGCATCACCAGCACACTCTAGGAAGTTAAAAGCTGTAGAACACCCAAGACCTAACAATACCTCGCCTAATGACTTGATCCATCTTCAGGCATGTGAAAGAAGTGCACAATAACCTTGTGAAACAGAGATCTGGTCAAGATTACAAGAGAGTTTCATTGGTACACTCCCAAGTCCCAGTATCATGCTATGAGATACAAGGCAGTGGGGAGTCAACTTCTGTAAAAATGGAGATAACTACTGTTTAAGGGAGCCATTGAAGCCATCAGTCTCAAATAATATACTAAGAGGGGTAGATGAAGTGAGAGATCTTGGCGTACAAGTACACAGGTCCCTGAAGGCAGCAGTTCAAGTAGACAAGGTTGTAAAGAAGGCATATGGAATGCTCTCCTTCATTGGCAGAGGTATGGAATATAAAAGTAAGGATATAATGTTGGAATTGTATCAAACACTGGTGAGGCCACAACTGGAGTATTGTGTGCAGTTCTGGCCACCACATTACAGGAAGGACATAATAGCTCTGGAGAGAGTGCAGAGGAGGATTACAAGAATGTTGCCAGGGTTAGAAAAGTGTAGCTACGAGGAGAGATTGGATAGGTTGGGATTATTTTCCTTAGAACAAAGAAGGCTGAGAAGTGACTTGATTGAGGTGTACAAAATTATGAGGGAAATAGACAGAGTGGACAGGATAAAATTGTTTCCCTCGATGGAGAATTCTAGAACCGGGGACATAGATTCAAGATAAGTGGCAGAAGGTGTAGGGGGGACATGAGGAAGAACTTTTTTACGCAGAGGGTAGTGGGTGTCTGGAATTCGCTGCCCAAGTTGGTGGTAGAGGCAAAAACTGTAAACTCTTTTAAAAAAAATACCTGGATCTGCACCTAAAGTGCTGTAAGCTGCAGGGCTATGGGCTGGGTGTAAGAAGGTGGGATTAGAAAAGGCACCTGGGTGTCCTCGGGCTGGCATGGACAAGATGGGCCGAATGGCCGCCTCCTGTGCTGTATGGTTCTTAGGTGAGGAATTTTTCTCCAAGGGTAGTGAATCTGCGGAATTCTTTACCGTAGTGGCTGGGTCCTTAAGTATATTCAAGGCTGAGATAGACAGATTTTTAATTAGTAAGAGAATCAAGGGTTATGCAGAAAAGGCAGGAAAGTGGAGTTGAGGATTATCAGATGAGCCATGATCTCATTGGCGGAGCAGACTTGATGGGCCGAATGGCCTACTTCTGCCCCTATGTCTTATGGTCTTATCACATCTTTTATAATAGATTCTAGCATTTTCCCTACTACAGATAAGGCCAACAGGCCTGTAGTTCCCTGTTTTCTCTCTCTCTCCCTCCCTTAAATTTCGGGGCGACATTTGCTACCTTCCAATCATCAGGAACCATTCCAGAATCTATAGAATTTAGGAAAATGATCACCAATGCACCCTATAGCAACCTCTTTCAACACTCTGGGATGCAGAATATCAGGTCCCAGGGACTTACCAAGGTTCTAATACAGCCTCCTTACTTATACTAATTTCCTTCAACTCCCTCATTCTCCCTATTCCCTTAGATCGCTAAATCTGGGAGATTTCCTGTATCTTCCTCAGTGAAAACAGACACAAAGTAATAATTTAGCTTCTCTGCCATTTCTCTATTCCCCATTATAAATTCTCCTAACTCTGCCTGTAATGGACCCACATTTGTCTTAGCCAAACATTTCCTTTTTACATACCAATAGAAACCTTTACAGCCCGTTTTTGTTTTTTGCTAGATTGCATTCATATTCTATTCTCCCTTTACCAGTTTCTTGGTCTTCCTTTGCTGTATTCCTAAAAACCTCCCAATCCTCAGGTTTACTACTACTTCTGGCAACTTTATAAGCCCTTTCCTTTAATCTTATACAATCCGTAACTTCATTTGTCAGCCACGGTTGACTGACTTTTTTTTGGGGGGTTTTTGCACTTGAAGGAATGTATAGGTGCTGTAAGCTATGTAATAGTTCTTTAAAGACTACCCATTGCCTATGTACAAGCATACCTTTTAATATATTTTCCCTATCCACCTCAGCCAATTTGTCCCTCATGCCTTCATAATTTCCTTTATTCGACTTTAACGGCCTTTGTTCAGAGTGAACTACCTCACTTTCAAGCATAATGTAAAATTCTAACATTGTTTGACTATGAATCACCTTTGTTAACACCCAAATATAAAATATAAATTAAGTTTAAAGGTGTAAATTGTTTCTAACATGTGCAGCTCATGATTTAATCATCTGTCCCAAGGTCTGTTTTATATACATCAAGCTCTACTAGGCTTCACTCGCCTTGATCATCCTGAGGACAAAGATAGCCTCAGGCTCTTTTTTTTCCTCTCCTTCCCCTATCACTTACCTCCTTAAACCCCTCTCCCCTTTCCTTTCCTCAAACTCAAGAGTGACTAGGTGACTTTTTTTTTTGCAACCAAGATCGGTTCAGCTACCTTTTATTGCTTCCCCTTGCTCGTGAAGCCACCGCATCTCCCAGTCCAACGCTCATTCGAGCCCTGAATTGCTTTCTCTCTTTAGTGGCATACATCTCTCCAACATGGCTTCGCCAAGTTCTTCTCGTCTGAGACCCCTTGACTCCATTCCCAGCTAACTTTTTCGCTTGCCGCTCCTATATTGATATTGTAAATACCTCTTTCATTTCGCACACTGTTCTTCTCCCTTTCAGTATAAACTATCAACCCACCCCTCCCATAAAACACCCTTCCTCAACAAAAAAGACCCTTACTGTTCTGTTTTCACCATTTCATGCCGCAATATCTCTTCCTCCTTATTAACCTGTAATATGAACTCTGCTTCTCTCTCAATGCTCCCTGGCTGGAGTGTTTTCAGCATTTGCTGCTTTTATTTTTTACCTTTGTTTTTTGAATAGAAGGCATTACTCCCCTAATAGGAAATGCTCCATCGCCTGTCTCCCACTTGAAAATTAATCCTAAGATGCCAGTTTGGCCAACCTCTTTATGGACAATACTTCCTGCAGTTGTAGCATTTTAACACCAGGTCTGATCTGCTATAATGTGCTCAGTATACACTACAATGTTTGAGGTCAGGTTTCTACAAGTGACAGTACTGTTAGGAAAGGAATTCCTGGATTTAGACCCAGTGTCAGGAATGGTGATTATAGTTCCAAGTCAGGATGGTGTGTGGCTTGGAGGGGAACTTGCAGGTCTGGCGTTCCCATGCATCCTCTGTCCTTGCTCTTCTAGGTGGCAGAGCTTGTGGGTTTGGAAGGTGCTATGGAAGGAGCCTTGGTGGGTTGGTTTGGTGCACCTTACACAGTGGCAACAGTGTGCACCAATTACATCAGTGGTGGATGGAGTGAATGTGTAAGGTAGTGGATGGGCGCTGATTGTGTCCCAGATGGTGTTGAGGTTCTTGTGTTGTTGGAGCTGCACTCATCCAGGCAAGTGGAGAGTATTCCATTGCACTCCTAACTTGTGTCTTGTAGATGGTGGACATGCTTTGGGGAGTTGAGAGGTGAGCTGCTTGCTGCAGAATTCCCAGCTTCTGAGCCACAGTCTTTATATGGATAATCCAGTTCATTTTCTGCTCAATGGTGAACCCCAGCATGTTGATAAGGAGAGTCAGCGATGGCAATGCTATTCAATGTCAAGGGAGGTGGTTATAGTGGATGGTCATTGCCTGGCATTGTGTTGTGTGAATGTTACCTGCCACTTATAAGCACAAGCCTGGATGTTGTTCAGGTCTTGCTGCATACGGACGCGGACTGCTTCAGTACCTGAGGAGTTACGAATAGTACTGAACACAGTAAAATGATCAGCGAACATTCCCACATCTGACCTTATGAAAGAGGGAAGGCCATTGAAGCAGCTGAATATAATTGGGCCCAGGGCATTACCCTGAGGAACTCAGTTGTATTGATTAATGAATCTTCATAGTTATGTAAATGACTATGGGTAATGTTATAATAGCATGTTTATATAGCAAGGCACATAACTCTGTGGAAACAAAAGCTGTTATCCAGTTCTGCATTAATCCTCTAAATTTGGGTCCTTTCCCAGGGATGCACATGTATGCAAGATGAAATTTAATTCTTTTGTTCTATTATTGAATCAAATAATTTTTTGTTTTATGCCAATTCTCTTGATTTTCCAGAAATAACTTATTTATATGGACTAGTCATTTTTTTCCCCTTTTATATAAACTACGTCTCAAGCTTAATTTCTTTGAACTGCCATGAGTGCATTTTAAGTTTTTTCTGTTAGTGGCAGTTTTTTTCGCCAGTTAGTTCCCAAAGTCAATGTGGGAGGAAGAGACTGGTTCTGTACAAATGACAGATTTTTTTTTTTCTTCTTTCATTTGCATTTAGGGAGGGCCAAAACACCCCTAGTACAAATTGGGAACCTTTATGTTGGGAGAAACGGGAAGGTTCAATTCATCTATAATTTTTTCCGACTTACTTTACATTTTAAAAGCACAAAGTGTTATATTCCATTGTGCTGCTATGCCAGTTTTATTGATTTTAAATAACTGATTAAAGTATGATTATTGTCTTTGCAAAAGGAATAAACTACAGCAAATGCTGTACTGTGATTTCAATGGTCGCCACTAGATTGCAACCATTAAATTGCAGCTTATTGCAATTAATAAATGATTAACTACTGACCTTTCTGGCAATAATTTGCACTTATTGATTAAAATTGCTATCCATATTTGTTGTGTATTGCAACTTTAAAAAAATCATTCAGGGGATGTGAGCTTTGCTGGCTGGGCCAGCATTTATTGCCCATCCCTAGTTGCCCTTGCAAAGGCAGCCATGAGCTGCCTTCTTGAGCTACTGCAGTCCATGTGGTGTAGGTACACCCACAATGCTGTTAGGGAGGGAGTTCTAGGATTTTGACCCAGCGAAAGTGAAGGAATGGCGATGAATTTCCAAGTCGGGATAGTGAGAGTTTGGGTATGCAGGGCTCCATTGACTATACTGTGTATTTTTTCAGATTTACAAAGGACACTAAAGTCAGTTACTACTTCTACTTAGGGTGCACTGCTGCTTATGGCAATAATATTATCTACAGGGGTGTCGATAAACACCTTTTAACCTCTTAAGACAGCAGTGCCCATAACTGCAAATGTCAATGCTGCCAGTGCACTTGCCTAAATCTTTGCCATTTCTGATTTACTGGCCTCCAAGTACCACATTCAATGACCAGATCAGCAGCCATAAATTAGTTCAAAATAACTTGCATTTGGCTCTAGTGCTGTGGAATTCATCTCAAAATATAAAACAAGCAAATTACATAGCATGGACAACCTTTGATATGTTGCAAAATTGGCCAGTGATATTGAACTAATTGGAAGTGTTTCTTCTAAGGAGGTTTCTTGTCATATGATTGTATTTTGGACAACTACAGATTTTGAGTAGCGGTGAGTCAGGCTAGGCTTTTTTTAAATCTGGGAAATACTGCTCAGCAGTGCCAGATGTATTCTATTAATTGCAGGAAATGGGAGTTGGCAAAGTGACAGAATGGTGCCCCAGACACGCATTTTCCATGTCTTTGGCAGCAGGGTGTACCTTTTTTATTTGACTTTCTATATTTCCTGCTGTAGATGCATTATAGATAAAAAGTTAAACGTATGCAACTAAGTGTTTGTTTATATTCTGTGCTCTGTTGGACATGAAGTCCAGTCCTTGCTGAATTTCTAGCATTCGGACATGTCCAATTACTCCACATTCAAGCCTGCTTTGTCGCTTTTTCTCAAAAAAATACAAATGTCGAATGGATTGTTGTGTAGGATTTTTTTTCATCATATATTTGGACACGTTAGCAGCTAGTTTGGTGGTGCATATATCTAAAAAATGCAATAAAAGATGTATATTCTAAATCAAATCAGCAAACCTCAAATATTTTATAAAAATAGGCCTGAAAATATAATTACCCGTTTTCCTTCTCATGGACTGCAATGTTTAAAGATTTATTATAACAGTGGTTCTGAAACAGGGTCAGAAGAGACTTTCCAGGGGTCTGTGAAATAATGTGTAATGCGAGCTGAGGGGTGGGAATGGAATGTCGTCACCACATGTACAGCACAGAGTGGGCTAGCCGTCTCCCCTAGGAAGGGAGTTAGCAAGGATAGAAATGCTGCAGGGAGAAGTAGGCATACTGCTCAGTGATAACCAACTAAATACTTATTTATTAATACACTCGTACATGCAACACTTGCATATCATGAGTGTGATATAGTATTGTAATTTGTATGGGTTTGTGATTACTAATCCATTTGAAAAGGGGTCCTTCAACCCAAAATGTTTGAGAGCAACTGTATTACAATACTAAAATGAAGGGACAAAAGGATCTGGAGTATGACCTCAACGGAGTGCTGGGAGTTTGGTGAGATTAAGGAACCTTGGATCGCTTTCTAAACACCTAGTTTTGTTTGTATTTAGCATTTAACTGCAAGTACTGTTAAAATTCTAAATCTCATCCAGGAGCCCAAGCAGGCAGATAGTAGCTATATACTGGGGAGCATAGTAGATAGTTAATTAAGGAAACTAGCTTGAGCTGGTTTTTCTGAACCCGGGCACAGCTAGTGCCTTTATTTTCAGAGCATATAAATTCAGACATTTCTATGTGACCTTAACGGAGTGCTGGGAGTTTGAGTTGAGGGAATTCAGTGAGGAGGGGAGGGAGGTGCTTCTTTGCTTTTTCTAACTTTTTCACCCTGTAGGAACTAATTCTTGCTCTAAAACAAGGGAGAAGGCTAGCTGGTGAGTATATAGTGAATGGTCAAGGTCTATTTTATTCCTATGGTTTAAAATAGTACAGGAATTTCTGGTAAAATTAATAGAATGCATAAGTAATTGAATAAAATAATTAATTAGTTAATTAAAACATAGGAACGGCAGAACAGGTGATGTCACAGCTGCGCCATGTCGGAGCTCCTGGATACCAGTGTTATCCAGGACAAACACATTTGCATTAAGTGTCTGCAGCTGGAGGAGCTTTGGCTCAGGGTCATTGAGCTGGAGACCAAGCTGCAGATACTGTGGACACATCAGGGAGGGGGAAAGTTACCTGGATGTTTGTACTAACAGGCGGTCACACCCCTTTAGGATAGGGTCTACTGATTTGGAAGGTGGTCAGGAGCAGGAGGGTGTGACTATATGGCAGGTAAGGGGACCCAGAGGACAGGCAAGTCAGCCTCTGCAATTGTCCAACAGGTTTGGCAACTGGAGCCAATGGGAATCAGGCTGGAAAACTCTCCCTGCTGGTTGGAGTCATACCTAGCACAAAAAGATGGTTGTGGTTGTTGGATGTCAGTCATCTCAGCTCCAGGACATCACTGCAGGAGTTCCTCAGGGTAGTATCCTTGGCCCAACCATCTTCAGCTGGCTTCATCAATGAGCTTCCTTCCGTCATAAGGTCTGAAGTGAGGATGTTCGCTGATGATTGCACGATGTTCACCATTCTGAAGCAGTCCATGTCCAAATGCAGCAAGACAATATCCAGGCTTGGACTGACAAGTGGCAAGTAACATTCATGCCACACAAGTGTCAAGCAATGACCATCTCCAACAAGAGAGAATCCAGCCATTGCCCCTCGATATTCAATGGCATTACCATCACTGAATCCCTCACTCTCAACATCCTGGGGGTTACCATTGACCAGAAACTGAACTGGACTAGCCATATAAATACTGTGGCTACAAAAGCTGTTCAGAGGCTAGGAATCCTGCGACGAGTAACTCACCACCTGACTCCCCAAAGCCTGTCCACCATCTACAAGGCACAAGTCAGGAGTGTGATGGAATACTCCCCACTTGTCTGGATGAGTGCAGCTCCCACAACTCTCAAAATTCTCGACACCTTCCAGGATAAAGCAACTGGTTTGATTGGCACCACACCTGCAAACATTCATTTCCTCCACTACCGACGCACAGTAGCAGCAGCGTGTACCATCTAGAAGATGCACTGCAGGAATTCACCAAGGCTCCTTCGACAGCACCTTCCAAGCCTGCTAAGACAAATAAAATTAGACAAATGAATGCGTGGTGTAAAAACTAGTACGGGAGAAGTGGGCCCCGTTTCATGAGCACTGGCATCAGTACTGGAGAAACTGGGGGGCTGTACCATTGGGGCGCTCTACACCTGAACCATGGTGGGACCAGTGTTCTAATGAGCTGCAGAACTAGGGAAATAGAGTTTTAAACTAAGTGGGGAGGGGTGAGGGCATGAGGAATCAAGCTTGGATAGATGTAGCAAATCAACGGGTACAGTCATAGCAAGACAGCATGGGAGACGAGGGTCAGAGAATGGCAGGAAGGGACAAAGAAAAAGAATGCATCAACAGTCAAGACTAGATGTTACAAAGATAACAAGACAAAACTAAAGGCTGTGTACCTGCACGTAGCATTCATAAAGCAAATTGAAGGAAACATTGAATGTAAAGCACACATTGAAGGAAATAAATATGATCTGATAGTATTACGGTGATGTGGCTGCAGGATGATTAGGAGTGGGTCCTGAATATTGAGTGGTATATGACATTGAAGAAGATTAGGAAGCTAGGTAAAGGTGGAGGGATAGCGTTGTTGACCACGGATGGCATTGGTGCAATAATTAGAGGTGACCTTGGTTCAGGAGATCACGATGTAGAATTGGTTTGGGTGGAGATGACGAGTAGCAGGGGAAAGAAGTCACTAGTGGGAGTGGTCTGCAGGTCCTCTAACAGTAACCACAGTTTAGGACAAAGTATACAAGAATAAATATTTGGTGCTTGTGATAAAGGGACATCAATAATCATGGGTGATTTTGATCCATATATAAATAAGAAAAATATGTAGCAGTAGTAGTCTGGATGAGGAGTTCATAGAATGCTTTCGAGACAGTTTCTTAGAGCAGCACGTTCTGGAACCAACCAGAGAGCAAGTTATATTAAATCGCAATCATAGAATTTTAGTGGCTCGGAAGGAGGCCATTCGGCCCATCGTGCCTGCACTGGCTCTCCAAATGAGCATTATGACTTAGTGCCATTGCCCTGCATTTTCCCTGTACCCTTGCACATTGTTTCTATTCAAACAATCATCTAATGCCCTATTGAATGCCTCGTTATACATTGCATTGCAACTCAATCGGTTATCTTGCTGGATAACCTTGCATTACTCAAGCGTATTCTTTATTTCATCTAAAAAAATGAGATTCAGATAAAGGAATGTAGCTAAGGATATAGGCTATGCATTTTCTAAAGTAGCGTGAGGAGTGCGTCCAGGTGTAATATTTCTCTTTTCTCTCTTCTAATTGATCTCTGCTGGTACCCAGTGACTACAGAATTTTAATTCTGTAATGTTATCAAAGTGTGTTTCCAAATAATGATTGTGTTCATGAAGACTCGTACATTACATCATATTTTGTACCTGCCATGGATAGGTACAAAAATAATCAAAAAAGGCTAATGGAATGCTGGCCTTTATATCTAAAGGACTGGGATACAAGGGGGTAGGAGTCATGCTTCAGTTATACAAAGCCCTTGACACACACCAGTAGTACTGTTCAGCCCTGACCATCACACTTTATGAAGGATAAACTTTATTGGGCCTTGGAAGGAGTGCAATCCAGATTTATGAGAATGATGCCTGGACTCCAAGGGTTATGTTATGAGGAAAGATTGCATAAAATGGGGTTGTTGTCCTTGAAATGTAGAAGGTTTGGGGTAATTTGATCAAGGTTTCCCGTTAATCTTGAAAACTAATAAGGTGGATAGAAACTATTTCTGCTGCTTGGGAAATCTCGGTGTCTGGGACTTGCCCAAAAATTAGAGCCAGACATCTCCAGAATCAAGTTACACACACAGGGTGATAGAAGTTTGGAACTCTTCCACAAATGGCAGTTGATGCTGGGCCATCAATTAATTTTATATCTGAAATTGATCAAATTTTGTTAACCTAAGATATGAAGGGATATGGAGGGGCATCGCAGATCAACCATAATCTCATTGAATGTTGGAATAAGCTCGAGGGGCTAAATGGCCTACCCTTGCTCTCCATGCTCCTATTTTTGGGCTTTTGGTCAATCTTTTTAGTACAGGGCCAGGCTTTGTGTAAAGGTGCTGTGGTCAGTGACTTGGGCTTTCTGTGGTTAACGTTGATCTCTCTGAATGCTTTGACATTGATCCAATGCAAGAGATTCAGAACAATACCAATGATGTAATTAGGCGCAATAAATCTTGACCGTCTTCCTTCGCCTCTTACCCAGCTAACCAGTATATTTTGAGTAACTGTTGGATATTCATTTTAGCTTAAGTGTGCCGCAGTATCAAATAACTAGCTACGTGTGCTGCAAATGAATGTTTGGTCAGAGCTGAAGGAATCAGGAAGAAGTACTGCTACCATCACAATGCACTACTGGCTTTGGGTAAGAAAACAAACCAGATGGTCTTGCAGAGTGAGAGAATGGCTGAGATTTATAAAACTGAGCTGCTGCTGCTGCAGATGGATGGAGAAGTAAAATCTAGAATTCTGGTGAACCTTTGGAAATATTTGAACTAGAATTTCACATTTATTACCTAGTAGCTTTATTTGTTTTGACCAGAAAACTAGAACGTGCACAGGCATACTAAATCTAAACTTGTGGTTTGTTGGTATGTTTTTTTCTGGTTTTCAGCTTTGGAAGTTTAGCCATAGTGGGATTAAAACACAACCAGTAGCTCTTATTTTGTCTGTGCCCTTGAGCTTTGCTTAGAATTTATTGACAGCAATGCTGTACACCAGGAAATACACTTTTAATCTCTGCAAAGATGGTCTATTTCGTCAAAAGTTATTTGCCTATTCTCCAAATGTATATATGATTTAATGACTCATGAACCAGTCAGCATACTATGTATTACGATCTCGAAGGAGACCATTAACTTTAAAAGAAGAAATTCAAGTTCCCACTTATTTCCTGCAAGAACCACTCCACAAGGCTTCAGGTTTTAAACAAAAACATTTTGCTCCACAAGAATTAAACAAAGCAAGTACTAATCTACCACTTTTGCAAACTCTTATTCTTCAAACTTGAAAACTTTAACGGACCACTCCCCATTCTGTTTTTAATTCCACCTAAGAGTTCCTCTATACTTTGCAGGAACTTGAGGATTATTTCACTTCTCCCAGGACCAAACCAAGGTGTGCCACAGCTCTCAAGAATTCACTGGCTTTCCTCAGTTTCCCAGTCTGGCACGAGCTCTCTGGGCAAGGATTCCACTGCCGATCTGTTCCACTAACTTTACCAAGCTGATCTGACAATTTTAATTTCTCGTGAATTTGGACTTTTCATTCCGAGCATGGGCCCCACTTGAAATTCCTGCTTTATGACTCCAACTAAGGGGTACCCCTGGCCCCGAATGGCCCCTGTGCTCCTTGTTCTGGCTGTTGGCAGATCCACCACTGCCCCCATGACCTTCTAAGCTGACTGTTGTGTCTTTGAGAAAAACACAGATAAACCCAAAACAAAAGATTGCCTCCCTGCAGCAATGTGGCACACCTGGGATGTCCCAGATAGAGATTTCAACATCGAGTTAATGTTTTAAGTTGCCTCATTTAGCGCCATTTCCCTTTAGTGTCACAGATGTAATGGGGCTGCTATGCGCACTTAGTGTCAGGACTTTCGCTTTAGTATTGTTTTGTGTTGAGGCCGATGGAGTGTGCGTGACACAGTTGACATCATTTTGGATGTGCCTCTGCTGCTCGCCACCTCCCTCCCAACCTGCTCACTTGTCGCGTTGGTCACTGATCTGTTGATTTGTCACGACCCTGCTGCACATCGCAGGTTCGGGAGGGGAAGCGGCAAGTGGGAGAGAGCCAGTGGGAGGTAAGTAGAAAGAGTTGGTGTATTTCATAACTTTTAAAATACAAGTATAAAAATATATTCCATTTATGAATAAAGGAATTTAGGGATGTACACTATTTCAACTTAAAGTATAATGTTTTAATTTTATTTGGTGGGTAAGGTCCCACAGAAAGTAACTACTTTTACATTGGTTGTAATGGGAAAATCTGATTGTTTTTTCACTTGAAGTTGCACTACAACATTAAACAAGGACTTATTGTAATTAACTTCCGTTCCCAAGCTTGCCCTTTGATTTGAAAGGATGGATACTTTAAGATCTCCCCTTGTTTACCCTTTGCTTTTAAACCTTTCTTTGATCTGGAACCCAAATGAATCATTTAAACCCCTTATGAAGACAACTGGAGACGTCTTGTCTGTACCAAGACTTAGAAAGGGGCCACCTATTGTTTACTGTTTTCAAACCTCTGATTCTATTCCCTTTGAACTTCAGTTACTCTAGGCTTTATTTCAGTTTCTCAACCCCAGGTTTTTTTGACTTGCATTTAAAAATTCAATTCCCAAAACTAAATGTTGTATTCCTAAAACATATGAATCATGAAATGACATTCATAACAATATCCTAGAACAAAGCATTAACTCCAATAATGTGGGACCCAAATAACTTGAGTTAGGGAGGATCTGACTTTAGGACACTTGTGGTGTTTAGAATTCTTCATATTGAAGTATTCTCACAGCAATCCGGGCAGTTTAAAGCATTGACTCCCTTTACTTTGAAATACATTTTAATGGTTAGATGTTTTTTTTAAGTGTGGAATTTACCATGGAGAATTTGACATTCCAAAAATACAAAATTAGCTTTTCAGGGCCAGTGAGGGTATTCAGCAGTAATTATCAAATTAGTATGCTGTTAAAAACACCTCCAAGTGTAATTTTCTCTTAAAGGTTTATACGGCAAAACTGAGAGTTTGAGTAGAAGTTCCTATTTGCTCAAATATTTCCTACTGAATACAGTCTGGGGGCATCCCAGGTGCATACCCTTTGGAAAAGAGTGGAATCACAGACAGAAACTTTTGAAGTTCCACATTATTCTGCAAATGTGCAGACTCCTGAAGCTGTTGTCGGTTTCAGTGAAGTAAATATGGTGAATTCTGACAGTTTTGCTATAATTAGCATTGCAAAGTCATGTAATGTTCCTTGACTGCCATTTTGACCCACAATTGATAGACGCTGTTTTTATGCAAAGGCTAAATGAATAAGAATGTTTGGATACTTGAAGTAGGTGTGGTTTTCCTTTTTATATAAAATATTTTAACCTTCAAATGCAGAATTAGTTCTTTTCTGAATTTTTTGTCCATATGACAGTTCTGATGGAGTCATACGGACTCAAAACGTTAACAGTATTCCTCTCCGCAGATGCTATCAGAACTGTTGAGTTTTTCCAGCTATTTTTGTTTTTTGCTCCTCTTAATTGTTTTGTTACATGCTACAGATCACTTGTTTGTTTTACAGCAGGATGTCTCTGATTTGGAGTGGAATCCATATTGCTGATGGTTTAAAAATTGCCTTGTGGAGAAAATAATGTTTCACAGATGACTTCTAGGCTGCAGATTGACGCGGGACTATTTGGCCAAAGTCAATACTACTTACTTGCAGGACTATTTAATGTACTTGTGCTGAGATGAAAGCTGTGATCAGTTTGTTGAATCTGGCAGTACTTTGTTTGATAGATGAATTCTGGGAAACCCACTTGTGTAGCTTTGAATCCTATAGTTGTCCTTGTATCATGTGAAGGCTTTCTTGCAGTACTTCTGATGACATTGAGACCAGTTGACATAGCTTGTTAAAGATGCGTTACGTATGTTCACCCCTTAATACAATGAATAAAGTTATAGAAATGTTGCATCTTTCATGTACATTGAGCAGTCAAAGTGGTTATTCTGTACTGAAAAACGTGTATTTTTGTTACACTTTTAAAGTACAAAATGTACCATGCCACTTCATAAATAAGGGTAAGGAAAACCAACATTGTGACAGGACAGAGATTAAGAGATTGTCTGAAGGTTTTTAATTGTGGAGAGGTGAGAGATTTTACAGAGGGAGTTCCAAAGAGCAGGACCAGAGCAACTGAAAACTTTTGCCATTAAAAAAGGTATAGGGTCAAAATTTTGAATTGTAGCAATTGAGTAGAAATGCTCTGTAGAGTTGTTTCTTGTTTCTTGAGGACAAGGATTTAGAATTTAATGCATCAGTCCAGGGATGAAGTACTAAAGTTTAGACAAGTTGAAATTTATGCAAAGCAGAAGATGGGAGACTAGTAAAGAAAGCATTCGAATCTGGAGGCAGCACAGGCCTCCATCCCAGCCCAGCCTCTGTTACTGAATCCCCCTCATGCAAGTAATGTTCCAGAGATACATGGAACAGTTTTGATGATGGAGGGGATGTAGGATTTGAAGCTTGTCTCAGTTAGAGAAGATGCCAACATTAGTAATGGTCTGTTTCAGCCCGAGTGGGAAGCCGGGGAGAGGAATTGTATCACTGACAAGAAACTAATGGCTGCTGACTGCACCTTTTGTTCCTCTTGATGCCGAGCTGAAGAAGTTGTGACTCATCTGAGACTTGATGTCAGACAGACCCACCTTACAAGGAAGAGGCAATCAAAACCAAGATATGTTGCGGGGAGAAAGTGAGCTAGGCAAGTCAGTATAAAGTTGAATTGCTGTTTCTGGCCTTACAGTGTTACTCTTTCACTACCAAAAGATGAATACATGAGAACGCTAATTTCAGTTAATGTGAGCTAATGCCACTAAGTTCTGTTTGACCCTTGCATAATGGTACATTGTCAAATAGTGTGTTTATGAAGTTACAATTTGGTTTGAAGCATAGGAGAACATGCTTACAGTTCTGATGAAAGGTCATCAACTTGAAACATTAATTGTTTCTCTCTCCACAGACACTGCCTGACCTGCTGAGTGTTCCCTGCATTTTCTTTTCTTGCAGAAATGACGATCAGTTGCTTTTAAAATACTCAAATTGTATCTCACCTAGTGACCTTGCCTGGAAAACTAAGTTGTCTGAACTTGGCTTTTCTGCTAATTTTTTAGGCTTGATTAGTGAAACATTGAAATAGATGAAAGCCTTAGTCTTGTATATGTAACAACAGAGCTTGGTTGAAGACTTAGGAAATTACCAAGAGCTGCAGCTCCCTCAGTGCTACCATCTGGATCTCCATACCTGCCTCACTTGTAGTCTTATCTGTCATGATAATAGTTGATTGAGTTGATTGTGGTAGTGGACTCCAGTAGTAGATACTATACGGTACTCTGTCTAGATATGGGGTTAGCTGACCTGGGGGTTGAAGGTCAGATAGCACATGTTGGAGTCTGTCTTAATAGAATTCAGTTGCTGCAGACACATATTCATGTTAAGAAAATGTGTTATCAGTAAAGTTAGCTCAGCTACAATGTCGACAGCCTGTGTGCATCATTGAAACAAAAAACAAGACATGGTGTCAGAAGTAAACTAAACGTAACAATGGAGGTTCTGAAACCACTGACAGAGCTCACTGACAGGGAAATGTCACCGAAAACTGGAGGTGGTTCTGGCAATGATTTGAGCTGTACCTCACAGCGACAGGCAGTAATAAAAAAGATCCTCAGGTACAGTCTTCCATCTATCTTCACATAACAGGGGAAGAAGCCCTCGAAGTCTTTAACATATTTACGTTTGAAGGTGATGAGAAGCAAAATGACTTGAAAGAAATAATGGAAAAATTCGAAGCCTATTGCAGCCCTAAGAAAAACATCAAATATGAAAGATACCAATTTTTTACGTGCACACAAGGCAGTGACAACATTAGTCAATACATAGCTGAGAAATCAAGCTAAATTGTGTGAATTTGGAGAGCTTGAAGAATCACTCATCCGAGATAGAATAATTTGCGGGATCGCAAATGACTGAGAGAATGGCTTTTGAGAGAAGTTGATCTCACACTGGAGATCACTGGAGAAAGCAATAAATATCTGCAGAGCGGCAGACACAACGAAATGCCAGATTAAACAGATGACAAGAAGATGATAAGCTGTACACTGTCAAGTAGTTAGATGCAGTTAAACAGAAACAGCCCCAGGAAAGGACAAATAGACAGTCTGAACATAAAAAGAACAAAAATTGCTATTAAAACATTTAAATGCAGCCGCTGCGGAACAGAGCATTTACCATGTAGTTGTCCAGCCTACGGAAAGCAGTGTAACAACTGTGATAATGTAAATCACTTTTTTGCTAAGGTGTCTAAATCTAAGAGAGTGCATACGATTGACCGACACACTGAAACTGAACTTTTTGTTGGTGCAGTAACAACAAATTACAAAGAAAACGTATGGAAGGTTGATTTAAAAGTTGTCAACATGGTGAATTTCAAGCTCGATACAGGTACACAAGCAAATGTCATTCCCATAAGCCTGTATCGTAAGATAAGCAAAGAAAAATGGCTAACTAAATCAAAAATGAAGCTGTATACTTATACAAGTGAAAAAATTGCAGTAGAAAGGCAATGCACACTTAAAGTGAACTACAAAAACAATCTCGAGCACTTCCATTCATAGTGGTGAAAACTGATGCAAAACCTGTTCTTGGAATCAAAGTTTGTGAAAATCTGAAGCCAATCAAGAGAATAATGACTGTCACCACTGATGACACCCTGAGTGCATATAAAGATGTGTTCCAGGGGATTGGCTGCTTAAAAGAAGAGCACCCCATTAAGATTGGTGAAACTGTGACACCCAGAATACACACGCCCAGGAAAATACCAGTAATGCTGAGAGACCAACTTTCAGTTGGTAGAGTTGGACAGAATAGAGAAACTTCACGTCATCAAGAAAATTGAAGAACCGACAAAGTGGGCTAATCCAATTGTAATTGTAGAAAAATCAGATGGGAATCTGCGAGTCTGTCTGGATTCCAGAGACCTAATTCAGACAGTACAAAGACAGCATTACCAACTGCCCACAGCAGAAGAGATCACGTGTAAGCTAGCTGGTGCTAAATACTATTCAGCCTTGAATGTGAGATCTGGCTCCTGGCAGGTCAAGCTGGATGAACACAGCTCCTATCTCTCTACTTTTAACAGACCATACGGGCAATACAGGTTTTTACGCTTTCCTTTTGGTATTAATTCAGCTCTGGAGGTGTTCCACAGAACAGAGAAGCAGCTGTTTTAAGGGTTAGAGGGTGTGGAAACCTATATTAACAAGGTGCGGTTCTAGGGACCCTCACGAGAAGAACATGACCACAGACTGAGGCAGGTGTTGGCCAGAGCTAGTGAAAGGAACCTCCAAGTTGAAGAAGGAAAAGTGCAAAATAGGTCTTCGTGAAATCAAGTACTTGGGACGTTTGCTGACAAGCGAGGGACTGAAACCGGACCCGAGTAAAATCGAAGCAGTCGTGAACATGCCACCCCCAGAATGTAAGAAAGACTTGGAGGGGTTTTTGGGAATGGTTACCTATGTTGGGAAATTGATTCCAAACATGTCAGACCTGACAGCACCCCTCAGAGAACTTCTATAAAATGATGTGGATTGGCACTGGGAACAAAGTCACCAGGAAGCTTTGACCAGTCTGAAAAGAGTGCTGATCTAGGCACCAGCATTAAAATATTACGATGTCAGTCAGCCAGTCAAGATCTCAGTGGATGCTTTAAAGACTGGCCTGGGAGCTGTCCTCTTGCAAAATGAGGCACCAGTGGCATACGCTTCAAAGCAATGACTGAAACACGGTAACGATAGAGAATAGAGAAAGAAATGCTAGTGATTGTGTTTGGTCTAGAACGCTTCCACTAGTTTGTTTATGGCAAAGACGTGGAGGTAGAGCCTGATCATAAACCATTGGAAGCTATAATTAAAAAGCCCCTGAACTGTGCACCAAGACCTTGTTCACACTTGACAACAGTGAGTACCTACTAGCAGTAGATTATTTCTCGAAGTTTTTTTTTGAGTCTGTACTGCTGAGAAATAATAGTAAGAGCATCACTAATAAATCATTAAAATTCAATTTTTGCTCGCCAAGGTGTACATGAAGTGCTTATCTCCGATACCAAGAATCCAAAGTTTCCTATGCACCTGCAGGAGTACCAGATAAGTGTTTAAAAACAGACTAGGCAAGGAAATGTACATCATAGACACTCTGTCACATGCATACCTACCCATCACAGAGGAAGAGGATGGAGAAATGGAAACACAGGTTCACATGCTGACAAAGAACTTGCCTGTGCCTTTAACCAAACTGGATGATATCAGGGAAGCGACCAAGAACGACACCACCCTGAGAAAACTGCAGCAGTTTGTGTGGGCCAGCCAGTTTGCACATCGAAGTGGAACCCCTTCCGCCGTACAAGAGTACTGGAACTTTTGTGTGGAACTTCATGCAGCAGAAGGAATACTTTTCGAGGGAGAAAAGATTGTAATTCCTGCAACCTTGGGGAAGAAATGCTGCAGCGCGTACATGAAACCCACCTCGGCGTAGAAACATGCAGGAGAGTTGTAATGTACTTTGCTGGAATGGGGGCAAGAATCGGGGAATGAGTGTGCAGTGTGCCAAAAGTACAGTAAAGTGGCAACAAAAACAACCACTTCAACCACAGTGTTCCAGAGAGGCTCTGGCAGAAAATTGGAGTGGACTTGTTCACATTTGACAACGGTGAGTACCTACTAGCAGTAGATTATTTCTCGAAGTTTTTTTTGAGCCTGTGCTGCTGAGAAATAATAGTAAGAGCATCACTGTAATAAATCATTTAAAATCAATTTTTGCTTGCCACGGCGTACCTGAAGTGCTTATCTCAGATAACAGCCCACAATTCTCAGGCACTGAGTTTCGCAAATTTGCACAGGGCTGAGAGTTTTGCCACACTACGTCAAGTCCCAAATATCCACAATCCAACGGAATGGTAGAATGAACCAGACAGACCTTAAAACACCTGTTGAAGGCAAAGGCTTCAACCCCTACCTAGCTCTGCTGGATTTCAGGAATAATCCATGAGAGGGCATTGGATCATCTCCAGCACAGCTCCTAATGGGGAGAAGACCAAGAAATAAGCTTCATTGACATTTGCAAGTTTCATGTCTTTTAAAATGTGTTCTGCTTTTTATTCTTACTTCTCACTTCCCCACATTCTACCCCACCTGCCACCTTGTTACCCCATTAACCTAATCTCTCTATATCTCTTTGCAGCCTCTGTTCTCTTCATTGCCTACTATCTCACCTAGCTTAGTATCATCAGAAAACTTTGATACATAGCTCTGTTTCTTCTAAGTCATTAAAATAGATTGTAAATAGCTGTAACCTTAGCACTGATACTTAAGGCACTCCACTAGTCACAGCCTGCTAACTTGAAAATGCTCGGTCTCTCGCTCTCTCTACTCCCTGTCCATTAATCAATCCTCTACCTGTACTAGTAACTCCATGAACCTTTGTGTGGCAACCTAACAAATGCCTTTTGGAAATCCAAGTATGCTACATCTACTGGTCCCCTTTTATCTACCCTACTAGTTACATCCTTAAACTCTAATAAATTTGTCAAACGCAATTTCCTGTTTGCAAAGCCTTGTGACTCTGATCATACTTTGATTTTTTTTTTAAAGTGCATTGTTAATAATTCCTTAAGATTCCAGCATTTACCAGCAATGACGGATGGCAGGCTAACTGGTTTGGCATTCCCTGTTTTCTCTTTTCCTCTTGAATAGTGGTGTTATATTTACTAACTTTCAATCCACGAGGACTATTCTATAATCTAGGGAATTTTGGAAAATCATAACCAGTGCATCCTGTAGCTCTGCAGCTATCTATTTTAGAACACTAGGATGTAGGCTGCCCGGTCTTGGGGAATTTGATGGATTTTAGCCCTTAAATTTCTCCAATACATTTTCTCTGCTGATTTTATTGATCTTGTGTTCCAGAATGAATCGATAAACGGGGACTATTGGTTTGATATTTTCCCAGTTACATTGGAGCATGGATTTAGTTTGTTTTCTAGTTCTGTCCAGTAGAATTCCCTTTGATTAGTTTTTCTTTCAGTAATGTCCAGATATTTAGATATCTGCTTCAAAAATGGGATGTGGTAATGAATTGCTTCTTGGATAAAATAGACTGTTCTGCTTATAGATCTGTGTTCCAAATGAAATTTGATGCATTTGCCATGTGGTTCAAGAGCTATTTACAGGACCCATAACTAGCATTTAGGCTATAGTTGCTGTGTGCCTCCTGAACTCAGTCTGCTGTTTGTGAAAGGCAGTTCTCAGTATGTACAGCAATGTACATTGCTACGAGTTGCATTAAGGTCTGTTTCCAAGAAGGCCTGGCAAGTGTTGAGGTCAGTCTTGGACGTGCACCAGACTGCCATTGTACTGCTTCTGCATGATCCCCTCGGGAGGTTGTCTCCTAAGTTATACTACCAGTTTCATGTAGAGGCATATTTGAAACCGTACTGTCTCAATGTTAAAATGTGGGTATAACTACACCCTTTTAGCTCATGAACATTTTAAAATTGTGATTAAATAGGACGCACTTTAAAGAAACACTTCCAAAGCATTAACCTATCTTAAAATTATATTAATAAAATATCATTGCCCCTAATTGCTGTACAATACTTTGTCTCTGGAGTACTTTGGTATCATTTAGCAGCAGCATCTATTAAACATTTGGGGCACCAAATGAAAGACTAGTTTAAAAGTAAATTCTTCAGATGTTAGCCTTCCAAAGACTTGCCGTTATGACTGGAATCTGTAAGCAGAACATTTGGAGTTTACTTCTGTATCTTGTATGCAGTGGGGGGACATGCAACTCAGCATTTTGTTTAGTGCATTCTCCACACACCATAGGAGTATAACTCAACTTGATAGACTCAAGGGAAACCTTTTATTGAACATTCATCATGTTGTCATGTCTTTGACGATAGATGGTGCTGCATCTGATCCGATCCTACTTCATTTTGAGAACTGTGCCTTTACATTAGTTAGTGCACTTGAGCTTAACAAATTCATCCGGCCTTAGTTTTTGTCGGCTTTTCTAAGGGAAGTTTTAACTCATTTTAAATGAACAGGCTATGGTGTCAACTGAAATAGTGACTAGAAAAGTGTTATGTAAGCATTAAATCATCTGCAATTATCAACAGTAATTTTTAGCCTATAGAAAGCTAAATCAAACTTGCGATACAAAGGGACTAAAGTAAAATTGGAATTGAACTTGATGTTGAGTATTTTATCCTAGTTAGGCAATACTAATCCATGTAATACATCAACATCTTCATATCTCCATAATTGGGTTAGCATGTCTGCAAAAATAACATCAGACAAAGACTTGAAATACTGTGTACAAGGCATTATTCCATTTATTGATGTTCATAGTTGCAGAAAATGCTTGTCACTAAAACATGCTGCAATACTGCAACTCGCCGAATTGGCCTCAAGTTTTTTTGGAAGCAGTGTAAGAAACATCGTAACTGATTTACATTGCTCAAAATAAAATGATAAATATTATAAGCCCAAGACGTGCAACCACAACCAAGTTGGACATTGCTGACTGTACATTGGAACCTGATCAGAGCAGATATTTGATGTTGTGCGCAGTCCCCTACTTGGAAAGTTCTTTTTCATTCCCTCTGTGCCAAGAGTTTGTTGGCAACTCTCACCACTGAAATTCCTGGCATTGGTAACTGACGTTAAATTCAGATATTGGTCCCAATCCACCTGAAGAGAAAGCCTATCTAGTAATCTTGTATCTATGACACCTTGTCATGGACCACTGAACAGCTAAAAACACTATCTCTATTTACCTGTCCCTTTCATGATTCCCACACCATTATATTGCCCCACATTCTGCATTCTTCTAAGTCCAAATTCTCAAGTCTTTTTGTGTATTTGTATTTCCTCAACAGGCAGCACCCTGGAAGATCTTATTGTATCCTGTCTAAAACATCAATGTGCTTTCTATGGAGCTCAGTAATGCACAGAAGTAATCAAGTTTTTGGGGGGAAAAAATCTTAATGGGTTTTTCATTTTGACTGTCTTAACATTTCACTATCCATGGCATTTCACTATCTATGTCACCAGCCCTTCCCTAAAAGTGCTTTGACCAGTAATTTTTAGTGCTTGTGATTCTAAGAGTTTTCCCAATCGCTGGTTTAAGATCATTAATACCTTAAGACCCCATTCTAAGTTGCCTCATTCAATGTCATTCCACTTTAGCATTGCGGATGTAATGGGACCGGCATGCATTGGGATTTCTGCTTTCGTGTTGTTTCATGCTGAGGCCAACACTGCATCGTGTGACCCATTTGGTGCCATTTTGGAGCTGCCTTTCCTGCTTGCTGCTCCCTCCCCTACCCTGCTGCTGGCTGCTTCCATTCCTGACCTTGTTGCTTGCTGCTCGCCTTCCAAATTTCTCGCCTTCCAAATTTCTCGCCTTCCAAATTTCTCGCCTTCCAAATTTCTCGCCTTCCAAATTTCTCGCCTTCCAAATTTCTCGCCTTCCAAATTTCTCGCCTTCCAAATTTCTCGCCTTCCAAATTTCTCGCCTTCCAAATTTCTCGCCTTCCAAATTTCTCGCCTTCCAAATTTCTCGCCTTCCAAATTTCTCGCCTTCCAAATTTCTCGCCTTCCAAATTTCTCGCCTTCCAAATTTCTCGCCTTCCAAATTTCTCGCCTTCAAACTAAATGTGAAATTTATCATGATATGATCACTCTTACCTAGAGGATCCTTAATTATGAAGTCAGTAATTAACCTGTCTCATTACATATTACCTGGTCCAAAATAGCCTGGCCCCTGGTAGGTTCCAGAAAGTATTGTTCTAAGAAATTGTCTTGAATACACTCTATGAACTCATCCTCCAAGCTGCTTTTATCAATTTGATTTGTCCAATCTATATGAGGATTAAAATATCCCATGATTATTGCAGTACCTTTCTTACAGGCCCCCATTATTTCTTGATTTGTTGTCTGTCCTACAGTGTAGCTGCTGTCAGGTGGCCTATAAACCACTCTTGTAACTTATTTGCTATTTTTTGTCTCCACCCAAATTGATTCTACAGTTTGATCCTCTGAATCAAGATCATTTATTGCTACTGTACTGATCTCACCCTTTACAGGGCTGCCCCAATTCTTTATCCTTTCTTCATGTCCTTCCTAAATGTCAAATACCCTTAAATATTTTCATGTTCCAGTTGTAGCCACTTTGCAACCGTGTCTCCATATTGGCTATCATATACTCAATTATTTCTACTGGTGCTATCAATTTATCCATCCCTTGCATGCCATCAGATAAGAGCCTTTAATTCTGGCTTTTGTACCAATTTTCCCAATCTCACCTTATTTTCTGTTTGTAAACTCTGTCCCTTCCTGTCACGCTGATTATTGCTACCCTGCGTTATTGCTTTGTCCCTTCACTAAATTTACAAATCTCCCCTCACATGAACACCCGTGCCCACTATTTAGTTTAAAGCCCTCTCAACAGCCCTAGTTACACAACTGGCCAGTACACTGGTTCCAGTGTGGTTTAGGTGAAGGCTGTCACAACAATACAGCTCGCTCTTTTCCCTTTACTGGTGCCAGTGCACCATGAATCAAAACCTATTTCTCCAACACCCAGTCTTTGAACCACGTGTTCACTTTTTATTTATCCTGTGCCTATTTGCTCATTCCTCAGGTAGAAATCCAGCAATGATTACTTTTGTGGTTCTGTTTTTTAATTTATACCGTAACTGCTCATACTCCTTCAGCATAGTGCCTCTTTCTTCGTCCTACTTATGTCATTGGTACCCGTACGAACCATGATAGCTGGATCCTTTGCCTTCCATTCAAGTTCCCCTCTAGCCCCGAGGGGAGTCTCAGTGAGTTGAGACTTCGGCCTGAGTAAGACAGAGACCAAGTGAGTATATTTGGGTATTTGGTTCAAAGTGGGAATTCAATGCATAGGGGTAAGAGGAGCTTTAGGTAAGATTTACTGCAAGAAGTTTGACTGAGAATAGTGCTGGGAGTTGGGTAATTAAGGGAGCTAGGGAAGGAAGGGAAAGAGATCCTCTTTTGCTTTTTAACTTACTCAGCCTTCAGCAAGTGGTCGTACTCTGCTACAGGAGAAGAAGCTACTTATTTGGTGAGTGTCTGGTAAGTGACTAAGGCTAATTCTATTCCTAAGGTTCAAAATAGTCTAGCAACTGGGGGTAAGGTTAGTAAAATATATAAAAACTAAAGTAAAATATATAATTGAATAAAATAATTAAACAGTTAATTAGAACACATTAAGGATTTCAGGACAGGTGATGTGTCACAGCTGCAGTATGTGGGAACTCCTGGATGCCAGTTTGACCCAAGGCAAACACGTCTGTAGTAAGTGTTTGAAGTTGAGCAGCTTCAGCTCAGAGTTTGAGCTGGAGGCTCAACTACAGACACTGCAACGCATCAGGGAGGGGGAAAGTTACCTGGATTCTTTGTACCAGGAGGCAGTCACACCTCTTAGGATAGGATATTTTGATTTGGTCAGTGGTCAGGGACAAGAGAATGGGACTGGGAGGGCAGGAGTGCAGGAGCCTCGGCCCTTGCAATTGTCTAAGGTTTGAGATTTTTTCAACTTGTTTGGATGAGAGTGGGGGCTGCAAGGTGGATGAGCTGACTGGCCCTGGCACCGTGGTACAGGAAGCCATTCAAGTGGGGGGAGCCAAAAGGAATGTAGTGGTAGTAGGGGATAGTATAGTCAGAGGGATTGACACCGTTCTCTACACAAAGAGAGTGAGTCCAGATGGCGGTCTTGCCTGCCCGGTGCCAGAGTTCGGGATTTCTGTTCGGAGCTGGAGAGGAACTTGCAGTGGGAGGGGAAGGACCCAGTCATCGGGTCCATGTAGGTACTAACAACATAGGCAGGATACAGATGAGGTCCTGCATAGTCAGTCATAGGACCTAGGCACCAAATTGAGAAGCAGAACCTCAAAGGCCATAATCTCTGGATTATTGCCTGAGCCATGTGCAAATTGGCATAGGACAAATTAGATCACTGAATCACAGTGCAGAAGAGGCCCTTCGGCCCATCGAGTCTGCACTGACACGTGAGAAACTCCTGACCTACCTACCTAATCCCATTTACCAGCACTTGGCCTATAGCCTTGAATGTTATGACATGCCAAGTGCTCATCCAGGTACTTTTTAAAGGATGTGAGGCAACCCGCCTCCACCACCCTCCCAGGCAGTGCATTCCAGACTGTCACCACCCTCTGGGTAAAAAAGTTTTTCCTCTCATCCCCCCCTAAACCTCCTGCCCCTCACCTTGAACTTGTGTCCCCTCGTGACTGACCCTTCAACTAAGGGGAACAGCTGCTCCCTTTCCACCCTACCCATGCCCCTCATAATCTTGTACACCTCGATCAGGTCGCCCCTCCGTCTTCCCTGCTGCAACGAAAACAACCCAAGTCTATCCAACCTCTCTTCATAACTTAAATGTTTCATCCCAGGCAACATCCTGGTGAATCTCCTCTGCACCCCCTCCAGTGCAATCACATCCTTCCTATAATGTGGCGACCAGAACTGCACACAGTACTCCAGCTGTGACCTCATCAAGGTTCTATACAACTCCAACATGACCTCCCTACTTTTGTAATGTATGCCTCGATTGATAAAGGCAAGCATTCTACATGCCTTTTTCACCACCCCACTAACATGCCCCTCTGCCTTCAGAGATTGATGGACACACACGCCGAGGTCCCTTTGTTCCTCAGAACTTCCTAGTACCATGTCGTTCATTGAATACTTCCTTGTCAAATTACTCCTTCCAAAGTGTATCACCTCACACTTTTCAGGGTTAAATTCCATCTGCCACTTATCTGCCCATTTGAGCATCTTGTCTATGTCTTCCTGTAGCCCAAGACACACAACCTCGCTGTTAACCACCCGGCCAATCTTTGTGTCATCCGCAAACTTACTAATCCTCCTCCTCCTCTCCCCCCCCACCCCCCAACACATAGTCATCTAAGTCGTTTATATAAGTGACACATAACAGGGGACCCAGCACAGATCCCTGTGGTACGCCACTGGACACTGGCTTCCAGTCACTAAAGCATTCTTCTGTCATCACCCTCTGCTTCCTACAACTAAGCCAATTTTGAATCCACCTTATCAAATGACCCTGTATTCCATGTGCCTTTGCCTTCTTTATAAGTCTCCCATGTGGGACCTTGTCAAAGGCTTTGCTGAAATCCATATAAACTACATCAACTGCACTACCCTCATCTACACACCTGGTCACCTCCTCAAAAAATTCAATCAAATTTGTTAGGCATGACCTCCCTCTGACAAAGCCATGCTGACTATCCCTGATCAAACCTTGCCTCTCCAAGTGGAGATAGATACTCTCCTTCAGAAATTTCTCCAATAGTCTCCCTACCACTGATATGAGACTCACTGGCATGTAGTTCCCTCACTTATCTCTACAACCCTTCTTAAATAACGGAACCACATTAGCTGTTCTCCAGTCCTCTGGCACCTCCCCCCTGGCCAGAGAGGAATTAAAAATTTGGGTCAGAGCCCCTGCCATCTCCCCCCTTGCCTCCTTCAGTAGTCTGGGACACACATCATCTGGACCTGGAGATTTGTCCACTTTTAAGCCTGCTAACACCTCCAATACCTTGTCACTCCCTATATCAATTTGCTTAAGAACCTCGCAGTCTCTCTTCCCAAGTTCGATACCTTCATCCTCGTTCTCTTGGGTGAAGACTGACGTGAAGTATTCATTCAACACTCTGGCGATGCCCTCTGGCTCCACCCATAGATTGCCCCCTTGGTCCCTTATAGGCCTTACTCTTTCCCTGGTTATCGTCTTCCCATTTATATACTTCTAGAATATCTTGGGATTTTCCCTACTCTTACCAGCCAGAGCTTTCTCATATCCCCTCTTTGCTCTCCTAATTGCTTTCTTAAGCTCCACCCTGCACTGTCTGTACTCCACTAATGCCTCTGCTGATTTGCTTCCCTTGTACCTGCTAAAAGCCTCTCTTTTGCTTCTCATCGTAACCTGAATATCTCTAGTCATCCATGATTCTCTGGGCTTGTAACTCCTTCCTATCACCCTAGAGGGAACATGTTGAGCCTGTACCCTCCCCATTTCCTTTTTGAACACCCCCACTGTTCCTCTGTAAACTTCCCCACAAGTAACTGTTCCCAGTCTACCTTGGCCAGATCCTGCCTTATTTTACTAAAATCCACTCTCCCCCAATCCAAAACATTTTTTTGCAACTTTGACCATAACAGACTTAAACTGTACCATGTTGTGGTCGCTATCGTTAAAATGCTCGCCCACCACCACCTCAGCCACCTGCCCGGCTTCATTCCCCAGAATTAGGTCCAGCAATGCACCATCCCTTGTTGGACCCTCTACATATTGACCTAAAAAGTTCTCCTGTACACATTTCAAGAAATCCACTCCATCCAATCCCTTAACACTACGTCTATCCCAACTAATGTTGGGAAAGTTGAAATCACCTAATATAATTACCCTATTGTTATTGTTTTTACACACCTCCACAAATTGTGCACATATTTGCTCCTCAATTTCCCACTAATTATCTGGGGGTCTATAATAAACACATAATAATGTGGTTGTCCCTTTTTTATTCCTAAACTCTACCCACAAAGCTTCATTCGATACCCCCTCCAAGATGTCATCTCTCCTTACTGCAGTAACGGACTCCTTAACTAATAATGCAACACCACCTCCTCTTTTACCCCTCCCCTGTCTCGCCTGAAGATTCTATATCCCGGAATGTTGAGCTGCCAATCCTGTCCTTCCCTCAACCACGTGTCAGTGATGGCTACGATATCACAATTCCACATGTCAATCCTCACCCTTAACTCATCCGTTTTACCTGTAATACTCTTGGCATTAAAGTAGAGGCCATCCAGCCTTGCCTTACTCCCTTGAAGCTTATTGCAGCTGTACTCCCTCTGACTTGACTATTTTACTGTATTATGATGTGTCCCTATTCTGCTAACATTCTGTGTCCCCTCCCCCTGCCGAATTATTTTAAACTCCTCCCAACAGCACTAGCAAACCTGCCCGCAAAGATGTTAGTCCCGCTCTGGTTCAGACGTAGACCGTCCCGCTTGTACAGGTCCCACCTTCCCCAGAAACGGTCCCAGTGATCCAGGAATCTAAAACCCTCCCTACTGCACTAACTCCTAAGCCACGTATTCATCTGTGTTATTCTCCTATTTCTGAGCTCGCTAGCACGTGGCACTGGGAGTAATCCAGAGATTACAACCCGAGAGGCCTTGCTTTTTAGTCTACTGCCTAACTCCCTGAATTCTTGATGCAAGACCTCGTCCCTCTTTCTAC
Organism: Cetorhinus maximus; assembly: GCF_964194155.1. Lineage (NCBI taxonomy): Eukaryota > Metazoa > Chordata > Chondrichthyes > Lamniformes > Cetorhinidae > Cetorhinus > Cetorhinus maximus. The sequence continues at coordinate 50,893,298 of NC_135884.1, read as the reverse complement.
CTATGTCATTGGTACCAACATGTACCATGACCTCTGCCTTATTACCCTCCCCCTTCAGGATGAATCGTTAGATTAGGGATATGAATGTGTGGCTCAAAGACTGTGTAGGAGAAGTGGGTTCCAGTTTATGGGGCACTGGCACCAGTACTAGGGAAAGTGGGATCTGTATCTTTGGGGCGTCTACACCCAAACCGTGCTGGGACCAGTGTTCTTGCGAGCTGCATAACTAGGGAAGTAGAGGGGGTTTTAAACTAAATAGTTGGGGCAAGGGATCAAATTAAATCCAAGAGCAGAGACAAGGCAAAAGAGAAAGGTATTATTACGGGAAATGTACAACAGATGTGACAGGAAGGGATAGAGAGTACAAATCTAACAGTAAATCAACAGATGGAACTAGAGATTATAAAAAGGATAAAACTAAAAAATGCATGAATGCATTTGAAGCAAAACAGATGAACTGAGAGCACAAATAGAAATAAATAGTTACGATTGATGGCCATTACAGAGACATGGCTGCAGGAGGACATGGATATTGAAGTGAATATTGAAGAAAGACAGGAAGCGAGGAAAAGGTGGAGAGGTGACTCTGTTAGTTAATTATGGTATTAGCACAATAGTGAGAGATGACCCAGGTTTAGGAAACCAGGGTGTGGAAATGGATTGGGTAGAGATGAGAAATGGTAAAGGCAAGAAGTACCTTGTGGGAGTTGTGTACAGGTCCCTCCAACAGTAACCACATGGTAGGGTGGAGCATAAAGGATTAAATAATTGGAGCTCATCAGAAAGGCACGGCGATAATCATGGGAGGTTTTAATTTACATATAGACTGGAAAAGTCAGATGGGCAAAGATAGCATAGATGAAGAGTACATTGAATGTTTTCAGGATGATCCCTTTGAACAGCATGTTCTGGAGCTAACCAGAGAGCAGGCTATATTGGGCCTGCTATTGTGCAATGAGATGGGAGTAATTAGTGATCTCATAGTCAAGCTGTCCCTAGGTAGCAGCGACCACAATATGATTGAATTTTACATTCAGTGTGAGGGAGAATAGTGGGTCCAAGACTGTTTGTAAACTTATTATGAGGGTATGAAAGCTGAGCTAGCTGAAGTGAATTGACAAATTAGGTTAATAGAGACACAGTGGCAAACATTTAAGGGGATATTTCAAAATGCACAGAATATATACTTTCCGATGAGTAAGAAAAAGTCCAAGGGATGGACACACCATCTGTGGTTAACTAGAAAGGTTAAAGATACTATCAAACTTAAAGAAAAAGCATATAATTGCAAAGACAGATGGCAGGCTAGATGATTGAACAGAATATGAGGAACAGCAAAGAATGACTAAAAGACTAATAAGGAGGGAAAAATTAGAGTATGAGAAAAAGCTAGCCAGAAATATAGAAACAGATATTAAGAGTTTTTATAAATATTTTTTTTAAAAACGAGTTAACAAAGCGAGCGTTGGTCCTATAGAAAGTGAGTCTGGAGAATTGATAATGGAAAACAAGGAGACGGCAGAGGAATTGAACAGGTATTTTTCATCAGTTTTCGCTATAGATGCAAGAAGCAGCTATAAACCAGGAAATGGAAGTGGGGGGAGGAAGTCAGGAAAATTACAGTCACCAGAGAAATGGTAATGAGTAAATTGTTGGAGCTGTGGGCTGACAAGAGCCCGGGTCCTGATGGACATCACCCTTGTGTCTTAAAAGAAGTGTCTGGTGAGATCGTTGATGCATTGGTTTTAATTTTCCAAAACTCCCTAGATTCAGGGTTGGTCCCATTAGATTGGAAGATAGCACATGTAACTCCATTATTCAAAAAGGGAGGGAGATAAAGCTGGAAACTACAGGCCAGTTAGCTTAATAGCGGTCGTAGGGAAAATGTTAGCCATTATTACAGAAGTTACAGCAGGGTACTTGGATAAGCTCAGGGTCATCAGGCAGAGTCAACATGGTTTTGTGAAAGGGAAATCATATTTAACCAACTTATTGGAGTTCTTTGAGGAAGTAACATGTGCTGTGGATAAAGGGGATCCAGTGGTTGTATTGCACTTAGAATTCCAGAAGGCATTTGATAAAGTGCCACATCAAAAGTTATTGTGGAAAATAAAAGCTCATGGTATAGGGGGTAGCATATTGGCATGGATAGAAGATTGGCTGGCTAATAGGAAGCAGAGAGTAGGCATAAATGGGTCTTTTTCAAGTTGGCAAGATATAATGAGTGGCATGTCACAGGGATCAGTGCTGGGACCTCAACTGTTTACAATTTATATAAATGACTTGGATGAAGGGATGGTTGCCAAATTTGCTGCTGATACAAAGACAGGTAGGAAAGTGAGTTGTGAAGAGGACATAAGGAGGCTGCAAAAATACATAGGTTAAGTGATTGGGCAAGGATCTGGCAAATGGGGTATAATGCGGGAAAATGTGAAATTGTCCATTTTGGCAGGACGAATAAAAGTAAGCTTATTATCTAAATGGTGAGAGATTGCAGAGCTCTGAGGCGCAGAGGGATCTGGGTGTCCTAGTCCATAAATCACAAAAGGCTAGTATGCAGGTACAACAAGTAATTAGGAGCTAATAGAATGTTATTGTTTATTGTAAGAGGAATTGAATACAAAAATAGTGAGGTTATGCTTCAGTTGTACAAGGCACTAGTGAGACCACATTTGGAGTACATTGTACAGTATTGGTCGCCTTATTTAAGGAAGGATGTAAATGCGTTGGAAGCAATTTAGAGAAGATTTACCAGACTAATACCTGGAATGGGTGGGTTGTCTTATGAGGAAAGGTTGGACAGACTAGGCTTGTATCTGCTGGAGTTTAGAAGAGTAAGAGGTGACTTGATTGAAGCTTATAAGTTCCAGAGGGGTCTTGACAGGGTGGATGTGAAGAGGATGTTTCCTCTTGTGGAATAATCTAGAACTAGAAGTCACTGTTTAAAAATAAGGGGCCGTCCATTTAAAAGAGATGAGGCAAATTTTTTTTTCTGAGGGTCATGAATCTTTGGAACTCTTCCTGAAAAGGTGGCGGAAGCAGAGCCTTTGAATATTTTTAAGGCAGAGGTGGATAGATTCTTGCTAAGTAAGGGAGTGATAGGTTATCAGGGTAGTGGGGATGCAGATTTGAGGTTATGCTAAGATCAGCCGTGATCTTATTAAATGGCGGAGCAGGCTCAAGAGGCTGAATGGCCTACCCCTGCTCCTTCATATGTTCATACAAGATGTCTATCCTGTGTGCTCCTTACTGCTTACATTCCCACCTAGCTTTGTATTATCAGCAAACTTGGTGTATTTTTGTATTCCTTACATTTTCTTTCTGGCTCCTCAAAAATGGAGCTGCGTAATGGTCCGAGGCTCACTGCATATGGCATGAGCCTGTCCAATTCGACTTGATATACCAACTGAGGCAAAATTCATCTCATTTGTTGGGTGGGCCCCAAAGGTGAAATGATGTCTTATCCCACTGGATTCTTTGCATTGATATTTGGGAATGTATTGATTGTAAATATTGCTTTGTCCTTCTTGAATTGGATCTTGTTTTGATGCTGTGGTATTAGAATTTGGGCTATTATTGTTCCATTGCAAATCAATTTTCAGGTGCCAGTCATGTCAGAAAGTGGGTGTGTTTGTTTTTGGGAGAGAGCAAACCAACAATCCTGTTGTGGAAAAACAGGTGCAGAGTATAGCACAGGAACTCATTAAAGTTGGACCTTTTAAACTATGATTAACGTTCTTATTTTTTAATGTTTTTAATTTTTCCAATAACAATTCCTGCTTATCTTAATCAGGAATGCCAGACTCTCACTTGATGTAAAGAGGATCGCACAGTACCTCTGAAATCAAAAATACATTTCAATATTCAAATGCCCTTAAGAAAGAGTTTGGTGAATATCTCCAGATTTAGTGCTTGTACAACATTGTAGTGCATTATACTCCTGTAGGTATGTTTACCTTGTGGACAACATAGCAGATGGAGCTTGCCCACTTCATTCTATCTGGCATCTCTCCATTCTTTTTTGATTAGGGCATAATTGAAGGTTTTGATTCTTTTGTCAAGCTTTTGGAGCTAGTTTTTAGGTTTAGATCTTTAAACCTAACTGTGATTGAACAACTGACCTTGTATATGCGATGAATTACACACAGTAATATAGTTTTAATTAATATTCCCTATTAATCATTAAATTGTTCTGATGAATTTTTCTCACTATAGATATTTTTTCTGTAAAACTTTCATGAAGAGTAAAGTACTTGAGATTTTTTTTCCTCAAACTTTGTTTTCAACCAAATGATTGGCTCTTGATTCTGCCAGGTCACGAGGTATACATTCCACCTAAAATTATTTTGTATAACTGACTGTTGTGAAAACTGCCCATGTTCCTAGACTATTAAAGTGATCACAAAAGAAAAGTTTTAGGTACAATTGGGCATTTCATTACAAGGAATAAAAAGAATCCGAAAATTAAATATTTGAATTATGGCTGGCTTGAAAAATAATGGTTAAAAGTATTGGTTGCAATCCAAAATAACGGCATTAGTTAAATTGATTCCTGGAAGCAGCACAAACTTCCATAATATTTGTGTAACCAAACATCTATGTACTGTAGTTTACAAAAGCCCCATGATGCTTTTCAGATACACAAGAGTTACAAATTTGATGTTTGATGCCTCTCGCATGTTGCTTAAGAGTAAGCTGTATTTCACATTCTGAACTTATAAATTCCTGCTGTAAACTGAGAGTATGAGACATTAAGATCAAGCACTGCAACATCAAATTTTATGCTGCTTGGACTAAAGCCAAGTTTAAGGAGCTTTTTTTTAGTGAGGAATCGCAAGAAGAATGAAAATGCTGCAGACTTGAATAAGTTTGAAATGACCAAGCACCTGCATTAGTATTGAGAATTATACCTGCAAATACTCTTTTGCCGCCTGACTGATTATATTTGAGAAGTTTTCAGTTTCAACTCCTATTGTTGATTAGATCATTTCAGCTGGTGTGGCATTCTGTAAATGGATTTAGGGTTTTAGTTGGACAGGGTTTTGGTGAGACTACACCTTGAGTGTGCAGTTTTGGTCTCCACATTTAGGAAAGGATATTCTTGCGTTGGAGGCAGCGCAGCTGCCCTGGTCCCTGGGATGCAGAGGTTGTCTTATGGTGGGTTGAGTAAATTTGGCTTATGTTCTCTGGAATTTAGAAGAATGAGAGACAATCTCATTGTGACATACAAGATTCGGAAGGGGCTTGACAGGGTAGACACAGATTGTGTTTCCATTGGCTGAGGAATCTAAAACACAGGGCACACTCTCGGGATAAGGGCTGATCATTTAGAACTGAGATTAGGAGAAATTTATTCAAAGGATTGGTAATCTTTGGAATTCTCTACCCAGGTTGTAGATGCTTCATCATTGAATATGTTTAAGGCTGGGATAGATAGGTTTTAGTTTCTCGGGGGAATTGAGGGATATAGGGAGTGGTTGGGAAAATGGAGTTGAAGCCCAAGGTCAGCCGTGATCATGTTGAATGGCGGCGCAGGCTCGATGGGCGACGTGGTCTACTCCTCCTATTTCTTATTCTTATTAACATCCCAAGCCATGAACAGTTGGTTTAAGGCTGTGATACTGAAAATACTCCAGGATGTTTTACCCTCTCCTCAATTCACACTTTGCTAGATGTAGATGTTTGTTAAATGGAGATTCATAATTATTATGATGGGCAATGATTTTGTTACATTTTGCCTGCATTTAATTGCTTTTAGCTCTACAAGTGTTGATCTGGTTTTAAAGTCAATATTGAATCTTATAAGAAACCTAACTGTAATACCCACAATTGAATTTGCTCCACGTGATATCAAGAAACAGCTGAAGGCATTGGATACTGCAAAGACTGGGCCCTGACAATATTCCGGCAATAGTACTGAAGACTTGTGCTCCTTTTTGCGCCCCTAGCCAAGCTGTTACAGTACAGCTACAACATTGACATCCACCCAGCATTATGGAAAATTGTCCAGGCATGTCCTGCACACACATACAGGACAAACCCAACCCGGCCAATTACAGCCCTATCAGCCTACTCTGGATCATCAGCAGTGTGATGGAAGTGGTCATCAATATTGCTATCAAGTGGCACACGCTTAGCAATAACCTGCTCACTGACGCTTAGTTTGGGTTCCACCAGGGTCAGTCAGCTCCTGACCTCATTGCAACCTTCATTCAAACATGGACAAAAGAGCTGAACTCTTGAGGTGAGAGTGACTGCCCTTGATATCAAGGCAGTATTTGTACCAAGTGTGGCATCAAGAAACCCTAGCAAAACTGGAGTCAATGGGAATAGGGGAAAACTCTACACTGGTTGGTGTCATACCTAGCACAAAGGAAGATGGTTGTGATTGTTGGAGGTCAATCATCTCCGTTCCAGGACATCGTTGTAGGAGTTCCTAGGCCCAACCATCTTCAGCTGCTTCATCAATGACCTTCCTTCCATCATAAGGTCAGAAGTGGGGATGTTCACTGATGATTGCACGATGTTCAGCACCATTCGCAACTCCTCAGATACTGAAGCAGTACATACAAATGCAGCAAGAACTGGACAATATCCCGGCTTGGGCTGAGAAGTGGCAAATAACATTTGTGCCACACAAGTGCCAGGCAATGACCACCTCCAACAAGAGAGAATCTGACCGTCACCCCATGATATTCAATAGCATTACCGTTGTTGAGTCCCTCACTATCAACATCTTGGGGGTTACCATTGGCCAGAAACTGAACTGGACTAGCCATATAAATACTGTGGCTACAAGAGCTGTTCAGAGGCTAAGAATCCTGCAATGAGTAACTCACCACCTGACTCCCCAAAGCCTGTCCACAACCTACAAGGCACAAGTCAAGAGTGTGATGGAATACTCTCCACTTGACTGGATGAGTGCAGCTCCCACAACACTCAAGAAGCTTGACATCATCCAGGACAAAACCGCCTGCTTGATTGGCACCCCATCCACAAACATTCAGTTCCTCCACCACTGATGCACAGTGGCAGCAGTGTGTACCATTTACAAGATGCATTGCAGAAACTCACCAAAGCTCCTTCAGACCTTCCAAACCTACGACCACCACCATTTAGAAGGACAAGGGCAGCAGATGCAAGAGAAACACCACCACCTGGAAGTTTCCCTCCAAGTTTCCCTTTTAGTTCTTAGATGATTGTCTTTCAAAATTGATTCCCCTATTATGAAGTTCAATGTTTCTTTGGAGTACTAATGGTTGCTACATTATAGTTGGGTTTTAAAACCCTACTAGTTTTAGATCTTAAACTAATCTTTGCAAGACAAAGAGCAGCTCATATGCTGATTCATTTCAGTCGAAGTCCAATATCTAAAATGGGCTATTACCCTACTGAAAGCCATAGTTCTTACCTTGTCCACTTAAATGATTTAATAGAAAAGTTTACAGTTTTAATTTCTGCCCATTGAGAAGGAAATGATTTGATAGTCTCCCAATGAGCATCTTTTTTTAAAATGGCGCTGACTTAGATGAAAGCTTCCCAGAAATTTCTTGCAATCTCTTGGGGAGGGTTGTTTCCCCTTTTTCCTGATGGCACACTCAATCTAAAGCCAAGTCACATGGACCTTGATCTGCCCAGCCCTGAGTGGACCTGGGCTCGCCCACCCTTGAGTAGAATTTTCAGACAGCAACCTAAGATAAAAGCTAAAGTATCAAACAATGGAAAAAGAATTAAAATGTAGAATTCCTTAAAATGGAGAAATTTGATAGTTCACAATTGTAAATTTGTTTTTGAGGACTAGTGAGGGTGTTTAGCAGTAATTTTGAAGTTACTATGCTGTTAAAAGTCTAGTTACACCTCATTCAACAAGGTGTAAATTTTTCAGTGTTTTTTCAGCGAGGCTAACATAGAAGTAGAATTTTTCATCAGTTCACTGATGAATTGATTAGGGATTGGATTCTGGAAGTACCCACAGGCTGAGTGTATACTTATTGACAGCAACTGTTTAATTTCTGCGTTATTCTGCACTTATAGGCACACAAAGTTGCTGTCAGTTTCAGTGGAATAACGATGTTGAATGCTGATGGATTTTGCTGTCATTACCACAGCAAAATCCAAGTCGTAGTGGTCATTCATTACTTTGTTGTATTTGTCAGTTTAAGTCTTTACATGCGTAAAGGAACTTATTTCAGAAGTTTAGAGCCTGAATGCATTGATCTGACTTTATTTTAAGCCTTTAGAGAGATTGTGGACTGTGGGCAAGCCACATATTTGCAATAAACAATACATTGCAATTTGCTAATTATTAAGCCAAGACACATTAACTACAGCGCAGCATAAATACAGACACAGGTTTTGGATTATAAGAGACTTTTTTGCTTATGGAAACTGCTAGCCATGAAATATAACAATCATATACTTTTATGGTGCTTTATAATGTGTTAGAACATCCCATGGCATTTCACAAGTACATAATTAGACAAAAATTAACACCAAGTCAGAGAAGGAAACATTGGAATGGTGACTAAAAGCTTGGCGAAAAAGATAGGTTTTGATTTTAAAGTTTTTAAATGAAGAGAAAGGTAGGGAAGTAATTCGAATTTAAGGCTGAAATGACTGAGAGCTCAGCATAGGTGGGAAAAGGAAATAGGGTGCACAACAGACAAGAATTATAGGAACACTGAATTCTCAAAGGGTACAGGGCTGAAGGAAGTTATGGTGATAGGGAGGAGCGAGACCGTGTTGTGATTTGAATGAGAGAACTAGTGTTGGGAAAGAGCTTGGCACATGATGGTTTGCTTGTTCCAATGGATGCCTGACATAAGCAATTTAATGCTACACACATTGGATTTCAGAATCCAATGGTACAGGTGGCTTTATAATTTTAAGATGAAATTGGTTACCATTTCATGTAATGTACCTGGAAACACACTCCACAAGAGTGGGGGAAAGATATAATTGCTATTTATATGGGGCCTTTGGCTACAGGCATGACTTATTGTATGCTTGAGGTGACTTTTGCAATACTGTAAAGAGTTTAGAGTATTGGGTTTGTTCAGATTATTCCTTTGCTGGAGATCGTTTCTAAAGTTGGTAAAAAGTTTAGTGCATGGTAGGAGCAGCAGCATAGATTCAATTACACAAAACATAAACACATGAGAAAGCTGTTGAACTGTGAATATCTTTAGATTACAATTTCTAGCTTCTAAGAGCTTTATGTTTTTATAGCATAATTTGAAAAGTTTAGTACTTAAGTTTTGACTTTGTCCTAGTGATTTGATTTTAGCAGAAATTTTTCTCAGCTTGAGTGATATTTGAATGTAAATTCTGAGAAGGGTTCCATTAGCAAAAGTCTTGAGCAGTAGAATACTATTTAACAAATTGTATTGAAAACTTTATGACCCCATTCCTCAGCTAAGCAATGGTGTAGGTGAAACTTTTGTGAAACCAGTGACTTTTTTTTAAAAATGGCACAGGAGGAATTTTTTTAAAGTGGCTATTTTAGAATCAATTTTAAGCATTTATATTGGAACAGAATCAAACAGAGTTGTGAAGAAAATGGATGCTGATTATGCAGGTTTAGCACTCGTCAGTGCTTGGTCCGGCGCACGCCTTTCTAACCCACATCAGGAGGTGTTTAATCTCCATGTCATTTTCTTTTGCTCCCATGTCCTGTTGATCCAGCTGCAGGGATATAGAACCCACCACATAATTAGATTAAGAGGAGTGAATGACAGAGCTAATTTTATTCTGTGCTTCACAGATTATCTTATTAAGAGGGCATTGGTAATGCCATTAAAGCTGCAAGTTAGATGCTTTTGAAAGTTACCAATCAATATAACCCAAACACTAAGATAAAAGCAAAAAAACTGTGGATGCGGGAATCCAAAACAAAATTAAAAATACCTGGAAAAACTCAGCAGGTCTGGCAGCATCTGCAGAGAGGAACACAGTTAACATTTCGAGTCCGTATGACTCTTCAATAGAACTAAGTAAAAATAGAAAAGAGGTGAAATATAAGCTGGTTTAAGTGGGCGGGGGGGGGGGGGGTGGGGGGGGTTGTTGGGGGGAACAGGTAGAGCTGGATAGAGGGCCAGTGATAGGTGGAGATAGACAAAAGGACAAAGAGGTGTTGAAGGTGGTGATATTATCTAAGGAATGTGCCAATAAGTGACATTAAGGGTAGAAAGCAGGATGAGCAAGGTACAGATAGCCCTAGTGGGGGTGGGGTGGGGGGAAGGGATCGAAATAGGCTAAAAGGTAGGGGTAAAACAATGGATGGAAATACATTTTAAAAATAATGGAAATAGGTGGGAAAATAAAATCTATATAAATTATTGGGGGGGAAAGGGGGGGGGGATCGGAAAGGGGGTGGGGATGGAGGAGAGTCCTTGGCCTGCTGCATTGTTTCAGTGAAGCTCAACGCAAACTGGAGGAACAGCACCTCATCTTCCGACTAAGCACTTTATAGCCTTCCGGACTGAATATTGAGTTCAACAATTTTAGAACATGAACTCTCTCCTCCATCATCCCCACCCCCTTTCCGATCAACCCCCCCCCCCCCCCCCCCTTTTACCCCCCAATAATTTATATAGATTTTTCTTTTCCCACCTATTTCCATTATTTTAAAATGTATTTCCATCATTGTTTTATCCCTACCTTTTAGCCTATTTTGATCCCTTCCCCCCACCCCACCCCCACTAGGGCTATCTGTACCTTGCTTGTCCTGCTTTCTACCCTTAATGTCACTTATTAACACATTCCTTAGATAATTTCAACACCTCTTTGTCCTTTTGTCTATGACATCTTTTGGCTATTTCCACTTATCACTGGCCCTCTATCCAGCTCTACCTGTCCCACACCCCCCCTCCCCCCCTTAAACCAGCTTATATTTCACCTCTTTTCTATTTTTACTTAGTTCTGTTGAAGAGTCATACAGACTCGAAACGTTAACTGTGTTCCCTTCCGCAGATGCTGCCAGACCTGCTGAGTTTTTCCAGGTATTTTTATTTTTGTTAACCCAAACACTAGGTGGGTTTAAAATACTGTAGGTTGCTGTATAGACTTCAAACTTATGTACTGATCTTTCAGGTTGCTTCTATTGATCTCATAATTCTAAAATTGTTAGCTTACCTTTCTCCTCCCTCTTCTGCTGCAGTGAGAATAATGCTGAAATGCAGTGCTGTAGTATGTTGCCTAAGCGGTGTGAAGCTGGATAGTATGCACCAGTTTGCAAATAAGACGTATTTTTCAATTGGAAAATTTGGGTCAAAACCAAAATTGAGAAGTGTAGCAGGGCAGAGTAGATGTTGCATATATGAAGGCATATTTTGTTGATGAGACTACAATGGTAATGGTTACATGATACCACACAAGGCTCAAAGTCTCTTAAAGGAAGGGAAAACTGCAAAAGGTGTGACAAAATGAAGTACTCTTTGTGTGATGAATGGTCTGTTGATTTCTTAGTTGCTATATTACAATCAGGATTAACAGTAAATGCTGAGAGTTGAATCATCAATCTGCAGACAAATGTATGTTATGGTATGGCCTGCAGAAAGTATTAATAATTTGTCTTGTTGCTGTGGAACAAAGTGGCTAAATGTACTAATATCTGAAGAATCTTAGCTCTACCCAAAGCATTGTTTCAGATTGTTGGTTTGACAAGGAGTTATTTTCTGCAGACCAAATTGAATAAAATGCTTGGAGCAAATCAGTGGGTCAAGCCATTTCATTCAAGTGATCGGCATTCTGAGAATTTTCTTCAAGGCATTGCATTTGGCAGCTCTAATGTTTTTTGAGACGTGAGTCGGGCAGAACCATGATTCTTTACAGTTGTTTCGATGGACAGTTTGTAGGCAGAACTTATACCTTGTAAGCTTATATTGCATCAGCACACAATATATACAATAAGCCAGAATGCAGTAAGTAAAGCTCTCCTAGAATCACTGGCCTCGCTTCTATGCTGTGTCCATTCATGCAGCCCATCATTCTTCTGCTGGCTGGCCGGTTGTGCTATCAGTTAGTTCTGTAATTATTTGCCCTAGGAAGTATTTGACCAATTCTTTCTTGAATGCTACTGCTGAATTCGTTCCCGCTACCCTTTGAAGCACTGCGTTCCAGATCAGAACAATTGCTGTGTATTTTTTTAAAAGATCTTTGTATCTCTTATTCTTTTGAAGTAGAACAATCCCATCATCTCTAGTTTTTCCACGTAACTGAAGTCCTGGTACCATACTCCTCTATCCTTCCCAAGTGTAGTGCCCAGAATTGGAGAGGTGGGCTCTAAACAGTGATTTATAAAGGTTAATCATATCTTCCTTTCATTTGTACTCCATATCTTATTTATATAAAGCCAAGGATGCCATATGCACCTTTAACAGTCTTCTCATTTTTCCTGCCATGTTGAACGATTTGTCTACGTACATGCTTGTGCCTCTCTGTTCCTGCACCCCCATCAAAATTGTACCATTTAGTTCATATTGCTTCTCCTCATTCTTCCTACAAAATATCACTTCATACTTCTCGGCACCAAATTTCATCTGCCATGTCTGTCCATTTTGCAAGCCTGTCTATGACCTCCTGAAGTCTGTTACTATTCTCCCCCGCATTACTGTATTTTCGAGTTTTGTGTCACCTGCAAACTTTGAAATTATGCACTGTATAGCCATTAACATTTATCAACCAGAGAGGTGATCCTAATAATACCTGAGGAACCCAGCTTCTGGATTTTGCTACCCTTTCCTAAATATTAGCAGCAAAAGCATATTCTGTTACGTGGGTTGGGAGGCCTGTACAAAACCCCCAAAAAACAATGGTGGCTGAGAAGATTGAGTGCTAGGTTGAGTTTGGATTTAGTATTGTTAAATGATGGCCAGAAGCCCAACAGCTACTTGAGTTTAATTTTGGAATTATGTAAATCAATCTTTGCTTCAAGGTCCAAATACATCTTCAGCTTTCAATTCTGAGGAATAAAAACTATTCTGGAAAACATTAAACCCTAAATGTTTCCAAAATTATTAGGAGATGAAGATTGGCTTATTTGGTAAGGGTGGGTAATCAGATTCCTTCGAAGCTTCTGTGTTTTGAGGCTCTAAAAATTGTGTAATCACAAAGTGAAGAATTGATCCTAATGAGTTAGGCCAGTGCATTTAACCCCCTCCCTGCTCCACTGATTTGTCTGGCTGTTAGCCCCTACTGTTAAAATCACTGCTCCATTACAGCCATTAATTTTGGCTAGCAAGGCTTGCCGCCTTTGGAACTTTTAGTGTATTAATTCACTGTCATGCTGGCAGTGAAGATCTGTATAACTCTGAGAGCTACCTACGGTTACTGGTTGAAAATGTGGCTCTTGAAAAGGCTTGACCAATCAGGGTTCCTGCTTTCACTCCCAATATCCAGGAAGGATGCATCTCAAAGACTTAGGAAGAAATTCACTCACTTTGATGTCACAACTATAATCTGTTGATGTGGCATTACAGTCATCCTCCATCTTCAAATATTTTGGATGGTGGTCTTCCACCTTGTGCACAAATGGTTTGTGTTGTAGCTACTTTAGTTTATAACTAGCTTTTAGCAAAATATCTGATCAGTGAATACTCTGTGTTGCCCATATGATCAAAAAGGTTCTTAAAGCAAGATGTTTATTTGACCCCATGAAAGTTGAATTTCATTTTGACCAAACTAAAATGGTTTGGACACTTGAGTTTGTTACAAATTTTCTGTATCTTAGACTCTTGCATATGGCAATTGTGTACACTTCCTATGTATTGTCACCAGTGGTAAATCAGTAAGCAACTGTAATTTTCTATCATAAAATATGATTCACTATGTGCTTGCCAGTCTGTAATAGTAATATTGGGTATTTCCATGGATTAAATGGGCTCTAGATGAAGCTTTCACATGTCCACCTTTTCAAAAATACCAGCGACAGTGCTGTTAAATTTGACTTGTTGTGCTGTGTTCACGAAATTTGAAATTTCAGCTATGTCTCCTGCAAGAGCCTGCATCAGAAGGAGGCCTTTTATGCAAATGGTGATTAAGCTCATGTGATCAAAATGGTTATGGAATAATATAATGTATTATTCTCTCTGCGTGGAAATGAATCGGAGGGGCTGCACAACCAGTCATCGGTTGTTTCTCTGCCGTGCTTGTTGCTGATAGGCTCACTAATGAGATGCAATTGAGCTTTTCAGCAACAAGTGGGAGAAAACCAAGCCTGTGATTGGAGGAGTAGGGGGAAAGTGAGTGGTAGCGCATGAGCCTGAACAATGGAGTGAAGGCGGGGGGTGGGGAGGGACCCGCAAGGAGGTGGAGGGGTAGGGAGAACTGTTTTAACCCTGTAAACAAAAGAATACTAAGCTAACTGGGAGCCAGGAAAACTTGAAGTCTGAGATAATGAATTCCTTGCAAATGAATGTGTGGAGTCTCTGGCTTAAGGCTGCCTAAATTCAGGAGCTACTGTATGAGCGAAAAAATGTAGCGGGTGCTGTTGTAATGAACATTGTTAATTGGATAACTTACTACTGAACAATGTTATTGCATTTGTGTTATCACGTCTCAAAGCATTTCCCATACTGTGAATTACTTGAGGTGCAGTGATTGTGTTCAGACAAATATGCAGCCATTTTGCATATACTAAGACCCCAAACAGGAGTGAACCACATATTTTTATAGTGCTTTTTATGACCTTGGGTCATCCAGTGGTTTACAGTCAATGAAACATTTTAGAAGTGTGCTCCTGGTTGTAATGAAGAAAATGTGAGCTAAAATGATCTATTAATTTAGGGGAGTCTAGGATTAGGGGCATAATCTAAAAATCAGAACCAGATCTTTCAAAAGTAAAGTTAAGTGGTAGAAGTTTGTATCCCTCTCCTGTAAACAGCAATTGATGCTCAATCAATATCAACACTAGGTCAGTTGTTAAATTTAAATCTGTGATTGAGATCATAAGGGTAGTAACTGCCTGGTTAAAATCTTCCATCTTTGTGCATATCCAATGTAAACACAAACTGTGACCCTACCAGTCTGCGGAAGACACGTTTAGGGCAAAGGCTTTTTGTGTGTGGAAGTGTGTATCAGTTATCCTGGAAAAACCTCTGCTGCTAGTTTATGCCTGTTGTTTTCTTGTGACCAGAAGATATAGGAGCAGAAGTAGGCCATTCGGCCATCAAGTCTGCTCTGCCATTTAACGAGATCATGGCTGATCTGATAATCCTCCCTTTCCCCAAAACCCTTGATTCTCTAACTGATTAAAAATCGGTCTATCTCAGCCTTGAATATACTTAACAACCCAGCCTCTACAGCCTTCTGTGATAAAGAATTCCACACATTGACTATCCTCTGAGAGAAGAAATTCCTCATCATCTCTGTTTTAAGTGGGCGACCCCTTACTCTGAGATTATGCCCTCTGGTTCTAGACTCTCCCACAAGGGGAAACAACCTCTCGGCATCTACCCTGTCAAGCCCCCTAAGAATCTTATGTTTCAATAAGGTCACCTATCATTCTTCTAAACTCCAATAAGTACAGGCCCAATTGACCCAACCCTTTCCTCATAAGAAAAATCCCTCTATCCCTGGGATCAACCTAGTGAACCTTCTCTGGACTGCCTCTAATGCCAGTATATCTTCGCTTTAAATAAGGGGACCAAAACTGTTCACAGTATTCTAGTTGTGGTCTAACTAGTGCCTTGTATAGTTTTAGCAAGGCTTCCATATTTTTATGCTCCATTCCCTTTGAAATATAGGCCAACATTCCATTTGCCTTACCTATTACCTGCTGAACTTGTATGCTAGCCTTTTGGGATTCATGCATGAGGATCCCAAATCTCTCTGTGCTGCAGCTTTCTTCAGTCTTTCTCCATTTAAATAATATTCAGCTCCTCTTCTTCCTGCCAAAGTGCATAACCTCACACTTTCCCACATTATATTCCATCTGCCACGTTTTTGCCCACTCACTTAACCTGTCTATATCCCTCTGTAGACTCCTTGTGTCATCCTCACCACTTGCCTTCCCACCTATTTTTGTCATCCGCAAACTTGGCAATAGTACATTCATTTCCCTCATCCAAGTCATTAATGTATATTGTAATTAATTGTGGCCCCAGCACTGTGGCACTCCACCAGTTACAGGTTAACTCCCTGAAAATGCCCCCCACCCCCAGTGTCCCAACTCTGTTTTCTATTAGTTAGCCAATCCTCTATCCATGCTAATATACTACCCCCAACACCATGGGCCCTTATCTTATTAAGTAGCCTAATGTGTGGTACCTTATTGAACGCCTTTTGGAAATCCAAATATATTACATCTACTGGTTCCCTTTATCCTGCTTGTTACCTCCTCAATGCCAGTTTAAATACTGTGGTGTCTGGGAAATTAATGCTTTCCTCGTTGTGGCTTTAAATTTAATGGAGAGGTGGTGATTATTGAGGAAATTGATTAATTCTTCTAATTCTGCTTCTACGTGAGTCCAAATATCCCATATGTCAACACAAATACTGAAAGTAGTATTACTATGTGACTGCATCACCCGAAAAAGGAAATGGCGAGAATGAAAATTCAAAAAGTAACCCTCGCAAATCTCACCAAGAACCCTCAAACTTATTTTGACCCCTGCTTTCATCATCTCCAGACTCGATTAAACCGAAACTTTCTGGCTGATCTTCCATCAGCCACCTCCTGTAAGCTTGGCTCATCCAAACTCCTGGCCATACCCTGTTGCTATTGCCCATCATTCTTGAGATCACAGACCTCCCAGTCGCCCAGCGCCTCAAATTTAAAATTCTCTCCATATAATGTTCTCTAGCTCCAGTCACATTCTTCCCATCCTTTAATTCAAGTTTGTATATTGACCTCTCTTTCTCATGGTAACAGTGTCTTCAGACATCTAGGCTTCATGCTGTAGAGTTTCCTCCTTCAATCCTTCCACGTTCTTCCTTTAAGATCACCCTTAAAACATATCTCTATGACCAAGCTATTGGTCACTGTTCCTAATCTTTCACTGGGTCCACATTTTCTTTCCTAACAGCTCTTTGAAGCACCTTGGGTTGTTGCATAATTGTACTATAATAATATTTCACAAAAATATTGGGAATATTTTTGTAGCAATTTAAATTTAAAGTGAAATATTAAAGTTAAATATTAATTTTGCCTCTCAGAACATCCGTTGGCAAATAAGCTTTTTGTTTTGTACCAGCATATTTTTGCTCACAGATAACTGGATAGTAACCTGAAAATTAAGAGCAGAAACTGCATTTGGACTTGTGGCTGTATGTCCTCCTATTCACTTAAGGCATGTTTTAATTGCTTCCTGTTTTAAACTCTTAAGTTGCTGCATTATGTGTACTTGTGTTTTTAGGAATGTGCATACAGACAGTAAAGAGAATGCATCACATTTTAATTGCAGAAAACCAAGAATAAACTCCCAGCTGGTTGCACAACAAGTAGCACAGCAGTATGCAACACCTCCACCTCCAAAAAAAGAGAAGAAGGAAAAAGTTGAAAAAGATAAGCCTGACAAAGAAAAAGAAGTAAGCTCAAATGCAAGCAAAAAGAACAGCAACAAAAAGATAAAGTAAGTGGAATTTTTGAACAATTTGTGTAGGTTCTGAAATTTTTTGGCAGTGAGCTTCCTTGTAAGTAAATAGGCGAACTGAACGCTTCATTCACAGTTTTGATTTGGAGATTTTTTGGGGATAATATCAATACACCCAATAGAGGTTACGATATCAGTATGGTTTTAAATATTCCCTCTATACTTAGTGATAATTCAGAAGAATTGCATAATAAGTGGGGTGGTGCAGTTTTCTCCAGAACCACTGGAACTTGCTTAAATACATAAGGACATGCAAAATAGGAGCAAGTAGACCATATGGCCCCTTGAGCCTGCTCTGCCATTCAGCAAGATCATGGTGGAATTTTTTACATCAACTTCACCTTGTCCTTCTATCCCTATATCCCTCAATTCCCATAAGAGTCCGGAAATCTATCAGTCTCACTCTTGAATATGCTCATTGAGCATCTAGAGCCCACTGGGGTAGAGAATTCCAAAGATTTAACAGTCCCTTGAGTGAAGAGATTGCTCCTTATCTCAGTTCTGACTGATTGCTCCCTTATCCTGACACTGTCCTTCAGTTATAAACTCTAACCTGGAAATTGTTACAGTGCAAAAGGGGGTCTTTTGGCCCATCATGTCTGCACTGACTCTACGAATGAGTATTCACCTAGTGCCAGCCTCCTGCCTTCTCCCTGTACCCTGCACATTCATCATCTTCAGACCAGTCTAATTCCTTTCTGAATGCTTCAATGAACCTGCCTCCACCACACACTCAAAAGTGCATTCCAGACTTGCTGTGTGAAAAACTTTTTTCTCCTATTGCTTCATAACATTTTTGCTTCTTTTGCCAAAATTGGTTAAAGTGTGGAATGTACTGCCAGAGTGTGTGTGGAGGCAGGTTCAATCAAAGCATTCAAAGGGGAATTAGACTGTTAGCTGAAAAGGAAGAATGCGCAGGGTAATGGGACGAAGGCGGGAGAATGGCACGAAGAGAATTGCTCATTTATAATTCCAGAGGGCATAGGCCCATTCTATACAACCTTTCCTCATAAAACAGCCCCCTAATCCCAAGAATCAATCTGGTGAAAATTTGTTGCACTCCCTCTAAGGCAAATACATCCTTCGATAAAAGCAACATATTGCGGATGCTGGAAATATGAAGTAAAAACAGATAATGCTGGAAAAACTCAGCAGGTCTGGCAACATCTTTCCTTGGTTAAAGAGACCAAAACTGCGCACAGTGCTGCAGGTGTGTTCGTGCCCTACATAATTACAGCAAGACCTCCTTGCTCTTATACTCTGACCCCCTTGAAATAAAGGCTAACACACCACTTGTCATCTTTATTGCTTGCTGTACCTGCATGTTAACTTGCTGATTCATGTGCAAGGACACCCAAATCTTTCTGAATACCAACCTTTATTTGTGTCTCATCTTTAGAAAAGAAATTCCGCTTTTCCATTCTTCCTACCAAAGAGAATAATTTCACACTTCCCAACATTATACTCTATATCCCTTTGCAGTCTCTTTGAATCCTCTTCACAGCTGCAGCTGGTGCCACTTCTGTTTAGGGTTCTTCAGTGGCAGGCTGAGTTTACGGTTTAAACGGGACAAATTCAACAAAAATCGCATGCTGGCATTCCACTGAAAGCAATTTTGTTTGTCAATGATGAAAAGTCTTTAGAAAATAAAATTTTAAAGAATTTTGGTCATCATCTTTTGGTACAAATCTATTTTAAGAGTGCGATTAATACTATTTGATTTGGCTTATTACTTTTTAGGGTATATGTTTACTATTCATGGATTTCAACCATAAAATAATTAAAATCACATTTTAGATGTTTTCCTGCTTAGTAAGTCAGAAAATGTTTCTAGATTTTGAATAATCTGACAACAATAACATTTCTGTGGTAGAATAGTATAGGTATATATGGTGGAATTCAACGAAGACAGTAGTGTGGCTTTATTTTCAGGCCGAAGATGGAACTTGAAAAAGGACCTCCTAGTGAAATCAACAGTATACAGTCTGGGAAAGCTGCAACAAAAACTGACAGCTTACACACTTCAAGGTAAGTTGTTCTAATTGCCTGCTAAAATGTAGTCGCAGCATGAAATATTTTGTTTTTTGATCTTAAGTCGAAAGCTGGTATTCTTAGTAACTGTGCATTTAGTGTGGCTTAGGGTTTGCATAATGGATCTGCAAAGGATGGAACACAACCTTATTTAATGATATGTTGATGAACAGCATATCTTTTGAGCACTTCAAATTAGTGGAAAGTGAAAGCCCACAGAACCAATCCTGCTTACTTAAGATTGCTTCTTTGACTAATGTACTGTTTTGATGCAAGAGTTGTTATGGAGGAAGAAAGACTTTTTTCAAATATTGCCCTAATGTCTATATTGAAGAAAGTAACATATTTTCATTGCTTTTTCTTTGCTATTGTGGATCTTCTGTCCAGGGGCACTCCACTAATGTCACTGACAGGAAGAAACCACAAGTTTCCTGGTGTAGCTGTATTTGAATTGGGGTTGTAATTTTTGTCTAATCTGGGAGGTGATACAAAGCTACCAGAAACCAAAAAAAGCACATTACCAACAAAATATACAGTAACCCCAGGCTGTGGCATGTGTTGAAGAAGTCTGGTGACTAATTAAAGTAAATAATCTTTATATTAAAAACAGAATGCTGAAAATTCTTAGCAGGTCAGGCAGCATTTGTGAAGAGAAACAGAGTTAAACATTTCAGGTCATTGATCACCTGAAATGCTTGCTCTGTTTCTATTCACAGATGCTGCATGACATGCTGAGCATTTCCAGCATTTTCTGTTTTCATTTCAGATTTTCAGCATCTGCAGTAATTTTTTGTTATCTTGATGACTTTTTTTCATATAGACAAGGTGATGTACTTCAACAATAAAACCTTTTTTCCCTCCTTCCCTGCGCACCCCCCCCCCCTTTTAAGTAGGGCGTCTGAATGAAAAGCAGAACAGTAAATAATGTGTGAAGTTTTTAACTTTCTGTTTGATCTCAAGGTTGGACCTATGAAATAGATCATTGTGCAGAAGATGACTGTTCTAAAAGGGTGTCCTCATAAGTCGAACTTATTGTGCGCTCTCTGCTACGAATCTGAATGTTGAAATATGTGATCTGAATTGTAATTTTATGCAGCATGACAACTTGCTGTATAAAATTAGCATTTTGCACTTTGCTTCCCAGTTGCTGGTCAAGGGTATAAAACTCAAAACTGGGTGCAGCGTCAAGGTACTTTTTGTAATTCCTGGTTGCCAACGTTGTTTTAACATTTGGGTAAAAGTTGGGTGGGAAGTATTGACCTTCAAAGTCTGACAAGGATCAAGAGTGAAGCAAAAACATTGAACAGTGTTTAAACAGTCAGTGATGTCCCTGGGGTTTTTCTGAGTGAAGTTACCGATAGTGTTAAAATGCAGGCAGTTCTGTGAAGTGAGTATGTAGGTACTTCACTAAGTGATATGCCACCAAGCTATACAAACAAGGGAAATCTTAGTTTTTACTCCTGTTCTGCATTGGCTTCCATCCATTGCCTGAAAATCGCCTTAGTTTGTGCTCCTGATTTCTGTAATTTTAATGTATGAATTAGCTGCCTATTGTATAGCACACTCTTGGAAAGGAAAAATGGGCAACTAATTCTATATTTTTCCATTTAATGCCATCACTTATAATTAAAGTTATCTCAATGACTACTGGAAGTGTGGATAGGTGAGAATGCAGGTACAGTGTTCTTCTCAAAATAGATGACACCAATGGCACTTGGTATCCAGTATTAGATGAAGAATGGCAATTTGGGCAATGTACAGGAGAGATGCTGATGCCTGTGGAAATATACCCCAGATTGAGTACTCCCCTGCAGCAAATGAGGGGATATAGGAGAAAAAGATCAGCTGATATGCATTTTTGAGAATATTTCATCTTTAAATTTGCTGAATTTTGAACAGTTGCTTGTAATTTTTCATTGATTCTTAAAATAGCTTTAATGGTTAATTTCTCATTTTTCGATGAATATAGAAAGATGTTGGTAGTTTCCATTCTATTGTTTTTTGATGAGCTGCCACATACACTTTGTGTGTCCATATGTTTATGTATTTTTCTCTCCCTGGTATTTTTCACTAAGCCCAGAAAATGTATAAATCTTTATTTCACTAAAGAAATAAACTGAGGCCCTGTCTGCCTATTCAGGTAGATTTAAAAGATCCTGTGCAACTTTTTTGGAGAAGATTATGATGTTCTCTTTGGCTCTGAACAACATTTAATTAAACAAATCAACTGGTTGTCTCTCACTGTTCGAGATCTTGTGTGTAGATTGACTGCACATTTGGCAATGAAGAATTTTGGAATATTCCAGGAATCTGCGAGGTGCTGTATAAATTCAAGTTCTCTTTCCATGTACCCTGATGTCAAGAGTTGAATTCACAAACCACATTTTGTTTTTATTTAAAAGCTAAATTAGTGTCAATACCTTCAAGGGTATTCGGATGATTCATTCATTTCGTAACTTAAGCATTCATTCATGGTGAGAAAAAGAACTATTAGCAGATTTCCCCACTTTTTTCACAACAGGGAGAGGAATTAGAACAATTAGTGGTCAGGTGCTTCATATCTGGCTGCTGGGGAGAGTGAAAGCAGCCGAGAGTGATCTCCTTCCTTCCATTTTTTTCATTGCGCGAAAGGGCCAAAGTTCCACTTGTTACCTCCCTCTGGTGGCCTAGCTGCAGGCTGAGATATTTCACGTTGTTGAAATCCTTGAGCACTTTATTTTCATTAGTTCACAAATAGAACTGTTGTTGTTTTGCATCTGCTGGTCCTCTTGTTTAAAAAAATCCTTACTGAATTTTGTACAGCTAAATTCATGGAATTGTGGCTTAAAATTTGTAAAGAGAATTATCATTCATCCTTGTCCCGTGAGCAAAAGCTAGGCTTCTGAAGAGTTGATCATAAAGTTCTGTGTGGTTGAAAGTGACTGTTTTGGGGGACAACACTTGAAAGCAAGCTTACAACTTATTTAAAATAATACAAACAAACTTAAACAAGAGATTTTCTGACCAACCTTTTTCAATTTTGTGTGTTTTATTTGTCATGGAATGTGAGCCTCATTGGCTAGGCTAACATTTATTGCCCATCCTTAAATGTCCTTGAGAAGGTGGTGGTGCGCTGCCTTCTTGAACTATTGCAGTCTGTGTGTTTTAGGTACACCCACCATGCTATTTCTTGGAAAACTGGGGAAAGGTCCATGGATGAAAAGTCATTACATTCATTGTTTGGATATATAAATTGTAAAAGATATCACAGTGGCTTAATACTTTGGAGAACACCCTTGTTTGCACTAATGCCTGGTTATAAAGTAGGTGTCTAAACAGATCACAGGATATGTTGACATATTTTAATATTAGTGATTTAGTTGGTCGAGTCATGAGTTAAAATTTTGTAGGATTGAGTCCAACACTCGTGTATCTGCTTAATCTAGTCGTAATTTTTCAGTAAGAGAATGCGGCCTTTAGGATGACACTTTAAACTGAGGTCCCAGATGTCTTTGGGTTGAAGCATTAAGCTGAGGCCCTAGATGCAACACCTGTCCTTTTACCTCCTGCTTACCTACCACCTAGGGCCAGAAGCATTCCTTCCAAATGAAATGGGGATTTATTGTGACCTTCTCTACAGTGAGGTAGATTGAGTAATCATTTTGTTGAACACCTCTGCTCAGTGCGGAAAAATAACCCTCAACTTTGTTGTTTCTCACTTAAATTCTCTGTGCCGCTCCCACTTTGATTTCACTGTTCTTGGCCTCCTGCTCTGCTTCAGTGAAGCTCAGCACAAGCTCAAACAGCACCTCCATGTAGCACCTTATGTTTTCTTTAGAAACTTCACAGCCTTCAGACCTCAATATTGAGTTCAACTGTAAGTCATATCCACTGCTCCCATTTTCTTGGACAGCAAGTGTTCCTGGGCTCACAGCTCCATAAGGAGCTCCTATGTGTGCAACTTTATCCTTGGCCATCTGTTACTATCTTTTTCCCTTTATCTCCCAGTATTTTCTCTTTCACTGTGTAAGTTTTTCTGGTGCTGATAGTGGGTGCATTTTAGTCCTAACAACAAGATAACTGTTAGTTTAAAGTTACCCAAGCCAAATGCCCAATGCCTATCCCACAGCCATCCCTGCTGTTAACTTTCCTCAGTGAGCACTCAATCTTCCCTCAAATTTGGCTTCCAAATTCCTGGACATCAAGACTACACTTCTCCACTGGACTATACTGTAAGATTCAGCTGTTGTGTCCCTGATGCACTATTCAGTTGCTTAAATTTTGAAGTAACTTTATCTGATCTACAGCCCAGCCCCACCACTGCTTTCACCTTCTGAGTTTGACTATCCTACTGGTTTTTTAGCTCCAGTCAGATTGTTTGCCAGAAATTTACTGCCCTGGTGTAAAGTTCATTTGTCTCCTGCCTCTGGATCTTATGGTGACCTCCAATTTTGTGAGGCAGAAAAATAATGACTATCAATTCTGCCCACTATCTTGCAGACCTTTCCCACAGAAATATTTCCAACAGTGTGTCCACCAGTGCTCTGCCCTTCAAATAGCTTTTGGACTCACTAGCCCTCCACACCTCTTCAAGCCTAGTTATCAGTTTGTCAATGTTCTAAGCTAACTCCACCATATCTACGTGGACTTTACCCCACCGTAGGACTTCTGACTTCAACTTTGGAGCCTCTCTTGTTTTCTTCTCTTTCCTGTTTATTATCGGGCTCTAGCAATGCTGTTCTTGTGATATAACCAGGCCTCTGTAATTTGAGTTCCCACCTCCATTTGTGTGCCCATTCTGCAGACTCGAGCCCATCACTCCGATTTCCCCCTTTTCACCCCCCTTTATTTCCCTTTACCACTTCTGGATCCCACCTTCCTCTCATGTTGTCTTGTCTCCTCTCGTTTCTCTCCTCTTAGGTACTTTGCGGTCCCAAATCCCTACCCCAACCCTTCAGTGCTCCTCAACCTTCCTACTCTTTTGCTGCTGTTCTAGGCTTGACTCTTTTTTTTCTATTCTTCTATGAGATGTGAGGGTGGCTGGCAAAGCCAGCATTTGTTACAAATTTCTAATTGCCTTAGAAGCCTACAGCTTGTTTCTGTGTGTGTCTCGGTATCCTCCAGAAGGCCCATCAAGGGATTTGTCACTACTGGCTTATAATTAGCAACTTAATTGTCTTTCCTCCTTCCCGTTCAACTCAAAACCCCCCCCTCCAAAGTGCTGAACTTGTGGACTCTGCTACTGAATCAATTGTTGTAGTCTCTCTCCGCATGCTCCGACAGAATGTCCATTCGCTTGTGAATAAGGCCCCTGACATTCCTAAGCTTGGCTATACCTTCAAACACTTAACCCCACCCAAACCTCTGTGGTATGGCCCTTAGCAAATCAAGTTTGTCCAACTTCTCCTCCTTTGAGCATCTCACTTTATTTTGCCCTTCTCATCTTCCATTTAAAATCTTGTTCTCTGCTGCCCACCCAGCTGCAACACTATTTTTTTCCCATTTTTCACCAAGATAACTTCACTGCTTTCCTCCCTCAGCCTCTGCGCCTAGCGGCATCTCTTCCTTGATGATTTCAACCCCCATCTTTTCTCTAAGTTCACTAGCCTCTTGTATTTCCTTAATCTCTCCCTCCAGATAAACTTCCCTACACATTTTCATGACAACCTCTTGATCTTTTCATCTCATGTGGCCTCACTACTCCCATCATGTCAAACACAGATGAGGCCATCTCTTGTTACTTGTATCGATCTCCACTTAGAACCCTCTCCCTAATCCACTTCCTGCTCTCGAATTCTCAACCACCTAGTCAGTCACTACAATATCTCTGCACATCCTCGCCTACTCCTTTAATGTCCTAGTCCTCATTAAAATGTTACTCTTGCTCATCTGGTTGTTGTCCTGGTACAGCCCTCATACCCCTTCCCTAAATCAAAGGAATGCAGACTTGAATGTTTATGGTGGACGGCCAGTTTAATAATTAGTCACCGTCTATGGCTGGACCACAAAGCGCTGTCAGGTCCTGGTCTTTGGCAGTACTGCTCACTATTTCAGGATCATTTTTTGGAAGATCATCCCGAACTTCCTTTCTCCACAACAAACCATGTTCTTAAACCCTCTCTCTGCCTCCTCCAGCCTCACCTTCAAGTGCAAGGAGCTTGCGGACTTCTTTGTCACTAAGATTGCGACCATACGTTCAGCTACCTCTGCTTCCTTTCCTTAGCTCAGTGAGCCAGACTTCCTCTAAGGGCCCCCTGTGCCCTAGCCCTGGCCTTGCATCTTTCTGTTGGCTACTTGCTATCACACCCCATGTCCTCTCTGAGTTAAGCTTGTCCATGAGACCTACCTCCTGTTCTCTTGACCCTATTTTCTACCAAACTGCCCTTCTCCACTCCCATGTTAGCTGACATTAGCTGTTCTTTATCCTTGAGTCCATGTTGGTAGGGCAAGCAAAGATCAGGACAGCGGAGAAAAAGATACAAAACGGAGTAGAGGTTAAGACATAGCCCTGTTTTACCCCATTCTTGATCTCAGAACTGTCAGGTGAAACCATCAAATGGAATGGTGATACCATGCATGTTATCATGAGAAGGACCATATGAGACTCCAAAGTTTGGAAGGACAGCCATTTTTGTTTTTTTTAAAGCACCAAGATGTTCACCTAAAAGGCCTGCATCCTCAGCACATTGTTGTCTGGCAGCAAAGCAAAAAATGTTAAATAAATAAAAGTTATTGGTCATGCTTCTGTTATAACTGTTTACAGGCTTTCTGGACCCATTTATTACTTGTCATTTAATCTCCCCTGCCTTCCATCCCATCACAGACTTTTCTCTTTTTTCCCTGGCTCTGCACTAACTGCTAAAGCTATACTTCCAGTTTTAATGGAAGGTCTGGTGAAATGTTGAAGTTTTTTTTCACCGCCGGTGCTGAGTGTTTCCAGTATTTTCTGTCTTTTACTTAGATTTCTAGCACCTGAAATATTTTGCTTTTGCACTGCCTGCCTTTTAAGGTGAAAAGTAAGTGATCCTATGGCATTTCTTTTGAAGAGTATCAGGTTACCCAGTTTTGTGTCTAACATTCATAACGTACTTTTGGCAATGTTGGCTGAGATAACTGGCCATTATTTCAATATTGTTTGTGGGACCAACCTGTGCATAAGTTGCCTCCCATATTTGCTTATAAAATGAGCAATGATTACCCTTAAATATCCTTTTGTAAAGCACTTTGGGGCATCTAGAGGACAAGAAAGGCACTATATTAATCAAGTTCACTCTTATCGGTGTTTTACATGCTATCACTCTTCGTTGTAGCTACAATGCCAACTTTTCTGTATGCTCACACAAATAAAATAACACTTTCCAGTATTAAAGCTGCACTATTCTCAGGGTTTAATGAGGAATTCACTGAATTTCCTGCTCTTCCAGCAGTAATGAACTTTCAGCCAAACTTGAGTTATGTAATGGAATTTTTTGCAATGAGATTCAATTGCAGCCTTCTGAAATGCTTAGTGTTCATTTCTTGCAGATTTTGCACAAAAAGTGATTTAATGAAAATATACTAACATGGAGTAAAACTATTTTATAATAATACCATGTAAAATTTGCTCTGAAAAAGCAGTTTCTGCCTTTTGAGTTCTTTGGAATAAATGGTAGGCCTCGATGTTTCATGCAGCGTACTCTGTCCGTCCTCTGGAGGAATGTCGGAACAGGTGAAAGAGGTTATGTATAGTGGCGGACAGGGATATAGGTAGGATCATGCTGATTGGTCATGCTATTATGTTTGTAATAGGTCGATACATGTTAACATTCTTACTGCTTATTGCCATCCATTCTGTACAGTTGACCAATGTGTTCCTTGAGTAAGGGTAGCCAGATGTCACTGATGAGAAGACCATCACCATGAGGGACGGTGTGATGTCAGTAGGTCTCCATAGCTTCCCTGACTTGTCTTGTATACCAATGTGCAATGGATGAGAGGTCTAGAATTGGACCATTTAATGTGGTGGTTATTAAGTTGAACATATTTTACGATAGCTGACTTGCTCCATTCACCATATTTGAAGCAGGTTTAATGTTTCTTGCCTAATGTATAGGCTGTGGCCTGTTTTCCCAATGTAGGTGAGTCCGCAATCACATGATATGCTGTGAACTCCTGGTTTCCTATGAGATGGTTTCTTGTCTTTGCGGGAATGAAGGATGGATTGAAGCTTCTTAAGTGAAGTGTGTCAGACCCCTATGTCCACTGACTTGTGTATACGTTGTTGTCTGTGAGGTGGAACCCATGTATGGGAGGCTGACTCTTAATGGAACTAGTTGTTATTGAGCTAGTAACAGGTGAGCTTGTGTTAATCTTATGCAAAGGGAATCCATTAAGTTGAAGTGTAGATTTAATATGGCATGTTCTTGTTTAGATGTTTCTTTCGCTGATGGACTAGGCTTTTCTAATGAGGCTCAAAATGTGGTCAAAATCATTTTACTCAATGTTACTGCTCTCACCATGAAAACCTTCAAACAACTTTGAGGCTAACATTGTTTCCTTCCTTAAATTGAATTAAGAATAAAAAGGTAACTTTTCATGTGTAGATTGATAAATTCCTTTTTATGAGCTTAGGGAAGCAGTTGTCAGTCTCTTAAGCCATAACTTTCACAAAATGTTTTATGTTACTATGCAAGAAGTTGCTTTTTGTAAAACTATTAATATATCCTGTGCAATAAGTTGATGTTTGAAATTATCTTCATCCTATATTTATGTAACATGTTTCTGTTGCAGGCCCAAGCTGAAAAACGTAGACCGAAGTACTGCACAACAGCTTGCAGTGACAGTGGGTAATGTTACAGTAATTATAACAGACTTTAAAGAAAAAATACGTTCCTCTTCCACATCATCATCAACAGTCACATCCAGTGCTGGATCTGAGCAACAGAACCAAAGTAGCTCTGGATCAGAGAGCACAGACAAGGGTTCATCGCGTTCCTCTACGCCAAAAGGTGAAATGTCAGCAGTAAATGATGAATCGTTCTGAGCTTTGCCAGGCTCCAGACATGCACATGCAATGTGAAAAGTATGAATGAATACTTTTGACATTTTTTATGTATTCCCTTGGTTTTATATTTTCCTAACAATCATTTATAATGGATGTGCTCCTGAATCTACTTTTTTATAAATCTGCTGTGCACAATTTCCATGTACATTATGTATTTTGTTACATTTGACTTTTATTTATTACATTTGCAAATTCCACCCTTTTCAACATATACTTTTTTGTAAGTTTTGTTGCCAGCAACTATGCTGATTATTAGCGATTTTAGAGATGTTAAATGTCTAACTGGTTTAAACAGAATAAAAGGTTGTTAGAAACCAACACACAAAACACTGGTGCTTAATACACTGTGAAATAAAAGCAGCATTCAACAGATAAGATTAGGGCAGTGCATTCCAGCAGAGATGATCAAGTTCTGCAAACTATTGTAATGAAAGCTGTCTTGTCCTCAGGATTGTTAACTCTTCAGAAACAGAAAAAGCTGAGGAGAAGTACACTTGAGGCAACTGAACAATAGCTGGATTAGTTCAGTGTCTATTAAGCAATAGATGTGGGTTCCTCCTTACACTTACCTGAAAGCTGTGTCATTGTGTGCTATAAATGTAATTATTCTTAATGCTGTAGTTCCCAGCCACCTAACTAATCTAAAGATGCGGTGCCTCATAACTGGCAGCATGATTTAACTTGTTTCACGTTGACATATAAACTAAAGCAGCTTACCTGTGGGGAAAGAAAAACATTTAACAGTCCAAGCTCGGTGGCAATCAAATGAAGAACCCCTTAGCTCCTGTGCATGCTGCATACTGTTATTAGTACTTATTTTTAACCAAGGAAGTAGACATCAGTGTATATGTGTTCAAAAGCAGCATTGATTATTACTGAAAAATGCATTAAGTTTCTGAAGATGGGATCATTTTGAAACTGTATTTTCACCTTCAAATAAACTGCTTTAGTTGTGCTTCTACAATAAAAACATGATTGGTCATTGCAACTTTAAAATTTGACACATTTAATATCCACCTTCAGTTTTTGCACTTGCCAGCAATATTTGATTGTTACTTAACTACTCTTTCTACATCTGTACAGTTAAAGCCAAATCTGTATTAATTCAAACAGTAATGGGAGAAAAAGTAAGAGCTTGATTCAGAAAGTTATGCTGAATCTCTTTGCCATTCCTTTTGTTACAGATGTAAATAACAGAAAATTTCTAATCATATACGAAAGCAAAATTGTAGCTGCGTGTTCCTCTTGAATCTACATTTCATGGTCATAAAAGATCATTAAATCATGGAGAATTTAAGTGGAACATAACTGAGTAGATTTGCTGTTTACAGTCTTCATGTCTTTTTTTTGTGCACTCCTCCTTCGGTCATTTTTTATGTTTGGCTTTGGTGCTCTACTTTTCAAATCTGTTTAAGAAAAAAGTCTTGAACTACTTCGGTTTGAAACATCTTGTTTCTGTTTTCTTCCTTACCCTCAATTGTAAAAGGTACATGTTACTCTGTTATTAAACAACTAGCTTTAGTAATGGATATGGTGTTCCCTTCTTGATGACATAATATGTTCGCTGAGAAAGAAATACCACCTCCTGATTTTTGAATTGTAAGTCTGGTATGAGGTGCAAGTTGTGTGACCAGTTGCGTTTATAAATACTGGAGAGCATATTTCTACAGAGGCCTTATACCTAGCAATCACCTACCATCGATACATAACACTGCAGAGGTTGCCTACTAAGTATTATGAAATATTGCTTCCACATCAATCTTAAAGTTCATGGGGAAAAATAAATTGGTGTTACCAATTGAGTTTCATGGGAGGAATTTATTCCAAATTTCAATTAACAAATATGAACCAATTATTTAACACTATGTTGGCATTTGTCTTTTGGACTTGGCATAACCAGTAAATCGTACAAAATACATTACATAATGTATTGAATTTTAAATCTTCAAGTTTTATGTTAAAGTTACACTTAATCATCAAGTTTTTATTTGATATTGTCACTAACAGGAATAGATTCCCATTTTTCTTTAATAGTGTCAGAGTGGAGAGGCTCTGAGTGAAGGATGAGGATTAATATGTGCAAAGTGCAAGATCCATGTAACAATTAGTCAATATTCCCTTATATTAAGACTTGCATAAATCCATACTGTGATTTATCTTTGTATAAAATGATGCACTTGGGTTTCGCAGACTTCGATATTTTTCTTCTTTGTAAATTGTACCTCTGGAATTTAATACTTCTCTCTGCAGTATTAACATTTAAATTGTTTGAAATTAAGTTTATTCAAACTCAGTTTAAGAATGTTTAATGCTTCATTTAATATTGTGATCTAGGAAGGTGGTAAACTTGTACTTAAGGATGAATTTTATTTAAGATATGATGGCCTTCACATAGGCGTATGAACACTAGCTGTACAGATAATTTAACATCAGAGTGGAACATAAAGGTTAATAAGTACCACACTGATGCTGGGACAGGCATAAACTGAATGCAATTTTCATGTAATGTAATGAACCCGCAGTCTGTTGAACTATTTTCATTTGGTTAGGTGCTGTCCTTTAGGGTAATAGCCAGCTTCCTCTGTGCTGCTTAGCCTAGTTTTTTTTTACTTAGGACCTGACAGCTTTTCTGCAGTGCCTCCTGAACTGAAACTACACAGCCAAATAGGCATGTTGTTGATGACTTGGAAACAAGTCACTATTTTAATGTTATATTCTGTAGACTGAATTGGTGCACAGACTTTTTTAACAGTCTTTAAAGCAACAGTAATTCTGCAAGTTGAAATTGGTAAAGTGTTTAAACATAATGAGCCACTTTCAAAGTTGATACAACTTGTATAAAAACATTTCTAACTATTTCTGGAAACTCATTATTGGAAAGAGTGGCACTTCATCTGCCTTACCAAAAATATTTCAGTCTACTTTTATAAACTATTGTAACTTAAATTATTGAAAAATTGTAATGTTTGCTGGAAATATTAAAATGCTTGTAAGTAACTTGAAAGGGTTCAAGAGCCAACCTTTAGAAAATGACAACGAACTGAACAGTTTTTTAATGCGCAAGCAGTTCTGTTCTTGTGTATGACTTGTAACCTTTATTTACTGTGTAAAGATGGTTACATTGTTATTTCTTAGCTTTGTTCATTGGATACCCATATAGAATGCTTGTTTAAAGTGGCATAACATAATCTTGTGAATTTTGTTATTGTATTATACAAGGTATATTTTCATTTGCCCAGAAAGATGTCCTGTATAATGCTTTGGAAGTTTTTTGCTCTGTAAATTAAATAGGGCTGACAGCGTGCTAGATTTGTTTTCTTTAATCTTCATGCTGCTGTGTTCATGGTGGTTTTGTGAGCTGGTAAAATTATTTCCAGGTCTTAAATGTTTTGGGGACTTTATAATCTACACTGCTTTTTGTCTAGCAAATAAAAGATGTTAATATATTCCTGTTACTGGCATGTGCACGAATATGTTATTAGAAGCCACTTTATTATTTCCTTCTTAACTGCTTCAAATAGAAATGTCTATTTATGAATTCTGCTTGTAGTTTTTCACAAATAAAATAGTTTAAAAAAATTAATTGTTTACTTTTTTCAAAATATTCCAAGCTGCTGTTTAGATGAAATGTAACTAAACCCAACCAGGGGCACTTGAAAGAAGGCACCTTGGTTGTTGGTGCTCTTTTGTTTCTTCATGTGAGCTACTGCATCAGATATGCTAACTTCTAGTTCTGCATGCTTGTCAGAAAATCCATACTACTTTGTTGGCCCATAATGTATACAGAGTTGCCACTTCCTCCACATTACCCCTTCACATATGCATTGATGCAGTTGCCCATCTTCTGACCACTTGCTCCAGGCTATAATTAAACTCCAACCTTGTATAGTACCTACTTCAGACAATTTAGGTGGTGGTGAGATGCTTTTGGAAATGCAACATAAGTAGAACTTGCTGTGGCTGAAAAGTTTTTTTGCGTAACTGACTCTGTCAAACACATCCTCACATCTGAAGAAATTGAGCGAAGCACTGTGATTAAACACCAGAGAAGGAAAATTACTTGCGGGTGTTTTGTGAAAAAAAAATAATATGTGATAAATTGACATTTCTTATGGTTAATATTGGATCAGCTCTTCAGGTCAGCACATAACATTCCAAATGTGTGTTTATGAATGTCATTTTATGGGAAAAACTAAGGAGTTATAGCTTTGGTATTCTGTAAAATAGCTTAGGCATGGGTCTTTTTCAATGTCAATGCTATTCTGAATTGGTTAAGCTATCAGGTTTCTATATCCTAGAAGGTTATATTTCCATTAATTTTAGAAAATAAAACTTTATATTTGGATGAGTTCTAATTTTGCTCACAAAATTTAGTCCTAGAGGTATAATTTTTGCATGTAAAAGTTTTTTCCATAGCCTGTAGTGAAATATTTAAGCATTTAATGGATTTTCTACAAGTTGGATACTATAGATCGTGGTGTCTAAGGCAACCCCTAATTTCTTGGGCCCCCAAAAGTGTGTTTTTGTATATACTTGATGTATAAAGTACAACATGCTATGCTTGCATTAGTAATCAGCCTCAATTTTTCAACCCACAAATGAATGTTTTACTTTCTGGTACCTTATAACTGGGTGCAAGGGATCAAGCAGGTGATATGGGCTGTATTGCAAAAATGTGTGGGAATTTAAAATACGCTCACACAGAGCAGATCCTGCATGGCAAATGGCATAGATGGCCATTGCCCGCACCCATGCCAGCAGACCGGTTAGTTTAATATCACTGGTGGGTAAGGTTTTGAAATCTACAATTGGGGGGAAAAAAGCAAAAGACACTTGGAGAGGCTTGAGTTAATTGAGGAGAGTCAGCACAGATTTGTAAAAGGTAGATTGTGCTTTATGAATCTAATTGATTTTTATTTTTGAAGTAACAATGTCGATAAAGGGAATGTTGTCTATGTGGACTTTAAGAAGGTGTTTGACAAAGTATCACACAAAAGACTGGTTAACAAAATTCAGGCTTATGGAATTGCAGAATCAGTATCCAATTGGATAAACTTGC
This sequence comes from Cetorhinus maximus, assembly GCF_964194155.1. Lineage (NCBI taxonomy): Eukaryota > Metazoa > Chordata > Chondrichthyes > Lamniformes > Cetorhinidae > Cetorhinus > Cetorhinus maximus. Next base: position 50,859,595 of record NC_135884.1, on the reverse strand, counting down.
TTAGGGACAGAAAGCGAGTCGTGGTACGTGGTTGTTTTTTGTACTGAAGGGTGGCAGGCAGTGGCGTTCCCTGGGTCAGTGATGGCATTATTTTTTAAGCTATGTATAAATGACTTGGATCTTGGCAAATTTTGAAATTTTAATCCACATTTTGTGACACCAAACTTGGAGTAACAAACAGTACGGATATAAATCGCCTGCAAGAGGACATGAGCTAGCAGAATGGGTGGACAAGTGGCAAATGGAAAACAAAAACAGAATTACCTGGAAAAACTCAGCAGGTCTGGCAGCATCGGCAGAGAAGAAATCAGTTAACGTTTCGAGCCTTCATGGCCCTTCGGCAGAACTGAAGCATAGTTAGGAGAAGGGAGAAATATAAACTGGTTTAAGGGGGTGGGGGGGGGGAAGAGAGAAGTTGAGGGTGTGGTGATTATGGAGATAAGCAGTGATAGGAGCAGATAATCAAAAGATGTCACAGACAAAAGGGTCAAAGAGGTGTTGAAGGTGGTGATATCTGTCTAAGAAAAGTGCTAATTAAGAATGGAAGACAGGATACTCAAAGTACAGCTCTAGTGGGGGTGGGGTGGACAGACTAACAAGGTTTTAGTTTTAGATTTAAAAATAATGGAAATAGATGGGGAAAGAAGAATCTATATAAATTATTGAAAAAAAAGGGGGGGGGAGAGAGAAACGGGGTGGGGATGGGGGGAGGGGGAGTTTAAGATCTAAAGTTGTTGAATTTAATATTCAGCCCGGAAGGCTGTAAAGTGCCTAGTCGGAAGATGAGGTGCTGTTCCTCCAGTTTGCGTTGGGCTTCTGCATTGTTCCAGTGAAGCCCAACGCAAACTGGAGGAACAGCACCTCATCTTCCGACTAGGCACTTTACAGCCTTCCGGGCTGAATATTGAATTCAACAACTTTAGATCTTAAACTCCCCCTCCCCCCATCCCCACCCCGTTTCTCTCTTCTCCCCACCCCCCCCCCTTTTTTTTCAATAATTTATATAGATTCTTCTTTCCCCACCTATTTTCATTATTTTTAAATCTAAAACTAAAACCTTGTTAGTCTGTCCACCCCACCCCCACTAGAGCTGTACTTTGAGTATCCTGTCTTCCATTCTTAATTAGCACTTTTCTTAGACAAATATCGCCACCTTCAACACCTCTTTGACCCTTTTGTCTGTGACATCTTTTGATTATCTGCTCCTATCACTGCTTATCTCCACAATCACCACACCCTCAACTTCTCTCTTTCTACACCCCCCCCAACCTTAAACCAGTTTATATTTCTCCCTTCTCCTAACTATGCTTCAGTTCTGCCGAAGGGCCATGAAGGCTCGAAACGTTAACTGATTTCTTCTCCGCCGATGCTGCCAGACCTGCTGAGTTTTTCCAGGTAATTCTGTTTTTGTTTTGGATTTCCAGCATCCGCAGTAGCTTCCAGCTTTTTGTTTTTATCTCAGTGGCAAATGGAGTCCAATATAGAGAAGTATGAGGTGATAGATTTTAACAGAAGCAATAGGGAGAGGCAATATTGACATATTCCCACAATTCTAAGGAATGTGCAGGAACAGAGGAACCTGGGGAGCATATGCATTGATCTTTGAAGATGCAGGACATATTGAGAGACTGATTAGCAAAGCATATGGGATCCTGAGATTCATAAATAGAAGCATTGAATACAAACGCAGGGAAGTTTTTCTGTACCTATATAAAGCTCTGGTTAGGCTCCAACTCCAGCATTGTATCCAGTTCTGGTCACCACACTTTGTGAAGATCCTGGAGAGAGTGCAGAATGGTTCCAGGGATGGGATTTCATTACAAGGTTAAATTATTATAACAGCTGGGGTTGTTCACCTTGAAGCATAGGAGATTATGGGGAGATGGGCGCAGTGGTATTGTCGCTAGACTAGTAATCCAGAGACCCAGAGCAATGCTCTGGGGACCTGGGTTCGATTCCTGCCACAGCAGATGGTGAAATTTGAATTCAATAAAAATCTGGAATTAGAAGTCTAATGATGGCCATGAAACCATTGTCAATTGTGTAAAAACCCATCTGGCTCACTAATGTAGAGAAGGAAATCTATCATCCTCACCTGGTCTGGCCTACATGTGATTCCAGACCTACAGCAATGTGATTGACTCTTAAATGCCCTCTGGAATGCCTAGTAAGCCACTCAGTTGTATCAAATTACTACAAAGTCACAAAAAAAGGAATGAAACCAGATGGATCACCTGGCATAGACCTAGGCACCAGATACGACAATGACAATCTCAGCCCTGTCGACCCCTCAAAGTCCTCCTTACAAACATCTGGGGGCTAGTGCCAAAATTGGGAGAGCTGTCTCTCAAACTAGCCAAGCATAGGCATCTGCACGGAATCATATCTTACAGATAATGTCCCAGACACCACCATTACCATCCCTGGGTATGTCCTGTCTCACTGGCAGGACAGACCCAGCAGAGGTGGCAGCACAGTGGTATACAGTTGGGAGGGAGTTGCCCTGGGATGACTCAGCATTGTTTCCGGACCCCATGAAGTTTCATGGCATCAGGTCAAACATGGGCAAGGAAACGTCCTGCTGATTACCACGTACCGCCCTCCCTCAGCTGATGGCTCAGTGCTCCTCCATGTTGAACACCACTTGGAGGAAGGACCGAGGGTGGCAAGGGTGCAGAATGTACTCTGGGTAGGGGACTTCAATGACCATCACCAAGGGTCGCTCAGTAGCACCCCTACTGACCAAGCTGGCCGAGTCCTAAAGGACATAGCTGCTGGACTGGGTCTGTGGCAGGCGGTGAGGGAACCACCAAGAGGGAAAAACATACTTGACCTCATCCTCACCAACCTGTCTGCCACAGATGCATCTGTCCATTAGTAGGAGTGACCACTGCACAATCATTGTGGAGACGAAGCCACGCCTTCACATTGAGGATGCCCTCCATCATGTGTGGCACTACCGCTGTGCTAAATGAGAGATTTTGAACAGATCTAGCGACTCAAGACTGGGCATCCATGAGGTGCTGTGAGATAGCAGCAGCAGAATTGTACTTGAACACAATCTGTAACCTCATGGCCTGGAATATCCCCTACTCTACCATTACCATCAAGCCAGGGGATCAACCATGCTTTCAATGAAGAGTGCAGGAGGGCATGCTAGGAGCAGCACCAGGGGTACTTAAAAATGGGGTGGCAACCTTGTAAAGCTACAACAGAGGACTACTTGCATGCCAAACAGCATAAGCAGCAAGTGATAGAGCTAAGCGATCCCACAACCAACGGATCAAATCTGAGCTCTGCAGTCCTGTCACATCCAATGGTGAATGGTGGTGGACAATTAAACAACTGACTGGAGGAAGAGGCTTAACAAATAACCCCATCTTCAATGACACAGTAGCTCAGCACATCAGTGCAAAAGATAAGGCTGAAGCATTTGCTACAATCTTCAGCCAGAAGTGCTGAGTGGGTGATCTATCTCGGCCTCCTCCAGAGGTCCCCTGCATCACAGATGCCAGTCTTCAGCCAATTCAATTCACTCTATGTGATACTGAGAAGCAGCTAAAGGCATTGGATACTGCAAAGGCTATGGGCCCTGACAATATTCCGGCAATAGTACTAGAGATTTGTGCTCCAGAACTTGCCGCACCCCTAGCCAAGCTGCTCCAGTACAGCTACAACACTGGCATCTACCTGTCTATGTGGAAAATTGCCCAGGTATGTCCAGTACACAAAATGCAGCATAAATCCAACCCGGCCAATTACCGCCCCATCCGTCTACTCTTGATCATCAGTAAAGTAATGGAAGGGGTCATCAACAGTGCTATCAAGCAGCACTTGCTTAGCAATAACCTGCTCACTGATGCCCAGTTTGGGTTTCACCAGGGCCACTCTGCTCCTGCCCTTATTACAGCCTACGTTCAAACATGGACAAAAGAGCTGAAATCCCTAGGTGAGGTGAGAGTGACTTCCCTTGACATCAAGGCCTCATTTGACCAAATGTAGCATCAAGGAACCCGAGCAAAACAGGAGTCAATGGGAATCGGGAAAAACTCTCTGCTGGTTGGAGTCATACCCAGCACAAAGGAAGATGGCTGTGGTTGCTGCAGGTCAGTCATCTCAGCTCCAGGACACCGCTGCAGGAGTTCCTCAGGGTAGTGTCTTCTGCCCAACCATCTTCAGCTGCTTCATCAATGATCTTCCTTCCATCATAAGGTCAGAAGTGGGGATGTTCACTGATGATTGCACAATGTTCAGCACCATTCACGACTCCCCAGACATTGAAGCTGTCCATGCCCAAATGTAGCAAGGGCTGGACAATATCCAGGCTTGGGCTGATAAATGGCAAGTAACATTTGTGCCACACAAGTGTCAGGCAATGACCATCTCCAACAAGAGAGAATCCAACCATCACCCCTTGATGTTCAATGGCATTACCATCACTGAATCCCCCACTATCAACATCCTGGGGGTTACCATTGACCAGCAACTGAACTGCTAGCCATATAAATACTGTGGCTACAAGAGCTGTTCAGAGGCTAGGAATCCTGCGATGAGTAACTCACCTCCTGACTCCCCAAAGCCTGTCCACCATCTACAAAGCACAAGTCAGGAGTGTGATGGAATACTCCCCACTTGCTTTGGTGAGTGCAGCTCCCACAACACTCAAGAAGCTTGACACCGTCCAGGACAAAGCAACCTGCTTGATTGGCACCACATCCATAAATATTCACTCCCTCTACCACCAATGCACAGTAACAGCAGCGTGTTCCATCTGCAAGATGTACTGCAGGAATTCACCAAGGCTGCTTCGACAGCACCTTCCAAACCCACAACCGCTACCATCTAGAAGGACAAGGGCAGCAGATTCATGGTAGCACCACCACCTGGAAGTTCCCCTCCAATTCACTCAACATCCTGACTTGGAAATATATCACCATTCCTTCACTGTCACTGGGTCTAAATCCTGCCATTCCCTTCCTAACAGCACTGTGGATGTACCTACTCCACATGGACTGCAGTGCTCAAGAAGGCAGCTCACCACCACCTTCTCAAAGGCAATAAGGGATGGGCAATAAATGCTGGTCCAGCCAGTGGAGCCCACATCCCGTGAATAAAAAAAAAAGATTTGATAGAATCTTTAGAATGATCGACCTAAACGGAGTTGGTGTATTCGGTGACCGCTTTGGTGCCTCCAGAGACGGTGTGTTTGGCCAATTCCCTGGGCAGCATGAGGCGGACAACATTCTGGATTTCTCTGGCCAAGATAATGTGGCACTTGTTGTAGTGAATGACGTGCGAAGCCTCAGAGGCGATGCGGTCCAGGTGGAATGGTGTACCTGGGTCAGCACCCTGTACACATAAGTGGAATAGCTCTGCTTGCAAGGTTTCCTCCACTTCTTGGGCGCCTTCTTGGCGACTTTAGTCAGTGACTGCTTCGATGCCTTGCGGGATGCATCGCCCTTAGCCATAGCCGCCGGCTCAGGCATTCCACTCGACTTGAATCAACTCAAGTCAGAGGTGTATAAGATTATAACAGGCTTAGGAAAGATAGACAAAGAAAAAAAACACTCCCATTAGTTGATTGATACTAAAGGACACGGATTTAAGATTTTGCGAAAGAGATGCAGGGAGAATTTGAGGAAGAACGCTTTTGTGCAATGAATGGTAATGACCTGGAACACTCTGCCCACAAGAGTGGTGAAAGCGGAAACAATTATTTCAAAAGGAAATTGGATGGGCACTTGCAATAAACTTGCATTACTACAGGGATCCAGTGGAGGAATGGGATTGACTGGATTGCTCCATGGGAAACCAGCATGGCCTAAAGGGGCAAATGGCCTCCTCAATAATCATAAATGACTGACTAGTCAAAATCAATGGTCCTTATAAATGGTGCAATAATAATTGCATTTATATTGCATCTTTCACGTCAATGGCTAAAAGCATCATACGGTATTCTTTCTGCATTCGTATGTTATTTGAATTGATTTTTTTTAAAAAGTGCAGTAGCTGTTGCAAATGCAAACAATCTAAAAGTCAGTCCAAATTTTATTGCCGTTTGTCCTTAAGAATTCCCATTTCGTACTTTACTGGAAAAAATTGCGCCAGTAATTTTATTCAGTTTTCCAGTATCTGGTAAGCATTGTAAATTCATATGTAAGTTTTAAATTTTGAAGCAGGTTGGATTTTTATTGCTCTACACCATAAATGAAGGTAAGTTTGCCCAGTTCTCACAAACTAAAACTAGTGCAAAGGTTGATGACTTTCATAGTTTGATTAACTTAAGAACACAAAGAATATCACACATCCCTTTTAAAGCTTGTAGGGATTTCATAGAGGATTAAACTTAGTTTTTCGTGTAACACAATATCAGTAAAATATGAACTGGATTAAGCTCTTGAAGTGTTTGTGGATGTTTTCCAGATTACTATGTGGTTTGTCTTTTACGTGCTAAACCTAAGAAACTTCAGCTATGAGCAGTGATCAACAGAATTTATTACCATATAGCCTAACATCTAATTCAAAAATAAGGAGGGAATCCATTGTTGGAAAGCTGAAATTGTACTCATTCAGTAAATTACAGATTTTGCATTGACTGTTTCTAACTCAAGAACCCCAAACATGGTAAGGGAAATTTGCTTACCTTTATGAAAGATAAAAAGTAAAATTTGTACAATTTAAGTCTGATAGAAGGATGCACAGACCCATATTCAGTGTCTGAAATTGATACATCTGAACAGAAAAGACAGATTTTTCCTTGTGGCATGACTTTTGTGTTCAGTAAACAGATTATGCTGCAGGGTATTGAAGCTTGTCAAGGCCCAGCTGCTCAGTACATAGCCTGCCCGATGATGTATTTAAACGTAGATTTTTATTGCTAAGTATGCTTGGCTTGTAGCACAGAGGCATATGCTTTACTTGTGTCACTTTTAAAGAAGTGTTGCTGTGCCTGCCAGCATACACATTTGGGAATAAACTGGGCACTGATCATTTAGTCTGTCAAGTACTGGAGAGACTTTTTACTTTGGGGATGCAATGCAGGTTGGCAAAAATCACTAAGCACATAACTTTGTGAAGCTCCCATCTCTTCCAATGGAATTGTTGACTTCAGAGTTGCTTTACAAAGATTAATAAACTGTGTTAGGTTGATAGATTTTCCGCTTGTTCAAGCACAATAAAAACTGATCTTGTGAAGCAGCACAATTGTTTCACAGCTCCAATTTTCTCAGAATGCAGATGTTGGTAATAGTTCTGCTGTAACCATTTACACCTTCCCTGGACCTATCTTTTGTCTCTTTTATTCTTTCTGCCTTGCATTATCATCACTTTTGTTATTTAATCAGACCCGCCTTTCATCCTATCACAGTTCTCTTCTCTTTCCTACCCAGCACCTCCTTTTCCCTGGCTCTTTACATACAAACTGTGAAATTATGAACTTCCAGCTCTGATGAAAGGTCATCAACCTGAAATGTGTATTTTGTTTCTCTCTCCACAGATGCTGTATGGCCTGAATGGTTTAACCTTTTCTGTTTTTATTTCTGATTACCAGCATTCACAGTATTTTGCTTTATAGAATTCCTTTTTAGAAAATGGAATTGTTTGTTTGAATGTGTTCTAAAATGGGTATACTGAACATTGTTATGTGAAATAAAAATTTATTCCACACACACCTGAGATTATCTGACCAGAATGACATAACAGGAGCTTCTCCACTTTACAGATTAGTGTTTTAATTAATGTTGCATCCTTTATGCATCTGCACCTTTTACATAATTTTTATTACACAATGACTCTTTCCATCATGTGAATGTGCAAGAAGCACTTTTGTCAGATTGAATAATTCATGTGTTGAGCAACTGTGTTGATGGAGATTGGCAAGGACAGAGAGAAACTCCCTGGTGCATAATTGACATGATGGCACTTGAACTTGGCCTTCAGGTCATATTTGAATTGGAGTAATAAAACTTTAGCGTTTGAAGATGTACACAAACTAGCAATTGAAATCCAAATTGTGCAATGGTGCTAGAAACTAGTCAATGCAAAATAATAGATAACTAATCATCAATTACAAAGCTATAACATTCTCTAATTTTGGGAGACATTTTAAAATTCATTCATGATATGTGGGTGACATTGGCTAGGCCAGCATTTATTGCCCATCCCTAATTTCCCTTCAGAAGGTGGTTGTGAGCTGCCTTCTTGAACCGCTGCAATCCATGTAGTGTAGGTACACTGACACTGCTGTCAGGGAGGGAGTTCCAGGATTTTGACCCAGCAACAGCGAAGGAACAGTGATATATTTCCAAGTCAGGATGATGAGTGGCTTGGAGGGAAACCTCCAGGTGGTGGCGTTCCCACGTGCCTGCTGCCCTTGTCCTTCTAGATGGTAGCAGTCATGGGTTTGGAAGGTGCTGTCCAAGGAGTCTTGGTGAGTTCTTGCAGTGTATCTTGTAGATGGTACACACTGCTACCACTGTACGTCAGTGGTGGACGAAGTGAATGTTTGTGGATGGGGTGCCAATCAAGCGGGTTGCTTTGTTCTCGATGGTGTTGAGCTTCTTGAGTGTTATTTGAGCTGCGCTCATTCAGGCAAGTGGGGAGTATTCCATCACACTCTTGACTTGTGTCTTGTCGATAGTGGACAGGCTATGAGGAGTCAGGAGGTGAGTTACTTGTCACATGATTCCTAACCTCTGACCTGCTCTTGTAGCCACAGTATTTATATGGCTAGTCCAGTTTAGTTTCTGGTCAATGGTAACCCCAGGATGTTGATAGTGGGGGATTCAGCTATATTAATGCCATTGAATTTGCAGAGGCGATGGTTAGATTGTCTCTTGTTGGAGATGGTCATTGCCTGACACTTGTGTGGCGCGAATGTTACTTGCCACTTGTCAGCCCAAGCCTGGATATTGTCCTGGTCTTGCTGCATTTGGACATGGATTGCTTCAGTATCTGAGGAGTCGCGAATGGTGCTGAACATCGTGCAATCATCAGCGAACCTCCCAGCTTCTGGCCTTATGTTGCAAGGAAGGTCATTGAAGCAGCTGAAGATGGTTGAACCTAGGACACTACCCTGAGGAACTCCTGCAGTGATGCTCTGGAATTGAGATGATTGACTTCTAACAGCCACAACCATCTTCCTTTGTGCTAGGTATGATTCCAACCAGCAGAGAGTCTTTCCCCCTGATTCCCATTGACTCCAGTTTTTCTAGGGCTCCTTAATGCTGCACTTGGTCAAATGCTGTTTGATGTCAAGGCCAGTCACTCTCACTTCACCTCTTGAGTTCAGCTCTTTGGTCTACGTTTGTACGAAGGCTGTAATGAGGTCAGGAGCTGAGTGGGTTCCGCCAGGGACAAACCGCAGATTTTTGCCAAGCAAGTACCGCTTCACAGCACTTTTGATGACCACTTCCATCACTTTACTGGTGATGGGGTGTAGACTGCTGGGGCAGTAATTAGCTGGGTTGGATTTGTCCTGTTTTTTTTTGTGTACAGGACATACCTGGGCAATTTTCCACATTGCTAGGTAGATGCCAGTGTTGTAGCTGTACTGGAACAGCTTGGCTAGGAATGTGGCAAGTTCTGGAGCAGAAGTCTTCAGTACTATTGCTGGAATATTGTCAGGGCCCTTAGTCTTTGCAGTATCCAGTGCCTTCTGTTGTTTCTAGATATCACGTGGAGTGAATCAAATTGGCTGATGACTGGCATCTGTGATGCTGGGAACTCCCACAGGAGGCCGAGATGGATCATCGATTTGACACTTCTAGCTGAAGATTGTTGCAAACTCTTCAGCCTTATCTTTTGCACTGATGTGCTGGGCTCCTCCATCATTGAGGATGGGGATATTTGTGAGCCTCCTTCTCCAGTGAGCTGTTTAATTGTCCACCATCATTCACGTCTGGATGTGGCAGGACTGCAGAACTTAAATCTGATCCGTTGGTTGTGGAATTGCTTAGCTCTGTCTATCAGTTGCTGCTTATTGTGTTTGGCATACAAGTAGTCCTGTGTTATAGCTACACCGGGTTGACACCTCTTTTTTTAATGTACGCCATGTGCTGCTCTGGACAAGCCCTCCTGCACTCTTCATTGAACCAGGTTGATCCCCTGGCTTGGTGGTAATGGTAGAATGGGTGATACACTGGGCCGTGAGGTTACAGATTGTGTTTGAGTACAATTCTGCTGCTGTTAATGGCCCACAGCGCCTCATGGATCCCCAGTCTTGAGTTGCTAGATCTGTTCAAAATCTATCCCATTTAGCATGGTGCCACATAACCTGATGGGTATCTGCAATTGAAGATGGGACTTTGACTCCACAATGACTGTGCGGTGGTCACTCCTACCGATACTGCCATGGACAGATGCATCTGCGGTAGGCTGGTTGATGAGGATGAGGTCATGCATGCTTTTCCCTCTTGGCTCCCTCACCACCTGCTGCAGATCCAGTTTAGCAGCTATGTCCTTTAGGACTCGGCCAGCTTGGCCTGTACTGGTCTACCGAACCACAGTTGGTGACGGACATTGAAGTCCCCCACCCAGCTTGGTACATTCTGCGCCCTTTCCACCCTCAATGCTTCCTCCAAGTGGTGTTCAACATGGAGGAGCACTGATTCATCAGCTGAGGAGGGGGGGGCGGGGAGTGGGGGGTGGCGGTATGTGGTAATCAGTAGGCAGTTTCCTTGCTCATGTCTGACCTGATGCCAAGAGACTTTATGGGGTCCAGAGTCGATGTTGAGGACTCCCAGGGCAACTCCCCCCTGACTGTATAGCACTGTGCCGCCACCTCTGCTGGGTCTGTCCTGCCAGTAATGCCATTGAATGTCCAGGGGTAGGACAGGCCATATGCGGGGATGGTGGTGGTGCTGCCTGGGACAGTATCTGTAAGGTATGATTCCGTGAGTATGACTATGTCAAGCTGTTGCTTGACTAATCTGTGTGACAGCTCTCCCAATTTTGGCACAAGCCCCCAAATGTTAGTAAGGAGGACTTTGCAGGGTCAACAGGTCTGAGTTTGCCGTTGTCATTTTCAGTGCCTAGGTTGATGCCAGATGATGTGTCAGGTTTCATTCCTTATTGACTTTCTAGCAGTTTGATACAACTGAGTGGCTTGCTGGGCCACCTCAGAGGGTATTTAAGAGTCAACCACATTTCTGTGGATCTGGAGTCACATGTAGGCCAGAACAGGTGAGGAAGGTCGATATCCTTCCCTAAAGGGCATTCGTGAACCAGATGGGTTTTTATGACAATCAATTCATGGTTATCATTCCAGATTTTTTGTTGAATTCAAATTTCACCATCTGCTGTGGTGGGATTCTAACCCGGATCCCCAGAGCATTACCCTGGGTCTCTGGATTACTAGTCCAGTGACAATACCGCTATGCCACCAACTCCTTAATTGGAGATGTACAGAAGAAATGTTCTCTCAGGGAATTGTACAAAAATATAGTTATATTGTATTTCTGCAGAGTTGGGATGTGAGCGTTGCTGGCAAGGCCAGCAATTGTTGCCACTTTCTTGGAGTGCGCCAGTCCATATAGTGCAGAATTTTGATCCAGTGACAGTGAAGGAATGCCAATATATTTCCAGGGTAGGATGGGATGTGACTTGGAGGGGAACTTGCAAGTGCTGCTGTTCCCATGCACTGCTGCCCTTATTCTTCTCGGTCATCGAGGTTGTGGATATGAGAGGTACTGTCGAAGGAACCTTGGCTGGTTGCTGTAATGCATCTCATACATGGTACACATGGCAGTCACGGTGTACCGGTTATGGAGGGAGTGAATGTTTGTGGCGGATTGGGTGCAAATCAAGTGTGCTGCTTTGTCCTAGATGCTGTCAAGCTTGACTGTTGTTGGAGCTGTACTCATCGAGAAAGTGGAGAATATTCCATTACACTGCTGACATGTGCCTTGTAGATGGTGGAAAGACATTGGGAAGTTGAGAGCTGAATTACTCAACGCAGAATACTCAGCCTCTGACCTGCCCTTGTAGCCACAATATTTATGTGGCTCATCTATTAAGTTCCTGATTAATGGTAACCCCTGTGGATGCTGCTGATGGTGGAGACTTCAGTGGTGGCAATCCATTGAGTGTCAAGAAGAGGTGCCTAGACAGTCTCTTATTGGAGGTGTCTATTGAGATTTACTTTGCACAATTGTAAATATGGCCATGACAAATATCTCCATTTTATAATCCAAATTTCAGGCCAGTTTTACAGCTGCCAAGAAACCAAAGGGTTTAGTTGAAGAGTATAAAATACTCTGAATCCATTAAAAATTCTCTCCTGTTCACGATACTGTTGATAACCTGGTTTGTTTGCATGTTTTACAAGAGTGCATTTATGACCGAACAGTGATTTCATTCATCTTCTGATGTTTTAAAAAATCAAGCTTTTCAAAACTTATTTACCCTTGACCATACCAGCTATTCAACTGACAGATCTGTACTTGTATTGAAGAATATCGTTTTTCTGGAGGTTAGTGCATGTTCAGTGTTTGGCCCATAATGTCAATATGACAACATGGGCCATTGTAATTCACCTGAAGTGAAAGTAATCAAACATCAATTGAAATATCATGAAAGAGCAACTTGAGCAATTTAACAGTGGACTGAGTTTTGTTTCAAAACAAAAATCTTGGGTTTTAACAGTGTGACTATCGAAGCATGGTAGTCCGAAAAACAAGGCCCTGCAATTTTCATGTCACAGTTGTGTTCTATTATCAGATGTGCTTCTAATAAAATAGCCTTGTTTAAAAAAAGCAAATAGCAGATGTAATACCACAAAATAAACATTTACATTGAGCATGGCACATGGTGCCAAAGATAGTGGAATAACTTTGCCCCTTCACTCTGCTACAACACTGAAATAGTCCCAAAGTCAAGACCAGGTGCTGTGCCACAGAAATGGAGAGAAAATCCAAGAGATCATATTACTAAACCGTACTTCTATTTTATTGTGGTTGACCCAAATGTAGTATGGCAGACAACCTTAGAACTGCTTTGCCTACCTGCTTGGGAAAGGATCGAATAAGGCAATTGATTTTTTTTTTAAAACCTGATTCAGGAAATGATAGCGGAATTTTTAGAGACAAAGCTAAGTCTTTTTGAATCAATAATCCAAGACAAGTTTGACTCTTGGAAAAACATGTGCTAATAAGAGAGAGCCAGCAATGATTTGTTAATGACAACTTGTGTTTGACTAACTAGATTGAGTTCTTTGTCAAAATAATGGAGACAATTGAAGGTAGATCATTTGATATTATGTACATCAACTTTCAAAGATGTTTGATAAAATACCATATAATAAAGTTGTGAGCAAAATTGAAGCCCATGGGCTTAAAGGGGAAGCAGTAGCGTGGATACAAAATTGGCTAAGGGACAAAAAGCAGAAGTAATGGTGAATGGATATTTTTCAGCCTGGAAATGGTGGACTCCCCAGAGTCTGTATTAGGACCACTACTCTTTTTGATATGGAGTACATTAATTACCTGAACTTGGGTATACCGGACATAATTTCAAACTTTACAGATTACACTTGGAAATGTAGTAACCGATTTCAGGAGGTATAGACAGGTGAAATGACCAGACATATAGCAGATGAGATTTTACGCAGAGAAGTGTGAGGTGAGTCATTATGGTAGGAAGAATGAGAAGAGGCAATATAAACTAAATGACACAATTTTAAAGGGCTTGCAGGAGCAGAGATACCTTGGATGTACACATTCAAATCCTAGAAGGTGGTAAGACAAGTTGAGAAGGCTGTTTTTTAAAAATAAAAGTATATGGGATTCTTGGCTTTATATTTAAAGACATTGAGTAAAAAAGCAAGGAAGTTATGATTCACCTATCAATCACAGGTGAAACTCCAGCTGGAGTTCTGTTCTCAATTCTGGGCACTACATTTAAAAAGGATGTCACATTCTTGGGAGGGTACAGAGGAGATTTACTAAATAATACTAGGGAATTCAAGGATTTGGAGAGAACAGAGAAGGTGGGATTGTTCTATTTGGGGCAGAGAAGGTTGAGAGGAGACTCGATAGATGTGTTCAAAATCATGAAGGGTTTGATACAGAAAATAATCAGAAGCTGTTTCTAGTGGCAGAAGGCTTGGTAACCAAAGTACACTGATGTTAGGCGATTGGTAAAAGAACCAAAAGTGACTTGATTTTTTTTCTGACATAGCAAGTTGTTGTGACCTGGAAGTGATAGTGAATTTTTTTTTTTGCCACAATTTATGTAGATTGCATTGCCTGAAAAGATGTTGGAAGTAGATTCAATGTAACCTTCAAATGGAATTAGATAATCTTGAAGGAAAAAAATTGCTGCAAGATTGTGGGGAAAGAAAAGAAGAGTGGGACTAATTTGATAGATCTTTCAAAGAGCTGGCACAGGTAGGATGAGCTGTACCGTTTCATTCGATTCTATAATTTAGGTGATATTGGTATAAGAATTGGATGTGAACTGCATCTTCACTTGCTGATCAGAAACCTGAATGGTAAATGAATATCACATTTCAATTCTGTGTGAGTATTATTTTGATGTAATCTAAAATCTAACTGCCTGCTTTGTTGCAATTATTGGAAGTTAACACACTTAATTATGGCAAATCATTGACTCAAAGACTCATACAGCACAGAAGGAGGCCATTTGGCCCATTGTGTCCGTGCCGGTTAACAAAGATCTGACTACACTAATCTCATTTTCCAGCACTTGGCCCATAGCCCTGGAGGGTATGACAACGCAAGTGAATATCTAAATACTTCTTAAATGTTACGATAGTTTCTGACTCAGCCACCCTTTCAGGCAGTGAGTTCCAGATTCCCACCACCCCCTGGGTGAAAAGATTTCTCCTCAACTCTCCTCTTAGCCTTCTACCTCTTACCCCCTGGTTATTGAGCCCTCTACTAGTAGAAAAAGGACCTTCCTATCCACCTCATAATCTTATACACCTCTTTCAGGTCCGTTCCCAACCTTCGCTGCTCCAAGGAAAACAACCCCAGCCTATCCAACCTTTCCTCATAGGTCAGACCCTCCAGCCCAGGCAGCATCCTGGTAAATCTTCTCTGCACCCTCTCCAGTGAAATCACATCCTTCCTATAATGTGGTGACCAGAACAGCATGCAGTACTCCAGCTGTGGCCTAACCAGTGTTTTATACAGTTCCAGCATAACCTCCCTGCTCTTGTATTCTATACCCCTGCTACCTTCAGGGATCTGTGGATATGCACACCAAGGTCCCTCTGATCTTCAGTACTTTCCAGGATCCTACCATTCATAGTGTAATCCCTTGCCTTGTTAGCCCTCCCCATATGCATTACCTCACACTTTTCTGGGTTGAATTCTATTTGCCACTGTTCTGCGCACTTCACCAGTCCTTTGATATCCTCCTGCAGTTTATGGCTCTCCTCCTCACTATTTATCACCCTACCAATTTCCGTGTCATCCGTGAACTTCTTGATCATACCCCCTTTAAGTCCAAATAATTTATGTACACCACAAACAGCAGGGGCCCCAGCACCGAGCCCTGCGGAACCCCACTGGAAACGGACTTCCAGTCACAGGAACATCCTTCTACCAACACCCTTTGCTTCCTGCCTCTCAACCAATTTTGGATCCAATGTGCCACTTTGCCTTGGATCCCATGGGCACTTAATTTCTTGACCAGTCAGCCATGAGGGACCTTATCAAAAGTCTTGCTAAAGACCATGTAGATCATATCAAATGCATTACCCTCATCAACACTCCTGGTTACCTCCTCAAAAAATTCGATCAAATTTGTCAAACACAGCCTTCCCTTAACAAATTCATGCTGACTATACCTGATTAATCCATTGCTCTCCAAGTGCAGATATATTCTGTCCCTCAGAATTCTTTCTAGTAACATCCTCACCACCAAGGTTAGACTGACTGGCCTGTAATTTCCTGGTCTATCCCTTCCTCCCTTTTTTAATAATGGGACAACGTTAGCAGGCCTCCCGTCCCCTGGTACCTCACCTGTGGCCAGAGAGGATTTAAAAATTACTGCCAGGACCCCTGATATCTCTTCCCTTGCCTCCCTCAGCAGCCTGGGATACATCTCATCCGGGCCTGCGGATTTATCCAATTTTAAGGCCACTAAATCCGCTAGCACTTCCTCTCCCTCAATGTTAATTTCCTCTAATATTTCACCGTCCTCCACCCTGATGTCTATACCTGCGTCATCCTTTTCCATTGTAAAGACTGACGCAAAGTATTCACTGAGGACTGTACCCACATTTTCTGGGTCCACACACAGATTACCTCTGTGGCCCCTAATTGGCTGTGTAGAGTTAGCTGATCTAAATGACAACAGCATGTTGGGACACTCAAATTGACTTCACTGCCTGTAGGTTAGAGAGGGGCCAGATGGTGGTGGACTTTGGGTGAGGACAGTATTGGGCTTCCCTTTGTTGCCTCGCTTGGTCACTTGCTGCCTAGTTCACAGAAGAAGAATGAGCTTGTGGTACAGTACTGGAGTGTGGCTGGCTTATATCCAAGTGAGAGTCAACTCTTAGAAAGGAAAAGAGAAAATTGCAGGAAAAGCTAGAAAATTGTCTGCATTGAAGAAATGGTTTGATATTTTAACACTGAAAATAGAACATACAACATGCTACGTTCACAAGGGAATTGTAAAATTTAAAGAGAGTTCACCAAAGAAAAAAGGGAAGAAGTGACAAATTATAGCACAAAAGAAGGCTCATTAGCCAATCAGGCCCAGGCCAATGCAAACTCTTCAGTTCGAGAAACATAGAAACTAGGAGCAGGAGTAGGCCATTTAGCCCTTCAAGCCTGCTCCGCCATTCAGTATGATCATGGTTGATCCTCTATCTCAATGCAATATTCCCGCTTTCTCTCCATACCCCTTGATGCCCCTAATATCCAAAAAATTATCAATTTCTTTCTTGAATATACTCAGCGACCCGGCCTCCACAGTCTTCTGTGGAAGAGAATTTCACAGGTTGACCACCCTCTGAGTGAAGAAATCTTTCCTCATCTCAGTCCTAAAAGGCCTGCACCGTATCCTGAGACTGTGGCCCCTGGTTCTAGCCTCCCCAACCAGGGGAAATATCCTCCCTGCATCCAGTCTGTCTAGCCCTGTTAGAATTTTATATGTTTCAATCAAATCCCCTCTCATTCTTCTAAACTCTAGTGAATACAGGCCCAGTCAAACCTATCTCTCCTCATACGACAGTCCTGCCAGCCCCAGTATCATCCTAGTGAACCTTTGATGCACTCCCTCTATGGCAAGTATATCCTTTCTTGGGTAGGGAGACCAAAACTGCACAAAATACTCCAGGTGTGGTCTCACCAAGGCCTTGTATAACTGCAGTAAGACATCCCTACTTCTGAACTCAAATCCTCTTGCAATGAAGGGCAATATACCATTTGCCTTCCAAATTTCTTGCTGCGCCTGCCTGTTTACTTTCATTGACTGATGTTCAAAGACACCCAGATCCCTTTGTACATCCAAATTTCCCAATATATCACCATTTAGATAATATGCTGCCTTTCTGTTTTTCACACCGAAGCGTATAACTTCATATTTATCCACGTTCTATTGCATCTGCCATGTGTTTGCCCACATACACAGCTTGTCTAAATCACCCTGAAGCCTCCTTGCATGCTCTTCACAACTGACAACCCCGCCCAGTTTTGTGTCATCAGCAAACTTGGAAATATTGCATTTGGCTTCTTCATCCAAGTCATTTATATATATCGTGAATAGCTGGGGCCCAAACATTGATCCCTGCGGTACACCACTAGTCACCACCTGCCACCCAGAAAAAGACCCAATTATTCCCACTCTCTGTTTCCAGTCTGTCAACCAATTCTCAATCGATGCCAGTGTATTACCCCTGATCGCATGTGCTTTAATTTTGCCCACTACCCTCTTATGTGGTACCTTATCAAAAGCCTTCTTGAACTCCAATTATACCACATCCACTGGTTCTCCCTTATCTATTCTACTAGTTACATCCTCAAAAGACTCCAGTAGATTAGTTAAGCACGATTTCCCTTTCATAAGCCCATTCTGACTTTGTCTAATCCTGTTAATGCTTTCCAAGTGTTCTGTTACCACATCTTTTATAATAGACACTAGCATTTTCCCCACTAGAGCTATCTATTCCTAATTTAATTTCTCTTCCCTTTTCCTTTATTGTACACATCCAATTTTCTTAAGTGATGATACATTCTGTGCCTGAATAGCTACCAACGTGAAAATTATCTTTTAAATTCTCCTTTCATTTATTTGGAGAGAATCCAAACATTTTAGTCCCCTTGCTTTTCCTACTGTCATTAATGAACCTTTCAAAACCTCGCTCTTCTTTTCTTTATTGAAACCCCATTTTTTCAAGTTTTTCTTCCGAAGTATAACCCCTCATTCCTCTATGACTTCTGGTTATTGGCCCACTTGCCAGGGGAACTATTTTTCTCTATCTACTCTATCAAATCCTATCATCATCTTGCAAAGCTCTATGAGGTCTCCTCTTAACAGTCCTAAGTTTTTCAACCTACCCTCATAACTCATGTCCTTTATCCTGGGTAAACTTCCTTTGTATCCTTTCTAAAGCCTTTGCATCTTTCCTGAAGTGTGGTGCCTGCAATTGTCCATGATACTCCTAACCAATGATTTATGAAGTTATAGCATGATTTCTCGGTTTTTATATTGTTATGATTAGATTAGGGACCAGTAACTTTTTGTTTAAAGCAGACAAAGATGGAAAATCCAGTTACCTGCTAGGAGAATAAAGACACAAGATTGCATGAGTTCAAATAAACAAAATAAACTTTACTATACAAAATCAGAAAAGTGAAACAATTTATACTCTAACATTCAGAATTAATGCAGTAAATAAGAATTAACTGGCAAACTGTGGTTGAACACACCACACTGCACATTAAATGGCAGATGCGACCAATTTCTCAGCAGCCGACCCAGACATCTGTGACTGCTGAGAGTCACAAAATCTCATTAACTCTGTCTCCCTCACAAAGGATTTTCAACTCTTCATTTTCGAAAATCTATCCTCTGAATTCCCTCAAAAGCCGCTTTGATTCTGATTCCCTCAACAACTGCTAGCCTCCCGGCTATTCAGTCTACTCCTGGGACTGGGTTCCGCAGGATTCACAAAGCTGCACTCCTGTATTATGATATGGCAGGTGGGATTTGCCGGGCTGACCAAATCCCAAAGGGAAACTTGGTCAGGCTAGCTCAACAGTTTTGCAATTTGTATTTATTGCAAGGAGGTATGTGTACTGAAGTCAGAAGTAAAGATTCCACTACCAAGTTTGGAGATTTTAAATATTAAATTAAAACATTTATTAACAAAAAAGAGAACTTAAACACAAAATATTACAGTTACACAGTTAAATTTAGTCATGTAACATTTCCCAAAAGATTTTCATTTAGCTAGTCTCACAAATAAACTCCTTTTTCAGGCAATAATTCCTATAGATTCTTAATCTATAAAACATTCAATAATATTACTGCAAGGCACCCACTGTTCCTATAGGGGAGGTATCTCACAAGCTTCTCTCTCCCTTTCACTTGACAATGGAAATCCAAGGCTTGTAACAAAATCTTGCTTTCTGGAACCAACAGACACTTCTCTGGGTTAGCTAGAAGCTGCTATTTCACAGTACACTCTTCAAGGTCTCACATGGCCACACATACTCATACAGCTTTCATTTTTTCCTTGAATACATTTCTTCCCTTTCATCTTTACTAATTGCTCTTAACTGTCTTTTGAAAGTTACCTTCCCCAGAATCTAAAAATCTTTCATGTTGTTATTATGGCCACCATTTTAGGGAAAAATAAATGTAATAACTTTGCTTTATTTATTTATGATCTTTGTCAGTTGTAAAACTCCCTTTATGTCTCTTTGAAATTCAACAACTAAAAATTCAACTCTTTATCTATCTCCTAATGCAAATTCCTATTCAGGCTGTCTCTACTGGGATCCCATCTTGTCCATCTCCACTTCAAAATGCCTGCTTTCATACCTAATCTCTTTGACGATTTAAACTTGCAGTCTGGCTGTCTTCAGTTTAATTAAGTTAATTACACCCACACAAAACGTACACACAGCTCAAACAAGCTTGCTTTGCAGTATCCCGCAGTAATATTGGAAAAAATGATATTTTCTTTACACCTCCACCCTTATGGAAAAATTAACAGTCATAATTCTACAGACGGTTTCATATTCTCAATCCATTTTGAATTACTTAATATACTTATTTATATACACAAAACTTTTACACTACCAGGTACATGCATTAACATGACAATATATATACAAGTCCTTTGTATCAACAGAGGTCATTTCAGTCCATTGTCTATGTTTCAAATCTCCAATTTCCTTTGAACTTTAAACTCTTGACAACACACCTGCAATTAAATTTTCTCATCCAGCCAAATGTATAACTTATAAATTAAATGATTGCAGTAATAAACTCTACTTGAACAGTCTGGCATTCTGGCCTCGAAATTTTTCCAGAAATTTTAAAGGATTGTGGTCTGTATAAACAATTATTTCTGAATAATTGCTTGCAACATAAACCTCAATGCTGCAATGCTAACACCAGACCTATGGTCTCTTTTCAATAGTTGAGTGTTGTTTCTGATGTACATTCAGTTTCCATGAAAAATATCCGACCAGGTTTTCAATTCCTGTTTCATCTTCTTATAACAACACAGCACCAATACCCAGACCACTTACCTCAATTGCCACCTTAAACTGCTTGGCATAGTTAGGTGCTACCAAAACTGGTGTAATAGTCAACACAGTTTTTAAACTGCCATATGCATTCTGACACTCCTGTGTCCATTGAAATTTCTTGTTCCTTTTTAGTAGTTCAGTCAATGGAGCAAGCATATTGCTAAAATTTGGTACAAACTTCCAATAAAATCCAGTCATGCCTAGAAATCTCAAAACTTCCCATTTCATTGTAGGCACTGGAAAATTCACAATGGCTTTTACTTTCACATGTTATTGGGCCATCCGACCATGTCCAACGGTGTGGCACTTTCACAAATTCACTCTTGGCCAATTTCACCACCAAATTAGTTCCTTGCAGTCAATCAAACAGTTCTTTTAGATGTTGTAAATGCTACCCCCATATTTGACTGAGAAGTACCAAGTCGTCAAAATAAACAGCACAATTGCTTAGAACGGCAATTACTTTGTTTGTCAGTCTTTGAAATATTGCTGGTGCATTCTTCATACCAAATGGCATAACTTTGAACTGATATAGTCCACCTGGTGTTACAAAAGCTGATATCTTTTTTGCCCTTTCCGATAAGGGTACTTGCCAATATCCTCGCAGCAATCTTTGTGATAAACTCTGATTGCCCCACTTTCTCAATACAATCTTCCAGCCGTGGAATAGGATATGAATCTGCTTTTGTCACTGCGGTCACTTTTTGATAATCCACACACAGTCTTTGTGTTCCATCTGGTTTCGGTACCATCATGAAATTAATCTCACACACATGCACGCATGCACACACACCCTACATACAACCCACATACAGCCTACACACAGCCCCCACAAGCCTGCTTCACAACATTCCACGCTAATATTGGAAAAAATTATATTCTCTTTACACCTGCCTCTGATTACCGGGACACTTCCAACTTTTTCACAGACTGCTAGCTTCACTAAGCTGGCACTGCCCTGGGTTTCTCCAAACTCCAGTCTCCTGGCTTCACCAAGCTAAAAATGGCTCCCAGGACATCCTCTGAGCCCTAACCCTCTCCAGCATGGAACCAGCAGCCTTCTGCCACCTTCTCAACTCCCCAGGATTTCTTCTGAGCCCTAGCTGCCTGGAGCTTGCTAATAGCAGCACCTTTTCGGTATCCAGCCTCTTCCCTTGCTGTAGAAATTGAAACCAGAGAACCTTCTTAAGCTCCACCCATCTCCATGACGATGTAGCCTTTCAGGATTCACTGAATACTTATAAACTAATTTAACTCTAATTCCAAAACAAAACATCTCCCTGGACTGCAATTCTTTGTGAGCAGTGTCAACATCACATCCCCAGCTAAGTATGCTCACCTGTTGTTTTATGGCTATTACCTTTGTAGCTGTTAATGTCTTAAGTCAACATGGGCCCAACTTTTTAAGTGTAATAGACTCCAAGATACTCTAATAGCATTTATCTAATTTTCTACAATTAACTTTTAATTTTCCCAAAACTAAAAATTACCTCTAAAATATTAACATGAACCATGAACTAGATATTCATCACAATATTAATGGATGCAAAGTAACTAAGTGGCTAGCTTTTGGTGTGAAAATATTTATGCCAATTTCAGAAGTAATTGGGTATAGTTTCAGGGCAAAAAAGAAAACAGCTGATATAAGAGAGACAGGCTACAACTAAACAAAAAGAGGGATACTGATGCAGCTAACAAGAATAATGTAAACAGAACAGTTTACTTAGAGCAAAAATCATTGCTAGAAATAAATTCTACAGGAATGAAAGCTGGATGAAGTGACCAGATGTATAGGAGGAAAAGAGAGTTTGACCCTTTCAGGAGAAAATTGGTATAATGTTCCAGGGTAGGGCATTTATGTAATATTCATAGGACCAAACTTATCTTTAGCTGCTGTAATTATTTGAAAGTTTACACAGGTTTCTGACACACATTTGATACTGCAGAGAGTATGATAGCGCTCCTAGCCATTTTATATCCAACAACCAGGAGACAACATGGATTTAACTTGTCACTCTTTCATCTCCATTTTCCAACATCAAGCTATTGTAACCATAAATGTTCTAAATGGCACAGTTAGCCATTTACTCAGTTTTGGTACTCTGCATCTGACTGGTTCTTCCCTACAGGAAATGGACCAGGAAAAAAATTACAGTAAGGTAAAGTTACAGTAAGGGATCATCTCGGCAACAGTGACCACAGAATAATTCAGTTTAAAGTAATTACAGAAAATATCAAAGTTAAAAATGCTGAACTGGGGAAGAGCTAATTTCAGTTAAGAAAGGATGTAGCACAGGTGGATTGGAAAAGGCCATTGCAGGGTAAAGCGGTATTAGAGCAATGGAGGGCATTGACAACATGTAGAAATAGTAATTTGCTGTATTCCAACAGTGACTACCCTTAAAAAGAACTTCATTAGCTGTAAAGAGTTTTGGAATGTCCAGAGATGTGAAAGGTACTATATTAATGCAAATCTTTTTTTAAATAGCTGCCATTTTTTTCTCCCTGCCCTCTTCAGTAGCCCACTGCTCCATTTTTAATTCTTTTAGGGTTTCCTGGCCTGTTACTTCATGCTGTTTGGCAGGCTCTAAGAATGGAGCTCTACCACAATGCTTTTTTAAAAATTATACAGAACATCTGCTCATCAATAGCCTCCAGAAGCCAAGCAGGGCATTTATTCCAATTGTAGCATACTGCCCTATTGTTCACTGTCAGTGTTTTATCAATGTTGGCAGTAGGTTAAAAGTCCCACAGATAAGGCACACAGTTTCCTTAAGTTTTTCAATTCCATACTAGATACTTATGGGCTGCATTTTACCTTCAGTGCTTTAAAGCCTTTAATATTTCATTCCTATGCATAATTGCTAAGCCAACAAGATTTTCCAAAGACACATTTCTAAATGAGTAAATGCTTAGATCAGAGGAGTCCAGAATGCCTAAAAGAAAACTGAAGTACAATTTCTGGAGATTTTATAGCTGGGAAAACTGGGTAAATGGCATTGGTGGGGGACTGATCTTTTAGGAATAGGCTGTCTCAGAATACACTGCTTGTATAGGAGCGGTGCGGAAGGTGCTTTCTTTCAGAGTTGGCAGACCCACTGTGTTTTGTCAGCATTTTGATTTAACAAACATAATTAAAGCGTCAACATTAAGAAGATGCAAAAAATGAATGATCCAGTAATGCTTCCTCATCTTTTTTCAATACCAACTGACCGGTGCATTTCCTCTAGATTTAGCCCATGCATAATTTGCCATATCATGGATGCAACCAAACAAAATCTTCTGAAGGATGTAAATATTGATGGGCATAACTTACAAAGTAAACCCTTCAGAATGTCTCCTGGACTCAAAAGATAATTCTACAGTTCTCCAGGATATTGACCTAACTTTACATTCCATACAGTTCAATTTTAGCCACTTGCATTTTAAAGTGGACATATTGTATCCTCCTAACAATGCATGGATCATTGCATATTTTTTTAGTGTTTCAGCATTTACGAGTTTTCTTTTGAGTGCCACAGAGATATAAAGTTAGCATCATCCTTATTCCCTCACATGGGAAAAAAGGTACCATTATTTATACTTAATATGCGAGTTCTATTTGAGCATCATGGTTGTTATCCTCAGGAAATGAGGAAAAGCAGTTGTTATATATCCCAAAGTGCTATTAAGTGCAGTGCAATACATTTAAAATCACATTGAACTCAATATTGTACAGGAAAGTGGAGAAATGCCTTTAGTCATAGCATCAAACTTTGGTGAAGCAGTTTTATTTTGTTCAAAATTTATACTTATCTTCAAACTTTCTTTTCTGGTAATCATTGAGTAACATGTCAACTGTTTGAATGGCTCGTGCTGAAAGTATCAGTTTTTTTTCAGTTCCTGTCTTTTGTCTCTTGTGATTCTCAATAAACGCTGACAGATGCCAGAATGGAGATTTTATTACAGTCTTCCCTACTGTAACGAATTCTCAACCATCTAAAGTCAGATCTATTCACTGTGACTTTAAAGCAGGTTGTACTTGGCAATCTGCAGTTAATTGACTTGGAAATGATTTTCATATGTTTTTTATAATTATAGGAATGCTTAATTATTCCCTAGAAAGCTATAAAACTGACATTGCTTGAGTATATTGAAATATGGTTTGTCAAATGGAAATGCTAAAAGGCAGTGTGTTCAGTTAATTGTCCGAGCCTATGCTGATGACACCTGGCACTACCTCACCACCACCTCTTTTGACTCCTCTACTGTTGCTAAATTATCAGACTGCTTACCTGACACCCAGTACTGGGTGAGCAAAAATTTCCCCTAATTAAATATTGGGAAGACTGAAGTCATTGTTTGCAGTCTCCTTTGCAAACTCTGTTTCCTAGATAACGACTCCATCTCTCTCCCTGGCAACTGTCTGAGACTAAACCAATCTGTTTACAAGCTTGGTGTCATATTTGATCCCAAGTTGAGCTTTTGACCACATACTCGTGTCGTCACCAAGAACACCTATTTCCACCTCCATAACATCATCCACTTCACCGTTGCCTCAGCTGACCTGCTGCTGAAACTCTCTTTCATGTCTTTGTTACCTCTAGAATTGACTATTCCTGATGCACTCCTGGCTGCTCTCCCATATTCTACCTTCCATAAACTTCAGGTCATCTACAATTTGGCTGTCCATGGCTTAACTCACACTAAGTCCCTTTTACCTATCACCGTTATGCTTGCTGACTTACATTGGCACCCAGTCAAGCAACATTTTGATTTTAAAAATTTCATCCTTGTTTTCAAATCCTCCCATGGCCTCACACCACCCGCTGCCATCGGCTGTTTGTGCCCTAAGCTCTGGAAATCCCTCCCTATATCTCTCCACCTTTCTATCTCAGCATGTGATCCACCACCTTAAACATTTGGTCCCTCCACAGTAGCTGCAGTGTGTACCATCTACAAGATGCATTGCAGCAACTCGCCAAGCCTCCTTCAACAGCATCTTCCAAACCCACAACCTCTACCACCTTGAAGTGCAAGGGCGGCAAACGAATGGGAATACCACTGCCTGTCAGTTCCCCTCCAAGCCATACACAATCCTGCCTTGGAACTATATTGTCATTCCTTGACTGGTGCTGGGTCAAAATCCTGGAACTTCCTCTATAACAGCACTGTGGATGTGTCAACACCAGATGGGCTGTAGCGGTTCAAGAAGGCAGCTCACCATCATCTTCTCAATGGCAATTAGGGATGGACAACAAATGCTGCTCTTGCCAGTGGCACTCGCATCCCATGAAACCATTAAAAAAACTTCATTTTAATTCTCTAAGATATTCCTTAAACCTACCAAGCTTTTGGCCAACTAACCTATCTCCTTATGTTGTTTAATGTCATATTTTGTTTTATAATGCTCCTGTGAAGCACCTTGAGGCATCTTATTACAATAATGGCACTATATAAATAGAAATAGTTATTGCACTGTCTATCATCAAGGGCATTCTGCATTAGAGATTCCTTTGTTTAAGACCCAATAAATCTTACGATGGAAGTTGAACACATCCAATGGACGAGGGGCCCAATTTCACTTTTGACTGATTCAAAGCAACCTTTCTCAACAGTTGAGTTTTGTCAGGTTTCACCCAAATTTCAGCTGGGTCACTTCATGACGATTGAATGTTGATTCCAGTAACCCAGATCATTCCATCATATTCAGTGTCAGCTGATGGGTAGAATGGCAACCAAACATTGATTGGGAAGGTGATGATAAGGTGGAAGGATATTAAAATTATAAAGGAAAACTCCAATCTACACAGTTCTGTATATTTACACTTTTTAAAAAAAAATTCACTCTGGTAGTATTATTTTATATATGTGAATTCACACGCTTTTTAATTGTCAATGCTCAGTAGATGAATGCACTGGTATGGTGTGCTACTAAACTTGACAAAGCAAGTTTCATTCCTTGTCTATGCTGATTTCCCTAATCTTACTTGGAGATGTGTAATTCACCTGTTTCTCCAGGTTGGGCAGAAGGAAAAAAATCACCCTAGATCAATTCTGGAAAGTATGTATGGACATTTGATGAAAGGATTTGGGCCAGCAGTAGTAATTCCCTAAACTGAAAAATAGGCTGCCAACATTGTCTTATTAAGGCACTCACTTGGGTGAGGTCTCAGCATTCAGAGCCAACACTATAAAACATGGGCCATTGATTTTTGAAGAGAGATATAAAACATTGGAAAGAAAAAAACTAATGTTTTTTAGGTTGGTGTTGATATCAGAATACTTAAAATTTTCTAAGAACAGACTGATCTTGGGAAAGTATCAGAACAAGAAATATCTGTACATTGATAAATTATTCAACCAAACTTTGTCTCATAAACTTACAAGTTACTTCAATGAATGAAACAGTTCTTCAGCCAAAGCCCAGTAGGTACCAACCTGAGGGATATATTTTATTTTGAGCATTAGTTAACAAGAATAAATATTTATTCAGTGTACATATAGGTTTGGTGTATGTATATAAACCTTAAGAAACTTAAAACATTTTACAAAGTTTTTCTACATCCACATGCATAAAATGAGTCAGAAAACAATGTTGTCAAACATCTTACAGTCCTTACATACAAAGACATAGATGATTCACCCCCTTGGAGAAAGCAACATGCTCTCTAAGTTCCTGGGCAATTCAAAAAAGGTGCAAGGTTTGGACATATTCCTTTTTGCAGAGAATGGATCCCTCTGTGGAAATGTATATTGCTTCTAGAAAGCATAAATGAGCCATGTTACAAGCTTGACTGATTAAATTGGTTACTTGTGTAGCTTTCTCCATGGCAATGCCTCAGCCAATCAGTTGCCAACCAATCAGCACTCTTTTCTCCTGTAGTATAAATTGTGTGATCATTTGAAATTTGACATTCTTCAGTTTGTCTTGATGAGTGCAAGACAACATATCCCTCAGCTTTAGCCGCATGTTTCTCTTCTCAACAATATTCGAGGTCTGTATTACTAAGCAACTGTTTGTAATATTACTTAAAAATATTAAATAGTCACCAAAAACTTCTCCTCGTTTCCACACTAACCAAAAAAGGATTTTTCCATTTGCTCTTGTAAAAGGATAGGCATAAAAAAAATTTTCAACATTTTTGATGGTAAAACTGATGGATATTTGAAAGGGTTTGCAGTACAATATGCATGGATGTCTGAGCAGGGTACAAGATGAATATAAAAGCAAAAAACTGCAGATGCTGGAAATCGAAAACAAAAACAAAAATACCTGGAAAAACTTGGCAGGTCTGGCAGCATCTGTGGAGAGGAACACAGTTAACGTTTCGAGTCTGCATGACTCTTCAACAGAACTAAGGAAAAATAGAACAGGGGTGAAATATAAGCTGGTTTAAGGGGAGGGGGGGGTGGGGGTTGGGACAAGAGAGCTGGATAGAGGGCCAGTGAGAGGTGGAGATAACCAAAAGATGTCACAGACAAAAGGACAAAGAGGTGTTGAAGGTGGTGATATTATCTAAAGGAATGTGCTAATTAAGGGTAGAAAGCAGGACAAGCAAGGTACAGATAGCTGTAGTGGGGGTGGGGTGAAGGAATCGAAAAAGGCTAAAAGGTAGAGATAAAACAATGGATGGAAATACATTTAAAACTAATGGGAATAGGTGGGAAAAGAAAAATCTATATAAATTATTGGAAAAAACAAAAAGGAGGGGGAAAAAAATCAGAAAGGGGGTGGGGATGGAGGATGGATTCATGATCTAAAATTGTTGAACTCAATGTTGAGTCCGAAAGGCTGTAAAGTGCCGAGTCGGAAGATGAGGGGCTGTTCCTCCAGTTTGCGTTGAGCTTCACTGGAACAATGCAGCAAGCCAAGGATGGACATGTGGGCATGAGAGCAGGGTGGAGTGTTGAAATGGCAAGCGACAGGGAGGTCTGGGTAATGCTTGCGGACAGAACGAAGGTGTTCTGCAAAGCGGTCACCCAGTCTGCGTTTGGTCTTTCCAATGTAGAGGAAACCGCATTGGGAGCAACGAATGCAGTAGACTAAGTTGAAGGAGGTACAGGTGAAATGCTGCTTCACTTGAAATGAGTGTTTGGGCCCTTGGATGGTGAGGAGAGTGGAAGTAAAGGGGCAGGTGTTGCATCTTCTGCGGTTGCATGGGAAGGTGCCGTGGGAGGGGGTTGAGGTGTAGGGGGTGATGGACGAGTGGACCAGGGTGTCACGGAGGGAACGATCCCTACGGAATGCCGCTGGGGGGGTGAAGGGAAGGTGTGTTTGGTGGTGTCATCATGCTGGAGTTGGCGGAAATGGCGGAGGGTGATCCTTTGAATGCGGAGGCTGGTGGGGTGATAAGCGAGGACAAGGGGGACCCTATCATGTTTCTGGGAGGGAGAAGAAGGTGTGAGGGCGGATGCGCGGGAGATGGGCCGGACACGGTTGAGGGCCCTGTCAACCACCGAGGGTGGAAAACCTCAGTTAAGGAAGAAGCAGGACATGTCAGAGGAACTGTTTTTGAAAGTGGCATCGTCAGAACAAATGCGACGGAGGCGAAGGAACTGAGAGAATGGGATGGAGTCCTTACAGGAAGCGGGGTGTGAGGAGCTGTAGTCGAGGTAGCTGTGGGAGTCAGTAGGCTTGTAATGGATATTGGTGGACAGTCTATCACCAGAAATTGAGACAGAGAGGTCAAGGAAGGGAAGGGAAGTGTCAGAGATAGACCATGTGAAAATGATGGAGGGGTGGAAATTGGAAGCAAAATTAATAAAATTTTCCGGGTCCAGACGAGAGCATGAAGCAGCACCGAAGCAATCATCGATGTACCGGAGAAAGAGTTGTGGGAGGGGGCCGGAGTAGGACTGGAACAAGGAATGTTCCACATACCCCATAAAGAGACAGGCATAGCTGGAGCCCATGCGGGTATCCATAGCCACACCTTTTATTTGGAGGAAGTAAGAGGAGTTTAAGGAGAAATTGTTCAGTGTGAGAACAAGTTCAGCCAGACGGAGGAGAGTAGTGGTGGATAGGGATTATTCGGGCCTCTGTTCGAGGAAGAAGCGGAGAGCCATCAGACCATCCCGGTGGGGGATGGAGGTGTAGAGGGATTGGACGTCCATGGTGAAGAGGAAGCGGTTGGGGCCAGGGAACTGGAAATTGTTGATATGATGTAGGGTGTCAGAAGAATCACGATATGGGTGGGAAGGGACTGGACAAGGGGAGAGAGAATGGAGTCAAGATAGCGAGAAATGAGTTCCATGGGGCAGGAACAGGCTGACACGATCGGTCTGCCGGGACAGTCCTGTTTGTGGATTTTGGGTAGGAGGTAGAAGCGGGCCGTCTAAGGTTGGGCGACTATCAGGTTGGAAGCTGTGGGAGGAAGATCTCCAGAGGAGATGAGGTCAGTGACAGTCCTGGAAACAATGGCTTCATGTTCAGTAGTGGGGTCATGGTCCAGGGAGAGGTAGGAGGAAGTGTCTGCAAGTTGACACTCAGCCTCTGCGAGGTAGAGGTCAGTGCGCCAGACAACAACAGCACCACCCTTGTCAGCAGGTTTGATGACAATGTCAGGGTTGGACCTGAGAGAACAGAGTGCAGCAAGTTCAGCGAGAGACAGGTTAGAATGGGTGAGAGGAGCAGAGAAATTGAGACGACTAATGTCACGCCGACAGTTCTCAATGAAAAGATCAAGAGAAGGTAAGAATCCAGAGGGAAGAGGGAGGGGTCCAGCTGGAGGGAGAATATTGGAGGTGGGTAAAAGGATCCGTTGAATGGGGAGAGGACTCCTGCCCAAAGAAGTGAGCACGGAGACGAAGGCGGCGGAAGAAGAGTTCAGCATCGTGCTGAGCCCGAAATTCATTGAGATGAGGGCGTAAGGATATGAAACTAAGTCCTTTGCTGAGCACTGAACGTTCAGCGTCGGAGAGGGGAAGGTCAGGGGGTATGGTGAATACACGGCCGGGGCTGGGATTGGAAGACGGGATGGGGACAGAATATAGGTAGCTAATTGTCACTGAGTTGCTGCATGAGCAGCAGATAGCTGACTTTGAGAGATAACCATGTACACTGTGTAGTGAAAAAAAATGAAAGACTTGCTTTTATATACCGCTTTTCACAACCACCAGGGGCAGAATTTTCCCCCCGTCAGGGGGGAAGTTGAAGAGCGGGGGCGCGCCGCCATTTTACATGGGCTGGCCAATTAAGGCCTGCCCAGCATGACGTCCGCACGGAAGCGCTATGCGCTCCCTGTGCAGATGGGGATTCCCTGAGCCGAGAGTGCGCTCTTTCACGCATGCATATGAAAGAGTGCACTCATCTCCCTGAGGCTAAGTGCTGCCTTAGGGAGATCAGTTGCACATTAAAAAATATTAAAAATAGAAAAAAAAATTCCCTGATATGTCCCCTCATGTGACACAGTCACATGAGTTGGGACATGTCCATAACTTTTAAAAACACCTAAATTTTTAAAAGCCTACATGAAACCTCATCCCGCCTGTGCTTTTTCTAATGCCCACCAGGGCTCCTGGCCTGCCCACCAACCTTAAGGTTGGATGGGCAGGTCCATTAATTACTTTAATGACTCTGTCGATGGTCTCAATTGGCCACTAACAGGTTGGTGGGCACACAACTGATTTTGCTGAGCCCCCGCCTCCCTGAAAATTTAAATGGGGCGCGGTGACGTTGGGAGTTCCGCCCGACATCACCGCGTGCCATTTTACACGTTGGCGAGCAGGCCCTGCCCCCCGCTCACCGCCGGGAAAATCCTGACCCAGGTGTCTCAAAGTGCTGTACAGCCAACGAAGTACTTTTTGAAGTGCAATCACTGTTGTAACGTAGGAAATGTGGCAGTTAATTCATGCTCAGCAAACTCCCACAAACAGCAATGTGATAATGACCAGATAATATGTTTTTCTAATGTTAATTGAGGGATAAGTAATTGGCCAAGACACCAGGGATAATTTGCCTGCTCTTCCTCAAAATACCAACATGGGATCTTTTACATTTACCCGAGCAGACAGTTTAACATCTCATCCAAAAGGTGGCACCTCCAATAGTGCAACATTTCCTCAGTACTGCACTGGGGTGTCAGCCTTGTTTTTTGTGCTCATGCCCTAGAGTGGGACTTGAACTCTGAACCTTGTGTTCAGAGGTGAGTGTGCTACCAACTGAGCCATAGCTGCCATTCTAGGGGAAATATCTAGACTAGACATTATGAATCATGGCTGTCCCTGGATAGAAAAAGATAAGTGGAAGTGGGAAAAGGTGATCGGGAGAAGAATGAGATCAGAAAGTGTAGTCAGTAGGCAGCTTGTCAAGATGAGAGCCAGGTGGAGCTGGGACTACTCTTTCCCCAGTCTGGGACAGCAGGGATTAATTGAGGATCAATAAAAAAGGTTTACTTTAGAAAGAAAGGCAAAAATTAAACGAGACTGCATGGAGGCTATATGAACTGCACAGCACTGTACTAGGAGAGTCAGCATAAGACAAGGCTGATGTGGTTAATGGGAGACTCCTTGATCATGAGGTTAGACCATTATGGATAAGACAAAAATGGTACATTTCACCTCATTGGCCAAGCATTATCAGAATCTCCAGTACCTATCTGGGGTTTCTGGCATAGATAATCAGGAGAAATGGAGAAAATTCCACAGTTAGTTTTTACTGAAGCAAGATAGTTAAAGAAGGGGTGGGGCCACTAAAGGATGATGAATACAATTTCATTGTAGAGACTAAAGGAATAACAGAGATACTTATTACTACTACTTATAGAGAAAGGTGAAAACAGGACTGCAGAATGTCAGGGGAGGAGGAAGATGGGATGGATAACAAGTATGAATGAAGATAAATATTAAAAAGGAAACGGTCAGAAAGGGAACTTAAAGTTGTAACATGCCTGGACGGTTTACACTTCAGACTTGTAGGAGGTCCATGCATTCTTGGCTGACTCATAAAATTCTCCAGCTAAATATTAAGGAGACCTAAGCCATTGTTTTCTGTCCTTCAATAAACTCCATAACCTTACCACTCTCTCTTGTCACTGTCTTGGGATGAATCAGATTGTCACCTTGATGTGCTATTCCCTCCGACCTGTGATTCTGACACAATACCCTCCCCACTAGAAAGGGCACCTACATCCACATCTGTGACATCACTTGCTGCTACCCCTACTTTGGCCCATTCTATCACTATTTCATCTGTGCCACTTCCCAACTTGACAATTCTACACTGTCCTCCACCCTCCATAATCTTCAACACAGCCCAAAACTTTGCTGCCCCATCCTGTCTTACACCAAGTCACTTGTGGGGGATACTGGAGCTAGGGGGCATAGTTTAAGGATAAGAGGTCTCTCTTTTAAGGAGGAAATGAGGAGAAATTTTTCTCTGTGGATCATTAGTATGTGGAATTCTCTTCCCCAGAAAGCTGTCGAGGCTGGGTCATTGAATTTATTCAAGACCGAGTTGGACAGATTTTTGATGGACAAGGGAGTCAGGGATTATGTGGGGCAGACAGGAAAGTGGAGTTGAGACCACAGCCAGATCAGCCATGATCTTATTGAATGGAGGTGCAGGCTCGAAGGGCCGAATGATCTACTCTTGCTCCTAAGTCCTATGTTTCTCTAAGTCCTGGTCACTCCTGATCCCAATTCTTATTGATCCATAGTGGCTATTAATCCCCCAATATCTGAAATTTAAAATTCTCATCCATTTATTTAATTCCCTCAAGGGCTTCACTCTTCCTTATTTTGGTCATCTTTTCCAGTGCTTCCCCCATCTCTGTCCCACCCTGAGCTTTTGATTCCTCTCACATTGGCCTCCTGCATGTCTCCCTCCAATTGCTCCTCATTGACAGCCATATCTTCATTCGCCTAACCCCATACTCTGGAGCAATTCCCCTCTCTACCTTCCTCTTCTCCTTTAAGACCCTCCTTAAGACCCACCTCTTTGACTACATTAACGTTCATCCCTCCTCATTTATGCTCATTCAGTCTGGAGTGTGTTTTCTTCCTTATGCCTCTGTAGCTATTTGCATTCTCTTAATAATTTCACTGTCATCATGGATTTCAAATGTATTATCAAAGTTAAGAAAATATTCAAACTTGTCAGGAGAGATGCTGCCGTCTATGCTTGTTTTGTTGCTGGTGTTGACTCTGCCTTTAGACAGTTTTCAATGTTAATAATATATTGCACAGTGTTTTGATGAAATATCAGAGGTTTTTATTCTTTCATGAGATGTGGGTATCGCTGGCTTGGCCAGCATTTATTGCCATCCCTCGGTACTTAGTGTAATATCCCAAAATGATTTGAAAACAGAAGTTGTATCAAAGGCCTGGAGGATGATGAATTTTATACTCCTAATCAAAAATAGAAAGTGATAAACCAGGTAATTATAGACCAATTAGCTTCATATTCTTGGTAAGAAATGGGATGACATTAGTGAATATTTAAATAAAGACTAAATGGAGACAGTTAACACAGATTTATAAAGAGCAGGTCATGCTTGACTAATTGAATTCTTCAAAGGAATTATTGAATCTGTAGACAAAAGGAAGGCAGTGGATGCAGTATATTTGGACTTTAAAAGGCTTTTGGTATAGTGCCACCTAAGAAATGTTTTCTGAAAATTAAGGTCTTGCATATTAAAGTTATAGTGGCAGTTTTTTAAAAAAGTATTCTTGGGAATAAAGAGAGTTGGTTTAAGAATGGAAAGCACATAATTGGAGTAAAAGAACATTTCTTGGATTGACAAAATGTAGCCTACAGTGTGTCTGGGGGTTCGTGTTACAATCTCATTCTCAAATGCACAAATAATTTAAAATTGGGCATATGGGGTCTAATCATCCTTTTATTAAAATCAAACTAGGGGATGTGCCAAATTGTGACGAAGAATGTAGAAGGACAGACAGGCTAGAGAACTACATGAAATAGAATGCAGAGGGTATAGATTAGTGGACCGGACCAATATGTGGTAAATGCAATTCAATGCAGCTAAATGAGAAATATCATATTTTGGGAGTGGTATATTATTTGGGATTTTACATGGGGTGCCTTCCTTGGGTTCATTATCACAAACCACCTCCACAAGGCAAAACTTGTTCCCTGTGACCTGGAGTATGCCTTTACTTGCCTAAAAATTAGATAAATGTAGCAAACCCAGGGAGCAAGCAGAGGTACGCTTGTCACAATGGTTTCAGCTTATTGGATACACCATCTAGTCTCAGCTTCAGAAAGACAGAAGATTAAAAAGCCAAACTGTGGCTTAGACAATAAACATCTGGACAGATTTATTGAACAATAAACAGAAAAATGAATAGTATCAAATATAGCTGTAGATTTACAGTAATTACGGACAATACTATTCTCGGACCATCAGAAACAACAAAGACACTGCGCTAACACTCAACACGAGATTGACCCTTGTAAACCAATTCCTTATGTGGCTGCTTGTTACCATGGAGTCTTTCGTCTGCCCTATTGCTGTTGTCTTTAAAATGATTGGTGAGCTAGGTGAAGGCTGCCAAGTATAAATCCACAGCCAACAGCTGCTGGCTACAGAATTGTCTGTCAAATGGACTACAAATTAATACAGTCCTGTCCTCCTTACAGATCTGACTCAGGCTGTCCATGGACTATCCAGCCAGAGGGAATCAAAACAATGTATGTCCACACAGTTGCAGTAGAGTTCAAAGACAACCAGCAGCTTCTGTCTACGGATTTGTCTGTCTAAAAGACCACAAAAAAATCATACTCCTGTCTTGTAGACCTGATTAAATTAGAGAATGATAGCTAAAGCACGTGGTTGTCATGGTATCTTCATTCTGTGGTAGCCTGCCACAATTTGTATTTAAGCCACCACAAACAAACGACGCAGTGACATGGGCTATCCTTTGACAACAAGGCTAATTACTTTGGTGTGTGCCCCCCTCCCCCCCCCCTCCACAACTCCCCCCCTCACATATGCATTGCATGCATACCATGAAAACCCGTCTGCCATGCAAAATGTCATATAGCGCACCATTGGCGCACTGAAACAATGCTTCCCCTGCCTGGACTGCTCTGTCTTTAGCAAAGTGGAAATTAAGACTCATGGTCTGCTACATGTTACACAACCTCACAATCATAAGGGCACAACCCTTCCCATCAGGAACACTGTGACCATCTGAGGAGCAGCAGGAGGAAGAGGAAGGGAGGAGGCAAGCAACATAACTCCTTTCTAGCCAGACTGTCCATCAACAACTCAGTCAGCTGTGTTACCATTGAAGCCAACTCCAATTCTCCATTCAGCAACAACACCACACCATACCTTCTGTTACTGACCGATCGTTAAGTATATTCAAGGCTGAGACAGACAGATTTTTAATCAGTAATGGAATCAAGGGTTATGGGGAACAGGCAAGAAAGTGGAATTGAAGATTATCAAATCAGCCATGATCTCATTGAATGGCGGAACAGACTCTGGCTCGAATGGCCTACTTCTGCTCCTACGTCTTATGCTTACCTTCTGGTTATCACAGTGTCCACTTGGCCACAATGCAAAAACACAAACCAACACAAAACAAGCATTCCAAACATAATTTATAAATGAAATCTTGCAATATTGCATACAAATGTCACCGTCCCTTAATGTATGTCTTCTGTGTGCCTTTACCTGTCCCTGTGCTCCTATAGTGCTACCCCAGTGGCTGCAGCGTTGCTGGTGGAAGGCTACTGATTTTTGGTGGGGGAGACTGTGGGTGACCTTGCAGGACCTCAAGTATCTCTGGCTCTGGAAGGAACAGCATTGGACTGTACCAGCTCAGCATGGATTGACTGACAGGCAACAACAAGGGCACTGGCAGAGTGGCAGAGGTGTGAGATGAAAGCTGTCATTCTGAGAGAAGGAAGCAGGTTTGTGTTTCACAGAGCTGCTGCCACTTCACTGGACGCAATCCTAGGATTCTGTTTGAGGACAAATTTTTGGATTGCCCTGAGACCCTGTAAGTCCCATTTGAATACTTCTCTCTGCAGTTACGATGGCAGCAGTCTGAGCTTGCATGGCAGCCAGTGCAGCTTGCATGACAGGAAACGGAGTTTCCATTTGTTACGGTATGCAGCTATGATATTACAAATCTTTAGAAAAACTATTTTGAAGGTCACATTTTGTAAACCTTGGACTGAGTTTAAAGATTGTTTCCACAAAGGACTCTGAGAGTCACTTGACTTCTTCCTTGCAGATTCGGACTAAACCCCCTTCAGTCAGACAAAGAGGAGACATCCTCAGACATATACATTTAAAATTCAAAGAATATTCCAAAAGAGTAAACAGAAACTTATTGACCTGATGGCTTTTCCTCCAAACACAAAAACACTAACTGTTAAACCATGGTGAGGTGTGAACAGCCTTGACTCTTTTGATCAGTACAGGGGATAAGGAGACTTCGGATAACTGTAATAGAATTGTCAATTGCCTTATATGGAGAGTGACTTGGCATTCTTGTACAGGTCACATGGTAATGGTGGCCATCTTTGCTTACCTTCAAAAAGCATTGAAAAGGGCAGGGTAAAGGGAGATCCACAGAGAACCATCTTGAAGAAGCTTCAAACCAGGCAGAGACAGAGTAAGGCATCCAGAAACAGCCACGGTTTCTGCTGTGTGTAACGATGCAGTTTGAAAGTGCTGTACCTACAGAACCAGAAGAAAGGAACCATGTCTCCCCCCTGTAAACCATGATTCCACTGACTAAACTCACCTGTTAAAGCAATCTCTGGCAATTCAACAGTGAAAGCCATCACAGCTGCAGAGACAACTCTACAACCTCAAGACCTTCACTTCAGACAATCCAATACTTTGATATCAAAATATATCATGCCAGCACCGAATATGGACTAATCTTGATTTATGTTTATAAGTTATGTCTTCATTTTATTGTTTGTGTGCGTGCATGTGTGTGTGTATGTTAGTTAGTAACTTTTTCTTTTCTGAGGTAACTTACAGAGCAATAGAGTGAAATAAGCTTTTAAGTAAAAAGGTTTCGCTACTGGGTTATTTTTAATTGAATTTCTCACTCCACAGCTAAGCAAATACAGACACACATACAAATACATTGTTCACGGTTGACTTTGAGGAAACACCTTTTGTGTCCATTTCACATTTTAGCGTCCAGATAGAAAGTGACTTGTGTATGTCTTCAATGGACGATGAGACATTGGCCATCAAAAACCGCATTATAGTTGGCTCCACAAGTATGCTAAAGGAGTTGGCCACCACTTCCAGGCTGGAAGGGATG
Organism: Cetorhinus maximus; assembly: GCF_964194155.1. Taxonomy (NCBI): domain Eukaryota; kingdom Metazoa; phylum Chordata; class Chondrichthyes; order Lamniformes; family Cetorhinidae; genus Cetorhinus; species Cetorhinus maximus. The sequence goes on along the minus strand of NC_135884.1, from coordinate 50,821,622 downwards.
GGCGCCAGGCTCCCCTCAAAGCCCTGTGCAAGGTTGGTGCCAGATTCATTCATACTGCTTCGCATTGCACATGGGCTTTCTGATAGGCCTGCCAATGCACCAAGCATTTCATTGTACATACCCATCAGCTGCTTTTGTTAGCCCGCCCCATCAAAGTGCTCTGCAGAAGAACGCACATGTGACCTCACCCTCTGTCGAGTTGGCAGCTGTACTACTCTTGTCCACTGCTTTACCTGTTGGCAACTTGTGACTGGCGTCTCACTGCATACAGGTCCCACTTCTAAGCTTTACACACAATGTACACATTTGAGCTGGTGGCTGCGATTGTGAAATCAAGTGCTCTCTTGCTCTTCCACCATTACCTGGCCAATTGGCATTTCTTGGGTATCTTAAAGAAGAAAGACACAAAGGTTGTGGTGAAAAAGGTGGGAGTGGGGGCAGAGATGTGGAAGCAACAGAAGCATACTTACACCACCTGCAGCTTGTAAATCAGCAGAGATTATGAGATGAGGGGTCACTGGGTGTGAGAAGGAAGGTTAGGTATTAGGATACCATTACCTTCTATGGTTTCAGCCCCTCCACTGGCCGCAGTCTCCATGGAGTTAAGGACATGTAGCTGCACCTGTTAGGCCCTGCTGTCTCTGGTTGTGCACCATCTTGTCCTTTAAGAAAGAGGAAATGTGTCAGTGACTATAGTGCAATGTGTTTGGGAGATGGTTGAATAGCATGGGGAGGTGGTGTTGTCACTGGGGACCTGGGTTCAAATCCCGCTATGGCAGATGGTGAAATCTGAATTCAATAAAAATCTGGAATTATAAGTCTGATGATGACCATGAAACCATTGTTGATTGTTGTAAAAACCCATCTAATTCACTAATGTCCTTTAGGGAAGAAAATCTGGAATATATGTGACTCCAGACCCACAGCAAAGTGGTTGGCTCTGAACAAAGGCAATTAGTCAGTGATGCCTTTATTAAAAATTTTAAAAAGCTGGCATCATGTGCAAGTCTGTGAGATGTGGCTGTAAGGCTTGAAGCTGTGCTAAGTGTGTGAGGGTGACATGATGCTATAAATGCTAGGTAGGAGTTGTGATTGATAGAAATTGTTGGTAGGTGAGTGATGAAATGCATAGAGCACTGTGTGAGGCTAGTGGTTGGCATGTAAGAATATAGCTTTTGAGGATCAATTAACTGACCTTGACCACATGAGAAGTCATTGAACTTTTTGCAGGCATCCAGGTCCTCAAGGCTAGACTCTTACTGCCTTTGCAAAGTTTTTCTGGGGGTGGGGGTGGGGGAGGGCCTCCTGGCTCCCTGTGGATAGATCACATCTCTCCTCCTCTCCACCTCTTGCACTAAAGCCTCCAGTGGAAAATCTTGGAACCCGAACTCTGTTGTGCCATTACTGAGTGTTCCTCACATCAAAATGACTTCTAGAAAAACTCCCAGCACTTAATCCAGTAGAATGCATCTCCCCTTTAAGAGGTGCAGACTGACTTTAAATAGCGTGGGTTAACCTAAACTCATGCTGGCCTCTCACAATTTTGTGTCCCCAGCTCAGGCATGTGGCTCTCAAAAGCACACTTAGAACTGACTGTCCACTGCTGTCGTTTAAAGGAGCTTGTGTCCTGCCTGCACTGATGTAGAGAAACCTTAAAGGAAGACAATTACTGTGAACAATGTAACATTTGAGAATTTTAAAATGCTATCAGTGTTGCTAGCTGGACAGAGATCATTAAAGATCTTTCAAAAACCTGACATTTTGAAGAATCGTTGGTGCAGACAACTCAATATGCCCCTTTCATCATTTGGATATGGGTACAAATTCTGGCTGTTTGAGTAAGATGAAAGCTTCCTTGTTCCGTTTATAAAACTGGCCATGTGGTATGAAATAAAAACAGAAAGTGCTGGAAATACTCAGCAGATCAGATAGCATCTGCGGAGAGAAACAGAGTTAATGTTTCAGGTCGTTATGACCCTATATCAGAACTGAGTAAAGTTAGAAATGTAATAGGTTTTGAGCAAGTGGAAGGGGGGAGAGTATGGAAGAATGAAAAAGAAGGCCTGTGATAGGGTGGATGGCAGGAAAAATTAAGTGACGAAAGGTTTCATGGTACAAAAGCCAAAGAGAGTGGTAATGGGTATCTTAAAGAAATAAAAGATGCGTCCAGATGAGGTGTGAATGGGTGTTTAGCAGCCGTCTGAATGCATCATAAAAGAATAAATAAATGAGACAAAAACCAAATCAGAAAAACAAGAAACAAAATAGAGTCACAGGTTGTTGTTGAAATATTGAGCCCAGAAGCCTGGAGAGTGCTGAGCTAAAAGATACACTTGCATTGAGCTTCATTTAAACCATGTGATATGAGTTGGACAGTCTTGACCTGGTTCATAGAATTTACAACACTGAATCAGGTTGTTCAGCCCAATCAATCCTTATTGATGTGTGATGACCATTGTGCTTTGGAGAAAAGCCTGTATTTTCTTTTTGCAAGGTGTTATTTTAAGTCCAAGGTATTTCTGGAAAGGGATAATTGGATTCCTGGTCATGAAGTCATTAGGTTCTGAGAAGTTCTGGCTGAGGTTGCTATGGAGGTGAAAGCTAATTGGGGTGGTGTCGAGTTCCAGTCTGTTCTGTGGAAGCTGATCTGAGCAGACACAGCTCAGAACACAGAATTTGTGTGAGGGGAAGCAGGCAAAGCTCTCCAATGAATAGAGTAGTTTTCTGTTTGGCAGTAAAAAAATACATCTCCAGATGCTCTTGGTGAAGCAACATGCCAGTGAGCTGAAAAGGAGTGAATCCTAAAAATGGGGTAAATAGCTCAGGCATGCTAAAGAGCTGATTGAACCAGGGTATATTGGTTGGTTGGTTAAAAAGGAACTCAGGAAACCTATGACATCAGGACTGTTGTGACCTGAGTGAGAAAAGATTCGTAGACATGTGCCTGGTCAGTGTTAACCGTATCTGGGGAATCAAATGGAATGCAAATGGTAGCAAAAGCAACTTGAAGGCCAAATCCACTGAGTGGGAAAAGTGAGAGATTCGACCTACCGGAAGCCAAGTTATGAGATTGCATGTTGTGCCACATTTATGTGGGAAGTAGTGTGAGTGCCTGTAACTACAAGAGGTGTTTCTTTGTTTTATGGACTATTTAAAGTGAAATTTACCTTTTTATTTAAAATATCATTTGTTTGTTAATTCATGTTTGAATTATGTTGATTTTAGTTGGTTTGTTGCAGTTAAAATTTTAAGAAATGAAATCTTTTTCATCGGTTTTCTATCCATTCCTTGGAATCCATGGGGATTCCTTTCTTTTAACAAGTGATCAGTCTCTGTGGGAATTGTAGCAGATGTTTATTCTCCACACTGATTTCATGTGCCTGTCCTGTTTCCTTTGTTCCTGTTTCCTTCAAACACATATCAAGCCCAATCTTAAAGGTCAACATGGCCTCTGTTTAAATCACTAACTCTTGTAATGCATTACACACCTCTCCACCCTCTGCATAAAAATATTTCTCTTCGCTCTGTTCTAAATTTTCTATATTTAATTTTATATCTATGCCCTCTTATTCTAGAGCTCACAATCACTGGAAATGGCCTCTTTCCAGCTACCCTTGCCCATCCCTTTGTAATTGTAAACATCCCTATCACATGACTCCATTTTCCCCTGTGTTCTAATAAAACATCCCTAATCTTTCAACCTGGGTGCACATGATTTTATAGCACAAACTACTCAGAATTTGGTACTAAAGTGGCAGTGTCTATTGAGAACAGCCACAAGAAAGCTAATACTAGAAATAGAAACACTGTTAGGTCAATAGGTTCACAGGTCTGGATTCTGCCACATTTTCTAGATAGTGCACAAAGTATTTTATACAGCACCCAGCACATGCAATGACTTCTTTATTAGCCGACACAAACTATGGTGTGTGCTATGAAGTGCCTCCAATTGACAGGTATGCATTTTTGGGTAGTTTTTGAAGAAAGTTAATAGTTTTATTTAAACATGAGGCAATGAAATATGCTAATAAGGGCTGTAGAGAACAGGAAATCATGGAGTAAAAACAGAAATTCCTGGAAGTACTCAGCAGGTCAGGCAGTGTCTGCAGAGAAAGAAACAGAGTTAACATTTCAGGTCTGGGACCTTTCGTCAGAACTGGGAAAAGCTAGAATTGTAATGGGTTTCTCCCAGATCCTCTATCTTCTTCACATTTGTTCTGATAATGCAACCTTCCATAACAACTCTTCTGAGATGTCATCATTTTTTCCTCAACTGAGGATTCTCCACCGTGGTTTACAGGACCCTCAGCCATGTTCACCATGTTTCCTGCACTTCTGCTGTCACCCCTTCCCTTCCCTCCCAGAACCACGATAAGGTTCTCCTTGTCCTCACCTTCCACCTCGCCAGCCTCCATATTCAGTGGATCATTTTCCACCATTTCTGCTACCTCCAGTGTGATGCCACCTTTCAGCATTCCAAAGGGACTGTTCCCTCTGTGATACCCTGGTCCACCCCTCAGTCACCCCAATACCCTGTTCTTTTTCCACAGCACCTTTCCATGCAAATGCCTGCCGTTTTACTTCCTCTGTCCTCACCGCCCAAGATGCCAAACACTCCTTCCAGGTGAAGTAGTGATTTACTTGTACTTCAATCTAGACTGCTCACAATGTGGTCTCTACATCGGGAGACCAAATGTAGATTGGATGATCACCTTGTGGTACACCTCCATTCAGTCTGCAAGCATAACCCCGAGCTCCCAGCGGCTTGTCATTCTAATTCTTCACCTTGCTCTCGTGCTGATTCTTTGCCCTCGGCCTGTTGTACTGTTCTAGTGAAGCTCAATGTAAGCTTGAGGAACAGCAGCTCATCTTTCAATTCGGCACTTTACAGCCTTCCGGGCCCAACATTGAGCTCAACAATTTCAGACCATAATCTCCAACCCATTTTGTTTCCCTTTATTGTGCTTGTTTCAGTTTTTCTATGTTTTGCTTTCAGTCAGCAGCACACCTGATCTAAGCTATTCTTTTGTTTGTTTCTTTTCTTGCCCCATCATCATTCTCTGGCTAGAAAACTGAATCTTCTGTCATTCCATCTTTCCTGTCTTCCACCCTATCACAGACCTTCCTTTTGTCCTTGTTCCGCCCACTCCTTGCTCATAACCTGTTAGATTTCTAACGTTTCCCAGTTCTGATGAAAGGTCACAGACCTTAACCTGAAACGTTAACTCTGTTTCTCTCTCCAGGGATGCTGCCTGACTGGCTGAGTATTTCCAGTGTTTTCTGTTTTTATTTCAGATTTCCATCATTCCACAGTATTTTGCTTTTTGAGGAAATCATGCAAATTTGGAATAAAATTGTTCCCTTGGTTGAGGTCAGCAGAAATTGATTTTAGTCTCATAAGTCATATAGGCTAATGTCTGGTCTAATTTTAAGTTTGTTTCCTATTCAAAAATTAATTTAGGCTAGTCCAAATTGACACAAATCCAATATTCACTTTCATCTGATTCAGAAAACGATCTTTTGTATATTGTGCATCAGTTTTACGCTTGTTGAGAAACAAGAATGTCAGCCAACTGCTCCTACCTTCGTATACACTGCTCACCTTCCTATGCATCAGTTCATACACAGATCATTGCGAGAGTTCGGACTGCTTAGTACAAAAAAAATTACCTATTTATCTGAACTTGTATTCCAGTAATGCCTTTTTTGTATTTTGGAAGGGGTGTAAGCAAAACTGGAAATTCTGTGGCATGCCTGAAGTGATGGTGTGGAAGAATACATCAGTATCCTCTGTATTGCCATAATTATATTATCAGCCATAAGTTCATAATTCAAAGATGATATAATGATTTTGTAAACAATCAGCCCAGATCAATTTTCTTTCACTGCTAAAGAAAAAAAGAGATTTTAGCATATGAGAAACTCATGTGGCTTTCATGTTTGCATTGAATTTAGTGCCTCTTGGAGCAGATTTTCCTGATTTATCCTTATATATTCCTTAAGTAGTCACCCAGTATCTTTTTGAATGCTGTAATTGATCTAGCAACTATCACCAGTTCAGCCAAAACACTGCACATTCCAATAGCTCTTTGCATGGAAAAGCTATTTCTAGTTTTCTCTTTTATGTATCTCATGCTTATCTTGAAATCATGACCTCTTGCTTTTGATTTATTAACCAATAGAAGTTACATACTTTTAACTTATTTATTGTTTTTATCATTTTGAGGACCTCTATCGCTTTTACCAAATCTCCCCTTAGTTTAAAACAATTCAACTCAAGTTGCTCTAGCTATTCCTCATGAATCAGATGACTACAGAGTGCACATGCTAAACAATGGGAGCAGCATCTGAGAGACAGAGCTAAACAAACCCACTACTAGTGGATCTGATCAATGCTCCAACATCCTGTCATATTTAGTCTTGGTGGACAATTACACAATTAATTGGGGGAAGAGGCTCCACAAACATTTCCATTCTCAATGATAGGGGAGCCCAGCACTTCAGTGCAAAAGACAATGCTGAAGTATTTGCAACCATCTTCAGCCAGAAGTGCCACATGGATGATTTGTCTCATCCCCCTCCTGTGTTCCTCAGTATCAAAGACACAAGTCATTAGCCAATTTGATTCACTTCACATGATATCAAGAAATGGTTGAACACTCTGCATACAGCAAAGGCTATGGGCCCTGACAACATCTCACCTATAGTACTGAAGACTTGAGCTCCAGAACTAGCTGCGCTCCTAGCCAAGCTGTTCCAGTACAGCCAGAACACTGGCATCTACCTGACAATGTGGAAAATTGTCAAGATACATCCTGTACTTAAAAACCAGGACAAATCCAAAATGGCCAAATGCCTCATCAATCTACTCATCAGTAAAGTCAATGAAATTGTTGTCAACAGTGCTAACAAGCAGTATTTAGTCACCAATAGTCTGCTCCACCAATTCTCAATTTGGCTTCCACCAGGGGTACTCCACTCCAGGCTTCATTACAACCTTGGTCCAAACATGGACAAAAATGCTGAATTGCAGAGGTGAGGTGAGAATGACTTCCCTCGACATCAGGGCAACATTTGATCGAGTTTAGCATCGGGGAACCCTGGAAAAATTGAAATCAATGGGAATCAGGGAAAAAACTCTGCACTGGTTGAAGTCATAGTTTGCACAAAGGAAGATGGTTGTGGTTGTTGGAGATCAATAATCTTAGCCTCAGAACAGTGCAGGAGCTCCTCAGGGTGGTATCTTAGGCCCAAATATCTTCAGCTGCTTCATCATAAGGTCAGAAGTGGGGATGTTTGCTGATAATTGCACAATGTTCAGCACCATTTTCAGCTTCTCAGATGATGAAGCAGTCTGCATTTATATGCAGCAAGACTTGGACAACATTCAGGCTTGGGCTGACAAGTGGCAAGTAACATTCACTCTACACAAGTGTCAGGCAATGGCCATCTCCAACAAGATAGAATCCACCCACCTTCCTTTGATGTTCAATGGCATTACTATCAATGAATCCCCCACCATCAACATCCTGGGGGTTACCATTGACCAGGAACTTAATTAAACCAGCTGTATAAATACTATGGCTAAAAGAGCTAAGAATTCTGCAGTGAGTATCTCCTAACTCTCCAAAGCCTGCCCACCATCTAAAAGGCACAAGTCAGGAGTGTGGTGGAATACTCCCCACTTGTCTGGATGAGTGTGGCTCCAACAATACACAAGTAGCTTGACACCATCATTGACAAAATAGCCTGCCTGGTCAGTTTTCCACCCATCAACTTAAACATTCACTTCCTCCAACACCGGTGCACAGTGGCAGCAGTGTGTACCATCTACAAAATGCACTACAGCAACTCACCAAGGCTCCCGGAATAACACTTTCCAAACCCACCAGCTCTACCACCTAGAAGGACAAGGGCAGCAGATGCATGGGAACACCACTGCCTGCAAATCCCCCTCCAAGTCACACATCATCCTGACTTGGAACTGTATCACTGTTCCTTCACTGTCACTGGATCAAAATCTTGGAACTGCCTCCTTAACAGCACTGTGGTTGTACCTGTCGCAGTTCAAGAAGGCAGCTTACTACCATCTTCACAAGGAGAATTAGGGATGAGCAACAAATGCTGGTCTTGCCAGTGATGCTCATCTATCATGAATGAATAAAACAAACAGATGTTTCACCTCTACTATCAGTCTGATAAATATGCCCCTAGTTCAAGAAAGTACAGCCCAATTTGCTCTAGCCATTCCTCATGTATCAGATGCTTCATCCTTATACATTGTGATAAATTGGCGTAACACTTGCTCTAGGGTTATTATATCTCTGCTGTGGTGAGGAGCCTAAAACTTGACACAATCGTCCAGGTGTCCTCCAACTATTTGAATTAATTACCATGATCCCTTTGCTTTTGTGTTTAATCTCTCTTGACATGATTCTAAAATCTAATTTGCTTTGTTAATGGCTTTCAAAGAAAAACATTCACCCACGTTTAAGGATTCATGCATTTGGCTGCTCCACTACATAAAGATATTTATCATTCAAGGTTTATTCACATTCTTTACCTAATTTGTAGTACCTCATTTTTTTTCTCTAGTAAACTGCATCTGACACTGATCCACCTATTCAAGTCTTCCTGTACTCGCTTGCCTTTTGGCAGTTTGTTGCTATTTTGCAAACTTTAATGTACACATATTAATGTTTAAATCCATATCTTAGGGAGGCTGTGCACATTTAAATTTTTTTAGCTGACAACCTGGCAGCTTTTATGGTTATTTTTCTGGTGCCTGTCTGCAAGTGACTAGATTTATTGAATTTGGGGATTAAATGGCAGTTAAAAAATAATTAGTTACACCAGACAGATAGAAAATGCAATTTATCACGGATCAGCATGAGGGGAAAAGCAAGGATTGGGAGTATGCACTCAGTAGAAAGACCCTGAAAGGTGTGTGAACAGAAAGAGTGAGTGGTTTAAAGACATTATTCTTTATAACTGCAGGTGCAAGGAAGAAATTATATCCTATTGCTGATTTTCTCGACTTCCCCATCTCCCCACCACCATCTCTGGGTCATTGAATTTATTCAAGGCTGGGTTCGATAGGTTTTTGGACTGACAAGGGAGTCAAGGGTTATATGGGGCAAACAGGAAAGTGGAGCTGAGACCGCAACCAGATCAGGCACGATCTTATTGAATAGTGGAGTAGGCTTGAAGGGTCAAATGGCCTACTTCTGCTCCTAGGTCAGATGTTCCTATCTCTTCTGTTGGTATAAGGTTCCAAGAGCTAAGCAGTATTTCTTTTAGTGTAAACCTGAGTTTTAAAAAGGTTATTTTTCTTTAGGGTTTTAGCCTGTTTAACCATTAATCTGCATATGTCCAACTGCTTTGCATAGCTCAGTCACATGACCAACTGAGCTATCAACAAGTGAATTTTCCTCTCTCAAATCTTCTTCTCTCCAGCCAGTGGCCACTCTTCACCACTTCACCCAAGTAAACCAATCTTCATGTGTTAGTGGGACAGTGATTATTGACTAATAATTACTACCTCTAAGCTGAAATCAGCCAAATGAGCCCAGCCAGGAAATTAAATCTGTGACTTCCTGCTCTCTGAGGCAGTATTACTAATAAAAATGAAGGTGTCTTGGGTCCAGTTTTTGGATGTTTTTTAAAACAAAACTAATCACAACCATGATCTTGACACACGTAATCTAATACAAATTCTTCAGTTGCCTGCAAGGCATGAGAGAGTAGCTAAGACACATATTTCAGATGTGCGTACAAACTGAATTATTGGTTATGTTATGTTAGAGATAACAAGTTACTTTTGAATTGGAATGTCAGTTATCAAAATCCACCAAGCCTGGACAAAGTCAAAGGATAATTTAATGACTGGAACTGTTCTCTAAGGGAGCTGGTAGATGAGAATTAGATCAAGTGGAACTTCAGAGAAAGATAAGGTTACTCACGAACTTAAGCCATTAGAAAATATGGTATTTTCTTGCGAATCTGTCCTGATGAGTGTAAGACAAAAAGCTTCAACTAAAAATGTCTCTTTTTTTCAGCAACACCCAAGCTCTGTACTCCCAAACAACCATTAGAAAATATTACAAAAAATGAAAAGAACTTATATTTTTTTAAAAACTGTAAAAGAGTTCATTATAAACCATTGACTATAGAGATAAAAATGCTTTTTCTCAATTTGAAAAGCAGCTAGTGGAATTTTAATAATTAAATTAAACAATAATTTAAAGCAAAATCTAAAATTGCAATACTTTAATTATTACAAACAGGAGACAGATCTATTGAGGCATAGAACAGAATCGTCCCAGCTTTGCACTAAGTGCGGTAGCGGGTGGGAGATAAAAGGTTTTACCCGGCGGCTGCAATGGTGGCTTTTCACGTTGTATCATCTCAATTCCACCTCATTGATCATGCATTCCTGGGAAACATGTTGGATCACTGGCGGGCAGCTTTTCATTTGCCCGCTCCGCCATCATCTCACCACTTCCTCACGCTGGGTGCCATTTTTTAAGTGCAGCCAAGGCGCACACCTTTTGGTGCTTCCAGCCCAGGGCTGCTGCACAGAAGACATGGTCCCGAAAGGAAGGAAGGTTGCAGCCCTCCGATTCAGTGATTCATCCCTGGAATGCCTTTTGGACACAGTGGAGGCCCGCCGTGATGTCCTCTACCCCTGCTCTGGGCGAAGACCAGAAGCAAGGTCACCAATCCAGCATGGGAGGCGGTGGCGGTGGTGGTCAACGCCAACATCCTGCAAAAGAGAACAGCCATTTAGTGCCGCAAGAGGATGGATGGTCTCATCTGTTTTGCCAGGGTAAGTCACTCTTCTTGTCATTCTCAACTCACACACTCACAAACCCACCACACATCCACAGGGATCTCACACGTCAAGGGACAACACCACTAACTCACACACACCCTCACATCTCCATCAGGCTCATATCCTCCGGAGCTCATGCCCTCATCCTGTCCATGGCTTCGCTCACCACACAAACATTCCACGCAGTGTCATGTGTCCTGCTCACACTCTCTGTGTCTGTTTTCATGCAGGAAAGCTGGCTTATATCAGCAGGGAGAGATCCCAGACCGGAGGGTGGAGTGGCCCACATTATGCCCCTCATTCACTTTGAGGAGTGTGCCATCGCGCTGTCTGGTGAGGATGTGGACCCTGCCTGCGGTGAAGTCGGCAGTGAACACCCACATGAGGATCGTGCACCACATCATCCCTCTCTCAATTCAACTGTGAGTGCTCCCGCTCCTGCTTTTGACTCAGCTGCTACACCCTAATTATCTCTACTTTGGTTCACAGGGAGCTCTGTCAAGTGACCGACACCCTCAGCCAGCCATTCCCTCACCTCCACCCAGGTCCTCACCACCAGCCAAGAGAACTCCTCCTCCATTGAAGAGCTGGCAATAAGCAGCCTGGCAGACCCATCACAGCGCTTACCCACACCCTCCTCCAGTGCAGAGACACCTCGGTGGGGCCTAGATGTAGAGCAGGCACGGGTTCACAATCTGGTGGTCACCACACGGACACGAATCCGCAGCTGGAGGAGACAGGTTCAGCTGAGCTGCCCGGCACTCGGAGGACTGCTGGGGAAGAGGCATCTGTGAGGTCCGAGTCAGATGACGAGCTTCTCGATTTGGCCTTCGGGCTCATTGTGGAGAGTCAGCAGAAGGCGGGGGAACCTCAGGCAGAGCTGTTGGAATCCCTCAACAGAGTGGCTTGCGAGCTGGAGGAGTGCGTCGGCCTGCTCTCCGATAAAGTGGTGCCTACGTGTGCATGCATGGGGAGGATGGCGGACACCATGGAGACCCTGGTCCAGCCGAACGCGGAGATGTGCGCAGACCTGCACTCCATTGTGCAAGCCATGGGTGAGTTCCTGCAGTGGCAACACAAGAGGGAAATGGGGCACCTTGATGTTCCTCCAGGTGCTCCTTCCCCTCAAGGATTCAGGCTGGGGCCCTCGGGCACCTGAAGGGAGGAGGAGCGGCAGGTGGACACTCCTGGGTCATCAACCAAGGAATCTCAGAGGCTGTCCTCTCCCTCCAAGTCCCCTTTGGCTCTGGCCCCCTCAACCTCGTTCTCTGTCACCACAGAGGGAGCAGCTGGCTCACAGGAGGACAGCCAAAGCAAACCAGGGCCCCCAAGGCCTCGGTTCTCCAGGGGACATAAACTGAAGTCATCAGAGGCATCAGGGCCAACCATTGCACAGGCTGTTCACATCCCTGCTGCGGATGTCAGGGCAGCACCTAGAAGTGGTAGGCCTAGAAAAGTTAAGAAATTCTGATCACAAGTGGTTGCACAGGTGAACACATCCGGTCACTTTATAATCTGAAAATATATTCACTTTCACTGAATAATGTGTAATGGTGTCTTTCAGCTTCATTGACAGGCTTTGCAAGTTCTCCCACTGCACCGCCGCACCCCCCCCACCTCAACAATGACCTGTTCAGCTGCACGCAACAGGCCGACAAGTGCTTCTGGAGGGAGAAATGTGCGTGCGTGTGGGCAGGAGGATGTTCCAAGGGGTGCAAGACTTCGGGGGGAGGAAGGCATTTTGAGGGGTGAAGCAGTCCAGGGGGAGGAAAGAGTCCAGGAGGAGGAAGGAGTAAGGGAATGGTGGGTATGAGGTGGGGGGGGGGGCAGAGTGAGCCAGTAGGGTGGGAGGGTGAGGGTGCACTGTAGCGGTAGAAGGGACAGTGAAGGTGGTCGGTGGGGACTCGGAGTCAGACATGGATCCTGGGGGTGAGGAGGAGGAGGTCAGGGAGACTAATGGGGATGGGATTTTTGGAATGGTAGGTAAGGTGAACGTTCACCTGGACATCCCCGAATGAAAAGGGTTGTGGCTGGTAGGTGATGGTGGGGAGGTGGAAGGTGATGCCAGGTGTTCGACAGTGCTGGGGTAAAGGACATGGGTGACTGGGGGAGGGGAAAGGACAGGGAAGATGAAGACAAATGTTACATGCGCCATACTTCTAAATCCATAAGTGAGCAGAGACTCGTGATGGCGGGAACAGGTGCTGCATGGGAGTGTGATCAGTGGGTAGGCGGAGATGCAGGGTCAACTCAGATGGACAACTGAAAGAGAACCCCAGCAGGTAGTACTGAAAATGTTCGGGATAGTGAGATGTGTTTGATGGAGGAAGGATCTGCATGCTTCGGAGAATGCTTGCACGAGGCTCCTACCACGCCCACATTCATTTCACTCCCCATGAGGCAGACCCCTCGCTTGCACTTTCACTTGGACATGCCCCACCCCCCTTACCCCTTCCCTCCTCCAGACTCCTTCCTCCCCCAAGGCTCCTTCCCCCCCAAGACTCCTTTCCTCCTCTGGACTCCTTCCCCCCTCCTGATTCCTTTCTCCTCCCTTACTCCTTCCCCTTCCTTACTCCTTCCCCTTCCTTACACCTTCCCCACTTCCCTATTCCATCTTCCCCCCGATTCTGTCCTCCACCCTTATTTCTTCCCCCTTCTTACTCCTTCCTCCCCCCTTAGTCCTTCCCCCTTCCCTACTCCTTCCTACACCCTTACTCCTTCCTCCTGCTGGACTCTTTCCTCCCCCTGGACTGCTTCACCCCTCAGAATGCCTTCCTCCCCCCGAAGTCTTGAACTCGGAACATCCTCCTCCCGCAAAGTCCTTCCCTGATCCGAACTCCTTCCCTCCTCCAAACTCCTTCCCTTACACCTTCCTGCCCCTTACACCTACCTCTCCAGTTGCTGCATTCTCTCCTATTACCCCCTCCTCCCTCCATTGTCCCTCACCCCCCCCAACACCTTTGTTCCCCCCTCCCAACCTCACCCCCATGACACACCTCCCTCTCCCAGTCCAACCTACACCTTCCTCTCCACCCCCTCGATGGTCATCCGTAGCAGACCATGGCCAAGACACTGAAGCCCTGAAGCAGACCCTCAACGGTGACATTCCACCTTCCGTGAGCTGGGTCCAGTTGCTGTTGGGCTCCAGCATCTTCTGCTCCTCGGATGTCCGCGATGTGAGCAAGACCCTGACAGTAAGCCCTGACTCTTGCATGTCAGACTTGTCAAGGCGTGTTCTGCACCAGTGTGTTTTCCCACCGATGTGGACGGTAAATTTGATGTGGGGGAATGATTCTGGCAAGCAGGACTTATAATGATATGCAGATGACGTTCCCAACGTGCGGCAGCAGGAAACGCGGCCCATCATTGATGGGCGGAGCGGACGACTGCAAACTGGTTTCACGACACTGTGAAATGGATTTTTGGCCTTCCCGCCATATTGTCCACTCGTGCCCACCATGACGCTCAACACTGGTGGGCACGGAAAATTCTGCCCATAGAGTAATTTCAGTATGATAGTGCCCTGCCGAGACGGCACGAAGAAAAATAATCTAAAAAAAATTTGTTTCTCTTCCAAATTGTCTTGATTAAATTCTGTTTTTTTAAAATGAGCAAATGGCTGGACTGGTAAAATGGCCGCCGCTGACCACATGATGGTAGTTCTGGAAGTTTCTGAGCAGCGTAAAAATGGACTAAGGCTAACACCTCAAGCCCCTGGAATGTAACACTCCTTGCCTCGTATAACCATTCCAGACAAGCCAACACAAAGGATAGTAGACGAGACCTCTGCACCAGCCAGCTATGGACAAAGGCAGAGCTATTTGTGACTCCTCAGCCAGAATTTTAGGTCCCATAGGCGGGCGCACGACTGACCTGAATGGACGTGACATAGTGTTAGATGATGTCGGGCAAACGTTCTGACGTCATCACACACTCGCACGATATTTCGCTTATTTATGAAGTATGCTTTCAGGGCTTGATTGTACTGCATTGGCAAGTTTTGCAGCATTTTTGTCATTTCCTTTATTCTGTGGAGGTCTGCAGCTCCCCGGGACAGTTGCCTGCCTTCAGGGAGCTCACTAGAAGCACTCAACTGCACTCTCAGTTAGGTCGGCGGCTACCCTCTTCCCGCCCCTGCCCCAGCAGCACGGAGCATTTCTCAGTGTGCATTTCACGCTGGTTGACCGTTAATTAGCCAGACAGCACGAAATCATGGCTGGGGGCCGATTGTGGCCGGAGGCCTATTTCCCGTCCGCTTCCGGGCCCGCCAATCTCATGCATCCAACAAACAAAAAATTCAGACCCTCAACTCCTACATTGTGTTAATGATTCTACAGTTACCTGCCCAAAACACAATCGGTTTTAACAAGGGGCCTCATTAGCTGAATAGCTCGACCCAAAACCGCCCTGTCACAGACTGATACTTGACCTGTTTGAATTGCTTTAATGCAGTTTTTGGGTTTTATTTTCATTCTGCTGTTTAACATCTGACTGGCAGGCCACACAGAAGCAAGCTCTGGTCATGTTGGACAGCTGGCTCCCATCTAACCTGACTCTGCTGGGAAGATTTTGTACTATCGCCTACAGAACTGATTCAATCTCTGCATGTCTACTTCATCTTGAGACATCAACCCCACTGGAAAAGTGAATCTTACACCAGTCTTAAGCCAGCTGAACTTGGCGAAAGAATTCCTTATTGGACTTGGATTCTGGATTCTGGACTCACGTGAAACCATAATTCTTATTTTTATCATGGTCTTTGTCCTGAACCCCTTTCTTTCCCTTATCTCTCATGTATTGTATGAATGAAAAAAAGGGCAGATGTTGCAAAACCCCTTCCTGCATTATGTGTGTGTGTGTAAAATAAACTACCCCTCTTATTTTACCTTATCTTGAGCTTGCTATGGGTTTATTAATAGAGGATTAGATCACTCTAAAACTGAAGGGTTGGGGAAAATACGCCACCATTTAGAAAGGGGGAAATCAAAAATCAAAAACACCTTTCTGTTTACGGATGGGTAGTGAGTGGAAAAATCAGGGCTGTTCAAATTAATCCCGCTCCTGTCCATAACAATAGCTAAATAATCGCTCGAATTGCTGGGCTGAATTTTCCCATCCCACCCGCAATGAGTTTCGTGGTGGGCAGGAGCTGAAAATCCGGCGGCAGGCAAAAAATTGGAAATCCGCTGGTGTAAAGACAGATCGCAATTCTCCCGATGGCGGGTTTATGGCAGCTGGTTAACTTACCAACCAATGAATTCATTAACATGTTATGAATACTCACTAAAACAGCTGCTCACCAGAATCTTGCCAGGCCTTCTAATCTTGCGTCACACCAGCGGGAAATTACATTGCGCTCAAACCCATTTGAAAAGGGCTGACGCGCACAAATCAGACCTTAGTTCACTGGTAATTTTGAGGTGAGTGGAACATACATAGCTCACCTGCCATAGCGCTGCTCCAATCTTGTTGCAATGTACGACACACTGCTGGGGCTGTAGGGTTGGTCTGCTCCTGCTCTTTGCCATTGTCCTGTGGAACACCACTGTGCTGTGGTACTCGTGCAGGCCTCCATTTTCAGAAACACTTCAACCGAGGGTGGGCTGTGAGGTGAGGGTGGGGTTGCTGGGCAGGGAAAACTGTGAATGGCAGTCAGGGGGAAGGGGAAACACGAGGGGGGTCTTTCTGGGGTCACCCTCTAACCTCTTGTTGCCACAGGAGTGAGCAGGAGTCTGCTTAGAAAGAAAGGAGGAAGACCTCCTTGCAATGAAAGCCACTGAAAGCCAATGTCTTCATTAACACTGTTAAAAGGCTATTCAGAACTCATTGGCTTCACATCACAGTTGCTACATCTCAAGAGTAACACAGAAATGTAGGATTTGGGATTGCAGGCAATAGTGAAGGAGGCACAGCTGTATCACAGGAGGCCTGTCACGTGTTCACCAGATTTGACATTCCTTAAGGGCCAAAGGGCATCTACTCATTGACCACGAGCAATTGATTGGTCATCAATATGCCACATCAGAGATTGGAGCACGGAGCTAGGTTGGGTCACTCATTTCACTGAAACTTTAGCATCCCAAGCAGGGCTCAAGGTGTTACATATCTGCAATGCCATCTTGATCACCTCGATGTGTGTGCTAGTGTCTAAGGGACAAGGCGGCATCAGCCACCATGCAAGTAGGGCAGGAAAAATTATGGACCCTTACAGTTTCCAAATGTGTCGTCTTCTGAGCTTCACTTTCTCTCCCCTTTAATGTCTTCAATGTTTCCTTTCAGAGAGAAGGCAAAAGCAAATATGGCTCCAGGACTCAATTCTGCCTTTGCTAGGGCCCTAATACAATGGAGGGGGTGAAGGAGGGAGAGGCGACTCCACGCACAGCTCCAGCAGGAGGAACTGGGTCAAGTGGAGCCAGAGCATGAACAGGAGGGTCAGGAGGAGACACCCAGACAAAGGAGGCAAATCGCCAGACCCAGGGTTTATCGTAGAAGAGTTTCCTATTTACAAATAAGTGAGAGGCAATGCCGTGCATGTCTGTGCTTGTCCCGAGCTCTGGTACATCACATATGCCACATTCTTCGTGAGGACCTGATGCCACATGGAGTTGGAGGGTATCCCCTGTCAGTGGCTTTGAAGGTGACCACAGCACTCAATTTCTTTGCCCATGGGTCTTTCCAGGGACCAACTGGGAACCTGTGCATCATCTTTCAGTCCGCAACACATCGATGTATAAAGGAGGTCACAAGTGCCCTTTACAGGAAGGCCCATTATTATATCAGGTTTGCTGTGGATGAAGATAGCCAGGCTGCGAGATTCACCGGCTTCGCCGCCATCTCAGGCTTCCCAGGAGTGCCGGGTGCAATAGACTGCACCCATGTGGCTATGCAGGCTCCATGGCAGCAGGCCCTAATGTCTATAAACCCACAAAGGCTATCATTCCATCAACATACAACTGGTGTGTGATCATCGGAAGCACATACTGCAAGTTTGTGCACGGTACCCTGGGAGTTGCCATGACTCCCACATCCTGAGTCACTCCCAGGTGCCTGAGATCTTTGAGGGACCATTACATCTGCAGGGATGGCTACTTGGGGATAAGGGGTATCCACTGAAATGCTGGCTGATGACACCAGTACATCGCCCTCAGAGTCGTCCCGCGGAGAGGCACAACGCTTCTCACAGCTCCATACGCTCTCTTATAGAGCAGATCATAGTTACTGAGCATGAGCTAGGTAAGACTGCATGTGACTTACTGTGGAGTGTGAGCAACATGATAGATGGGATGGTGGTGATGTGAAAGTCCCAGTGAGAGACTGAGTGGTGATATGCATCCTCCGCTAATGGTTGTGTGAGATTCCTGAAGAGAGTAGCCGTTTGAGTGCATGATGCCATGATGAGAGTTTGATATTGGAGGGAGTTGAAGGATGACTTACCCTGGCGGGGTGGATGAGATCATTCATCCTCTTCCTGCACTGGATGGCGGTTGCCAGCCATACTGATCTGCTCCGTATCCGCCTCCCAGGCCAGAGAGGTGAGGCTGCTGTGCTTCTTGCACTCATCCCTGGGATAGAGGATGTGCCTTTGCACCTGCACCCCTCTGATCAAGGCCTGGAGGGCCTGGCGCGTGAAGCGGGGTGCTGCCCTTCTTCTTCAGGCTCTCAGTCTTCCTCTGGCTGCCAGATATCTCTGGTGGGCTGGAGAGAGTGAGATTGTGTGTTGGACTGGCCTTTAAATATGGTGCCCGGACCATCGAACCCACCAGCTGATGGCGGGCGAACAAATCAGCTCCTGACTCACCAGGTGATTCGGACCAATACGTGGTAGCGGGGTGGGCGCTGCCAAAACCGCCCGCCACTGCACTGAGTCTCATTAATGGAAAATTCTGCCCGTTGTTTAGTTTATTATCCTGGGCAGGTTACCAAAGGCTTAACTTGTAATGAAAGCTAAAATAAATGTTCTCCAAGGTTAGGGAGTTGTAAGAGTGATATAAAGTAAAGAACCAGAAAAACCTAGAATAATGAGAGTACAATAGACTTCAAAATAAAAGTTATGTACTGTTATTGCAAACTGAGCCATTAGAGAAGCTTCCAAATTGATTTTCAACAAAACTGAAGAACAACCACTTTGCCCTTCCACATAACTAATTTAACATATTGTGGTTTTTAAATCAGGGCAGTTTAGGTTCAGGACACGCTCTTTTCTTGTATCGAACCTGTGAAGTTGCTCCACCTCAATCATTTTCTAAGAAATGACAGTCAAGTATGTGAGTTATGCACACTCATGCCAATCACGTGTATTTGATGTGAACTGTCAAGATTTTGGACCCTTGCCTCTGAAGATTTTTATCTTTGAATGCAGTCATGTGAATTTCTCATGAGACTAGGGATTCCTGTTAACATAATACAGCAGCTGGAATCAATTACGGCTGCAGCCAGACTTGGATACGAGCAGCGCTCGGGAGAGAAAAGAAATGTCGTCCTTTAGGAGGGAGGGAGAGAAGGGGGGAACCTGGATCAGTACTCTGGAAGGGTGGGGGAGAAGCCAGGAAGAGTATTTTGATGGGGAGGAGGTGGGTGAGGTGTTTTAGAGGGGGAAGAGGAAAGAAACCAAGAGTTACATATTGGGGGATGGGGAAAACAGGAATGAGGGGGATTTAGAGTACCAGCTCTGATGGTGATGAAATGCGCTAACTCGAACTAAGTTAGAGGCAGAATGCCAATTTGAAATGAGGATAGAGAGAAAGAATTATTATCATTAGACTTAAGAACAAGACCTAGGCTGAGTAGGGAGGGCCACACTGTCAGAGAAGCTGTCTTTCGGATGAGTTTGTTAAATCAAGAGAATCTCTGCCCTCTCAGCTTGTCTTAAAAGATCCCATGCTGCTATTTGAAAGAGGAGAGAGAGGAGCTCGGGAGTTCTCTCCAATGGTCTGACCACTATTTATCCCTCAACCCAACATCGCCCATAAAGATTATCTGCGCATTATCCAATTGCTGGTTGTGGGATCTTGCTGTGCACAAATTGACCATTGAGCTTTTTATGTAATAACAGTGACTACAATTCAAAAATACCTAATTTGCTATGAAGTGCTTTGGGGCAACCTGAAGTTGTGAAAGGCGCTATATAAATGCATGCCTTTCTTCTTTGCTTTCCACAGTGATATTGATAGATTGGTGGGGTGGGGAGGGGGGTGGTGGGTGGGGGGGCGGTGAGTACAAAGGGCACCAGAATGAACTTGGAGAGTTAGAGGAGGACACAGTGTTTGAACTAATCGTGCTGACTGAGCACTATATGAGGATATAATGCTCAGTAGTGTGAGATTGGACAGGGTAGAGTGCCTCTTTGAAATGGAGCAGGGAGATGATTGCAGATGGGAGAATAGCTGTTGCAATTTCAAGGAAGTGATAGTTTGGATTGATCTATTGAAAACCCAAACATCACGGCCTGAATCTTGCGTTCTGAGGCTGGGCTCGTGCCCGACCTGATGTACGTAAAATTGCGCAAAATGATGTCAGACATACATACCGACGTCATCGCGCTCGTGCGCAACATTACAATGGGAAATTAAGCTCTTTAAGGAGCCACTCGTCAGCGATTTTACGTGGCCTGTCCACTTCTACGGTTGGCGGACGGGCCAATCGGCATGCGGGCTTCACATTAATTGGCCAGCCAGCGCAAAATTGCGTTTGGGGCCAATCACGGGCGGAAGCACATTTCGCACCCACTTCTGGACCTGCCGATCACCCGCGTCCGACGAACGCAAGATTCAAGCCAATTTTGTTTTCCATTTTCTTTACCTATGATTTGTGAAACATAGGAGATTTAAAAATGGGCAAGAATATATCAATGAAATGTGAAAATTAAACTTTCTTTAGGGAGTATTTTTCTCAACCTTTAAGAGCTGCCTACCAATTTGCATGGTGGAGGTGGGCTGGGGGAAGGGATTAGCATTTGGAAGGAATATGTACAATCCTAAATTTGCTGCCTGCAGTCCTAGCTGGGATGATCTTTGTTAATAAGATAGGGTCAAATCTCTTATTTGTTATTGGGAGATTGAAGAAAGTAATTACATTTTTTCCCCCAAGCAGGTACTGGGAGATAGTAGTGTTAAAGTATAAAGAAAATTAAATTCATTTCTACATAGCAGATACAGAGCAGTTCTGAATAACATTGAGCAAATATTACTTCTAAAATGAAAAAAATGCAATAATTATGCTAATTTAGATTTCAAAATTCTAGAAAATGGACTAAATAAATTGTCAAAAATCATGATTTTAGGGAAAGCTGCTTACCAATGCTTCTAAGAAATAAACATTATGCTTTCAACTTCTCTATCACTCTTCAGACTTTGATGTAACTACCAATTGTATTTGTTAGAATAGCATTGAAGGGATACCTACAGTTTACGTCACAACGTGTGTCCCACTGCACTTGCAGTAGAGTTGCTTGTTTTAGCATTTTGTAAGTTTATATTTGGGCTGTTTTTTGAGCAATGGGAGCTTTTTGAAGCTTTTTGGTCAGATTTTTAAAGTTTTTATAGGTTGGCTTGAATATATTTTCATTGCATAAATATCATTGCCTTTATGTTAAGTATTTCTTAAATCTGCATCAGAATCCTATTGAGATATTGCAAACTAAAAATGCCAGAATAGATTGCTATGATTCATGAATACAAATATAAATGAAAAACTGTTGTCAATTAGTGGTTGTAAATATATTAACTGTTATTGTATTGATATGTAAATCCCTGAGGGAATGTTTTGCATCTCAAGTAAGGACTTTGTATTTTTAATGTTTGGAAATTGAAGAATCACAGGATAATTAAATATGGCTTTCTTATTGTCCAGGAAGCCTGTATAGTCACCCTAGGTGTGACCCCCATTCCTATTCTTCAGGAAACAACAAATATGAACCACTATAGTGTTTCTTCAAATACATCTGTAAGGAAATGAGTCGAGGAACTTTGAAGTTTATATGATTTTTGGCAGAACTCTTATGAAATGCAATTGAGTGTAACATACCCCTGGCTGAAAGTATAATTCAGAGGAAGTTAATGGTGAAGCTGGCTCAAGTATTCTTTGAGGTTCAGATGGTTCTGTCTTTGAGCTGAAAAGAACTAAAATAGATCCTCATACACATTGAATGCTATTGTGCGGAATTGAGTGAACTGTTGTAAGTAGCATCATTGGGCTTGATTTCTGCATAAATCTAAATGGCCCAAGTCAGGCATGTGGACTGGCTCCATGGATAAAGAGAATACTTTACTGTGGACCAGGACATTCCACATTCTATTTCTTGTCTGTGAAGACTTAACTAATCTCAACTGGGCTGGTAATACAACATTTGGTTTCAGTGGCCTTAGGCTGTGAAAGGAAAAATCAATCTGGGTTTCCTCTCCTGAATTTTGTCCAGTCACCCCTGATGATAAGTGCATGTTTGTAGACATCAGGTAAGAATAGGATCAGCTTTGGCTGTGATACCTCCCAGGATTGATATTTTGCCCATGCCTTGTACTTGTTTGGATGCATCCTCAATTAACTTCTCACTTGGAAGCCATCACAGTTTTAAGTTAAGAAATTTCTAATAGTTGTAACTATATTTGATAACCAAGTTATGCTCAGCAGGAGTTCAAAAGAGCAGGACAAAAGACATAAAGCAGCAATTTACACCAATACAGTGGTTGCTGAAAAAGGCTCCTCTTAACTAGTGAAACTCATTGTTTTGTGGTATTCTCAAAATACTGAATTAATGGCTGCTTTGTTTATTTATACTCCTTGTTTAAATAGAAGGCAGGATTGGGAAACCAATGTATCTCTTTCAGAGTTAAAACAATAAACTAAATTAACACAATAAGGGATAAATCAGGCACAGCCTCTAAGTCAGGTCAGCTGTAAAACCAAGGACAAAGTTTAAAGGAACCTTACAAACATTAAACCAAAATATGATTAAAGGGGTCAACAAAACACCCCAGTCCCCGCGGTGCCCACCGGGCATGGAAGGCCTCGATGGTGCCAGCAGACACCGCGTGCTCCCTCTCCAGGGACACCCGGCCGCGAACGTAGCCGCGGAAGAGGGCCAAACAATCGGGCGGGACTCCCCCCTCGATCGCCCGCTGCCTGGACTTGTTAATGGCCAACCTGGCAAAGCCCAGGAGCAGGTTCACGAGGAGGTCCTCCTCCTTCCCGACTCCCTTCCGCACCGGTTGTCCGTAGATCAGGAGCGTGGGACTGAAGTGCAAACAAAATAGTAACAAAAGATTTTTTAAATAACTAAAAAGGGAGTGCAGCCTAAGACACCCTATATATGCATGGTCCATGGACTCCACAAGACCGCAAAAAGGGCAAGTGTCCTGGGAGTCCGTGAACCTAAACATCCTCCTATTGTAGGGGACTGCTGCATGCAACACCCTCCAACCCAGGTCCCCGATAGAAAGCGGGAGGACACCTCCGTAGAGGGCCTCCCATCTGGGGCCTCCGCCGCCGGACTCCAACAAGGCACGCCAGGGCATGTCTGGGCAGCGGACGAGGGCGAGAAAATGGAAGGTGTGCAGCAGCAGTCCGTACAGAAAACCCCTCCGTGCCGTGCCAAATGGCACGGAGGGCATGTCCCCGAGGCGGCTCATATTATTGCGGGGCACCGGCACCCGAGGGAGGGTTCGGGGCTTGGGGCCAATGTGGAATTCCGTCCGAACAGGGGAACGTTCAGCCGGAAGACCACCGCGCACCTGGGCCACCTCGAGACCTAAAATGACTTCGGGTCCGAGCACGACCGTCCTTAGGTCTTGGATGGCATCGGCTGCGACCTGGACACTCACTGACGCGCGACGCGCCAACTCCCGCGGGAGCATCCAGCCCAGTCCTCCGCCACCCAGCACGTCCCCGATCCTGGTCACCCTGGCAGCCACAGCCCTCCTCTCCGCCAGCCACTGAGAGGAACGGAGGGGCGGATTCCTGAGCAGTGGCTCTCTGACGATAGCCGCTACTCCTGACGGGGGAGAGCTGCGTTGCGAGGCGACCACGTTCCAGACTTTGATCAGGTCCTGGTAAAAGACGGGCAACCCCAGTAAGGAGCCACCGAGGCCCCTCTGCTCTATAAACAGGAGCTGCGCGTCAGAAACCAATGTAGCTGAACCCTGTGGATTAGATGTTTAGTTGGACATGTTTGAACATTTCATTCGCAGCACCAATCCCTCTATTCCACATCACATCAGGAGACTGTTTCATTGTTAAATTCAAGTCCTTATCCATTTGTCCACCTATTTATCTAACAGAAAAAAATCACTGCTAATGTTACAGTAAGATTTGTGCTTTTCCTTCTTTTTTTAAAATGATCCCTTTCGTATTTATTCTCTAGATATTAGGCTACCTACTAGGCATCTTTTAGTTTGGAATACATTTTCGGCCTTTGAGAAGATAACATTTTCTCTTATGTTTTATTTTTGGTGCAATTGCAAAGGTGGCAGTCGTGCTGCTTGACAGGCATGCTGCAGTGTTGCTCTGCAATGAGTAATGAGCAGGGGCTGTGCAGATAATTAACCATAAACCTCTTCACATCACTGATTGCAGCTTGTTTAATCCAATGTGGCTGAGTGAGTTTCAGATGAAGGCTGCAGTGCAGGTGTGGCTTACAGCTGCTGATGGCCAGCTCTGATTTTGTTCACACACTGTTACTGCTAATCGGGATCAATGTACAAACAATTAATTACCCCATTAAGAGACATTTACTGTACTTTGTTCATTTTACTTAATATATTGACAGCCTTATACAAAACCAAAGTTTTAATTTTTGAAAGAAATCATGCATTTTGTGTGTTATAGGATCCTTTTGGAATGAAGCATTCTTTTAACCACTAAGAAGAAGCCAGATTTTCTATCATATATTCAGCTGCTTCTTAATTAATATCCATCAAACAAAATGGATCAGGATACAATAGGATACATGAAGAACAAAAGATTGATGCAGTGAATGTTTATCTGTTGATAGGACATTCAGACAGGAAATTGTTGGAATCCATTATTAAGGAAGTAGTAATGGGGCATTCGGAAAGTCAAAATGTAATCCATCAGAGTCAGCATGGTTTTATGAAGCGTAAATCGTGTTTGACTGATTTGCCAGAGTTCTTTGAAGATGAGACAAGCAAAGTGGATAATGGGGTTCCTGTAGATGTAATATATCTGCACTTCCAGAAGGCCTTTGATAAGGTGCCGCACAAAAGATTAATACACAAGATAAGATCGCACAGAGTTAGGGGTAATATATTAGCTTGGATAGAGGATTGGCTAACCAACAGAAGGCAGAGAATCGGGATAAATGGGTGTTTTTCTGGATGACAAGCTGTAACTAGTGGGGTGCCACAGGGTTCGGTCCTTGGGCCCCAACTATTTACGATCTATATTAATGACTTGGAATTAGGGATAGAAGGTACTATAGCTAAATTTGCAGATGACACCAAAATAGGTGGGAAAGTAAGTTGCAATGAAGAAATAAGAAATTTACAAATAGATATGGACAGGTTAGGTGAATGGGCCAAAATTTGGCAGATGGAGTTTAACGTGGATAAGTGTGAGGTTATCCATTTTGGTTGGAAGAATAAAAAGGTGACTTATTATTTAAATGGAGAGAAATTTCAGAATGCTTCAGTGCAGAGGGATCTGGGTGTCCTAGGGAAGTGTTGTTGCAACTGTACAAGGCATTGGTGAGACTGCACCTGGAGTACTGTGCACAGTTTTGGTCCTCTTACTTGAGGAAGGATGTAGTTGCACTGGAGGCGGTTCAGAGGAGGTTCACTAGATTGATTCCAGAGATGCGGGGCTTGTCTTATGAGGAGAGATTGAGCAGTTTAGACCTATACTCATTAGAGTTTAGAAGGATGAGAGGAGATCTAATTGAGGTATATAAGATGCTAAAAGGGATAGACAAAGTAGACGTGGAGAGGATGTTTCCCCTTCTGGGGCATTCTAGAACGAGAGGCCAAAATTTTAGGCTAAGGGGTGGTAGATTTAAATCAGAGATGAGGAGGAATTACTTTTCTCAAAGGGTCGTGAATCTGTGGAATTCACTACCTCAGAGTGCAGTGGATGCTGGGACGCTGAATAAATTTAAGGAGGAAATAGACAGATTTTTAATTAGTAATGGTTTGAAAGGTTATGGGGAGAGGGCGGAAAATTGGAGTTGAGGCCGAAATGAGATCAGCCATGATCGTAATGAATGGCGGGGCAGGCTCAAGGGGCTGAATTGCCTACTCCTGTTCTTAGTTCTTATGTTCTTATGTTCTTATGCTCTAAGCTTGAGTTATTTGTGGCTATGGCCTGATTCTAGACCAAATAATAATCTTTAGGCTGAATATTTCACCATATAAATGCCTGTTTATTTCAAGTGCACCTTCCTCATTCCTTTGTTTGTGACTCTTACTAAATCATGTAGAAAATCCTTCAATGCCGAAATTGCTTTTCAAAAATAAATATTTTAGAAATAATTTCCTTCATTCACATATTATTGACTATCCCTCGCTAGTGAGGATCATTGTCTTCCATGAGTTTGAAGATGGCTGGTGATGCCAATTCGCGATCTGTATGTTGGGCATTTGTGGTCATGTGAGATGTCTGGTTGTGTATTATCAGCTCAGGTCATGGCGTGTGCTTTTTGTTGTACTTGCTTTGCCTCTTCATTTTGTCGTTGTTGGGTCTCAAAACGCTGGGATCCTTTCCACAGACTCTGCAGTCACTGGTTCCGTACAAGGCTATAGTCTCCCAGGAGTTGATGTCAATGTTGCATTTCTTTCAGCACATGCTTGAAGCACTTCTTCTGTCCTCCTCTGGTGTGTCTGCCCTGAATGAGCTGGGAGAAGATGACCTGCTTTTGGAGCCTGGTATCTGACATCCGAACTATACTACCAACACAACAAAGCTGATAGTGGATGATCATAGCCTTGATGCTTGTGGTGCCTGATTGTGAGAGAACACTGATGTTGATGCATCAGTCCTCCCACTTAATATGTAAGATCTTCCACAGACAGCATTGATGGTATGGACTCCAGTGCTTTGAGGTGCCTCCTGTAAGTTGTCCATGTTTCAGCTCCATACAGTAAGGTAGGGATCATGACCATATGGTAGACCATGAACTTGGTTTCAGTTTTGATGTCACAATCCTCAAACACTTGCTTCCTCAGGTGGCCAAAGGCTGCACGAGCAGATTTTAGGTGATATTGGATTTCTTTTTTTAAATACTTATGTCTTTTGTGTGTTTCTACCACAGAAGGTGATCCTTCTGGCTATCTAGTTGGGAGAGGTGAGGCAGACTATGTTTAGGGCATCTTTTCTAGCTGCCTCTCCAATAAGGGATAAGCAGAGCGTGGCCAAAAGGCACCCCTGCCTCGACTGAGTGCCAGACAACCACCATGAAACTGCTGCCTCAATGCCAGATCATGACTAGAAGCTTCCAGACAACACAATCCTGCTACTATCACCATTTGCTGGTCGATAAAGGGCTTGAGAGATATGTTCGGAAAGAAAGACACCAGTGCATGACATCCTTTAGCCTGGAGAAACAGTTGCACACCAGCTTCCACATGTGTCTTGACAGAATAAAACCTTGATCCAATGGCAAGGAAACAAGACAATTGGAGGTTTCATTCTTCTGCTGCCATTATCTGCTGGAACAGCTGTTGTGTTATTCCAGATGGCACTTCTTCCCCCATCTGTTCTGTCATTGAGGAATTGTTTGCCAGTGCCGCATCTGTTGAGTATTTCTAGGGCTCCTAACAGGCCTTCACACCCAGGGCATAAGGAATCCACCGTACTTCACCCTGTTCTGATTGAAACTTTCTTACTCACTGGTTAGATCCTGCAGTGAGGATGAGGGGGTGGACTTTGGAACTCTCACTAACATAACCAGTGTAATTTACTTTTATGTCTTAGGTAAATGAGTTTGTTGGCCAACTGAACTCTAACTGCATGCTTTCTTATGTTCTCTTCAGTTGCTGCTGCAATCAATAATAGGGAGAGACTGATGTAAGAGTAAACAGTGATGGTTTATCGAGACATAGGGCAGAGCACCAGATCATATGTGCTCACTCAGAAACCTCCTGAACTAGACTTACAGTTCCCAGTTGCCTGCACTGTATAGTGATTCATCAGTGCTGTCACATGATCAGTACACTTGCATTCTCTTGAAGAAACAGCGTACCTCACTTTACCACATTTACACAATGCAGAAGCTGTTTTATTACATCAGTTCAACCCTGTGATTAACCGGGACAACTCATGCTCTGTGTATCACACTGTTATGCGACCTTTACACCGCAAATGTTTAATGTCGGTGTGAAGCTGAAACCACTCCACACTGATGCCAAAAGTGGAGTGTAAATCCGGTGTGGAGGTGAGGATTGCTAACCCTGGTTGAATGTTTTCCCAGAGGTTTTATGATATGGCCTCCTGCCTCCATTTACACACCCCACAATCTTGCCATTTGTTGCCTGACATGTCCATCTTCATGTGGCACTACCTTGCTGTGTCAATCAGAAAGTGAATGGGCTCATCATTCCCCAATTGAATGATATGTAAGTTTCAGTCAGTTTTTTCTCCCATGCCCAACAATTTTACAACTCATGAAGAAAAATATAAAACATTATTTTTTAAAAACTCCTTTTTAATTGGTGCAATGGCTCTTCTAGGATGCTTATAGCAATAACAATTCATGAAGATGCCAGGACAATCCTGAGGGCTGGTCTTCCTAGTCCATGCTCAAACTAACTCTCACGTGAAGCAAAGTGAGGTCCTCACACAAATTTCAGGCTGCACTTACAATATAGCTAACTGCAGAGTAGGTGTAAAGTGAAAGTGTGCTGCACTTTTAGTACTGAGGAGGACTCTCTTTTAGGCATCACTCCAATGCACACCCCAAACAACAGGATAAAACCAAGTGAATTAGATAAATCAGGAAGATTATAGCATGCAATCAAACAGGCAGTCCTTGGACCTGAAGAGGCATTCCTGTGATAGTGCTTTGGTGTGAAGAGCCCTTAGGTTCAATTCTGTAAGTCATAGATTTGAACAGACAGCCTATTGATTATCCTATGCAGCCCTGACATTCAAAGATCCAGCCTATGATTTGAACAGGCAGTTGAGATCGACAAAGGCTGCCCACTGGTTATACCCTGCAATTCATAGACATGAAAAAGCAGCCCCTCGCTCAGAACTGTACCAAGAATAGTTGAAATCCAAAAATGTTGGAGAAACATAGCCGCTTGATCTGCTTTGAAAAATAAGCATGCTGTTTGGACTGCTCTATATTGGCATTATTTTCTGCATTTATATCTGAACATACAGGCTGAATCCAGATATGAGCAACATCACATGCATTCAAAGAGGCAGTCCCGAAATCCAAGTGAGTATCCCTGGGCTTCAAACAGACGGTCAGTGTGTTATGTGCAGCCCTGACATTTGAATGGACAGCAATGCAATTCAAACAGGGAGGCCTATTGATCTGAGCAACAGGCAGCTAGCGATTTGAACAGGCAGCCTGAGGTTTAAACAGGGAATTTATGGATTACACTACACAGCTTTGACATTTAAACAGGCAGCCTGGGGATTCAAAGAGATGGCCCTGGGATTCAAAAAGGCTACCAGTGGATCACATTAAGCAGCCTTGAGCAACCCTTGGGATTTAAGCATGTATTCCTGTAATTTGAACAGACAACCCATGAATTGCATTAGGCAGCTAACAGATTTTAACAGGCAGTCTTGAGATCATGTAGACCATGAAGTGCATTTATGCAGCACTGGCAATTGGATAGGTAGGCCTGATAGTCAAAACACAGCGCATTAATCATGCTACACACCCTTTGGTAACAAGCAAGTTGCCTAAGGGCTACTACATTAGGCTGATCTAGGATTCAAACACTTTATGGATTACTGAAGAGACTCGGCAACATCCATGGGATGTAAAGTATTTTTCCTGGAATTTGAACGATAACCGATGGATCATATTCTTCAGTCCCCTTACTTTGGAATAGACAGATACTGACTGGAGTCAGATACAGATGGCCCATGAGGAAAATGAGGGAAATGTTAGGCATAATATTTGTAACAATATAATTTGTAATAATTTGAAAGAATGAGATAGATTGGAAACTGATTTTAAATGAGGGAGCTGTATTTATTTATTAAAAAGGCATAGATTAAAATAGGTCATATTTTTCAAACAAAATAAGTGAGTGTCTGTTCCTAGTGAGTGACTGCTGCCAGGCCTAAAACAGACGGCTCTGCAATGTGAATGGACAGCTTGCAGATTACACCGCACTACTTAGAGATATGATCAGACAACCTTGGGATTCAAATAGAACGGCCTTGGATTTTGATCAGGCAGCCTGGGATTTCAAGTGGCCTCCCTGGGATTTGACAGACAGCTGTGGAATAAACAGGGCTGTGTTTATTTATAAAGAAACATAGATAAATAATTTTCTTTTAAAGAAGGTGACATTTTTACTTCCATTAAGATGGTGATTTTTGCTGGGGAATGTTTCCTAACAAGTAACTTGCCCATATGGTTATTCTTCAGGTGGGAGCCCAGGCAGTGAGCGCACTTGGTTATTTGAGGGAATTGTGTGAATTAAATCCCACAGGTACTTCCAACAGTGACCAATTGTAACACCCTTATCAAATGAGATATCTTGAGACATCTTTTTAATATGGTTCAGTTGGTGCCTTTATCCACTAGGTGATTGGGAAGCTTGGCCATGTTATTAAACTGCAACATGTGATTATTAACCTAAATGCTTTAGTATGTTAAAGGCACTATTTAAATGCAAGTTGTTAAAAGGTGGAGGAAGCAGATTCATTAGTGACTTTTGAAAGAGGATTGGATATGAACTTGAAAAGGAAAAAAATGCAAGGAAAGGGGATAAAACTGGGTGAGTGGGACTAATTGGATAGCTCTTTCAAAGAGCCAGCACAGGTATGATGGGCTGAATGGCCTCCATCTGTGCTGCATGATTCTATGATTCTAACTTGTAGAAATTACACAGCCCAGACCTGAAACAGCATCTTTTGGATTTAAACAGATGGTTTATGATTACAATATAGAGCTCAGGAACATGAACAACTGCCCACGGATTACATTATGCGGCCCTGGGATTCCAAAAGCTGCACACAAATTACACCCAGGCAGCCCAAGATTTTCACAGGCAGCTCAGAGTTTGCAATATAGTCAAAATTTGAACTTGTCACCTTTGTTGGGGAATCAGAAGTCAAATGTTTTATCATTTCTATGACAGGGCAGCCTCTAAAAGATTCTCAACAGCTCATTCCCTCAACAGGAATCACATTATTATCACCTTTAGTAGATATATGGGCACAGATATTGTTCTCATTGGCGAAGGAATGGTGGTTATTGTTCACCTCACTGACAGCTGCCCATGGTTTATTTGTGGGTTTGTCAGTGGAGATTTCCTATAATTTGACATCTTTTCCAGCAGGCGCTTTCCTTGAGGGATCTGTGGTGTCTGTGGACAGGACAAGCAACAGTGAGGCTCTTCAAGAAATCAGATTACTGTAACCTCAGTGAGACACACTGAGTCCAAATCAAGAAGCTAAAGCAGGAAATATAAATTAGTTTAAGTGATGTACAGAAACTAAAGTAAATATGGGAATATACAGATGGAATTAAAGGAGAGAGTTAAAATAGTTGGAATAAGTTTAAAATATATATATATATATATATATCTTAGACCTCCAAGACTTGTTTCTTTCAAGGGAATGAGACTCCACACTTATAAAATTATTTTTACAGCACCAGCGAGGTTGTTCAGTAATTATAATTTCAAACTCACTTATTCCTGAGGTTACCTCTCTTAACATTTTCAACCATTTTTAGTGGGTTACTCATAAGCATGTACATCAAGTTCACTCCTTTGCAGTCATTTCAATGCCGACTCTATCATTAAGTCCTGTTGACAGAAACTCCTGGATTTCCGTATTTAACTGCGCATGTGTGTACTCCAGAGCTTGCAGCCAGATTTTCCTCCATTAGAGTGCTGAGTGCTGATAGCCTGACCAGTATTGTAATCTTGTCATGAAATATGGTGACCAAAAAGTAAACATGCTGTGATAACATCAGCTTTACCAACAGATTTGCACATGCTAGGAATCAGCATCACCATTATCCACATTTACCCACTGATTATTTTTTAGTTAAATAGTATCAATGATTATTGAATTTTGCCAGGTTTGCTGACAGTGTATCCAATAAATTTGGTCAATCAGAATACTAACTGTTCAACTTACAGAGTAAGGTACCTCACTCCTATGGGGAAAATCTGATATGACATCTTCTTCCATGCAGTAAACAAGCAAATATTCAAGTTGACAGATAACATTAGGGGGTAGCTGTGAAGTAGTCTTAAATTTGTGTCCAATTCAGTTATTTCAGTGGTGATAGAAGAGAGGTGAAACCATGAGAAGGGATGAAACATAAATCTTACATTGCCTTTGTGTATCCATGTATTGAACTGTCAGGCCCCAGTCATTAGGAAAGCATTTATAATACCACCCAATTCATTTCTTATTTGACTACAATGATTCAGTCAGAGATAAGGTTTGTGGAATCATGTTCAGTGTCATGTTTCTGATTTGGATACAGACAGGCGGCAAAGATCTATACATACAGGAGGCTCATTAACTGCTGTTAAGTGGTAAAGCTTAACAATTAAACTTTCACACAAATCTCTTAATTCTTTTTCTTGAAGATATAGCCAACAGTCATTGAGTCAGTCTAATCAGACTCCTGCTTTTACATGCGATGCTCCCATCATTTACAATTAAGTGCATGAATTAAAAGAGAATTCTAATATGGTTAATGGGCCCTTAAAAGGAATGACAGCCATGTCATAATTCAACTGATTTCACATCTTGATTGGTTCATTACAATATCAGTCAGTATTTAATAATAATTGATCATTTTTAGACAATCTCTGAATGAAAAAATGTTAACTCATCTCTGTCCTAACCAGCCAACACCTTGGGCAGAATTTTACGCCCTGCAGGCGGGCGCATGCCTGACCCAATTGGCCATAAAATTGCTTGCGATATTTCGCTCAGCGGGTGTGCGCGGGTGCTGGAGCGGTGCCCACCATTAATTAAGCGGCCACTTAAGGCCCTTAAGAGTGCAATTGACTGCGATTTTTCCCGTGCGATTTCCAGCTCGTCATACGGGCAAAATGGGCAGGCGGCCAGCTGACATTTTCACAAACCTCATCCAAGGGAGGGATAAGAGGGAACAGCAGCATTGCCAGTGTGAGTAGTGAGGAGCTTTGGAGATAGTTTGCTGCTGGTTGCTTATTGGTACTTGGCAGCCTCATCTCTGTTTGGTGCTTCATTCTCAGCATTTCCACATGTCATTTCAGGACTCATTGGTGTCTCCAAGGCCCTCAGTGGATTCACATCGTGGGGACCCTTCCAGGCATCAGACAGCTTCCCTTACCCTGGGAATGGAGATTGTGGTCTCCGCTGGTGGCACCTCTTCTGAGGAGGAAGAGAGGGGCAGAAGGGAGAGGAGGCCACGTGTCCCAATGCAGCTTCCAGGGAAGGGGCCTGTGGGAGGAGAGGCGCAGGCACAAGGTGCGCAGGTCCAGCAGGAAATCCAAGGCGGAAGGGGCCACAGAAGACGCCACTATCCTGTTGCCAGAGTTTACAGGTGGTGATACAACTACCTCATGCCAGTGGCTCTGAAGTTCACAGCAGCCCTCAACTTCTATGTCAGGGGTCAGTAGGGGATCTGTGTGGAGTCTCCCAATCAGCTCTCCACAGTTGCGTCAAGCTGGTATCAGGAGCTCTGTTCAGGTGGATACTGACCTTTATTCTTTACCGTACAGTTGAGGCCAGCCAAGCTGAGCAAGCCAGAGGGTTTGCAGCGACCCTGCGTCCAGGGTGCAATAGAATGCACACATGTGGCCATCAAGGCGCCAGCAGGTGAGCCCGGTGCCTTCGTCAACAGGAAGGGCTTCCACTCCATGAACGTGCAGATAGTGTGTGATCACAGGATGCAGATTCTACAAGTCTGTGCAAGATACCCTGGCAGCTCCCATGACGCTTACACCCTGAGACAATCCCAGCTGCTGAGGCTCTTCAGTGCTCCAGCCCAACTGGATGGATGGCTGCTGGGTGACAAGGGCTATCCGTCAAAGAGGTGGTTTATGATGCCTTTCCACCACCCAAGAACAGAGGCAAAGCAGCGTTACAATACGAGTCATGCCTCCACAAGGGCAGTGATAGAGAGGACCATAGGTCTTCTCAAGATGCGCTTCCGATGCCTGGGCTGTTCAGGGGGAGCACTACAATACCCCCAGAGCTGGTGTCACTGATAGTGGTTGCATGCTGCCCTCTCCGCAATCTGGCACTGGCAAGGGGGGGCCCACTGGAGGAAGAGGATCTTGATGCAGCTGCACAGGCCACAGTCCAGTAGTGAGTCTGAAGAAGAGCACAGTGAGGAGAATACTGAGGGCATGGAGCCAGAACCCAGTACCCTGCAGGGAGACAGGGACACCAGGGACGCCTTGACCCAACGCTCCTTCAGCTAGGCTACAAAGGCATGCCAGGGCTGCCGCCTCCATCCCGGATGTCTGAAAAGACCCTTTCATTTGAACACAAATAACCCCCAGTGCCTGTGCAATAAGGTTCAGAGCCACCTACATCCAGCATTACATACTGGCATTCCCCGCACCAATGAAATGAAAAGGTGAAGCATACTCAGGCAATGATGATGCAATTTATGTCATTCTGACAGTTCAACAATCTTAACAGAAACTTTTCTGGTATTCAACATCAGACTTGTAAAAATAAAGTAAACAAAAATGAACATAAAATCACCCGTGACCTGTCCCTCTTGTGCTCATGGTGCCTTTAACTTATGTTTGCGAGTGCTATGTCTCGGTGCTCCCCTTGCTGGCACTGGCATTGGACACAGCCTGCTGACTCTGCTGTCTTGTTGGCCTCGATGACCTTGACAGGTGTCCTCTGGCCTGTGCTGGCCCTGCCTGGGAGGGAGTGGCCAGTGCCACAGCTGGCATCTCCCCACTCATCACAGCCTCATCAGATGCCATGGTCACTGGCAGAGGGGTAGAGGAGCTGCTGCCATCATCCAGGGCGCCCTGAGAGGAGCCCGCAGAGATGACAAGCAGCTCGTGTGCCAACGTGAGGTCATTCTGAACCTCCCTGCTTGCCATTGATGGACGGGCGCCTAGCTGGGATACTGGGTGCCTCATCCATCTCCCACATTGGCACTGACCACCTGAGGTCAGTGCCTGTGTGAGGGCTTGCAGGTCTCAATGCAACACTAGGAACCCTGGGTTCTGTCCCTGGAGCTGCCTCTCCATAAGAGTCACCAATCTGTCAATGGAGGAGGCAGTGTGCTCGACCATGACGATCAACGCAGTGCTCACACTCTGCATGGACTCCTCCACAATAGAGACCATGGCACGCATATCTTCATGGATCTTCGCCAGATCCTCCCACACATCCCACTGGACGTCCAGCATCTACCGCCTCATGGATTACTCCAGAGGCTCATCATCAGCCACTGACTCAGCATTGTCCTGGTCTCCAACTGCCGGCGCCCTGGGCAGTCTGACTCTGCCTGCACCTCAAGTGATTGTGGTGTCCTCACCAATGTGCACCAAGACACTAGACATCACTCTAATGCCAACCGAGGTTCTGGTATCTGCACTGGTGCCTGGTTCAGAGAATGGGTTTGACGCAGGTGCAGATGAAGCCCGGTGGTCCTCTGGTGGCAGAGTTGGCCCTTCAAGGTCCGGAGAGTAAATGCCTGCTGGTGAACCTAAAAGGGAGAAGAATAACATTTCATTTGTTAAAGTCATCACACTGTCACGGTGCATGCCAGGTACCCTGGTGAGACAATGGAGATCTGCATCGCGGTGCCATCATCTTCCAATGATCAATGGGAACTCCAGGTTCGAAGCTCACATCAATGAAGAGGCTGCACTGGAATGGTTGCACAAGCTGAAACTCTCACCTTTGTGCACTGCACTCTTACTTTTGTCTGGAACCCCCGCCTCTCCACACCCAGTTGCATATGGAGTGTGCTGGCTCTCTTGCTTGTATCTCGGGAGGATTATGAGGCTAGCGGGACCTCTGCCGGTTCGCAATCTTTCTATATTGTTGTGGGCCGTCTTCTGAAACAACAGAGGAGCATTGATTAGTCCACTCTGTACCTGCAGCGCTATTGTAGCCTGGCCAACCCCAGTTGAGGAACACACTTCCAGGTCATGGGCCTCAAGCCGCAAGGCACTCAGTCCAAGCAGCCAGGGCTCACCCCCTTGGCCAGCTCCGGGGTGATTGAAAGTTGGCGCTCAGGCTCTAACACCCTTGAGGTCCACAGGGGTGGACAGCCACACCTTAACACTTCTGCAGACTGACCCACACAACACGGTACTCACCCTTCCTGAGCACAGCAGGTCATTGAAGGGCTTCCGGCACTGAACCCAGGAGTGCCGCACCACATCATGGCTGCTCACCTGGGCTGCCACCTCCTTCCATTCCCACTTAGTGAGGTGCGGTGGCCTCCTCCTCTCATCCCTGGGGACAAGGGTGTCCCTCCTGGCAGCCACCTCCTCCAGGAGGACAGCGAGGCACTCATCCAAAAAGCGGGGGGCCAAGTGCCCACCCACCTGCTGTGCCCAGCCCCGCTTACTTCCATACCAAAGGTTCAGGGGATGTCCTCTGTAGCAGTCTTCTGGGGGCTGCCTGGGCTGCTCTTAAAGCGGCCGCCGGGTTACCATTGGATCCAGCGGCTGACAAGGTCCCGACCCCGCTCAGCTCTTTCCGGGCAGTGTGGAGCTGTGTTTCATGCTGGGTGGGCCTTAATTGGCCCGACAGCATGAAATTGTGGTGGGAGCCCGAATGTGGACAACAGTTCATCTTGAGGCCGCTCCTGGGCCTGCCCACCGCACAATCCTGCCCCTTATCCTAAGACTATGCACCCTAGTTCTAGACTCCTTACCCAGTGAAAGAGTCTCTCTGCATCTACCCTGACAAGCCTTCCCAGAATCTAGAAAGTTTCATTAAGATCAATTCTCAGTGTTTAAAACTCGAGGAATTGTAGACCCATTCTACTCCACCTGTCCTCTCACCACAAGAATCAATCAAGTGAACCTCTGTTGCACCACCTTCAAAACAAATATATCCTTCCTTACAGACCAAAACTGTACACAATACCTCAGGGGCAGAATTTTATGTCCCGCTGGCAGGCGTGCGCCCTACCCGATCGGGCGTAAAATCGCGTGAGGTGACATCGGGCGAGCGTCCTGACATCATCCCGCATGCGTGCGATATTTCGCTTGGCGGGTGCGCGGAAAAGTCAGGAACGTGCCCACCGACAATTAAGAGGGCAATTAAGCCCATTACTGGCGCAATTGTCTCCGATTTTTCGAGGCCTGTCCAGCTTTACAATTGGTGGATGGGCGAATTAGCCAGGTGGCCTTTACATTTTCATCAAACCTCATCAAAGGGCGGGACGAAATCTCTGTTTGGAAGTAAAATAAAAATAAATATTTGGGGACAGAATTATTATGAGGTATGCTTTCAGGTGCTTGATTGTGCTCCATGGACAATTTTCTTTGCAGCTTTTTAAACCTTTACTTTATTATTTGCAGGTCTGCAGCCCCCTGAGGCAGCTGTCTGACTTCAGGGAGCTCACCCGTGCCTGCAGTGACGTTGTTGCCTGTCCTCTTCCTGCCCCCACCCCAGCAGCGCTGAGCTTCTCGGTGCATGTTTCACACTGGCTGGCCGCTAATTGGCCAGTCAGCGTGAAATTGCTGTTGGGGGCCTAGCGCGGTCGGGGGCCTGGCGCGGTCGGGGGCCTGGCGCGGTTGGGGGCTGGCGCGGTCGTGAGTCTGGCGCGGTCGTGAGTCTGGCGCGGTTGGGGGTCTGGCGCGGTCGTGGGTCTGGCGTGGTCGGGGGTCTGGCACGGTCGGGGGTCTGGCGCGGTCGGGGGTCTGGCGCGGTTGGGGGTCTGGCGCGGTCGGGGGTCTGGCGCGGTCGGGGGCATGGCGCGGTCAGGGGTCTGGCGCGGTCGGGAGTCTGGTGCGGTCGGGGGTCTGGCGCGGTCGGGGGTCTGGTGCGGTCGGGGGCCTGGTGCGGTCGTGGGTCTATTTCCTGGCCACTCCCAGGCCCGCTGATCGTGCGCGCCCGACGACCAAAATTTCAGGCCCAGCTATGGTCTCACCAAAGCCCAAATTGCAGCAAGATTCCCTTAAACTTGTACTCCAATTTCCTTTCAATAAAAGTAATTTGCTTTCCTAATTGCTTGCTGTACCTGCTGTGATTCATGTATAGACAACCCCCTGAAAATCACCATTTAATACTTTATCACCATTTAAAAATAGTCAGTGGAATCTTCTGGTCCTGCCAACAGCTGGAGGGAGGCAAAAAACCTGTTTTCCGACAGTGGGATAAACTGTGTGAATTCTGTTTTCCCGACTTTCAAGGCGGGTTAAAGGCAAATTGAGCTTCCTGATGTGCAATGTTGGGAACCCCATTTGCATTCCTTAGCATCTCAGGCATGCTCACTAAAAGGCCACCCCCCCAGCAATTAAGCTTCCACTCCAAATTAAGTTCCCCACCAGCGAGAATGTAGAACATTCAGTTTTACGACTGTATATAAGAGACGTGCACCTGGTGAGCTTCACCTCTTCCACGACGTTGAGGTCAGTGGATGTTGCTGTCATCTTCTTGGGGACCTCGCGCGACTTCACTCATATCGAGTGCCGGTTGCAAAAGCTGCTCCAATGCTGGACACAGGAGGCAGGGGAAGGCTGGAAGTGGGAGGGGTGGGGATAGGGTGGAAGGATAGAGCAAAGGCTTGACAGGGGAGGTAGGCTTACCGGGGATGGGTTAGGGGAGTGCCTTAGAGGGCGGGGTCGGTGTTGTCGCTGGTGGGGTCCTGGGGGGTGAACTCAGGGTGTTGGTGATATGATGGAACAGTCACAGTCAGAGGGGGGAGTGGGATGAGGTAGGGTGGCAGGTCCAGGTTGAGAGTCTGGTGGTTGAAGGTCTCATTCATGGGTCACAGAGGGGGACAAAACAAGTGGCTCGGATATCAAAGGGGGCATGGTCAGGGTGGGCATATGGATGGTAATGAGCTTCGGTCTGAGGGGAGGAAAGACATGTGGAGGTGGATTGAGATAGGGTCCAGGGTGAAGGGGAGAGGGGAGAGGAATGATGATATTGGGTGGGTTTATGGTGATGGGAAGAGGTTGATGGGTGACAGTGGGAGGGTCGAAGGTGGTGGAGCGAGTTTGAAAGGTGACGCACACCATTTTTCAAATCCAACCTTGACCAGACAGTCAGTCAGTGAATCCCTTGAAATGAGAGGAGTGTCTTTTCAGGTGGGTAGAGTTCAAGGTCAGCACAAGTGGCCAATGAAAGGGACACCCTAATGAGCCAATTGGATGTCAACCATGTTGTGGTAATTATGGTTTTATGTAAAGTGTAGTATACTTTTAAGAAGGATGTTATAAAGGAAGATCATGATGTCCTGTAACCAATAGAGGAGTAGCGTGGGCTACCTCTGTAGTCAGTGGTCTGTAGTTAGTAGTCCGACGTATGGAGATCAAGTTTGAGTTGAAAGCACACAAGTGTAGCTGCTGAGTACCTTTGTAAATAAACAGAATGCGTTCCACCTAAGAAGTGTCTGCTGATCAACTCTGTCTATTCTACCAACTCAGCCATCCCAAAACAAGAGTGCAAACAGGATCCATAAGTCCCAACAAACTAGTGACTAGGATCCAACATATGTTCAGTTGTATTCTCCTCTCTATGGTGAAGCCTGCACAGCAGCAGGTTTAATCCCGACATATGGGTCAGATAACATTGAGATCCCAGAAAGGTGTGGAGCTGCTGTTCACTCTGTGCCATTTGCCATCGGCTGCAGCTGAGACAGGGATGAAGGGAAGGAGGGAGGGAGCTGGATGCCTCCAAGGTTGGTGGATGGCAGCAAGTTCCTGACTCCAAAACTCCATCCTCCTGGGTGAATGGTCATGGCTGACAAGGGATCATGTGGTTAGTCTTTCTGTGTTGCCAAGGCAATGGTCTCTCTCTAGAGTCTCGAGGGTAGTGGAGGCAAGCAGGATACTGTCAAAGGGAGGCTTCTTGCACATGACTCTCATCACTCTGGTCAAAGAACAATGTCTCCATAGGCAGACATGTATGAATAGGAGGAACACCCATCTCTGGCCCTCCAGGATGTCCTTCACCTGGAAGGGGTGGGGTGGGGATGCCATGTGTAGATGGAGGTCAGGTGAAGGGCATAGCACTTGCCTGCTGGCTTTGAGATGGATGGAAATCTGTAAAGGTCATGCTTACTTAATGTATCACTTCAATTTGTTCACACATCCACTGAGGCATCGATGAAGCAGGCTGCAGGCACCTCTGCCTTGGCAACATATTGGCCCCATGTTTGCCAGCCCCTTGACCTTATAGAGGCCATACTGCCTCTTGCTGCTCAGGACTTGCTCCTCCCGGCCCTACGTCAACCTGCTGTAGGCCCTCCTTCTCCTCATCTGGATGAGAGCCATTACCAATAATGGCTCTCATCCAGATGAGGAGAAGGAGGGCCTACAGCAGGTTGACGTAGGGCCGGGAGGAGCAAGTCCTGAGCAGCAAGAGGCAGCACGGCCTCTATAAGGTCAAGGGGCTGGCAAACATGGGGCCAATATGGTGCCAAGATCTTCAACCCCCTGAGGTAATGGCAGGGCGGATGACCTCCTGCCTGTCTCCACCATGAGCTTCACTGAGCTCCTTGAAGATGCGTAATTAATGAACTGAAAAGCTGAAGATTGCACGTGTTCAACCGCCCAGTCACCCAGCAGAAATCACACTGACTTTCCCACCTGCCACTGGACTTAGGCTCCAGAACGGAAGATTCTGCCCATTATGTTTTTGTATTCTTCTCACCAAACTGAACAAAGTCAATTTCTTTAAAGTATACGCTATCTGCCACCTTGCTCACCCGGTTACCCTGTCCACATCCGTTTGCAGAATCCTTGTGTCCTCCTCAAGCTTACATCTTTTTATCATCAACAAACTTGAATACTTTACACTAGGTCCCTTCATCTAAGTCATTAATATGGATTGTAAATAACTGAGGCCCCAGCACTGATCCTTCTGGCACCGAACAGCCTGCCAACCTGAAAATGACCTGTTTAGCCCTACTCTCTGTTTTCTGTCCTTCAATCAATCCTCTATCAATGCTAATATATTACCCCAACCCCATGAGCCCTTATGAGTAATCACCCTGCTTTAGTTATCAAGTAAAGCCTGTTGCCATGGCAACAATCATGCACTTGAAAATCATCCATTTTTGAGAGATGAGACAAGGCCCAATATAAACACAATAAGCCAAGTCTGAATGAAACTTCTACCAGTACAGCTTTCTACAGCTTTCAACAGCCAAAAGGGAGATCCGAGCAGTTAACCTTGACACAGCTTATGGGTATTTAATGATGCTCTCCCATAATCTGTTTTAGTTTTGCCAGAAGTGACACATGCTGAGCTTGGTACCAGCTTTCTTCATGGTCAGAATATTGTGGTGGAGACAGCAGTCTCGGTGCTGAATATATTTTCTGACAATACTTTACTATTTTCTATGTACATCTGACCTTTCTCGTTGAGGTCTTTTTAAAACTAGATAGAATTAATCTGCACTAAGTCATCACAGTAAAGTAGTTAATCGACTTAGGAGTTAGCTTCCAGGTGGCAGGTGGAAGGGTTCTTTCCGGAGATCATAGGCCAGTTTTGAAGGGAAAAAAAACCTATCTAACATTCTCCACTGAATGCAAAGCCAACAGCATGACATTTCCGCCAAGCTTCTAATCGGAATTCCATTGTAGTCATTAATAATTGTTACACTAACCACTTGAAGCAAATGATTCCACTCTGCAAAAGGCAGCAAACAGTCTGAATTCTACCCATGTCAATCATTTGTTTTACATATGTTTGTAAAATAGTTGACAATTATGAAGGGCGTTCTTTGAGAGGCAATTCCAAATATCCCCCATTTAAAGTTGACATTGTAGTGGGAGTATTATTATTGCATTTTTTAGTCAAATTTATGTTTTATTAAGTGCAATTTCAAAGATTGTGGATGGCACCAAACTGGGGGTGTATTTAATGCAGAGGAGGACTGCAACAAAATCCAGGAAGGCATTGCTAAACTTGTAGAGTGGGCATGTAGTTGGTAAAAGAACTTGGACATAGGTAAGTGTGAGGTGGTACATTTTGTTAGGAAGAGTAAGGAGGCTACATATTTCTTGGGAAATAAGAATCTAAATGAAATTGAGAAAAGGATCTGTGAGTACAGATACAAATATCATTAAAACAAGGCTGTGGGAATGCATAAAAAACTATTTGAATCACTCCCTTCCTGAGAATGTGATTTCATTTGTGTAACAAAAAGGACCTGTAGCTAATCATGACACACAGGCAGAGTTCTGATGGGAGTGGATGTCCCCAAATATGCATAGTCTGGCTGCATATCACTAAAAGAGGGAATGTGGCATCACAGAACCTAATGGACTGTCCAAGAGAAGTTCAACAGCCTCAAGAGAAGCATTAAGGCAAAACTTCCATACTTATTTTCAAGATCATGTGGTTGTGCTTTTTAAGGAGATATTTGTCTTTTATAAATATAATTATCACAAAAGTACCCGATTACAGAATGTGCTGTGAAATGGAGGTTGAACCACGGTTTAGAGTTTGCTGCCTACAAAATAGATTTCTTCAGTATTGCTTGAAAGTATCAACTCAGAATATACATGCAATTATGGTTAGCTTGAATTTGTAGAGCAGTTATAGGCAACCATAAAAGGATTCTAAGAATTTAGCAATAGTGATGGTTGTGAATGATGGATGCAAATACTGGGCTGACAGAGAGAAATGTGAATGAAAACATAATCAATTAAGTATTAGAAGTGAATATAGCAGAGTGAAGTTAATTACATTACAAATATTGTGACAGGAAAGAAAACACATTGTAGAAAGGAATTTCTCCCATAATCGCTTCAATATTAACTAACGATATTCTAGCTAATATCAAAGTTTTGCAAGAGCCATTGTAAGAGCAAATATTCCATATTAATTAAGTAGCCAGCTGTAAATGCTAACTATCATAACTTTCCCCTTTCTGATGCTGATTCAGACACCTCTGTTGTTGCCAGTTCTGGTGCTCCTCTAAGCTGTCATCATGCTCGATCTCACTTCTCTTGCCCCTGTAACCTAGGAGATCCAAGTCTTCTGTGTTACTACTAGCTATGGGTTGGTTGACTAACGTAATTTTGCAGTGGGCTGCATGCCTATTCTATCCCCCATTCATCTGCTCCTGTTTCCGCTTCTGTTTTG
The DNA here is from genome assembly GCF_964194155.1 of Cetorhinus maximus. Classification (NCBI taxonomy): domain Eukaryota; kingdom Metazoa; phylum Chordata; class Chondrichthyes; order Lamniformes; family Cetorhinidae; genus Cetorhinus; species Cetorhinus maximus. The sequence goes on along the minus strand of NC_135884.1, from coordinate 50,778,382 downwards.
CTGCTCCAATTGCTGCTGTTCTACTTTCGTCTTTTCTGCTTAGAATTTTTTGAATTATCCATGTTCAGACTGATTACAGTGACAGGTTGAAGAAACTGTTTCAATGTTCTACGAACTCCTGTTGTCTTACATCTGCAATTTCCCTTAATATGCACATAATTTTCGTGGCTCTGGGTAAAACTCAAAAGGAAGGTACAGCTAGCAAGAGGAGATGGTCCCTTTAACATGAAACAACTTCTCCCATTTGAGAAAACAGCGGTTGCTTTATTCAGCAGGGAGAACTTGGAAGGTGCTGAGATTAGAGATTGAAAAGATGCTCAGTATGTGCTATTTTCATCATAAATTCTATGTTTTGTGCAACATGTTACATCTATTTACACTGTGCATTATGCAATAGCAATGGATAAGTGCACTTTTGTACTCATAGCATTCCATCTGTTCCCCTTACAGAGCCAGGAGAACACAGTGATTGATCATGAGATCCTGAAGAATGCCACTTGTGAGCACCAACTTGTCTTGTAGCAGGTTTCAGCACAAGTACATATATTGTAGAAGAAAATGATAACACAGGGTGAGGCACCAATCAGTGCTGATGAAGGGAGAGCAAATGGTAGGGCATGGATGAGGGCCAACCAGTACAAGGTGGAGATTCAATATGCCAGGTTATTTGGGAATATAGGGCATAGTGGGCCTGCCATTGGAACATAGGATTCATGTTGAACAGTTACTTACTTCCATACTAGTGACATTGAAAGTTAATATGGTTAAGCTGGACGAACTCATGTCTTCAATGTGTGCATGGCACCAGCACTTGCAGCTGCAGTAGAGATCTATGTCATGCAGTCATAGGCACAGTAGACATAATCTCATGATTGTTATAGAGCCTTTGGTGTTCAACTCCAGTATGTAGATACAGCTGACTTGAATTTGCTTACAAAATAGGCAACCATGAAGGGAGGATTCTGAGATCTCATATTGTTTGCCATTCTGTGATCATGCATAGAGGAATATAGCAGCAGTCAACAGGCGGTTATGTTAATATCCTCTGAAACTGAACAGATGGGGTCCTGGGGTTCTACAGCAAATACTTTCTCAATACTTAAGATGTTGTTGAAACAATAATTACCTCCTTACAGAACATTGCATGGCATTGTTATATTCAATACTTGTACTGGTTTAGCATTTGTCATGTTCATGTTTCACCTTTCCTTGTATCAAAATGATATGTCAATATTTCAGTTACTTTGGCCAGGAAAGACCTCTGATCCTCAGTTCACATATCACAAGTCCAAAGATATTGGCATTGTGGTGGGGCAACAATTAGTCCACGGGGTGAAACAACTCTGCAAGTATAGGTATTTGAAAAAAATACAATTTGCAGATTGTCAGGGCCAATGTCTATTTTGGGAACTGTTGTGAAACCATTAAGGTAAACACATAAAAGTCTAATATTGTTTATAAGAAAAGGATATCATATTTAATGGATGCTTTACTTCTGACCTTTCTTGTCTGATTCATATTTCACTTACATTCATCATTAATTTGTGTGTGTGTGCGTATTTACACACGTGACCTGCTTTACATGGTAAGACTACATTGATTAACAATTGTGAAATTCAACTTAGTTGACAAAAATACAGTCTCTATCTTCTTGACTGTAATAAGATATAAAGTAACCTACAAAGGGTTAGCTATTGTAAAGTCCTACGTGATTTATAGATGTGGGAAGAATCTACTTTGGGGTGTGTACAAATATAAACAGTTCAGAAAAGCCTCAGGTGTATCATAGTCTGGCCAAAAAAATATACAACCAAATGAAGTAGGTTTGTTTTTTGGGTTGTACACTGAAAGATAGCACTGTTGCATTTAAACCTTAAAATGCCAGTCACAAAATTTGCCACCATTTCCAGTAATATCCATAACCTGAAAACAAACTTTAAAAATACAAAAATCTGGCGATATATTGGACAGAAACTTGTAACCTCGGAGACTTCCTAATAACTTCTAGTACAAAGGGATCAAAGACCCCAGTTTCAAAACTTATGCCATACTCAGTCAGCCTGGTAGTTGCTGTTAATTGGTAGTTTGTGGTACTTAGACCTGCGGATGGAGGTTGGACTTCAAGTCCTGGACTGATTGCTAAACAGTAAACCACCAAACAGTGCTTTAATAAGTCACTAACAGTGAGACATTAAATTGAAATTCTGATGTGTATCTAATGCTTATGTGACCAAGGGAGCTAACTCCATGTGTTCTAACAAATATTTTCTCTGTCCTCCCTCCCAAAAAAACCCAAAGTAACCAATCTGTTAGTTTTATTTGACACACTTTGGTATTTGTAGTACACATTGTGCATCATTTCGTAATTAAATCCTTATTTCATTATTAAGAGTTATTGCTTGGTATTACAGAACTTGAATATTGCTGAAAAGAGAGACATGTTGCCAAAGATTTCTCCTTGCAACACCTCAGCCAACCAGAGTCAACTTGCCAACCAATCAGCGCCCTTTTCTTCTGCAGTATAAATTTTTGTGATTATTTGAAATTTGACATTCTTGTGTTTGTCCTGATGAGTGCAAGGTAAGCTTCGTAACATGTATCTCTTTTCAGCAATATTAAGAGCTGGTGGAACTCTCTAAGTATTCAATCCATTCTCATAAGTTCTAATGTTCCAGGCTTATTACCATCACAGATGTTCACTTTCTGCACGACAATGGTTTAGTCCACCGTTACCAAGGATACAGGTCATTATCTCATGAAACCAGCACCGGCACCAGGGCTGCCTCAAGCTGCTTTTATGTGGAAATGATTTCACAACATCAAAACATTAAAATAGGGATTTATGAGGCCCTTGTACTCACTCCACCTGACTGGTATATGAAATTTCCAAAGCTGCTACAACTGACAGTTTCCTTATGGTGCTCAAGCATGCAGCATCTTAAACAAACACTTTATTGAGCCATTGATAGAGACTGTGAAAGAGGTGGATGGGTTTCAGGAAATACCTTTTTGTTAGAGAGTTGATCTTCAGACAACTTTTCTTAGTGGACTCGTTTAACTTTATTTACAAGACAGCAGCAGCAACTACAAGTGTGCATTCAACTCCATAACGAGAGAAGAACTCTCTCCTACAGGTTCCCTGCGCTGTTAACACATTGGTATACACAGATCATGTGATCTTACAACGCAGGATTATTCTTAAAGCTACAGTCCTATGTTTATCAAAACAATAATTACTACACTTTTGAAAATGTTTTTTCTCCTCTACTGGGAAGTGCACTTACCAACTGAACCAATGGGGGAATTGGGAGGTTGGGATAGGTGGGTGGACTTAGGGGAAGTAGAAAATAATGGTTTCTCTAAAAATGTTTTTAATTTAAATCTACAATTACAATTTTGAAACAAAGGCTTAAACTATGCATGGACTAAACCTCAAGGCTTTGTGTACACCACAGGAAGACTTGCGCCTAACTGAATCATGTTCACTATAAAGGTACACATGTAACCAGAGCTCATAATGCTGCTTGTTATTGATGTAGGGTCCAGTTATTTCCGACTAGGGATTATTTTAAAGCTTTCTTTAGATTGTTATTAAATAAATGTTCAAAGTCAAAATCTTCAGTACTTGCAGTAGAGACCTTTTAATATTGTTTCTCAGTGAGTGTATTCAGTCAATGAAATGATGACTAAGTCACCCCAGATATAAAGAAGAAATTCAGTGCTACAAGCAGTGAGCTTCTATTTCTGACATTACCAGAGAAACATCCTTGGTTGTGAATAGTAATAAAGGGAATTGCAAGATGTGCTCATTAATATCTCTGGATGAGAGTCTGTGTCCTCTGAACTATTTATACATACAGCCTCACAGGAACCACACAGAGGTCACAGCAGTTTGACCCAAGACGAATGTAACTCTCCCCAGGGTTTGCACTGAGGACTTTGTGCCCCAGGAGGTATTAAATTAGCAGCCTCAGCACATGCTGACATTGCTCTTTGGTCGATCCTGTGGTAGATCCACATCAGGGCTGATGTGAAATTTCCACTTTGTGGCTTTAATCTGCATCAAGGTCAGAAGGTGGCAGCTTTTACTCCAGTGTGTGATCAGGGTAAACTGCTTGACATTTACGCTTGGCTCTTTGAAGTGAAAGAACGATACATTTATAAATTTTTACAGCACTGGCACCTGTAACAGAGGCCCAAAATATGTACGATTATAGAAGGAATGACAGACAGCTACAGAACATGTTATCCATTGCTAAATGTGCCTCTCAACAATACAGTGGATTATTCAAAGGTGATGTTAGTGGAAGTACTAAAACTTCAGCAAGATCCCTTGGCAAAAGCTTCTTCACCATTACAAAGAGGTTTATCAGCAACAATGATAGGACTATAAGTTATTTGTTTACAAATACCTTTGCATTTAAATTTTATTACTGATAATAATTAATAAATACAGTCATCCTTAATGATGTAGTAATGAAATATTTAAGGCTATGCAAGTGGGAAAGTACCTTGCGGTCAATTTTAATGATTCACACATTATATTTCTTACCTGACTGATATCAAATGATGTCACACCTGTAAGGTTTGAGTTGGAATAACAACCTTGATAAATAGTCAGTCTCTGGCCTTTAGGAGGTTTTTGCTGCTCTTGGTTAAGCCATTAGAGAGGAATGGATAATTGATGCTTCTTAGCAGGATGTCCTCTGGAGAGAGTTTAGCCATCTCCTATCAGGACTGTATTTTGAGTTTCCCTCAGAGAATAGGTCAATTTTAGGTGGCTGACTGGCAGAGGGTGCTGGCCATGCAACAGACTGTTCCAGGAGCAACAGTGTCGCTGTGATTTTGAGGCTCCAATAAGGAAACTGCGGATGACAGACAGGGATCCTGATGCAGCTTGGTGCTCTTTGGCCTCAGGGAATGTCGGCTTGCTGGGACAGAAGGATGGAGGGTGGGGGGATGGGGGAAGAATGCATACTTGGGCAAGATGAGGCCGGTCTGGGTAATAAACTGCTGGAGTGGATTGCTGCATATTGGAGAACCCACTCGATTTTCATTCCATTGATAAAATTGGCAACAAACAGGTGAGTGCTCCTCTCCTCAGGTGACTTATACCCATTATGGAAAATTGAAAATGACTACCAATGAAGAGAGGAGAGAGTGAAGAAAAGGGGCGGGATTAGGAGGAAGAGAAAACAATACATATAATAAACTAAAAACCAAAAGTGCCCAGGAGTCTGTGGACTTTAGTGTTTTTTTTATTGAACTTGGATCTCAAACAGTTATTTATTTAGGTAATAGTTTGTTTTTAAAACCATTTAGCCTGTGCTGGTAAAGGAACTGAAAGACACACCCAGAGCCCTGAAATGGTGTCCGTTTTAAAATGATTATAGAAATCTGTCCTCACTGCAATGATAGCATAATGCACACCTTAAAAGACAGACTGCACACTCAGAAATATACGATTGCTAGTGTAAGAAATTAAAATGCTGCCACTGGAATAAGAGAAGTTATGCTGCTATTTACATTTGTGTGGAGCAATTGTTTAAGCTGGCTTTATGATATGCTGCACAGATATTGATTCTATTCATATTGCGCCTGCACTAATAAATGTTGACTGTGGCTTGAGCTGAAAGGCTGGATCTCTTACAGTTTCCTAGTTTTATGATAAATTTTGATGGTGCCAGTTACCAGTGTGTACTGAATACGAATGAAGTGCTAAGTACTCCACCTCGAGTACTGTGTTTAATTTTGATCACCGAGGACACATGGAAACATTCAAGCCTTGAATGTAATTCAGAGCAGAGGCATGAGACTAGTCCCTAGAGTCAAGGGTCTGAGTTATGAGGAAAAGCTGGAGAAACTTTGGATTTTCAGGCTTGAAAGATGACGACTGTAAGATGAGCTCATGGAGTAAATAGCAGAGGTAGATCTGAAAGACCACTTCAAACTAAATCCTGATATCAGGACGGGTTGCAACATGACAGATTTAGAGGTGATGTCTGTCAAAACTTGGATAGTCAGGTGGTGAAGGATAGAATACTGGAGCCGAGTCTTTACTCATTTACAAGCTTTCATCCACCAAAACATACATTGCATACCATGCACATCCAACTTAGAAGAAAAGCCTCTTTCAACTTGTTCCAGTATATATATGAGCACAGCTGAGACCCCAATTAATACTCACCACTTGAATTCAATTAACACCTCACTGACATATAATTAAAAATGTCAACAAGTTGAGTGATCAACATTTGGAATGGACTTTTGGGTGGTGGTGGAGGCAAAAAACCTGGAATCATTTAAGTAACAGGAGGATGCTGTGTTTTGGAGGGACTGTGCAGGGTCTTTCAGGGTGGCTGGACTTCCTCATCTGCAACAGTCCTGTGAATGGACACACAATGTGACCGTGATCTTGACCTAATGGTTTGCAGAATAATTTTAGCATCCATAGTATCTTTTTAAAATGTTATTTGAAGAACACTTAGCAACCCATTGTTAGGTCATTTTTATAAATGCTCACTGGTCCAGCAATCATATTAAAAAAATGATACTGAGAACATTTCTACTGTGTGCTTATCTGCCTCTGAATTCATGCATACAAATGAGAATTTAATATAATGTAAGTAGGAAATATCACATCAAAAGATATTTTGCTCCATTTGAGATGGCAAGGGCTTTCATACAAACTTCATTTAATTGAGAGACATTTCAGAGAAAAATTTGCTGAGAGGTATTTTCTTATCAGGTAGATAATATATTTTATGGTGTGTTGTGTTACTCATAGTGTCACTCATAAAAGCACCTGGTGCCTGCTGCAAATTCAGTGACTAATAATCAATTAATGACTGTTCTTTATGGGGAAGGGAGAAAGTTGGGCACCCAATTTAAGGTCTGGACTCAGTTCTGTCGCTGGTGATCAGGGGTGGCACTAAATTGGACAGCCCCATGAAACCGGGCATTGTGATGTGCAATTAACTGGCGCCTCTGCTTTCGATGCAGGATGAAAACCAACTTTGTGCTGCCTGTTAATTTGCATGATACATGAAGCCAGTGCTAACATGCTGTTAAGTGGTTGAGCCTCTCAGTAGGGGCCCAAGTTTGTGTGAGGCACTACTTAAAGCCACACTGCGCCTCTTAAAGGGGAGGTGCATTCTGGCTGCAGCAGGTGCTGGGACTGTTATAGACATGAGCCTGAGCAGTAAGAATCAATTATGGCACAGCAGAGGAGAATGTAGGCCCCAAGGTTTTCTGACACTGCTCTGGACGTCTTGTAGAAGAGCTGGAGGGGAGGAGAGATGTAACCTATCCATAGGGAGACAGGCGGTCCTCTCCAGGCAACCTTTACAAAGGCAGTGGAAACAGATAACTGTGGGAGTTAAGCTCCTGTGACCTAGATGCAGTGCCACAAAATAGTTCAATGACCTTATATGAGTGGTCTGGGCCAGCGATTGTATCTTCAAATCATCAGCTGCACCTCTAGCCTCAGCTATTGCTCAATGCACCACATCCTAATCACTCACCTACATCTCTTCATTCATGACTCAGACCTCCCATTCATAGGGCAGAATTTTCCCCGCCCAACCGACTCGGCGACGGGTGGGCAGCTGATTGCTGCTGGAGAAACGCGCCGCGCCACCATTTTCTGCGGGCTGGCCAATTAAGGCCTGCCCAGCAGGTTAGCGACTCCCGTGGAGAACGGGAAAATAGTCGCGGGGGCGGGCGGCCTCAGACTGCCGGTTCCAATGGGGAGCCAGCAGCCTGTTTAAAGAGTGGCCAGGCAGCCTGCTTGAGGCAGTGCACCAGGGCCACTCATGGAGAGAGGGAGGGAGGTCCGAGTGGACAGCAGCATGAGCAGGAGGAGGGGGGCAGGCTGCAGGAGAGGCCAGCGGGGGGCCACTGTGCCCCCCGATTTTCAGATGCATGCCTTGCTGAGAGGTGTCTGTCCGTTGGCATGTGGTGTATCCGGAGGATGGGAGGAGGAGGGCCCCCCATGTCACCAGCCAGGCGTGGGAGGAAGTGGGTGACGCTGTCAGTGTCCATGATGATGTGCAGCGCACAGGCACACAGTGCAGGAAAAGATTCAATGATTTGCTGCGCTCTGGACGGGTGAGTACCATGTCTGTCTTGGCCATTTGACCCAGAAGGCAGCCTTAGCCTTTGAGCCCCCCGACCCTGTCTTGCTGTCGTTACTGCATAGGGCATCTGTCACACGCTGGGTGGGCAAACGGGTACTGACCATGCTTACACCAGCCTTAGTGGTTGAGGAGAAGATGGGTTCTCCCCAAGCATATGTTGGTCTTTGTGGCATTTGAGTAGTCTGGGGGAAACCTGCAGGGGAGGCAGATAGTCACATACTCAGAACTCCAACACATGTCATATTGATGGTAATGAGATGGTGCAAGGGGTGCCTCAAGGTGTTTTGGCCAAGTGGCATCTGCTGGCATCGGTGCCGCACCTAGCTGCACCTCCTTGCCATGGACGCTAAGACCCATGTGTTATTCAAAGTGATGGACGCCGAATGTGTCCAAGGTGGCTGTTGCGGGAGGTGGTTGGGAGTAGCCATACTATCTTCTGGTGACTGATCACCAGTAGTGTGGACAGGAGCCACTGGAGGCCTCAGATGGGCCACTGTGGTTGGGGTGCGGCATGCGCGTGCAGAGTACATGAGCAATCAGCCCCAATAAATCCTCTTCTCTGTTTTGCAGGCAAAAAGTCACCACAATGCCCGGGAGCACCAGAGGACTGGAGGTGGGCACGCTGATTTTCACACTCAGCGTGGTGAGGGCACCCACTAGTTCTTATTTATTCATTTTCAGGATGTGGACAGTGTTGTCTAGACCAGCATTTACTGTCATCCCTAGTTGCCCATGATACAGTGGTGGTAGCCTTCTTCCTGAACTGCTGCATTTGGTGTGCTGAAGGTACTCCCACAGTGCTGTTAGGTAGGGCAGTCCAAGTTTTGACCCAATAATGATGAAGGAATAATGATAAATGTCCAAATCAAGACGACGTGTGTCTTAGACCATAAGACCATAAGACATAGGAGCAGAAATTAGGCCATTCAGCCCATCGAGTCTGCTCCGCCATTCAATCATGGCTGATAAGTTTCTCAACCCCATTCTCCCGCCTTCTCCCCGTAACCTTTGATCCCCTTACCAATCAAGAACCTATCTATCTCGGTCTTAAATACACTCAATGACCTGGCCTCCACAGCCTTCTGTGGCAATGAATTCCATAGATTCACCACTCTCTGGCTAAAGAGGTTTCTCCTCATCTTTGTTCTAAAAGGTCTTCCCTTTACTCTGAGGCTGTGCCCTTGGGTCCTAGTCTCTCCTACTAATGGAAACATCTTCCCCACATCCACTCTATCTTGAGGGAAATTTAGTGGTGATGTTCCCATGCACTTGTTATCCCTGTCTTTCTAGGTGGTAGAGGTTGTGGGTTTGGATGACGCTGCCAAAGAAGCCTTGGGGCAGGGTTTTGCCCTTGGCGGGGACGAGCGGGGGCCAGCGGGAAGCTGACCACTACCCGCGTCCGGCGCCACACCATAATTTTACCCGGGGGGGGGCCAATTAAGGCCGGCCCAATGTGGAATGCGAGTGGCTGCGCTCAGCACTACCTGTGTGTGGGGGCGGAGGGTGGGGGGGGCGGAGGAGGATGAGTGGGCCTAGTGTGAATTTTGTGCTGTTTAAAAAAACTAATGAACAAAATAAAAATGTCATAAAACATGTCCCCTCGTGTGACTCTGTCACATGAGCAGGGACATGTTTTAATCCCAGTGTAAACTTTTCATTTTATTTTATTTGCTTTAGGAAACCTCATCCCGCCCATGGATGAGGTTTCCTAAAAAGTGCAAAGGCCTTTTGGCATTTTCGCCTGCCTGCCAACCGTAAGGTTGGACGGGCAGTGTAAAATTTGAATTTAATTACCTTTTTAATGGCTTTAATGGGCCTTTTAATTGTCAGCGAGCGTGCTGCCGACTCTGACAAAATATCGCGGGACTACTCGATGACGTCGGGACGCTCACCCCACGTCATCGTGAGTCATTTTATGCTTGGCCAGGTCGGGCACGTGCCCACCCGTCGAGCTCAATATCCTGCCTTTGGAAAAGTTGTTGCTGTGCAATTGTAGATGGTGCACACTGAAGCCATGGCGAAGGGACTGAATGTTTATGTCGGTGGACAGGGTGATGATTAAGTTGTCCTGGATGGTGTCAAGCTTCTTGAATACTGTTGAACCTGTACCAAACGGAGAGTATTCTCTCACTTGTGCCTTGTAGGTGGTAGACGGACTTTGGGGAGTTAGGAGGTGAGATGGTCCTGTACAGTTTCTGGTCAATGGTAACCCCTGGGATATTGATGGTGATGATACTTGAATGCTGTGCTAGTTTTATAAGAGCATACAACCCACATAATAACTAGTGCAGTAGCTTAAGAGGATAGGTAATAGCTTCAGCTCAAAGTTTTTAAACCTCTTTTTTATAAGTCAAAGTTATAGAAGAAGTTATAACTGAATTCTGTGAAAGAAATAAGCTCCTCTTTGTGAAATAATAAGCTGGATTTCTGCCAGGTCATAGCACGTGTTTATTTAAGTATATTAAAGCCAGGATCTCACCTGCAGAGTTTAAGGCACATTATTAGAGAAATATAATTGACAGCAGACATGCAGATCTCCCTCGGTTGCTGTACTCCCAAGTATAAAAAAAAATCCAAAGTGTAGAGAATCAACATTGTCGGAGAACCACAAAAATGCATGTCTGCAAATTTGTGCCTCTGGTGTAACTGAAGACAGGGAGGCCGTCCCAAATATCTGTGCTCCTCTACAATCGGGACTCTGTAACATGAAATGGAGCTCAGCTGGCATATTGAACCAGGAACTGTAGACAAATCTAAATAACGCTCCTGAGTTTGGAGCTAAACCAAACTCCTTTAACCACCAGAATGATTCTGTGTTCCCTGCATGTGTCTGCATATTAGAGATGCAGAGTTCTCCCTGGAGTCCTAGCCAATATTTAGCCCTCAACCAACATCGCTAAAACAGATTATCTGGTCATTATCACATTGGTGTTTGTGGGACCTTGCTGTGTCCAAATTAGCTGCTGCATTTCCAACATTACAACAGTGATTACACTTCAAACATACTTAATTGGCTGTAAAATGCTTTGGGACACCTTGAGGTTGTGAAAAGTGCTATATAAATGCAAGCCATATTTTTCCTTTTGTGTTAATTAAATAAAACATTATTTCATCATGTATTACATACACTTGCACATACAGTGTAGTGGTGATTTTTCCTCTGCTTTTCTCCGCTTAATTCTTGACTGCGAAGACTGCAACTCAGGGTTACTATTTGAAGGCAGATCTCTAGTACTTATCTGGCCATTTGCCATGTGTGAATCTCGGTGCTGACTGTCTGGATCAGCAGGATATTTGACTGGAAGGGATGGAGGATAACCATGCACATTCACTTCCAGAAAAAGTCATTAGAACATGGGAAAGCATAGGGGTTCTTAACTACTTTTTCCTCTCCCCAGTTTGGACATGCTGAGGCCAGTTGTAGAACATCCACCTCTACTCTGGGTGAAGGCTGTGATATGACCAGTCCCCAGGCGAGGTCCCCCGAGTTTATTAAATTCCTGAATGGGACCTCAATTTTGTTATGCTCCCAGGTGAGGAGGAATGAGCTGGCTCCCTTTCTTTATTCAACCGCCCCTCCCCCCCTATTGGTTGGTAGCAACAAGGTTAATTTAAAAGGGATTTCCGCTCCCCCCCTCTGCCCCACCCCCACCGTGGGTACCTTTTCCCAGTACAAATGTATTTACCTTTTAGAAGGAGCCAATTTAACCAGGCTTTCTTGAGCCAAAGAAAGGGTAAGCTTATTAGTTACTAAAAACCTGAGGAAAAATAATAAAAATGCAATACACATAAACACAGATCAGAAACGAAAAGTTGAGTCCAAATAAAAGTTAAAAAAAGATATACAAATCAGCCTTAGGCTTGTTCGTGAGGCATAGATGGCAAAATGTGGCCATTAAGTTGGGTAATTCTGGTAGAGCTGACTTTGGCAGTTTAGCTGTTGGTTTGGGGACACTTGGTTCTGCAGGTTGGCTGAAGAAGCTGTCCTATTTCCTTTTTTGATTGCGGCTTTTCTGACTTGTCTCCAGCGACAGAGAGAGGGAGAGAGACTTTGCCTTCAACCACAGGAGTGGCTAGTTGATCTTCCTGTGCTGTCACTCTCAAAGCACTCTAGCATACTAGCACACACAGTTTAGGTCTGCAGCTAGCTTTTTAACCCATTTCCTTGTGTATTCCTGGAAGGGAAAAAAAACAAATATGTCTTTCACCCAGAGTCCTTTTTTTATTTTCAACTTAGACCATTTCCACATTCTGAGATATAGCTCAACAGGAGATGGGTTTTGGATATCTGCTGAGATCTGGCAATCAGTCTCCATTGTCTCCACAACCACAGGAGATTAAAGTTCAGTTATTTGTATTTCATCTCTTCCTTTCAAGTGTCTCTGTCTGAAGAAGGCCTTGACATCTTTTTAGGTGCGACATCCCATGTTCTCTCAGGACTAGTCCATCAAGTATAATCCACATAGGAATTTCCAGAAAGTGGATATTTTACATTCTCAGCCATCTTTTGCTCAGTGTCTATGCTTGTACCTCTTTTTTTAAAAACCAGGTCTTCCTTAAAAAGTTCAATATGCCCGTAAGTAATTTGGGGCTATGATCCACTGTCATGACAATTGCTAAATCATCACAGAGCAGGCACTTTCTAGGTCTGCCTGACTCAGTTATCACAGAGTGCAGTATTTCTTCTCACCAAGAAATCGTGGTGAGGGAGATGTACCTAACAGTCAAGATTTAGAAACAATTTCTCAATTTTAAATTATGATGGTAGATCTGGCTAATAGGATCATGCAGCAAAGAATGAGGCCATTTGGCCCATGGCACTTGTACCAGCTCTTTGAAAACGTTATCTAATTGCTCCTACTCAACTGCTTTTTCCTCATAGCCATGCAATTTTCTTTCTGTTGTAAGTATACATGCACATCTCTTTTGAAGGTCACTATTGAATCTGCTTCTTTCCTTTCCTTTCTGGAAAATATTTAATACCTAATTCTGACTGCATCTGCTAAGCAATATTCCTGAAGCAGTCAAAATTTTGCATCACTTTGGTTATAATGACTTGCATTAGTGACTACAAGTGTTCACAAATTAGTGTAGCTGTTGCGTTTTTGATCTTTTAACTTGTTGCCATAGACCAGATATTCTGGAGATTATTGAAAAAAAATCCCACAGCATTGGTAAGGAGGAAAAGGTGAAATCTGAGTTTGTTTGTCCAAGACCCTGTGGCATTGGCTATCACTAGAACAATAAACCATGAGGTGTTTCTGTATAAACCCACAGAGAAGCTTTAGAAATTCCAATGTTCTCAGTGGGATTTTACAGCAATTGGGCTGCTTTAGATTGGAATGAGTTAAGAGGCTTTAATTAGCTAAATGCTGGTAAATCCCCAGCTACTCTTGCAATCTGTGCTCTCTTGGCCAGGCTACTTTATATACTGTTCAAGTCATTTAATAGCTTTCCCATGAGACTCTTACCTATTTTTCAGCTTGTCTGCTTTCTGCTACTCTTAGAGACGTGTGGGTGAAGAAGGAAACAATACACTATTCATTGCCTGCTAATGCACTGCTTTTTTCTTGGTTTAGAGGGAATTGTATCTTCTTGTACAATTTGCTGCCATCATTTATCTTCTTTCCCAAAGCTGCATGTCTCCTGTGTCAAAGACAACAGGGCACCAGCCACCTTCATGCCAGCAGTGCTGCTTTTGGCTGATGGCCAGGAAGAGAATGCCATGAACCTCATGCAGATTTCCCATCGAGTTTCATTTCCTCTTGTGGAAAGACTCAAGGCCGCTCTTGACAGTTCCTTGTAGTGACACCAGAGCTCAAGGGAATGGGAAATTAAACCTGGCCTTTGCCTCCATCCCATGCCATGCATCCACCACACAATTCACTGCATCCCAGTTTGCCATCCAGATTTAAGCATATATATTGCCTAACTAATTTAGTTATCCATCAAGTTTTATTTGTTTGTGGGATGTGGACATCACTGGCAAGACCAGCATTTAGACCAGTTTTGAGCTTCTGGTCTGTTCTGATCTTGGTTGGGGTAACATCACGAAGAGAGTCCAAGAAACGCAGGTGTGAAGGAAGCATGTGGTAACTCTGGATTGTAGAAGTGATGTTCCGAGATTAGGAATAAAGGACAGTTCAGAGGCAGTTTTTATCTTGAAACCAACCTGTCATGGATTCCCTAGCCTTCCTCTGCTCCAAAAATTGCCCTGAAATTTCTGTTCTGCAACTTCTATGCCCTGGGAGTTGTGACTGGGATTCACTCTATGGGGAGGATTTTCCCCTCGTCAGATGGGCGTGGCGGGTGGGCCCGGGTGCGGCCGTGAAACGGTCTGCTGCCCGCGATCGGACCCCGACCGCAATTTCACACTGGCTGGCCAATTAACGGCCAGCCAGCGTGAAATGTGCACTGTTAACCTCAGCACTGTTGGGATGGGGGCGGGAGGAGCACGAGCGCTGAAGTGTGCGCATGGGTGCACTCAGTGAATGCTCCCTGAAGGCGCAGAACTGTCAGGGAGCTGAAGATTTTTAACGTGAAGAATAAAGATTTTTAAAATAAGAAAACCATCTCCCCACATGTGACTCTGTCACATGAACAGGGACATGTGAAAAATTAGTTCTAAAAATTTTAATTTTTTTTCTTAGTCACTGTTCGAAACCTCATCCCGCCCATGGATGAGGCTTCACAAAAAATGCAAAGGCCGCCTGGCCTATTCGCCCTCCGACAACCTTAAGGTTGGACGGGCAGTGAAAAATTCAATGTAATTAATTGATTAAGGGGCTTAATAGCTCTCTTAATTGTCAGCGGGCGCTCCGCTGACTCTCGCATGCATCCACCGACTGAAATACCGTGCGATGACATTGGGATGCTCGCCTGAAATCATCGTGTGCTATTTCACGCTTGTGTGTGTCGGATGTGCACTCGCGCGCCGAGCTGAAAATCCCGCCCCATGTTTCACTGCTGCTAGAACTGAACACAGATAGAATCTTAGTCACAGCAGCCAGAGAACAGGAAAAAAAATTGAAAAAAAAACCCGTAAGGTGAATGAATTGAATCCACAAAGCCCGCCTACAAAAACAAATCACCATTTCCTTATGAAGACTTCCTTGTTCAGGGAGGATCCACCATAATGTATTCCATAGCTACCAGATATTGGAAACTCAAAGTGACTGTGCTTTCTGCACCAATGTTTTCTGACCTCTAGGTCATCTAGGCAGTATGTATGCTTTAACATAGGAACATTATGAACATAGGAGCAGGAGTAGGCTATTCAGCCCATCGAACCTGCTCCGCCTTTCAAATACAATCATGGCTGATCATCCACTTCAATGCCTTTTTCCCACACTACCCCATATCCTTTTATGTCATTGCTATTTAGAAATCTGTCAATCTCTGCTTTAAACATACTCAATGACTGAGATTCCACAGCGTCTGCGGTAGAGAATTCCAAAGATTCACAAGCCCCCTGAGTAAAAGAGAATTCTCCTCATCTCGGGACTAAGTGGCTTCCCATTTATTTTGAAATTGTGGCTCCCGGCTCTAGACTCCTCAACCAGGGAAAACATTTTATCTGCATCTAACCTGTCTATCCCTTTAAGCATTTTGTAGGTTTCAATGAGATTACCTCTCATTCTTCAAAACTCTAGAGAATACAGGCCCAGTTTCCCCAATCTCTCTTCATAAGACAGTCATGCCATCCCTGGAACAAGTCTAGTGAACCTTTGTTGCACTCCCTCTATGGCAATAATATCCTTCCTAAGGTATGGGGACCAAAACTGCACAATTTACTCCAGGTGCAGTCTAACCAAGGCTCTATACAACTGAAGCAAAACTGCACTACTCCTGTACTCAAATCCTCTTGCAATAAAGGTCAACATACCATTAGCCTTCCTAATTGCCTGCTGCACCTTCATGTTAGCTTTCAGTGACTTATTGACGAGGACACCCAGATCCTTTTGTACATTGCACTTTCTAATCTCTCACCATTTCGGAAATACTCTGCGCATCTGTTCCTCCTATCAAAGTGGATTGCCTCACATTTTTCCACATTATATTCCATCTTCCATCTTCTTGCCCACTCACTGGGCAGGTTTTTCCCTCGTCGGGTGGGCTCGGCGGGTGTGGGTGGGGGCGGTTGTGAAGCCGACTGCTGCCCCCAATCGGGGCCGGACCGCGATTTCACGCTGGTGGGCCAATTAAGGCCCGCCCAGCATGAAATGTGCATGGCTGTGCTCAGCGCTGCCTGTGTGTGTGGGGGGAGGGGAGGTGGGTGAGAGCGCAAGTTCGCGCATGCGCATAGGTGCGCATTGGAAAAGCTCCCTGAAGCACAGAGCTGCCTTAGGGAGATGAAGGGTTTCGAACATTAAAAATAAAGATTCTTAAAATGTTATAAAACATGTCCCCTCATGTGACTCTGTCATGTCAGTCTGTCACATGAGCAGGGACATGCTATTGAGATGTCAAAATTTTTATTTTAGTTTTATTTGCTATTGGAAGCCTCATCCCACCCATGGATGTGGTTTCCCAAAAAATGCAACGGCCGCTTGTCTTTTTGCCTGCCCACCAATGGTAAGGTTGGACGGGCAGCGAAAAATTTCTTTCAATTATAACTTTAATGGCCTTTTAATTGTCGGCGGGCACGCTGCTGACTCTCACACGCACCTGCCGACCGAAATATCGTGCGAGTGTGCGATGACATTGGGACGCTCGCCCGACGTCATTGTGTCATTTTACACTTGGTCGGGTCCGGCACGCGCCTACCTGATGAACGAAATACTCTGGCCACTAAGCCTGCCCAATTTCTCTTGAAGCTGCTTTGCAGCTTCCTCACAACACACATTCCCACCTAGCTTTGTGTCATCCAGGAATTTGGAAATGTTACATTCGGTCCCCACATCCAAATCATTGATATATGTTGTGAATAGCTGGGGCCCAAGTACTGTTCCCTGCAGTATCCCACTAGTCACAGCCTGCCAATGTGAGAATGCCCTGTTTATTCCTCCTCTCTGTTCTCTGCTTGTTAACCAATCCTTGATCCATATCCCATGCGCTTTAATTTTGCTAACCAACCTCCTGTGGGGGACTTTATCAAAAGCCTTCTGAAAATCCAAGTACACTACTGCCCTTTATCAATCCTGTTAGTAATATCCTCAAAAACATGATTTCCCATTCATAAATCCATGTTGACTAGGCCGAATCAGATTATTATTGTCCAAGTATCCATTTATCACATCTTTATAATAGATTCTAGCATTTTCCCTGCTACTGATGTAAGGTTAACAGGTCTATAGTTTCCCATTTTCCCCCCTTCTTAAATAGTGGGGTGATATTTGCTACCTTCCAATCTGCAGGAACTATTCCAGAATCTATAGAATTTTGGAAGATGATCACCAATGCATTCACTATCTCCATAGCTACCTCTTTCAACACTCTGGGATATAGTTCATTGGGTTCCGGGGACTTATCAAACTTCCATCCCAATAATTTCTCCAATACAACCTTCGGACTATTGCTAATTTCCTTCAATTCCTCATTCTCCCATATCCCTTGGGTCTCTAATTCTGGGAGATTTCCTGTATCTTCCTCAGTGAAAACAGAGACGAAGTAAACATTTAGCTTCTCTGCCATTTCTCTATTCCCCAATATAAATTCTCCTCACTCTGCCTGTAATGGGCTCACATTTGTCTTTATTATACAGCTATAAGCTGTCTCTGTATAGTTGGCTACCATTCACTCTTTCTGTGCACCTGACCTGCCATGCACTCTTTTTATCAACATGATTCGACCCTTTCCATGTTCTCGACAGGCAGGTACTTTCTCTGTTATCCTAAAGACCATGGATGCTCTTTGTGTGCATATACATCAATACCACCTGTGGCCTGCTGGAAAATCTACATTTTCTTGCCAGAGAATTAGGCTGAAATTTGCAGAAATCACTAGAGGCTAACCGTATATATGTACGTCAAAAGTGTCTGATGCAGACACCGTGTGTAAACTACCAACTACTCACTATGATGATCATAAAATTCTACCCCAAATCTCCCTCAATGGCTTAGTTTGTAAAAGGACTGCACAGTGTGGGATTAAACCATTATAGACCAGAATGACCCAGGTTCAGTCATTGCTTTCTGACAATCTCAGCTTGCTCAATTATTTAGGCATTACCTTATTTGGGCTCAGCACTGCTAGTTAGTCAGGGGAAGAACCAACACAAGCACTTATCTTTCCTGCTGGAGAGACTACACTGACATCAGGTGACACCTGAATTGGGACTGTCTGTGGTGCCTGCGTGCTCCAATATCCTGCCAGCAAGCATTGTGCAGACACACACGTGAGGAATAGACACTTGGGTGAGGTGCTGAACAAATGCCAGTTTTGGTTGTCTTCGACAGAAGCAAAAGTCAGTAAGGGAGCAGCGGAGAAAATTGTGACAATATTGCAATTTAGCCATTTACAAACAAATGAACAGAAGTAAAAGCAGCTCAATCAAATCTGCACTGTAAACTAAGTGGACAACCAATAGAAACATACAGCTTTAGCTATAAATGAATGGGCCATTAATGGAACAAGTTGTGTCAATCGCACTTGCAGCAGACCTGCGGTACATTTGAAAAACAATCATTCACATCTTAATGTTTAGGTGAAGTTCACAGCGAATGAAATCCTCAAGATGTTTATGCTGATCACTGCAGGGGCTTTGTATCATATATAAGTATGAATGAGTGGGACAGTGAGAGAATAAGAAAGAGGGAGAAAGAAAAACATGTCACACCAATTGTAATGCTCCCCACAGTCAAATAGTTTGCTGAAGTTTGCCTTCCAGGTTGACATATAAGGAATATCCACTTTCTTAAGGTATGGGATCTGCCACTTCCTGTGGAACCACAGCCTTACAAAAAAAAGCTCCTTCAGGGGAAGAGAGAAGACAGAAAAACAATGAAAACAATGGGCTGTAACTTCTGTGGAGTGACAATCAGAGTCAGATTGCCACTCCACTCCTAGATTTTTACCTTGAAAGCCAGTCGCTCCTTTCTTGCCTGACCTTCCGACTCAGGCCGGGTGTGAGCAATGCAGTGGATTTGTGAGGCCTTGTGTTGAGGGCAGCTGAGTCAGAGGTAAGGAAGCAATGGCCTTCCTTTTTACAGCACTAACTGCTATAAATCAGGTAAATTTAAAAGTCCAGCCACTTTGAGAAGCCAGGGAGAAGGTAAGTTTGTAAGATAAGTGGGTAGGGGGGTTGGTGCTGGTTGGGAGGGGGCTAGTCAGGAGGGGGTTTGGGTGGTCAGTGGGGGTTCAGGTGGTCAGGGTGGGGGCTGGTGTCAGGTGGAGAGGGGGAATGGTCATGGGGGGGTGGTCAGTGGAGAGTAGTCAGTAGGTGGGGTGGTCAGTGGGGTGTCAGGTGGTCAGTGGGAGGTGGTCAAAAAGGGGTTGGTCAATGTGGAGACGGTCGGGGTGACCAGTGGGGCAGTTGTCAATGGGGAGGTCGGATGGTCGGCGGGGGCAGGGGGAGGGTCAGTGAGGGGTGTGATAAGTGGAGCTGGTCATGGGAGTTGCTCAGTGTGTGGTCAGTGGGGTGGGGTGGGGGGGGGGGGGGCGGTGTGGGGGGGAATGGGGGGGTGGGGTAGTTAGGGTTCCTGTGGGGTGTCACGGGGGGTAGTCAGGCAGGGTAGTCGGGGGTGGGGAGAGCAGTTGGGTGGTTCCTTGGGGGTTCTGGGGTACTTGGTGGATTGGGAAGGATCCCGTGGGGGGAACTGGGGGGTTATTTGGGGGGGTGTCCTGTAGTGTCAAGGGTAGTTAGTTGGGGGGAGGGGATGGCAACTGGGGGTGGGTTATTGGAGGACTGAGGGTAGTGGGTAGTCGGGGGGGTTGGGCTGTAGGGGGAGTCCTGGTGGGGGGGGGAGTCGGGGGGAGGGAGGTGGGGGTGTCAGTACTTCAGTTACCCAGAAGTTAGAAGCGGTTTTAATTCTTCTAACTTTTTCTGGGTAACTATATACCGTAAGACAGTTGGAATCACCTGAAGCTTGCGATTTATATTATAGCTTTGGATTGCTCCCATTCCGGGGCAATGCCTGATGGAAGTATGAACTGCATGGGCAATTGCCGTGCATTCCTTACGTGGGGACTTCCAGGGAGTTGGGGTCTCCCCAGCGTATTTCCCAGTTCCGATGCTCCAGAGCTTGGAAGTTCTGACCAATATCGTGAAGGAAGCATCTGAGATGTTGCTGATGTCACAGTTTGTAAATGAGTGTAGTTATCACTTTCACCATCTCAACTCTTTTAAACAGTTGTTTACCTTATTGGAACCATGGAAGATGTGAAACGACATATGATTGAAATGTTATTTCTCCCCCTCACTGATTAAGAATGAAAAAGGGAACCACAGCTGTTTTAAAGAATATCGTAACAATTTACAATAATTAGAAACAGATTACTTCAAACAGCCTGCAGTCATTATACTAAAAGTTCACTCTGTTATGTCTTTAAACTCCCTTCCCTCTCCTAGTGTTGACTTACATTATGTGCCTATGGGTCAGGTTTCATTCCATTGCTCAGCTCAAAATCTGCAAACACAGTTCCCACTCTATATTCATTTATTTTCCACCAAGGGTTATTGCTCAGAAGCCTTCCGATTATTAGACAGCCTGGTAATGCAACAAAGCTGTTTGGTTCACATCCTGTGGTTGCAAATTTAACTCACAGCAGTCGCTGACATTAGAATCCACCTCAGTATTGGAGGTGAATTGCCTCAGTTCTCAGCCAGCAGGGTTCCACATCAGGGGAAAAATTGCTTTTTTCCTCTCTCACCCTGTGATTCTGTTGGCTGAACCACAGGACACCAATGAAATTAAGATTCCCAGCAGTCCTCTTGCACTCTTAATTTAACAACAACAACTTGCACTTATAAAGTGCCTTTTACCTAGAAACATATCATCAGGCACTTCAAAGAGGAATAATCAGAATAAAGTGGATGCTAAGCCAAAGAAGGAGATATTAAAAGGGATACCCAAAAGCTTCAACAAAAAGGTGAATTATTTTAAGGAGTGCATTAATGAAGGAGTGACAAAGGGGTTTAGGAAAAGAACACTGGAAAGTAAGGCCTAAGTGGCTGCAGGCCTGGAATAATAGCCTGGAGATGTGAGTTCAAACAAACAATGCAGCTGAGAAATTTAAATAAATCTGGAATAAATAACTAGCATCAGTAATGGTGACTATGGAATGGCCAGATTTTTTTCTAAAAGCACATCTGGTTCACCAATGTCCAAAAAGGGCAGTGCTTCTCACACTGAGGCCCACAGACCCACAGATGTCCAAAGAGACCATCTAGGGGTCTATGATGGAAAGCTAGCCTTACAGATGGGTGACGAAAGTGACCCCACCCCCAAGGACACTGCAGTTCAAGAGTGAGCGGTGGCCTGAGGCATGCTTTGCACCTCCCCTCCCCCACCATGTTCTTGCTTCCACTAGGTTCTTGCTCTCTATACCTTGCTCTTCCCATGCTTTTTCTCTCTCATTGTTCTGCTGCCACAGTGTCACCATTCTACCTCTGCTTCCCTAGTGCTCTCTCCATGCTCCTGCTTTCTCCATGCTGTGCTTCCCCGGTGCTCTTGCTCACCTAATGCTTTCTCTGGGCTGTGCTCGCCGCAGGATTCTGAATTCTCTTGCTCCTGCCAAGGATAGACAGACTCTGAAATAAGAAGCAGGTACACCTATCTTACTGATATTGCTAAGGAAATACCTATTTTCTTAAAAGCATTATTATAACACTCTGCATGCAGCATTTTCATATTATGAGTATTATAGAGTATATTCAAGAAAGGAGGGAGACAGAAAGCAGAAAATTATAGGCCAGTTCGTCTAACACCTGTCATTGGCAAAATGCTAGAATCCATTACTATGGAGATAATAGGAGAACATTTAGAAAATCATAATACAATCAGGCAAAGTCAACATGGTCTTATGAAAGGGAAATTGTGTTTGACAAATTTATTAGATTTCTTTGAGAATGTAACAAGCAGGGCGGATAAAGGGGAACATGTAGATGTAGTGTATTTGGATTTTCAAAAGATATTTGATAAGGTTAAAAGGTTACTGTACAACATAAGAGCTCATGGTTTTGGGGGTGATATATTAGCATGGATAGAGGATTAGCAGGAATCAGAGAGTTGAGGTAAATGGATCATTATCAGGTTGGCAAACCACAGGGATCAGAGCTGGGCCTCAAATATTTAGTCTATATTAATGATTTGGATGAAGGGACTGTATTATAGCCAAATGTGTTGATGATAAAACTATAGGTAAGAAAGTAAGTTGTGAGGAGGATATAAAGAGTCTGCAAAGAGATATACAGATAGGTTAAGTGAGTGGACAAAAAAATTGGCAGATGAAGTATAATGTGGGAAAATGTGAGGTTGTCCATTTCGGCAGGAGGAATAGAAAAGCAGAATAATATTGAATTGAAGAGAGGCTTTAGAATGCTGCAGTCAGAGGGGTCTGGGTGCTCTTGTACATGAATCACAAAAGATTAGCATGCAAGTATAACAAGCAGTTAGGAAGGTAAATGGAATGTTGGCCTTTATTGCAAGGTGGACGGAGTATAAAAGTAGGGAAGTCTTGCTGCAGCTATACAGGGCATTGGTGAGACTGCACCTGGAGTATTGTATAGAGTATTGGTCTCCTCACTTAAGGAGGAATATACTTGCATTGGAAACAGTTTAGAGAAGTTTCACAAGGCTGATTTCTGGGATGAAGGGGTTGTCTTATGAGGAAACGCTGAGCAGGTTGATCCTATATTCATTGGATTTTATAAGAATGAGACGTGATCTTATTGAAAGATAAGATTCTGAGGGGATTTAACAGGGTAGATGCTGGGAGGATGTTTCCTCTTATGGGAGAATCTAGAACTCGGGGGGCACAATGTAAAAATAAGAGATCTCCCATTTAAGATGGAGAGAAGAGGAATTTCTTCTCTCAGAGGGTCTTTAGCTTTGGAATTCTCTTCCACAGAGAGCAGTAGAGGCTGGGTCATTGAATATATTCAAGGCTGAGTGAGATAGATTTTTGAATTGACAATGGAGTTAAGCATTATGGGGGATAGGCAGGAAAGTGGAGTTCAGGTCACAATTAGATCAGCCATGATCTTATCAAATGGTGGAGCAGGCTCGATGGGTCGAATGGCCTACTCCTGCTCCTATCTCTTATGATCTTATGATAATAATTTAGGTGGGAGGTCCATGATTACCACACAATTTGCAAAGGTGTCCTTTAATCAGCAGCGTTTGAGAATTACTGCTTTAGGGAAGAAAACCTACCATCCTTACCTGGTCTGGCCTACATGTGAATTCAGACCTACAGCAATGTGATTGACTCTTAACTGCACTCTGAAGTAGTCTAGCAAGCCACCCAGGTGTATCAAATCACCACAAAAACATCTAACCAGAATAAAACTGATGCACCTTGCTGGCATCAACTTAGGTACTGGACACGACAAAGTCACAGCCTGCATTGTCGACCCTTCAAAGTTCTCCTCACTAACACCAGAGGACTTATGCCAAAACTGGGAGACCTGCCCCACAGGCTAGTTAAGCAATAGTCTGACATAGTCATACCCACTGAATCAAACCTTACAATGTCCCAGACTCCTCCCTCCCTGGGTATTTACTGTCCTACAGTTAGGGCAGACCCAGCAGAAAAGGAAGCACATGGCTATTCAACTGGGAGGGAGTGGCCCTGAGAGTCCTCAACATTAAGTCTAGACCCATGAAATCTCATGGATTCAGGTGGAACACAGGCAAAAAAACCTCCTTCTGATTACCTATTGCCTTCCCTCAGCTGATGAATCCTCCATGTTGAACACTACTTAGAAAAGCGCCAAGGGTAGCAGTGGCACAAAATCTTGTCTGAGCGCGGGAATTCATTTCCATCCCCAAGAGTGGCTCGGTGGCGCCACTACCCTCAGAGCCTTGAAGGGTACAGCTGCAGGAGGTGGTGAGAGAAGCAACATGGGGAAAAAAACTACTTGACCCCATCCACAAGAACCTACTTTTCATAAATGTATCTGTCCATGACAAAGTCCTGTCTTCACAATAAGGATGCCCTCCATCATGTTGTGTGGTACTGCCACTGTGCTAAATGGGATAGATTCAGCACAGACCTAGCAACTCAAAACTGGGCATCCATGAGGGGCTGTGGGCCAACAGCAGCAGAATTGTGTTCAATCACAATCTGTAACCTCATGGCCTGGCATATATCTCATTTTACAATAACCATGAAGCTGGGGGATCAACCCTGAAAAATGCAGGAAAGCATGCCAAGAACAGCACCAGGCATACCTGGAAACTATATCGCCATTCCTTCACTGTTGCAGGGTCAAAATCCTGGAACTTCCTTCCTAACAGCACTGTGTGCATACCTACATCACATAGGCTGCAGCGGTTCAAGAAGGCAGCTCAACACCACCTTCCCAAGGGCAATTCACGGAAACACAGAGTCACAGAATTGTTACAGTGCAGAAGGAGTCCATTCTGCCCATCGTGTCTGCACCAGCTTGCTCAGCATTTTAACTTAGTGTCAATCTCCTGCCTTTTCCCCCGTAACCCTGCATATTGTTTCTATTTAAATAACCATCCAATGCCCTCTTGAATGCCTCAATTGAACCTGCCTCCACCACAGTTCCAGGCAGTGCATTCCAAACCCTAACTACTCACTGCGTGAAAAAGCTTTCTCTCACCTTGCATTTGCTTCTTTTGCAAAACACTTTAAAACTGTGCCCTCTGATTCTCGATCCATTTACGAGCGGGAACAGTTTCTCCCTATCTACCCTGTCCACACCCCTCCACACAGGGATGGGCAATAAATGCCGGCCTAACCAGCGATGCTTACATCCCATGGAAGAATAAATGGATTTGATTGTTTGATGAACCATTTATTCCTTTGCGTGAATGCAACTGGCTGGTTTATTTAAATGTCCTTTTCTTCCACAGCTCCCTGCAGAGCTCAAGGACCGCCTGAATTGCTGAGTTGAGCTGGTTGCGATGGAAGGAGCTGGAGGTTGCTCCACAGATTTTCGTAATTCCAATTTTCCTAGCTAAACCCTGTTGCTTAAAGCATGTGAGGAGGTAGTGATAAAGAAATGCTGATGGGTTTGATGGTGTCGTTGTTTAAGTAACTCTCAGAATCACTGCATACTTTGTAAATCAGAACAAAATCTAAAAAGAATTTAACATTCTCTTCAAAAGAGACCGGGGGACATTATTCTTTATATTCCTATAATTTTATTTTATAACATTTACCACTGGGAATTTGCAAGAAGTTATTTCATTTAGCAGGTGTCTTGCCATTGCGCCTGTTAAGCTAAGTAAATCTTTTGATGTAAAGGTGTGTTCCCTAAATTAGGACAGGACTGTGCTGAATCCCACTAGCTGCAGATTGATCTCTTTCTCAAACTGTGATTTGAAATTTTAATTAGAGCCCAGAGATTAGATCACAGAGAATCTCTCACCTCTCAATACTCCAAACAGGTAAATTTCATTAAAATCCAAATTATTTTAGAAAATAAAACAAGATTCCCAACAATTATTACTGTTCTTGATCTGGAAGTCTTTTTTTGGTGTGGAGTGTAGCTTTGATTCCGACTTTCTGGAATTCCATCACGGATTCACCTTTGGTGGGTGTGTAACCTCTATTCCTGCTAAAGACCAAAGGGTTTATTTTGGTGAAAGGGTGAAAATGGGCACTAAATGATTGCTATGCTAATAAGACACCTGTTGGAGAGTCTGGTTTTAGCACAGAATTTTGGTCCTACTTACTGACTGCTAGAATCTGCAGGAAGTTGCCAGGAAGTGCTAAAACAGCTTTTGTACTCAAGTGCTGAGTAGTCCTGTTTTTTATAGAGCAGCATGTGTGGAACCCAAATACCCACTTCCTCTGAAGGTGTGGAATGAGCTGGCTGACAAACAGGAGCATGTTTCAGAATTACTCAGGGACCAAGGGGGAGGGCACATAGGACATGGCACTGGAGGTCTTTGTGGAGGAATTCCAGAGGAGGAGAGAGGCCTTTGTCCTCTTGTCCTGCTCTGCTGCTGCTGCTCTGCCTGGCCTCATTCCTTCTGCAGACCAAGGAAGATCACTAGCAAGGTACTCATAATCAAGCACCCTCTTTATCCTGCAGACTCCTATAAAGTATCCAATAAGAGTAGAACAACATTCACTCTTTTTAGGTGAAGTCCTTAGAATATTTTTGGAGTAAGGTTTGATAGATGAAAGGTGACATCTTGACAGTGTCTCAGGAAGACTGCTGACGTGTATCAAAAGTCCTTTTTAAACCTCCAGCAGCAAATAAATAGTAAAAGGCAATGTACCTTTAAGTAGTGCTCAAAATCCTCAGCAATGACGTATTTACTCCCAATCAGCTCAGCATTGTTGGGTCAAGTGCCATCTACCAAAATGTCCTGTAGCCTTATTAATGTGTGCTCGCCAGCGATTTAAGTGGCAATCAGTTTCTTAATGATCTGGGCAGCTGCTCCTAGTGCAAGTTTTAACTTCTTCACCAAGATGATGATTTGTGTTAAACAAGAGATAAATGAGCTGCTCATCTCAAGATCCCATTTTGACTACCTCTAGGCTCGTTAGTGCCTGAATAGACCCCTAAGCCTCCAATTTTAACTTCCTGGTGACTGACCTCATATATGGTCCTCTTTCCAGCACCTCGGAAACAAAGCTAGAAGGGAACGAATTCTCCCTTTAAAAAGATGCATTTCCAATTTAAAGATGCCTCTGGCTGATGTGGATTGGTGTCTTGTCTGTTCAGCAGTTCAAAGGAAAACTTACGGTGAGATTATAATGAGGCCTGGGAGTTAAAATACCCAGGTCCATTTCAGTTGAAAGCGGGCATGCATTGAACTGAAATCAAAACCTGCTTACATAAAAGTGACCCAGTGTGGAAACCGGGGTCCAAAGCTACTGCTTTGAGGTTTTCAAGGGAAATAGATGGAACTGTAGAACGTGATCGCAAATGATTGGATTAAAATGTAATAAAGATGGAATTTGACTTTTTCAGTTACTGTACAGCAGCGACCCTGCTCTTCCAACACTAAAGACCTAGTTGTTATTTCCTCTGCTTCTATTTGTTGGATCACGACAATCATATCTGGGGATATCGGAACTCAGGAGAATCTTCTTAGATAAATACAACAGATGCTGGAAATCTGAAACAAAAACAAAAACTGCTGGTAAAATTCAGCAGGTCTAACAGCATCTGAGGAGAGAAAGACAGTCAACGTTTAACGTTAAATGTTAACTCTGTCTTTCTCTCCACAGATGCTGTCAGACCTGCTGAGTTTTTCCAGCAATTTTTGTTTTTGAGTTGTCTTCTTAGTTCCTGTGTTTATGGCACTGCAAAAAACCACTCTGAATTGTCGCTTTCTCATCACTACCTCTGGACTTGCTGCATTCCTGAATTGTGCCCTCTTGGGGAAAATCAGTGCTGATCGAATTGTTGGTTTAGCTGTACAGGGCCAGTGATGAAAATGTTTCTATTTCACTGAGCTGAAGATAGGTTTAAATATCTTGGCATGTTATATCAGCCAGGCCTAACGGAAACAGTTTGCACTAACATGGATGAAATACGAGTGAAGATTGAAACCCGTCTAGCCAGCTGCTCACCTCTCATACTTATAGTACAAGCAGGGTAGACTGCATTAAAAGTTTATTGCAGCACAGATCAATTGTATTCCTAATATTTTGCTTTACTTTTTTCCCTGGTGTGATTTAAAGAAAAAAAATTCACTTGTATATGACCTTTTTTGAAGAAGAGACCATCATGAATGGGGACTGAGTATCATGCCCAGGTGACAGGTCAGACAGCAAATCCTACTTGTAATAGTAATTAAATCACAGTCAATCTGGCATGATACCCTTTGCTTTGGGCCATGGGAAGTGGAAGATAACCTTTTGATGAAAGGGAAAGCCATCAAGGGGTACAGTATACAAAGTGGAAGGCTGGCTTAAAGATAAGGAGGTTTAAATAGGACTTAGGACACTCCATCATCCTATACTCTTCATAGGAAACCCTTCCAAATTGCACAATAACAACAAAAACTTGTATTTATTTACTGCCTTTATCATAGTAAACCACTCCAAGCCCCTTCACAGGAGTGATATTGAATGAAATTCAATACCAAGCCACATAAGGAGAAATTAGGGCCAATGCCTGACTGCTCGGTCAAAGATGTAGGTTTTAAGGAGCATCTTAAAGAAAAAAAGAGAGACAGAGAGGTTAAGGGAGGGAATTCCAGACCTGAAGGCCTTGGCAATTGAAGGCACGGCTGCCAATGTTGAAGTGATTAAAATCGGAAATCAGAATTGAAGGAACGCAGATATCTTGGAGGGTTGGAGACGAGTAGAGACAAGGAGGGGAAAAGGCCATGAAGGAATTTGAAAATGAGGATGAGAATTTTAAGATTGAGGTGTTGTTGAACCATGAGTCAATGAAGGTCACTGAGCACAGGGCTGATGGATGAAAGGGACTTGGTGCGAGTAAGGACGCGGTGAGCAGAGTTTGGAATGACCTCCAGTTAACGGTGGGTAGATAATGGGAGGTTAGCCAGGAGTGCATAGGAATTGTCAAGTCTAGAGGGGACAAAGACATGGACAAAGATTTCAGCAGTAGATGAGCTGAGGCAGCGGCGGAGTTGGGTCAGGTTATGGAGGTGGAAGTAGGCACTCTTACCCATATTGTAGATGTAGGGCAGCAAGCTCATCTCAAGGTCAAATATGACACCAAATTTGCAAAGAATCTAGCTCAGCAACAAGCAGTTGTCAGGAAGAGGGATAGAGTTGGAGCTTGTGGCAGGGATCTAAAAAAATGGTTCTGGCCTTCCCAATATTTAATTGGAGGAAATTTCTGTCCATCCAGTACAATATGTTCAAGAAGCAGTCTTAATAATTTAGGGACAGTGGAAGGGTCGAGAAAGATGGTGGTGAGGCCAAGCTGCATGTTCTTTGTGTACATGTGGAAATATGTTGTCTTTTTGGAGTTGTCACTGAGGAGCAGCATGTAGATGAGAGGTTAGGGCAAGGGTAGATCCATCAGGATCAGATGTAATGTCACTAAACACATTATGAGGGGCAAGAGGGGAGGTAGGAAGGAAACTTGAGAAAGGTGCACATTTAGGGCTAAGGGAGGTGCAATCCTGAGAGGAAGTTTGGCTTTGTTGGCTAGGGAAAGGGAAGGAAGCCACAGAGGCAACTGATCAGACTGTCTGAATCTTAGTGACAAAGAAGTTCAGAGCTCCTCAACATCTGTTGCTGGAGGCGAGGATTGAGGTGACAGAGTCAACACAAGATGCCAGCACCTTTATAATGTTGGATGGCTAGTATGCTTTTGTGAAATTTTATGCTAATTTGCCAGTAATTTAAATAAAATTCAATTAGTATTGAGCAGGCCTATTGCTGATGAGATAGCCTGACCATGTGTTTAGTGACATTTTTCATGATAGGCCTACTGTACATCAAGCAGGGGATTTATTTTCTGCTGTGAATGCCTACTGAGGGACAGAAAATTGTGACACATTAGTAGTTGTTCTATATGCATATCCTCACCAAAATCCAACCTATAGATGATAAGCCAGGCCATTTGTTTGCTGTTTTAAAGCAGATGTTAACCTGCTTATTTTAAGCACATTTACGTTTCTGCTAAGACAGGAGACAACAGAAAGTAAGGTGAATATGTAATGAGTTCATCAATGAACATCAGCCACAGTCGATTCTAGACTTCGGTTTCAGAATGAATCACGGGTCTCGTATGAAAACAGTAACTGCGTAACTTCATTATAGTAGCTGTCACAACGCCTTAGCATCTTCAGAAACTGGCTTTCCATGTTGCCATGGCTTTATGGCATTTGTTATTTATTTGCTTTTGGAATAAGGACCTGATACAAGGACATGATGAACTCAATGGCCTTCAGTGTTGTAATTTTTTTAATGATTTCTATGTTTCCACCCCAAGGTACTACAAGAAGTAGGTGAGACAATTGTTAATATGATAGCCATAATTTTGCAAAACACTCTTAAGTCAGGGATTTTCTCTTTGGATTTCAAAATTGCTAATGCCACTCCACGATTTAAAAAGCATAAGAGAGATAAGTAAGAAATTATAAGCTCGTGAGTGTGAAGGCAGTGTGGAAAAGTTACAAGAGTCTGCTATTAGGGCAAGAGTGACTATGCATTTGAACAAATATGAGCTGATCTGAGTGAGCTAGTATATATTTCTAAAAGAGCAAATCATGTCTAATGAATTTAATTAATTTTTTTGAGGAAGTAGCTAGTGTGCTAGATAAGGCAATGTCTATGAATATTATTTATACGGAATAGTAGAAGGCATTCAACAAGGTTCCACATAAGAGACTTAACAAAAGTGAGAGTGTTTGTTTGGAATTGGAGGCAACCTATTGGCCTGGATAGGGAATTGGTTACGGAGTAAGAGACAGAGAGTAGGGATAATGGATATGTATTCAAATTGGCAGGATATGATTAGTGATGTCCATCAGGGGTATGTACTGGAGTGACAGCTTTTCACTACATTTATAACTGACTTGGAATAGAGATCTGTATATTTAGATTTGCTGCTGGCACTAAGGGCAGAATCTTCGGCTCGGCAGGCGGGGCCCACCCTGTTCACCGATGCGTAAAATGACACGTGGTGACATCGGGCGTGCGTCCTGATGACACCATGCGTCATTCAGATCTTCAGTTCAGCAGGCTTGGCTGTGTGCCCGCCAAACTGTCAAAGGCCTATTAAGACCATTTAAAAACCAATTAAAATAATTAAATGAGCTGCCCGTCCAACCTTAAGTTGGTGGGCAGGCGAAGAGCCCAGGCAGCCTTCACATTTTTCATGGAACCTCATCCATGGGCAGGATGAAGTTTCATGAAGGTTTTTAAAGTTTAATAAAAATTTGCAATAAAATTCATTGACATGTCCTAGCTCATATGACACTGTCACATGAGGGGACAGGTCTTAAAAATTATTTTTTCTTTATTAAAATTTTCCAAAATCAAACTAATCTCCCTGAGGTAGCTCCATGCCTCAGGGGGATTTCTGCGCTCTATCTCACGCGTGCGCGAAAGAGCGCAGGCCCCAACTCAGCCTACTGCCCCCGCCTGATGCTTCCAGGAACCTGATATACTTGCATGCTGCAAGCTAGGGTTGTAACGGATAGCGTAGATCATCTAAGCTTTTGCACTACTTACCTTTTTGTGTCAGTTATTGGTTATTCCTGTAAATTTAGGGCAATATGACCACTGCTGGGCAAGTGAGCATTGACATGCAGCATCTTATATTGATGGCTGCAAATGAGCTGAGTATTCAGGGAATGGAATCCTTTGTGATTGATCTAAGTAATGGCATTGTGACATCCATAATTTGCCATTGTTAATACTAGAGTTCTCACTTCAGAGGACACTTGTCCAAAAAGACATGGGTCATACCAAAATTCCAGATGATAGGAAAGAGAGCTCTACACCAAAATGAAAGAAGGCATTTCCTGGATCAAGAACAGTAGCAAATATTGGGAATCCTCTTGTATCTTTTGAGTAAAAATGAACTTGAGTAAAATTTAAATAAAACTTAGCTGTTCCAGGTGCTGAGGGGATGTGGTGAGCTATTCCTTAATCATATTGCTGAGCCCTAATGAAAAATTTTATCATAACTGAAAGACAGGACTTGATTTACAGCAAGTGGAATTCAGCAGATTCCATTCTCATTTAGGAATTACTCTTTCTCACACTTGGATTTAGCCCCAAAATGTGCAAACCTGCTGGTTTACTTTCTGCAAATTGCTCATGATAAACCTTGATTACACATGATCTTCAATCTGGCAGTGCAGAGAAAGCGGAATGATTTTTACCCTCACCAAAAAATAAATAATTGAAGAACAAACAGACTGGGTATAATCTCTTCCATTATTTATTTTTTATACTTTGAGTTATTCAACCTTTCCCTCAATCAGGGACACAGTAACACTACCTCTCTTATGGCTGAGATCAGCTAACTCAGTGTAAATCAAGAATTAAAGTATTGACTGGAATGTGCATATATAATGTCTCCTGGTCAATGTTTATCCCCCAATGTAAAATGTCTCATAACACTATGCCCAAGAGGAGCAGAAGAGTTCTCCCAATATACTGACTGATATTTATCCCTCAATCAACATCACTAAAAAGCAGATTATCTGGTCATTATCAAATTGCAGTTTATGGGAGCTTGCTGTGCAGAAATTAGCTGCCACGCTTATTACATTACAAAGTATCTACACTTCAAAAGTACTTCATTGGCTGTAAAATGCTTTAGGATGTCCTGAACTCATGAAAATGCTATATAATTGCAAATCTTTCTTTATATGGCAGCTGTGTACATGGATTTTTGTCACACCTTGATGTGTAGCAGGACAACTCACCTCCCCCAACCCCATTAGAATGAACATTTTCCATTACGTTTGTTTTACTTTAACTTAACTAATCATTGTTTTGCTTTATATTTTCCCATCATTTGCAATAGTATCAGTTGTCAGGGAAATTTCACTGAAAAGAATATGCTGCCAGTGATTGTTTTAAACGTTGTCCATGTTTACTTTATGTGGCTAGTTCGTTCTATTAAATAGTCCATTAGAAATTTGCGTGTAGCTGCTGTTTTATTAATTAAATATAACCATCATAGAACAGGAAATTTGATACTAAACCAAAAAGGGAAATGATGCAGTTCTTTGGATATTCAATTAAGTTAATGATTTTTGGCACTCTTGAAAAGCTTATAGGGTAGGAAACAGTTTGTTGTGTGTCCTGGTATGCATTAGGAATAATTGGTTTAATTGTAGTAAAGCTTGTGTGTGGTAACACTAAAATGTAACAGATGGGAATATAAACCTTGAAAAGAACAAGAGAGAAAATGCAATGGATCCGTATGCGAGCATTGTAATGCAGGAATGTCCTTGATACCCATATGTCAAGATCTGACTATGTTGGAGTAAGATCTATTAGCAGACACAGTACATGCAGTTTTCAGCTGGGGGGGTTCACTGGGTACCAGTCAGCATCAAGGGATCCTGGTTGATTTTTCTTTTCTTTAGTCACAGAACAGTGAGGGAGAAATGCAAGTGGTGCTGCTGTCTGACACTGAAGGCACAGCACAATGTGAACATTGGTCTGAAGATATTGACCCAATTAAAATGAGGGCCTTGGGCCTATTCTGCATGAAGGCAGCAAGCTGTAAATGACATTTGGTCATGAACTGCAGATCTGCCTTTACCTATTGAATGAGCATAGCTATTGGGGGAATCATTTGAGGGATTACTAAATGGGAGCACTTTCTGGTGCCTCACCTAGCAAAGGCAAATGGAGCAGAGTTCAATGCAGTTTGCACTGATCTCAGTCCAGGTAACATTAGACATGCTATAATTGGCCTTGGTATTCTTGGACTAAGGAGGGAGGTTTTTTGGTTCTGTTCTCTATCCACTGATCCTGCTGGAAAATTTGTATTGATGAAGACCAAATGAACACAGGATTGGGGTCCACAGCCAAATAAGTTGTTAACATTTCGAGTTCATATGACTCTTCATCAGAACTAAGGAAAAATAGAAATGAGGTGAAATATAAGCTGTTTGAGGGGGATTGGCTGCTCCCAATGCGGTTTCCTCTACATTGGAGAGACCAAACGCAGACTGGGTGACCGCTTTGCAAGCATGACCCAGACCTCCCTGTCACTTGCCATTTCAACACACCACCCTGCTCTCATGCCCACATGTCCGTCCTTGGCCTGCTGCAATGTTCCAGTGAAGCTCAACGCAAACTGGAGGAACAGCACCTCATCTTCTGATTAGGCACTTTACAGCCTTCTGGACTTAACATTGAGTTCAACAACTTCAGATCATGAACTCTCTCCTCCATTCCCACCCCCTTTCCGATCCCCCTTTTATCTAATAATTTATATATTTTTTAAATATATATTTTTCATTTCCCACCCATTTCTAATTTTTTAAAATTTATTTCCATCCATTGTTTTATCTCCACCTTTTAGCCTATTTCGACCCCTTCCCCATACCACCCCCACTAGGGCCATCTGTCACTTGCTCGTTCTGCTTTCTACCCTTAATGTCACTATTAGCATGTTCCATAGCTAATATCACCACCGTCAACACCCCTTTGTCTTTTTGTCTATGACATCTTTGGCAATCTCTTCTTTGCCTCCACCTATTACTGGCCCTCTATCCAGCTCTACCTGTCCCACCTCCCTCAAACAGCTTATATTTCCACCTCATTTCTATTTTTCCTTAGTTCTGATGAGAGTCATACGGACTCGAAACGTCAACTGTCTTCCTCTCCGTAGATGCTGTCAGACCTGCTGAGTTTTTCCAGCTATTTTTGTTTTTGTTTCAGATTTCCAGCATCCGCAGTATTTTGCTTTTATCTAAGTTGTTAACATTCACTCTCATAGGAAGAATACGCAACTGGGCGATATGACTGATGTTGTGGAATCATATCTCAAGAAAGACAATGAAAAATCTGGGAAGCAATCACCTGGAGTTTTGTTCCTTTGAGATTATTGGGATTCCATTTCCAATCGCAATGTCTCTAG
The DNA here is from genome assembly GCF_964194155.1 of Cetorhinus maximus. Lineage (NCBI taxonomy): Eukaryota > Metazoa > Chordata > Chondrichthyes > Lamniformes > Cetorhinidae > Cetorhinus > Cetorhinus maximus. The sequence continues at coordinate 50,743,612 of NC_135884.1, read as the reverse complement.
AATGGGATTGTGCGATGGATTATGATGAAAAGTTTTTATTCAGAATGTTGTCAGGCTGCCCCTAATAAACAGTAATAAGATATGGAGAGAATTGGGAACTGAGAGACATAAACTCAGTGTACATAACAGTAAGAGAATTATTTGAATTGAATATATTTTCTCTTTAAAGATGATTTTGTGGTGCCTGTGACACAGGATATAGGATTGTTTTCTGTTTAATATTATTACAGTTATTATATTATGTGATGACGTTCTATAAACTAACAAATTTAGAATAGCGGACAAGGCAAGGAAGTTTGAATACATCAGTGATTTTTATAAATTAAAAAGACATAAAATGAATCATTAAACAGACACTGCAATTGTCTGTGTCGCAATGGGCCAACCACATTGCGACAAATGAGGAGAATTCTGTCAAAATGTTGAATTGTGCTGCAGTACACTGAGATGTTTATCAGATTCAGGTAAAAGCAAATAGTTAGGGTAAATGTTTCTTTCTCCTCAGCTCAAGAGGATCTGAGATCTTGCACATGGAGACATTTTCATCAATCACAAAATTACATTCATGTCACATCCTTGGAAATAAGCTACAAGTGTAAGAATGCAATTAGAGAAAGATAAATCTGTAACAAAAAGAGTGCTATCTGTCTGGCGATGTGTGAGTTAAATGTGTCATAAATTGCTTTTCACCCAAAGTTCAAAACATATAGAGAAAAAGACAAAAGAAGACAAAATGCTGTAAATCTGAAATAAAAACAGAAAAATGCTGGATGTGCATTGGTACCTGAAAGGGAAAAGAAAGACTTGCAGTTATATAGTGCTTTTCAGGACCAAGGGTGTTCCAGAGCACTTTACCATGGCTCCCCCCCCACCCCCACCAAAACACGAAAGATTGGGTAACATTTTGGGGGGACTTTTATTACTTGTAAGAGTGAGTAGGTTTGGGAGTGGGTGGTGTGGGGTGGGGTAAAATCGCTGAGATTGACAGTGCAATAGGAAGCTGTCTCCAACCTGCCAACTTTCACATTTAACTCCAGCATTTTAAGCTGCGTGTGAGCAACCCTTTCACGAGAGGCGGGTTCATCATTTCAATATGGGAATAGATGATTAAGAGCTTTTTAAATGGGCTTTCAACTTTAACTGTAAATACAACGGTTAACCAGGCTTCCTGGAACTTGCCAGTGAAAACAAGATGAGAACACGGTGACAATTGAGGGGCTGAGGAAATGACTATTAAAAATTCCTGTAAGTGCTGAGACAGCACAACAGATTTCTTGCCTAAAAAGCCTAAAAAGGTTTTTTCTCAGGGTATTTGTTCTGATAGGTTAATTTTACTATTTTACAAGTATGTTACTACTGTAAGTAGTATAAGTAATATAATATAAAGTATTTTACTACTTTGGAGGTCACTCTCACTGCACTGGAGGTTTTGTGCATCTTATATCCACTTTGTAGCTGTGATCAATCGGATCAGGATGAGTGCCGCTTATCCTGTTCTCTCCTGGGCTTCAGATGAGGATTAAGATGACCAGCAGAAGCAGCAGGAAGAGCACCAACAGCATGAGACCAGAAGCAGGACCACAGTCAGCAGGAACAGCTTTCTTTCCACATACTTCTGCCCCAGAGGAGAGAGGGGATAAGCAGGGAAGTGCATCTTGTAGGAGGTAATACCTGCATCAGAGGATCAGCTTCTTGGATATGTCTGAACTCCAATACCTCAGGAGGTTCAAGGGCTCATGTCAGGTCATGGCAGACATTTGCAGGCTGCTGGAAGACCTGGTGGCCATGCTTTTCCAGTGGCTGCTAAAGTGACTGCTGCCCTCAACTTCATTTCCTCAGGGACCCTCCAGGGATCAGCTGTCGAATGTCCACAAATGCACTAAACAGGCGGCTGATACCATGTTTACCAGAGCAGGCAATCATGTAGACTTTTTCACTGATGCCAGTTAAACTCAGCTGGCGCTAGGGTGTGCGTCTCTGGTTGGCTTCTCAAGTGCAGGGTATCATCAAATGCATGCAGGTGGCAATCAAGGCACCCCTGGATCACCTTGCTGACCGGCTGCTTGGAGACAAGGGCTACCTACTGAAAACATGGCACCTGTGAGAAGCCTGAGCAATGAAGCCCAATAGCACTACAATCAATGCTGTATGACAATGAGATGCGTCATTGAGCTCAGCATCGGCATGCTGAAGATGAGCTTCAAGTACCTTGACAGATCGAGAGTATACAAGCTATTGGTGAAAACCTGTATACACACGTTGAACTGCGACCTTTGATCTTCATGCAGGTAGCCAGTCTACACATAAACAAATACATCATTGAAAAGGCCTGCAACATCATACCACTCATGCTTGAGATAGACTCCTCCAAGCTCTCTGCAAAGCCTGGGAAACCTGCCAGTACCTCACGCATTCTTTACTGCTGCTCCAGTAATCTTCATCGATAGCAGCCACCACCTCCCCCCCTCCCTGAGATTCAGCTTCTGTGTTCACCTATCAAAGAATGGAGCACCCTATGCTCTTCACTGCTTTCCCTGTCTCCACCATCTGCTCTTGCTTACTTGTGATGTGTAAGGTACCAGGTGAAAACCCAATTACATGTCTCAACAGCCCCACAAGGCTTGTGTAACTGAGCTGGTGCATTGTCTGTATGAGTCCCGTGACAATGCGCCCTCAAGAGTCTTTCACCTCCCCTGAGGAATCCTCAGCATTCCCCTGGACCATTTGTGTGGGACATTTGATAGCCCCCTGGGAGACTGAAGACATATAACTATCAAGTTAAGGCTATATTAAGTGAACATTGACCATATTATACGGGCTGCAGACATCATGTCAATTTGAGTGAGTGTTGTATGCCATGTGGCTGTCTGATATTTAATTCTGCTACCAGGTAGCTGGGAAACCCCATCTTGAATGGCCAGGCGTGCTGAGACTTGGTTTATCTTCAGGGAATCCTTCTCTGCAGCTGAGATAATCAGAGGGACACCACAGCCCTGTGACTCTCCCTGGCGTTCTGTGCTCTCTCCTTCTGCAAGGAGTGAAAGAAACAAGCTATGAGTGAGAATAATGGAATGAATTGAAGTGATCAATGGTTCTTGAGGGTGGCTATGGCGAGAGGCATGAGATTACATTAAAATGAGATTGCATGTCAGTGATGGATGGACAGATAGGGATGTGAGGAAATGTATAGACAGAGAGGGATTGGTGTATCTGTGAGGTAAATTGTTGTGAGGAGTGAAGTGCTGAAGTAGACTTAGGAAGGAGAGTGATCCACACGTCCGGATGTAATTGAATATGCCATTGTACTCACCTTTCCTGCCATGACTAAGTAATTGAATGGCTTCCAGGACTGTATTCAAGGACAGTGGTACCACATTTCTGCTGCTCACCACCTTAACGATCTCCAGCCACACCTTCCTGCTCTCTGTTTCAGACTTCTTCCTCCCTTCAGCAGAGAAATGTATCTCTCTAAGAGCCTTTACTGCAGCATCTGGTTTAGGGAGGCATCTGTGAAACGAGACACAGCCATGCCACATTGGGATTCCATAACACCTGTTGCTTCCCCATCTCCACAATCCATTAACTATCATCTTTGCAGTATCCCTTTAAATAGTTCAGCTGAACTGAATCAATTGGTCAGGGACCTAGAAGTCAGATGCAAGTGAGTGTCTGGGTTAAAGAAACCACTGACAGACACACTGCCATTACTCCCAGGTTCTCTGAACACTGGACAACTCCACCCCCCCTCCCCAACTCCCTGTGCCTGGAACTCCACCCTTTAAGTGGGATCCTTAATCTGTTTTTCCTAAGTTACAGCTGCAGTCCTATTCCTTTATTTGAAAGCATTGTAGCTTGAAGCATTAATACTTCTACCAGACTTTATAAAGCCCCATTAATTTCAGCTGAAACCAGACTCCTTACTGGCCACAAATTTCCCTTCTCTAGCACCTGTTTTTTTTTGGTGCAAGGAGTGTCATTTGGATTCAAAATGGAATCAATGGCAAACACACACCTGGTGTGAACTACACTGGATGTCAATTTGGTGTGGGTGTTAGCGCATGAAGAAGGAATGTCTGCTGGAAGTGTGCAGAGAAGCTAAATCATAATTTCAGTTGGTTGCGTAACCCTGATTTGGTGCCAGTGCTGCCATTTTTGGAGTTCACTGCAAGATTCTTAAAGACACACAGCTGAATACACATTTAGTAGCAGGAAGGATTCCCAGTGCTATTTAATGGGATCATCAACTCCTCACAGGTTCGTTGCTGATTGATTTCTATAGGCTGTGCTGTGTTTGTAGAAGTGTTTGGTGGTTTTTCAAACACATTAAAGTTACAGGAAGGGGTCTGGCTGAAAAAATTGCCCAGATTTAAAGGATTTTGCACAAAATTATTACGTCCAGACCCAGGTGCAGTAATATGCATCCCTTGGACTGTAGCATGACAGGGAGTATGAACAGGGGTAACACAGAGGGAGTAGGGGGAGGGCAGAATGGGTCTCAGCAGGATGCCATATCCATCCAGAGTGTTCAGGGAGCAATTCTCCTACCTGAACCTCCAGAAGGAACAGTGTGTCAGGTGTCCACGCTTCATTAAAAACATTCTCACTGAAATCTGCCACCGGCTAAACCTGACTGCAACCTCAGAATAGGGCAAGAACTGCATTGCCAGTGGATGTAAAGGTGAATGTGGTCTTGAATAAGCTTCATCCAGGCTAGAGCAGGTGATATTTGCAACATGTCCCAGTTTGCCATCCACTGTTGCATAAGGGGGACCACTGATGCTCAATAGTCCAAGAGAGACCATAAGACATAGAAGCAGAAGTAGGCCATTTGGTCCATCGAGTCTGCTCCACCATTCAATGATATCATGGCTGATCTGATAATCATCAACTCCACTTTCCTGCCTTTTCCCCATAACCCTTGATTTCCTGACTGACTAGAAGTTTGTCTATCTCAGCCTTGAATATCCTTAATGACCCAGCCTCTACAGCCGTCTGCGGTAAAGAATTCCACAGATTCACTACATTCCATTTTCTCTTGCCAGAGAGAAACAGGTAAAGCAATCGTACAGCTTCACACAGATAGTAGACTTCCTCATGGTGCAGGGTGCCATTGATTGGACACATGTCGCCTTGGGGGTGCTGCATGCCAACTCTGAGATGTACCACAGCTAAGATTCAGCTTTCTCAATGTCCAACTGATGCAACAAGATATTATGCAGGTTAATACTCAATATCCTGGCAGTAATCTTGATGACTTCATTCTGCAGCAGTCCACTGTTCCATTAGCATTTGAAACCACATGACAAGACAGAGAGTGGCTACTGGGCAACAAGGGCTATCTATTGATGACACGGCTCATGACCCTGGTGTGGAACCCACAAACACATGGGCAGCATGCATACAATGAAAGTCATGCTGCTACCACAGGAACTGGATCATTCAAGAGGAACCCTGCAGTACTTGAAAGAGTATATCTCAATATTGGTGGTGGTCCACCGCATGTCGGACAACCTCGCCATCATGAGGGCACAGCCCTTACCACCAGCTATATGATGGCCAACTGAGGAGGCAGAGGAGGAAGAAAGCAAACAGGGGAGGAAACCTCTGTCTGGCTGTCTGTGAGTGACTCATCTGATTGTGATATCAGTGCTGCAAGCCCAAATTCCCATTTACCAACAGTCCCAATAGTTACCATCACAATATTCACTTGGCTACAATGCAAAAATAAAATCCATCTCAATTAAGCATTCCAATCCAAATTTATAAATCAAACCATGCCATATTACATACAAACATCACCCTTGTGCATTTCCTTAGTGCCTGCCTTCTGTGCATCTTTGCCCATCCTAGTGCTCACATGTAGTACTCTCCAGTTACTGCAGCATATATGGTGGAAGGCAGTTGACTTTCAGTGAGGGTGACAGCAGTTGGCCTTGGAGGGCTGGCTGACAGGCAACAACAAAAGCAATAGCCGAGTGGAAATTGTGGAAGGATGAATGCTGTCACCCTGAGGTAGAACAGCAGTTTTGTGCTCCATCGAGCCACTGCCACTCACTCAGTAATCCTAATGATTTGTTGGAGCACAGATTACTGGACTGCTGGGAAACCCTGAAAGGTAGTTAGAAGACTGGTATCCACAGCCATGATGCTTGAGCCTGCATGGCCACAAGCTGAACTTGCATGACTTCAGTCTGAACTCCAACTATAAAATTCAGATGTTGGGTGGTTTCTCCTTGTGGTGCAATGGTCTTCCAGAGCTGTATAATTGTTCTCGGCGCCTGACTCAGGACTATCTGCACCAGCTCCCTCATACAAATTGTCTGGTGAGACTTTTAAACAGCTGTGGGTGGAGGACATCCCTCTTCCTCTTCACCTGCTCCACCAAGGCATCCACTGCAGCGTTGGAGAACCTAGTAGCCCGTTCTCTCCCCTCCTGCATCATAACTCACTCTTCTTTCTATTCAAACTCTCTTCCACAAATGATTCCGACATCTATTCCAACCCAAATGCACCTCCTCTTTGAGAAGTGCAGGTGGCTTTTAGTAGTCCTAGCCTTGCGCTAACTCAGGCTCCTGCTAAGGCTTGCAGTCACTCAACAATACACTTAGCATAGCAATCATGCAAATTAACAAGCGACACCAAGTTGGCATGCTGCCTACAGGAGGCAGCTGGTAAGGGTTAATATTTATCATGATCCACACGCCTATTTTCAAGGGCTATTGCATTTAACTCCCTCTCATTAATTGCTGCTATTCCATTGAAAGCTGCAATTCTTCCATTTAGGAGATGGTTGCCTATTTTCCTGCTTGTTTCCTATTCCTTCTTTAACACGTTGCTGCTGATTATAGCAACTGGATTGGCAAAAAGTAACCTGATAGTGAATGTACTGAATCTGCCATGATCTTCCAGTTCTTCCTCTCAGTATGCACTTATAATGACTCCACTGCTGTGACCTTTCAGAAGGTGCCGAATATAAAATTGTGGCAGACTTGATCTTCCCACTGCCAGTTTTAATACTTCAGTGACCAGCCGGCTGACTGCGCCAGCAGCCGTCCCTATCAGCAGGGGCTCTTGCTCTGTGATGCATGGTTTTTAGGCAAGGCCACTCACTAGAATGAAATGTTTCTAAAGAAAAAAAACAACCTTTTAATTCCATTTGACAAGGGGTTTAATTTTCATTCAATTAGCTGAAATATAGCTGCTATAAATGCTTGAGCTCCTCAAGGTGGATGAGATTCCAGTGCAATTATGTGATCTCATTGCATGTCAGCCTGCAGCTTGTGTTTTGGTTTAAAAAATGGCAGATGTAATGGAGCAGACAGAACACGGAGCCAGTACGACAGTATCATGAATTCTTCTATGAACTATCAAGACAGTATCAGATGAGAGCTTAAGTTCTCGATGACTCAATATTACTTTGTGTTACATCTCAAATTAAAAGTGTTACAACTTTCCATATATTTTCCCAACTAATGTCAAAAGAAAAAGTTGCCATCGACTCAGGCAATGTCATCACGTTTGTTTACCTTTAGAATTGTCAGTTTATATTGGAGGTGTGACGAGAAGCAGAGCCTGTTGTTAGGTCCGAGCCTGTAATTACAGTAACTAACGCATGGTCACTGACAGCTCTAAAGACAAATAGAAGACAGAATTCAGATCAATCTAATCTTGGTAACCAAAGGAAATATGATTATTCAAAAAATTCTTTTAATTTCTTGGAGTGAAGTTTATTGCTTTTCAACTTGGGCAATGTTACTGCTTGGATAAGGAATACAACCTCATTTCAGTGTCAGCAGCAAGAGCTGCCTTCACCGTTGTAGAAGATCCATGCTTGTGGTGGCACCTCCTGACATGTGGGCCCCTGCATCTGTCAGCAACACCCAAGGGCAATGTGCCTGGTTCACTAAGGCCACATGTCAGACAAAACCTGCTTTAAGTCAAAACAGATTCTGGCCTTTACAAATTAATCTAGCTCTTTTTTTTGTGGAGGGGGGGTGGGGCGCGGGGACTGCCACCAACTGCCATGTTGTTGTGAGGAAGGGGGTTCCAGGATCCAGCGACAGCGAAGGAACAGCGATATATCTCTAAGTCAGGATGATCCGTGACTTGAAGAGGAACTTGCAGCTGGTGGCACTCCTGACGTCTGCTGCCCTTGTTTCAAGTGGTAGAGCTCATGGATTTGGAAGATGTTGTCAAAGAAGCTTTGGTCAATGACAGGTCTTCCATCTGGTTTTATTCCTATTGGTTTTTGTAGCTATTTGGTACAACTGAGAAGCTTGCTAGACCATTTCAGAGGGCAGTTAAGTGGCAACCACATTGCTATGGGTCTGGTTCAAATATAGTGTGGACTGAGTAAGAATGGCAGATTTTCTTTCCTAAAGAACGTGAGTGAATCAAATCAATTTTTATGACAATCCGACAGTCGCCATCACTGAGACTGCTTTTTTATTTCACATTTCATTTAATTGACACAATTTAACTTCCCCAGCTACTGTGGTGAGACTTGAACTCTTGTCTCCAGATCATTAATCTAGATTTCTGGATTACTAATCCAGTAACATAACCACTATGTTACCAGTATAATAACACGCTTCATTTCAATATATTCTTGAATTAAAATCTAGACCCCACATTCACTTATACATGACCTGAATCTCTGTGGGATTTTGCACACTAGTTGGCTGCTGTTACTGTTGGCAGAGATTAATTCTGAATCATTACCAAAGGTCAAGGGGCTCATTTTCTGTTCAGCTATTTAACTTGCTTGATTACATCTGGTGCCATCATTTTATTGCAGAACCCTCCTGCTTAAAGCTATCTATAATTGGCAGGGCATTAGCAGAGGGATGAGAACAGGTTGCCCACCTGCCCTTTCAGCCTCAAGAGATGGATGGTGAATTGAAACCTGTCTGGGGGGAATGGAGAAATTTAGCTTTTGAATATGAAAGCCTATCTCAATTCATTGTTTTACAGTCTTGTTTCTTTCATAAATAAGGTAACTGATGCTTTTAATATTATAATCAGCTTTAATTATCTTGATACACCTATTTAAATGGTTCAAGGATTACCATTACTTGTAATTACATAAATTGTACCCAGGTTGGATATATTGAGTAAAATTGACCCTCAGCACAGATACATTTGTTTCAGTTTGAAAGTCATTGCTGACTTCCTGAGTGTGTTTGTGCCATTAACCTGGGCATGACGATACACGCATGGACATTAACATGTACAACAAAGCGAACAATGATACAATGTGGAATAGACAAAAGTAACAATTCAAAATAAAAACATAAGATCCTTTTGGAAGTGCCACTTCTCCTGTAACCAGCTTTGCTAACGTGACTGTTAGTGTCATGGGGTGGAATTTCGTTGCAGCGAGGAAGGTCCTGCCCACCATTTGGAGAACTGGTGGGAGCACTGTATCGCCTTGCCATGGGAGGCCCAATGCAATTACATGGTAGGCAGGCACTTACCTGGACAGCATCAGACCTCCAACTCACGTCTCCAGAAGGGCAGAAATCACCCCCCCTCCCCACCCTCCTGCAATGAGAGCTGCTGGCCAATCAGAAACTGGCAGCTCTCCAGTACCTACAACGCCACCAGGAGCAGTGGCCGCTACCAGTAATGCACTGAGGCCTTACCAGGGATCATCACTGGATCCCTGGAGAGAGGTAAATGGGGTGGAACAGGAGTTGCAGGGAGACATCGTTGGTGAGCGGGAAAGGGGCGTCAGATGCAAGACAGGGAAGTGGTTGTCAGTGGGCATCCCCCCCTTTCTGATGCCAGGTCCCTTGATCAATCACTGATTGTCCGTGAATGAAGGACCCCTCAAGTAGCCCGCTGGCAAATTCTATTGGGCTTGCCTCTCTGGAGACCTGTGTGAGTCCTGTTAAACCCCTGAGCCACCAATAAATACTAGTGGGCTCAGGGATATTTGGTTTCAAGTGGCTCATTAATGAGCCTAATTGCCTTCCTGTCGCTGACTAGATGCAGGATATTTTTTCTGCCTGCTGGAAGTTAGATGTGTGGCCTCCCACACGATACTCCAGGCCTACCTGCCATCTTGCCTGCTCCAGTGGGCTCCAGTAAAATCCACCCAGGGCATCTGGTTGTACTGTGGTTGCTTGGCACTCAGAAAGGCTTGAGCTATGTTTCAGCTGGGATACACCTAGTGAAGGTGAGTTCAGTACTTCTGCTACAATGCACATGAGAGTCAGATTGTTACCTCTATGTGCTGACTTTTCCCAAGTTTGTTTTTAATTGTGAGGTGGCTTCATTTCTGGATCTGTAACCCAGAGGTGAGAATGGAACACCTTCTTCTGGTTCAGTCTTCTGGAAGTTGGCCAATTATGATGCTTCTTCTGGGATTGCCATCCAATTAGGAACCAGTGGGCAGGTTGAGGGGGCAGGAAGGCATATCAGCGGGCACAATTTAAATGGCAGCAGACAGCCTTCACTGAGAGTACTGCAGAAGAGACTGGCACACAAAAGGATGGACCACAATGGAAGAGAGATGGGGAAGGGCAGCACCACGTTTCACAGCTGCCTCCCGGGTTGAAAGTAAGAAGAACACAGAGGCATGTCCTGTTTCCCGAGAGGGGGCATAACCAAACAGGCATGTCTGGAGGCTGCACAAGAGGTCAGCAGCTGGAATGTGGTCAGAAGGATCAGTGTACAGTGCAGGAAATGATTTATTGACCTTTTCAGGGCTGGCAAGGTGAGTGTCCTGCAATGCTCAGATGGCAGCCATGCATTAGTCACATCCTCAGCAGTCCTTGCATGGAATGTCTGAAACACAGGAATGTGTGCCCAGGTCCCTTCCTTAACTGTTGGAAGCACTCTTGTTTATAATTAAACAGATTAATGGTCACTGGCCTTTCTTGTGTGAAGGACAACAAATGTGCCAACGCCACATGATATGCACAGTAGACCTCTTATATTTAGCACACTCTTGTTCTTCACCTTGCAGGTAGAGAGCATGCAATGCCCAGGAGAGGAGCTGCAGCAGGGGTGGAGCCCCCATGCGGACAACCCTGATGCCAATGGAGGAGGAAGCTTTAGAGATTGGCAGGTTGGCAGCGGGCCAGGGTCTTACCAAAGGTGAGATTGGGTGTTACAGAGAGAAGGTGAAAGCACATCTTAACCATGCAATTGGGTTGGATTAGATCTTTCATTTGTGGAGTCCTATCTGTCAGTTCACAGTTGAACATCAGCAAGATTTCAGGAGATGCATCTATTGAAAGCTGTAAGCTTCACTAACTGAGGCAGTCTTCTCCATCCAGCAGCCACATGAGGAGGCAGTGCAGACTTCAAGGGAAGAACAGGACTCTAAGGATGCACTATTGCATGACTTGGCGCAGATACACACCCATTGGTGGGGCCTCATTCACTGATAGGATGGGGAGGGCACAAGGTGAGCAGCACATCATGTGAGCAGGAGCAGGTGGTGGGGGCAATTACAGCTGTGGGGAGTGCTCATTGGAGAACTGGGAAGAGCTCCAGTCTTGCTCAGCTCCATAATGCTGAGTGTTTGGGGGTTACATATAAAGTGGGTGCTTGTGGAACAGCAAAGGCCACCTGTTAGAGTTTCCTGAGGCAGTGCACATTGTTAGGCAGAATATGGAGGAATCCATCCTTATCAATTATGGGTGACAGACTGAAATCCTGCAAATTCCCCTGGAATGACCCACATATAAAGAAATTCAACACTGCCGTCACTTTCGCCAGTGGGTCATTACTTGCTCCTTGTGGTTTCAGGTCATCCTCCAAGGGCAGAATTTTATGCCCCACAGGCAGGCGCGTACTCGACCTGATCAGGCATAAAATAGCGCGTGATGACGTCGGGCGGGCGTCCCGACATCATTGCACACTCGTGCGATATTTTAGTTGGCGGGCACGGGCGACAGTTGGCAGCATTCCTGCTGACAATTAAAAGGCCTTTTAAGGTCATTAAAGTATTAATTAACTGCCATTTTTCGCTGCCTGTCCAACCTTATGGTTGGCAGGCAGGCAAATCGTCCAGGTGGCCTTTGGATTTTAGGAAACCTCATCCGTGGGCAGGATGAAGTTTCTGACATTAATTTAAAAAAAATGTTTTGACAAAATTTTTATAATGGGTAGAATTTTCTCCCTGTTGGGCGGGCTGGGCGGGAGTGGGTGTGGGCGGGTGCGCAGCTGATCACTGCCCGCAATCAGCTGCACACCGCCATTTTACATGGATGGGGCAATTAAGGCCCGCCCAGCGTGATGCGCACCCAGAAGCTCTCAGCGCTATCTGTGCGGGTGAGGGGAGGAGGGAGAGTTGGGGCCTGCTCTCTTTCACACATGCGCATAGAAGAGCGCAGAAACCTCCCTCAGGCAGCTCCGTGCCTCAGGGAGATTAGTTGGATTATGAAAACTTGAAAAAAAAGAATGAAAAAAATTAATCAGACCTGTCCCGTCACGTGACAGTGTCACATGAGCTGGAGACATGTCAATGAATTTTAATAAAAATTCTTATTAAACTTATAAACCCTTCATGAAACCTCATCCTCTCCATGGATGAGGTTCAATGAAAAATATGAAGGCCGCCTGGGTTCTTCACCTGACTGGCAACCTTAAGTCTCCTAATTAGTTTTTAAATGGCCTCTACATTCCTTTGACAGTTCGGCGGGCATGCAGCCGACTCTGGTGTGCACCCGCCGAACTGAAGATCGGAATGACGCCTGCCCGATGTCACCGCGTATCATTTTACGCGTCAGCATGCCAACCAGCAGATTGTGCCCAATGTTTCTGTTCATGTGAGTGAATCCTATGTGGGAACATTTTTTCCCGGTTATCAAAAGCTTTATTTTTGATTTTAAAACTCTTCAGCTCCCTGAGGTGGCTCCCTGCCTTCAGGGAGCTTTCAGTGCGCGCTCCCTGGCGCCTGCACAGACTTTTGCGCTTGTCCTCCTTCTGCCCCCACCCTGGCAGCACTGAGCCTTTTGGCACGCCTTTCACGCTGGCTGCCCGTTAATTGGGCAGCCAGCATGAAATCGTGGTCAGGGGGCCAACAGCGGGCAGCGGGCCGTTTCCCAGCCATTCCCGGGCCTGCTCGTTGCACCCGCCCAATGACCCGAAAATCTTGCCCCAAGAGTTTGCAGAAGTCTGTGACCACCTTGTGTGACAGCCATAGCCTTTGGAGGGACTGCTGACCCTTTATTTGTAAACCCTACATGGAGTGGAGTGCCTTCTCTCTCCTGGTGCATGGCCTTTCCCTCTGCGCTGTTCAGCTGTATGTGTGTGTGGTATTGTCACTGCAGCTGCTGTTCCTCTGCCAAGAGCTTCCCCTCCCCATATTGCTCCTCTGCGGACAGCCCAACCTTAAAGTAGGTGGCACCCATGTCACTGTGGAGCCCCAAAGACTCTGAGTTGGGAGTGTATTCTAAAGGGGGCTTCAGCGCGCTCTCTAACAATTTTAATAGTAGCAGTCTCACTTTGAAGGGTTCTCAAAATTCCCACATTTTTCATATCATCAACAAGGATATGACTTTTGGACTTTTATGGCAGAGGACCCAACTGCTGAGTTAAGTGTAGAACCCTGCAGACAGGAGGCTAGGCCCATGATGGCCTGGGACTGGACATGCCCAGGCTTGCTGAGTGCAGTATGGATTGTTTCCTGAAACCAGACAACGAGAGGAGACAGAATACGCATTCTTCCCTTTAAAACAATCAACCCAGAGAAAGACTTCATCTTACATGAAACTAAAGCCCATCAAAATCTTGAATAAATAATCGCTACTAACTACTAAGGCAGCAAGGCAGCAATCAATGCGATTATGCGAACCTATCAATACTCCACATATACAATGGCTTTCAGTTCAAGACTAGTTACGGGGACAGGAAAACAAGGATAAACATCATGCGAGCCCATTAAAAACAACGCGACAACAATCACCCGAAGAAGCCCAAATCAGACAAAGAACTAACCTTGATTTGGTTTCAGATAAGAAATTTGAAAAAAAACAGTATAACTGGGCCACCAGTTATGAAAGGGAAGAGATCTGGAGGGTGAGCAGTTTTGGAGCGGTTGAAGCAGAGTTTAAGCAGGGAGTTTAGCTGAGTCAAGCGGAGGAAGGAGATCTGGAGGTTTGCAGGCCTGCAGGCAACATCACGGCGAGGGGTACGGGGTGACAGGCTCAACCGAAGACAACAAGGCTGCAACCGCAGGCCTCCACGAAGATCGACCACCCACAACCGCGCCCTCCACCCAACTGAAGAACCTTTGCAGATTCCACAGACCAGGACGACGTGGGGATGGCAGGCCCCAGAGGACACAAAGAGCGTACCCCAAAACTGCAACCGGCTTACCTGGCTGGATTTCAAACTGTCAAGGAACCCTGGTTGGTGAGCATGAACCCTGACCTCTCCTAGTTCAATTTAGTTAGGTTTTGGGGGTGGGACAAGGGTAAAGGGATTAGTAGCGTGATTTTCCCTCATTATGCCGTGTGTTCCCCATTCTTAACTAAGTGTACTTTGTAGGTCTGTATAATCTCAATGTAATCCTAATGTTATAAGTTCATTTGTGACTTCAATAAACCCAGTTTTTTTTTCTTGCACCAAAACCAGTTGTCTGCTGCACTTTGTCACAACCCCCAAATAAGTCCAAGGTCTAGAACCCAGGAGTGGGAGCGATTTGGACCGCTCAGAAGTCAGAGGTGAAGCTGACACACCCCATCACCCCCTACATAATGGCGACCGCGACAGGACCTTGGCAAAAGAGATGCGATGCAGTGGACACTGATTTAGAAGAGCGAACTGTAATGGAAGAGAGGATTTCAAATTATGTGTTCAGTAAGGTGAATATGGAAAAAAAATGCTAAAAGCAATGGGTCACTAATCTGTTAAAGGCTAGGGGCCCGGTAGATGTTGCAGCTAAATGGGCAGAAGGAAAGGATCATAAAAAATCCATAGAAAAGGCAGTCTGGCTGATGTGCTTCAAGAAACAGATCCAGCTTTTGGACAGGCTCGTTGAAGCACAGGCAGCTGAGATTCGGCAGTCAGCCCTGGAAGTCCAAACAAAGGCCCTAGCAGGGGAGAAGTTACTGTTAGCATCGCAGGCTCTGAACCAGGAAAGGGTGCAGCTAGTGGGGGAGCATAAAACCCAGCAGGAATATTTACAGTGTCAGGTCACCGAGGCCAAGAACAATGAGCTGGGGATGCGGGAAAAGAATGCCCGCCTAGCAAGACAAGTAAGAGAGCAGGAGGAGAAAGTAAAAGGCTTACAGGCAGCCTAAAAGATAGTGAGCACACAGGGGTTTGAGGATGCAGACCATGGCCCCTACCAGAAGCAGATAGAGAGCCTGAACCTTGTTCTAAGGACAGCAAAAGGCATGTTGTGCCTCATAAACCCTAGTGCAGCCCAGGTCGACTTCACAGGGAACCTGGGGAGGACGGTTCAGACACCACAGGTAATGCCAAGGGCTACCCGGTTGAGGAGCAGGAGGGCCCATGACCACCACTCGTAGCGCCAAGCTTTAGCGAAATCTGGCAGGAGTGGGGTGGGGGGTGGCGGGGGGTGGTGGAATTAGGGGCAGAAGCTGAGGAGGAAAACTCCCAGCAAGAGAGGCTGGGACTGGGGCCGATGTGCCCGGCCCAGCAGCAAAGGTTCGGCCCGCCCGCTGATAACGGGGATGAGGGACCCCTCCAAAACCAGTTCATAGTTCCCTACGGCACCCAACAGCTTAGGGCCATGGTAAACCATTTAACTAAACTTGCGGCAAATGGGGATCCCTCGGTCCACTTCAGGGAAATGGAACAAGCAGCAAGCATCAACGAGTGCAGTGATGTTGAACAGGCCAAAATGCTGCTATTCTCCCTGGAGAGTAAGCTCTTCCAGTCCCTCTCTGACCAATGTAAGATGGGACAGTGTGATTATGGGGAGCTCAAGGAGGAAGTTCTTGAGGCCATGGGGATGAATGAGGGAAGTCCTTTCTCCTGGGTGGAAAAAACAGTGCAGCTCGTAGGAGAACCCCCGCAGGCTTTTGCAGACAGGTTGTGGCCGGTGTATAGGAGCGTATGCAGTGGGACGCCTAACCGGGCTAACCTGGACCAGGATCAGTGGGCCCACTGGCTCCGTTGCCTGGTGGCAAACAGCTTGCCACAGGTCAGGGTCATGGCAGAAATGTGGTTTGACCCAAAGAATCCCCTGACTACTGAACTCACAGTGATCAGACAATTGACCATAGCTTACCGTAATGGTAAAGGAACCGATGTACACCCACCTAAAGGGAAAGTGCATGAGGTGAAACCCGGCCAGGGTAGGAAGGAGTGGCATCAGAAAGGGAATAACCCTCCTAGCATTAGCTCAACTGTTATGGGTGTGGGAAGAATGGACACTGGAGGAAGGAGTGTAAGAATCCTTGGAAAGGTAACAAGGGAAAGAATTCGCAACCCCAGCCCAAAAGGCAAAGACAGGAATCTCTCCCGCCATGGTCAAGTCAGTTTTGGACGCCATGAGAACCTTATTGACTGGCCCAGGGAAGGTAGCAGCCACCACCGCCGCGCTGACCCCATCAGCCCCATTTAACCCACAACCCTGACCAGAGCCAGTGCAGCCTGTTTACCTGTGTTCCCTTACCTACGACTTATGGAACAGACCCCTCGTTGAGATGGAGGTAGAAGAGGTAAAGGGGACCTATCTGTTGGACATGGGAGCATCATGTACCATGATCCATTCAGCTAACTGCACCACCTCACCTCTATCTAATGGGGTCCCATACAGTCTGTCGGGATTCACAGGTAAAGAACAGGCTGGCTCATTTTCCACCCCGCTGACCATTTGTTTAGGAACACTCCGCTCTAAGTGGACCTGTATCCTAAGGAAGTGGGAAGTGGAGGGTGGAAAAGGGATCCTGAGAGCCGACTTTATTGTAGGCCACGGGATCCTAGTGGATTTGAGGAATCACTGCCTATGGGGGGCAAAAACAGGAAAGGAAGGAGGAGTAGTAGCCATCCCAGGGAAACAGGGGAAGGGGACCCTGTGCACCATGAAGCCTAAAGAGGGTTATAACCTCGAACTCACGGTCAGTAACACCCCAAGGGAGTTCCAGGCATTTGTGTGAGCCCACCTGGCCACATTTGCCACAGACACACAAACATGACTGTGAGAGGGTCAACGGGTTTGAGGTCAGTGTAGATGGGGACCCTATGGCCCGACCACAAAAGCAATATAACTTCCCCAGGGAAGCGGAGCCAGACATGGAAGCAGCCATGTCCTCCTTAGTGCAACACGGGGTCCTGAGAGCGATAGCCACCCATGTGAACTCTCCACTGTGGCCAGTTAGAAAACCAGACAACTCCTGGAGGGCCACAGTGGACTATCAACAGTAACATCCCAGCCTGTGCACCCATGGTAGCAGCAGTTGCCGACCTGATAGGAAGTATCCCAGCATCCGCGACCACTTTCACGGCGCTGGATATCTCCAACGGGTTTTAGTCCATCCCTTTAAGGAGAGAGGATCAGTACAAGTTTGCCTTTACCTTTAAAGGGCAACATTACACCAGGAACTGTCTGCCTCAGGGCTTCCACAATAGCCCCAGCATTTTCCACCAATGCATGGCAAACAGTTTAAAGGGCTTCAGCCAGCTCAGGCAGCCGGTACAATACGTGGATGACCTGTTCCTATTCACTGATTTGAGAGAGGAGCATGGCCCACTTCTGGCTGAACTGCTGGAACTGCTCGGACAGGAAGGTTTTAAAGTGAACCCAAAGAAAGCGCAGATCGGCCAGCAGGAGGTGAAATTCCTGGGCCTGACAATACGCGCTGGGGAAAGGGCCATAGATAAAGCTAGACGGGAAGCAGTACAGGAGTTACCAGTCTCAACACAGTCACGGGAGTGAGATCGTTTCTAGGGCTATCCGGGTACTGCAGAGACTTCATTGAGGACTATGCGGCCACAGCAGCCCCTCTGCTCCGACTCCTGCATAAGGGAGTGGAGTGGGTTTGGGATGAGGGGTGCCAGGCAGCATTTGTCAGGTTCAAGAAAGATCTGCAGACCGCACCAGCTCTAGAGGCCATATATGGAGGGAAAGAGTTCTTCCTGGAGGCAGCAGCCAGCGGGGGCAGCCTGAGTGCTGTGCTGCTCCAAGAGCGGCATGGCAAGCTGAGACCGGTGGTCTACTCCTCCAGGATACTCACAGATGTGGAGAAGAGCTACTCCAATTGTGAAAGGCACCTCTTGGCCACACATTGGGCTGTGAAAAGATCGCTGATCTTCACAGGCACCTCTCCCATCACCCTCCTGACCCATCACACGCCCACTCAGATGCTCCTGGACGGGAGAATTAAGGATGGGACAGTGAGCAGTGCCCGTATTGCTCGCTGGACCCTGCTTCTCTCACAGATGGACCTAAAAGTAAAAGGGCTCAGCGAGCCAAAGCTCGCAGCTAACCTGGTATATCCTAGAACAGCCCACCAGTGTTCCATAGAAGGGGTTTGGGAAGTAGACATAGATTTACGGGCCAGGATACACCCCACAGGCTGTGAAATCTATGTGGATGGCTCCAGCACAGTATCTGCTGGTGAGCGACTCACGGAGTGTGGAGTTTATGACCCAGCGGCAAACCTTGCCCTGGCAATTAAGCTCCCCAGCACCATGAGCGCCCAGCAGGCTGAACTGCCCGCAGTAGTGTACGTGGTTACACACCCCGGGATCTTCCCCACCCCATACACGATTTGCTCGGACAGCATGTTCACATGCAATTCGTGTACGGAGTACCTGGCCATCTGGTCCCACCGCGGATACACCTCCGCTGACGGGAGACCCCTCACAGTGAAACCCTTGCTGGAGAAAATCTTAGCAGCAGTGGGGGAGGAAGGGGAGGTTTTCATCCATAAGGTGATAGCCCATTCCTCCGCAGAACCCCGGAGTGAGGGCAACCGGCAGGCCGATGTGCTACCTAAGGAGGGTGCCCGCACAGGCATTTTCTGGGACCCATATGGGTCCTGTCCTGTAGCAGCAGTCACGGGTAGGAATGGGACATGGGGGAGTGCAGGGGTAGCTTTAACCCCAGACCTGAAAACGGTCCAAAGCCAAGACCCCGTCCTCAAGGCAGTCCTCAGAAGGGAAAAGGTTAGTGAGCCCTTACAGCACAGCAGCCCTCTCTGTAAAGGGAGGCATGCTGTTTAAGGGAGAGCAATGGGTAGTACAACAGCACAGGAGGGAATTCCTTCAACTGGCCCATGAGGGTCCAGGAGCGGGGCATCCTGGGCCTGAGACCACCTGGCAGCGGGTGGAACAGGCAGGATGGTGGCCAGGACTCAGGGAAGATGTCCGCGAGTTCTGTGCCAGCTGTCTGGTGTGTGCTGCTAACAACCCTGACCCGCACAAAAGGAAGGTACCTATGGGACACATCAGGAGGGTAGAGGGACCATGGCAGTCGATCCAGGTCGACTACATCGGGCCCCTGCCCACCGCCCAGAGAGGCTATAAGTACTGCCTAGTCCTGGTGGATGTGTTCACAAAGTGGGTAAAAGCCTTCCCCTGCCGAACAGCCACAGCTCTGAGTACAGCCAGGATCCTGGTCAGGGAGGTGTTCTCACGATGGGGGCTACCACAATACATGGAGTCCGACCAAGGGAGCCACTTTACCGGGCAGGTCATGCAGAATACCCTTATGGTACTCGGCATAGAGGGGAAATGGCACGTTGCACACAACCCACAGTCCTCAGGGATTGTAGAGAGGATGAACAGAACCTTGAAAGAAAGGCTGAGAAAAGAGATGGTAGACTCACCTAGAAAGTGGGCAGAAGTCTTACCGTTGGTCCTAATGTGGATCCGAGCCAGCCAGTCAAAAAGCACGGGGTATTCCCCACACGAGCCCATGACTGGTAGGGTTACGCGGACTCCCACCCGTGTGCTAGCCCCGGTGCTCACGGAGGGTCAGCTCAGAGAGGTGAACCGGGACAGCTTCATCAGGAATCTGTTTGAACACCTTAAACAGGTTCACTGACAGGCTGCTAGCAACATGGGAAAACAGCATCGGAGTAACCGACTGCTGCTAGAGCCCCGTACGCACCACGAGTGAGAGATAGGGGATCAGGTTCTGGTTAGGAATTTTGCTCGGGTAGGCAGTCTAGAACCATTATACATGGGGTCCTACAGCATTGTAGATAAGGCAAGCCCCATGGTAAACGCTATAAAGCTGCCTCGGCGCACCAAATGATTCCACATTAACCAATGTAAGCTGTTTAAATATGAGAGAAGGGAACAGCCAGTTAGGGCAAGGTCTAAAAATCCTCAGCCTGCAGCAGGAGCAAACTCACAGACTGCACAAGCAGGCGCAGTGGCTTGTTTTAAGGGACTCAGACGAGTTGGGACCTGAGGGCAGAGAGTTACCTGCCCCGACACAGGTTTAGAAGAGATAGAAATCCCCAGCCAGCGGCAGTGGAGATTCCCCAGACCACACAAGAGGGGACAGTGGCTCGGGTTGAAGACCCACCAGCCAGAAAACCCCCGCCAGCCAGAGTCCCTAGAAGGTCCCCACGAATGCCATGGCCAAAGAAACCGTGGTCACCAGCTCCCCAGTTTAAAAGGGCAGCCCCTCAAGTCAGGGATCGATCTGAGGACAGAGGTCCCCAGCCAGCAGCCGCAGGCTGCGAGGGACCAAAGATACAGGACAGGGCAGCCACACCGAAGGGAGTAGTGTGCTGTAGCCTGAACAGGGATTGACCTGGCCGCCTGGGGACGGGCGGCGGATGTACATAGCTTCTGTTGTTTGGTTTTGAGGTTGTTGAGTTTGGGTGTTTTGGTTGAATTTTGGATGGGGTGGTTGGTGGTTTGAGTGTTGTTGTTTGGGAGTGTTTGTGTTGGGTCGAGGTCGCAAGACTCGACTATGCTTTACCCAAGCCAGCGAATCTGTTCGGGACCTGGCTGTATGCTCTTATGCCTCCCTGCAGAGGGGATTTCGATGGGATGGGGGGCATACTCCTACTCGCCCTGATAGGAATGGCCACTGGGAGGCGAGGTGATGTGGAGGACTCCCACATTTTTGGGTGCTCTGGGGAGAGAGCACCGGTTGTGACTGCGAGGGGCAGTGAAGGTAACGTGGAGGAGATCACTACCTATTCCCATGTGGGAAGATGGCCAGGGTGGCTGGGATCTAACTCCACCCGATACTCCAGTCAGACCGGGTTCACCTACGAGGAGGCCTCCCTCCCCTGCCCCAGCATACAGGTTGTGGCCACACGGGTCGGGGTCACTGAGGGTAAACGCGTGTGCCTGACCTGCAGAGGACAGATTCCCCTGGGAAGGCTGTGGTGGCTCAGGAAGCTGAGCAGAGACATGGGGGACGGTACAGCTGACTGGGAGCGGCTGGGGAACGACAACCATCGGACCATTGCCGGGAACCATGGTGGGGGGTGAGCGTGTGCTGGGACAAGTGGTGGAAATCGGAACAGGGAATCTATGTCTGCATGTGGGGATCGCGGAAGACCTGCCCCACGGGCGTATCCATTATCTTTTCCGCAGCATGGCTGGACAAGGGGAAGGGGGTGGAATGGAATTCCCACCTACACACTTGCATAACCCCATCCTCTCCAGCATCAGTTAAGGCCACTGAACTCGTGGCACACGCCCAAAAGCCCCTGCCCACAGCCCCAACAGTAAGGACACATATGGAGAAGTGCCCTGTCACCACCAAGGGACCAGGGAATGGGCTGGTACTAGTGCCGACCGAAAAGGTGCTATACCAGGGGGTACACTACGCGGTAGCTTCTGTGATTCTAAACCTCACAGAGGTACACTTACCTGAGTGGTGCCCCAAGGAGACAGAACAGCTTTACCAGGCCCTGTTAAGAGAAATGTTCAGGAAATTCTACGAGTTCGATTTTGCCAATGTAGACAAAACAGAACTGTACACTACCCACACTGAGTACTTTAGCAATGTGGGGAGACAAAGCAGGGGAACCTGGAATGATGTTTTCACAGCATATAATACAGGATCCTCTGTGATAAACAGTCTGGATGACACAGAATTGCAGACACAAATAAACGGTTTAAAAACAGAATTACGAAAAATCTTAACAGAGGAGAACACAGTGATAGGCTCAGAGCTACACAAGGACCAGGCCATAACGGTCCATTTAAAGGAGATTATTGCTGAGTTGGAAAGGCACGCCAAAACAGTGAATGCACTCATTCGAGAGGATAGGAATGCATCAGACCAGGCTGCACAGAATGAGGTGTGCGTGCTGTACGGGGCATGGTTGCTGGGCGAGGGCCACAGCAACCTGCAGGATTTAAAGCAAGGTTTACTCCCCTCCTGGATCAGCAACAAGCACCTCGCAGCCCTCCACCCATTTGAGAATTCACTAAGCCCGTGTCAGTTCCGCCTAGCCTCTGAAGCCTACCCTGTCCCAGTAGATTGTGGGCGCTCCAACCACACCATCATGGGTATAGTAGTGAGGATGCCGGTCATGGGTGGGACAGCCCAACCTGCACCGGTATATAGGGTGGAGAACATTGGAGTCATTCAAGGGGGTGCATACATCCGTTTCGCAGCGGTCCCACCTTACGTCATAAAGTGGGAGCACATGACGACAGGTACAGACCTCTCTGGGTGCCAGAGCCAGGATGCACACGTAGTACTGTGTCCCCAGCACTTGAATGCCTATTCTAGACCACAGTGCGGGTTTAAAACTGCTGGTGCACGGCCTATAAACAGTACCGTGGAGGTAATGGCACAAGGCCATGTTCCCCCACAGGTAACATATATAGGGGATGGGACATATTGTGTCACCACAAGTGTGCCCCACTACCAGCTTGGACAAAACATCCGGTGCCCGGTAAGTGACAGCAGTTTTTGTTTTAAACCCGAGGCAGAAGTTCAAGTGGCCCAGGAACGGATTGTCCACATTCCTGAACCCTCCACTGTTCACCTCACTGTTAGGGAAAACATTACCAACCTGCAGAGCTCTGTCACACATTTCGGTTACGAAATTCCCCCTCTACCAGAACATCTTATTAAACTACTCAAAGCTGTAGAGTTATCACAAAAGTATTCCTATACTTTGGAACAGAAAACACTCGAGATAAAGGGAGAGATTCAAGATATCACAGTCCCACCCTGGTGGGACGTTTTCAAAAACATAGAGGTCCCTTCATGGGTCAGAATGGCTTCCCACATCCTCGTGGTTTGCCAGCTGGGAATAGTGTTGTACCTGTTGTGCTCTCAGTGCAAGGGAAAAGGCAAAATCCTAGAGTTCCAAAACGAAAGGACCTGGAAGAATCATTATGCTAAGGTGGAGAGAGATACACCTGTTTGAACCTTTCATATATTTTTTTTTTGTGTTCCTGAATAAAGATTGTTGTTTTTTTTTGTGTTTGGTTATTTTTAAGAAAGACTTTTACAAGTTATTTTCTTTTAATAAAGATGTATGTGCACCAAGTGGAGTGTTGGACCCCCTAATTGTTTGGATGTATGTAAATAACTGTATTTTGCCTATGCATGTTTATGTACACCACATTTTAAAGAATGTGTAATGTATGTGTCATGAGATCTTAGATAGGTAATAACAGGGGGAGATTGACTATAGAGGGTCGGGAATTTTGTTTTTTTTCCCGTATTATACTTGAAGTAAGGTTTAAGTATCACAGTGGGGGGGCTGAAGGGTTCTCAAAATTCCCACATTTTTCATATCATCAACAAGGATATGACTTTTGAACTTTTATGGCAGAGGACCCAACTGCTGAGTTAAGTGTAGATCCCCGCAGACAGGAGGCTAGGCCCATGAAGGCCTGGGACTGGACATGCCCAGGCTTGTTGAGTGCTGTGTGGATTGTGGCCTGCAACCAGACAACGAGAAGAGACAGAATACGCATTCTTCCCTTTAAAACAATCAACCCAGAGAAAGACTTCATCTTACACAAAACTAAAACCCATCAAAATCTTGCATAAATAATCGCTACTAACTACTAAGGCAGAAAGGCAGCAATCAATGTAATTATGCAAACCCATCAATACTCTAGATATACAAAGGCTTTCAGTTCAAGACTAGTTACAGGGACAGGAAGACAAGGATAAACATCATGCGAGCCCATTAAAAACAATGAGACAACAAACACCTGAAGAAGCCCAAATCAGACAAAGAACTAACCTTGATTTGGTTTTCAGATAAGAAATTCGAAAAAACAGTATAACTGGGCCACCAGTTATGAAGGGGGTGAGCAGTTTTGGAGGGTGAGCAGTTTTGGAGCAGTTGAAGCAGAGTTTAAACAGGGATAGGTAGCTGAGCCAAGCGGAGGGAGGAGATCTGGAGGTTTGCAGACCCGCAGGCAACATCACAGCGAGGGGTACGGGGTGACAGGCTCAACCGAAGACAACAAGGCTGCAACCGCAGCCCTCCACGAAGATCAACCACCCACAACCGCGCCCTCCACCCAACCGAAGGACCTTCGCAGATTCCACAGACCAGGACCACGTGGGGACGGCAGGCCCCAGAGGACACAAAGAGCGTACCCCAAAACTGCAACCGGCTTACCTGGCTGGATTTCAAACTGTCAAGGAACCCTGGTTGGTGAGCATGATCCCTGACCTCTCCTAGTTCAATTTAGTTAGGCTTTGGGGGTGGGACAAGGGTAAGGGGATTAGTAGCGTGATTTTCCCTCGGTATGCCGTGTGTTCCCCATTCTTAACTAAGTGTACTTTGTAGGTCTGTATAATCTCAGTGTATTCCTAATGTTATAAATTCATTTGTGACTTCAATAAACCCAGTTTTTTTTCTTGCACCAAAACCAGTTGTCTGCTGCACTTTGTCACAACCCCCAAATAAGTCCAAGGTCTAGAACCCAGGGACTGGGAGCGATTCGGACCGCTCAGAAGTCAGAGGTAAAGCTGACACACACCACCACCCCCAACACTTGGCTGCTGTTTTAATGGCAAGCCTCTTCCTATGGCTGACCTCGGGCTTTATAGTGCTGAGTACCTGCCAGTTTCCGGCCTCAATAACTTCCCACTGTGCTCTCGCCTCCTTGACTTACCGAGGTGTAGATAATGGTGCACCGTTGGTAAAGTTAGATTGTTACGAGAAAATTGGTGTTAGTTGCTTCCTTAATAACCTCAGTTGACTTCCTACCACTGTACGGGTTGCTGACCTTGCACTTGCTCTGCACCTTGGAAAGGCGGCCAGACGAACTAGCCCAATGTGTTTTTTCAATTTTCCCAACCTCCCCACTACCCCCCATGGCCTGAAAACATTCCCCTCTCAAACATATCAGCCATTGCATCAAAACACAGCTTCACATCAATGCAAAACTGACAGCAAAACTACAATATAACCAGTGCTTCAAATCCTGGAGTTTTTTCTCCAGTAAGGTGTATCTGCGTCCATTTCATAGGATCTTTAATCCTCAAGTAAGGTCACTTAGGACACAGCTACCAATGTCAGTATTTGAGAGAGAGCAAACTAATGGTGTGGGCTGCAATGTTACTTACCATTGTTCAGGTTCACCGTTCTCTCTTGTATTGTTACTTTAACTGTGCTATTACTTTAACAAACCATAGATTTGAGGGGGTGGAAGAGTGGAAATACATTTCACTCAGCTCACACTAATCAGTCTGTGTCTGAGGCACCAGTCCAAACTGCTGCACAATCTCCTTTTGTCTGGTAAAAATGAAAGGGAACCATGAAAAGAGAGACTGAGACAGGGAGGCTGGGTTAGCTAATAGCTCAATATGGTTCTTGTTAAGAGAAGTGCAGCCTGTTCTATTTCAGCTGTGTTCAACAAGTAATGCACTTTCATTTTTGCAAAAGACTCTGGTTTAAATTATTGTTATGGTTGTGTTTCACGATATCTACATAATCAGTCAAATAGAGCAGTGTAGTGATGCTGGGTTCAGTGATTAATGCTCCTGGATTAGGTACAGTGCAGGTTTGATTAGAGTGCTTGACTTCCCTTGAATTGCATTCACCAACTGTAAACCCTGAGGAAATGATTCACCAATCTGTCATTTATTATTCAACCCTGTTTTTAATGTTAATTTTCTTCCCTTCTCTGCTCCTCATCCTTGGGGTACATTCTATGGGGGTATTAACCAAGCGATTATTCTTCACATATATGCAGTGGATATTTGTAGGACATTATCTGTGATGGGCATTGTCAGATGTCTTGATTTCCACTCATGAGCTGTTCCCAAAATATAATCTATGATATATTAAAAATGATGAGTGATTTCAACGTTCCAAAAGTACCACACTTGTAATTGTGCTGTATGTTACGTGACTAATTGAGTGAAATGAGACCTAACATTATATGATAGCCCCACTGTGCTGATCCTGAACTCCACATCCCTTGAGGTTAGGGATTGCAAAGTTTCTTGGCCAACTATTTAGTGGTAGTTTGGCTGCTTTTCCACCATTCTCCACCTCTCCTGTCTTGATCTCACCTATCCTCCGTCTCTCCCATCTTGATCTCAGCTTCTCTTAGCCTGTTCTTCACCCTCCTGGCCTGCTCCTTGCCTCTCCAAACCTGATTTCCTTTTCCTGACATTTTCAGGGCTCATGTCTGCCTTCCTGTCTTCACCATTTTCTCTTGTCTCCTTGTGATCAAAGTTGCCATGACTTTATGCACATTCTTCATGAAATTCTTTCTTATACTCCCCATGCCCCAAACCCAATTATCAAATCTTCAAGGCCATCAATGAGAGAGCATGTGTGTTGTTCCTGCCCCGCCCCTCACTGATAAATTGAGGTTAAGGACCAGCAGTAGGACGCTCCACTCCCTTCAGACTGCCGACGTGAGTCCCATCCAGTTTACTTGAAGTTAACAATGGGGATGTAGCAGTAGGGTTAATGTGGGACTGAGTACAGTGCCACCCACACAGTGATGTAAGAAGGCACATGACCTAGAGCCAGGGTCAGTCTAGAGATGGACAGAGATGTATAAAGACATAGGTCAGCTCCTTACCTGTATACCTCTACTGTTTATATGTATATAGTAATGAATTGTTAATAATTTGCTGTTAATATACTCAAGACTACGATGCCTACTTCATGGTGTCTGAAGCAGAATTCTTCATCGTGGCTGCGTCTGGATCAAAAACCCCTATCCTCACAAGAATGCAGAAAAACTAAGAAAAAGGACACTTTCAACAGATTCGGAACTGAAACAAATTCTCAACTGAAGCTACAGATGCGGAGAAAATTCACCGAAAGAGAGCTCCAGAGAGAGAAGAGCCTTAAAGTAAAAAGGTAGAAGTTTTACTCCAGCATAAGACTCCATTGAACCTCCTCTGGAAGTCCAACTTCAGCCAGCAGAGCTCACAGCCTGCGAGCGTGAATGTTTTTAAATTCCAGGCCAGCCAGTCCTGAGAAACCCCCTTTTATTCATTCAGTCAGAAGCGCTGTTTGAAAGAAACCAGTCACTAATCCCAATCCCAGACTCAGAGCTGAACAGGTGGCTCCTGAGTTCAGCAAAGAAAGAAATTTGAAAATTAAATGAATAATTAATTTTGCCTACTTCGGCTACCTCGCGTCGATTCCCTAAATAACAAACCGCTGGTTCTTTTCTATGTGTCCCGACGCGCGACACTATAGCGCCGATTAAATTAAGTTGGCAGCTGGCTGACCCACGCAACCATTGCAGACCCTTCTTCAGACAGAAGCATGCCGCTGCTGTTTATGAAAGCCCGCCAAAATCCCGGCAAGTGCAGGAAGATCCATTGTTTGGCAGTGAGCAGAAACACCATCTTGGAAGCCTGTAATCTCTTAAAGCTGTATCCACATTTTAAAAATCTTCAGGTTGAGCCACAAATCCTCTGACCGGATCATTTTGGGCCAATCCAAAGGCCAAATCCAACAGGATATTTGTCATCCTTGAGAAGCGACTTTTTGTTCACACTACTTGAGTACATCAGGCCTCAGTAAAAAAAATCAAAGGAACTCCAGATTAATGCTTTTTTTTTACTGGTTTGGTGGTCCTGATGCAAGGCGTTGATGAATCTGAAATCAGCCTTGGGGAACTGTTGACAGCTTTTGAATATTTTTAATCTTCCACCTGAGGAGAATTCAGAGCTTTAAAAAGAGGCATCGGAAACCCCCAGCAAAACGACTGTAAGGCAAAAGACAGCACCCGAACAAGCCACACAAGGGTGCCAGAGAGACCAGAACTTTCCAGAAGCCCAAGAATAGATCTTTATGGGGAGACCAAGGCAGAAGTTTCAGATGATTTCCTTTTTGAAGATGTGGACACTTTTTTTTCCAGAACTGTATCAGTGCCCGACAGTGAACGACAAAGAAAAAACCCTGCACCAGGCAGACCAAGAAAAAGCAGAGATTCACTCAGAAAATGGTCGCGTTAATGTTGAGTTGGACGAACTCAACCTCGAGTATAGCCGGGCATGACAGCAGATAAGAAAGGCACCCGCAGAGCTTATTGCCTTGAAAAACTCTTTGACAAATCAACACGTGTCCCTGGAAAAACACGAGGATTTGGAAAAGCCGATGAATGCTACTTCAGAAAAAGCTGTTTTGGAGCGATCAGCAGTGACAAAGTTATTCACGGGCACACAGATTCAGAAGACAAGAGCTGAACAAAAAATAAACAGTTGAAAGAGCAGCTAATTGTCCTTTAAGGCCATACGGTAAAAATAATCCATTACCCATTGACAACACAATGGAATAAAGAATGCCTTGAGCAGCAGAATGGCAGGACAGCAGAACAAATTCAATGCGACCCCACTAACTTACCAAGAAAAACTCAAAACGAAGTACTTCAGCTTTGCAACGAGAAGGAAAGCCTGTTGAAGGACCTTCACGTGTTACAAGGGTCTCTCAGGCCTGAGTTTGTCTCTCAGGAGTATTACGAAGAGAGAAAAAATGAATTTACTGCCACCCTGAAAGAACTGATGACACTCGGCTTTCAGAGAAGACACAGGAATTTTCACTTCCGGGAGGAAGCCAAGAGGTACAAGAATGAGACTGCGGCACCGCAGAGAACAGTTGCTCATTTGGAAGGAACCTTGGAAAAACATTACATTCCCAAAGAGGGTTATGACGAGATGAAAATCCAGGACATGGAATAGCAAGCGAAGGTAGAAGTCCTCACTAAAGAGCGTGAGATCTTTCAAAAACAATTGGCAGAAGCACAATTACAGAATGTGACCTTGAAAGGTAGCACAGAGGAATGATACTGTGCCAAGGAAAAGCTGAGCAGTGGAGAGAATACAATATGGAGCAGCAAACAAACCTTTGAGCTGATGTACGTTGTCTGGAATCAGCGTTCCTCTTTCCTGAGCAGGGATGCCTACGTCACCCTCGATCTCCTTCAGATGGCGGAGGATGTCAAGACTACCACTGTTGTTAGCCAGCCAGAAAGACATGGCCCTGAGACCCCAAACACTAAAAGGTATTCAGACTCTGATTTCACCTGTGATCCCACTTCGCTTTTTGTGGGACAGGTTTGTCCATCATTGTTCCAGGTCCTGGAAAGTCCCCAATGGTCAGACCAACCTACCGCACACGAGATTACCATAGCACCTTCGGCGAAAGTGGTACCAGAGAAGGATCAACAGTCTGAGGGTACAATTGGTAGACACATCAACCACCGTGCACACACTGCAACTTCCAGCCAACGTGCCAGAACCACAAGGGATGTTGGAACCTCGGAGCATTCTCGCACCATCAACAAAAAAAAACAAAGGTGACCACGCTACTCAATCTTCTTCTTGCCACAGAAACTCCTTCTTAAGCCTCTGAGCTTCCCAATGGCCTAAGCAGTAAAAGAAGAAGAAAAGGCACTGACAAGCGGATTACTACCATTTTTGTCCACCCCGCAAGAAACGATCAAGAGTAACCACAACCATGTACCGCGAAAGCAGCCAGACCAACCAGGCATGGTTTAACATCAAACAATGGAAGAAATGGATGAAACCATCTCCAAATGCCAGTCCAACCTCCAAGCCAACAACCAGAACCACTAGAGCCTACCACTCTCCCGACAGAGCAGTGAACGAGTTGTAGAAGGGTTATAAGGGCCTCCAGACTGCCTGAACCTCTAACTTCAAGGACTTGAAGAAGGGAGATGGTTAGCGAGGATGTTGTTAATGCTAATATTGTAATAGCAACAATGTTGGACTAGCATTAAGGTTGTAACAAGAAGGTAAATGCACAAGACTTAATGTAAGACTTAAAGTAAACTTAAGTAACTCTATATCCAGGGGATAAAGGCTTGGGGGAAGTGTGGTAGTAGGGTCTGGTATTTACAGGGTTAATGTGGGACTGAGTATAATACCGCCCACATGCCAATGTAAGAAGGCACATGACCCAGAGCCAGGAACAGTCTAGAGGTGGACAGAGATGTGTAAAGACTTAGGATGGAGTCAGATCCATACCTGTACCCTCTACTGTATATATGTATATAGTTATGAGTTGTTAATAAAGACTTGCTGTTAATATACTCAAGACTACAAAACCTACTGCATGGTGTCCGAAGCAGGATTTTTCAGGGAAGATCTATTTTTCCTCCTTCAACTGCAAGGTTGATATTTGGGCAGCACCAAAAATGTCCATTCCCCCTCTTTCCCTCCTTGCTCCCATTTAACAACCCCTGCTGAATGCACGGTCATTGTGTTCACCATCACCAGCCTCGCCCCACATTGTTCTCTTGGATTTTCCACTCCATTTTAGGCCAGCACTGTACTCCCTCATTGTTTTTGTCCCTGGCAGTTTCCTGCCTTTCCACCTCCTCACTTTCCAAAAACAAGAATTAAAAAGAGCACACTAACAATAAATTATTGCTGTCTACCCCCTCTCCTTCCTTACTTCTCTGCACACCCAATCCCCATCTGCCTGTATTCCCCATTGCTTTCCCGTGCCATTTTCTTGTTATCTACACTGCTCGCATTCTGCTCATCCCACCTCTTTCCCATCCCTCTCCTCTCTTCCACCCTCCAGATCTCTGCAACCCCATCTCTAGCTCTATCTCTCTCAACACACCTCCGCTCCCTATCTTCCTCTCACCCACTGTTCCTTTCTGTCTCTCTTTGTTCCTTTGCTCCTCTCCATATTCGCTGCATCTTTCCATCCCTTTCCTCCCCCTTTTTTCTTCCCTATTCCCTCTCCTTCCCTTTTCCCTCTCCAATTCCTCCCTTTTTCTTGCCTCCCATCTCCCTCTGCTCTTCCCCCTTCCCTCTCCCCTCCATCCTCTTCCTCCTTTCTCACTCCTCTCTCCTCTTCCTCACCACCTCCCTCCTCTTAAGCCCTCCCACTCCTTCCCCTCCCGCTCCTGCCCCCCACTCTGCTTCCCTGTCTCTCTACCTTCCCTCTACTTCACCCTTACCCTCTCCCTCTCCTTCCCCTTCTCTTCCTATCCCTCCCCTCCTCTCCCCTACTCCTCCCTCTCCTTGCCACTTCTCCCTCCCCCTCCTCCTTGTCCCTTCTCTTCTCCTTCCTCTTCCACCTCCTGTCCTAATATCTCTTTATATAGCTCTGTGTCAAATTCTGTTTTGGTTGAATTTGGAAGAATATGTAAGTTGGTATATTGTTCAATTGGTTTTCAAGTTTAATAATAAGAAAAATGTCAGTTGCTATAGTACATATATAGATATTGAAAGAAAGTAAACTGTGTGTGTGAGTGAGTGTGTGTGTGGAGGAGTAGGTGTGAGGATGTCTGTGTATCTGTGTGTGTAGAGTGGTTGGGTGTGTGCGGAAAGCTCTCGTGACATATTGGAACACCCACTCAGGAGAAATCCAAATCCATTAACTGAAGCAGTGTTGTTTTTATAGCAGAATTTGTGAAGCAATCTTTCAGTTGTTTGTGGAAGAATATTTCCTATTTATAATAATATATCGTGAGTATCATCTGCAATACCAATTACTGAAGCAGGATACACTCATTATTATTCTTGTATTTAAGATCCCTCCATAGATGATCACCCCTTATCTCTGCAAGCTCCTCCAACCCTACAAGCCTCCTGAGACCTCTGCACTCCTCCAATTATCACCTCTTGTGTATCTGAATTTCATCACACCACCATTGATGGCCATTCCTTTAGCTGCCCAAGCCCTAAGACCTGGAATTAAGATAATCTCTATGTAAACCTCCCCAACTCTCTCTTTTAAAACACTCATGTGTTGTTGTTGTTAGCTGTAAAGTCACAGTACGTCTTTCAACAAGGGCGAATTAAAATGCACCACAAACTAAAATGGACCCAGCAAGCCCTCTGCCTGCATTTAATCTGAATTTTCTGTGTGCTGCTATTAAAAAAAATCTTTTCACTTTTAAGTAGAAACAGGATAAAAGAGTCAACTTTCAAGAGGGTCTTTGTTTAAAATATGGGAACCTGTAGCTGTGACATCTGAGCTAACTGTAACATGGGTGGGACACAGTAAATGTTCAATCCATTTTGCATCTAGTGCTGCATTCTTGGGTGCATCAACATTATCTTTTCTAGAAGATTCTAATTTTAGTTTGAATGTGGCTTGAAGTAAAACCACAGTGACTTTAATTTTGTTGAGCATCAATACTCCAGCTGTGGCTGCCTGCTCAAACACTGAGGTCACATGTGACAATGACAGGTTATCCATGTTAGACAAATCCCAAGGAAGTTTTCATTTGTTCGAGTTACTTTCTCGGGTCTACACCTGTGACCTCATCACCTTTTAGTTCTATGGCGCTTCCTCACACCTGCTGTGGGAATGTCAATGTGCTTTGTATAGCTCTTTGTTTCACTAACCCATAACTGAAAGACATGCACTAGGTGCCATAAGTTTCTGTTTACTGCCTGACCACACCAAACAATCTAAAGGCATCTCAAAAATAATCAGCTATACATTATGTGCCGATCAAGCAACACCCCCTCTTGTGTTTCCCAAATGCTTTTGTACACAGTTTCTATCCGATGATTGCCTGTGTTCACCATTTTGCTTGAACTGTAGTGAAATTATTAAGGGGAAAAGAGGTAACTGTATGTTCTCATTTGTAAACCACAATAGTGATGTCTTTTCACATGTATACTTGAGCATATTCTGTTTCCAAAGTTTTCTCTATTTACTGGCAAATCAAATATTGTCTGCTGTCTGGTGAAATGTTATGTCACCCTAATACAGCTGTGCAGTACATTTATTGACTATACATATCAGACAGATATTTCAACATATATTGGTTCTTTGTGGTGACAAAAGTCATTAAAAGATGGCAAGGAGTCTTTTGACTTCAGACTTGACAAAGAATTGTTAAAGATTAATAGCTAAGATAAAATTAGCTAATATTAATAAAGTTTCTCCTTTAAAAACGTCCAGCAGTTTTATTTTTAACTCTTGTGGGATATCCAATAATAAACCCTTATTAGTGGGCTGGATGCAAGCTGAGGTGCTGCCCAATGAGAAATTAAACAGCCCTCCATGGTCTTGCTCTACTTGGCTAGAACCTGTTGATGGAAAGAGCCTATTGTGGCCATCAAGGTGCCAGTAGGTGAGTCCGGTGCCTTCGTCAACAGGAAGGGCTTCCACTCCATGAACGTGCAGATAGTGTGAGATCACAGGATGCAGATTCTGCAAGTCTGTGCAAGGTACCCAGGCAGCTCCCATGACGCTTACATCCTCAGACACTCCCAGGTGCCGGGACTCTTCAGTGCTCCAGCCCGGCTGGATGGATGGCTGCTGGGTGACAAGGGCTATCCCCTCAGAAGGTGGCTCATGACGCCTCTCTGCTATCCAAGAACAGAAGCTGA
The DNA here is from genome assembly GCF_964194155.1 of Cetorhinus maximus. NCBI lineage: Eukaryota > Metazoa > Chordata > Chondrichthyes > Lamniformes > Cetorhinidae > Cetorhinus > Cetorhinus maximus. Next base: position 50,709,918 of record NC_135884.1, on the reverse strand, counting down.
GCAGCGGTAAAATAGGAGCTACGCCTCCACAAAGGCTGTGGCGGAGAGAACCATCGATCTTCTCAAGATGCGCTTCCGATGCCTGGACCGTTCAGGGGGTGCACTGCAATACCCCCCCAGATTGTGTGTCACTGATAGTGGTTGCATTCTGCACTCTCCACAATCTGGCGTTGGAAAGGAGGGATGCAGTGGACGATGAAGATGTAGACGCAGTGGCTGCGGCTGCACACGATGAGTCCAGCAGTGAGTCCGAGGATGAGCACACACAGGGAAATGCTCAGGGGGTAGACGCTGACCCAGGCATACTCCAGGGAGGCAGGGACACCCGGGAGGCTTTAATCCAATGAACCTTCAGCTAGCACACCATATATCGACCTCCAGAACAAGCCTGGGCTGTAGGCTCTATACTCGATACCTGAGTGCAAAATCTGCCAGGTTAGGAACATTAACTAAGGGCCTTGTCAATAAAGCTGAATGTCCCACAAATCACTTGTAACATTACTGGTAACCATCCACTCATAAAGACCTCGTTGTGGGCCACCACAAAAGCACCAGTGATAAACCCGTGGTGTGCCTAAGGTGCCTTATGTTTACGTTTTTGGGTGCTACATCTTGGTGCTGACCTCTCGCTGGGAGTGGCATCTGAGACAGCCTGCTGACCCTGCTGTCCTGTTGGCCTCGATGACCTTGGCAGTCGTCCTCTGGCCCGAGAACCTGTGCTGGCCCTGCCTGGGAGGGAGCTGCCAGTTCCACGGCTGGCACCTCCCCAGTCGTCGCAGCCTCATTGGATGCTACGGTCACTGGGAGAGGGGCAGAGGAGCTGCCGCCCTCATCCGGAGCGCCCTGAGAGGAGCCCGCAGAAACGACAGGCAACTGCTGCACCGACGTGAGGTCGCTTCGGACCTCCCTGCTCACCGTGGATGGATGGGCACCGAGCTGGGAAACTTGGTGCACAGACCATCTCCCACACTGGCACTGACCAACTGAGGTCAATGCTGATGTGAGGGCTTGCTGGTCCGAGCGCATCCCCAGGAAGCCTTGATTGATCTCCTGGAGGAGCCTCTCCACAAGAGTCGCCACTCTCTCCATGGAGGATGCATGGCGCCTGGATTTGAGGCTCATTGCATTGGCAATTATCCGCGTAGACTCCTCCACCACGGACACCAAGCCAAGCACAGCCTCATGTATCTCCACCAGATGCTCCCGCACACCCGACCTCATTTCCTGCCCCTGCTGCATCGTGGACGACTCCAGAGGCACATCATCAGGCATCGACTGAGCATGTGCCTGGTCCACTGCAGTCCTCCGACTGCTGGCGCCATGGGCATTCTCTGTCTCTGCTAGCTCCTCCAGCGACTGTGAAGTGCCCTCATCACTGCGCCCCGGGACACTAGCCGATGTTCTAATTCCCACCGATGTGCTAGTATCTGCGCTGGTGCCTGCCTGGTAGAGATGGTGTGAAGCTGGTGAGACTTCAGGGTCCTCAGGTGTGAAATGGGGCCCCTGCTGCTCCTCCTCCCAGCCCTGCTCCGCTGATGCTGAAAGGAAGAACATTGCCTCCATGTTAACTGATCCAATGTGCATCCCTGTCCCCCGGATCATTATGCGCTCATCCTTCCATAAGCAATGGCCAAGCCATGTTGCAAACTTCAATCACTGAACATTCAGCACTGCCATGGCTGTTGGGAGAACAATGCTGACCTCACTGCTAGGCAAACATACCTGCCCCTGGCACTCCAGCCTCACTGACACCGGTGGATCTGGATGCATGGCGCCTCTCCAGATCTAGAGCCTCCTGCTTGATGCGGCTGAGAATCGCTGAACTGTGCCGGCCTTCTGCCAGTCCTCATCCGCTCAGTGGCATTATGTGCATTCTTCTCCTGAAAGGGAGAGATGAGCATTGATTTGTGCAAATTGCACATGGACTCTCTTCGCGCACGGCCCACCCCAACCAGAGTGGGACATATCAGGGCTCCAGTGACTCCTCACCCCGCTGCTGCGGAACACTCACACAAAGGTGCTAGGCCTTTGTCCCCCCCGCACACCACCCCCCCAGCCCCCCAGCCCCCCAGCCCCCCACCCCCTTGGCCAAATGCTGCCTACATCACATTTGGCATCACAGGTCTAACCTTCCATAGCAAGGAGACACAAGCATGTGGAGCACAGAGGACAGTAGATCATTCGTTGCCATGCCACCTTGAAGCTCCCCTCCCAACATGTCATCACCCTGACCTGGACATGTCCTGGAGTCCCAGCACTGCGCCTAGCTGCAGCTCCTCCAGGTTGCCCCCAAAACAGTTATGTGGGTCTCAGTGTAGCACATGCTGTGGGTGCAGGGGCGCCAGGGGGAAAGTCTACCTGCTGGGTTAAGTGACCAATGCCAACATGGTACTCACCTTGCCAGAACGCAACAAATTGTTGAAGCGCTTACGGCACTGGATCCAGGTGTGCTGCACCACGTCGCGGGAGCTCACAATCTCAGCCATCTCTTTCCAGGCACGTTTGGTCATTTGGTGGGGGCTTTCTCCTCCTGTCCTGAGGTACAAGGACCTCAGGCTGTGCTGCTGCTGCCTCGAGGAGGGCAGCAAGGCAATCGTCTGAAAAATGAGGGGCACACTGGCCCCCCGCCCTACCCTCCTGCTTGGCCTGCTCATCAGCAGCGCTCTGGGGACTTTCCAGTAGCCATTTTTGATAGCCTTTGAAAGGCTGCAGCAGCTTTTTAAAACAGGCCACCGGATCGCCATTGGACCCGGTGGTCATTGCAGTCCCGCTGCCGACCGCCCACTCCCGCTGTCCTCAGGAGCCGCGGTTCACGCTGGGCGGATCTTAATTGGCCCGCCCATGTAAAATGGGGGCGCCCGCTCCCGCTCTGCCCGCCCGACAGGCAGAAAATTCTGCCCTAAGTATCATTAAGTGTTGAATTGTCTCAAAAACCCCAGTTTTTCATTTTTGGGCCACACATGACATGGAATGTATAGAAAGCAAGGAGGATGATATTGACCAATCAGAAGGAACTGTATTGGTCACCAGAAGCTTCGGTCCGCTAATGAATATCCTAGTCACAGATTTATTCAATTGTGTAGTTCTAGATAGTGGGCGTATGTCCCTGGTATGTGGAGTGGACTGGCTTAACTGTTACATGGATTATTTAAGTAAGGAAGACTGAAGTAAAGACAAAGAACATGACAGTTCCATTTGTTTCAGGTTCGGTGATGGTATCATGTTGAAGCTGCTAAAAGGTATGGTAATTCCATGTAAAATAACAGGGTTGAATCACTTCATCAGTACTAATGTTGTATCAAGTGAAATAACTTTACTGTTAAGTAGGTTTTCAAAAAAAAAGGTCCAACTGTAGTTGGACATGGAGCATGATAAAGCGACTGTTTTTGAGAGATCTGTAGATTTGCAATTTACACAGTTGGGACATTATTATTCCTTAAGACCTATCATCTCTAGACAGAATGTTAAAGAGGTATTAATGACAACTGGGGATAGGGATTTAAAGGAGAAGAAGCAAATTATTACCAAACTACATGGACAATTTACACATCCCTCTGGCCATAGGTTGAAGACTCTGTTAAAGGGTGCAGGGATACTGGATGAAGAATACTGTAGATTTGTCGAGGATATTAGTGAAACCTGTGATTAAAAAGTACAGGAGAACATCATCACGACCAGTAGTAAGTCTTCCATTGGCGAGAGCCTTTAATGAAATCATAACGATGGACTTCAAAGTATGGGATAAAAAAAAATATTTTTCTTCTATGTTTTGTAGATGTAGTAACTAGATTTACTCTGTCAGCGATAATTTATAGTAAAGAAAAGAAATGAACTATCGATAAGATAATGGAAAGATGGATGGGGATGGGGATGGCAGCACTGGCTAAATTCTTAACAGACAATGGAGGAGAATTTTCCAATGACGAATTCAGGAGTATGTGTGAAAATCTGAATATTTTAGCAATGCACACAGCAGCAGAAAGTCCTTTTAGCAATGGGATATGTGAGAGAAATCACGCTGATTGACAAAATGTTCCAAAAAATTTTAGCTAATCAACGGAATTGTAAATTGACAACTACTCTAGTGTGGGCAGTACATGCAAAACCATGCTCCAGATGGTTGGAGGCCACAGCCCCTGTCAATGAGTTTATGGCAGGAATCTGAAGACACCTTCAACAATGTGGGACCATCTCCCAGCTTTGGAGGGGACTACCATTAGTTCAATATTTGCAGAACATTGAATGCCATGCATGCAGGAAGGAGAGCATTTATTGTGGCGGAGGATTCAGAAAAAAATCAGGAGAGCTTTGAGGTATTGGATCAAGCTGTCAGAAATGAATTTTAAGCCCGGGCACATGGCACATTATAAAAGAGAAGAGCAGAAAGAATGGAGAGGCCCAGGGAAAGTTACAGGCACTGATGGCAAAACGATAATCTTGCAACATGGCAACCAAACTGCTAGAGTACATTCCACATGGCTTACTGGCACCGATTGCACATTGACAAATCCTGAACAGATGATGGAAATTGAAGCTGCATCATGCACTTCGCACAGGTATGTGCCAGACCTGTACAAAGAACAGATTGTGGCAGATAACAGGCTAACTGAGAGTGGACCAAGTGATAGTGAAGATCAGGATAGGGCCAAGTATCACAAAAGATCAACTACCAAAAGTTGGAACTAGGGTGGCATGTAAGTCAGAAGGGGCTAGTGAATGGAGGGAAGCCACCATTGTAAGAGGGGCAGGAAGGCCACAGGGAAATACAAAAACTGGCTGAATGTGTAAGAGAATTGGCAGAATATCAAATCTATGGATTGGCAGAAGGAAGTAAAAATATGGAAAGCTAGGAAACGTAGTGTAAGCATGTAGTAATAAGGCATAGAGTATCTTGGGCTTTATTAAAAGGGGTATTGAGTGCAAGAGTAAAGAGATCATGTTGAAATTGTATAAGACCCTAATTGGGCCTCATCTGGAGTCTGCGTCCAGTTCTGGGTGCCATACTTGAGGAAGGATGTGAAGGCATTAGAGAGAATACAGAGGAGATTCATAAGAATGATTCCAGGGATGAAAAACTGTAGCTATGAGGATAGATTGGAGAGATTGGGACTCTTTTCCTTGGAGAAAAGAAGGCTGAGAGGAGACTTGTTAAAGGTATTCAAGATTCTGAGGGGTATGGACAGGGTAAATAGTGAGAAACTGTTCCCACTCATGGGTGCATCAAGAACTAGAGGGCACAGATTCAAAATAATTAGCAAAAGGATTAACAGTAATGTGAGCAAAGCTTTTTCACCCAGAGGGTGGTTGCAGTCTGGAATGAATTCCCTGAGAGGGTGGTGGAGGCAGATTCGATCGAGGTATTCAAAAAGGAATTAGATGGCTATCTGAAAAGAGAGAATGTGCAAGATTATGGGCAAAAGGCAGAAGAGTGGGATTAGGTAGAATGCTCTTTCAGAGAGCCAGTGCAGACTCAATAGCCTGAATGGCCTCCTTCTGCACTGTAAAGATTCTGTGATTCTGAGTTCAGACAGTGAGCCTAATGGTGATCCTAGCCCAAGGAAAAGATCAAGAACTTGTGAAAGGAAGTCTAGTTGGAGAAGGGGCAGGTTGAGTAGTAGTAATCCAGACAGGGACAGGAAATCTAGTAGGAGGCATGGTTTAACAAAAGCAAGGACCAAAGAACAGGCAAGGCGTGAAACAAGAAGTAGGAGTCCCTATGATAGAGAAGCTCTAGTGGCTAATAACAAGTTAGATGGCAAATTGGTCAAGGAGGCAAAACAAAAGAACTTGACAGTTGGAGAGAGTTTGACGTTTACATGGAGGTGCCAGACAAAGGACAGCCAACATTGTCCCATAGATGGATATGTACGGAGAAAGTGCTTCCCGATGGTACGTATAAAGCGAAGGCCAGACTTGTAACTTGGGGATTTGAGGAACAGCTGGGCGACGAGGAAGTTGGAGTAGATTCCCCAACAGCGGGAAAAGTAAGTTTGAGTATTTTCCTAGCACTTCTAGCGTTATACTCATGGGAATGTAAACCCATTGACATCCAAGCACCGTTTTTGCAAAGGAAACAATTCCAAAGAGAAGTATTCTTAAAGCCTCTAAAAGAAGTTGGAGGTATAGAGGGGAAATTATGGAGGCTGAACAAGTGTGTTTACGGGCTAAATGATGCATCCAGGGTATGGTATTTTTCAGTTAGGTCTGTCCTACTAAAAGCTGGTTGTATTCATCTTAAATGCAGCAATGTTTTATTGGTACTATGAAGGAAAATTAGCAGGCATTTTCTTAATGCGTGTAGATGATTTCCTGTGGTGGGGATCTGTGGGATTTGAGAATTTTGTGATATATAAAATTCTCGAGCAATTCTCATTGGAAGTTGGGCTTCTGGAGCTTTTAAGTATATAGGGTTGGACCTTAGGCAGCCTAAGTTGGGAATAAACCTGAAACAACAGTCTTACCTAGAGAATGTTAGTAGGATCCCAATTAAATCGGGCCACATCTTCACAAAAGGAAGACTCTACCACCAAGAAAGAAGCAGATTTAGTTGCCCAACTAAGAAGCTTAATTGGGCAATTAAACTGGTTGTGCGCACAAACTGCAGACGCGTGCTATGATGTATTAGAATTGAGTACCATGCTGAAATATGCTACTGTTGGGGAAGTGCTTCGATAAGGTGGGGAGCGGCACCGAGATTCGAGACGAGTTGGGGATCTGGACAGGCAAATGCCTGTTTAAGGTCACGCTAAAGACCGATGGTAAGGGAGCCATTTTCCACCCTCCTTCCAGTTTCGCTATTGGGGGAAACCGTGGCTACCTGGTCTACGCTGGGCAACCCAAGCATTGTCGCTCATGCGGCAAGGCTGGTCATGTGGCGGCCAACTGCAGCGCCTCCCTCTGCAAGATCTGCAAACAGGAAGGGCACCAGACAAAAGACTGCAAACAGGCCAAGTGCTGCAACCTGTGTGGCGAGGCAGGTCACCTCTACAGGACCTGCCCCAAACGCTGCCGTACTTACGCACAGGCAGCCAAAGCCGACGAGGGGGAAGCAGAAGAAATGTTTCGTGTCACTCCAACCACCAAGGCCCCCAGGGAGCTCAACGGGACAAAGGAGGACACAGAGAGAGACAAGGTGGAGAAAGAGATTGAGGCAACAGAGAGCCAATCAACGGCACTACCCCCTAAACCTCCCAGTCCTCAGGACAGCGAATCAATGGAGGAGGAGGCAGCAGTGGAAAAGCAGCAGGGGGAGTGGCGGACGGTGAAGAACAACAAAAGTAAGAAGGAGCGAAGAAGAAGCAAAGCCATTTCCCAGAGAAGCGGCAAGAGGCGTCTCCCATCCGACATGGATGACAAGGGCAGCAGCTCTTCGGATGATGAAGTGCCAGGACGGCACCGACAGAAGAGGCGGCAAAGCTCCAGGGCGTTGGAGGACGAGACACCCGAGCTCCAGAAAATTGGAGACAACAAGGAGACCAGCGCACCCCAACTTTGCCTGCAACCTGAGGAGGCCAGTGCACCACAGCCCCTGGAATCTGGGAGCAGTGAGGCAATCATCGCACCCCAGCTCCAGGAAGCCGGGAACAGCAACACCCCAGAGGGGGTGAGTTTTGGAGAAGCTTCTCCAGCAAAGGTCATCTCAAAACCCGCTCTCTACGTGAACCTCCAGATGCCACCTGAGCAGAACACTGCCAAGGAGATCTACCTCAGCCCATCCAAAGTGAAGGAATTTGAGCTCACTACGGGTATGAAGGAGCAGACTAAAGGTCTGGGACTCTCAGAGACAGTGGGTTTGGTAGGAGAATAAGTGCTTTAAAATGGGTTTAAAGATTGTATCCATAAATGTGCGTAGCATTAAATCTACTACGCGATGTGTTGCGACCTTGGACTACCTAGCCAAGGTCAAAGCTGACCTGTTGTTTCTGCAGGAGTGTGCGATACCGCACCTCAGCTCCTACAGGCAATGGTCACGATGGTGGTCCCATGGGCCATCGATCTGGTCGGGCGGAAATGACTCTCGTTCCTCCGGCCTGGGTATTCTGCTGCGGGGAAGCAACTTCACCGTCTCCGAGGTTAAGGAGGTGGTGGGCGGGCGACTCCTCGTAGCAGACGTAATGTACAAGAACGCTCCACTCCAGTTAATTAACGTGTATGGCCCGGCACAAGGGGCTGAGCGGCTGGAGGTTTTTCAGCAGCTCCCACTGCTGCTGGCGACCTCCAGGCCGGTCATTCTGGGCGGTGACTTCAACTGCATCATCGATACGGCTGGACGATCCAGCAGGGCCGGCAGCAGATTGGATGCTACGTCCAGATCCCTGATGGAAACAGTTAAGGATGCCAAGCTGCACGACGTCTTCAGCAACCCTGCAGACGGAGCGCAGCGTAGATACACCTGGTCGCGGCCAGATGGGTCCATTCGTTCCAGGATAGACTTGCTGTTTGTGTCCCGTGCATTCACAGTCAGATCCACCGACGTCAAGCCGGTGTTCTTCTCTGACCACTGCCTCCTACTGGCGGACTGCCACTTGGAGAAGGACCTGAGGGTGGGCAGGGGGGCATGGAAGCTAAATGTGCAACTGCTGACCCCAGAGAACATTGAGGAGCTCAAGAGGGATTACAAAGGTTGGAGAACCGTGAAACCCCTCTTTGAGTCCCTGACACACTGGTGGGAAGCGATCAAGGGAAACATCAAGAGGTTTTTCATCCTCAAAGGCACCCAGAAAGCTAGAAAGGAACAGAGGGAAATGTCCCGACTCCAGAAAAACATGCAGAATCTGCTCCGGCTGCAGTCGATGGGGGTCGATGTCAAGGAGGAGCTCCAAGAGGTGAAGAGCCAGCAAGCCTCGCACTTTGCCTCGGAGGCCTCCAAGATCATCTTCCGTTCCAGAGTCCGCTCCGTGGAGCAGGATGAGACGTGCTCACGTTTCTTCTTCCAAAAGGTACACAGAGAGAGCTCTGTGATCAGCAGCCTGAAGGAAGAAGACGGCTCAGTAAAGTCATCACGGTCCGACATTTTGAGGATCAGCAAATCCTTTTATGCCGGATTGTATGACGTGAAGCCCATGGACAGCACGGCCTCCCAGTCCTTCCTGTCCTCTATCACGGAGGTCTTAGACGACAGTACGCGGGAGAGCCTGGACAAACCGCTAACTCCTGATGAACTGACTAAGGCCCTTGAGTCCTTCGAGAAGAGTAAAACTCCCGGAAGCGACGGCTTGCCGGCGGAGTTGTATTCGGCTCTGTGGGACTTGATCGGCCCAGACCTGCTAGGAGTGTACGAGAGTATGCTCCTGGCCGGTAGTATGTCAGAATCCATGAGGAAAGGCATCATCACCCTCATCTACAAGCACAAGGGGGAAAGGGAGGAAATTAGAAATTGGCGACCCATTTCACTGTTGAATGTGGGCTATAAGATTCTGTCCAAGGTCATCGCCAATCGGGTCAAATCCGCTCTGGAATTGGTGATTCACCCTGACCAGACCTGCTCTGTGCCAGGCAGGAAGATCTCTGACAGCCTGGCGCTGCTCAGGGATACGATTGCCTATGTACAGGACAGGGGTGTGGATACCTGCCTCATCAGCTTGGATCAGGAGAAGGCCTTTGACAGAATATCGCACACCTACATGGGGGATGTGCTCTCCAAAATGGGGTTTGGGGAGGGAATTCGAAATTGGATCCAACTGCTCTACACTAACATCAGTAGCGCAGTCTCAATCAATGGGTGGGAAACAGATAGCTTTCCGATTAAATCTGGAGTCAGGCAGGGCTGTCCTCTCTCGCCTGTTCTTTTCGTGTGTTGCATAGAACCCTTTGCCGAGTCCATCAGGAAGGATCCGGGCATAAGAGGAGTGACGATCCCAGGCAGTGGAGGCACTCAGGTCAAAGCCTCCCTGTACATGGACGACGTCGCCGTCTTCTGCTCGGATCCGCTGTCGGTGCGCAGACTGATGCACATCTGTGACCAGTTCGAACTGGCCTCGGGAGCCAAGGTAAATCGTGGGAAGAGCGAGGCCATGTTCTTTGGGAACTGGGCTGACCGATCCTTTGTCCCCTTCACTGTCAGGGCTGATGGCCTGAAGGTGCTGGGGATATGGTTCGGAGGGACCAGGGCATGCGTTAGAAACTGGAAGGAGCGAGTGGCTATGGTGAAAAGGAAACTGGGCATGTGGGAGCGACGCTCCCTCTCCATTGTGGGTAAGAACCTGGTCATCAGGTGTGAGGCACTCTCGCTGTTGCTGTACGTGGCGCAGGTCTGGCCCATTCCAGACTCCTGCGCGACGGCGATCACTCGAGCCATCTTCCGCTTTATCTGGAGGTCGAAAATGGATCATGTCCGCAGGGACGCGATGTACAAGCCTCTAGATGAAGGGGGAAGAAACGTGCCCAACATCGCCCTCATACTGATGGCCACCTTTGTGTGTGGCTTCATCAAGCGGTGCGTAGACCCTCAGTATGCAAACACCAAGTGTCACTACGTGCTGAGGTTCTACCTGTCCCCGGTGTTGCGAAGAATGGGTCTGGCCACGCTGCCGCGGAACGCTCCAAGTAGTTGGACCGTGCCGTACCACCTGTCCCTCGTGGAAAAATTTATGCAGAAAAACACCTTTGACCACAAGTCCATCAGGCAGTGGTCAGCACGTAACGTCCTAGAGGCCCTGAGGGAAAAGGAGAGGGTGGACCCTGTGGGATGGTTCCCCGAGCAGACTGTCAAAGTCATTTGGCAGAATGCCTCATCGCCAGAACTTTCCAACAAGCACCAAGACGTAGCTTGGCTGGTGGTGAGAAAGACCCTCCCCGTCAGATCCTTCCTACACGCCAGGAGTCTCACCCCCTCTGCACGTTGCCCTCGAGGTGGCTGTGGTGGGGAAGAGACCGTTGTTCACCTCCTTGTGGATTGTGCCTTTGCAAAGAAAGTCTGGAGAGAGATGCAGTGGTTGCTGTCGAGGTTCATCCCGAGCAGTTCTGTGACACAGGACTCTGTGCTCTACGGGCTGTTCCCAGGGACACACACCGAGGCAAACATCAACTGCAGCTGGAGGATCATCAACTCGGTGAAAGACGCGCTTTGGTCTGCCCGAAACTTGTTGGTCTTCCAGCACAAAGAGTTGTCCCCGACCGATTGTTGCGGACTGGCACAATCCAAAGTCCAGGACTACGTGCTGAGGGACGCACTAAAGCTTGGGGCAGCTGCCGCAAAGGCGCAATGGGGAAGGGTCGCTGTCTAAGACCTTTCTACCACAGCGCACCGAGAGACTGGGAACTGTTTAGAGCCCCTCGGGCTGTACAGCTCAAAATGAAAGGCTGTAAATGATTGTAATATTGTTTGTACTGATGCACCTGGTGATACATTTTGTAAAAGTTTAACCTGGATTGTACCCTTGTAATGGTGTTTTTGAAATGGTTTGGAATGTGATTGAAGATATTTTATGAATAAAGTATATTTTTGCAAAAAAAAACCTCTCAGCCTTCCCTATTCTAAGAGAAAAGGGCTCCAGTTTATTAGGTCTTTTCTAATAGGTATAACCTCTTAGTTATGATATCATTCCTTATCATTTCTTTTCCACCTTTTTCACTGCTTCCATATCTGTTTATTATCTGGGATCTGTATATGTGTACAGCACTTGAAGTATGGTGTAACCAAGGTTGCATACGGTTAACATAACACCTCTGCTTTTTAATTCTATCCCTCTGAAATGAAACCTGAACCTTTTTTTTTTGCTATTTTTTAACAGCCTTATTAACACCATATCACTACTTTTAGTGATTTACATATTTGTATCTCTAGACCCCTTTGCTCCTCTAGCTGATTTATATTAGGGTTGCCAACCCTCCAGGAGTGGCCTGGAGTTTCCAGGAATTGAAGATCAATCTCCAGGGCACTGCTGTGTGCGACCCCGGAGAAAAATCATCAGGACATTAAAAAAGATTGTTTTTTTGCCATTTTCTTTGACCGGTTTACCAGATTTAAAAAATATTGAAAATGGGGAAATAAAAGGCTGTTTGGCTGGCAGTGAAGCATCATCCAATTGGGTAATGAGTCTTTTTTACTATCCAATTGGTATAAGAAGGCAGTGTGTCACAAGGATGGATGTGATGGCCGACTAAAGGCTGTAGGGTGGGGGCAGATCATGTGATGAAACGTCCAGGAATACATTTAATCACAGTTGGCCACCCTCATTTAGACCCTTACTTTCCACAGAGTGTGAAGCCTCCTTATTCTTCCTCTCAAAATGTACGATCTCACGCTTGTCTATATTCATTTGCCAATTACACACCCATTCCAAAAGTTTATTAATGTCTTCTTGTAAATTAATGCAGTTTTGCTCAGTAATAACTATACCTCCCAACCCTAAGGTGGAATAAAATTTTAGAGCAATCCTAGCATACAGGCTCTTTTGAGGTCAGACACTAAAGCGAATACCAAGCACAACTGTTCATTGTTCTCTTATCGTTACTGAAGAATTGTTTTATGTTGCTGTGTTCTCAGGTATACCTCTGGTGCTTTGGAAAGGAGATGTTCATTAAGACACTAGGTGATGTGAACAAATGGCCAACCAGCATAAACATAATTACGTAATTTTCTTAATTAAAGACGATGTATAAGTGCAAGCTGCCACATTTTGGTAATTTTATCATTTTGCCACAGACATGAGTTATTTTAAATGCTGGGTTTCATTTAAGCAAAGTATATTCAGACAACAACCAATAATCCACTGACCCAATAATTTAAGATGCTAATGAGCTAAGTTTCTCGTAGATTGTAAATGAATCAGACTGATACAGCACAGAAAGAGGCCATGCATTCCCACTCTCCTATCCTTTCCCCATAACCCTGCAAGTTGCTCCCCTTTGTGTAATTATGCAATTCCCTTTTGAAAGTTACTATTAAATCTGCTTCAACCACACTTTCAAGCAGTGCATTCCAGATCAAGCAACTTGCTGCACAAAAAAAACCTTCTCATCTTGCCTCTGGTTCAGTTCATTAGCCTGTCTCGGGCTTTCAGGAAACACCCCATACCTTTGTGTTGGGAAGCATCGGGTTAATTCTGGCTGTCAATAGAAGGAGATAAAATTAGAAACAGAGCCACAGGCAGGCAGTCAGTCAGGGGCTGCAAATACTGCAACATCAGCGGGATTTCAACAGAAAAGGTTGAAGTTGAGCTTTGGGCTATCCCCAGTTGTTCAGCATGTAGGAGGGTAATTGTGAAGCTACACAGCTTACTGATTTGTATCTTTTGCTAATATGTTTTCTCTGCTCTGTTTCACTCTGATACACAAACTTCAAGGAATGTGTGGATTCAGACATTTCTGTACTAAGATCAATGGATAATGTTCATCCTGTTGATTTGCAAGGCTGTATCGATGATTCTAGTTCTTGATCAGCCTGTCTTTCTCACATCCTTGTATTATATGGTGGGGGTGAGGAGGGTTAGTTGAGAATCTTTGTATTTGTATAATGTATACGCTAGAACAAAATAAACTTGAGACCCCTTCAGCATCTGGAGAACAACATTGTGGTAGGATTCATATAACTCACTCTGCAAAGATAAATCTAATTTTACTGCAGTTATCTATTTATTTTCAGTCCATGTTGCCTATTATCTGCTTAAGAATTTGAGTGAAAGGAAGTAAGCTACTTCCGATCCTTGCTCTCAAACAGATCCCTGCCCTATGACTGTTTTAAATCTGAAAAAAAGGCAGCAGATATAATTAAATTACACTGTTTGGTTTCACTGGGAAATCTACACAATCCAATGACTTGCTTCTGAAATTTTCTTAGTGCGTAACCATACAATTACTACTGAGACTGTGCTACTGTAAAGATCCTTTAATGCTTTAGAATTCTTGTAAGGATACATTGGCATATTGGTGTATCAGTACATTGAGATATGGAATGATCAGGTACAGGTTTATGCACATGGGTGCCTGGGTCACTTCCTAAGCAGGTGTGCCGTCAGAGGGAGGTGATAAACAGAGATTAATGCTTAGCCATCGGGAGGAAGAGGGAACACCAGCTACCAGGTTACTGTGGACATTTTTTCCAGACAAAGCAAGGAAATCTTGTATTTATGTAGCACTTCTCATGGCTTCAGACTGTCCCAAAGTGCTTTCCAGCCAATGAAGCACATGTGAAGTGAAGTCACAGTTATAATGTAGCAAAAGTGGCAGCCAATTTGCACACTGTGAGATCCCACAAACCACAATGTGATAATGACATGATAATCTGTTTAAGTCATGTTGGTTGAGGGATAAATGTTGGCCAGAACATGGAGGAGAACTTCTCTGGTCTTTGAATAGTGCCTTGGGATCTTTTATATCTAGCTGAGAGAACACAAGGGTCCTCAGTTTAATACCCCATCCTGCTGATTTCCTGGCTGCCATTTTCTGTTGCATTTTTTAGTACCTCACCCAAGCAGCAATTCCTCAACTGTCAACATAGAAAGTAATTATTGGAGAAAAGTGCCTGGAGGACATCAGTCTGGTTCCCAATTATGTCCTCGTCTGAAATCCCCATATGCATTTTCCATGTGAGGTCACTGCATAGAGTTCAAAAGTGAAAGCTCTGCCTGGCTTTGCCCTCTATGGCCTAGGTTATTGAATCCAATTTTGGTACGTTAATAACTGCCCTGACTGAGATCAGCTAAGCCAACGTAGATTTGAGGATCAAAGCTGGGACCTTCTGGCTTCTATGGTTCAGTTCCACATCATATGGTAGTTTTTAATCTACCATGTTACTGGGAAGCTGTTTTGATTCATTTGGATGTTAGATGACAGCTATTACATTGAAGGACAGTGAGATACATTTCAAAGGTTTTCCTTTTCTCCAGCGTATAGGAAGCTTGGTTTGTTGCAAATATCTCCACATGTGGAACAAATCTCTTGCAAAATGGATCAAATATTAAAGGCTCAACTGTAATTTTTTGAAAACTCAGTCATCAGCTGTCAATAATAACTGTAAAGGTAACACTAGTGACCTCTTGACTAGGAGATTCAAGTTGAAATCATAGTCTCAATTGATATTTACAGATGGCTTCCCCGAAAGAAGGGGTTTGGGGAGGGGTTACCATCATGGATTGGATTGTCTGGGATGTGCTATAATGGGTTGGCATGGGAGGGGAAAGCCAGAAGACTAGGGGAAACCTCTGGGCACGATATATTCTCAGGCATGCTGCTCAATGTATTAAAACTTGGGCTTGCTCCCAATATCTTTTTCTCATTCTCGCTGCAATACACAGCCTGGATAATTGAGCTCATCCTGCTCATATTATTGACCTATCTTAGGCCTTTAGCACAGGGATACAAGTGTCACGAGTCAAACCATCCTCCCTCTTATTGCAGGCTTGTTACTGAATAATAGAAAGGACTTCACTGCCTCTCTTTTCAGTTCAGAAACTGAATAACATCAGCCATGTGTGACAATTCTTTTAAACAGGCCTAACTGTTAAACAGGACGTTTTTACAAATAGAATTATTTGCAAGCAGAATAGATGTGATACTGAACAGTATCTGATAGCAAAAATGAAACCTGTTGACTATCAAGAAAGACTGAATAGGCTGGGGCTCTCTTCTCTAGAAAAGAGAAAGCTGAGGGGTGACATTTTTAAAACTATTGTGATGTACTAATACCACACACTGTACATATTTGTAATATGTAAATAGATATACTCATTGATATTTCTAAACTTTAAAACTGGACCTTGGCTGAACAAAATCCTTAAAATGGCTGAACCTATGTCTGTCTGTGACCCCAAAACAGAAGAAACCACTTTGCAATTTCAGGGAAACTCATGCCTCGTTATCTCTACTACTTGGAACTGCACAGCCCAACTTTAAAGAGAGTTATACAACGGCCATTTGCATTTGATAACCCAGCTTGCCAGCAGGAGACACAGGGTCTGCTAAGACAAAGGACCCCCAAACATTCCTTTCAACTCATAATGGCTGGGGCATTTAGCAGTATTTGAGACCCAACCGAATTCCAGATGATGGATATCCATGCATTGTTGAAGACTTGGTGGAGGTGGGAGGTCATGTGACTTAGGCCTCTGGCTTGTTGAACAAGTTAATATTTCTTTGCTGAGCTGAATAGCTCAGTCTGCTCTTTAACATCTGACTAGCAGCCAAACAGAATGGAGCTCTGCCCAGGTTGAATACCTGGCCCCATCTACACTGCTTCTGTTGGAAGTTCTGTACCATCATCTATTGATTCATCTCTGCTTACCTATCTCACCTTGTGAAGTCAAAACTATCGGAAAAGTGAAATTATACAGCATTGGTTTTCAACCTGCTAATTTCTGTGAAGGAATACCTCATTGGACTTTGATTCTGAACTCTGGACTCATGTGAACCAATGTTTATTTTCTCTGTGGTCTCTTTACTGTAAAACCTTTCTTTCTTTATCCCTGTCCTTATTGTCTGAGTGTGGAGATGACATTGCCTCATTGTGAGTGTGTGCAGTTTGCTGTGGGATTATTAATAGAAAATTGGATCACACAAAAAAAAACCAAGGGGTTGGGAAATACACCATTGCTTATAAAGAGGGAAACAAATCAAAATCATCTTTCTGTTTACGGACGAGCACTTAGAAGAGGAATTAGTGCTGTTTAACTTAAACTCCCTCCTGTGCATAACACTACAGAGATGTTTGATGGATTATATGTAGAGCTGATGTTTCCACTAGGGACGAAATCCAAAATTAATATAATAGTCACCAATAAGTTCAAGAAGGAAATCAAGATAATCTTCTTTATCCAGAGAGTGGTAAGATTGTTGGACTTGTTACCACAGGGAATGGGTTGAGGTGAATAGCATTTAAGGGGAAGCTAGGTAAGTACATGAGGAAGAAAGGAAAAGAAGGTTACCCAGATAAGGTTAGACGATGTAGGGTGGGAGGAAGCTCATGTGAAGCATAGACCCGATGGGCCAAATGGCACTGCAAATTCTACATAATCCTGTAGAGTACAATGCCATACTAAGAATCTGGAAATAATTTCAAAAGGGTTAATTCAAAACAATCAACACAAGAAAAATCCCTTGAATTTTATTTGATGTATTTGATTAAAGCATTTTTCTTAATTCTCTGTGGAAAAATACATTGCCACTGGCTGATGAGCTCTGGGAACTGGCGGCAGGTCAAGTTACTGGTGCTTCATGATTTACAAAACAGGCATATGTTCGTCTTGAGCAGTGCCCCTCAGCGAATGGTACCTATACCTTTGGTGTTGTCATCAGTACCACGGTGTTAAAATACCTTGAGATAGGCCGCAAGGACAGCTGTGATGGGAAAAAAATATTTTACCTTTGTACAATAAGTGGTGTTGTTCTAAGTCAATGGTAATGAGATATTTCTGCCAGTACAGAGGAAATTTTACTCTATCTAATCCATGATTTCTTGATATGCAAAGCTTAAAGGTAATGAGTGTTCAGGCACTATGATGGGCTTAGAAATTCAGCTTTCATAAAACGCAGATGAGAACTATCAGAAGTTAGAACGGGATGCTGCTTTTTCACGTCATAACTTTGAATCTCTCAAAGTTCCCTCTATCTATTGGCTAGAGAGCTCTGAACTGAAATGAGTTTGGGCAGCCTCAATCCAATTCCCAGTCACTGTTTGTTGCTTTTGAAAGAAAAACATAAATACTTTGTTTTTCCAAACTGAGTTTACTAATTCTGATCATGCATTTGTTACTTAAATCAAAAAAACTGATTTCATGGACATCTCATTTTATTAACCAATACTATACCTGTACCTAATGACACAAAATGGAAAATCCTATGGAAGGGTGCAAAAATTAGCAATGACAAACGATGTGACCAACATCTTGAGACTGTCTGAAACTAGATTGACTAATGGAGGAAGTGAATACTGCTAAATTACCCTTTCTAAATAGTTTATTCAGGGGTTTCTATGTTGTGCAGTGGCGCTATTAATGTTGAAGCAGTAAATTCCAACAAACCAAGCCATCAATTCAGACACAGTGGGCTAAAAATTGGATGAGGTCCATTAGCCAAAATGGGAGATCCAGGTACACGATCACCCCATGCCCAATGGAAGTGATGCAAGCAGCATGCAAACTTTGTGCTGCCTACTCATCTCTATGATTGTGACATATAGCTCAGTGCTAAACGTGCTGCATGCTTAGCAGGGGATCCAGGTTCATACGAGACTAGCAGCAATTAAAACTACTCAGCAGTTCTTAAAACCAGACTGCACTTCTTAAAAGCAAGCTGCTTTCAGACTGCAGCAGGGATTGGAAGTGATTGGGTGAGACATGAGAAACTGCAGCAGTAGGACAGCAGGCCAGAGAGAGGTCTCCCAGATTCTCCAGTGCAGTGCTGGAGGCCTTACTGCTCGAATTGGAAAGGAAGAGAGAGGCTATTTTTCTGCAGGGTACCAGGAGGCCTCCCAGACATACACTGTGAAGGCACTGGGAGTTGATGGCCATGATGGTCAATGCCAGGGGAGTGGGCCCAAGGATACAGTGCAAAACTTCAAAAATTTCAGACGAGTGGTCAAAGTCAGCGAGTGTATCTTCAAATCCCATCTCCTACCCAGCACATTACCAAATTCACATTCTGCTCAATGTGCCACACCCCCAATCACTCACTCATCAGCAATTGTAACAATCATGATTCATGCCTAGCATTCATAAATTCCCACCTTACCCTCACACACTTACCATTGCTGCAATTTCACTCCCACATACTTTCAGCTATTCAAACTATGACATCACCCAGACACAATGCAACTCACCCCCTGACACACTGCCCTCTCTCTTGAGGACAAGGTGACAACGAACAGGAGGTAAAAGCAATAAATTGGTAGAGGACAAGCATGGCTGTGTCTCTTCATCCCTCCCAGAGGAGATGGTGCATTTTTGGCATAGTCATCACTTCAGCATTGCTGAAGCTAATCATGATGACGAGTGTTCCTGCTTTGTGCACCTTTTCAAATGCTACTCCTGCAATCTGCTATGATGCACAAGCTGCAGATGGTGTAACCATGCAGCTCTTACTTTCCTATCAATCCACCCTCACTCCATCCCTCTCCTTGTGCATTTATGCTTTCAGAGATCTAAGTCCTGTCACCTGGTCAGTTAGTGGTTCCTGACCATGGAGGGCAAGAGAAGAGCAGATCTCTGATGAACAAACACCTTCACTTGATCTGGCACTTGCAGCCAAAAGCTCAGATGTTAGCACTTTACATACCTTAGAAGTGGGATCCGCATGTGGTTAGTCACCAGGCACAAGTGGACTTCAGGTAGACTGGGAGAAAGGATAGCATGTGTGTCACTCCTTGGAAAGTGAGGTTACAGCCAATTTCTGCTATAGAGGGTTCAGATGGGGATTTCGATGGTGTGTACAGGAAAACTTGGATGGGCATGAGCACAGAAATATTTGATGCATTGGCAGGCCTGCCAGAGAGCCTGTTGTCTCTGTCAAGGAGCATGGGGGAGTCGGCTAAAATTTGGTACAGGGTTTTGTACAGTGCTTGGAGTCCATCTTTTCCAACATGCAAGTGGTACTCCATGAGAGCACTTATGGACTGCAGGACACAGCGATGGCCAATAAGACCATAAGACATAGGAGCAGAAGTTAGGTCATTCGGCCCATCGAGTCTGCTCCGCCATTCAATCATGGCTGATAAGTTTCTCAACCCCATTCTCCCGCCTTCTCCCCATAACCTTTGATCCCCTTACCAATCAAGGACCTATCTATCTCGGTCTTAAATATACTCAATGACCTGGCCTCCACAGTCTTCTGTGGCAATGAATTCCATAGATTCACCACTCTCTGGCTAAAGAAGTTTCTCCTCATTTCTGTTCTAAAAGGTCTTCCCTTTACTCTGAGGTCTCAGCTTCCACTGGAGCACAAGAAGAAGCCACCCAATGTCTGAGTGCTGCAGTGGAAGCTCATATGGGAGTCATGAAATCCTTGCTTGTGACCATATGGGCTCAGGCTGCTGCCATCATGACTGAGGACACCAGTACTCAAAGGAGCTTGTAGGATTTCAAAGCAGACCAGCAATCTGTGCTCCAGCAGGTCACTAGGATTGCTGGCACTGCCTGGCCTGCCAAGAGGATGCTGCAATGGTTGGTAACAGAGGGATGGAAAGGTGGAGAAGTGTGGAGCATCGGTGATCAGAGAATATTTTCCGGGAGAATTGAAGTCTGATGCGACACACAAATGGTGCATCCGGAGCAATAATGTACAGGGTGCTTCCTCCTCTTCCTCCTTCTCCTTCTCCACAGTTGTCACTAAAGGCCTAATGGTAAGGGCTGCTCCGTCATGATTGCTGGTTTTGAAGGACCACCACACTGATGAGTACCAGAAATATGTAAGGAACAAATTTCATCAGGAATGCAATATTCATTAATATTTGAAAATTCATCGTATAGATTTACCATCTCAATTTAAATTTGTAATGCAAATAGACTCCATGGGTGGAATTTTCCATGCCCAATGGTGTCAGGGGCCATGGCGGGCATGAGTGGACAACCTGGCAGGAAGGCCAAAAATCGGTTTCACTACATCGTGAAACCAGATTGCAATCGTCCACTGCGCCCATCAATGGCGGGGAACGTTTCCCATTGCCACACATCAGGAGCTTCATTTTAATACATCTGCATATCATTATAAGCCCGGCTCGCTGGAATCATCCCCCCCACAATGGATCAGCCGGGTACATCGGCGTGCAACCACGGCGACATGTTTCACAACTGAACATAAGCAACGTGCACCTGGCGATCTGCACTTCACTCAGGATTTTGAGGCTTGTTTGCCTACCTTGCTTCAGGCAGTACTCGCAATCATCAGTGCCAGGCTTCACAGGCAGCACAACATCACTTTTACTGGGGCTCACGGGCAGGTCTCTACTGATGAGACCAGCCGTAAGACAGGTGGCTTTTCAATGGCTGCAGAGCTAGGGCTTGCTTGGGGAAGGGGGTGAAGTGGTCACAGACAAGGGAAGAGGCTGCAGGACTAGGGCATTACTGGGGAAGGAGGGTAACCCAGGGTGTGTGTGGGGACACATGTTGACCTATGCAAGTGGCTTCAAGATGGTGAGGGCTGAGGAGGCAGTGTCCAGGGGAGATGAGGCCAGATGGAGATGTGAGGGCGTGTGTGAGAGAGTGAGTGGTGATGTTCCTTGAGCAGCAGTGAGTGAGTTGCCAGTGAATGTGTGTGAGTTTAGAATGATAAGATGGTTGCCTTACTCTAGCAGCAGGATGAGATCATTCATCCTCTTTCTGCACTAGATGACCAACCTCTCCTGTGTGGCATTGGCATTGAACACCTCTGCCACCACCTCCCAAACCGGAGTCGTGACACTGATGGGCCTCCTGCAGCCAGAGCGAGATAGAAGACATTGTGGCGGGCTCTAGCTGTGTCCAGAAGGCGTCCCAGGGATGTGTCACTGAATCGGGGGGCTGCAGTCTTCTTGCCTTTCGGGGCCGTGTCTTCTGTGCATCAGTTCTGGGCTGGAAGCACTGAGAGGTGTGTGCGTGGCTGCAATTTAAATATGGCGTCTGGCATGAGGAAGCAGCAAGGTGATGGCAAGACGGGCAAATCAGAGGCTGTGCAATAGTGGAACGGCGTCTTTCCCAGGAATGCATGATTAATGAGACAGCATTGGGACGATACGGTGTGAACAGCCGCCATTGCGGCCGGCAGGTAAAATGTTCTTTTACCTGCTCGCTACCACACTTAGTGCAAACCTGGGACGATTCCGCCCCATATGCTTCAAAATTATTTATTTTTTGTTGCTAACTCCAAATTATTTAAGGATTTAATTGTTGTTACTTGTGATTCAGATTTAAGAAGTTTCCTGCTTCACATAGCAGGCTTCATGATTTTAAGTCCTTGTACAATGGTAATAATGTAGGTCAGTTGAAAGGAGAGTGGGTGGATGTTAGGGCCAACAACATAAGCTTCAGAGAAAGCAAAAGGCAGACAGCATAGAACACCACAGCAGTCCATTACAGAGGACTTCAGAAGCCTTTCTGTTGTCTCATTGTGACCTTAAGCTCTCCCTTGATGACTGAAACTTAAAACAAATGGCAGTTGAGGTTTGGAAGTTCTAAACTGTGTATATGGAGCCTCTCCTCCTC
The DNA here is from genome assembly GCF_964194155.1 of Cetorhinus maximus. NCBI lineage: Eukaryota > Metazoa > Chordata > Chondrichthyes > Lamniformes > Cetorhinidae > Cetorhinus > Cetorhinus maximus. The sequence continues at coordinate 50,687,809 of NC_135884.1, read as the reverse complement.
TATAGGCACTCTGCTCCCCATTGACTGCAACCATCATTGATCGAGAGGCGTATGAATAACTGTTGTACAGTCAAAGAATAATTATGGACAATCCCCTGTAAGAGTACCTTTGAGAGAACTGTTGAATGTCATAATTATGATTTCCTCTTGTTCACTTATAGTGATCAAGACCAGCATTCAATAGCATTGATTTGGCCAGTTACAAACACCCTGGCTTCCTTCTGCAACAAGTATTTGCTGACTTATTGTTGTAGCAAGTTAATAACTGCCTCTAGCCACTACTCAAACATCTCGGTCACCATGTCACAATGTAGACTGTACTCAAAAAGGTCGAGCAATGAATTTTGAAATATAGCATCAAAAGGAATTCAACCTCATTTTGGATGGGAAAGAATTGGGAGAACTCATATGACACCATGTTGGAAAAATCAAAAACAATAAGTAATATGTTGACATTTTAGTTGTTTATTTCCATGGCCTGTTCTGAACAGCAGGGTTTCTTTTTAAATTGATTCCAGCATCCATTTTACTAAAATCAAAGATGACCAACCAATCAGCCAATAATGCTGTCCTTGGGAGAGGAAAACACAAAGAATGCTGCTTAATTGATCTATTGATATGGATGTTGATATTACCTGTTACTTCAGAGCGTTTCAGGTAATGTCAATCCTGTTGAACCTGCAAAGTGCTCCTCACCACTATGTGGCAACTTATACCCAAATTGGGAAAGCTTCCCCATAGGCAATGCAAGCAAGAGCCTGGCGTAGTCATACTCACAGTCATGTCTTTCAGCTATCACCTTGTTGTCCACTATCACAGCCCTTAAGATTGACTCTGGACCCTACAAGGGAGCAAAATTTGCTCCACAAGAGGGATTTCAATGTCCATTATCAAAAACTGTCAAAAATGGTGGTGTTTAATCAGCTAATTGCATACAGGAGGAAGTTCCATGAACATTGCCAACCTGTGCCTTGGTGGAGCCCAACATGGGAGTACAAAGGATACAAAGTGAAAAGTACAAGTGTCTTCAGTCAAGCAAAAGTGCCAACTCAGTACAACTCAGCCTCATCCCCATTATGGTAAATGCCAATGTCCAACCAATGTCCCAAGGGGAGGCGATGATGTAGTGGTATTGTTGCTGGACTAGTGATCCAGAGACCCAGGGTAATGCTCTGAGGACCCGTGTTTGAATCATGGCAGATGGTGGAATTTGAATTCAATAAAAATCTGGAATTAAAAGTCCAGTGATGACCATGAAACAATTGTCGATTGTTGTAAAAACCCATCAGGTTCACTAATGTCCTTTAGGGAAGGGAATCTGCCGTCCTTACCTGGTCTGGCCTACATGTGAGTCCAGGTCCACAGCAATGTGGTTGACTCTTCAATGCCCTCTGAAATGGCCTAGCAAGCCACTCAGTTTTAACTAACTGCTACAAAGACACCAGAAGGAATGAAACTGGACGGACCACCCGGCATCGACCTTGGCATTGGAAACGACAACGGCAATTTCAGCCCTGTTGACCCTGCAAAGCCCTCCTGAGTAACATCTGAGGGCTAGTGTCAAAATTGAGAGAGCTGTCTCACAGACTAGTCAAGCAACAGCCTGACATAGTCATCCTCACAGAATCATATCTTACAGATAATGTCCCAGACTCCACCATCACCATCCCTGGGTATGTCCTGTCCCACTGGCAGGACAGACCCAGCAAAGGTGGCAGCACAGTGGTATACAGTTGGGAGGGAGTTGCCCTGGGAGTCCTCAACATCGACACTGGACCCCATGAAGTCTCATGACATCAGATCAAACATGGGCAAGGAAATCTCCTACTGATTACCACGTAGCGCCCTCCCTCAGATGATGAATCAGTGCTCCTCCATGTTGAACATCACTTGGAGGAAGCACTGAGAGTGGCAAGGGCATAGAATGTACTCTGGGTGGTGGGGGGTTTCAATGTCCATCACCAAGATTGACTCGGTAGCACCACTACTGACTGAACTGGCCGAGTCCTAAATGACATAGCTGCTAGACTGGGTCTGCAGCAGGTGGTGAGAGAGCCACAAGAGGGATAAACACACTTGACCTCATCCTCACCAACCTGCCTGCCGCAGATGCATCTGTCCATGACAGTATCATTAGGAATGACCACCTCACAGTCATTGTGGAGATGAAATCCCACCTTCACATTGAAGATACCCTTCATCGTGTTGTGTGCCACCTCCACCATGCTAAATGGGATAGATTTCAAACAGATCTAGCAATTCAAGACTGGGCATCCATGAAGGTGATGTGGGCCATCAGCAGCAGCAGAATTATACTCGAACACAAACTGTAACCTCATGGCCCGGCATATTCCCTATTCTACCATTACCATCAAGCCAGGGGATCAACTCTAGTTCAATGAAGAGTGCAGGAGGGCATGCCAGGCATACCTAAAAATGAGTTGTCAACCTGGTGAAGCTATAAAACTTGTGTGCCAAACAGCATAAGCAGCAAGTGATAGAGCCAAACGATCACACAACCAATGGATCAGATCTAAGCTCTGCAGTCCTGCCACATCCAGCTGTAAATGGTGGTGGACAATTAAACACTCACTGGAGGAGGAGGCTCCACAAATGCCTCAATGCTCAATGATGGAGGAGCCCAGCACATCAGTGCAAAAGATAAGGCTGAAGTATTCGCAACAATCTTCAGCCAGAAGTGCTGAGTGGATAATCCATCTCGGCCTCCTCCGGAGGTCCCCAGCATCACAGTTGCCAGTCTTCAGCCAATTTCATTCACTCCACATGATGTCAAGAAATTGCTGAAGGCACTGGATACTGCAAAGGCTGACAACATTCCAGCAATAGTACTGAAGATTTGTGCTCCAGAACTTGCCGTTCCCCTAGCCAAGCTGTTCCAGTACAGCGACAACACTGGCATCTACCCGGCTATGTGTAAAATTGCCCAGGTATGTCCTGTACACAAAAAGTAGGGCAAATCCAACCCAGCCAATTACTGCCCCATCAGTCTACTCTCCATCATCAGTAAAGTAACGGAAGAGGTCATCAACAGTGCTATCAAGTGGCACATGCTTAGCAATAACCTGCTCACTGATGCCCAGTTTGGGTTCCACCAGGGCCACTCAGCTCCTGACCTCGTTACAGCCTTGGTTCAAACATGGACAAAAGAGCTGAAATCCCAAGATGAGGTGAGAGTGACTGCCCTTGACATCAAGGCAGCATTTGACCGAGTGTGGCATCAAGGAGCCCTAGCAAAACTGGAATCAATGGGAATCAGGGGGAAAACTCTCCGCTGGTTGGAGTCATGCCTAGCACAAAGGAAGATGGTTGTGGTTGTTTGAGGTCAGTTATCTCAGCTCCAGGACATCACTGCAGGAGTTCCTCAGGGTAGTGTCCTTGCCCAACGATCTTCAGCTGCTTCATCAATGACCTTCCTTCCATCATAAGGTCTGAAGTGGGGGTGTTCGCTGATGATTGCACAATGTTCAGCACCATTCGCGACTCCTCAGATACTGAAGCAGTCCATGTCCAAATGCAGCAAGACCTGGACAATATTCAGTCTTAGGCTGACAAATGGCAAGTAACGTTTGCGCCACACAAGTGCCAGGCAATGTCCATCTCCAACAAGAGAGAATCCAACCATCGCCCCCTGATGTTCAATGACATTACCACCACTGAATCCCTCACTATCAACATCCTGGGGGATACCATTGACCAGAAACTGAACTGGACTAACCATATAAATACTGTGGCTACAAGAGCAGGTCAGAGGCTAGGAATCATGTGATGAATAACTCACCTCCTGACTTCCCAAAGCCTGTCCACCATCTAGTGTAGTGGTTATCACGTTTGCCTAACACGCGCGAGGTTCCCGGTTTGTAACCGGGCAGAAACATTATAAGTGGTAATGTCACTGGACTAGTAATCTAAAGGCCCAAGCTAATGTTTTAGGGACAAGGGTTCAAATCTCACTGCAGCAGCTGGTGAAATTACTTTAAAAAAAAATCTACAAGGCACAAGTCAGGAGTGTGATGGAATACTCCCCACTTGCCTGGATGAGTGCAGTTCCTATAACAAGAAGCTGGACACTGTCCAGGACAAAACAGCCAGCTTGACTGGCACCACATCCACAAACATTCACTCCCTCCACCACCAACGCACAATAGCAGCAGTGTGTACCATCTACAAGATGCACTGCAGGAATTCACCAAGGCTCCTTAGAAAGCACCTTCCAAACCATGACCACTGCCACCTAGAAGGTCAAGGGCAACAGATACATGGGAACATCACCACTGGAAGTTCCCTTCCAAGTCACTCACCATCCTGACTTGGAAATATGTCACAGTTCCTTCATTGTTGCTGGGACAAAATCCTGGAACTCCCTCCTTAACAGCACTGTGGGTGTACCTACACAACATGGAGTGCAACGGTTCAAGAAGACAGCTCACCACCACCTTCTCAAGGGCAACTAGGGATGGACAATAAATGCTGGCCCAGTCAGCGAAGCCCACACCTCGTAAATGACTAAAAAACAATGCAGTGCTCCCCACATGGCATTGAGAAGTGGATGACTACACTGAGCACAGTGAAGGTTACTTTCCCTTATAACATCCTGACTGTAACCCTGAAGACCTGCGCACCATAACTAGCTGATCCACAAGCCAAATTATTCTAGTGTAGCGATGACACTGGCACCATGCAAATACACCCCAGTAAGTCCAATCAACAAGAATCAGGCCATTTAATGCCCTATAGGCCACTCCTCCAATCAGCATCAAAGATGGAATAAGCAATCACCTACTCACCAATAACTTGTTCATTGAAATTCAGTTTGGATTCCAGTCGAGCCATACAGTTCTAGACTCAGTCACTGCCTCAGTAATAGATAGGGTGTAGTGAATGTCAGGGTTGAAACAAATTAAAACAAAAGTGCCTGGAATATCTGTTGCTCCAGTCTCCCACCATAGCTTTAAAGAAAGATTGGCAGCAGCTCAGAGGAATGGGGCTGAATTTTACATTGCCAAATCAAACGCTGCTCCCCCCCACCACGCTGACAAGAAATTTGGTGTGATGATGCCCGGTTGGCAAGCCAACATCATCACGCCATTCTCCGATAATACAATGCAGGTGCTGAAATTTGGCAGCCCGCCTGTCATTTTGAAACCATTATTTAACCAGCTATTAAGCTCAAAGCTATTAAGAAGATGAGTGGCAGGTGAGAAGACTAATATAAAGAACAACAAAAAATGAAAGATTAATAAGGAGGGAGAAAGTTGAGCATGAGAGAAAGCTAGGTAGAATTATAAAAACAGTAAGAATTTCTACAGATATTTAAAAAGGAAAAGAGTAAGTAGAGTGAAGGTCCTCTTGAGAGCGAGAATGGGGAATTAAAGTGGAAAATAAGGAAATGGCAGATGAGTTGAACAAATATTTTGAGTCCGTCTTCACTGTAGAAGATACAAGTAACATCTCAGAAATAATTGTGAATCAGGAGGTGAAAGGGAAGGAGGAACTTAAAACAATTACGATCACCAGGGAAAGGGTACTGAGAAAATTATTAGAACAAAAAGCTGGCAAGTCCCCAGGTCCTGATGGACTTCATCCTAAAGTCTTAAAAGAAATGACTGCTGAGATAGTAAATGCATTGGTTTTCATTTTCTAAAATTCCCTAGATTCGGGAAAGGTTCCATCAGATTGGAAAATAGTGAATGTGACTCCTCTATTCAAGAAAGGAGGGAAACATAAAACAGGAAACTTCAGGCCAGTTAGTTTAACATCTGTCATAGGGAAATTGCTGGAATCTATTATTAAGGAGGTTATAGCGGAGCATGTCGAAAATCTTAATGCAATCAGGCAAAGTCAACATGGTTTTGCAAAAGGGGAATCATGTTTGGCTAATTTATTGCAGTTTTTTGAAGAAGTAGCAAGCAACTTGGATAAAGGGGAACCCGTGGATGTGCTGTTCTTAGATTTCCAGAAGGCATTTGACAAGGTGCCACATCAAAGGTTATTGTGCAAAAATAAGTGCTCATGCTGTAAAGGCTAACATATTAGCATGGATATAGGATTGGTTAGCTAATAGGAAACAGAGTTTCAGGTTGGCAAGATGTGACGAGTGGAGTGCCACAGGGATCAGTGCTGGAGCCTCAGTTATTTACAATTTATATCAATGTCTTGGATGAAGGGACCAAATGTATGGTTGCTAAGTTTGCTGATCACACAAAGATGGGTAGGAAAATAAGTTGCAAAGAGGACACAAGAAGTCTGCAAAAGGACATAGGTTAAGTGAGTGGGCAAAAATTTGGCAGATCATGTGTAATGTGGGAAAATGTGAACTTGTCCACTTTGGAAGAAAAACAGTATATTATTTAAATGGAGAGAGATTACAGCACTCTGCAGTGCAGAAGGAACTGGGTGTCCTGGTACATGAATCACAAAATGTTAGTATGTAGGTAGAGCAAGTGATTAGAAATGCAAATGGAATGTTGCCATTTATATTCCATTCCCCTTGCATTAAAAGTAGAAATGTTCTGCTACAGTTGTACAGGGCATCGGTGAGACCACTCTGGAGTAATGTGTACGGCTTTGGTCTCCTAATTTAAGAAAGGATATAAATACATTAGAAGCAGTTCAGAGAAGGTTCACTTGAATGATACCTAAGATTGTGGGGGGAGGGGAGTTATCTTATGGGGAAAGGTGGGACAGACTAGGCCTGTATCCATTAGAGTTTAGAAGAATGAGAGGTGATCTTATTGAAACATACAAGATCCTGAGGGGACTTGACAGGGTGGATGCGGAAAGAATGTTTCTCCTTGTTCGATAAACTAAAATAAAGGGTCTTCTATTTAAGACGGAGATGAGAAGAAATTTTTTCTCTCAGAGGGTTATGAGTCTTTGGAACTCTCTTCCCCAGACAGTGATGGAGGCAGGGTCATTGAATATTTTTAAGGCAGCAGTAGATAGATTTTTGACCAAAGGAGTCAAATAAAATTGCAGCTATGAGGAAAGATTGGATAGGCAAGGGTTGTTTTCCTTACAGCAGAGGGGGCTGAGGGCTGGCCTAATTGAGGTCTACAAAAATATCAGGGGCTTAGATAGGGTAGACAGGAAAGACCTGTTTCCCCTAACTGAGGGGGTCAATTACCAGGGGGCATAGATTTAAGACATTTGGTAGGAGGATTAGAGGGGACACAAAAAAAACCTTTTTCACCCAGAGGGTGGTGGGCGTCTGCAATTCACTGCCTGAATTGGTGGTTGAAGCTGAAACGCTCAACTTATTTAAAGGGTACCTGGATCTGCATCTGAAGTGCTGTAACCTGCAAGGATACAGACCAGGAGCTGGAAAGTGGGATTAAAAATGAATGGTTGGTTTCTTTTTTTTCTCTTTTTTTTTGGCGGTGCAGACACTGAATGATCTGTTTCTGCACCATAACTTTTCTATGGTTCTATTAGGGGAGGTAGGCAGAATGTGGAGTTGAGGTCACAATCAGATCAGCCATGATCTTATTGAATGGCTGAACAGGCTTGAGGGGCCGAATGGCCTACACCTGCTCCTAATCTGTATGTTCATATGTTCGCATGTTCATATGCATGTAAAAACAGACATGAGAAGCATTGACCCTGATGATAACCGTGAGGTTGTAAGGGAGCAAGGGGGAAGGTTTGTGGTTGGAAGCAAGCTTCCTTTGCACCTATAATTGACCACTTTCCGGCTGGATGGCCATTAATTGACCATCCAATGCTTGATTGGCCATGCAGAGACAGTGGCTGTGGAGGGGGAGCGGACCCCTCAATTTCCATTCCGCCTCCGTCATTCTTCTGAGAAACATAAAATCCAGCCTATGGTGTAAATGCCATTACACACCATTTCTTTGGCTATACCAACATTAAGGTGGGAAATTGGCAATGCCCTGCAGAAATTCTACCCTGCATCATCTGGATCTTTCAGGAAGAATGATAACTGAGGAAAATATTGGAAATGCTATCTGGCTACTTATAGCTTTGGAACCATAAACCTGTATAGAGAAAGGCAAGGAGAGAAAATGCTGGGGAAAATCTGAGAACAAATAATTGGTTAATATATTTTACAATGCGTGCTCTGACATGAACAGAGCTCATCCTGCCGAGAAGAGACAGTGGATTGCTAAACTACAGAAACAGCATAATAAGCCATAAAATCACTGACCTAGGTTTTGCTTATAAAGGAACAGAAAGAATCAGATTGATTTTCATTCTTAATGGTGACAAAATACCATTTTCAGAATAAGTGGAGCCATAATAAACCCAAACTTCATAATAAACATAACTTCAACAATGTAGTAGTCATAAAGCCTTAAGTAATTATATATTCCAACATAACTGTATTTCTTTGTAAAGTTATATTTCTTTCTGGTGACTATAGAGGTTCCAAACATCCCCAGACTCAGATAGTTTACAACCATATGGAAAAGAGTAGCTAAAGCATATAATATTCAGATTAATGAGACCAATTTTGAGCTGGAATGCAGTTGGATGAAGGCTGTTCTGAATGATGATATTGTACTGCAATCCAATTATACCTGAAATGTTCAGTTTCCATGTGTGGGTTCTAAATCCATTGATGCATATGGGCACAAGTACAAAAACTTGTAGAAAAAATAGAAAGGAGTGTATTGGAGGATCTGAGAGTCACAATTCATTTTAACTCTGTCTTTTCATTTTGCATCAAGCGTTCAAATCTAGCTCAGACAGATGGGATAAAAGTTCCCACTCTGTCGACTACAAAGCTCCTAATTGGCTTAGAAATCCATAACACATGTACAAGTCGCTTACACATATGTTGTGAAGAAATAGAAACAGTAAATGTCAATGGGGTACCAGCACCAGGTGGGATACATTTTATAATCCTCCAGAAAATGCGTGCCGAATTAGGAGTGCTTTCAGTTAATGTGTTTTGGACTCTGTATATACAGGCATTGTACCTTAGGGCTGGAATGTAGACGCTGTAATCCTGACATTCAAAACCAGATAGAAAACTATAAACCAGTTTGCTCAGCATTGCCAGTAGGCAAAATGTTTAACAGTATTTTGTGGAACGGTATAAATTTCATCTAAGTATGTGCACGTTATAAAGGAAAGTTTGCATGGTTACAATAGCAACAGACCATGTCTCATCAATTCATTTCAATTCTTTGCTGAGGTAACCAAGGCATTTGATAAAGTTTTCCATGTTAGGCTTTGAAAGAAGCTAAGGGATTTGCAATTTGTGGCAAAAAGCTAAATAAATTCAATGGTTGCTTGAAATCAGAAGAAATAATAAATGGAAAAGGTTCCAATTGAACAGGCCCGTCTAATTGGGTTGTCGGGTCGGTTTGAATTTTCTGCTGTTTGCACTGTTTTTAAATATTCTCAATGTGCCTTTCACTTTGAAATATAGACTCTTGAGTGAGTTTTTGATCCAGCCCCACACTCCTGTAATACACCTATTTTCTCTCTAGTGGCTGTATTGGATCTGTTCTCATCTGCCAAAGGTCACAATTCCAGGATCATCTTGGAAAGCAACAATCACTCACAGCTTCACTTTTATGCTGCAAACAGTCTTCTTGGATCCCTTTCTCCTGCTTCCTTCACCCTCACCTCCAACAACAAGTGCATGGGAATGTATGAACTTCTTTGTCACTAAAATTGAGACCATCTGATCAGCTGCCCTTTCCTCCCTTCCCTTAGCCCATTGGGCCAAACATCCTCTCAGAGACCCCCTTCCCTAGCCTTGAACTTGCATCTTTCTCTAGTTTCTCTCTTAAATCCCCCATGTACTCTCCAAGCTCATGTTATCAACAAGACCTACCTCCTGCTCCTTTGACCCTATTCCCATTAAACTGCTGACCATCTAACTCCTCTTCCTGGCTCCCACATTAGCTAATATCGTTAATGTCTCTATCCTCGGGTACTTCCCTCTTTTCTTCAAAACTGACATCATCATCCCTCTCCATAAAAAAACATTGACACAACTGTGCTTGCAAACTACCATCCCATCTTCAACCTTCTTTTCCTCTCCAAAGTCCTTGAACATGCTGTCCCCTTCCAAATACATGCTTATCTTTCCCAGAATTCTAAATTTGAATCCCTCTAATCAGGTTGCCACCCTGCCATGGTATTGAAGCAACTCTTATCAAGTCACAAATTACATCCTATGTGGCTTGAGCTGCCTGCAGTCCTGACACTGTTGACCACACCATCTTCCACCAAAACCCCTTCTATTTCAACCAGCTAGCTGGGATTGCACTCACCTGGTTCTGTTCTTATCTATCTAATTGTTGCCAGAGTATCATTTACAATGAAAGCAAGAGTCAACGGATTCAAAACATTAACTCTGTTTCTCTCTCCACAGATGCTGCCGAACGTGCTAAATTTTTCCAGCATTTTCTGTTTTTATATCGCTTACAGTGGCTTCTCTTCTCACCCCTGCAAGTTTACTTATGCCGTTCCCCAAGGATCTATCCTTGCTCCCCTCCATTATTTCTCAGCTACATGCTGCCCTTGGCGGCATCATCTGAAAACACAGCGTTAGTTTGCACATGTACACTGACAATTTCACCACCACTTCTCTGAACCCCTCCTCTCTTCCGAATTTGTCATATTTCGTTCCCAATATCCACTACTGGATGGACAGTTAGTTCCTCCAACTAAATACTGGAAAGGCCAAAGCCATTGTTTGTTAGTCCCTACCACCAACTCCATCGCTTGTCCTGATAACACTTGGAGACTTCACCAGACTGTCCCCAACTTTAGTGCCATATTTGACCCCGAGGTGAGCTTCCAACTTCGTATCTGCATCATCACTGGGACTACCAATTTCTACCTCTGTAACAAATCTGCCCCTGCCTCAAATCATGTGTCGCTGAAGCCCTCATTCTTTGTTATCTCTAGACGTGACCATGCCAGTGCACTCCTGACCAGGCCCACGTTTTTCCCTCCGTAAACTTGAGGTCATTCAAAACTCTGATCCTCAAACCAAGTCCCATTCACCCCTCACCCCTGTGCTCTCTGACCTACACTGGCTCCTGGTTAAGCAACACCTTTGTTTTAAAATTTGCATCCTTGTTTACAAATGTCTAACAGTTGCAACCACCAGTTCAGACACTGACACTGTGCTTACGTCAGAGGGTAGTATAGAGGAAGGATCGGCACATGTTGTGTCAGCAGGCATGAGTGGGCTGCATTTGCCAGGGAGAAAGCTGGCATATGTGTGCCAGCTCCCTGGAACGTAAGGCTGGAAAACAAGTTCTGCCTCAGAGTAGCACTAGGACAGGCAATGGCGCCCGCAAGTAGATGAACACGTTATTGGATAATATTGGTATTGAATGGTTGTTCTTTGGTGTCTTTCACTTCAGGATTTCAGCCAAGTGAATGTTGTGATGGCCTGGAACAGAGGGTCGATAAGGTAGGGAATTGTGGAATTCTGATCTGGGAATTTTTTCAGGGGGACCAGAGGCTGATGAGCTGCACAGACAACCAATCTGGAGCAATGATTTTCTGGTTGTCACCTCCTCTTCTTCCTCCTCTTTCTCCTGAGCTTACCAAAACCCTGGCATCAAGAGGCATGCCATCATGTTTGCTGAATTGTGGAGGATGCAGCAGACCACCACAAATCAGGTGACATGCTCCAGCGAGTACTGGACAGCAGCTCCTACTGCCCTCACCTGCCACCCACAACCCCACCCCTGATCCCAAGTAGTGCATGCAGTGGAATTGTTGCTTCAGGATGCTGCTGAACTGATCCATGACCTTTCTAGGTGCAGCACAGCTTCCATGTGTAGCCAGGTGCTGGGGTTTGGAGCAGGGGGAGACATCAGCCATGCCAAGCTTGGCACCGCCCAGGACAAAGTAGCCCACTTGATTGGCACCACATCCACAAACATTCACTCCCCCCACCCATCGATGCACAGTAGCAGCAGTGTGTACCATCTACAAAATGCACTGCAATAATTCACAAAGGCTCCTTAAACGGCACCTTCCAAACCCACGACCACTACCATTTAGAAAGACAAGGGCAGCAGATAGATGGGAACACCACCATGTGGAAGTTCCCCTCAAAGCCACTCACCATCCTAACTAGAAAATATATCACCATTCCTTCACTCTCTCTGGGTCAAAATCCTGGAACTCTCTCCCTAACAGCACTGTGGGTGTACCCACACCACAGGTACTGCAGCGGTTCAAGAAGGCAGCTCACCACCACCTCCTCAAGGGAAATTAGGGATGGGTAATAAATGCTGATCTAGCCAGCGATGCCTACATCCTGTAAATGAATTTTTAATAAATCAGCCATGCACACAGCATTCGTCACCAAGCAACCTCCCTCTGGCTTAACATGGTGGCTCAAAGATGACAAGAATAGCTGACTGATGCAAGATGAAAACAGCATGACTGCTTCCAGGATAATGGGAATTCATTAACACTGCACATTGTGTGAGTGAAGACTTTTGTAGTTGCAGAACATCTCCCCACTGAGATGCAATGCCTGCAGAGCCATGTGTTTGCAGACAGTGGCTCCCTGCACCATGGGGAAGCATATAATCCTGGAATTAACCATATTCCCATTCTTCCTGCTTCTCTTTGCTTAGAAAGGAGACAATGAAGTCCTCACTGTTTGTGGTCTCCCTGATGCACTCATGCATGGTGAACTGGGTAAGGTTGGTGATATTGCTGGCTCCAGCTTGGAAGGATCACTGATGTAGAAATTGAAGGCCATGGTGACCTTGACAGCAACTGACAGTGCTGTCCTCACCCTGGTCTGAGGCTGCAGCTCCACTTTGAGGAGGTGACACAGCTCTGTGATCACCCCCATGATTGCAATGTAGGTAAGACTTCTCTCTGAAGATCCTAGGTGAGTAAGGCCTCCTGTTGAGGCCCCCCTCTCCTCCCCACTCTGCGAACTGCTTCTCCTCTCTGCTGCATCTGCTCCATCCATTGTGATGCTACAGCCCAAGAGGGACTACAACCATATCCCCCTTGACTTGGACACATAGTGACCTCGGAGACCTTCCAAACTTCCGTGTCGTACAGACTGAAAGAACTCCTGTCAATTCCTCCAACAACACAGTATTTCCACTGACTCCACAGCAGCAAATTGGAAATCAAAGGTACCTCACCTAAAAGCTGGATGAAGATGCCTTGAAATAGTAAAGGTTGGGTCCCTCATGCAACAGAACACATGTTCAGCTGTGTGATTGAGAGAGGACAGTAATACGGTCAGTGAGGTTATAAATGGCAGGTTTTGATTCAAGTCAACATTAGGCTCTGCCTGACGTTACAATCTGCCTACTTTGCATTCCTCCAGCACATGCAGAGAACATCCACGCTATTGCCCTTCAAAGCATGAAAGTGATGGAAGTGGTTGGGGACAGTACCAATTATATTCCCGATCTGGCTGTTGTAGTGTGGCAATGACCAGTGCTACTGAACCCAATTTTTTGGCCATGAACTTTTAAATTTTTCAGCTACCCTAAGACCACATCTTCACTAAATTAATATCCTCTCTTCAGAAACAGGACAAAATGCCAGACACTGGGCAGAATAATCCCAGATTTACACAAAGTGCGGTAGTGGGTGGGAAAAAGGATGTTTTACCCGCCAGCCACAATGGTGACTTTTTGCCCCCTGTCGTCCCATTCCTGGCACTTCCTGCCCCATCAATAATGTATTCCAGGGAAACATGCCGGATTGCTGGCAGGACGGCCTCAGATTCGCCTGCCCCGCTGTCACCTCAGGCCATCAGTGATCTGGGCGCCATATTTAAAGGGCGCCCCTGCACAGAGCCAGCAGCCTCTAAGGGATTGAAAGCTGCTGCAAAGTCATCGCTGTCAAAGGTCAAAGTCCAGCCAGCAAGTTCACCAATCCAGCATGGGAGGTGGTGGCAGCGGTGGTCAGTGCCAATGCCCTGCAAAAGAGGATAGCCACCCAGTGCCAAAAGCGGATGAATGATCTCCTCCATTCTGCCAGGGTAAGTCACTCTTCTCATTATTCTCAACTCACACTCACAAACCCATCACACATCAACACGGATCCCATTCACTGCCAGTTCAAGGGACATCACCATTCACTCTCTCACACACACCTTCATTTGTCCTGTGGATCATGTCCTCATTATGTCCATGCCACTACTCACCACCCACGCATCCCAGGCATCTCTGTTATCTGGCCTGGCAGGTGCCCTGCTTGCACTCTGTCCATCTGTATCCATGCAGGACAAGCTGGCACACAACAAAAGGGAGAGGTTGCAGACTGGTGGAGGAATGCCTGACAATAAGGTCCTCACAGGCTTTGAAAATAGAGTCACCCAGCTGGCCAGTGAGGATCTGGACTGGTCCTGTGCTGAGGGTGAGGTCATTGGTACTCTACCAAGTGAGGATCCATCAGTGCAATATCCATCAGACAATCATGCTGTGAGTCAGTTCCCCTGTTCCGCAGTCCCCTACCATGCACTGATTATCTCTCCTTGCTTTCGCACGCACATCTGGGAAGCAGCTGAGGGGGTCCATGAGCCAGATCCTCGGCTCAAGTCCTAAAGACACCTCGGAAGAAGAATCTGAAGACACCCTAATTGAAGACCCGTCACAGCGCTCACCCATACCCTCCACCAGCGCAGAGACAAACACCTTGGTGGGAGCTAGTTCTAGAGTAGCCTCAGGATCACAACCTGTGAGCACATCGCACTGTCTGATCCACAGCTGGCGGCAGCAGAGACTTCCCAGGTTTACGGCATTCAGAGGACTGCTCGAGGCCAGAAATCTGCTGAGTTGGAGGCAGATGAGGAGTGTCTGGACTCGGGAAAACCTCAGATGCTGGAGCTGCAAAGGCAAGCTCGGGTACATCAGGAAAGGATGTCCGCTTCACTCCTCAGTTTGCAAGGCTCAGTTTGGAGGTGTCTGTCCACATTCAGTATGAGGTGATAGCACCAGCATGCCAATGCACCGAGGTCAACACTGGTAGGATGGCGGCCACCATGGAGACCTTGGTCCAGGAAATCAGTCCTGCACTGCTGATAGAGCTGAACTTCATCATTGACACCATAGTTGGCCTCCAACAGTGTCAATGCGAGAGGAGTGCGGGGCAGCTCGATCTCACTCAAGCTTCCCCTTCTCCTGAAGGAATCAGCCAGGGGCCCTCAGGCACCCGTAGGGAGGAGGATCAGCAGGTGTACACCCGGGGCCATCCACCAAGGTGACTCTGGGAGTGTCCGGCCCATCCGAATCCCTTCTTCCTGTGACCCCAGCAGCTCCAGCTCCACAGGCCGAGGAGGGTGCCACTGCCACACAGCAGGACCTCGAAAGCAGGCTGGGGCCCTCCAGGTTTCACCCCACCAGGTGGCGCCCATCAAGGTCATCACAGACAGGGCGTAGCAGTCAGCAGGCTGCCTCTACCTCCACTGTGGATGTCGGGGGAGCACCAAGATGTCGTGGCAGGGTTAGGAAGGCTAAGGAGATGTAATTGCACAGCCTGGGCACGGGAGTTAATCACTCGTACTTAATGTTCATTATTGTAAATAAACTCCCAAGAATGTCTCCTTGTTATGATGAGCAGTGTTTCTGTCACTCAGATGTGAAATCTTGGTTCCTGCACAAGGTAAAGGCAGGTGTCTCAGTCGGCCTCTTCCCTGTGCAGTGTGTAACCTTCAGACCAAAGTGATGGTCCGGCTTCACACTCACTGGACACATTAGTGATGCCTGCACCTCGATGGTGCTTGTCATTGCTGCCAGAATGTCGTGGGCAGGTGTCACTGAGTTCCGTCATTCTCTCTGTGTGCTCTCAGCATCTTTAAGGTGGGGCTGGACTCCATCTCGTTGGCATCTGTGACCAGTGCCGCTGTGCTCCTGAAGGGATCAGGTGCTGAAGGCTGACAAAGGATCAGGTGCATTTAAAGTTTCACGGTTGCATCTCCATGATATGACCCTGATCACAGACCTGCCCATGGCCAGATAGGGGTCAGACATTCACAGAGGCAAAGTGAAGACCTTTGGAGTGTCCTCACTGCATGTTGTCATCATCCTCCTGGAATCTAGTGACTAATAGGGCCTCCACTGCATCTCCATGACACGAGCCTGAGCATTGAGGGTATGTGCACTGCCATCAGCCGCAGATGAGTCAAACATTCACAGATGCAAGGTGAGGATGTCAGGACTGTCCTCACTGCATCTCGTCATCATCCTCCATGAATCTTGTGGCTATGAGGGCCTCCTAAGTCCACCTGCCTCATCTGGCCAGTATGATGGCCTCATCGCCAGAACTCTCGCCTTCGAGGACATCATCACCATCATCCCCTTCAGTGTCCTCCTCATCGGAGGATAGGTGCAACTCTTCCATTTCCTCCTCAGCTAGGCTTTCCCCCCATTGCAGCGCCAGGTTGTGGAGTGCGCAGCAAGTGACGATGATGTGTGACACCCCTTGGGGACTGTATTGCAGTGCCCCACTGGACCTGACGAGGCACCGGAACCTCATTTTCAAAATGCCTATTGTTTGCTCCACCAAAGTCCGGGCATGAGCCTCACTGTACCATCGCTCTGCTGCAGTCTGAGGCTGCCACATGGGCACCATCAGCCACATCCTCTGTGGGTAGCCCTTGTTCCTGAGGAGCCATCCCTGCAGCCTCTCTGGACCCTGGAAAATGTCAGGGATCTGAGACCTGCTAAGGATGCAGGGGTCATGGATGGTCCCTGGGAATTGTGCACAGACCTGGCGGATGTGTTTGTGGTGGTCACACACCAGCTGAACATTGAGAGAGTGGAAGCTCTTATAGTTGACATTGTTGACTGCTTGTTGCCATGGAGATCTAAGCACCATGTGAGTGCAATCAATGGCACCGTGCACCTGGCGGAAAGCCTGAGATCTGTGCAAATCCCAGCGCTCTTTCTTCCTGGCTTTCTTGATCTTGGGAAAAACTCAAAATGTTCTGTGCCTTCGTGAAGATGGCATCCGTGACCTCCTGGATACATTTGTGCTTGGAGGCTTGTGAGATCCCACAGAGGTCACCTGTGGAGCCCTGGAAGGAGCCACTGCTGTAAAAATTGAGCACCACAGTCACTTTCACAGCCACTGGCAGTGGATGCCCTCCCTGTCCCCATGGTACCAAATTCTACAGCAGGTGGCATGTGACTAACCAGTTCCCAGGACATGCACAATCTTCAGCGACACTGGTTCTCAGTCAACTGCAGGAATGACAGCGCCGTCTATAGACCCTGGGACTAGTGAGGCACCTACGAGTGACGGCTCGCTCTGGATCTTCAGCTGCATACGCAGCAGGCCTGCCGCCCCTTCATCTTGAGGCAGGCGCTGCTCTCCTCTTCTTCTCTGCTCGCTAAGCCATGAGGCATACTGCTAAATCACCAGGCTCCATGATCCTTGTGTTCTCCTCCTGCAGGATCAAAGAGAGAGACGTGTGGGTTAGCATGGGTGTACTATGAATCCCTCTTGGCTAAATCAGAAGCCCCTTCACACACGCAGGAGAGTACTGACCAACCTTTGGATGGCCAGTGTGTAGTGCGCTTGTTAGCTGTCTGAAACCCCACCCAGCTCTGCCCCACTACTTTTGACCGATTGATGCCAGTTTTGCCCACTGGACTGCATGCTGTGCTCTCAGCTCAGGCTCAGGAATTTTCCTAACCAACACTGCAAGGCTGCACTGTTAGCTTGAACCATGATGGATATTGGCCTAAATCTTAATAAAGTCACTGCACGGGGCTGTGAGCGCCTTCACCACTGACTGCGCCATGGCCACCTTTCACAAGGGGACTGTACAACTTACCCAGTCGGCCAATTGCTCTGTTGCCCCCTAAAACACACATTAATTTACAGTCTGCACCCAAAGAGCGAAAATTTCTGGAGCATTTGGTGGCACTTTCATGCTTTTGTGTTGCTTGAGTAGGCAGAGAAGCTTCAGAGGCCCCACTCCAAGCATATCAATGGAGCTGCAGCTGAACGGTCTCAGCTGCGGAAGAATGTTTACTTTTGACAAACTTTTCCAACCTTCCTAGTGGCTGTTTCCCTCACCCTGCTCCCCACCCCCATTCCCGACATGTGCTTGAGTCTTTCCTTCAGTCAGTCTGTGCTGCCTTACCCCCCTTCCCCTGCCCTCCCCCCGCCCTCCGGCCTGCCTTACACTGGAGCCCCTGGCCTGGCACCACACTGAAAGCCAGTCAGGAGAAAGCGACTTGCCTGTGCCTCCCGCGAATGCATGGTGCCTCTTCCTTGAAGTCCTACAGGTGATGCTTATGAACACTGTGCAAGGCTCTGTGTGTTCACCTCCGAGTTCCCCTCGAAGTTCAGGTTGCTCGGTGCACGCCTTTTAAAGGCAGCTGTGAAGCACACCGTTCTGAAGTCACGCTGACGTGGGTGAATTTGATGTGGGGGGATGATTCCGGCGAGTAGGGCTTATAATTAAATGCAAATGTATTAAAATGACGTTCCTGATGTGTGGCAGCGGGAAATGCTGCCTGTCATTGACAGGTGGAGTGGACGACCGCAAACTGGATTCATGACGGCATAAAAATTGATTTTTCGCCTTCCTGCCATATTGTTTCACCCCCCCTTCCCTTACTGCCGGACATGACGGCCAACACCAACGGAGCCGGAAAGTTCCAGCCACTGAGTTGCTCATCCAGTTGTGATATTGTTTTATAGTGAATACTTTATAGTTTAACATACTGCTGAATATATAAATTGTTTGGTGTACATCATCACAGGAACTGATGCAAGTTAACATGTGATAGAATAGTTGGTGCAGGTAACACATGGACGAAGAGCTCTCCTGGTACCTGTTATCCTTCAATAAAGAACCCTTCGTCTAGATTGCCAACCATTATCATAATGTTTGGTACATTTGTGTTAACAACTAATAACACAAAATACCTGAGCTGGCGTGCCAAGCTTGTGCACCATATTGAGACAGTAAAAACTGAGTTGGGCCGGCCATGTAGCCAGGATGCCTGACACTCACTTACCAAAGTTAACCTTTTATGGAGAGCTTAAGTCTCAGGTGCACTTTTATGGCAGCCAAAGGAAAGGCTACAAATGCACTTTTTAGATTTCAAATTAAACAAATACTTTTATGTCTGTCTTCACAGAGGAACATACTAATAACCTCCCAGAAATAATGGAGAATCAGGGGACTAGTCTAAACAATGAACTGCAAGATATTAATGTTAGTTAAAAAAAGTACCAGAGAAATTAATGAGACTTAAAGTAGAAATATCCCTGGACCTGGTAGATGCATTGGTGGTCATCTTTCAATATTCTATGAACTCTGGAATGGTTCCTGCAGAGTGCAAGGTGGCAAATGTAACCCAACTATTTAAGAAGGGAGGGAGAGAGAAAACAAGGAACTACATACCTATTAGCCTAACATCCGTCATGGGGAAAATGCTAGAATCTACAATAAAGGATGTGATAACAGGACTCTCGGGAAATAATGGTAGGATTGAGCAGAGTCAACATGGATTTATGAAAGGGAAATCATGTTTAGCAAGCCTGTTGGAGTTTTTTGAGGATGTAACTAGCAAAATAGATAAGAGGGGCTGGTGGATGTGGTATAATGAGATTTTCAGAAAGCTTTGGATAAGGTCCTGCACAAGAGGTTAATAAACAAAATTAGAGCACATGGGCTTGTGGGTAATACACTGGTATGGTTTGAGAACTGGTTAACGGACAGAAAACAGAGAAGTAATAAATAGGTTGGCAGACTGTGACTAGTGGGATACTGCAAGGATCAGTGCTTGGATCCCAGCTATTCACAATCTATATCAATGATTTGAATGTGGGGACCAAATGTAATATTTCCAAGTATGCCGATAATGCAAAACCAGGGGAAAGTTGTGAGGAGGATGCAAAGAACATTCAAGGGGACTTGGAGATGCTAAGCAAGTGGGCAAAGATTTGGCAGGTAGTATACAATGTGGAGAAATGTGAGGTTATCCACTCTGATAGGAAAAACAGAAATACAGAGTATTTCTTAAATGGTGAGGGGCTGGGAAGTGTTGAACTTCAAAGGGGCTTGGGTGTTAATGAGTCACTGAAAGCTAACATGCAGGTACAGCAAGCTCCAAAGACAGCAAATGGTATGTTGGCCTTTATTGCAAGAGGATTTGAGTATAGGAGTGAAGATGTCTTTCTGCAATTATATCGAGTTTTGGTGAGATGACGCCTGGAGTATTGTGTGCAGCTTTGGTCTCCTTATCTAAGGAAAGATATGCTTGCCATGGAGGGAGTGCAACAAAATTTCACCAAACTAATTCCTGGGATGGAGGGATTGTCCTGATGAAATATACTGGGTCTTTATTCTCTGGAGTTTAGAAGAATGAGAGGTGATCTCATTCAAACATACAAAATTCTTACAGGGCTCAACAGGAAGGATGTTTTCCCTGGCTTAGGGTTCTAGAACTAGGAGGCAGAATCTAAGAACAAAGGTTCAGGCTTTATAGGACTGAGATGAAGAGGAATTTCTTCACTCAGATGGTGGTGAATCTTTGAAATTCTCTGCCCTTGAGGGCTGTGGAGGCTCAGTCACTGAGTATGTCCAAGACAGAGATTGATAGATCCCTACATATTAAAAACATGAAGGAATATGGGGATATTGCAGGAAAATGGTGTTGAAGTAGAATATCAGCCATGATCCCATTGAATGGCAGAGCAGAGTCGAGGGGCTGAATGGTCTATTCCTTCTCCTATTTCTTATGTCTTTACGTTCACTTAGGAGTTTTGGTATCAACTTTCGAGTCCCGGGAGAAGCTCACTCAGGATCGCTGCACCTGGTGCAACCTCTTTCAAAAGCAAGTGCATATCAGAGGTGGAGAGAAAATGCAAGGAGAGAAAATCCTGAGCCAGCAATTCATCCAAAACTCAATGGTCTACAATATCCGGTCTTATTTGCACCAGACCTTGCCAGTCACAGACTGTTTTTAGCAGTCACCCGCATACCCACTGGAACCCTACCAAACATCCCAGATGTTGGACATGGTCATCTTTTCCCCAAGGGATGAACAAGGAAAGAAGACAAGATCCTTAAGTCAGCGTCTCTCTATTCTTATAGTTCTCTTTCTTTCCTGGACACTTGAATACTCTCTTGGCATTTATTTTAAATTTAAAATTGCTAGAGAATTTATGTGGCTGTTTGGTCATTTTAGCAGTCCCATTGCATTCTCCAAACTCTATACTGCCGCTATTGCATCTTCTATTCAAGATAACTTATAATATTTGGAATCTTCATTTAGTAATGAAATTCTCTCTCACCGAGGTTGGTCTTTGTTTTCCATTATTATTCTGACAAATCCTGGTTATACATCCTGCCACTGCCTGCTCAATTATCTTTTAAACACTATTTCATTTGCCTATCACTTCATTGTCTTTCATCTCTTTCTGTGACAAAACAACATGGGGAAAAGGTTTCCGCTGATTGCTGTGTGTCTTAACTCACACCAAGGACTGGATTTTCACTGAGCCGAGATGACTCAGAAGCCCTCTAAAAATGTTGGCCAGGACCTGATTCCAGGATTCCCGATCCCATTCCTGGGGCATTTGATCTTCGTGAGTGGCTCAGGTCGTGAGCCCTCACCCTGCACTCCCGACCTGGCCAGCTCCATTGCGGGGATAGGCATGTCCTAGCCCTCCACAATATTCATGGGGCTGAATCTTATTGCCTGTGGGGTGTGCGCACACGCCCAACCTGACTGGGTGTAAAATTGCACGAGAAGACATCGGACAAGCGCCCCAACGTCATCCTGCACTCGCATGATATTTCGCTTGGCAGGTGCGCACAGAAGTTGGAAATGCCTGCCGACAATTAAAAGGCAATTAAGGTCATTAATGACCCAATTATCTCTGATTTTTTGTGGCCCTTACGATTGGTGGACAGGCGAATCAGCCAGGTGGACTTTGCATTTTTCATCAAACCTCATTCAAGGGGGGTATGAGGTTTCCATTGTTAAATAAAATATAAGTAAAAATCTGTGGACAGCGTTTTTATCATCTATATGTTCAGGTGCCTGATTGTGATGCTTGGACATTTTTTTCCTGACTTTTAAAACTTTATTTCACGGTTTTCGGGTCCGCAGCTCCTTGAGGCAGCTCTCTGTCTTCAGGGAGCTTTCTCTTAGCGCTCGACCGCGCCTGCGGAAACACTATCGCCCACCCTCCTCCCGCCCGCACCCCGGCAGCGCTGAGCTTTCCAGCGTGCCTTTCATGCTGGTTGGCCGTTAATTGGGGGCCAATCGCGGCTGGTGGTCTATTTCCCGACCGCTCCTCGGCCTGCCAATCGCACCCACCCATTGAGCTAAAACTTCAGGCCATGGAGCTGGGTCAGATTTTCAATGAGTCAAGGTTCAAGTGGCTCAAAGATGATGTGAACCATAGTGTGCATAAGGGGACCTTATAAAAGCCAAATTTAAAAGGTCCTCCTCATGCCCCCATGCCAAGGTGTGCCCCCCAAACATTCCTATGGCCCCTTATGCCCTCCATGCCAAGCTATGCCAGCCCAAAAACACCCTCTGGCCACTTATGCCACGCTATGCCCCTCAACCCACCCCCCATTTGGCCCATCGTGTACGCGCCAGTTGACAAAGATCCAACTACACTAATCCTATTTTCCAGCACTTGGCCTGTAGCCTTGGAGGCTATGGCAATGCAAGTGAATTTCGAAATACTCCTTAAATGTTACAACCCTCAGAGATCTTTGCATTCCTCCAATTTTGGCCTTTTAGATGTTCCTGATTTCCAGTACCCTTCCATCACCTTCCATTGGTGGCTGTGCCTTCAGCTGTCAAGGCCCTAAATTCTGGAATTACCTCTTGAGATCTCTTTGCCCCTCAGTCTCTCTCTCCCTTCCTTTAAGATGCTCCTTAAAACCAATTGCTTTAACCAAGCTTTTCTCAACTGCCCTGATACAGGGAGAATTCCAGGTGTCAGTCCCAGCTGAAGGCATGGCGACCAATTGCGGAGTGTTGAAATTTGGGGATGCACAAAAAGGCAGGATCGAAGATTTTGATGAAGACTTGGTTACATCAAGTAATGTTTGTACTGGAGAGATTTGTTATACAACACTCACCATAGAACACAATTTTTATTAAAGCACACATGGACAAATGGTCCCTTAATGCAGTGTTCATGTTGTGGTAAAGAATTCTTGACCTCGGGCTTGTAAGGGAATCATTAACTACATCAGATGTCTAATGTTCATCTATAGTTTCTTAATATTTAATGAGTGCTGAATTGGACTATCTCTGTCTGCTGTGGATCTTTATGAATTTCTGTTATAAATAAGCAAATGCCATAAACTGATGTTTTATTAAAAGCTTTTAATGTATTAGATAAAAATAGCAACATTACAGTGCTGATATGAATGACTTCAAATGATTCATTAGCTAAACATGACCCTGCAATTTGTTAGAACCCAAGAAAGCCTATATCGTTGACTCTTTAACAGCGCACCTACAAATAAAAGAGAGATTTTTTTCTTATTTTCTAGTACAAGCAACAACTGTCAATTTTGCAATTATTGTCCTTGTACTGAGATAACATATTAAAATCTTTAATATCCTAAAATCCTTGAAATTGTCAAGATTGTGCCACTCACAGAAATCATTGTGTATCACTGCAATAAGGATGGGTGGAATTTTCTGTGCCCATTGGTGGTGGGTGTGTTTGGCAGCGTGAGTGGACAATATGGCAAGAAGGCCAAAAATTGGTTTCACGACATTGTGAAACCAGTTTGCGATCGTCCTCTCTGTCTATCAGTGCCAGGCCGTGTTTCTCACTGTCAGACATCAGGATCATCGTTGTAATATATGTGCATATCATTATAAGGCCAGCTTGCCGAAATCATCCCCCACACTGGGTCATCCGAGTATCATGTCAGCGTGTTTCACAACTGTACATAAGGGACGCGCACCTGGCGAGCTGCACTTCTTTTGGGACTTTGAGGTTTGTTTGCCTACCTTGCTCCTGGCAGCACTCGCAGTCATCAGCGCCAGGCTTCCCAGGCAGCACCATATCACTTTTAGGGGGGCTCACGGGTAGGTATCTACATACCAGACAGCCTCATGGCAAGGGTGGCTTTTCAATGGCTGCAGGGCTAGGGTTTGCTTGGGGAGGGAGGAGAAGTGACCTCAGGCAAGAGAAGAGGCTGCAGAGCAAGGGCTGTACTAGAAAGGGGGGTATCCCAGGGTGTGTGTGTGTGGGGACACAAGTTGACCTGTGCAAGTGGTCTCAAGATGGTGAGGGCTGAGGAGGCAGTCTCCAGAGGAGATGAGGCCAGATGGAGATGTGAGGGTGTGTGTGAGAGAGTGAGTGGTGATGTGCCTTGAGCTGGCAATGAGTGAGTGTGATGGGCTTGTGTGTGTGTGAGTTTAGAGTGATGAGGTGGTTGCCTTACCCTGGCAGCACGAATGAGATCATTCATCCCCTTTCTGCATTGGACGGTCAACCTCTTCTGTGCAGCATTGGCTCTGATCACCACTGCCTTCGTTTACCAAGCCGGAGTGGTGAGATTGCTGGACCTCCTGCTGCCATGGCGGGGGTAGAGGACATCATGACCAGCCTCTACGGCGTCCAAAAGGCGCTTGAGGGTTGCATCACTAAACTGGGGAGCTGCAGTCTTTTTGACTTTCAGGGCTATGTCTTCTGTGTGGCAGTCCAGAGCTGGAAGCACTAAGAGGTGTGAGACTGGACTTTAAATATGATGCCCAGCATGAGGAAGCAGTGAAGTGACGGCGTGGTGGGCAAATGAGAGGCCGCCTGCCATCAAAATGACTTGTTTCCCTGGAATGCATGATTAATGATGCGGCACTGGGATGATACAGTGTGAAAAGCCAGCTGCGGCTGGCAGTTAAATCGTTCTTTTTCCCACCCGCTACCGTAGTTATTGCAAATCTGAGACAATTCTGCCCAAAGTATTCCCCTGTTATTTTTACTTGCTCTAGAAGTTGCGCTGTTACTTCTAATAATCAGCATTACAAGAAGTTTTGTTACTTTTGGCTGTACTAAGAGTTGATTCTGATTAATGGAGTTCAGCTTGAGCAGGTTGACACCTTCTGTTATCTTGGGTCACTCATTATGGAAGATGCAGAGTCTATCAAAGAAATTCGGATTAGACTTAACAAGGGTCGTGGTGTTGTGAAATCACTTAAAAGATCATGGAGCAGCCACAGAATCTTGATTATAATGAAAATTTGTCTTCTGAAAACTCTTGTGTGACTGATGACAATGTACGGCTGTGAAAGCTGGGCCATCAAGAGCAGTGATGAGGCTCGGATAAGAGCATTTGAAATGAAAGGGCTCAGGCGGGATATTATGTGTGGCCAAGGATGGCCAAGTGGACAAATGAGGAAGCTGGTGCTAAGGGGAGCTTGTTTAGGGCAGTGATATCAAGGAAGTTCACATATTTTGGACTTGTGATGCGAACAGGAGAGGAGTGTTTGGAAAAAAGAGGTAATGCAAGGAAAAAGCACCTGGAAAATGTGCACAAGGAAGACCCAAGGGGGCATGGGTGGATAATATCAGAACGTGGACTGGCCTCTCTATGGGACAGGCAGTGAGAGCAGCAGAGAATAGTACCCCAAAGATGCACTGGTGAATCACCTTCGGAGGTTCCCAGGCAAGGGTTTGCATGGCAATTTCCCAGAAGTGCAAACTTCCCCTGGGCAATTATCCTGCACTGGGAACCATCCGAAAATGTTATTTAAATCGCAAACTTCAGATGGTTCTGACTGGGTTACACCTATCATTACCCAGATAAAGTTAGAAAGGTTAAAAGCACTTCTAACTTCTGGGTAACTATTGTACAGACCCAGACTAACACCCCGCACAGGACACCCCCAAACCCTGAACATCCAAGCGACACCCCCCACCCATGACTACCATTCCCTGCAGGACTCCTCCACCCCCATGGGGTTTCCCCCACCCTCTGACCAGCCCCCCATGGGATTCCCCCCACCCACACAGGTCTTCTCCCTCCCCCCACACTGGCAGAACCGACTCTCATCCTTACCACCCCACCCCAAGCTCGAATGGACCCGACCTGAGGCTCGAAACAGCTACACCCTTTGCCGAGACTGGGCTGCCCACCCCATCCCGAGATCCGACATGACCCTAGGCCTGATTCACCCCCTTACCCAAGGCCCATCACCCTCCCCCCCACAAGCCTGCTGCGTGTTCTGCCTGATCTGAGGCCTGACAAGACCCCCTCCCTGAGCCCCACCCCCTCCCCACCCCGAGGCCTGACACCATCACCTCCACCCCTCCTGGGCCTGGCCCAACCTGACCCAACCAGACTCAAACTCGACCATCCCCCCCACCCCCCCACCCAAATCCTTCACTTTGACTCTGCTAGACTTTGGCCTTGGAGTCCGGGAGCACACTACACAGCCTGGATCTTGTCCAGCCTGAGTTGGAAGGTTGGAGGAGATAGGAGTGAAATACGATTGAGGTAAGTAATTGGGCATGGAGTGGCAATCCAATGCTGATTGCTGCTCTGAGGAAGTTCAGGCCCAATATTGCTGCTAAAAAAAAACTGACAAATTTACACTTTGTTGAATGAGGTGTAGCTGGGTTTTTAATGGTGAACTAAATCATAAGTATTGCTGAACAACCTTTCTGGTCCTTAAAAACTAATTCTTAATTTATGGAGTGTCAAATTTCGACATAATGACAAAATTTCCATAGGTTTCTAATATAATAAAAATTACTAAAAAGTTGGCTTCTGATATTTCAGCTTAATCCCAGGTGCATGTCCCAAGCTTTATTTTGCTCTTTGTAAAATGATTAAAAATTTAAGGGTAATCAGTCAATTTTACTTCCTGGTTTGCTGTCTGTCACAATTCTTCAATGTGATTGGCTATTTACCCTGCTTGGTGACATCACTGTTGCTGAATGCCTGGGGCTCCCTTGATTAAATGTCAGGAAAGGGGAAATCCATGCCAGAGGTCGCTAGATTTTTGTCGGCAGCTTTCTTCGAGGCCAGTGACCACAAAATCTGGGCCATTGTTTGAGTTTGTCTCTTAAGCAGAAAATATAATTTAAATTATCATCAGAGCGATGTGCTAAATCATTCTTAAAGTGCTAGCACCATCATCATCATCATCATCGTCATCTTTGACTTTCAAATCATCTGTGACACATTCCCAAACCTTCAAGAATGAACGTTGTTGCTTTGGAATTTAACGGCTTTTTGACTTCTATCCTGCAGAAAGGATTTGCAAAAAATGAGTTACTTTTAACGTTGTGTTTTTAAAGCAAAGCTTGCTTACTCAAGTTAGTAAAAGGGAACACTGAGGCAAGAAGTGTTTACTTATGCTAATTAGCATTAATTTCCTTTGATGTCTCTAAACAATAAGCAATTTGTTATAAAAACAGAATTACCTGGAAAAACTCAGCAGGTCTGGCAGCATCAGCGGAGAAGAAAAGAGTTGACGTTTCGAGTCCTCATGACCCTTCAACAGAACTAAGTAATATTAGGAGAGGGGTGAAATATAAGCTGGTTTAAGGTGGGGGGGTGGAGGGAGAGAAGTTGCGGGGGGTGGTGGTTGTATGGACAAGCAAGCAGTGATAGGAGCAGTAAATCAAAAGATGTCACAGACAAAGGAACAAAGAGGTGTTGGAGGTGGTGATATTATCTAAGAGAATGTGCTAATTAAGAATGGATGGCAGGACACTCAAGGTACAGCTCTAGTGGGGGTGGGGTGGAAAGACTGACCGGGCATTAAAGGTATAGATTTAAAAATAATGGAAATAGGTGGGAAAAGAAAAATCTATATAAATTATTGGAAAAAACAAAAGGGAGGGGGAAGAAACGGAAAGGGGGTGGAGATGGAGGAGGGAGTTCAAGATCTAAAGTTGTTGAATTCAATATTCAGTCCGGAAGGCTGTAAAGTGCCTAGTCGGAAGATGAGGTGCTGTTCCTCCAGTTTGCGTTGAGCTTTAGTGGAACAATGCAGCAAGCCAAGGACAGACATGTGGGCAAGAGAGCAGGGTGGGGTGTTAAAATGGCAAGCGACAGGGAGGTTTGGGTCTTTCTTGCGGACAGACCGCAGGTGTTCTGCAAAGGGGTCGCCCAGTTTACGTTTGGTCTCTCCAATGTAGAGGAGACCGCATTGGGAGCAACGAATGCAGTAGACTAAGTTAGGGGAAATGCAAGTGAAATGCTGCTTCACTTGAAAGGAGTGTTTGGGCACTTGGACGGTGAGGAGAGAGGAAGTGAAGGGGCAGGTGTTGCATCTTCTGCGTGGGCATGGGGAGGTGCCATAGGTGGGGGTTGAGGAGTAGGGGGTGATGGAGGAGTGGACCAGGGTGTCCCGGAGGGAACAATCCCTATGGAATGCCACTGGGGGGGATGAAGGGAAGATGCGTTTGGTGGTGGCATCATGCTGGAGTTGGCGGAAATGGCGGAGGATGATCCTTTGAATGCGGAGGCTGGTGGGGTGATAAGTGAGGACAAGGGGGACCCTATCATGTTTCTGGGAGGGAGGAGAAGGCGTGAGGGCGGATGCGCGGGAGATGGGCCGGACACGGTTGAGGGCCCTGTCAACGACCGTGGGTGGAAAACCTCAGTTAAGGAAGAAGGAGGACATGTCAGAGGAACTGTTTTTGAAGGTAGCATCATCAGAACAGATGCGACGGAGGCGAAGGAACTGAAAGAATGGGATGGAGTCCTTACAGGAAGCGGGGTGTGAGGAGCTGTAGTTGAGGTAGCTGTGGGAGTCGGTAGGCTTGTAATGGATATTGGTGGACAGTCTATCACCAGAAATTGAGACAGAGAGGTCAAGGAAGGGAAGTGTCAGAGATGGACCATGTGAAAATGATGGAGGGGTGGAGATTGGAAGCAAAATTAATAAATTTTTCCAGGTCCTGACAAGAGCATGAAGCAGCACCGAAGTAATCATCGATGTACCGGAGAAAGAGTTCTGGGAGGGGGCCGGAGTAGGACTGGAACAAGGAATGTTCCACATACCCCATAAAGAGACAGGCATAGCTGGGGCCCATGCGGGTACCCATAGCCACACCTTTTATTTGGAGGAAGTGAGAGGAGTTAAAGGAGAAATTGTTCAGTGTGAGAACAAGTTCAGCCAGACGGAGGAGAGTAGTGGTGGATGGGGATTGTTCGGGCCTCTGTTCAAGGAAGAAGCTAAGGGCCCTCAGACCATCCTGGTGGGGGATGGAGGTGTAGAGGGATTGGACAATTTGGCAATTTGTTATCTTTCTTGGTGAACAAGCAAACCTCATACCCATTGTCTTGGGAAGCTACCTGTCTTAAGCATTCAACAAGGATCCAGGCAAGCCTTCCTATCTGTCAAGCGAGGGTGAAAAGCACAGATAGGCAGTCAGTCTCCATTTCTTAAATTGTTCTATTACATGAAGAGAGGCTGTACAGATTGGAGGAAGTGATTCTGATTATAATTACTGTTCTTTACATACACTTTACTGTGCCATATAATGACGTATTGACTGATATCTGGCCTTGGCTTACCTTCATGGTCCACCTTTTGGAGAGATTGAAAAAGCAAAGGAATGAAAATCATGAATATCTGAATCAAGGCACAGAGGACACCATTGTCAGCCTTGGCTTGGTCCTGGCACACTTGTTTCTGAGTCAGAAGGTGTGGGTTCACATCCCACTAAACCTAGGCTGTATTGTTGTGATGCTGACTTTTGGATGAGGCAACAAACCAAGACCCCATCTACTATCTCAGGTGGTGAAAGATTGTGTAGTATTATTTTAAAGAACAGTGTCGATATCCTAGGCAAATAATTATCCTTCAACCAACATCACTAAATAGCAGATTACCTGCCCATTAACATATTGCTATTTCTGGGACCTTGCTGTGTGTAAATTGGCGACTGTGTTTCCTACAATGGTGACTGTACTTTAAAAGTATCTCATTGAGGGTAAAGCATTTTGAGTCAACCTGAGGTTGTGAAAGGCGTTATGTAACATCTTTGTTGGGTTCCATGAGAAACATGTCTTTGATGGAAAGACACCTAACCCCTAACCCTTGCATATTTCCAATATGTGGATGAAACATTTGCTATATTTAATCTGCAGCTGCAATTAATAATTTCCTCACCTGTCTTAATGGGCTCCATCCTGTGTTCAAATTCACCTTTGAAATGGAGCAGTCAAACAAACTCCCCTTCCTTGACGTACTAGTTGAGAAATCTGCCAGGGTGTTCTCTACAATGGTCTTCTGCAAGAAACCTTCACTGGTCAATATATGCATTGGGGCTCTTACAGTTCCACATGCTATAAGGTTGGCGTTAACAGCAACCTCATAAACAAGGCCTAAGACACCTTCTCACCATACAAGCTTGATGTTGAAATAGGGTGCATCAAAGGCATCCTGCAGCATTATGGCTACCCTGATCTGATCATTTTGTACTGTATATCACACAAACTCATAAACGGGCCTAAGGCCATCACTTCTGGCCCTGTAAAATGACCTCAGCTTACCCTGGAAGGGCAAGGTATCTCAAAAATTTGTGCAACAGATGAAGCCAGCTGTCTCACGCTGCTACTATGCAGTAATAACATGAGTGATATTCACCACTAACAGGATGCTGCCATCTAGGCAAAAAGACGTTCTGCCTATCACACAAATGAATAATGTGGTATATGAATTACAGTGCCAGTATAATGCTAGGTATGTAGGCTACACATCCCAAAGACTGGTGCATCGTATCAAACAGAATGTCTCTTTTGCTGTTCGCAATGGGCAAGATATAGACCGTACCCAACCAGCCCGTGCTTGCAAAACTCAAAACAGTGTCCAACATTAGATGTGATTCTGCAAGTGTGCTAAGAATTGTGCTGACAACCGCTTTAAGATTGTCAGCTGGGATCTCAGTGTGGTGCATTTGCATGTACTGGAAGCTGCATATATTAATACGCAGGGCCCTGTTCTTCGCAGACAGAACAAACGTGTATACACATTGTGCCTGTTTCTGCTAAACAAAATAACTGTTAGCCATTTGCTGGTTCATTCTTCAGGGCAATGTCTTGACCAATCAGAGTCAAGCTGCCTGGTTTATATTTCAAACAATGCTTGGCAGTTAACCGTCAGCCATCATTAACTAGTGCATTCTTCATGGCAACATCTCTACCAATCGGAGTCCACTTGCCAACCAATCAGCACTCTCTTCTCATACAGTAAAAATTTGTTGTCTTCCTTGGATTTGTATTCTTGTGATTTGTCCTGATGAGTGCAAGGTAAAAAGCTTCGACAAAAATGGCACTTTTTTCAACAATACTCAAGTTCTGTTCTATCAAACGACTGTTTATATAAATACATGCTTTCATGTTTCTTTCCTTATTGCTGCACTCTCAGGTTATGCAATTGTACAAGTTTACGAAAGACAGTGTGAATTAGCTCACATAAAAATAAGACATAGAGATTCCTTATGGGAGTTACTAATGTCACTGAATCAAAAAAGCTGTTTATGGTGACTCTAAATTTTTAGCACATGGCCAAGCGTACTACTTTCACAGCCGTTAATTGAGAAAGACTAGCAAGAAAGGCCAATCCATGAAATAAAGTGCCACAGTCATTGGGCTTATGATTCCTGGCACAACTGTCTGGAATGATTAAGAAGCAATGCCATAGGGGACTGAGTCAGGAAGGAGGTTGTGACAGAACTGTATTATCTCCTCAGCGCAGAGCTACAGGCATGATTACCCATTCAAATGGCACTTCCATTGACCCTGCAATTTACTACAGCTCTGAATTTCTACAGGTTACAGTTCTTTCCATCAAGCACTGGCAATGCATACAGTGTCAGTCAGTTTGCTATGCACCTTTCGCTTTTGTAGTCATGGCTCAGAACACCCTTGTAAGAAACATGAACCAAAGCTGAGTTCAGGTACCAGGAGGCTTGTGGTACAACAAGGAAGACTGACAAGAAATAAAGCATATGGAGCCTTAACATGTCCTCAGGGTGTTTCAAAGCATATCACATCCAACGAATTACATTTAGATTTATTACAGGCAAACTGAGAAGACAAGGTCCCAAAAACAGTAAATGAGATAATGTTATCAGTTAATCTGATTTTGATTGAGGGAAGAATGTTGGCTGGGATACCAAGAGAGTTCCCTACAGTTATTCAAATAGTGCCAGGGATTTTATTTATTCATGTAAACTGGCAGGCAGGGCCTCCTCAGTTTAATGTCTGACCTGAGGCAGCTCCTCTGATGGTGCAGAAGTATTCTCTTCCACATTAATGATTACATTACCTTGGTTATTTTGAGGAAATACCATGCTATTTCACAGCCAGCTTTTTGGAGAATCAGCAAACAATAAAAATTTGACCACAACTAATGTTTATACACATTTCGGGGGAGGTGGTAGAGTAGTGGCAATGTCACTGAGCTAGTAATCCAGAGGCCCAGGCTAATGCCCTGGGGTTAAGGGTTTAAATCCCACCACAGCAGCTGGTGGAGTTTAAATTCAATTAATAATCTGAGATTGAAAAGCTAGTCTCAGTACTGGTAACCATGAAACCATTGTCGATTTTCCTAAAAACTCATCTGGTTCACTAATATTCTTAAGGGAAGGAAATCTGCTGTCATTACCTGGTCTGGCCTACATATGACTCCAGACCCAAAACAATGTGATTGATTCTTAACTGCCCTATGACATGGCCTAGAAAACCACTCAGTTCAAGGGCAATTAGGGATGGGCAACATATGCTGGCCTTGATATCTTGAGATCTGCTATCTTCCTCACATTCTGCCAGGTTCTTTGCATTCTGGGGAAAGCATTCTATCGTTAGAAATTGTTTCCCATGTCTGATGAACCAGGCTCTTCTGGAAGATGGAGGTGGCCTTCCTTGCCATATATAGTCTTTTTTTAAACAAATGCCTATCATCAAAATACTGCTTCGAGTTCCTGGTAAGCTGCATTTTTCAGGGACTTTGCTCTGCAGGATAGTTACTCTGGACTATTTCAATGTTTTTACATGGCTACCGAATGCTCTTGGTTATAATTGCATCTTTTTCACTGGATATCTCTTCATGGTTGTTATGGTGGATGAGAAAATTAGTAAAGTTGTGGCTTTTAGGAGTGTTCTGTGTTTCCTTAACTTGTTAACTTGTTTATTAACTTATTAACTTTTGTTAGCCCCAGAGCAGTCATTTCCACATTTATAACCCTTACGAAAGAGCTACGGCACAGTTCTGTAGGTGCAGGCCACCTGTCAGTACCTCAACCAAGTTTGTGAACCGAGATGGCGACAGAATAAATAAGGCCTATCCTATCCCTATCTGATTTTCAAACACTCGCATTAACAGTGGCCTGATTGTGATTGTTTCTTTTGATAAAAATAGATGCTGAAAGGATTGCATCATTAAATCACATTGTGTAGTATTTATTATTAAGATCAGATAGTCACAAGCTGAAAAACTTAAGAACTCCAAAACAGATGCTTGCCATTCCAACTCAATTTAAGTAGCTATTTCACTAGGCTGCACACAGTTGTCCATCAGACAAGCAGAGGAAACAGTTGGAGAACTTATTGTACTTGACAATGAATATGGAGTTACAGCAATATTGTTGTGTATCGTTCTTAAGCAGTGGAATGAGCTGCTTGTATCTAACATTTTGGGACATGCTAGCTATAATACTTGATTCACCAACTAGATTGAATGCTACCCAGTATATGTGATGAATTAAATGAACTCCTGTAGTGTGTTTATGAATATGTATATATTTGGCTGCAATAGCATTTTGGTAACCACGTTTTATAAAAAGTTTGAATTGAGTTATAAAATGAAACATATTTCATATGAATATTACATTCTTAATACTCCCCAAATGTTAATTTATAAAGCCCTGCAGACTCACCTCTGCTCAGTCATACATCATGTTGCCCCTTTACAAACAGGCTGATGCTTTAGGGCTCTCGGTAAATCCCTGTTAAGGACAAAGTTGTTTGAAATATAGCTGCAGGAAGGCTGACTTCAACGGGATTCTCGAATTTAGTGACTTAGTTGTTTTTTACATTCATTGGTGCAGTTTGCTGAAAGTTTTGTCACAACTTTTTTTCCCAAAAATAAACTTTGTTTAAATAAAATTTGTGAAGTTGCATCATGGTAAATTTCGAAGATAGCAGTTCACGTAGTGCAATATCGATCAGTTTGGTTAAATGCAGCACGTGGCACTCTAGGTGCCTCACTCCACTCACAATGCATCGACATTTGCATTACCATAAACCTGGGTGGGGAACATAAGGTCCGTGGGCCAGATCCAGCCCATTGCTCAATTTCATCTGGCCTGCAGCAACGTTTCTAAAAATATAGACTTATGACAGCCGTGCCTTCAAAATAGCATTTATCATCATCGTTACGAATTTGCTTTGGAACGAAGTGTCAGCTAAATTACTATAATAATACTTAACGATATAATATTCAAATTCAGCCATCACATTAAAACAGCAGGTGAGTTGAACGTTTCTGTATTCTCTCTTAAAAAACAAAATTAAGTTGATTTTTATGTGTGTGTGGGGCCCGCAACTGATTTTATCCATGTGTCAACGGCCCATGATAAGAAAAAGGTTCCCCACCCCTGCCTTAAACATTCTCCGATGCATTCAGCCCGAGGGGTATTACACTAATTCCAGCCCCTTGGTGTGCCCCGGTGGGAGAGCCCGAAACTGAGACTTTTTCCCATTGAACCTTCTTTTGACAAACAATACATTTTATTCATAAAATTTGTAAAGCTACATTACATTGTAGTTCAAGTGTGGCAGTATATGAAGTGTGCTGCAAATCAATTTGTTTCCATGCAGTACTTGGCACTTTAGGTGCCTGAATCACAATGCAGATCTAATCTACATTTACAATGCGCTTAAACATTTTCTGAAACCTCTCTTTCCCCATTGAGGCTTTACCACCATGGCAGACTGTTTTATGATCAGTATGGTAATGATTTCCAAGTGGATTTCACTCATACATATCCAACACAGAATAGCAATAGTTTGTATCCTCTGGTGCAGTAACCATGTGCCTGGAGACTTCCAGCATCCCAGAAATACACAGTAAATCTGTAAATCTTTTGCCAAATAATTCTCAGCACATAGTCATTTTGAGACAGCAAAGGAAATCCATTTAATCAGTAACAGACTTACAATAGGGAAACAATTATTGAATTGCACAATATAGCGAGGTGTCCACTACACTGCATTGCATTGAATAATGATCCATTCCTGATATGCTCCTTATGGATTTTATATTAATTCCAAGCTTAAAGTTACAATTCTCTCCTGGCATTTTTGTTTTTTTAAAACTATGGTGCAATGGCTATTTGAAAGCTATGGAATTTCCATGTTGATTTTCTCCTCATTTTACCATTTACACTAGACTTTGGATAGTCTACAGTAATTAAACAAACTTGTAATGTCAAATAGTTTGGAGTTAAGCCTTCGCTTGCTTGACCACCAAATTAATGAGTGAGAATTTTTTGGAGCAGGACATCTTATGGTGTGCCCCGTTAGACATAGCTTACACATATGTTTGCATTGCAAGTTGCTGGAAGTGCGAGCTGATAATGGCACAGAGAGAACAATGGGATATCTAGGACCTTAGTGAATGATGGCACATGCAGTTTATCCCATTCATCTTTGAGATTTAATTATTGAGAAAGAAACAAAGGAATGGTGGAGAAAGGAATAGGGTGAATTAAAATCAAATTTGGTGCAAAAAGAGAACTAAAGAGAGGGAAAAAAATTGGATTAAGTGAAGGAGAAAAGAGAGACAGGAAAGAAAAGTAAGAGAAAAAAAATCAAACAACAACAATTTACTACCTATAGGAATGAGACTCCACAGTTTTAATCATTCCCTTTTTGGGCTTCTGATGTTAAATGGTATTGCAGGAACAGAATTCTCAACAGTAAAAATGTACTGCTGTTTGGAGCCAAACCTAACTTTCTATGGTGAGTTTAATGGGGAAATTAACATCCAAATGCAGCAACTTCTCACTATTCATGAGGAAGTTGAATGCGAGCTGCTGGTTTTGGGAGGCTAATGGCAGAGTGGCACAAATCATTCAGCAATTTGTAGTGATGCCCAATTCATGCAGTATCTCTTCCTCATCACAGTTTCGGTATGATTTACACATTAATAACGGAGCTTGCTATTAACCTTAGCCTGAATTTTGCAATGTGAATAATGGACAGTTACTTAAGGTGTGCACACATGTGCAGTTAATGCTGAAATCTGGATGTTTCTGTCAGAGATACCTCACTCCCCACAGGGTGCGCTGTAACACTCCTTGCCAATAGACACGGCAAAAAATTCATGCAATGGCACGAACCTGGGATCCTTATTCCATACTAACAATGCCAAAAAGTAGTTTGAGCTTCTCTGGGATAATTGAATTTTTAATGGCATGATCAGTGTTAATTACTGTCAAAAACTTCCCTGTCCTGAAAATTTCATTTTACAATTGTGGATTCTCATTTATCTAGAAGTTAGTTAATGTTGGGAGAATTTTAAAAACTTTTTCTCCTTTACATCTTTCTCATAATACCACATGTGTCTTCTGGTACTTTTTTTGCTTTCTATGCATGATTTAAACCCAATTTATACATCCTGCTCTATACTTATTGGTTTAGACTTCACTTGGCTCAGCGATGATTCTTCAATCTGTTTGGTTGAAGACCCTCACTGTTTCTTGCCCAAATCACATTTGGCACTCTGTAGAGGGAGCCATGCTGGATCAGATGCCAGATTAGAGTAAACCTGCTCTCTGAAGCCTGCAAATCATCAACGTAATCATCAACGAGATAAATGTAAGCATAGTTCCTCCATCGCTGACTGCAAAGCCTGGGCCATAATTCTTTTGGCAACAAAATGGTAGAGATCCCCTAGTTCAGCAATCTTCACTATGTTTCAAGTAAGGGCCACTTGAGCAAAAATCCTGCAGTGTGAGAGCCACATCCACTATTTTACTAAATTATCATTGCTTACTACTCCTTCATAATGTAATGTTACAGAGCAAAGCGTGTCACTCAAACAAAATCACATATTATACTTAAAAATGCATTTATTCAAAGTTGTGGTTGCGTTCCTGAAAATCATGACTTTAAGTGAAACAACTTAAATAAATCATCTGTTCCCATAGGAATCGATGTTAGGTTCTGTAGGAATTTCCTCATAGAAAAAAACAAATATTAAAACATTATAGCCTCCAAGTTGGAATATTCTACAGCGCTAAATTCCTACATTAATAAATGAAATAACTTTAATATTTTTAAACTTATTTTATTTTAAAAGAAAAATGCAACTTTCTACTTAAGTTACCTGCTGCCTGCCGCCAACCCTGCTTCCTGAACCTCCTGCTCCCTAATCCACCTGGTCACTGCAAATCACCCTCCTCCCTAACCCTCAGCATTGTGGTCTCTATCCCTCCCCGACCTTCGAGTTGCGGTCTCTTCACCCTCTCTGACCCACCCTCTCACAGTACCTCCCATTCCCTGACTCACTCTCTCACCGCTTCCCTCTCCTGGACTTGCGTTCCTATTCAAGATCCCGCTGCAACTCAGAGGTTGAGGAGCAATGAGAAGCTGCTCCAAAGTGGTGCCAGGCCAGTCAGGTGGGAAATGACATTAAAACAAACCTTGCCACGCTTAATGAGATCATAGGAAAGGGAGAGTCGGAGAGCATTAGGGAGAGTCGGAGAGTGTTAGGGAGAGTCGGAGAGTGTTAGGGATAGTCGGGGCGCATTAGGGAGAGTTGGGGAGCATTAGGGAGAGCTGGGGAGCATTAGGGAGAGTCGGGGAGCGTTAGGGAGGGTCAGGGAGCATTAGGGAGAGCTGGGGAGCATTAAGGAGAGCCGGGGAGCATTAGGGAGGGTCGGGGAGTGTTAGGGAGAGCCGGGAAGCGTTAGGGAGAGTCGGGGAGCGTTAGGGAAAGTTGGGGAGCGTTAGGGAGAGCTGGGGAGCATTAAGGAGAGCCGGGGAGTGCTAGGGATAGTCGGGGAGCATTAGGGAGAGTTGGGGAGTGTTAGGGAGAGCCGGGGAGTGTTAGGGAGAGTCGGGGAGTGTTAGGGAGAGCCGGGGAATGTTAGGGAGAGTTGGGGAGTGTTAGGAAAAGTCGGGGAGTGTTAGGGAGAGCCGGGGAGCATTAGGGAGAGCCGGGGAGCGCTAAGGAGAGCTGGGGAGCATTAGGAGAGTTGGGGAGTGTTAGGGAAAGTTGGGGAGTGTTAGGGAGAGCTGGGAAGTATTAGGGAGAGTTGGGGAGTGCTAGGGAGAGTTGGGGAGTGTTAGGGAGAGCTGACGAGCGTTATGGAGTATTGGGGAGTGTTAGGGAGCACTGGGGAGCGTTAGGGACAGCTGGGGAGCATTAGGGAGAGCTGGGGAGCGTTAGGGAGAGTTGGGGAGTGTTAGGGAGAGTCAGGGAGCGTTAGGGATGGTCGGGGAGTGTTAGAGAGAGCCGGGGAGTGTTAGGGAGAGTCGGGGAGCTTTGGGGAGAGTTGGGGAGTGTTAGGGAGAGTCGGGGAGTGTTAGGGAGAGCCGGGGAGCATTAGGGAGAGTTGGGGAGTGTTAGGGAGAGTCGGGGAGTGTTAGGGAGAGTCGGGGAGCGTTAGGGATGGTCGGGGAGCGTTAGAGAGAGCCGGGGAGTGTTAGGGAGAGTCGGGGAGCTTTGGGGGGAGTTGGGGAGTGTTAGGGAAAGTCTGGGAGTTTTAGGGAGAGCCGGGGAGCATTAGGGAGAGTTGAGGGGGGTGCTAGGGAGAGCCGGGGAGCGTTAGGGAGAGTTGGGGAGTGTTAGGGAGAGTCGGGGAGCATTAGGGAGTGTTGGGGAGCATTAGAGAGAGCCGGGGAGCCACTGTTAGTGAGAATGGCAGCTGCCATTGGTTCACGGGCCTTGCAACTAGTTGTTCAAGAACACTTCCCATAAACAAAGGACAGAAAATGCTGGAAATATTCAACAGTTCAGGCAGCACCAGTGGAGAAAGAAACAAAGTTAGTGTTTCAGGTCAGTATCCTTTCACCAGAACTGGCAAAAACTAGAGCTATAACAGGTTTTATGCAAATGCAGAGATAGGGGAAGGGAAGGAAAGAATTGTGAAAGGTTTATGATAGAGTGGGCCGAAATGAGAACAGTAATGATGCTGCAAGGCAAAAGGAGATGTTAGCGAGAGAAGTAAAGTAACAAAAGATGGATCTGGAACAGTGTTGTTCAATACTTTCACCACTCACCACATGTGGTGAATCGGCCACAGACATGTGGTGAATTGATGCTGTCATTTTTAGAGCCACACAATACTGAGTTTTGTTAAAGTTGTAGCTATGGGTATGAGTATGAGTGTCACTCACTAGACTGCAATTTGTCGTCCATTCCTAATTGAGCAAGGAAGAATCAACCTTGTTGTGATTAGATAGGAGTCACATATCAGTCAGGCTGCAATTCTGATTATCAGAATTTAGTTCAGTTGTCAGGTTTATAGTGACCTGGAAGCTGAAGGGCCACTTGCTCAATAAAACAGGAAAAATCATCTGCCATTTGTTACCTTGTCTATGCCTGTTCCTTCTTGTTGCTTCTAAATGATGATGCATTAAGATCTGTGGTATTGCTCTGTGACATGGTGTGAAAGCAGGGCTAGCCTTTAGAAGGACAGTGGTCCAATTGCTCCTGTAATTTTCTTGGGGAATCTAGTGACAGTGTGGGTGCTAACTCAAGAACTTGGTTTTGAATAGCTGGTAATTGGTGATTTTGTAAAACAGTTGAGGTGTGTGAGTGACAAAAAGCACTGCATAGCTGACAATGAGGGCAGAAATGTGCAATTTTAGCAAGCTGGGAGAGTGTAGCAACATCCAAATGTGTTCAGCCTTCACCTTAACAGTTCTGTTGAAACAAGCAATTGAAAAGAATGGGATGTTATTGGCATAAAAGGAGAGTTTACAGGAGGTTGACTATGAGCCAAAGGTCTATTAAATGTCTGGATGCTGTCTTTGGAAATGGCAGGCGACAGAGCATAAGCAAAGCAAGATTCAAAGCACAGAAGACTATGTATAGAGATTTGTTGATTCTTTTCCCTCCCCGAGTCTCCTAATATATTAATTCTGATAAAGTAAAGACAGTTTATTCTTGGAGACATTTTTTTAAATAAGCGTGAGCACACTATCAAAAACAGAACACTTGAGTGAACAGATTTCCACCACCCTTTGAGATTGTATACAGGAGGCATGCTTTGCGAAACAACTGGATTGAAAAACCCTTTTGAAGGTGTTCTCCTGGCCTATTTTCAAAAGATTGCACACTTGTTTTATTAATATTGCATATATTCTGTATTGTGTGGCAAATACTGTGACCTGATCTCCACAAATTTGATTAGCATTGAAATCCTACTGGACAACACTAGTCTAGAGGTGGTGTAAGTGGGAATATCAGAATAAGCACCAATAGCTGCTGTCTGAAAAAAATAGAGGCTGAGTTTATGAACTGAAATTGCTGAGCTGAATGCAAAGTGCCTACGTGAAAGATGAGCTGCTATTCCTTGAGCTTATATCGAGCTTTATTTGAACAATGTAGGAAGCTGAGGACAGAGAAGTCAGAATGGGAATGGGTGGAGACTTCAAATATCAGGTAATGGGAAGCTTTTGGTGACATCTATGGACTGAATGAAGATGTTCCAATTTGCGTTCAGTCTTCCCAATGTAGAGGATCCCACATCATGAGCAGAAAGTACAGAATACAAAATTGAAAGAAATACAAGTAAACAGCTGTCTCACCTGGAAGGAGTGTTTGGGGCCCAGCTCGGTGGAAAGGGAGGAAGTAACAGAGCAAGTGTTGTATCTCTCACATTTCCACAGGGAGGTGCAATGGGAAAGAAAGGGGGTGATTGAGGAGTAGACCAGGATGTTTCTTCATCTGAATTCATTTTCAAGTGTTGCTATTGTTACTTTTGTAGGGAAATTTCATTCCATGAGCACTCTGCCTGAAGTCAGGTGCTTGGCTTATTGTCCGCTGATGCTTCATCCTGAGCCATTTTTCGAATGGTTTTTGTCAGTGGTGGTTTCCCATTGCCTTCCACTCTCAGGGATAGGGTGAGGAGGCAGGTCCCAAGTCCAGCTCAGCCAGAACAGGAATTGAGCCTACTCTGTTGGCGTTATTCTGAACCACACGCTAGCCATTTAGCCAACTGAGCTAACCATTCCCCTTCTAGGGAAATATGTCAGCCAATTTATGCACAGCATGGTCTGACAAATTGATGAATGAACGGTTAATCTGTTTTAGTGGTGTGCCTAGAGGGTTAGCCATTGGGCAGACTCCAAGGAGAACTTCCTGCTATTTTTTGAAAAGAAAAAGCCGTGTATCTCTTACCTGAAAATACAGGGACGGCCTCAATTTGACATCTCATCTGAAAGATGGCACCTGATAACATAGTAATCACTCAGTACTGCACTGAAGTATCAGCCTAACTTTTGTGCTGCATTCATGGAGTAGAGGTAGAACCCACAACTTTCTGATTCTGGAGAATGCTACCACTGAACAAATCTGACCCTGCAAAAAGGCATATATTTTCCTTTGCTGCAGCTGATCTTTTATGTATAATTGCATAGTGATTTCTGTTATTTCAACAATTTGTATATTCTGGAATGAGTTTAAAAATCTCTTCCAGCATCTTGATTTGAATCAACTCTGATCTTTAATCTTTCACATTAAAGAAAGCAAGCTGAATGTTTGTTATTTTTGTGGATGCTCTCTTCTGTCCTTTCATATACAGTATGGTAGAGCAGCTGCCTTTTTATGATGATGTATTAGGCTGGAACCTGCCACAGAGGGAGAAAAAAAAGACCTGGTGCAAGATTGAAGGCTAAATATACATGATTTCTCAGGCCATGATGGATTGGAGGACTTCAAATGCAGTTCAGTGAAGTCTATAAGTAAATTGCAGAGAGGCAGACAGCCTTGACAGAGCCCTCGACGGCTGGCAGCCTTGACTTTATCGCCAGTTTTATTACCTTAGACAAAGTGAAAATACTACTTACTTTACCATCCTCCAGAGTCTGAGATCATTCGATTTAACAGAGACAACAAACTTCCATCAAAGTGCAAGGAAAATGGAACCAAAAATATTTACTTTGGGTTGTCTTTTGTTTGCAAAACTAATTCAAAATTAAGGATAAACATGTACATTTTATTTTTCACTGTCCCTTCGCTGTCAAATACCATTTACCCCACAATATCCTCCTCAAAGCAGAAATTGGACTATTTCACTTCATGTCCATCATAGTCCAGCTCCAAGGTTTTTTTAAATTCATTCATGGGATGTGGGCATCACTGGCTGGGCCAGCATTTATTAGTCACCCCTAATTGTCCATGAAAAGGTGGTAGTGAGCTGCCTTCTTGAACCGCTGCAGTTCATATGGTGTAGGTACACCCACAGTGCTGTTAGGAAGGGAGTTCCAGGATTTTTACCCAATGACAGTGAAGGAACGACGATATATTTCCACGTCAGGAGGGTGAGTGACTTGGAGGGAAATTTCCAGATGGTGACTTTCCTATTTATCTGCTGCCCTTGTCCTTCTAGATGGCAGTGGTCGTGGGTTTGGAAGGTGCTGTCTAAGGAAGCATGGTGAGTTCCTGCATTGCATCTTGTAGATGGTACATGCTGCTGCCACTGTGCGTCAGTGGTAGAGGGAGTGAATGTTTGTGGATGAGGTGCCAGTCAAGTAGGCTGCTTTGTCCTGGATGGTATCAAGCTTTTTGAGTGTTGTTGGAGCTGCACTCATCCAGGCAAATGGAGAGTGGAGAGTATTCCATCACACTCCTGACTTCTGCCTTGTAGGTGGTGGACAGGCTTTGGAGAGTCAGTGGCTGATGCATGGGGTGAACTTGAAATACATTGGATAAGGACTGGTGGGGTGTGTAGTATGAGAGGCTGGCACATATAGGGTTAACGAGGGACTGAGTACAGTACTGCCAACACATTGATATAAGAGAGTTCATGACCCGCACCTAGGTTTAGTTTAGTGTTGGACAGAGCCGTGTGCACAAGCAAGCATGGAAACAGCTCCTGGCTTGAATCCTTTATTGTGTATATGTGCATAGTTCTTGCAGTTAATATAAACATATTGTTAACCTATGTAAGACTACAAAGGCTTCATTAAGACCTACCAAATGGGATCCAACACCCTACAAAACGGTCATAGCTTAAAATTAGCATTGATGGTGGTGGTGTCCCCAGTTCTTGTAACTCGCACTCCTATCCTACCAAGGATAACTTAGAATGAAATAAAAGAGGTGTACCTGCTGTGTATTAGCTGATAGCAGAGGGAAGTGATTTATTAGAATACCATAGCCGGAAGAAACTTTGAAGAGAGGCTGTTGGAATTACTGAAGAGCTTTTGATATGTGTTTTTCTTTGGCCCAGCTTCTGGATTGAGCTGAGCATGTCTCTGACAGCCTGAAGACTATTGAGACTTCCAGAAAGTGTTTGCCAAGGTGGACTTTGAAAAAGGAAGTGAGGACTTTCTGAGAGATACCTGAGGGCGATGTTGAAATAAAGTTTTTAGGGACTTTTTGATGGCAGGGAGAGTGATAATTCAGTATGGTGATTATGGAAGAGAATACCAGAGAGTCGGAGGATAGCCAGTCTCTGATGGAGTGCAATTGATATGGAAAAATGTTAAGACTGGGGAGAAGATCCTGAAATTGACTTGTTAGGGCACAGTGAGCCATTAATGAGAATTACATTTATTTCAAACTTTTAAGAGGCATATATGAGCATCCTTATTTTTATCATATTTGATTTGACCCCTTATTCTGTAAATTGAAATTGTTTAAAATCAGCATGGGATTTGAGCTTATATAAAGAAATGGCCTCCTAAATGCTCAATTACAGTGTAATGATTTGAAAGCAACTGTTAATGCATTTACTCAGACAACTTACTATAATTGTAAAGAAATAAATTAACCTAAAATCATTGAGCACCTCATCTTACTTTAGCAGTTACCCATTTGATTACAGCAGCAGGAACTAACAGTTTGTGTGATTTAATTACAATTAACAGCTGCTAGATCATTGCA
This sequence comes from Cetorhinus maximus, assembly GCF_964194155.1. Lineage (NCBI taxonomy): Eukaryota > Metazoa > Chordata > Chondrichthyes > Lamniformes > Cetorhinidae > Cetorhinus > Cetorhinus maximus. The sequence goes on along the minus strand of NC_135884.1, from coordinate 50,643,770 downwards.
GACTGAGGGTTATGTCAAAGGAAACCTAAGTCACATGTTCATGATTTAGATTAAAATACAAACATATTAAAATGTACATTTTGCTTTTAGTTCCTGTTTTGCTTCCTCATCCGAAGGTGCTGTTTCATTCTGGGGTATTCTTCCATGGGTGACAGACATTCTTTGTTATTTTGCCAAAATGGCCATTTTTAATCTGGGAGCTAGACATTACAGGTTGGATTTAGTCTGGGCTCTGTACCAGCCACCCCACCCCCCACCCCGTGAAAAAGTCAGGGGCGAATGCATCCCTCCTCTGGTAGCTCGCCTTGGAGGCATTTAACGCTTGGAGTGGTGATAATTGCTTTGAGATGGGACTTCCACCCACCCATATGGGGAGGAAGTTCAGCCTCTGAATGCTGGCCCATTAAATGGCTGGCAGCTCTCTGGTCCCAGTAATGCCACCGGGAGCAATGGCCATTGCTGGGAGCTATAACAATCCCCAGTGGCAAGGAGTTGGAGCCAGAGTTAAGGGTAAATGGCTGGGGGTGAGGGATATTGCCGTGCCCAGGCTAGAAGGCACGGGAGAGGGGCTAGGGTGGGGGGAGGGGCTGTGGTGGGGTGGGGCACATCCTGGGGTGGGGTCCACCGATAGGCCCGGGGGCCCATTAGGGAGGCATGCCTCTGCCCCTTCCCGCCACCAGTTTGCACAGTGGAAGCTGCCGGGTTGGGTGCTTTGCATGGGCCTCTCCTGCTTCTGGTTAAATCTCAGCAGAGGCGGGAGGAGGCCCTTAAATGGCCATTAATTGGGTAGCCGATGCCTCTCTGCTGTTGGTAAAATTGCGGTGGGAGCAGGAGCAGTCGAGTAGGTGGCAGTCATGGCACTCATAGCATTTTATAGGCCCCTTCACCAACAAACCCACCACTAGGGGTCCTTAAAATTAAGCCCGTCAGCTTGTTGAGCTGTTTATACTTGGAGAACATTGCACTCATACGTTCCTCATCTGATTACACTTTTTTTCATCATTGGGCACTATGGAAACCTCTGGTTGCTTTTTGTATTGGTCCAGAAGCTCTTAGACCAACTGTAGCATTCTCCTGTTACCCTGACTAAGATGGGCTATTTCATTATAAATTTGAGGATTGACTCAGGGATATTCCTGTGTGTCTCACATTGAGAAGTCTATCTACCCAGTGAGCTACAGATTGATTAGGCAGCTGTATGGTTAAATACGACCAATGCAATATTATTGAAATGATTTGTAACAATAGATTTTCATCTGCCAATCATATATTTCACATCAAGTGGCATTTCTGATTTAGCGAAGCCATTAATGCAAACTGTGGATCAGTAGCATATTATTTGTAATGTGGTCAAACCTGTGATGTTTCTGATCTGTATACCCTCAGCAAATCCATACTACTGAGGTATACAGATCAGAAACATTTATGAATGAAGACACCAGGACCTTTGAGTTATCTTTATTCAAAGAACTTCACAAGAACTAATAAGTAAAGATTATTTAATTTTGCTCTCTTTTGTGGCATGTTTACATTGACATTGTTCAATGTTTTGGTTTCAATTCACAGTTATTTTTAGTATTGTAGAGAACATGATTTTTCTAGTCTTGTGATCCACTGGAATGTTATCCAGGTACAACATGCTGTGTTGATCTGGATGATTTTCCCAACATTGTACTTTGTGGTTTAGCTTTCTGAGACACTGGGTAAGAAGCCAAATACTTGTTGCTTGCTGTTTATCATTGTAACTATGTGCTTCTGAAGTCTGGGGATTTAAATATAAACTTTGTCTAGCCTGCCCTCTGCACAACAAGAAATAAGAAACTATGTATATATGGGGCTGGATTTCATGGGGCGGGTGAGGGGAGGGGGGGTGGTGAGAGTCTGTATTGCTCGCCCTCCCTCTGCTAGGGTCAGCCAGCAGCCCACGAACCAGAAAGAAGCTCGGCCCACAGCTATAATGTGCTGCCGGTGGGCTAAACAAGCAGAGAGTGGGACTTCTGCCCCTCCCTGGGAGGAAGTCCTGCCCTCGAGAGCTGCTGACCAATCTGACTGGCTGGTAGCTCTAGCAGTCCCAGCAGCACCAAAGCTCAGTCGTGCAAGCAGGCCCACACACAATGAGGGCATGGATCCCGGAAAGAAGTAAGTCAGGGTATTGGACGGGGTGGGATCGGGGAACACAGGAAGGGGTGGGGGTTGGGGGGACGCGGGGGTGGGGTGGTAGATTTTGGAGGCAGGGTGGGGAGGCACAAAAGGGGGCCATCATCATGAGAGCGGTGCCCCCGGTGCACACAGGGAGCAGCGTAAAGAGTGTACCACCCTTCCTTTTAAGCAGTTTCCTTAAAAAACGGCCTGCCCACTCCCGCCCACCTCCCAATGCCAACTGTTTTATAGTATGAGCAGCATATTATTCTGGTCAATTGGCTTGATAACAAGCTCAATTGACTGTTAATTCTTTATTTAAAAATGGGCAGGCTGCTGATTCCTACTGGTTATGGGGGACAGCTTAGGTGTGGGCGGGAAGGTGGTGGGCTTGCCATTCCTCGTATTCTATGTGCCCCTTCCCCCTGCCAAAAAGATGCCCAGCAGGGAGCTGTAAAATCCATCCCAGAGTGCATTATGGGAAGTAGAGAGTCAGATGAGGATTTCTCAGAAAGTTAGGCAGAATTATGAAATTAATGGAAACATGGATCTTTACTCTGTCAAACAATATGATTAAATGTTAATATCTTCAGGAGATACTGGATGTTTGGCATAGCGAGGATTAATGTGAGACTAGAGAACAGTACTGCCCAGAGTATGATATAGGGAGATACATAACAGTGACAGAAGACAGAGACAGAAGATCTCCATTGATTGCAGAGTCGGAGGACAGATAAGGATGAGCAAAAATTGGGCTAGCCTTTGGATGTCTTTCGGCCATTAATCAGCCAGAGCGGTTCGTTTCATTGATTGCTGCGGCCAGCTGGGTTCAGAGATGACGCCGTTCCATGTGTTTGCTGAGCTCCTTTAAAAAAAAAGTTTTAACAACTCAACCAAAGCTGGGAATCGCCTTTTAATCACCGTAACACTCAGAATCACAGAATTTTAACGGCACAGAAAGAGACCATTCGGCCCATCGTGTCTGCACCGGCTCTCCAAATGAGCATTATGACCTAGTGCCATTGCCCTGCCTTTTCCCCATACCCCTGCACATTGTTTCTGTTCAAATAATCATCTAATGCCCTCTTGAATACCTCAATTGAACCTGCCTCCACCACACTTCCAGGCAGTGCATTCCAGGCCTGAACCACTCATTGTGTGAAAAAGTTTTTTCTCACGTCACATTTTCTTCTTTTGCAAATTACTTTAAATCTGTGCCCTCTTGTTCTTGAACCTTTTATGAGTGGGAACAGCTTCTCCCTATCTACTCTGTCCAGCCCCCTCCTGATTTTGAATGTCTCTATCAAATCTCCTCTTAGCCTCCTTCTCTCCAAGGAGAACAGTCCCAACCTCTCTAATCTATCTTTGTAACTGAAGTGTCTTATCCCTGGAACCATTCTTGTAAACCTCTTCTGCACCCTCTCCAATGTCTTCACATCCTTCTTATGGTATGGTGCCCAGAACTGTACACAATATTCCAGCTGAGGTCTAACAAGTGTCTTATATAAATTGAGCATAACCTCCTTGCTCTTGTACTCTATGGCCTTATTAATAAAGCCCAGGATAATATATACTTTATTAGCTGCTCTCTCCACCTGTCCTGCCACCTTCAAGGATCTATGCACATATACACCCAGCTCTTTCTGCTCTGCACCCACTTCAAAATTTCACCCCTTATTTTATATTGTCTATCCGTGTTCTTCCCACCAAAATGCATCACCTTATACTTCTCTGCATTGAACTTCATCTGCCACTTATCTGCCCACTCCACCAACTTGTCTACGACCTTTTGAAGTTCTACACCGTCTTCCTTGCAGTTAAGAACACTCCCAAGCTTTGTATCATCCACAAACTTTGAAATTGTCCCCTGCACACTAAGATCTAGATCATTAATATATATCAGGGAAAGCAAGGGTCCCAATACCGACCCCCGGGGAACTCCACGACAAACCTTCCTCCAGCCCGAAAATTATCCATTGACTTCCTATGTTTCAGCCAATTTTGTATCCACATTTCTACTGTCCCTTTTATTCCATGTGCAATAACTTTTCTCACAAGCCTGTTGTGTGGCACTGTATCAAATGCCTTTTGAAAGTCCATGTACACCACATCAACAGCATTACCCTCATCAACCTTTTCTGTTACCCTTTCAAAAAACTCTAGCAAGTTAGTCAAACACAATTTTCCCCTTAGAAATCCATGCTGGCTCTTCCTTATCAACCCATATTTTTCCATGTGACTGCTAATTCTATCCCAAATAATTGTTTCTAGAATCTTGCTCACCACTGAAGTTAAACTGACTGATCTGTAATTGCTGAGCTTATCCTTACAACCTTCAAAAAATTCTAAAAGGCCCAAATCTTAGATTCAAAAATTAATTGCAAGAAATTGATCCCTTTGAGGTTGGGACCGCGATTGCCGTGGGAGCCCACCAAAACCTGACCACTGCAGGAAAAAGCATTGAGAAACGGTTACTGCAGCACCATCTTTAAAAGTGAAACAGCTTTTAAAGCTGTGATCCCCTGAGCTGAAAAGCATCCATGGATAATAAGTCAACCCTACCTGATAAATTTTGGCAGATACAAGGAGCAGGCCAAGAGCAGAATTGGGGGCTTTCGCAAAAAAGATTTTGAAGATACATGATAACTTCAGGATTAGATAAGAAGATAGAGGCTGAACAAGTGAATACAGAGGTGTATTCAGTGTGTCTGATAGCTGAAGACAGTGCAAGGCAAGAAATAAAGGAATCTTCAGATAAGTTTGAAGGTCTTCTGAAATCTTTCGATACCTACTTTAATTTAAGAAGTAATAATATTTTAGAGCAAGCAAAGTTCAACAAGTGACTCCATCAGCCTGGAGAGCCTGTTGACTCTTTCATAAATGAATTGCACAGATTGGTCGAAGGCTGTGACTATGGCGACCTTAAGTCAGAGCTCATACAAGACCGAATAGTAGTCGGAGTGACTGGGGATGCCCTTTTGGACATACTACAGGCAAAAGAAGATCTGACTCTAGAAAAGGCCATCCAAATAGTCAGGCAGTCTGAAATTCGCTAACAACACCGGTCTATTTTAAGTGGCGAGGTTAAGCCATGGTGTAGAGCAACCCCGGCTGTTCAGCTCATAAAGCAGCAAAAAGCTAGGGAGACTCCCAGCCAAGACCTCATAGGCAAGAGCAATGTCCAGCAATCTCTGTGCAGTGTTTCAACTGCAACCGGCTGGGACACTTTGGAAAGTTGTGCAAGTCTAAGACATTGAGATGTGTGGAGGATCCCAAAGCAGTCCACGAGACTGAGGTGCCAGAAAGAAGTCCAACTGTGCTTCTTCGGTGAGAGCAAGGATCCCAGATTTTCCTTTTGGATTGCTGACATCTCTGAAAATGGTCACCTCACCAATTTCAAGCTAGACATGGAAGAAAGACAGTGTTACAGTCCTCTCGGATAAGGAATGACAGCTATGAGCAACAGACTCACCATTCTATGGCCCTGGAGGAATCCAACTTCCGGTCATAGGCATGATCCTAGAACCGCTCTGTATAGTGACAAGCAAATGTTTGAAATTTTGTACGACATCCGAAACCAATGCTTTTCTCTCTTAAGCAGGGATGCCTGTGTTGGCCTTAACCTCCTCAAAATGGCAGATGATGTCAAAACAACACCTGTTGTCAATTACAGAGAACGGCAGGTTCCTGAGAGGTCCACCAGAGAAGAGACTCTTGACTGGGACTTCAGCTCTGAATTGTCTTCACTCTTTGCAGAGCCGGTTTGACCAATTCCCTTGCAGGCTATGGAAGCTCCTCTTTGGTCAGACCAGCCAAACCTTCAGATAAGCACCACCATACTTTGAGCAGAAGACACATGTGAATATCGCCAGCAACAGAACGATGAGCCCAACCTCAGGCTCCAGTGGTTGCTTTCACACAACCTGGGAACACCGTGAGAACAAAACTGTAATTTCCAGCAGAAGTACACGGCAACAATGCGATGCTGGAGAAGGAGAGTAGCTATCATCAATTCACCAGAGCCCACCTCAGTGAGGCACAGTGAGGAAAGAACACAATGTGGTGATGAAAGCCAGTCTACAGGTTGAACTCATGGATAAGGAACATTCAAGCAGAATGGAGATACACCTTGAGCTTCCAGAGAGATCATGGCAGACCCCACAGAAAAAGGAAATCCATGTTCATACAATGCAGGAATGGAGTGAACACTGCCTCTGGAAGGAATGGGACAAGCCTATGGTGTCCAAACAAAGCAGATGGGTTGTTGATAAGGAAAAGTTCAACTCCAAGGAGCACAAAAAGCAAATCAGATGGAGTCAGCCACGTGCCAGATACACAGAATAATACAATTTCAACTCTAAACCAACAAAGCTTTCCCAAAGCAACTGAACCTACCACTCCTCCAAATGTGACCAGAATGAGATCTGGAAGAATTGTCAAGCCTCCAGACTGTCTGAGTTTATAAAGTCAGAGACTTGAGGTTGTGGGGACGGTGGGGTGAGTGGATGGGGGTTTGGGGTAGGGGTGGGTGGGAGAAGGAGTAGCACGCAATAAATGATTGTACTGTAAATATGTTGGGTAAGGACTTGGGGGAGGTGTAGTATAAGGGTGTTTGGCATAGCAAGGGTTAATTTAGGACTGGAGAACAGTGCTGCCACATTGTGATATAGAGAGAGACATGACAATAGACAGGAGACAGAATTGTATGGAGTCAGTCAAAGAGAAGTCGACATGGAGTTAACTCTCAGTTTGGGCTATATTTTATACACATGTATATAGTTATTTGTTGCCAATAAACACTAATTTCAACCTTACAAGCCTCTGAACCTCTTCATGAGATCTACTGAACAAACACTTAAAACAGATACACCTTGAAATTAATTCTTTTTTTCTTGATCCAAATTGTGGTTAGTTTGGTATTTTTGGCAAGTTTTCAGAAACCACAGTAAAGAAGTTTTGCGGCTTTAACTGCTGTAGGCCAGCTTGTTTCCCAGATCCTGTACAACACTAACCTGGTCAACACTTGTGAATGATCACAATCCATTTTAGGATCCTGAGGTTTAGTCTCTATTATGAGTTAAGGAAAGAGGCCATTGTGGTTTATCCATCCAGAATAAACAAACATTTATATTCCTGCAACTTTCTCTAACTGCCCCTGTAATGGAACTAAAATTTTTGTGTCCATTACTTAATCAAAAGACCAATCTAAACATTGGTCACTCTTTGCATTGAATTCTTCTGACATTTGTTCCAGGTTTCACTTTCTTCAGTTTAAACCAAACCCAAGTATCCTGGCATATCTCGGAGTTCTGTTTTGTTTAATGTATACTTCAGGTACTTTGTAATCAATTCCTCTCAAAGGCTGAGTGGATGATCCATCTCGGCCTCCTCCTGAGGTCCCCAGCGTCACAGATGCCAGTCTTCAGCCTATTTGATTCACTCCACGTGATATCAAGAAAGAATTAAAGGCACTGGATACTGCAGAGGCTAAGGGCCCTTACAACATTTGAGCAATAGCACTTAAGACTTGTGCTCCGGAACTTGCTGCATCCATAGCCAAGCTGTTCCAGCACAGCAAAAACACTGGCAATGTGGAAAACTGCTCAGGTATGCCCTGTCCACAAAAAATGCTCGGCCAATTACCGCCCAATCAATCTACCTTCGAACCTCAGCAAAGTGATGGAGGTGGTCGTCGACAGTGCTATCTAACCTGGACAACATTCAGGCTTGGGCTAATAAGTGGCAAGTAACATTTGTGCCACACAAATGCCAAGCAATGACCATCTCCAACAAGGGAGAATCTAACCATCGCCCCTTGACATTAAATGGCATTACCATTACTGAATTCCCCACTATCAACCTTCTAGGAGTTACTATTGACCAGAAACTGAACTGCACTAGCCATATAAATACTGTGGCTACAAGAGCAGGTCATAGGCTAGGAATCCTGTGGAGAGTAACTCACCTCCTGACTCCCCAAAGCCTGTCCACCATCTACAAGATGCAAGTCAGAAGTGTGGGGATGGAATACTCTCCACTTGCCTGGTTGAGTGCAGCTCCCACAACACTCGAAGAAGCTTGCAGGATGAAGCAGCCTGCTTGATTGGCACCACGCCACAAACATTCACTCCCTAATCACCGATGCACAGTGGCAGCAGTGTGTACCATCTACAACAAGCACTCCAGCAACTTACCAAAGCTCCTTAGACAGCACCTTCCAAACCTGCAACCTCCAACATCTAGAAGGACAAGGGCAGCAGATGCATGAGAACACCACCACCTGCAAGTTCCCCTTCAAGGCACATATCACCCTGACTTGGAACTGTATCACCGTTCCTTCACTGTCGCTGGATCAAAATCCTGGAACTTCCTCTCCAACAGCATTGTGTGTGTGTCTACACTACCTGGACTACAGTGCTTCAAGAAGGCAGCTTCCACATCCTCAAGGGCAATTAGTTATGGGTAATAAAAGTGCTGGCCTAGCCAGTTACGTCCACACCCCGTGAAAGAATAATAAATCTTGTTTTTCACATCCTTTGTGATAACTTAATCCTTTAGGAAGTCAGACTTGTGTTCTTCTGTTCATGGAGACTTGATTTCACGACTTTAGTGTTCGCCTTTTTTCTTTGGGGTGTAACTGAATGCTCTATATAAAAGAAATTGGCAGGAGTGGGGAGATGTTCTATCCACATAGCAGCAGAGAGATATCAAGGCAAGTATGATGACATGAATGAGCAGAGGTAACTGAATGCACCAATGCTAGAAGTATCACCCACAGCACAGGACTGCAATGTAGGAAAAGTTCAATGACTTCAGATGGAGAGATCAGATAATTCTCCTAACTCCTATCTTTCATTATTCTCTGATTAATGGACAGGAGATGGAGGCAAACCTGAATTCCTTTATTTTTTCGCCATCTGTCCTTAAGTGAGGTGTTTTAATCTTTGAAATAGGCTGTGGCGTGTTTCCCCAAACCCTCAATTTTTAAAGTGACTTGCAGCAAACCCTCTTTAGGGTTCAATCAGAAGTATAGTTTATTCACACATTCAAATCTGGAGAATGGTCATAATTTCATACATACAGAAGCACATAATAAGAAGATAGGAAAGAGGGGTTTTTACAACTGTGAATAACCTAAAGAAAAAGCATCATAGATGTGGATATCAGTTCACATGATTGCCAGAGCCCAAAAAGTTAGAGTCCAGTGAGGGTTCCTTCATGGTAGAGCTACAGTTCAGTTAGCTAAAGCAGGATTTTGCAGAATTCCTTTAAAGTTGATGATGACTCTGCAACATGAGGTTGGTGTACAGAGATTTGGTCTGCTTGGCAGGCAATGGCAAGAATCTTCCAGAGAATCAGGGTTTGAGGAGGCTTAGACTTGATGCAGACTGTTGGTCAGCATGGGGACCTGATTTATGTTTGCAAGCTGAAGTTTAAACAGCAGACTGAGTTGCAAGTCTGGAAATGTAAAATTTAAAAATTCCGAAGGTGAGCTTAGTCATGTGATGTTGCTTATTGATATGTCATTTGCAGGCTAATAAGCAGTTTCTATGCTTCTGGTCAAAATCCATTGTTTACCTTAGGAGATAAATGGTGCTTTTTAGTGCCTCTGCAGGTATAACAAGTTTCAATAGCTTCCCCTTTGTTATGAAATCTGGCTGGGAAGATGGATTGCCTGCTGGCCTTCGCTTTCGTTGATTATAATGTGTCCTCTCAATGAGAGGTGTGAGATTCCATAAGGATGAGGGTTGAGCTTTTGTCCTGTAACCACTGTTGGAAATTTCCAGAAACTGTAGCCAACTTGCAAATCATATGACCTGTAGCTACCAGCAAGGTCCACTTTTTAAATAAGCAAAACAGTAAGATATGATTTAAACAGTTTATGATCTCTTTAATGTCTTAGGGACATGACATTAGCCTTGCACTACCTGTTGCCCCATTCTACAAACCTTTAGTTTTGAGCTGCTAGATCTGTTCTGAATCTACCGTATTTATCAAGGTGGTAATGCCACACAATACAATGAAGGATACAATCAGCGTGAAGACAGAATTTTGCCTCTGCAAGTAATGTGTGGTGGTTATTTCTACCAATATTGTCATGTACAGATGCATCTGCAACTGTTGGATTAATGAAGATGAGGTCAAGTAGGTTTGTTCCCTGGTGTTGGTCCTCTCATCACCTGATGTTTGCTCAGTCTGGCAGTTATGTCCTTCAGGACCCAGCCAGTAGTGGTGCAACTGAATTATTCTTGATAATTGAAATTAAATTCCCACATGCAGATTACATTTTGTTCCCTAGCTACTCTCAATGTGCTTTCACTAAGTGGTGTTCAACATGGAGGAATATTGATTCATCAGCTGAGGATTGGTAATCAGCAGGTTTCCTTGCCCATGTTGACCTGAAGATTTGAAACTTCATGGGGCCCTGAGTGAATGTTGAGGGTTCCCAGGCCTATTCCCTTCCACTGTGCTGCATCTCTGTTGGGTCTGTCTTGCTAGTGGGACAGGACACACTCAGAGATGGTAATATGGAGGAGTCAAGGACATTGGCTGTATGATTCATTAGGGTTGACTGGGCTGGTTGTGCTTTTGTCATATCTGAATCGAATAGCTAGTTTGAAGCTGAGAACTGGTTTTATTTTTATTTTCTTTGTAGTGGCTTGGTACAACTTAGTGACTTGCTAGGCCATTTCAGTGGGCAGTTAAGGGTCAACCACATTGCTATGGGTCTGGATTCACAAATAGTCTAGACTGGGTAAGAATGACACATTTCCTTCCTCAAAGAAAATTAGCAAACCAGATAGATTTTTATGACAACTGGGTTATTTCGTGCTCACCATTACTCATATTAACTTTTTATTCCAGATTTATTTATTTTATTTAAATTCCCCAGGTGCTGTGGTGGAACTTTGACCTCATGTCTCTGGATCTTTTGTCGTGGCCAAAGGATTGCTAGTCTAGTAACCTAATTAGTATCTCTACCATACCTGATTCATCCATGTTCAGTCTTCACTTGAAGACCAGGTCCTGGACATTGTTGGCGTAGAGCTGGTCAGGAGTGTGATGTATGGTAAGGCTGGGGAAGTCCAGCAGGGTTTTAAACCATCTTCCTCTCCATCCCATCTCACTTAAATGCCATCGTCACATGTGATGTTTGACAAATTGTGCACTAAATGTTAACTCTTGTCCCTTTTTCTATTTCAGCTACAGACGTTCCAATCAGCCCTCAGGAAGCAGAAGAAGGAAAAGAAGAAGCAGCAATATGAAACAGGAGCTGTAACTCAGAGAGTAGGTTAGAGGGGTCTGCAAATGGAGATATACCCAGCCTGAGTGTGCAGGAGCAAGAGCAGCAGGATAGGTCCACCTGTGCAGATATCAAGTGGCCCAGCATACACAAGACGACTGAAGGCAATCTACACCCATCTTCTAAACGCACAAGCTATCTGCCAATGAACTTGTGCACAATGTCGGAGAGCATGGAAAAGTCTAGCTTCAACGTGTGCACTGTCTTTGAGCACAGCCTTAAGACGATGTAATGAAATGTGTGATAAGTGTCAGTTCCCTGGGGGGCCCATAGTGATGAAGCCTCTGCTTTCCACTCTGACAGCTTTGATGGGAGCACAAACTGCTGCTATCTTGCCTCTGGGATCCAGCACCTCTAGATTATAAAGTGTGCTGGAGAGCATGGCTTGGGGCTCCAAGAACCTCCCAGCACACTTGCACTATGTTCTTACACAGAACAGTAGAAGCATCGAGGTTCAGCCCCTTGTGTGACCTTGGTTCCATGGGTGAAGCCCGTACTATCTTCTTTCAGGGTGACAACATGCCTGCTTTCCTGCAAACTTTTCTACCAGTGCTCATGTTGGTGTCAAACTGTCAGACCGAATCAGATTGCCCTAGCCAAAGTCTCAGCAATCTATAACCAGCTCTTCAATGGCCAGAGCTTCTCAAGGATCCTCCCACATCACCATCTTCAGCACCCTCAGTGCCAGTTTAGTGGCTTTTGACCTCCCAACTGGGAGAGTACCTCTTGGGCCCTGAAAGGATTCATGAATCAGTTGGTGGAACATCAATTCTGTTTCTCTCTCCACAAATGTTACCTGACCTATTGAGTGTTTTCAGCATTTTCTGTTTTTATTTCAGATTTTGAGAATCCATAGTGTTCTGCTTTTGTTCTGATGTACCTAATGTGGAATTAGCAACCATTACAAGCTGTGAATCTACACCTTGACTGAGATGAATGTAGTCATGTCTCAAGGGGCTAGAAGCCAAGCTTAATGTCAGGCTCCATAAGTAGACAGAATCAGCATTTATTTCTAAGCACCTCTGGATTCACATCCTGAGGGTATTCTAAAAAAAACATTCAAGGGAAACCATATTGATATACCCCTCCCTTTCAGCTTCTTTATCTTTTTGCAGCATAGAATAATGGTTTTCAAGGAATGGTGTATTTTTCTCAATTTGATTATCACCACTACCTTCATCAATTAATAGCCATTCATTTTCTGTCTCACTGATTAACTTTGCAACATTGTCTAGCATGTAATCGTCTTAACTGGACATCAAGCCAAGTATCAATGCTTTGTTTTCTGTGCTACATATTTGTGCATTTTGTTGTGTTCCACGCATTTCGTTACCTCAAGGTATGTAGACTTAAGGCATGTTGATATAAAATGTTTCTGTACGTTACACATGAATTGTAAGCAAACCCAGGAAAGGTAATGCATTCAAAATGAATTAACAATAGCCCTTTTAATCATGAAAATGTACACAGTTCAGTTGTGTAAAATGTTAAACTCCAGCTGTTTGTATTGTGATTTCTTCATCCATGTGAGAACTATTTTAATGTGTAACTTTGTTTTGAAGGATGAAAGATGTGAACTTTGGACTTGCCGTGTTGTCTTAGCAACCATGTCGTATCAGTGCGATTATAAGATTAATCTCATTATCTTTCCCCTGTGATAATCAAAAATGTCTTTTAATATCTCATCAGTTGCGATTATTCCTAAGGGAGATATAATGGTCACCTTATTTTTTTGACTAAAATTTATAATTCCCAAGACAGCATAATTAAACTTCATCCTTATCAGTTCTGATGATATGTTGTGACTGTTTTGCATAATACTCACCTTTATGGTAGTAAGTTGCACACACAGTGTTTAGAGAAACCAAATCTATTTTACATATTCAGTCAGACAGATTGCCTCTACAAGTTTTCTTTGTTTTTCTTCCGAAGATGTTGAGTTATGCTGAGAGTTGGATCCAGGAATACTGTGATTCCTCACATGTAACCCAAGAGCATCAACAGGTTATTTGGCACAACTGAGTCCGACAGTCTGATCATCCAGTGTGCCTATGAATCAATCCCACGAGTAGTCCTTATCTTTGAAGGACCAAGATGGTCCAACTATCAGGAATGATTAAACATGCTGGGGCTCTTTTCTCAAGATAAAAGAAGTCTGATGGGTGTCCGAATAGAGGTCTCTAAAATTATAAAGGCGTTAGAATGGTAAGAATATAGAACTTGCTACCGCATGGAGTGTTTGATGTGAATAGCAGAGATGCATTTAAGGCAAAGGTTTCTAAATACAAGAGTGAAAAAGGAATAGAAGGAAATGTTGATAAGTTGAGAGAAGGTTCATGTCGACTACAAACACTGGTTGGATCCATTGGTTTGTTACTATTGTCACAATGATGTGAATTTTTAAAAATTCATTCACAGAATTTGGGCTTCACTGGCTGGGCCAATATTTATTGTCCAACCCTAGTTGCCCTTGAGAAGGTGGAGGTGAGCACTGTGGTGGCGAGAATTATGCATGAGTGATATCAACCTTTAATTTCATTAGCTGATCAAACATACAGCGGGTATTTTACCCACTGTGGGTGATTCTCGGGTGACCTGTTCACCAGTAGGCCAACTGAGGGCCTTTACTGGCTACTTCAGGGCCCCATCTCACCTCCGATGAGATTTTCCCAACAGTGCAGCAGGCTGGCACCAAGTGTCCAGGCTGGCGGCATCGTGGCTAAGCTGGGGGTGGGGTGGGGGGGTGTTGGGCTAAGGGGGTTGCTTGGGCATCCTGTGTAGTCCCAGCAGTGCTTACTATTCTCAGTGGCACTGCTGGAGCAAGAGGCTGCGGGCCATTTGATTGGCCAGCAGTTCTGGGAGGCAGGGCTTCCTCTCTGAAGCAGGCAGAAGTCCTGCCAAAAACTAGATAATGACCCAACAGCTGTAAAATGGCTGCTGGACAAACCAGCCAAACACTGGCATGCTTGTGCTTGACATTTACACTAGGGTTGAGGCCACTGTACCCTACGTAAAATTCAGTCCATTATTATTCTTTTCTGCCCATGGGATTCAGAGAATCTGTATTCTGACACCTCAAAGGCTGGTAACATATATGCAGAATTACAAACTATACATCAGTGGTTACTTTCTTAGCCAAATTTAAGTTCAATGCTGAAAACTAAAAAAAATGAGAATTCATTGGTAACATATTTGTGTCCATGCTTTATATCTGTGAGGCTTCTGAGTTTTACAAATTTATTGTGAAGTCTACATAACTGATCATATTTTATACCTCTGTTACTTTCAACTTAAATGCATAAGAGCACAGATTTCGAAAAGATCAACAATAAGTTATAATGATGTAGACATTTCCCATATATATTATTGGTGATAGTAACTGGTGATACCTTAATACACAGCACAGTTGTTTTGGTAATTCAGGAACAGTACGTGCGAAATGCAGGTATATGGTTCATTTGGAGCCGAGCTTTTTAGCTACTATCAACTCTGGCATACAGTTGCCTCACTATTTTTATTGAGAAAGGTAACCTTAGCTGGTTCAGTCAGCTTTAACAGTAAGTTTCAGAGTTAGGACAGAAGGGATGTAATGTTTCTCCTGCTACTGCAGCGGTTGTGTTTTAAGTCAGAATCCTACTGGAAAAGCCACCTGGCCCTGATTCTAGCAGTTCTGCCCCCTGCCCTAAATCCAGCAGCTCCCTCCCTGCTCTTACTCTTGATTCTGGCAGTGTGCCACATGTTTCCTGCTTATGCGAGTTCTATTCACCCATCCTGATCATACTGTTGAAATCCTGATTCCAACAGCTGTCTCATCTCCCACTATAGATTCCGCAGCTCTCTCTCCTCCCATTCCTGATTCTGACAGCTCTCTCTCCTCCCATTCCTGATTCTGACAGCTCTCCATCCTCACATTCCTGACACTGATTGCTCTATCTCCGAACATTCCTGATTCTGACAGCTCTCTCTCCTCCCATTCCTGATTCTGACAGCTCTCTCCTATTCCTGATTTAAACAGCTCTCTCTCTTCCCATTCTTGATTCTGACAGCTCTCTATCCTCCTATTCCTGACTCCGATTGCTCTATCTCCTCACGTTCCTGATTTTGACAGCTCTCTCTCTTCCCATTCCTGATTTCAAAAGCTCTCGCTCCTCCCATTCCTGATTCGGGCAGCTCTACCCTCCCATTCTTGATTCTAACAGTCCTCACTCATCCCTTTCCTGATTCCGGCAGCTCTCTCCTCCCATTCATAGTTCCAGCGGCTGCCTCCTGCCATTCCTGATTCCGACAGGTCTCTCCTCGCATTCCTGATTCTGACAGCTCTCTTCTCTTGCACTCCTGATTCTGACAGCTCTCTCCTCCCATTCCTGACTCTGACAGCTCTCTCTCCTCCCATTCCTGACTCTGACAGCTCTCTCTCCTCCCATTCCTGACTCTGATGGCTCTTTCTACTCCCATTCCTGATTCTGACAGCTCTCACATCCCATTCCTGATTCTGGGAGCTCTCTCTCCTCCCATTCATGATTCTGACAGCTCCCTCATCTCCCGTCCCTGATTCGGACAGCTCTCTCTCCTCCAATTCCTGATTCTGACAGCTCTCTCTCCTCCCATTCCTGATTGTGACAGCTCTCTATCCTCCCATTTCTGATTCTGGAAGCTATCTCTCCTCCAATTCTTGATTCTGGCAGCTCTCTCTCCACCCATTCCTGATTCTGGCTGTTCTTTATCCTCCCATTCCTGACTCCGATAGCTCTCGCTCCTCCCATTCCTGATTCTGGCAGCTCTCTCCTCCCATTCCTGATTCTGGCTGTTCTTTATCCTCCCATTCCTGACTCCGATAGCTCTCACTCCTCCCATTCCAGATTCTGGCGGCTCTCTCTCCTCCCATTCATGACTCCGATTGCTCTGTCTCCTCCCATTCCTGATTGTCGCGGCTCTCTCTCCAGTTATTCCTGATTCTGGCAGCTCTCTCTCTTCCCATTTCTGAATCTGACAGCTCTTTCTCCCCCCATTCCTAAATCTGACAGCTCTCTCTCCTCCCATTCCTGATTGTGGCAGCTCTCTCTCCTCCCATTCCTGATTGTGGCAGCTCTCGCTCCTCCCATTCCTGATTCTGACAGCCCTCGCTCTTCCCATTCCTGATTCTGACATCTCTCTCTCCTCCAATTCCTGATTCATGCTGCTCTTTACCCTCCCATTCCTGACTCCGATAGCTCTCGCTCCTCCCATTCCTGATTCTGACAGCTCTCTCTCTTCCCATTCCTGATTCTGACAGCTCTCTCTCCTCCCATTCCTGATTCTGGCAGCTCTCTCTCCTCCAATTCCTGATGCTGACAGCTCTCTCTCCTCGCATTCCTGATACCAACAGCTCTCTCCTCCCATTCCTGATTCGGACAGCTCTCTCCTCCCATTCCTGATCCTGACAGCTCTCTTCTCTTTCACTCCTGATTCTGACAACTCTCGCACTTCCCATTCCTGATTCTGACAGCTCTCCCAACTCATTTTCTTAATTCTGACAGCTCACTCTGCTCCCAATCCTGATTCTAGCTGGTCTCTCTCCTACAATTCCTGACTCCGATTGCTCCCTCTCCTCCCATTCCGGATTCTGAAAGATCTCTCCACCCATTCCTGATTCTGACAGCTCTCTTCTCTTTCACTCCTGATTCTGACAACTCTCTCACTTCCCATTCCTGATTCTGACAGCTCTCCCAACTCATTTTCTTAATTCTGACAGCTCACTCTGCTCCCAATCCTGATTCTAGCTGGTCTCTCTCCTACAATTCCTGACTCCGATTGCTCCCTCTCCTCCCATTCCTGATTCTGATAGTTCTCTCGCCTCCCATTCCTGACTCCGGCAACTCCCCTCCCATTCCTGACTCCAATTGCTCTGTCTCCTCCCATTCCTGATTGTGGCGGCTCTCTCTCTTCCCATTCCTGATTCTGACATCTCTCTCCTCCCATTCCTGATTGCGACAGCTCTCTCTCCTGCCATTTCTGATTCTGGCAGCTCTCCATCTTCCCATTCCTGATTCTGACATCTTTTTCTCCCCCCATTCCTGATACTGACAGCTGTCTCTCCTCCCATTCCTGACTAAAATTGCTCTCTCTCCTACCATTCCTGATTCTGACAGCTATCGCTCCTCCCATTCCTGATTCTGACAGCTCTCGCTCTTCCCATTCCTGATTCTGACAGCTCTCTCTCCTCCCATTCCTGATTCTGGCTGCTCTTTATCCTCCCATTCCTGACTCCGATAGCTCTCGCTCCTCCCATTCCTGATTCTGACAGCTCTCTCTCCTCCCATTCCTGATTCTGACAGCTCTCTCTCCTCCCATTCCTGATTCTGACAGCTCTCTCTCCTCCCATTCCTGATTCTGACAGCTCTCTTTCCTCCCATTCCTGACTCTGACAGCTCTCTCTCCTCCCCTTCCTGATTCTGACAGCTCTCTTCTCCCATTCCTGATTCTGACAGCTCTCTCTCCTCCCATTCCTGATTCAGACAGCTCTCTTTCCTCCCATTCCTGACTCTGACAGCTCTCTCTCCTCCCCTTCCTGATTCTGACAGCTCTCTCTTCCAATTCCTGATTCTGGCAGCTCTTTACTCCCATCCCTGTTTCTGGCTGTTCTCACATTCGTGACTCCGATATCTCTCGCTCCTCCCATGCCTGATACTGACGGCTCTTTCCTCCCGTTCCTGATTCTGGCAGCTCGCTCTCCTCCCATTCCTGATTCTGACAGCTCTCTCCTCCCCTTTCTGATTCCGATTGATCTCTCTTCTCCCATTCCTGATTCTGACAGCTCTCTCTCCTCCCATTCCTGATTCTGACAGCTCTCTCTAATCCCATTCCTGATTCTGACAGCTCTCTCCTCACATTCCTGATTCTGACAGCTCTCTCTCATCCGATTCCTGATACTGACACCTCTCTCTGCTCCCATCCTTGACTCCAGTTGCTCCCACTCCTCCCATTCCTGATTCAGATAGCTTTCTCGCCTCCCCTTCCTGATTGTGACAGATCTTTACTCCCATCCCTGTTTCTGGCTGTTCTCGCATTCGTGACTCCGATATCTCTCGCTCCTCCCATGCCTGATACTGACGGCTCTTTCCTCCCGTTCCTGATTCTGGCAGCTCTCTCTCCACCCATTCCTGATTCTGGCAGCTCTCTCTGCTCCCATCCTTGACTCCCATTGCTCACGCTCTTCCAATTCCTGATTCTGACAGCTTTCTCTACTCCCATTCCTGATTCTGACAGCTCTCTCCTCCTATTCCTGTTTCTGGCTGTTCTTTATCCTCCCATTCCTAACACCGATAGCTCTCGCAACTCCCATTCCTGTTTCTGGCAGCTCTCTCTGCTCCCATCCTTGACTCCCATAGCTCACGCTCTTTCAATTCCTGATTCAGACAGCTCTCGCTCCTCCATTCCTGATTCTGACAGCTCACACCTCCCATTCCTGATTCTGACAGCTCTCGCTCCTCCATTCCTGATTCTGACAGCTTTCTCTCCTCCCATTCCTGATCCTGACAGATCTCTCTGCTCCCATCCCTGATTCTGACAGATCTCTCTCCGAATCATTCCTGATTGTTGCAGCTCTCTCGTCCATTCCTGCTTCAGACAGCTCTCTCTCCTGCTATTCCTGATTCTGACAGCTCTCTCCCCTCCTATTCCGGATTCTGGCAGCTCTCTCTACTCCCATTACTGATTCTGACAGCTCTCTCCTCCCATTCCTGATTCTGACAGCTCTCTCTCCTCCCATTCCTGATTCTGACAGCTCTCTCTCCTCCCATTCCTGATTCTGGCAGCTCTCTCTCCCCCCATTCCTGACTCTGACTGCTCTCTCTCCTGCCATTCCTGATTCTGGCAGCTCTCTACTCCCATTCCTGATTCTGACATCTTTTTCTCCCCCAATTCCTGATACTGACAGCTATCTCTCCTCCCATTCCTGACTAAAATTGCTCTCTCTCCTGCCATTCCTGATTCTGGCAGCTCTCTACTCCCATTCCTGATTCTGACATCTTTTTCTCCCCCAATTCCTGATACTGACAGCTATCTCTCCTCCCATTCCTGACTAAAATTGCTCTCTCTCCTGCCATTCCTGATTCTGGCAGCTCTTTACTCCCATCCCTGTTTCTGGCTGTTCTCACATTCGTGACTCCGATATCTGTCGCTCCTCCCATGCCTGATACTGACGGCTCTTTCCTCCCGTTCCGGATTCTGGCAGCTCTCTCTCCACCCATTCCTGATTCTGACAGCTCTCTCTCCTCCCATTCCTGATTCTGACAGATCTCTCTCCTCCCATTCCTGATACTGAAAGCTCACTCCTCCCATTCCTGATTCTGACAGATCTCTCTTCTCCCATTCCTGATTGTGGCAGCTGTCTCTTCCTTTCCTGCTTCAGACAGTTCTCCCTCCTCCCAACCCTGATTCTGACAGATCTCTCTCTTCCTATTCCTGATTCTGACAGCTCCCTCTCCTCCCATTCCTGACTCAAATTGCTTCCTCTCCTAACATTCCTGATTCTGAAAGCTCTCGCTCCTCCCATTCCTTATTCTGACAGCTCTCTCTCCTCCCATTCCTGATTCTGGCAGCTCTCTCTCCTCCCATTCCTGATTCTTACAGCTCTCTCTGCTCCCATCCTTGACTGCAATTACTCTCCCTCCTCCCATTCCTGATACTGAAAGCTCTGTCCTCCCATTCCTGTTTCTGAAGATTTTCTCTCCTCCCAATGCTGATTCTGGAAGCTCTCTCCCCTCCCATTCAGGATTCTGGCAGCTCTCTCTCCTCCAATTCCTGATTCTGGCAGCTCTTTCCTCCCATTCCGGTTTCTGGCTGTTCTCTCTCCTCCCATTCCTGATTCCGATCGCGCTCTCTCCTCCCATTAGTTATTTTGAAAGCTCTTGCTCCTCCCATTCCTGATTCTGAAAAATTTCTCTCCTCCCATTCCTGTTTCTGACGGTTCTCTCTCCATCCATTCCGGATTCTGGCAGCTCTCTACTACCATTCCTGATTCTGACAGCTCTCTTTCCGAATCATTCCTGATTCTGACAGCTCTCTCTCCTCCCATTCCTGATTCTGACAGCTCTCTCTCCTCCCATTCCGGATTCTGGCAGCTCTCTACTACCATTCCTGATTCTGACAGCTCTCTCTCCTCCCATTCCTGATTCTGAAACCTTTCTCTCCTCCCATTCCTGATTCTGAAACCTTTCTCTCCTCCCATTCCTTATTCTGACAGCTCTCTCTCCTCCCATTCCTGACTCCGATTGCTCTCGCTCCTCCCATTCCTTATTCTGACAGCTCTCTCTCCACCCATTCCTGATTCTGACAGCTCTCTCTCCTCCCATTCCTGATTCTTACAGCTCTCTCTGCTCCCATCCTTGAGTGCAATTACTCTCTCTCCTCCCATTCCTGATACTGAAAGCTCACTCCTCCCATTCCTGATTCTGGCAGCTCTCTCTCCTCCAATTCCTGATTCTGACAGCTCTCTCCACTCCCATTCCGGATTCTGACAGCTCTCTCCTCCCATTCCTGACTCCGACAGTTCTCTCTCCTCCCATTCCTGATTCTGACAGCTCTCTCTCCTCGAATTCCTGATTCTGGCAACTCTCTCTCCTCCAATTCCTGATTCTGACTGCTCTCTCTTCCCATTCCTGATTCGGACAGCTCTCTCCACTCCCATTCCTGACTCTGAAGATTTTCTCTCCTCCCATTCCTGATTCCAATGCTCTCTCTCCTCCTATTCCTGATTCTGAAATGCCTCTCTCCTCCCATTCCTGATTCTGGCTACTCTCTCTCCTCCCATTCCTCTTTCTGGCTGTTCTTCATCCTCTCATTCCTGACTCTGATTGCTCTCGCTCCTCCCATTCCTGATTCTGGCAGCTCTCTCTCCTCCCATTCCTGATTCTGGCAGTTCTCTCTACTCCCATTCCGGATTCTGGCAGCTCTCTACTCCCATTCCTGATTCTGACAGCTCTCGCTCCTCCCATTCCTGATTCTGGCAGCTCTCTCTCCTCCCATTCCTGATTCCGATCGCGCTCTTTCCTCCCATTACTTAGTTTGAAAGCTCTCGCTCCTCCCATTCCTGATTCTGAAAAATTTCTCTCCTCCCATTCCTGTTTCTGACGGTTCTCTCTCCATCCATTCCTGACTCTGACAGATCTCTCTCCGAATCATTCCTGATTCTTACAGCTCTCTCCACTCCCATTCCGGATTCTGACAGCTCTCGCTCCTCCCATTCCTGAGTCTGACAGAACTATCTCCTCCCATTCCTGACTCCGACAGTTCTCTCTCCTCCCATTCCTGATTCTGACAGCTCTCTCTCCTCCCATTCCTGATTCTGGCAACTCTCTCTCCTCCCATTCCTGACTCCGATTGCTCTCGCTTCTCCCATTCCTGATTCTGAAGATTTTCTTTCCTCCCATTCCTGATTCCGGCTACTCTCTATCCTCCCATTCCTGATCCTGACAGCTCTCTCTCCTCCCATTCCTGTTTCTGGCTGTTCTTCATCCTCTCATTCCTGACTCTGATAGCTCTCGCTCCTCCCATTCCTGATTCTGGCAGCTCTCTCTCCTCCCATTCCTGATTCTGGCAGTTCTCTCTACTCCCATTCCGGATTCTGGCAGCTCCCTACTCCGATTCCTGATTCTGACAGTTCTCGCTCCACCCATTCCTGATTCTGACAGCTCTCGCTCCTCCCATTCCTGATTCTGGCAGCTCTCTCTCCTCCCATTCCTGATTCCGATGGCGCTCTCTCCTCCCATTACTTATTTTGAAAGCTCTCGCTCCTCCCATTCCTGATTCTGAAAAATTTCTCTCCTCCCATTCCTGTTTCTGATGGTTCTCTCTCATTCCATTCCTGACTCTGACAGATCTCTCTCCGAATCATTCCTGATTCTGACAGCTCTCTCTCCTCCCATTCCTGATTCTGACAGCTCTCTCTCCTCGAATTCCTGATTCTGGCAGCTCTCTCTCCTCCAATTCCTGATTCTGACAGCTCTCTCCACTCCCATTCCGGTTTCTGACAGCTCTCGCTCCTCCCATTCCTGAGTGTGACAGAACTATCTCCTCCCATTCCTGACTCCGACAGTTCTCTCTCCTCCCATTCCTGATTCTGACAGCTCTCTCTTCCCATTCCTGATTCGGACAGCTCTCTCCACTCCCATTCCAGACTCTGAAGATTTTCTCTCCTCCCATTCCTGATTCCAATGCTCTCTCTCCTATTCCTGATTCTGAAAGGCCTCTCTCCTCCCATTCCTGATTCTGGCTACTCTCTCTCCTCCCAATCCTGATTCTGGAAGCTCTCTCCCCTCCCACTCCTGATTCTGACAGCTCTCTCTCCTCCCATTACTTATTTTGGTAGCTCTCTATCCTCCCATTCCTGATTCTGAAAGCTCTCTTCCCTCCCATTCCTGATTCTGGCAGCTCTCTACTCCCATTCCTAATTCTGACAGCTCTCTCTCCTCGAATTCCTGATTCTGGCAGCTCTCTCTCCTCCAGTTCCTGATTCTGACAGCTCTCTCTTCCCATTCCTGATACTGACAGCTCTCTCCTCCCATTCCTGTTTCTGGCTGTTCTTTATCATCCCATTCCTGACTCCGATAGCGCTCGCAACTCCCATTCCTGATTCTGACAGATCTCTCTCCTCCCATTCCTGATTCTGGCAGCTCTATCTCCTCCATTCCTGAATCTGAAAGCTCTCTCTCCTCCCATTCCTGATTCTGAAAACTTTCTCTCCTCCCACTCCTGATTCTGACAGCTCTCTCCCCTCCCATTCTGTATTCTGGCAGCTCTCTACTCCCATTCCTGATTCTGACAGCTCTCTCTCCTCCCATTGCTGACTCCGATTGCTCTCGCTCCTCCCATTCCTTATTCTGACAGCTCTCTCTCCACCCATTCCTGATTCTGACAGCTCTCGCTCCTCCCATTCCTGATTCTTGCAGCTCTCTCTACTCCCATCCTTGAATGCAATTACTCTCTCTCCTCCCATTCCTGATACTGAAAGCTCACTCCTCCCATTCCTGATTCTGACAGCTCCCTCTCCTCCCATTCCTGACTCAAATTGCTTCCACTCCTGCCATTCCTGATTCTGACAGCTCTCGCTCCTCCCATTCCTGATTCTTGCAGCTCTCTCTACTCCCATCCTTGAATGCAATTACTCTCTCTCCTCCCATTCCTGATTCTGGCAGCTTGCTCTCCTCCCATTCCTGATTCTGACAGCTCTCTCCTCCCATTCCTGATTCTGAAAGCTCTCGCTCCTCCCATTCCTTATTCTGACAGCTCTCTCTCCTCCCATTAGTGATTCTGGCAGCTCTCTCTCCTCCCATTCCTGATTCTGGCAGCTCTCTCTCCTCCCATTCCTGATTCTGACAGCTCTCTCTCCTCCCATTCCTGATTCTGGCAGCTCTCTCTCCTCCCATTCCTGACTCCGATTGCTCTCGCTTCTCCCATTCCTGATTCTGAAGATTTTCTTTCCTCCCATTCCTGATTCTGGCTACTCTCTATCCTCCCATTCCTGATCCTGACAGCTCTCTCTCCTCCCATTCCTGTTTCTGGCTGTTCTTCATCCTCTCATTCCTGACTCTGATAGCTCTCGCTCCTCCCATTCCTGATTCTGGCAGCTCTCTCTCCTCCCATTCCTGATTCTGGCAGTTCTCTCTACTCCCATTCTTCATTCTGGCAGCTCTCTACTCCGATTCCTGATTCTGACAGTTCTCGCTCCACCCATTCCTGATTCTGACAGCTCTCACTCCTCCCATTCCTGATTCTGGCAGCTCTCTCTCCTCCCATTCCTGATTCCGATGGCGCTCTCTCCTCCCATTACTTATTTTGAAAGCTCTCGCTCCTCCCATTCCTGATTCTGAAAAATTTCTCTCCTCCCATTCCTGTTTCTGATGGTTCTCTCTCATTCCATTCCTGACTCTGACAGATCTCTCTCCGAATCATTCCTGATTCTGACAGCTCTCTCTCCTCCCATTCATGATTCTGACAGCTCTCTCTCCTCGAATTCCTGATTCTGGCAGCTCTCTCTCCTCCAATTCCTGATTCTGACAGCTCTCTCCACTCCCATTCCGGTTTCTGACAGCTCTCGCTCCTCCCATTCCTGAGTGTGACAGAACTATCTCCTCCCATTCCTGACTCCGACAGTTCTCTCTCCTCCCATTCCTGATTCTGACAGCTCTCTCTTCCCATTCCTGATTCGGACAGCTCTCTCCACTCCCATTCCAGACTCTGAAGATTTTCTCTCCTCCCATTCCTGGTTCCAATGCTCTCTCTCCTATTCCTGATTCTGAAAGGCCTCTCTCCTCCCATTCCTGATTCTGGCCACTCTCTCTCCTCCCAATCCTGATTCTGGAAGCTCTCTCCCCTCCCATGCCTGATTCTGACAGCTCTCTCTTCTCCCATCCTTGACTCAATTTGCTCTCGCTCCTCCCATTCCTGATTCTGACAGCTCTCTCTCCTCCCATTCCTGATTCTGACAGCTCTCTCTCCTCCCATTCCTGATACTGACAGCTCTCTCCTCCCATTCCTGTTTCTGGCTGTTCTTTATCATCCCATTCCTGACTCCGATAGCTCTCGCAACTCCCATTCCTGATTCTGACAGATCTCTCTCCTCCCATTCCTGATTCTGACAGCTCTCTCTCCTCCCATTCCTGATTCTGACAGCTCTCTCTCCTCCCATTCCTTATTCTGACAGCTCTCTCCTCACATTCCTGATTCTGAAAGCTCTCTCTCATCCGAATCCTGATACTGACACCTCTCTCTGCTCCGATCCTTGACTCCAGTTGCCCCCACTCCTCCCATTCCTGATTCAGATAGCTTTCTCGCCTCCCATTCCTGATTCTGACAGCTCTCTCTCCTCCAATTCCTGATTCTGGCAGCTCTCTCCTCCCATTCCTGTTTCTGGCTGTTCTTCATCCTCTCATTCCTGACTCTGATAGCTCTCGCTCATCCCATTCCTGATTCTGGCAGTTCTCTCCACTCCCATTCCGGATTCTGGCAGCTCTCTACTCCCATTCCTGATTCTGACAGCTCTCGCTCCTCCCATTCCTGATTCTGGCAGCTCTCTCTCCTCCCATTCCTGATTCCGATCGCGCTCTCTCCTCCCATTACTTATTTTGAAAGCTCTCGCTCCTCCCATTCCTAATTCTGAAAAATTTCTCTCCCCCCATTCCTGTTTCTGACGGTTCTCTCTCCATCCATTCCTAACTCTGACAGATCTCTCTCCGAATCATTCCTGATTCTGACAGCTCTCTCTCCTCCCATTCCGCATTCTGACAGCTCTCGCTCCTCCCATTCCTGACTCCGACAGTTCTCTCTCCTCCAATTCCTGATTCGGACAGATCTCTACACTCCCATTCCTGACTCTGAAGATTTTCTCTCCTCCCATTCCTGATTCCAATGCTCTCTCTCCTCCCAATCCTGATTCATGGCAGCTCTCTCTTCTCTCATTCCTGATTCTGGCAGCTCTCTCTCCTCCTTTCCTGATTCTGACAGCTCTCTCTTCCCATTCCTGTTTCTGGCTGTTCTTCATCCTCCCATGCCTGATTCTGACAGCTCTCTCTCCTCCCATTCCTGATTCTGACAGCTCTCTCTCCTCCCATTCCTGATTCTGACAGCTCTCTCCTCCCATTCCTGTTTCTGGCTGTTCTTTATCATCCTATTCCTGACTCCGATAGCTCTCGCAACTCCCATTCCTGATTCTGACAGATCTCTCTCCACCCATTCCTGATTCTGACAGCTCTCTCTCCTCCCATTCCTGATTCTGGCAGCTCTATCTCCTCCATTCCTGATTCTGACAGCTCTCTCTCCTCCCATTACTTATTTTGGTAGATCTCTATCCTCCCATTCCTGATTCTGAAAGCTCTCTCCCCTCCCATTCCGGATTCTGGCAGCTCTCTACTCCCATTCCTGATTCTGACAGCTCTCTCTCATCCCATTCCTGATTCTGAAACCTTTCTCTCCTCCCATTCCTGATTCTGAAACCTTTCTCTCCTCCCATTCCTCATTCTGACAGTTCTCTCTCCTCCCATTCCTGACTCCGGTTGCTCTCGCTCCTCCCATTCCTTATTCTGACAGCTCTCTCTCCTCCCATTCCTGATTCTGACAGGTCTCTCTCCTCCCATTCCTGATTCTGACAGCTCTCTCTCCTACCATTCCTGATTCTGACAGGTCTCTCTTCTCCCATTCCTGATTCTGACAGCTCTCTCTACTCCCATTCCTGACTCCGATTGCTCTCGCTTCTCCCATTCCTGATTCTGAAGATTTTCTTTCCTCCCATTCCTGATTCCAACTACTCTTTATCCTCCCATTCTTGATTCTAAAAGCTCTCTCCCCTCCCATTCCAGATTCTGGCAGCTCTCTCTTCCCATTCCTGATTCGGACAGCTCTCTCCACTCCCATTCCAGACTCTGAAGATTTTCTCTCCTCCCATTCCTGGTTCCAATGCTCTCTCTCCTATTCCTGATTCTGAAAGGCCTCTCTCCTCCCATTCCTGATTCTGGCAGCTCTATCTCCTCCATTCCTGAATCTGACAGCTCTCTCTCCTCCCATTACTTATTTTGGTAGCTCTCTATCCTCCCATTCCTGATTCTGAAAGCTCTCTTCCCTCCCATTCCGGATTCTGGCAGCTCTCTACTCCCATTCCTAATTCTGACAGCTCTCTCTCCTCCCATTCCTGATTCTGAAACCTTTCTCTCCTCCCATTCCTGATTCTGAAACCTTTCTCTCCTCCCATTCCTTATTCTGACAGTTCTCTCTCCTCCCATTCCTGACTCCGATTGCTCTCGCTCCTCCCATTCCTTATTCTGACAGCTCTCTCTCCTCCCATTCCTGATTCTGGCAGCTCTCTCTCCTCCCATTGCTTATTTTGGTAGATCTCTATCCTCCCATTCCTGATTCTGAAAGCTCTCTCCCCTCCCATTCTGTATTCTGGCAGCTCTCTACTCCCATTCCTGATTCTGACAGCTCTCTCTCCTCCCATTCCTGACTCCGATTGCTCTCGCTCCTCCCATTCCTTATTCTGACAGCTCTCTCTCCACCCATTCCTGATTCTGACAGCTCTCTCTCCACCCATTCCTGATTCTGACAGCTCTCTCTCCTCCCATTCCTTATTCTGACAGCTCTCTCTCCTCCCATTCCTGATTCTTGCAGCTCTCTCTGCTCCCATCCTTGAGTGCAATTACTCTCTTTCCTCCCATTCCTGATACTGAAAGCTCACTCCTCCCATTCCTGATTCTGACAGCTCCCTCTCCTCCCATTCCTGACTCAAATTGCTTCCACTCCTACCATTCCTGATTCTGAAAGCTCTTGCTCCTCCCATTCCTTATTCTGACAGCTCTCTCTCCTCCCATTCCTGATTCTGGCAGCTCTCTCTCCTCCAATTCCTGATTCTGACAGCTCTCTCTCCTCCCATTCCTGATTCTGACAGCTCTCTCTCCTCCCATTCCTGATTCTGGCAGCTCTCTCTCCTCCCATTCCTGACTCCGATTGCTCTCGCTTCTCCCATTCCTGATTCTGAAGATTTTCTTTCCTCCCATTCCTGATTCCGGCTACTCTCTATCCTCCCATTCCTGATCCTGACAGCTCTCTCTCCTCCCATTCCTGTTTCTGGCTGTTCTTCATCCTCTCATTCCTGACTCTGATAGCTCTCGCTCCTCCCATTCCTGATTCTGGCAGCTCTCTCTCCTCCCATTCCTGATTCTGGCAGTTCTCTCTACTCCCATTCCGGATTCTGGCAGCTCTCTACTCCGATTCCTGATTCTGACAGTTCTCGCTCCACCCATTCCTGATTCTGACAGCTCTCGCTCC
This sequence comes from Cetorhinus maximus, assembly GCF_964194155.1. Lineage (NCBI taxonomy): Eukaryota > Metazoa > Chordata > Chondrichthyes > Lamniformes > Cetorhinidae > Cetorhinus > Cetorhinus maximus. Next base: position 50,615,533 of record NC_135884.1, on the reverse strand, counting down.
TCCCATTCCTGATTCTGGCAGCTCTCTCTCCTCCCATTCCTGATTCCGATGGCGCTCTCTCCTCCCATTACTTATTTTGAAAGCTCTCGCTCCTCCCATTCCTGATTCTGAAAAATTTCTCTCCTCCCATTCCTGTTTCTGATGGTTCTCTCTCATTCCATTCCTGACTCTGACAGATCTCTCTCCGAATCATTCCTGATTCTGACAGCTCTCTCTCCTCCCATTCCTGATTCTGACAGCTCTCTCTCCTCGAATTCCTGATTCTGGCAGCTCTCTCTCCTCCAATTCCTGATTCTGACAGCTCTCTCCACTCCCATTCCGGTTTCTGACAGCTCTCGCTCCTCCCATTCCTGAGTGTGACAGAACTATTTCCTCCCATTCCTGACTCCGACAGTTCTCTCTCCTCCCATTCCTGATTCTGACAGCTCTCTCTTCCCATTCCTGATTCGGACAGCTCTCTCCACTCCCATTCCAGACTCTGAAGATTTTCTCTCCTCCCATTCCTGATTCCAATGCTCTCTCTCCTATTCCTGATTCTGAAAGGCCTCTCTCCTCCCATTCCTGATTCTGGCTACTCTCTCTCCTCCCAATCCTGATTCTGGAAGCTCTCTCCCCTCCCACTCCTGATTCTGACAGCTCTCTCTCCTCCCATTACTTATTTTGGTAGCTCTCTATCCTCCCATTCCTGATTCTGAAAGCTCTCTTCCCTCCCATTCCTGATTCTGGCAGCTCTCTACTCCCATTCCTAATTCTGACAGCTCTCTCTCCTCGAATTCCTGATTCTGGCAGCTCTCTCTCCTCCAATTCCTGATTCTGACAGCTCTCTCTTCCCATTCCTGATTCTGACAGCTCTCTCTCCTCCCATTCCTGATACTGACAGCTCTCTCCTCCCATTCCTGTTTCTGGCTGTTCTTTATCATCCCATTCCTGACTCCGATAGCGCTCGCAACTCCCATTCCTGATTCTGACAGATCTCTCTCCTCCCATTCCTGATTCTGGCAGCTCTATCTCCTCCATTCCTGAATCTGAAAGCTCTCTCTCCTCCCATTCCTGATTCTGAAAACTTTCTCTCCTCCCACTCCTGATTCTGACAGCTCTCTCCCCTCCCATTCTGTATTCTGGCAGCTCTCTACTCCCATTCCTGATTCTGACAGCTCTCTCTCCTCCCATTGCTGACTCCGATTGCTCTCGCTCCTCCCATTCCTTATTCTGACAGCTCTCTCTCCACCCATTCCTGATTCTGACAGCTCTCGCTCCTCCCATTCCTGATTCTTGCAGCTCTCTCTGCTCCCATCCTTGAATGCAATTACTCTCTCTCCTCCCATTCCTGATACTGAAAGCTCACTCCTCCCATTCCTGATTCTGACAGCTCCCTCTCCTCCCATTCCTGACTCAAATTGCTTCCACTCCTACCATTCCTGATTCTGAAAGCTCTTGCTCCTCCCATTCCTTATTCTGACAGCTCTCTCTCCTCCCATTCCTGATGATGACAGCTCTCTCCTCCCATTCCTGATTCTGGCAGCTCGCTCTCCTCCCATTCCTGATTCTGACAGCTCTCTCCTCCCATTCCTGATTCTGAAAGCTCTCGCTCCTCCCATTCCTTATTCTGACAGCTCTCTCTCCTCCCATTCCTGATTCTGGCAGCTCTCTCTCCTCCCATTCCTGATTCTGGCAGCTCTCTCTCCTCCCATTCCTGGTTCCAATGCTCTCTCTCCTATTCCTGATTCTGAAAGGCCTCTCTCCTCCCATTCCTGATTCTGGCCACTCTCTCTCCTCCCATTCCTGATCCTGACAGCTCTCTCTCCTCCCATTCCTGGTTCCAATGCTCTCTCTCCTATTCCTGATTCTGAAAGGCCTCTCTCCTCCCATTCCTTATTCTGGCCACTCTCTCTCCTCCCAATCCTGATTCTGGAAGCTCTCTCCCCTCCCATGCCTGATTCTGACAGCTCTCTCTTCTCCCATCCTTGACTCAATTTGCTCTCGCTCCTCCCATTCCTGATTCTGACAGCTCTCTCTCCTCCCATTCCTGTTTCTGGCTGTTCTTTATCATCCCATTCCTGACTCCGATAGCTCTCGCAACTCCCATTCCTGATTCTGACAGTTCTCTCTCCTCCCATTCCTGATTCTGGCAGCTCTATCTCCTCCATTCCTGAATCTGACAGCTCTCTCTCCTCCCATTACTTATTTTGGTAGCTCTCTATCCTCCCATTCCTGATTCTGAAAGCTCTCTTCCCTCCCATTCCGGATTCTGGCAGCTCTCTACTCCCATTCCTAATTCTGACAGCTCTCTCTCCTCCCATTCCTGATTCTGAAACCTTTCTCTCCTCCCATTCCTGATTCTGAAACCTTTTTCTCCTCCCATTCCTTATTCTGACAGTTCTCTCTCCTCCCATTCCTGACTCCGATTGCTCTCGCTCCTCCCATTCCTGATTCTGACAGCTCTCTCTCCTCCCATTCCTGATTCTGGCAGCTCTCTCTCCTCCAATTCCTGATTCTGACAGCTCTCTCTCCTCCCATTCCTGATTCTGACAGCTCTCTCTCCTACCATTTCTGATTCTGACAGGTCTCGCTCCTCCCATTCCTGATTCTGACAGCTCTCTCTACTCCCATTCCTGACTCTGATTGCTCTCGCTTCTCCCATTCCTGATTCTGAAGATTTTCTTTCCTCCCATTCCTGATTCTGGCTACTCTCTATCCTCCCATTCCTGATTCTGAAAGCTCTCTCCCCTCCCATTCCGGATTCTGGCAGCTCTCTACTCCCATTCCTGATTCTGACAGCTCTCTCTCCTCCCATTCCTGACTCCGACTGCTCTCTCTCCTGCCATTCCTGATTCTGGCAGCTCTCTACTCCCATCCCTGATTCTGACAGATCTCCATCTTCCCATTCCTGATTCTGACATCTTTTTCTCCCCCAATTCCTGATGCTGACAGCTATCTCTCCTCCCATGCCTGACTAAAATTGGTCTCTCTCCTACCATTCCTGATTCTGACAGCTATCGCTCCTTCCATTCTTGAGTCTGACAGATCTCTCTCCTCCCATTCCTGCCTCCGATTGCTCTCTCCCCTCCCATTCCTGATTCTGACAGCTCTGTCTCCTCCCATACCTGATTCTGACAACACTCTCTCCTCCCATTCCTGATTCTGACAGCTCTCTCTCCTCCAATTCCTGATTCCGATTGCCCTCTCTCCTCCCGTTCCTAATTCTGACAGCTCTCTCTCCTCCCATTCCTGACTCTGACAGCTCTCTCTTCTCCCATTCCTGATTCTGGCAGTTCTCTCTCCTCCCATTCCTGATTCTGACAGCTCTCTCTCCTCCCATTCCTGATTCTGACAGCTCTCTCTCCTCCCATTCCTGATTCTGACAGCTCTCTCTCCTCCCATTCCTTATTCTGACAGCTCTCTCCTCACATTCCTGATTCTGAAAGCTCTCTCTCATCCGAATCCTGATACTGACACCTCTCTCTGCTCCGATCCTTGACTCCAGTTGCCCCCACTCCTCCCATTCCTGATTCAGATAGCTTTCTCGCCTCCCATTCCTGATTCTGACAGCTCTCTCTCCTCCAATTCCTGATTCTGGCAGCTCTCTCCTCCCATTCCTGTTTCTGGCTGTTCTTCATCCTCTCATTCCTGACTCTGATAGCTCTCGCTCATCCCATTCCTGATTCTGGCAGTTCTCTCTACTCCCATTCCGGATTCTGGCAGCTCTCTACTCCCATTCCTGATTCTGACAGCTCTCGCTCCTCCCATTCCTGATTCTGGCAGCTCTCTCTCCTCCCATTCCTGATTCCGATCGCGCTCTCTCCTCCCATTACTTATTTTGAAAGCTCTCGCTCCTCCCATTCCTAATTCTGAAAAATTTCTCTCCCCCCATTCCTGTTTCTGACGGTTCTCTCTCCATCCATTCCTGACTCTGACAGATCTCTCTCCGAATCATTCCTGATTCTGACAGCTCTCTCTCCTCCCATTCCGGATTCTGACAGCTCTCGCTCCTCCCATTCCTGACTCCGACAGTTCTCTCTCCTCCAATTCCTGATTCGGACAGATCTCTACACTCCCATTCCTGACTCTGAAGATTTTCTCTCCTCCCATTCCTGATTCCAATGCTCTCTCTCCTCCCAATCCTGATTCCTGGCAGCTCTCTCTTCTCTCATTCCTGATTCTGGCAGCTCTCTCTCCTCCTTTCCTGATTCTGACAGCTCTCTCTTCCCATTCCTGTTTCTGGCTGTTCTTCATCCTCCCATGCCTGATTCTGACAGCTCTCTCTCCTCCCATTCCTGATTCTGACAGCTCTCTCCTCCCATTCCTGTTTCTGGCTGTTCTTTATCATCCTATTCCTGACTCCGATAGCTCTCGCAACTCCCATTCCTGATTCTGACAGATCTCTCTCCACCCATTCCTGATTCTGACAGCTCTCTCTCCTCCCATTCCTGATTCTGGCAGCTCTATCTCCTCCATTCCTGATTCTGACAGCTCTCTCTCCTCCCATTACTTATTTTGGTAGATCTCTATCCTCCCATTCCTGATTCTGAAAGCTCTCTCCCCTCCCATTCCGGATTCTGGCAGCTCTCTACTCCCATTCCTGATTCTGACAGCTCTCTCTCCTCCCATTCCTGATTCTGAAACCTTTCTCTCCTCCCATTCCTGATTCTGAATCCTTTCTCTCCTCCCATTCCTCATTCTGACAGTTCTCTCTCCTCCCATTCCTGACTCCGGTTGCTCTCGCTCCTCCCATTCCTTATTCTGACAGCTCTCTCTCCTCCCATTCCTGATTCTGACAGGTCTCTCTCCTCCCATTCCTGATTCTGACAGGTCTCTCTCCTACCATTCCTGATTCTGACAGGTCTCACTCCTCCCATTGCTGATTCTGACAGCTCTCTCTACTCCCATTCCTGACTCCGATTGCTCTCGCTTCTCCCATTCCTGATTCTGAAGATTTTCTTTCCTCCCATTCCTGATTCCAACTACTCTTTATCCTCCCATTCTTGATTCTAAAAGCTCTCTCCCCTCCCATTCCAGATTCTGGCAGCTCTCTCTCCTCCCATTCCTGATTCTGACAGCTCTCTCTCCTCCCATTCCTGATTCTGGCAGCTCTCTCTCCTCCAATTCCTTATTCTGGCTGGTCTCTCCTCCCATTCCTGGTTCTGGCTGTTCTTCATCCTCCCATTCCTGACTCTGATAGCTCTCGCCCCTCCCATTCCTGATTCTGAAAAATTTCTCTCCTCCCATTCCCGTTTCTGACGGTTCTCTCTCCATCCATTCCGGATTCTGACAGCTCTCTCTCCTCCAATTCCTGAGTCTGACAGAACTATCTCCTTCCATTCCTGACTCCGACAGTTCTCTCTCCTCCCATTCCGGATTCTGACAGCTCTCGCTCCTCCCATTCCTGAATCTGAAGATTTTCTTTCCTCCCATTCCTGATTCCAACTACTCTTTATCCTCCCATTCTTGATTCTGGCAGCTCTCTCCTCCCATTCCTTATTCTGACAGCTCTCTCTCCTCCCATTCCTGACTCTGATTGTTCTCGCTCCTCCAATTCCTTATTCTGACAGCTCTCTCTCCTCCCATTCCTGATTCTGGCAGCTCTCTCTCCTCCAATTCCTGATTCTGACAGGTCTCGCTCCTCCCATTTCTGATTCTGACAGCTCTGTCTACTCCCATTCCTGACTCCGATTGCTCTCGCTTCTCCCATTCCTGATTCTGAAGATTTTCTTTCCTCCCATTCCTGATTCCGGCTACTCTCTATCCTCCCATTCCTGATCCTGACAGCTCTCTCTCCTCCCATTCCGGAATCTGGCAGCTCTCTGCTCCCATTCCTGATTCTGACAGCTCTCTCTCCTCCAATTCCTGATTCTGGCAGCTTTCTCCTCCCATTCCTGGTTCTGGCTGTTCTTCATCCTCCCATTCCTGACTCTGATAGCTCACGCCCTTCTCATTCCTGATTCTGAAAACTTTCTCTCCTCCCATTCCTGATTGTGGCATCTCTGTCTCCATCCATTCCTGATTCTGACAGCTCTCTCTCCTCCCATTCCTGATTGTGGCAGCTCTCGCTCCTCCCATTCCTGATTCTGATAGCTCTCTCTCCTCCCATTCCTGATTCTGAAGGTTATCTCTCCTCCCATTCCTGATCCTGGCTGTCTCTATCCGCCCATTCCTGATTCTGGCTGCTCACTCTCCTCCCATTCCTGACTCTGATTGCTCTCTCTCATCCGATTCCTGATTGTGGTAGCAGTCTCTCCTCCCATTCCTGATTCTGCCATCTCTCGCTCCTCCCATTCCTGGCTCCGATTGCTCTCTCTCATCCGATTCCTGGCTCTGAATGCTCTCTCTCCTCCCATTCCTGATTCTGACAGCTCTCTCTCCTCCCATTCCTGGCTCCGATTGCTCTCTCTCCTCCCATTCCTGGCTCCGAATGCTCTCTCTCCTCCCATTCCTGATTCTGAAACCTTTCTCTCCTCCCATTCCTGATTCTGACCGATCTCACTCCGAATCATTCCTGATTTTGGCAGCTCTCTCTTCCATTCCTGCTTCAGACAGCTCTCACTCCTGACATTCCTGATTCTGTCAGCTCTCTACTCCCATTCCTGTTTTTGGCTGTTCTTTATCCTCGCATTCGTGACTCCGATTGCTCTCGCTCCTCCCATGCCTGATATTGACGGCTCTCTCCTCCCGTTCCTGATTCTGGCAGCTCTCTGCTCCATTCCTGATTCTGACAGCTCGCTCTCCTCCCATTCCTGATTCTGGCTGTTCTTTATCCTCCGATTCCTGATTCTGACAGCTCTCTCTCCTCCCATTCCTGATTGTGGCAGCTCTCGCTCCTCCCATTCCTGATTCTGACAGCTCTCTCTCCTCCCATTCCTGATTCTGAAGGTTATCTCTCCTCCCATTCCTGATCCTGGCTGTCTCTATCCGCCCATTCCTGATTCTGGCTGCTCACTCTCCTCCCATTCCTGACTCTGATTGCTCTCTCTCATCCGATTCCTGATTGTGGTAGCAGTCTCTCCTCCCATTCCTGATTCTGCCATCTCTCGCTCCTCCCATTCCTGGCTCCGATTGCTCTCTCTCATCCGATTCCTGGCTCCGAATGCTCTCTCTCCTCCCATTCCTGATTCTGACAGCTCTCTCTCCTCCCATTCCTGGCTCCGATTGCTCTCTCTCCTCCCATTCCTGATTCTGAATCCTTTCTCTCCTCCCATTCCTCATTCTGACAGTTCTCTCTCCTCCCATTCCTGACTCCGGTTGCTCTCGCTCCTCCCATTCCTTATTCTGACAGCTCTCTCTCCTCCCATTCCTGATTCTGACAGGTCTCTCTCCTCCCATTCCTGATTCTGACAGGTCTCTCTCCTACCATTCCTGATTCTGACAGCTCTCTCTCCTACCATTCCTGATTCTGACAGGTCTCACTCCTCCCATTGCTGATTCTGACAGCTCTCTCTACTCCCATTCCTGACTCCGATTGCTCTCGCTTCTCCCATTCCTGATTCTGAAGATTTTCTTTCCTCCCATTCCTGATTCCAACTACTCTTTATCCTCCCATTCTTGACTCTAAAAGCTCTCTCCCCTCCCATTCCAGATTCTGGCAGCTCTCTACTCCCATTCCTGATTCTGACAGCTCTCTCTCCTCCCATTCCTGATTCTGGCAGCTCTCTCTCCTCCAATTCCTTATTCTGGCTGGTCTCTCCTCCCATTCCTGGTTCTGGCTGTTCTTCATCCTCCCATTCCTGACTCTGATAGCTCTCGCCCCTCCCATTCCTTATTCTGACAGCTCTCTCTCCTCCCATTCCTGACTCTGATTGTTCTCGCTCCTCCAATTCCTTATTCTGACAGCTCTCTCTCCTCCCATTCCTGATTCTGGCAGCTCTCTCTCCTCCAATTCCTGATTCTGACAGGTCTCGCTCCTCCCATTTCTGATTCTGACAGCTCTGTCTACTCCCATTCCTGACTCCGATTGCTCTCGCTTCTCCCATTCCTGATTCTGAAGATTTTCTTTCCTCCCATTCCTGATTCTGGCTACTCTCTATCCTCCCATTCCTGATCCTGACAGCTCTCTCTCCTCCCATTCCGGAATCTGGCAGCTCTCTGCTCCCATTCCTGATTCTGACAGCTCTCTCTCCTCCAATTCCTGATTCTGGCAGCTTTCTCCTCCCATTCCTGGTTCTGGCTGTTCTTCATCCTCCCATTCCTGACTCTGATAGCTCACGCCCTTCTCATTCCTGATTCTGAAAACGTTCTCTCCTCCCATTCCTGATTGTGGCATCTCTGTCTCCATCCATTCCTGATTCTGACAGCTCTCTCTCCTCCCATTCCTGATTGTGGCAGCTCTCGCTCCTCCCATTCCTGATTCTGACAGCTCTCTCTCCTCCCATTCCTGATTCTGAAGATTTTCTCTCCTCCCATTCCTGATCCTGGCTGTCTCTATCCGCCCATTCCTGATTCTGGCTGCTCACTCTCCTCCCATTCCTGACTCTGATTGCTCTCTCTCATCCGATTCCTGATTGTGGTAGCAGTCTCTCCTCCCATTCCTGATTCTGCCATCTCTCGCTCCTCCCATTCCTGGCTCCGATTGCTCTCTCTCATCCGATTCCTGGCTCCGAATGCTCTCTCTCCTCCCATTCCTGATTCTGACAGCTCTCTCTCCTCCCATTCCTGGCTCCGATTGCTCTCTCTCCTCCCATTCCTGGCTCCGAATGCTCTCTCTCCTCCCATTCCTGATTCTGAAACCTTTCTCTCCTCCCATTCATGATTCTGACAGCTTCCTCTCATCCCATTCCTGACTCCATATGCTCTGTCTCCTCCCATTCCTGATTCTGACCGATCTCACTCCGAATCATTCCTGATTTTGGCAGCTCTCTCTTCCATTCCTGCTTCAGACAGCTCTCACTCCTGACATTCCTGATTCTGTCAGCTCTCTACTCCCATTCCTGTTTTTGGCTGTTCTTTATCCTCGCATTCGTGACTCCGATTGCTCTCGCTCCTCCCATGCCTGATATTGACGGCTCTCTCCTCCCGTTCCTGATTCTGGCAGCTCTCTGCTCCATTCCTGATTCTGACAGCTCGCTCTCCTCCCATTCCTGATTCTGGCTGTTCTTTATCCTCCGATTCCTGATTCTGACAGCTCTCTCCTCCCATTCCTGATTCTGGCAGCTCTCCACTCCCATTCCTGATTCTGACAGCTCTCGCTCCTCCCATTCCTGAGTCTGACAGCTCTCTCCTCCCATTACTTATTTTGAAATCTCTCGCTCCTCCCATTCCTGATCTGACAGCTCTCTCTCCTCCCATTCCTGATTCTGACAGCTCTCTCTCCTCGAATTCCTGATTCTGGCAGCTCTCTCTCCTCCCATTCCTGATTCTGACAGCTCTCTCTCCTCCCATTCCTGAATCCGATCGAGCTCTCTCCTCCCATTACTTATTTTGAAAGCTCTCGCTCCTCCCATTCCTGATTCTGAAAAATTTCTCTCCTCCCATTCCTGTTTCTGACGGATCTCTCTCCGAAGCATTCCTGATTATGACAGCTCTCTCATCCCATTACTGATTCTGACAACTCTCTCTCCTCGAATTCCTGATTCTGGCAGCTCTCTCTCCTCCAATTCCTGATTCGGACAGCTCTCTCCACTCCCATTTCTGACTCTGAAGATTATCTTTCCTCCCATTCCTGATTCTGGCTACTCTCTATCCTCCCATTCCTGATTCTGAAAGCTCTCTCCCCTCCCATTCCTGATTCTGGCGACTCTCTCTCCTCCCAATCCTGATTCTGGCAGCTCTCTCTCCTCCAATTCCTGATTCTGGCAGCTCTCTCCTCCCATTCCTGGTTCTGGCTGTTCTTCATCCTCCCATTCCTGACTCTGATAGCTCACGCCCTTCTCATTCCTGATTCTGAAAACTTTCTCTCCTCCCATTCCTGATTGTGGCATCTCTGTCTCCATCCATTCCTGATTCTGACAGCTCTCTCTCCTCCCATTCCTGATTGTGGCAGCTCTCGCTCCTCCCATTCCTGATTCTGATAGCTCTCTCTCCTCCCATTCCTGATTCTGAAGGTTATCTCTCCTCCCATTCCTGATCCTGGCTGTCTCTATCCGCCCATTCCTGATTCTGGCTGCTCACTCTCCTCCCATTCCTGACTCTGATTGCTCTCTCTCATCCGATTCCTGATTGTGGTAGCAGTCTCTCCTCCCATTCCTGATTCTGCCATCTCTCGCTCCTCCCATTCCTGGCTCCGATTGCTCTCTCTCATCCGATTCCTGGCTCCGAATGCTCTCTCTCCTCCCATTCCTGATTCTGACAGCTCTCTCTCCTCCCATTCCTGGCTCCGATTGCTCTCTCTCCTCCCATTCCTGGCTCCGAATGCTCTCTCTCCTCCCATTCCTGATTCTGAAACCTTTCTCTCCTCCCATTCATGATTCTGACAGCTTCCTCTCATCCCATTCCTGACTCCATATGCTCTGTCTCCTCCCATTCCTGATTCTGACCGATCTCACTCCGAATCATTCCTGATTTTGGCAGCTCTCTCTTCCATTCCTGCTTCAGACAGCTCTCACTCCTGACATTCCTGATTCTGTCAGCTCTCTACTCCCATTCCTGTTTTTGGCTGTTCTTTATCCTCGCATTCGTGACTCCGATTGCTCTCGCTCCTCCCATGCCTGATATTGACGGCTCTCTCCTCCCGTTCCTGATTCTGGCAGCTCTCTGCTCCATTCCTGATTCTGACAGCTCGCTCTCCTCCCATTCCTGATTCTGGCTGTTCTTTATCCTCCGATTCCTGATTCTGACAGCTCTCTCCTCCCATTCCTGATTCTGGCAGCTCTCCACTCCCATTCCTGATTCTGACAGCTCTCGCTCCTCCCATTCCTGAGTCTGACAGCTCTCTCCTCCCATTACTTATTTTGAAATCTCTCGCTCCTCCCATTCCTGATCTGACAGCTCTCTCTCCTCCCATTCCTGATTCTGACAGCTCTCTCTCCTCGAATTCCTGATTCTGGCAGCTCTCTCTCCTCCCATTCCTGATTCTGACAGCTCTCGCTCCTCCCATTCCTGATTCTGGCAGCTCTCTCTCCTCCCATTCCTGAATCCGATCGAGCTCTCTCCTCCCATTACTTATTTTGAAAGCTCTCGCTCCTCCCATTCCTGATTCTGAAAAATTTCTCTCCTCCCATTCCTGTTTCTGACGGATCTCTCTCCGAAGCATTCCTGATTATGACAGCTCTCTCATCCCATTACTGATTCTGACAACTCTCTCTCCTCGAATTCCTGATTCTGGCAGCTCTCTCTCCTCCAATTCCTGATTCGGACAGCTCTCTCCACTCCCATTTCTGACTCTGAAGATTATCTTTCCTCCCATTCCTGATTCTGGCTACTCTCTATCCTCCCATTCCTGATTCTGAAAGCTCTCTCCCCTCCCATTCCTGATTCTGGCGACTCTCTCTCCTCCCAATCCTGATTCTGGTAGCTCTCTCTCCTCCAATTCCTGATTCTGGCAGCTCTCTCCTCCCATTCCTGGTTCTGGCTGTTCTTCATCCTCCCATTCCTGACTCTGATAGCTCACGCCCTTCCCATTCCTGATTCTGAAAACTTTCTCTCCTCCCATTCCTGATTGTGGCGTCTCTCTCTCCATCCATTCCTGATTCTGACAGATCTCTCTCCTCCCATTCCTGATTGTGGCAGCTCTCGATCCTCCCATTCCTGATTCTGACAGCTCTCTCTCCTCCCATTCCTGATTCTGAAGATTTTCTCTCCTCCCATTCCTGATCCTGGCTGTCTCTATCCTCCCATTCCTGATTCTGGCTGCTCTCTCTCCTCCCATTCCTGACTCCGATTGCTCTCTCTCATCCGATTCCTGATTGTGGCAGTAGTCTCTCCTCCCATTCCTAATTCTGCCATCTCTCGCTCCTCCCATTCCTGGCTCCGATTGCTCTCTCTCCTCCCATTCCTGGCTCCGAATGCTCTCTCTCCTCCCATTCCTGATTCTGAAACCTTTCTCTCCTCCCATTCATGATTCTGACAGCTTCCTCTCATCCCATTCCTGACTCCATATGCTCTGTCTCCTCCCATTCCTGATTCTGACCGATCTCACTCCGAATCATTCCTGATTTTGGCAGCTCTCTCTTCCATTCCTCCTTCAGACAGCTCTCACTCCTGACATTCCTGATTCTGTCAGCACTCTACTCCCATTCCTGTTTTTGGCTGTTCTTTATCCTCGCATTCGTGACTCCGATTGCTCTCGCTCCTCCCATGCCTGATACTGACGGCTCTCTCCTCCCGTTCCTGATTCTGGCAGCTCTCTGCTCCATTCCTGATTCTGACAGCTCGCTCTCCTCTAATTCCTGATTCTGGCAGTTCTTTATCCTCCCATTCCTGACTCCGATAGCTCTCGCTTTTCCCATTCCTGACTCCGATAGCTCCATCTCCTCCAATTCCTGATTCTGACAGCTCTCTCTACTCCCATTGCTGATTCTGGCAACTTTCTTTCCTCCCATTCCTGATTCTGACAGCTCTCTCCTTCCCTTCATGATTCTGACTGTTCTTTATCCTCCAATTCCTGACTCCGATAGCTCTCGCAACTCCCAATCCTGTTTCTGGCAGCTCTCTCTGCCCCCATTCTTGACTCCGATTACTCTCTCTCCTCCCATTACTTATTTTAGTAGCTCTCTCTCCTCCCATTCATGATTCTGACAGCTTTCACTCCTCCCATTCCTGATCCTTAACGCTTCTTTTCCTCCCATTCCTGAGTCCATTTGCTCTGTCTCCTCCCATTCCTGATTGTGGCGGCTCTCTCTCCTCCCGTTCCTTATTCTGACAGATCTCTCTCCGAATCATTCCTGATTGTGGCGGCTCTCTCTCCTCCCATTCCTTATTCTGACAGATCTCTCTCCGAATCATTCCTGATTGTGGCGGCTCTCTCTCCTCCCATTCCTGATACTGACAGCTCTCTCTCCTCCCATGCATGATTCCGATCGCTCTGTCTCCTCCCATTCCTGATTGTGGCGGCTCTCACTCCGCCCATTCCTGATCCTGACAGATCTCTCTCTGAATCATTCCTGATTGTGGCAGCTCTCTCTTGCATTCCTGCTTCAGACAGCTCTCTCTCCTGCCAGTCCTGATTCTGGCAACTCTCTACTCCTATCGCTGATTCTGACAGGTCTCTCTCCTCCCATTCCTGACTCAAATTGCTCCCTCTCCTACCATTCCTGAGTCTGACAGCTCTCTCTCCTCCTATTCCTGACTCCGATTGCCCTCGCTTCTCCCATTCCTGATCTGGCAGCTCTCTCTTCTCCCATTCCTGATTCTGACAGCTATCTCCTCCCATTCCTGATTCTGACAGATCTCCCTCCTCCCATTCCTGATTCTGACAGCTTCTTTCCTCCCATTCCTGATTCTGCCAGCTCTCGCTCCTCCCGTTCCTGACTCCGAATGCTCAGTCTCCTCCCATTCCTGATTCTGACAGCTCCCTCTCCTCCCATTCCTCATTCTGGCTGTTCTTTATCCTCCCATTCCTGACTCCGATAGCTTTCGCTCTTCCCATTCCTGATTCTGACAGCCCTCTCTCCTCGCATTCCTGATTCTGGCAGCTCTCTCTCCTACCATTCCTGATTCTGCAGGTCTCGCTCCTCCCATTCCTGATTCTGACAGCTCTCTCTACTCCCATTCCTGACTCCGATTGCTCTCGCTTCTCCCATTCCTAATTCTGAAGATTTTCTTTCCTCCCATTCCTGATTCTGGCAACTCTCTATCCTCCCATTCCTGATTGTGAAAGCTCTCTCCTCCCATTCCTGGTTCTGGCTGTTCTTCATCCTCCCATTCCTGACTCTGATAGCTCTCGCCCCTCCCATTCCGGATTCTGGCAGCTCTCTACACCCATTCCTGATTCTGACACTCTCTCTCTCCTCCAATTCCTGATTCTGGCAGCTCTCTCCTCCCATTCCTGTTTCTGGCTGTTCTTCATCCTCTCATTCCTGACTCTGATAGCTCTCGCTCCTCCCATTCCTGATTCTGAAAAATTTCTCTCCTCCCATTCCTGTTTCTGACGGTTCTCTCTCCATCCATTCCTGACTCTGACAGATCTCTCTCCGATTCATTCCTGATTCTGACAGCTCTCTCATCCCATTCCTGATTCTGGCAGCTCTCTCTCCTCCAAATCCTGATTCTGACAGCTCTCTCCAATCCCATTCCGGATTCTGACAGCTCTCGCTCCTCCCATTCCTGACTCCGACAGTTCTCTCTCCTCCCATTCCTGATTCTGACAGCTCTCTCTCCTCGAATTCCTGACTCTGGCAGCTCTAGCTCCTCCAATTCCTGATTCTGACAGCTCTCTCTTCCCATTCCTGATTCGGACAGCTCTCTCCACTCCCATTCCTGACTCTGAAGATTTTCTCTCCTCCCATTCCTGATTCCAATGCTCTCTCTCCTCCTATTCCTGATTCTGAAAGGCCTCTCTCCTCCCATTCCTGATTCTGGCTACTCTCTCTCCTCCCAATCCTGATTCTGGAAGCTCTCTCTCCTCCCATTCCTGATTCTGGCAGCTCTCTCTTCCCATTGCTGTTTCTGGCTGTTCTTCATCCTCCCATGCCTGATTCTGACAGCTCTCTCTCCTCCCATTCCTGATTCTGACAGCTCTCTCTCCTACCATTCCTGATTCTGACAGGTCTCGCTCCTCCCATTCCTGCTTCTGACAGCTCTCTCTCCTCCCATTCCTGGTTCTGGCTGTTCTTCATCCTCCCATTCCTGATTCTGATAGCTCACGCCCTTCCCATTCCTGATTCTGAAAACTTTCTCTCCTTCCATTCCTGATTCTGACAGATCTCTCTCCTCCCATTCCTGATGCTGGCAGCTCTCTCCTCCCATTCCTGGTTCTGGCTGTTCTTCATCCTCCCATTCCTGACTCTGAAAGCTCTCTCCCCTCCCATTCCTGATTCTGGCAGCTCTCTCTCCTCCCATTCCTGATTCTGAAATCTTTCTCTCCTCCCATTCCTGATTCTGAAACCTTTCTCTCCTCCCATTCCTGATTCTGACAGCTCTCTCTCCTCCCATTCCTGACTCCGATTGCTCTCGCTTCTCCCATTCCTGATTCTGAAGATTTTCTTTCCTCCCATTCCTGATTCTGGCTACTCTCTATCCTCCGATTCCTGATTCTGAAAGCTCTCTCCCCTCCCATTCCTGATTCTGACAGCTCTCTCTCCTCCCATTCCTGACTCCGTTTGCTCTGCCTCCTCCCATTCCTGATTCTGACAGCTCTCTCTCCTCCCATTCCTGATTCTGAAGATTTTCTCTCCTCCCATTCCTGATCCTGGCTGTCTCTATCCTCCCATTCCTGATTCTGGCTGCTCTCTCTCCTCCCATTCCTGACTCCGATTGCTCTCTCTCATCCGATTCCTGATTGTGGCAGCAGTCTCTCCTCCCATTCCTAATTCTGCCATCTCTCGCTCCTCCCATTCCTGGCTCCGATTGCTCTCTCTCCTCCCATTCCTGGCTCCGAATGCTCTCTCTCCTCCCATTCCTGATTCTGAAACCTTTCTCTCCTCCCATTCATGATTCTGACAGCTTCCTCTCATCCCATTCCTGACTCCATATGCTCTGTCTCCTCCCATTCCTGATTCTGACCGATCTCACTCCGAATCATTCCTGATTTTGGCAGCTCTCTCTTCCATTCCTGCTTCAGACAGCTCTCACTCCTGACATTCCTGATTCTGTCAGCTCTCTACTCCCATTCCTGTTTTTGGCTGTTCTTTATCCTCGCATTCATGACTCCGATTGCTCTCGCTCCTCCCATGCCTGATACTGATGGCTCTCTCCTCCCATTCCTGATTCTGGCTGTTCTTTATCCTCCGATTCCTGATTCTGACAGCTCTCTCCTCCCATTCCTGATTCTGGCAGCTCTCCACTCCCATTCCTGATTCTGGCTGTTCTTTATCCTCCCATTCCTGACTCCGATAGCTCTCGCTTTTCCCATTCCTGACTCCGATAGCTCTCTCTCCTCCAATTCCTGATTCTGACAGCTCTCTCTACTCCCATTGCTGATTCTGGCAACTTTCTTTCCTCCCATTCCTGACTCCGATAGCTCTCGCAACTCCCAATCCTGTTTCTGGCAGCTCTCTCTGCCCCCATCCTTGACTCAAATTACTCTCTCTCCTCCCATTACTTATTTTGGTAGCTCTCTCTCCTCCCATTCATGATTCTGACAGCTTTCTCTCCTCCCATTCCTATATCCTTAACGCTTCTTCTCCTCCCATTCCTGAGTCCATTTGCTCTGTCTCCTCCCATTCCTGATTGTGGCGGCTCTCTCTCCTCCCATTCCTGATACTGACAGCTCTCTCTCCTCCCATGCATGATTCCGATCGCTCTGTCTCCTCCCATTCCTGATTGTGGCGCTTCTCACTCCGCCCATTCCTGATCCTGACAGATCTCTCTCTGAATCATTCCTGATTGTGGCAGCTTTCTCTTGCATTCCTGCTTCAGACAGCTCTCTCTCCTGCCACTCCTGATTCTGGCAGCTCTCTACTCCCATCGCTGATTCTGACAGGTCTCTCTCCTCCCATTCCTGACTCAAATTGCTCCCTCTCCTACCATTCCTGATTCTGACAGCTCTCTCTCCTATTCATTGCTGATTGTGACAGCTCTCTCTTCCATTCCTGATTCTGACAGCTCTCTCTCCTCCCCTTCCTGATTCTGGCAACTCTCTCTCATCCAATTCCTGATTCTGACAGCTCTCTCTCCTCCCATTTTTGATTCTGACAGCTCTCGCTCCTCCCATTCCTGAGTCTGACAGCTCTCTCTACTCCCAGTCCTGATTCTGGCTGCTCTCTATCCTCCCATTCCTGATTCCAATTGCTTTCTCCTCTAATTCCTCAAACTGACAGCTCTCTCTGCTCCCGTTCCTAATTCTGACAGCTCTCTAGCCTCCCGTGCCTGATTCCGATTGCTCTCTCTCCTCCCATTTCTGCTTCTGACAGCTCTCTCTCCTCCTATTCCTGATTCTGACAGATCTCTCTCCTCCCATTCCTGATTCTGACAGCTCTCTCTGCTCGCATTCCTGTTTCTGACAGATCTCTCTCCTTCCGTTCCTGACTCCGTTCGCTCTGCCTCCTCCCATTCCTGATTGTGGCGGCTCTCTCTCCTATTCATTGCTGATGGTGATAGCTCTCTCTTCCATTCCTGATTCAGACAGCTCTCTCTCCTCCCATTCCTGATTCTGACAGCTCTCTCCTCCCATTTTGATTCTGACAGCTCTCTCTCCTCCCATTCCTGATTCTGACAGCTCCCTGTTCTCCCATTCCTAATTCTGACAGCTCTCTCTCCTCCCATTCCTGATTCTGACAGCTCTCACTCCTTCCATTCCTGATTCTCGCAGCTCTCCCTCCTCCCATTCCTGATTCTGACAGCTCTCTCTCCTATTCCTGATTCTGACAGCTCTCTCTCCCATTCCTGATTCTGACAGCTCTCTCTCCTATTCCTGATTCCGACAGCTCTCTCTCCTCCCATTCCTGAGTCTGACAGCTCTCTCTCCTCCCATTCCTGATTCTGGCAACTCTCTCTCCTCCCATTCCTGATTCTGGAAGCTCTCTCACCTCCCATTGTTGATTCTGGCAGCTCTTGCTCCTCCCGTGCCTGATTCCGATTGCTCACTCTCCTCCCATTACTTATTTCGGTAGCTCTCTCTCCTCCCATTTTTCCTTCTGACAGCTCTCTCTCCTCCCATTCCTGATTCTGGCAACTCTCTCTCCTCCCATTCCTGACTCCGATTGCCCTCTCTCCTCCCATTCCTGATTCTGACAGCTCTCTCTCCTCCCATTCCTGATTCTGAAGATTTTCTCTCCTCCCATTCCTGATCCTGGCTGTCTCTATCCGCCCATTCCTGATTCTGGCTGCTCACTCTCCTCCCATTCCTGACTCTGATTGCTCTCTCTCATCCGATTCCTGATTGTGGTAGCAGTCTCTCCTCCCATTCCTGATTCTGCCATCTCTCGCTCCTCCCATTCCTGGCTCCGATTGCTCTCTCTCATCCGATTCCTGGCTCCGAATGCTCTCTCTCCTCCCATTCCTGATTCTGACAGCTCTCTCTCCTCCCATTCCTGGCTCCGATTGCTCTCTCTCCTCCCATTCCTGGCTCCGAATGCTCTCTCTCCTCCCATTCCTGATTCTGAAACCTTTCTCTCCTCCCATTCATGATTCTGACAGCTTCCTCTCATCCCATTCCTGACTCCATATGCTCTGTCTCCTCCCATTCCTGATTCTGACCGATCTCACTCCGAATCATTCCTGATTTTGGCAGCTCTCTCTTCCATTCCTGCTTCAGACAGCTCTCACTCCTGACATTCCTGATTCTGTCAGCTCTCCCTCCTCCCATTCCTGATTCTGACAGCTCTCTCTCCCATTCCTGATTCTGACAGCTCTCTCTCCTATTCCTGATTCAGACAGCTCTCTCTCCTCCCATTCCTGAGTCTGACAGCTCTCTCTCCTCCCATTCCTGATTCTGGCAATTCTCTCTCCTCACATTCCTGACTCCGATTGCTCTGCCTCCTCCCTTTCCTGATTCTGACAGCTCTCTCTCCTCCCATTCCTGATTCTGACAGCTCTCTCTCCTCCCATTCCTGATTGTGGCGTCTCTCTCTCCTCCCATTCCTGATTCTGACAGCTCTCTCTCCTATTCATTGCTGATTCTGGCAACTCTCTCTCATTGAATTCCTGATTCTGACAGCTCTCTCCTCCCATTTTCAATTCTGACAGCTCTCTCTACTCCCAGTCCTGATTCTGGCTGCTCTCTATCCTCCCATTCCTGATTCCAATTGCTCTCTCCTCTAATTCCTGATTCTCACAGCTCTCGCTCCTCTCATTCCTGATTCTGGCAACTCTCGCTCTTCCCATTCCTGAATCTGACAGCTCTCTCTGCTCCCGTTCCTAATTCTGACAGCTCTCTAGCCTCCCGTGCCTGATTCCGATTGCTCCCTCTCCTCCCATTCCTGATTCTGACAGATCTCTCTCCTCCCATTCCTGATTCTGACAGATCTCTCTCCTCCCATTCCTGATTCTGACAGCTCTCTCTCCTCCCATTTCTGCTTCTGACAGCTCCCTCTCCTCCCATTCCTGATTCTGGCAGCTTTCTCTCCTCCCACCCTGACTGCGATTACTCTCTCTCCTCGCATTACTTATTTTGGTAGCGCTCTCTCCTCCCATTTCTCCTTCTGACAGCTCTCTCTACTCCCATTGCTGATTCTGGCAACTCTCGCTCCGCCCATTCCTGATTCTGACAGCTCTCTCTCCTATTCATTGCTGATTCTGGCAACTCCCTCTCATCGAATTCCTGATTCGGACAGCTCTCTCCTCCCATTCCTGAGTCTGACAGCTCTCTCTACTCCCAGTCCTGATTCTGGCAACTCTCGCTCTTCCCATTCCTGAATCTGACAGCTCTCTCTGCTCCCGTTCCTAATTCTGACAGCTCTCTAGCCTCCCGTGCCTGATTCTGATTGCTCTCTCTCCGACCATTTCTTATTTTGGTAGCTCTCTCTCCTCCCATTTCTACTTCTGACAGCTCTCTCTCCTCCTATTCCTGATTCTGACAGCTCTCTCTCCTCCCATTCCTGATTCTGGCAACTTTCTCTCCTCCCATGTCTGACTGCGATTACTCTCTCTCCTCCCATTACTTATTTCGGTATCTCTCTCTCCTCCCATTCCTGATTCCGATTGCTCTCTCTCCTCCCATTTCTGCTTCTGACAGCTCTCTCTCCTCCCATTCCTGATTCTGACAGCTCTCTTTCCTCCCATTCCTGATTCTGACAGCTCTCTCTGCTCCCATTTCTGCTTCTGACAGCTCTCTCTCCTCCCATTCCTGATTCTGACAGCTCTCTCTCCTCCCATTTCTGATTCTGACAGCTCTCTCTCCTCCCATTCCTGAATCTGACAGCTCTCTCTCCTCCCGTTCCTTATTCTGACAGCTCTCTAGCCTCCCGTGCCTGATTCCGATTGCTCTCTTTCCTCCCATTTCTGCTTCTGACAGCTCTCTCTCCTCCCATTCCTGATTCTGACAGCTCTCTCTCCTCCCATTCCTGACTCCGATTGCTCTGTCTCCTCCCATTCCTGATTGTGGTGGCTAACTCTCCTCCCATTCCTGATTCTGACAGCTCTCTCTCCTATTCATTCCTGATTCTGTCAGCTCTCTACTCCCATCCCTGATTCTGACAGCTCTTTCTCCCTCCATTCCTGATTCTGACAGCTCTCTCTCCTCCCATTCCGGACTCAAATTGCTCTCTATCCTACCATACCTGAGTATGACAGATCTCTCTCCCCCTATTCCTGATTCTGTCAGCTCTCTCTCCTCCCATTCCTGATTTCAATGCTCTCTCTCCTCCCATTTCTGATTCTGGCAGCTCTCGCTCCTCCCATTCCTGATTCTGGCAGCATTCTCTCCTCCCATGCCTGATTGCAATTACTCTCTCTCCTCGCATTACTTATTTTGGTAGCTCTCTCTCCTCCCGTGCCTGATTCCGATTGCTTCTCTCTCCTCCCATTACTTATTTCGGTAGCTCTCTTTCCTCCCATTTCTACTTCTGACAGCTCTCTCTCCTCCCATTCCTGATTCTGACAACTCTCTCTCCTCCCATTCCTGATTCTGGCAGCTCTCTCTCCTCCTGTGCCTGATTCCGATTGCTCTCTCTCCTCCCATTACTTATTTCGGTAGCTCTCTCTCCTCCCATTCCTGATTCTGACAGCTCTCTCGCCTCCCATTCCTGACTCCGTTTACTCTGCCTCCTCCCATTCCTGATTCTGATAGCTCTCTCTCCTATTCATTGCTAATTGTGACAGCTCTCTCTTCCATTCCTGATTCAGACAGCTCTCTCTACTCCCATTGCTGATTCTGGCAACTCTCGCTCCTCCCATTCCTGATTCTTACAGCTCTCTCTCCTATTCATTGCTGATTCTGGCAACCCTCTCTCATCGAATTCTTGATTCTGACAGCTCTCTCCTCCCATTTTCGGTTCTGACAGCTCTCGCTCCTCCCATTCCTGAGTCTGACAGCTCTCTCTCCTCCCATTCCTGATTCTGACAGCTCTCTCTCCTATTCATTGCTGATTCTGGCAACTCTCTCTCATCGAATTCCTGATTCTGACAGCTCTCTCCTCCCATTTTCGATTCTGACAGCTCTCTCTACTCCCAGTCCTGATTCTGGCTGCTCTCTCTCCTCCCATTTTCGGTTCTGACAGCTCTCGCTCCTCCCATTTCTGCTTCTGACAGCTCCCTCTCCTCCCATTCCTGATTCTGACAGATCTCTCTCCTCACATTCCTGTTTCTGACAGATCTCTCTCCTCCCATTCCTGATTCTGGCAGCTTTCTCTCCTCCCACCCTGACTGCGATTACTCTCTCTCCTCGCATTACTTATTTTGGTAGCGCTCTCTCCTCCCATTTCTCCTTCTGACAGCTCTCTACTCCCATTGCTGATTCTGGCAACTCTCGCTCCTATTCATTGCTGATTCTGGCAACCCTCTCTCATCGAATTCCTGATTCTGACAGCTCTCTCCTCCCATTTTCGGTTCTGACAGCTCTCTCCTCCCATTCCTGAGTCTGTCAGCTCTCTCTACTCCCAGTCCTGATTCTGGCTGCTCTCTATCCTCCCATTCCTGATTCCAATTGCTCTCTCCTCTAATTCCTGATTCTCACAGCACTCGCTCCTCCCATTCCTGATTCTGGCAACTCTCGCTCTTCCCATTCCTGAATCTGACAGCTCTCTCTGCTCCCGTTCCTAATTCTGACAGCTCTCTAGCCTCCCGTGCCTGATTCTGATTGCTCTATCTCCTCCCATTCCTGATTCTGGCAACTCTCTCTCCTCCCGTTCCTTATTCTGACAGCTCTCTAGCCTCCTGTGCGTGATTCCGATTGCTCTCTCTCCTCCCATTACTTATTTCGGTAGCTCTCTTTCCTCCCATTTCTACTTCTGACAGCTCTCTCTCCTCCCATTCCTGATTCTGACAACTCTCTCTCCTCCCATTCCTGATTCTGACAGCTCTCTCTCCTCCCATTCCTGATTCTGACAGCTCTCCTATTCATTGCTAATTGTGACAGCTCTCTCTTCCAGTCCTGATTCAGACAGCTCTCTCTACTCCCATTGCTGATTCTGGCAACTCTCGCTCCTCCCATTCCTGATTCTGACAGCTCTCTCTCCTATTCATTGCTGATTCTGGCAACCCTCTCTCATCGAATTCCTGATTCTGACAGCTCTCTCCTCCCATTTTCGGTTCTGACAGCTCTCTCCTCCCATTCCTGAGTCTGACAGCTCTCTCTACTCTCAGTCCTGATTCTGGCTGCTCTCTATCCTCCCATTCTTGATTCCAATTGCTCTCTCCTCTAATTCCTGATTCTCACAGCTCTCGCTCCTCCCATTCCTGATTCTGGCAACTCTCGCTCTTCCCATTCCTGAATCTGACAGCTCTCTCTCCTCCCGTTCCTAATTCTGACAGCTCGCTAGCCTCCCGTGCCTGATTCTGATTGCTCTCTCTCCTCCCATTTCTGCTTCTGACAGCTCCCTCTCCTCCTATTCCTGATTCTGGCAACTCTCTCTCATGCAATTCTTGATTCTGAAAGCTCTCGCTCCTCCCATTCCAGAGTCTGACAGATCTCTCTCTTCCCATTCCTGATTCAGGCAACTTTCTCTCCTCCCATGTCTGACTGCGATTACTCTCTCTCCTCCCATTACTTATTTCGGTATCTCTCTCTCCTCCCATTCCTGATTCAAACAGATCTCTCTCCTCCCATTCCTGATTCTGGAAGCTCTCTCTTCTCCTGTGCCTGATTCCGATTGCTCTCTCTCCTCCCATTTCTGCTTCTGACAGATCTCACTCCTCCCATTCCTAATTCTGACAGATCTCACTCCTCCCATTCCTGATTCTGGCTGCTCTCTCTCCTCCCATTCCTGATTCTGGCTGCTCTCTCTCCTCCCATTCCTGATTCTGGCTGCTCTCTCTCCTACCATTCCTGATTCTGGCAACTCTCGCTCTTCCCATTCCTGAATCTGACAGCTCTCTCTCCTCCCATTTCTACTTCTGACAGCTCTCTCTCCTCCCGTTCCTTATTTTGACAGCTCTCTAGCCTCCCGTGCCTGATTCCGATTGCTCTCTCTCCTCCCATTTCTGCTCCTGACATCTCTCTCTCCTCCCATTCCTGACTCCGATTGCTCTGTCTCCTCCCATTCCTGATTGTGGTGGCTAACTCTCCTCCCATTCCTGATTCTGACAGCTCTCTCTCCTATTCATTCCTGATTCTGTCAGCTCTCTACTCCCATCCCTGATTCTGACAGCTCTTTCTCCCTCCATTCCCGATTCTGACAGCTCTCTCTCCTCCCATTCCGGACTCAAATTGCTCTCTATCCTACCATACCTGAGTATGACAGATCTCTCTCCCCCTATTCCTGATTCTGTCAGCTCTCTCTCCTCCCATTCCTGATTTCAATGCTCTCTCTCCTCCCATTCCTGATTCTGAAAGGCCTCTCTCCTCCCATTCCTGATTCTGGATGTTCTCTATCCTTCCATTCCTGATTCTGACAGCTCTCTTTCCTCTCACTCCTGATTCTCACAGCTCTCTCTCCTCCCATTTCTGATTCTGACAGCTCTCTCTCCTCCCATCCTTGATTCTGACGGCTCTCTCTCCTCCAATTCCTGATTCCGATTGCTCTCTCTCCTACAAATTCCTTAATCATGACAGCTCTCTTACCTCCCGTTCCTGATTCTAACAGCTCTCTCTCCTCCCATTCCTGATTCTAACAGCTCTCTCTCCTCCCATCCTTGATTCTGACGGCTCTCTCTCCTCCAATTCCTGATTCCGATTGCTCTCTCTCCTACAAATTCCTTAATCATGACAGCTCTCTTACCTCCCGTTCCTGATTCTAACAGCTCTCTCTCCTCCCGTTCCTGATTCTAACAGCTCTCTCTCCTCCCATTCCTGATTCTAACAGCTCTCTCTCCTCCCATCCTTGATTTTGACAGCTCTCTCTCCTCACATTCCTGATTCCGATTGCTCTCTCACCTCCCATTCCTGATTCTGGCAGCTCTTGCTCCTCCCATTCCTGATTCTGGCAGCATTCTCTCCTCCCGTGCCTGATTCCGATTGCTCTCTCTCCTCCCATTACTTATTTCGGTAGCTCTCTCTCCTCCCATTTCTACTTCTGACAGCTCTCTCTCATCCAATTCCTGATTCTGGCAGCTCTCTCCTCCCAATCCTGATTGCGATTACCCTCTCTCCTCGCATTACTTATTTTGGTAGCTCTCTCTCCTCCCATTCCTGATTCTGACAGCTCTCTCTGCTCGCATTCCTGTTTATGACAGATCTCTCTCCTCTTATTCTTTATTCTGACAGCTCTCTCTCCTCCCATTCCTGACTCCGTTTGCTCTGCCTCCTCCCATTCCTGACTGTGGCGGGTCTCTCTCCTCCCATTCCTGATTCTGACAGATCTCTCTCCTATTCATTCCTGATTCTGGCAGCTCTCTCTCTTCCATTCCTGATTCTGACAGCTCTCTCCTCCCATTTTCGATTCTGACAGCTCTCTCTTCCCATTTTTGATTCTGGCAGCTCTCTCCTCCCATTTTCGATTCTGACAGCTCTCTCTTCCCATTTTTGATTCTGGCAGCTCTCTCCTCCCATTTTCGATTCTGACAGCTCTCTCTACTCCCAGTCCTGATTCTGGCTGCTCTCTATCCTCCCATTCCTGATTCCAATTGCTCTCTCCTCTAATTCCTGATTCTGGAAGCTCTCTCACCTCCCATTGCTGATTGTGGCAGCTCTCGCTCCTCCCATTCCTGATTCTGGCAACTCTCGCTGCTCCCATTCCTGAATCTGACAGCTCTCTCTTCTACCGTTCCTTATTCTGACAGCTCTCTAGCCTCCCGTGCCTGATTCCGATTGCTCTCTCTCCTTCCATTCCTGATTCTGAAACCTTTCTCTCCTCCCATTCCTGACTCCGATTGCTCTGTCTCCTCCCATTCCTGATTGTGGCGGCTAACTCTCCTCCCATTCCTGATTGTGACAGCTCTCTATCCTCCTATTACTGATTGTGACAGCTCTCTGTCCTCCCCTTCCGGATTCTGCCAACTCTCTACTCCCATTCCTGATTCAGACAGCTCTCTCTCATCCAATTCCTGATTCTGACAGATCTCTCTCCTCCCATCCTTGATTCTGATGGCTCTCTCTCCTCCCATTCCTGATTCAGGCTGTTCTCTATCCTCCCATTCCTGATTCCGATTGCTCTCTCTTCTCCAATTGCTGATTCTGACAGCTCCCTCCTCTCACTCCTGATTCTCACAGCTCTCGCTCCTCCCATTCCTGATTCTAACAGCTCTCTCTCCTCCCATTCCTGATTCTAACAGCTCTCTCTCTTCCCATTCCTGATTCTGACAGCTCTTTCTCCCTCCATTCCTGATTCTGACAGATCTCTCTCCTATTCATTCCTGATTCTGTCAGCTCTCTACTCCCATCTCTGATTCTGACAGCTGTCTAGCCTCCCGTGCCTGATTCCGATTGCTTTCTCTCCTCCCATTTCTGCTTCTGACAGCTCTCTCTCCTCCCATTCCTGATTCTGAAACCTTTCTCTCCTCCCATTCCTGATTCTGACAGCTCTTTCTACTCCCATTCCTGACTCCGATTGCTCTGCCTCCTCCCATTCATGATTCTCACAGCTCTCGCTCCTCCCATTCTTGATTCTGGCTGTTCTTTATCCTCCCATTCCTGACTCCGATAGCTCTCCCTCCACCGATTCTTGATTCTGGCAGCTCTCACTCCTCGCATTCCTGTTTCTGACAGATCTCTCTCCTCCCATTCCTGATTCTGACAGCTCTCTCTCCTCCCATTCCTGATTCTGGCAGCTTTCTCTCCTCCCATTCCTGATTCTGGCAGCTCTCTCTCCTCCCGTGCCTGATTACGATTACTCTCTCTCCTCGCATTACTTATTTTGGTAGCTCTCTCTCCTCCCATTCCTGATTCTCAAAGATCTCTCTCCTCCCATTCCTGATTCTGACAGCTCTCTCTCCTCCCGTGCCTGATTCCGATTGCTCTCTCTCCTCCCATTTCTACTTCTAACGGCTCTCTCTCCTCCCATTCCTGACTCCGATTGCTCTCTCTTGTCCCATTCCTGATTGTGGCGGCTCTCTGTCCTATTCATTCCTGATTCTGTCAGCTCTCTACTCCCATCCCTGATTCTGACAGCTCTCTCTCTTCCCATTCCTGATTCTGACAGATCTTTCTCCCTCCATTTCTGCTTCTGACAGCTCTCTCCTCCCATTCCTGGTTCTGAAACCTTTCTCTCCTCCCATTCCTGATTCTGACAGCTCTCTCTCCTATTGATTGCTGATTGTGACAGCTCTCTCTTCCATTCCTGATTCCGACAGCTCTCTCTCCTCCCTTTCCTGATTCAGGCAACTCTCTCTCATCCAATTCCTGATTCTGGCAGCTCTCTCCTCCCATTTTTGATTCTGAGAGCTCTCTCTCTTCCCATTCCTGATTCTGGCAACTCTCTCTCCTCCCATTCCTGACTCCGATTGCTCTGCCTCCTCCCTTTCCTGATTCTGGCAACTCTCGCTCCTTCCATTCCTGATTCTGGCAACTCTCGTTCCTCCCATTCCTTATTCTGACAGCTCTCTCTAGCCTCACGGGCCTGATTCCGATTGCTCTCTATCCTCCCATTCCTGACTCCGATTGCTCTCTTTCCTCCCATTGCTGATTCTGGAACTCTCGCTCCTCCAATTCCTGATTCTGATAGCTCTCTCCTCTAATTCCTGATTCTCACAGCTCTCGCTCCTCCCATTCCTGATTCTGGCAACTCTCGCTCCTCCCATTCCTGAGTCTGAAAGGCCTCTCTCCTCCCATTCCTGATTCTGACAGCTCTCTCTCCTCCCATTCCTGACTCAAATTGCTCTCTATCCTACCATTCCTGAGTATGACAGCTCTCGATCCTCCTATTCCTGATTGTAACAGGCCTCTCTCCTCCCATTCCTGATTGTGACAGCTCTCTCTCCTCCCCTTCCGGATTCTGCCAACTCTCTACTCCCACGCCTGATACTGACGGCTCTCTCCTCCCGTTCCTGATTCTGACAGCTCTCTCTCCTCCCATGCCTGATTCTGACAGCACTCTCTCCTCCCATTCCTGACTCCGTTTACTCTGCCTCCTCCCATTCCTGATTCTGATAGCTCTCTCTCCTATTCATTGCTGATTGTAACAGCTGTCTCTTCCATTCCTGATTCCGACAGCTCTCTCTCCTCCCCTTCCTGATTCAGGCAACTCTCTCTCATCCAATTCCTGATTCTGGCAGCTCTCGCTCCTCCCATTCCTGATTCTGGCAACTCTCTCTCATCCAATTCCTGATTCTGACAGCTCTCTCCTCCCATTTTTGATTCTGACAGCTCTCTCTCTTCCCATTCCTGATTCCGATTGCTCTCTCTCCTCCCATTCCTGATTCTGGCAACTCTCGCTCCTTCCATTCCTGAATCTGACAGCTCTCTCTCCTCCCATTCCTGAATCTGACAGCTCTCTCTCCTCTAATTCCTGATTCTCACATCTCTCGCTCCTCCCATTCCTGATTCTGGCAACTCTCGCTCCTCCCATTCCTGACTCAAATTGCTCTCTATCCTTCCATTCCTGAGTATGACAGCTCTTTATCCTCCTATTCCTGATTGTGACAGGCCTCTCTCCTCCCATTCCTGATTGTGACAGCTCTCTTTCCTCCCATTCCTGATTCTGACAGCTCTCTCCTCTAATTCCTGATTCTGACAGCTCTCGCTCCTCCCATTCCTGATTCTGGCAACTCTCGCTCCTCCCATTCCTGAGTCTGATATCTCTCTCTCCCCCTATTCCTGATTCTGTCAGCTCTCTCTCCTCCCATTCCTGATTCTGAAAGGCCTTTCTCCTCCCATTCCTGATTCTGACAGCTCTCTCTCCTCCCATTCCTGACTCAAATTGCTCTCTATCCTACCATTCCTGAGTATGACAGCTCTCTATCCTCCTATTCCCGATTCTGACAGCTCTCTCTCCTTCCATTCCTGATTCTGACGGCTCTCTCTCCTCCCATTCCTGATTCTGACGGCTCTCTCTCCTCCCATTCCTGATTCTGACAGCTCTCTCTCCTCCCATTCCTGATTCTGACGGTTCTCTCTCCTCCCATTCCTGATTCTGACAGCTCTCTCTCCTCCCATTCCTGATTCTGACAGCTCTCTCTCCTCCCATTCCTGATTCTGACAGCTCTCTCTCCTCCCATTCTTGATTCTGACAGCTCCCTTTCCTCCCATTTCTGCTTCTGAAACATTTCTCTCCTCCCATTCCTGATTGTGGCGGCTCTCTCTCCTATTCATTGCTGATTGTGACAGCTCTCTCTTCCATTCGTGATTCTGACAGCTCTCTCTCCTCCCATTTTTGATTCTGACGGCTCTCTCTACTCCCAGTCCTCATTCTGTCTGCTCTCTATCCTTCCATTCCTGATTCCGATTGCTCTCTTTCCTCCCATTCCTGATTCTGGAACTCTCGCTCCTCCCATTCCTGATTCTGGCAGCTCTCTCTCCTCCCATTTTTGATTCTGACAGCTCTCTCTCCTCCCATTCCTGATTCTGGCAGCTCTCTCTCCTCCCATTCCTGATTCTGACAGCTCTCTCTCCTCCCATTCCTGCTTCTGGCTGCTCTCTCTCCTCCAATTCCGGATTCTGATTGCTCTCTCCTCTAATTTCTGATTCTCACAGCTCTCGCTCCTCCCATTCCTGAATCTGACAGCTCTCTCTCCTCCCGTTCCTTATTCTGACAGCCCTCCTGTACCTGATTCCGATTGCTCTCTCTCCTCCCATTCCTGACTCCGATTGCTCTGTCTCCTCCCATTCCTGATTCTGACAGCTCTCTCTCCTATTCATTCCTGATTCTGACAGCTCTCTACTCCCATCCCTGATTCTGACAGATCTCTCTCTTCCCATTCCTGATTCTGACAGCTCTTTCTCCCTCAATTCCTGATTCTGACAGCTCTCTATCCTTCCATTCCTGACTCGAATTGCTCTCTATCCTACCATTCCTGTGTATGACAGCTCGCGATCCTCCCATTCCTGATTCCAATGCTCTCTCTCCTCCTATTCCTGATTCTGGAAGGCCTCTCTCCTCCCATTCCTGATTGTGACAGCTCTCTCTCCTCCCCTTCCGGATTCTGCCAACTCTCTACTCCCATGCCTGATACTGATGGCTTTCTCCTCCCGTTCCTGATCCTGACGGCTCTCTCTCCTCCCATTCCTGATTCTGACAGCTCTCGCTCCTCCCATTCCTGATTCTGACAGCTCTCTCTCCTCCCATTCCTGAATCTGACAGCTCTCTCTCCTCCCATTCCTGATTCTGACAGCTCTCTCTCCCATTCCTGACTCTGATTGCTCTGTTTCCTCCCATTCCTGATTGTGGTGGCTAACTCTCCTCCCATTCCTGATTCTGGCAGCTCTCTCTCCTATTAATTCCTGATTCTGACAGCTCTCTCTCCTATTCATTCCTGATTCTGTCAGCTCTCTACTCCCATCCCTGATTCTGACAGATCTCTCTCCACCCATTCCTGATTCTGACAGCTCTCTCCTCCCATTCCTGATTCCGGCAGCTCTCTCTCCTCCCATTCCTGATTCTGACAGCTCTCTCTCCTCCCATTCCTGATTCTGACAGCTCTCTCTCCTCCCATTCCTGATTCTGACAGCTCTCTACTCTCATTCCTGATTCTGACAGTTCTCTCTCCTCCCATTCCTAATTCTGTCACCTCTCTCCTCCCATTCCTGATCCCAAGAGCTGTCTTCTCTTACACTCCTGATTTCAACAGCTCTCTCCTCCCACTCTTGACCCTGACAGCTCTCCCCTGCTACTCTTGGGGCGGAATCTTCCCTTCCCACCCTAAGTTCCATGGCGGCACCAGAATGTTGGAGTGACCCCCACTGCGGAAGGTGTCGGGCCTCATTATTTACGCATAGTTTGCATCTCGTCTCATGGTGGGACAGGCAGAAAGTCGGCCACTGCACCATCGTGTCTGGGCACCATATTTTAAAGGCACAGTAAATCATTAATGGCACCAGGACCCTGGAACAAAGATGGGCAGCAGAAGGCTGCAACATCCGGCCCGACAATTTAGCGATGCCTCCCTGGTGAATCTCCTCCACGCCTTCAAGGAAAGGCAGAGCATCATATTCCCAAGGGATGGCCGTAGGAGGCCCGTCTGGTGGCCCCTGGGAGGACGTCACCAGAGGTGGTCAGCTTCACTGGGGTCCGGAGGATGGCCCTGCAGTGTAGGAAACAGATGAATGATTTCATCCGCTCCATAAGGTAAGTGAACCCTCAACTCTCCCAACTCACATCACCGGTCATTTTGTGTTTCGGTCATGGGACGTGGGCATTACTATCAAGACCAGCATTTCTGTTGCCGATCCCTAAATGCCCTTGAGAAGGTAGTTTGGGCTGCTGCCTTATTGAACCGCTGCAGTCCATGTGGTATGCTGTTAGAGAGGCATCTACAGGATTTTGACCCAGCTACAGTGAAGGCACAGCCATGGGGTGTGGAGTAGAGGGCAACTTGCAGGTGGTGCACCTGCTGCCCTTGACCTTCTAGAAATGGTGGGATTTGGAAGGTGCTGTTGAAGGAGCCTTGGTAAGTTGCTGCAGTGCATCTTGTAGATGGTACACGCTGCTGCACTGTGCGTCAGCGGTGGAGGGAGTGAATGTTGAGGGTGCTGGATGGGGTGTCAAACAAGTGAGCTGCTTTGTCCTGGATGGTGTCCAGCTTCCTGAGTGCTGTGGGAGTTGCACTCATCCAGGCAAGTGGAGAGTATTTCATCTTGTAGATGGGGGTCCGGTATTGGGGAGTCACAAGGTCAGTCATAAGCCACAAAAATTAGCAGCCTACGACCTGTTATTTCATTAAATGTGCTCACAATCCATCTATCTGTCTTTATGCAGGAGAAGACAGCCCACAACAGGAGGGAGGGAGAGAAGACGGGAGGGGAGATGCTTGAGCTCAGGCCACTCACTCAGTTCAAGCAGCAGGCTGCTGAAATGCCAGGGGAGGATTGTGACCGTACCTGTGCCAACGGCGAGGTCGGCCTCCCCAAAGTATGTAGTGAGGAAGCATGCATAATTCCAAGAACTTCGGAAAATCAAGATGATTGAGGAGTCCAATATTTGAGCCAGCTTATGCAGTCACTCTTTCTCTCTTCTCTCCATTCTAGGTGCCTGCAGGAAGAGGGGAGGCCAGCCCCTGCACCAGAAGTAAGCCCCAGTCCCCAGGATGCCTTGGAGAAAGACACAGACTACTTCACTTTGTAGAACCCTCACAGCATTCATCTGCACCCTTCACCAACCCAGAGACACACACCTTGATGGGTCATAGATCTAGTGAGGCTTGGACTCACACTCTGGTGGTTACCTCACAGACACGTGTGGCAGAGGCCGTGATAGCTAAGGGCTCTGGGGCTCAGAGGACTGCTGGAGCAGAGGCCCTGCTAAGTCTGATTCAGATGACAAGCCTCTGGAAGCGGCCATGCTGGAGTATCAGTGAGACACAGTGAACTTCAGTCAGAGCTGTTAGAAGCCCTCAACAGAGTGGTACGAGAGATGGAGGAGTCTGTCTGTGTGCTCTCTGATGTCGTGGCTCTGGCATGCAAGTGCATGGTATTCTCCATGGGAAGGAGGGCAGATGCCATTGAGACCCTGGTCCAGCAGAACACATAGCTTCTGTCGGGTATGCACTTGGACCTGCACTCCATTGCTCTAGCCATGAGCTTCTGTAGTGGCTACACGTGAGGGGGACGGTGCTCCTCAACCTCCTTCCAGTTGCCCCTTCTCCTCAAGGAGTCAGGGAAGGGCCCTTGGGCATCCAAAGGGAGGATGAGCATCAAGCGGACACCCTAGGGGCATCCATCAAGGATCCCTAAGGGTGTCCAGACGTTCCCAATCCCCCCTGCCTGTGACCACATCAGCTCCAGCTTCTGAGGCTTCGGAGGGTGGACCTCACCTGAGCAGACGACCAAAAGTAGGCCAGGGCCCTCCAGCGGACACCCATCAAAGTCATTACAGACAAGAGAGCATGGCAGTCAGCAGACTGTTTACACCTCTGCTGTGGGTGTCGGGAATGCACCCAGTTGAAGTTGTAGCGTGAGGAAAATTAAAAAGTTTTCAATTAACACTGGTGGCACAGGTGTACAAGCATTGTGTATAGTTTTGACACTCATAAATATTGGGGGGATGGTGGCATAATGGTATCCTGCTGTCATTACCTGGCCTGGCCTACAACAATGTGGTTGACTCTTAAAATGCCCTCTGAACAAGGGCAATAAATGCTGGCCATGCCAGAAATGCCCACTTCCCAAGAATGAAAACTTTAAAAAAATGTTAGCTTGCACTAATTTGAAGTCTCCTAGGTTCATTCTTGCTGCTAGTTGTTTTAAAGGGCATGCACACTCCACCTCTTCCTGGGGGGAAACCAGGGATGGGTCTTCCTCCCACTAATACCTGGCTGGGCAAGGAGACATTGCTCTTTGACAAGGGTGATGAGAACCATGTGCAAGAGGCCTCCCACTCACTATTATGCTTGCCTCCACTGCCCTCAAGACTCTATAGAGAGACCTTGTCAAAACAGAAAGACTAACCACATTAGCCCTTGTCAGGCAGGCTCATTCCCCTGGGAGGACAGAGGTCTGCAGTTGCAAGTTGGCTGCCATTCACCTGCATGCTCCTTGTAGGCAACTCCCTTCCTCTTCCCAAACTCTGACTGGAGCCATTGGCAAATAGCTCAGAGTGAACGGCAGCTCTACACCTTGTTGGGATCTCGTAATGAGAACCCTCTGGGCCAGACATGCTGCCATGTGGCTTTCACCAGACAGTGAAGATTTGCAAAGCACAAAGCTCTCACACAGTCTCCACATGATTATTAGGGTTTCCCTTTAGCTGTCCAGTTGCGCTGACCTCCAGCTCCACCCACCCAACCCTTCCCCCACTTTGATGTTTTGCAGTTGGACATCGAGGGTGTTGCCTTGCTGTTAAGCTGCCTCTGTCTCAGGCTGATACGTGTCACACATCAGACTGTCTCCATCACCTTTTACCCTCCTCCTGTCACCCACCAACTTCACCCCATCGTTATCGAACCCCACCCCCCCATGTGGCCTTCGCTCACTCCTGGGTAATCCATGAACCTCGTGCCATAATCCTGGACCCTATCACAGTCAACTTGGAAGTGCCTTCTCTCCATGCTGAACCCATATCACTCACAATACCTATGTCCACCCTGATCCTTACCACTCCCGTATTCCATGCCACCACCCTTGTCCCTGTCAATGATCCTCCAGATGAAAACTATACCCATTGTACCCAAGCCCTGAACCTACCGCATCTGCCTTCCCTCTCTCACAGTCACAGCCCCTTCCTTTCATCATCACCCTCAGCTCTCCCTCCAGGATTCCAACATTGACTCAATGAACCCCACCCACTGAAACACTCTGGGCTCACCCACTGAAACACTCTGGGCCCACCCACCAACCCCTCCCTGCTCACTCCCCACCTTCATCCTCGTGTCTTAAAAAAGTAGCTAGTGAGATAGTTGATGCGTTGGTTTTAATTTTCTAAAATTCCCTAAATTTTGGGAAGATTCCATTAGATTGGAAAATATTGAATGTAACTCCTTTATTCAAAAAGGAGGGAGACAGAAAGCAGGAAACGACAGGCCAGTTAGCTTAACATCTGTCACAGGGAAAATGTTAGAAGCTATTATTAAGAAATGGGTCATTTTCTGGTTAGCAAGATGTAACCAGTGCTGTGCCACAGGAATTAGTGCTGCGGCCTCAGCTTTTTACAATTTATATCAATGACTTGGATGCCTGGACCGATGGTATGGATGCTAAGTTGCAAAAATAGGCAGGAAAGGAAGTTGTGAAGAGGACATAAAGAGGTTACAAAGGATATAGTTAGATTAAGTGAATGGGAAAAAAGATATGGCAAATGTAGTATAATGTGGGAAAATGTGAAAGTGTTCATTTTGGCAGGAAGAATAAAAAGAAACCTATTATCTAAATGGTAAGAGATTGCACAGTTCTGAGATGCAGATGGATCTGGGTGTCCTGGTGCATGAATCGCAAAAGGTTAATATGCAGGTACAGCAAGTAACTAGGAAAGCTAATAGAATGTTATCATTTATTACGAGGGGAATTGAATACAAAAATAGCAAGGTTATGCTTCAATTATACAGGGCATTGGTGAGACCACATTTGGAGTACTGAGTACCGTACTGGTCTCCTTATTTAAGGAAGGATGTAAATGCATTGGAAACAGTTCAGAGAAGGTTTACCAGACAAATACCTAGAATGGGCGGGTTGTCTTCTGAGGAAAGGTTGGACAGGCTATGTTTGTATCCGCTGGAGTTTAGAAGAGTAGGAGGTGCCTGATTGAAACATAGAAGATCCTGAGGGGCCTTGAGAGGGTGGATGTGGAAAGGATGTTTCCTCTTGTGGGAGAATCTAGAACTAAGGGTCACTGTTTAAAAATAAGGTGCTGCCCATTTAAGACAGATGAGGAGAATCTTTTTCACTCAGAGGGTCGTGAGTCTTTGGAACTCTCTCCCTCAAAAGGCAGTGGAAGCAGAGTTTTTAAGGCAGAGGTAGATAGATTTTTGGTAAGCAAGGGGGTGAAAAGCTTTCAGGGATACGTGGGAATATGGACTCGATGGGCCGAGTTGCCTACTCTTGTTCCTAGTTTGTATGTTTGAATGTTCTCCTTCATGCCTTCCTCCCTCCCCCTTTCCCCTTAATGCCTTCCTCCTCCTTCCCCTTCATGCTTCCCTCCCTTCCCCAATCCCTTCATGCCTTCCTTCCCCAATCACTCCACCCACCCACCTATTCATGTCTTTCACCCACTCCCCCCCATTCTGTGTCTTCCACCCATCCCTCCCCTTCGTCTTCTCTGTCTTCCACATGCACCGTTCCCACAGTCATCTCCAGTGGTGCGGGTAGCATCCACTGTAAGGTAAGTGCTGTAAAACCCTCCCTTGTGGGGTGAAGTTGGGTATTGGAAAGGCGTAAGTTCCCGCTGATGGCATGGAAGATTTGATGGGGCCACACGATTTCAATCTGTTAGGGTTTTAATGAGCATTCACAAGATGCAAAAAGGGTTCCCATCGAGTTCAGCGGTAAAGTCGACCTGACATCAATCCACCATGAGAGTCGGGAGAGGGAGATGCTGACAGCATTTCCCAATGTCGGGAAACTGATTTTTTGCATTCTGCCATATCTTCCACCCACCTGAAATCGCGCTGTTGGTGGGAGGGAATGATTCTGCCCATGATACCAACAGCTCTCTCCTCCCATTCCTGATTCCAACAGCTCTCTCCACCCATTCCTGATTCTGATAGCTCTCTCGTTCCACTCCTGATTCCCAACAGCTCTCTCCTCCCACTCCAGATTCCAACAGCTGCCTCTCCTCCCATTTCTGATACTGACAGCTCTCTCTCCTCCCACTCCTGATTCCGACAGCTCTCTCTCCTCCCATTCCTGATTCCGACAGCTCTCTCGCTTCCCACTCCTAATTCTGAAAGCTCTCTCTCCTCCCATTCCTGATTCCGACAGCTCTCTCTCTTCTCACTAGGGATTCCGACAGCTCTGTCTCCTCCCACTCCTGATTCCGACAGCTCTGTCTCCTCCCACTCCTGATTCCGACAGCTCTGTCTCCTCCCACTCCTGATTCCGACAGCTCTGTCTCCTCCCACTCCTGATTCCGACAGCTCTGTCTCCTCCCACTCCTGATCCTGACAGCTCTCTCCTCTCCCATTCCTGATTCTAACAGCTCCCCATCTCTCTAGCAACTACAGCCTTTTTTTTCATTCTTTTCCATGTTCAACGTATAATTTCCTCTTCTCCCTTCCAACAGAAGTCATCAGCTTCAGATATACACTTTTAATGGGAGTAGCCCACCTTTGAGTACCTCATCTATCTTTCTAATCTCGTCGTGTGTCTCAATGGAATATTTTAAATTGTAGGAAATCAAAGTCTTGAATAATTCTATCATCTGACAATTATTGGTGCGCAGTCAATTTTACCCTCTCCAAATGGCAGTTAAGGCTCAGTGGTAGCACTTATATCTCCCAGTCCAAAGGTCAGGAGTTCAAGCCCCACTCTTCAGACTTGTGCACATAATCTGGGCTGAGACTTCTGCCTTCCAGATGAGACTTTAACATGAGACCCTAGCCACCCTCAGAATTGATACTATCTGAAGGAGACTAGGCGAGGTCTCCTGGCATCCTGGACTAAATCTATCTTTCAACCTACACCACAAAGATGGATTATCAAGTCATTTATCTCACTTCTTTTGTAGGATCTCGCTTTGGCTGTATCACATTAAAACAGGACATGGAAGGCACTATGTAAAAATACTCTTTCCTTCCATCCTTTGCTTTCCTTTCTTCCTTTTCTAACAACATTTAACTCATCAGTCACTGGGGATTGAGCCTGAGTCTTTCCTAGGCTATAAAGCTTTCATCTACATTTAACATTTGCAGACATGACACCAGGGCAAGGATTATACAGGGTCTCGGGGATCGTGCTGGGAGGTGGGGGCAAAAAATTGGGTGGGATTCCGGGGTGGGGGGGGAGGGTGGGGGTGGTGAGCCCATTGCCTCCTGCCTCTGCTGGAACTTTACCAGCAGCAGGGAAAATGACTGATGGCCTTGCTGCCGATTAAGGGCCTCATTGAGTAGAATACAAGCAGTGGGTTGCGGGCCTATGCCACATGAGGAGGCCACCCGGTAAAAGTTGGTGGGTTCCTTGCGGGCTTGGGATGGAGGATCACTCTTGAATCGACACCTAGTGGCTCAATGAGGCCCACGCTTGAGGAAAGGGCCGCACTCTCAGAAAGCATCTTTCCCCCACATCAGCATCACAAGCATATCCATCCCCCCCACCTTGCTGGGGCCTGCCAAACCCAACACACTTACCTATATTCTGGGACCTCCACACTCCTGGCGGAGATGCTGGGTCTGAAGATTTGCTGTCCCTCTGATTGATAGGCTGGGCCTTTGCCCTTAAAGGGATGGAAGCCCTGGCACCAGGTAGTTAATTGCTCGATTGACATGCAATTGCATCAGGGCTTCCAAAAATGGCATGGTGGAGTTGCCCCTGGATTTCAGGCTGGCAGATGGGGCCACAATCACAGTAATTAAATTCAGCCCATTGGCACTTGTAGAATGTGAAATGTGATGTATTTATCATTTATTGGACTGACCAAAGTAACATAGTCACAAAACAAAATAATTTACAATTCTCTATTACTACTTCAGCTATGTCTAAGCTTCTGTAGGTGTATTTAATATTTTCCTTGGTATACAATAGTATACTAACATTCTGTCTTATGTATTAAAGCGTATTAAGGTGAAACCCAACAACCAAATGTATATACAAATAGCACTTGCTTCAAATACATAAGGTAATCAGCTTCATTGGCTCGAAGATAAGTTGGTAGAATGCTTTTGGGACACTTTCCTGGAGCAATATGTTGTGGAACCAACTAGGGATAAAGCTATTTTAGGTCTAGTATTTTGCAATGAGGCAGAGTTAATTAATAATGTCTTAGTAAAAGATGCACTGGGAAATAGTGACCATAATAAAATTGAATCTCACATTAAGTTTGAAACCAGCATACTCCAATCACAAATTAGAATCTTAAACTTAAGCAAAACCAATTTCATGGGTATGAGGGGAGAGCTGGCTAAGATTGATTGGGAAAATAGACTGAAAGGTAAGGGGATAAATACAGTGGGAAAGATTTAAAGAAACAATTCAAAATGTTCAACAAAAACACATTACACTGAAAACCAAAAACTCAGCAAGAATGAGCCATCTGTGGCTTACCAAGGAGGTTAAGAATAGTATTAGATTAAAAGAAGAGGCTTATATTGTTGTAAAAAAAATAATAGCAAGTCTGGGGATTGGGAGTGTGTTAGACTCCCCTATAAAGACAACTAAAGCTAAATCATAAATGCAATAAATAAATAAGTTAAAAGACTCTTTGATAGTGACTGGCACTTTTTATAGTGCATGCGCCTGTTTCAAAGCTCAAAAGTGTCTTTAGCGCATAATCTCTTATCATCTGAAAGAGACACCTTAAGTTTTAAAAGCTTATGGCATTATTTCTAAAGTCAGACTTTCAAAAGCAATCAATTTCACAGGTTTCTGACTGACATGATTTAGTTTCCTGTTTGATGCTGCTGTGACCTCATCAGTTTCGCTACCTTCCTTGGATCTTCCGAGTGCTGATTAACCTGCACTTAAGACCATTTACTCCTGCACTAAGATCGGTGTTGAACAAAGAAATTACTCCATTGCAGCTGCATAAAATGTCTTTTTTTAGGTCCCTCTCAATTTTACTGAAGAAAAGGGTAGATTTTTAATGGAAGATGAATATCTCCTCTGCAATGCTGTTGCTGGGAACTGAGCTCCCCAGTAATGTCATGAAATAACAATTGTAATTTTTAAAAATCCAAATGCAAAAACTGTCCAAAATATTTAAGCCTTTAATTTTGTAATGCTTGCCTTTTCTTGCAAAACAACTGGATTTTTGAACACAACCCAGATAATCCATGTTACTATGAATTTAATTGTCTTGAGTCATTTTTTGACTGATTGCATTGAGTGCAATGTTCAGGTGTCTCATATCCTGACTCTAAAATCAGTTTTACTCAATAAATATGTGCTTGACAATCGGTGGACTGATTGGATCACACAGGTCTCTTAGGTTAGTTTGCCCTATTTAGGAGTGAAGGTTTCTAGTAATAACTAATCAGTGAGCCATAAAATGCAGCAGTGAATTATGCTTGTGCTTTTGTGATGAAGTCAAATTCTAATTTTAAAGTTTGGGGTGTGCTCAGGGTGGAAAAATAGAACTCAGGTAATTGGGTCAGTGACTTTTTTTGAACTCTAACTGATATCAATGCTAATGAAATGAAAATGTCTGAAGCAAATATATGATTTACATAAACATTGCATGTCATTATTATGCATTAGTTGGAGTAATTCTCCCCTTAGACAATAGGCTGCTACCTGATGCCTTGTTGAAACATGACGTTAAGGGATGCCTGACAATAGATTCTCCATCTACCTTGTCAACTGTAAGAGATGAGTGGTGCCAGCTGCGTTCAGGATAAACCAATTTGGTAAAGGCAGCTTCAGACAGGTGGTAGGCCCCTTATTTGCATATACAAAGGACCTAATGCTTGTTTCAGGTTTTAGCCCTGGAATCCTCGTTTGATGGATATACCAACTTGTCAGATGGCGTATCTTTTGGTGTAGAATGCACATGGGCATATTGGATACTTTCATTGGAAAAATGGGTACGGCATCATCAATATTTTTGGCCTTTGTGTATTGGTACAGTTTGTATATTAGTATAATTTGTTTTCCCATGGAAAATTACATTTGACAATGAGCTTTGTGTTTAAACTAAGGTCAGTTTTCTCATCCATCCTCAAGCAACGCAGACCTTTGTGTACAGTGGCTATACAGCAGAATCAAGCCAGTTCAGTAGCATACAAAAAAGTTTTGTTGCCAGATGTTAACAGTGCCCAGCTGTGGCCTGTCATTTGTACATGACATGAAAGTGCATTTGAGAATTTCATGTGACATATGGCAGTTTACACAAGTTAATGAACAACCTTAGAGCCAACATTTTGTTTAGCCATCATTTGCTGGGTCTGTGTAAATCGCATATAATTCATAGTGATTTTCTGGGGAAAGCCACACCTGAAAATAACTGTGAACATTAGAGTTACTTCTCTGTTAAAGGAAAAAAGAATGTTTTCTTCAGCAGAGAGTGGATATGCCTTGCAATCATTTGTACTTAATTTGCATAAAGAGAAAAGTAGTTAAGCATAGTTAATTATATACATGTAGCACAAGGGATTTTGTTTGGCTAATTGTGATAATGATTCACTTGAAAGAAGTGCCTTATGTTGGCAATTTATTCAAATCGGTAAAGTAATTGGTGTAGTGGGTATGTTTAGATGACACAGAGGTCATTTGTGAGAATGGTCTCTTGAGTATGTTCTGCAAGTGTTGCTAATCAGACTAGATGAATAAAATATAAACTAGATAATGGTGATGTTCGACTGGAGATGGGGCAGGTAGAACATGTAAAACTAGTGTAAGCTGTTCAAGCCGGTATGATTTTGAGCTTTACAGTAAATGCACAGATCCATTCTTTAGTGTCATAAATCCACTACTGATTGTAAGATTGTTGCTGTTTCCCTGACCCTAATGCAATCTTAATGCACATCTGCACATGTTGTGCTGTGCGGGGCTCAGCAGTTAATGGAAACCTTCATTACAGGCACATTATGCTGAGATAATAATTAATCTCCTGTACATTTCCAACTTTGGTGGGAACCCCCAACAAAACCCAGCTCAGTTCTTATTTAGTAGCTTTAATTTAATGGGTTGGATTGGCTGGAAGGCGCAATTACATTGCCCTCAAGTTGAAAACGGAAAGACTGGACGAAGTGGGTGAGTGCAGCCCTATTCATCTTTATACATGTAGACAGGATTTTAACTAATTCTCTTGAAATGAATTGTTACGTATTAACAATAACTTTCATTTATATAGTACCATCCATGTAGATAAACATTGTAAAATTCTTCACATTGGAAATAGCGTAAGAGGCCAAGCAATGAAAGGAGTGATCAGGAATGTTGACTGGAAACCTGGTTGAAAAATGATGTTTTGAGAAGGCTTTTAATGGAAATGTGAGAGGTGGACAGGTGCTGGGATTTAGGGAGTGAGTTTAAAATAGAGG
Organism: Cetorhinus maximus; assembly: GCF_964194155.1. NCBI lineage: Eukaryota > Metazoa > Chordata > Chondrichthyes > Lamniformes > Cetorhinidae > Cetorhinus > Cetorhinus maximus. Next base: position 50,574,760 of record NC_135884.1, on the reverse strand, counting down.
GGAAAAGGTAGCTGTGGACTCTATCATTAATGGTTGGTCTAAGGAAGCAAGGTCTGTAGGTGATGCTGGAAAAGCCAATTAGAGGGCCAAAGGGTATGGAGGGAATGGGAGTATAGGGCTGGAGGAGGTTGCAGAGAGAGGAGGGCCATGGCTATGGAGGGATTTGAAGGAATCCAAAGGAGTTCTATAGTAAAGCGTGTGATGGGTGAGTGGGGCTAGGGTACAGGTGGTTGCATGTAGGGCAAGTTGGAGTTTGAGGATAGAAGTCCCAGAATGGAGGGCTTTGGAATAATTGAGTCAAAGGGTGGAATCATCCCAGATTTGGACAAAGTGCGGTAAGTGGGCGAGAAAAGGATGTTTTACGCATTGGCCACAATGGCGCGGTCAGTGTCATTCTGCATCACAAACCGACCATCCAGCCAAAAAGTTGGCTGGTTTGTGATGCAGAGTGATGCCAACAGCGCGGGTTCAATCCCCATACCGGCTGAGGTCATCCACGTCTTCTCAACCTCACCCCTCGCCAGAGGTGGGTGACCCTCAGGTTAAACTCACCACCAGTCGTCTCTCTCTATTGAGAGAGCAGACTATGGTCTTCTCGGACCATGGCGACTTTCACTTTCAGTAATCTGGATGCTGTATTTAAAGGGCGCCCCTGCACAGAATGCTGCAAAGTCATGGCTACCAAAGGGGGGAAACATGCTGCCCCCAAATCTACTGACGCCTCCCTCGGGTGCCTACTGGATGCTGTGAGGCCCGCTATGAACTCCTTTATCCCCGCTGTGGGCAAAGACCAGCAAGCAGGGTCACCAATCCAGCATGGGAGGGGGTGGCAGCAGTGGTCAATGCCAATGCCCTGCGAAAGAGGACAGCCATCCAGTGCCGCTACAGGGTGAATGATTTCTTCCATTCTGCCAGGATAAGTCACTCTCCTCATCACTCTCAACTCATACACTCACAAACCCATCACACATCCACAGGGATCTCACTCACTGCCAGTTCAAGGGATATCGCCATTCACTCTCTTACACATACCTTCATCTGCCCTACAGATCGTGTCCTCATCCTGTCCATGGCACCACTCACCGCCCACACATGCCAGGCATACTTCTCATCTGCACAAATAGCTGGAAAAACTCAGCAGGTCTGACAGCATCTGTGGAGAGGAAGATAGAGTTAACGTTTCGAATCCGTATGACTCTTCATCAGAACAAAAGAGAAATAAAAATGAGGTGAAATGTAAGCTGGGGGGGTGGAGGGGACAGGTGGAGCTGGATAGAGGGCCAGTGATAGATGGAGGCAAAGGAGAGATTGCCAAAGATGTCATCGACAAAAGGACAAAGGGGTGTTCACAATGGTGATATTAGCTAAAGGATGTGCTAATGGTGACATTAAGGGTAGAAAGCGTGACATCAGTTATCTCAATTTCTCTGCTCCTCTCACCCACTCTAACCTGTCTCTCTCTGAACTTGCCGCACTCCGTTCTCTCAGGTCCAACCCTGACTTTGTCATCAAACCCACTGACAAGGGTGGTGCTGTTGTTGTCTGGTGCACTGACCTCTACCTCGCAGAGGCTGAGCGTCAAATCGCAGACACTTCCTCCTACCTCCCCCTGGACCATGATCCCACCACTGAACATCAAGCCATTGTTTCCAGGATTGTCACTGACCTCATCTCCTCTGGAGATCTTCCCTCCACAGCTTCCAACCTCATAGACTCCCAACCTCGGACGGCCCGCTTCTACCTCCTACCCAAAATCCACAAACAGGACTGTCCCGGCAGACCGATCGTGTCAGCCTATTCCTGCCCCATGGAACTCATTTCTTGCTATCTTGACTCCATTCTCTCACCCCTTATCCAATCTCTTCCCACCTACATCATATCAACAATTTCCAGTTCCCTGGCCCCAACCGCCTCCTCTTCACCATGGACATCCAATCCCTCTACACCTCCATCCCCCACCGGGATGGTCTGAGGGCTCTCCGCTTCTTCCTCGAAGAGAGGCCTGAACAATCCCCATCCATCACCACTCTCCATTGTCTGGCTGAACTTGTTGTCTCACAACAATTTCCCCTTAAACTCGTCTCACTTCCTCCAAATAAAAGGTGTGGCTATGGGTACCCGCATGGGCCTCAGTTATGCCTGTCTCTTTATGGGGTATGTGGAACATTCCTTGTTCCAGTCCTACTCAGGCCCCCTCCCACATCTCTTTCTCCAGTACATCGATGATTGCTTCGGTGCCACTTCATGCTCTCGTCGGGACCTGGAAAAATTTATTAACTTTGCTTCCAATTTCCACCCCTTTCACATGATCCATCACTGGCACTTCCCTTCCCTTCCTTGACCTCTCTGTCTCAATTTCTGGTGATAGACTGTCCACCAATATTCATTACTAGCCCACCGACTCCCACAGCTACCTCGGCTACAGTTCCTCACACCCTGCTTCCTGTAAGGACTCCATCCCATTCTCTCAGTTCCTTTGCCTCCATCGCATCTGTTCCGATGATGCCACTTTCCAAAACAGTCCTTCTGACATGTCTTCCTTCTTTGTTAACCGAAGTTTTCCACCCACGGTGGTTGACAGGGCCCTCAACCGTGTCCGACCCATCTCCCGTGCATCCGCCCTCACACCTTTCTCTCCCTCCCAGAACCATGATAGGGTCCCCCTTGTCCTCAATTATCACCCCACCAGCCTCCGCATTCAAAGGATCATCCTCCGCCATTTCCGCCAACGCCAGCATGATGCCACCACCAAACACATCTTCCCTTCACCCCTTCTGTCAGCATTCCGTAGGGACCGTTCCCTCCGGGACACCTTGGTCCACTCCTCCATCACCCCCTACACCTCAACCCCCTCCCACGGCACCTTCCCATGCAACCACAGAAGGTGCAACACCTGCCCCTTTACTTCCCCTCTCCTCACCGTCCAAGGGCCCAAACACTCCTTTCAAGTGAAGCAGCATTTCACTTGCACTTCCCTCAATTTAGTCTACTGCATTCGTTGCTCTCAATGCAGTCTCATCTACATTGGAGAGACCAAACACAGACTGGGTGATCGCTTTGTGGAACACCTTGGGTCTGTCCTCAAGCCTGACCCAGACCTCCCTGTCGGTGGCCCTTTCAACACTCTATCCTTCTCTCATGCCACATGTCCGCCCTTGGCCTGCTGCAATGTTCCAGTGAAGCTCAACGCAAACTGGAGGAACAGCACCTCATCTTCCGACTAGGTACTTTACAGCCTTCCGGACTAAACATTGAGTTCAACAACTTCAGATCATGAACTCTCTCCTCTATGCCCACTCCCTTTCCGATCCCCCTTTTTTCCAATAATTATTATATTTTTTAATATATTTTTCTTTTCCCACCTATTTCTATTATTATTTTAAAATTTATTTCCGTCCATTGTTTCATCTCCACCTTTTAGCCTATTTCGATCCCTCCCCCCATACACCACCCCCACTAGGGCTATCTGTCACTTGCTCATCTTGCTTTCTACCCTTAATGTCACCATTAGCACATCCTTTAGCTAATATCACCACCATCAACACCCCTTTGTCCTTTTGTCTATGACATTTTTGGCAATCTCTCATTTGCCTTCACCTATCACTGGCCCTCTATCCAGCTCCACCTGTCCCACCCCCCCCCCCCCCCCAACCTTAAACAGCTTATATTTCACCTCATTTCCATTTCTCTAAAGTTCTGATGAAGAGTCATACGGACTCAAAATGTTAACTCTGTTTTCCTCTCCGCAGATGCTGTCAGACCTGCTGAGTTTTTCCAGCTATTTTTGTTTTTGTTTCAGATTTCCAGCATCAGCAGTATTTTGCTTTTATACTTATCATCTAGCTTGGCAGGCATCCTGCTTAAACTTTCTCCATCTGTATTCATGTAGGACAATCTGGCACACAACAAAAGGGAGAGGCCACAGACTGATGGAGGAATGGCTGACATCAAGGCCTCACAGACTTTGAAAACAGAGCCATCCAGCTGGCCGGCGATAATCTGGACTGTTCCTGTGCTGACAGTGAGGTTGGCGCTACTCAACCAAGTGAGGATCCAGCAGTGCAACATCCATCAGATAACCATGCTGTGAGTGATGTGTCCTCTTTCACAAGTCACTGCCATGCACTAGTTACCTCTCCTTGCTTTCACAGGCACATCTGGGAAGGAGCCGAGGGGGCCCACAAGCCAGGTCCTCAACTCATGTCCCGAAGACACCTCGAAAGAAGAATCTGATGATGCCCTAATTGAAGACCCATCACAGCGCTCACCCACACCCTCCACCAGTGCAGAGACAGACACCTCGGTGGGACCTAGCTTTAGAGTAGTCTCGGGGTCACAATCTGGTGAGTAGGTTTCACTGTCTGATCCACAGCAGGGAGTGGCAATAACTTTCCATGTGTCCAGCATTCAGAGGACTACTGGAGGCCTGCTGAGGACTCTGCTGAGTCCAAGTCAGGTGACCAGCCTCTGGACTCAGTCATACCTCAGTTGCTGGATCTACAAAGGCAAACGTGGGAACATCAGGAAGGGATGTCCGCTGCACTCCTCAGATTGCAAGGCACGATGGAGGAGTCCGTCCGCCTTCATTTGGAGGTGACAGCGCCAGCATGCCAATGCACCGAGGTCAACACTGGTAGGATGGCAGATGCCATGGAGACCTTGGGCCAGGGCATTGCTGCGCAGGCTGAACTCCATCACTGACGCCATAGTAGGCCTCCAAGAGTGTCAACGTGAGAGGGATGGGGCAGTTCGATCTCATTCCAGCTTCCCCTTTTTCTCAAGGAGTCAGCCAGGGGGCCTTGGGCACCCATAGGGAGGAGGATCAGCACATCCCAGGGCCATCCACCCAGGTGGCTCCAGGAGTGTCCAGCCCATCTGAGTCACCTCTTCCTGTGACCCCAGCGGCTCCAGCTCCACAGGTCGAGGAGGGTGCCACTGCCACACAGCCGGACCCCAAAAGCAGGCTGGGGCCCTCCAGGTCTTGACCCTCCAGGGGTCGCCCACCAAGTTCAACACAGACAGGGTGAAGCAGTCAGCAGGCTGCCTCCACCTCCGTTGTGGACGTCTGGGGAGCACCAAGACATTGCAGCAGGTTTTGGAAGGTACTGAAGATGTAGTTGCACAGCCTGGGTACGGGTGTTAATCACTTGTAGTTAATGTTGACTATTGTAAATAAACTCCAAAGAATGTCTCCTTGCCTACGACTCCTTGTTTTGATCCTGGGCGAAATGCATAAAGTTCTGTGCCTTTGTGAAGATAGCGTTTGTGACCTCCTGGATACACATGTGCGTGGAGGCTTGTGAGATCCCACACAGGTCACCTGTGGAGCCCTGGAAGGAGCCACAACTGTAAAAACTGAGTGCCGCGGTCACTTTCATGGCCACTGGCTGTGGATGCCCGCCATGTCCCCATGGCGCCAAATCCTGCAGCAGGTGGCATATGTGACCGACCAGTACCCTAGAAATGCGCAATTTTCGGTAACACTGGTTCTGTCATCTGCAGGGATGACAAGCTATTGGCCCTGGGCCTGGCGAGGCACCTATGAGCAATGGCTCTCTGTAGAACGTCAGCTGTGTGCGCAGCAGGCCCTGCAACACCTTCATCTTGAAGGAGGTGCTCCTCCCTTTGCCGAGCCAGGTGCCTCCACACCTTCACGCATGCTGGAGAGTGCTGGCCACTTGGTCTGGGTGCCATATTTTAAGCGCACCAGAGCACAACCTACTTCATGTCTGCCAACCAGGACTGTTCCAGGCGACAGATGGTCTTGAAGGCAAAGAAACGGCAGCCCCCAAAATTGAGTGACGTCTCACTGGAGCCTTTTGGATGCTATTGAGGCCCGTGACGATGTTCTCTACCTGCCCACCCACCAGCCCCACCCCCCACCGCCCTGGCTGCAGGACAACCACCAGAGTTACCAATCTGGCCTGGGAGGCAATGGCAGCTTCGGACAGCACCAACAGAGCTCAGAGGAGGTCAGCCATCCAGTGCGAGAAGGGGATGAATAATCTCATCCGTTCAACAACAACACTCACTCCCAAATCCATCACACAACCACAGGGATGGAGTGGCCGATATTAGGCCCCTCACTCACTTTGAGCTGGCTGGTGAGGATGTGGACCATGTCTGCAGAGACGGTGAGGTCATCGGCGAACACCCACGTGAGGATCCTACGCCAGATCATCCTTTTCTCAATGCAAATGTGAGTGCTCTTTCTCCTGCTTTTGACTCTGCTGCCAATCACTAATTATCTCTACTTCGGTTCAGAGGGAGCTCTGCCAAGGGACCAGCACCCTCAGCCAGCCAGCCCCTCAGCTTCATCCATGTCCTCACCTCCAGCCAAGAGGACACCTCCTCCATTGAAGAGCTGGAAATAAGCAGCCTGGGAGACCTATCACAGAGCTTACCCACACCCTGCACCAATGCAGAGACACACACCTTGGTGGAACCTAGATCTAGAGCAGGCTTGGGTTCACAATTGGGTGGTCACCCCACGGACATGTGCCCGCAGCTGGAGGAGGCAGGTGCAGCTGGGCTCCCTGTACTCGGAGGACTGCTGGAGAAGAGGCACCTATCAGGCCCAAGGCAGACGACGAGCCTCTGGATTCGGCCTTCCAACTCATTGTGGAGAGTCAGCAGGAGGAATGGGAACATCACAGAGCTGTTGGAAGCCCTCAGCAGAGTGGCATGTGAATCGGAGGAATGCGTCCACCTGCTCTCTGATGAAGTGGTGCCCACATGTGCGCATATGGAGGTCTCCATGGGAAGGCTGGCGGATGCCATGGAGACCCTGGCCCAGCAGAGCATGGAGATGCGTGCAGACCTGCATTCCATTGTGGTAGCCATGGGTGAGTTTCTACAGTGGCAATGCGAGGGGGAAACGGGGCACCTCAATGTCCCTCCAGGTGCTCCTTACCCTCAAGGAGTCAAGCCGGGGCCCTCGGGCACCCGAAGGGAGGAGGAGTTGCAGCTGGACACCCCTGGGACCTCCATTCAGAGGCTGTCCTCTCCCTCCGAGTCCCCTTTGCCTGTGACCCCCTCAACCTCATCCGCTGTCACCACAGAGGGAGCGGCTGGCCCACAGGAGGCACAGCAAACTGGGCCAACCATTGCACAGGCTGTCTCCACCCCTGCTGTGGATGTCAGGGCAGCACCTAGAAGATGTGCAAGGCCTAGAAAAATTAAGAAATTTTGATCACAAGTGGTTGCACGGGTCAACACAGTTTGGCATTTTATAACCTGAAAATATATTCATTTTCACTGAATAATGTGGAACGTTGTCTTTCAGCTTCATTTACAGGCTTCACGAGTCCTCCCATTGCATTCCCCCACCCCCACCCCCAATAGCTGCATGCAACTGGACCAGGAGTGAATCTGGAGGGTGAAGTGTGTCTGTGGCAGGGCCTTTCGGAGCCTCGTGCAAGTACTCTCCCATGCGCGCGGAGCCTTTATCCATCACACTCATCTCACTATCCCGAGTATTTTCAGTGCTGTCTGCTGGGGTTCTCTTTCCCTCGTCCATCTGAGCTGACCCTGCGTCTCCGCCCACCCACTGATCGCTCTCCCATGAAGCATCTATTCCCGTCCAACACGAGGCTCCGCTCACTTTCGATTTGCAAATGTAGTTGTTAAGTTTTTGCTAAGCTCCCATGTCCTTTCCCCTGCCGCAGTCACCCATGTCCTTTTCCCCTTCACCTTCGACCTACCATTACCCTACAGCCCAAACACTTCTCCTTTAGAAATGTCCAGGTGAATGTGCATATTCCCTGCCTTCCTAAGAATCCCACATCCATCCACATTGAGCTCCCTGGCCTCCTCCTTCCCACCCCCATGTTTGCCTCCGAGTCCCCATCAACCACCCTCACTGTCCCTTCTCCCAGTACCGATGCACCCTCACCTTCCTTTCCTACCAGCTCCCTCTGCCCCCTCTCACACTCACCATTCCATCCTATCATGCCCAGCCTCATTTCGCTTCCCAGGAGGCTCACATTGACTCCACAAACCCCTTCCTTGGACATTCCACCCCACCCATTACGCCTTCCCCCTTACACCTTCCCCGCTCCATATATCCCCCTTACACATTCCTCCCCCCTCTGTACAGCCCCTTTACACCTTCCTCCCTCCATACACCCCCCCTTACACCTTCCTCCCCCCTTACACCTTCTCCTTCTTCCAGCTTCACCCCTCTGACACCTTTGCCCCCCTCTCCCAACTTCACCTCCCCAACCTCACAGCCCTCCCTCCACCAGTACACCTTTCTCTCCCGCTCACACCTAGATCTTCCTCTCCCCCACCCCACACCCTCGCCACTCATCCATACCTGCCCATGACAAAGTCCCTGGAAGATGGTGCGAACCCATGACGAAGTCCCTGAAGTCCTGAAGCAGGTCAGAAGCCTCAGTGAAGTCTCAGCTGCTGCGTGGAGACCTCCCACCTTCTGAGAGCTGCTTCACATTGGAGCCATGTCCATGAGAATTCACCCAGCCTGCGATGCGTATGTTCCTCCAGCGTCCGGTAGCTGTAGATCTCCAGCATCTTCTTCTTCTCAGATGCCCGTGACCTGAGAAAGTCCCGAAAAATAAGTCCCGACTTCTGCACGTCACGCTTGTCCAAGCGTTTTCTGGGCCTGCATGTTTTCCTGCTGGCGTAGTGGTAAATTGGGCGTGGGGGGACAATTCAAGTCAGGCCTTACTTTGCATCCCAATAGCCGGATGCAAATCGGTTTCATGCCGGCCTCCAGCGGGATTTGCGATCCACCATGGCAGACACCATTGGATGATCCCACTGTGATTTCACGCCGGAGCGAAACTGATTTCTGCCCCCCCGCTGCCGAATTGCCCCCCCTTGCCCGCCGTGACACTCGCCACAAACTGGAGTGGAAAATTCCACCTTATATTTATATTGCCTCTTTAAGTTTAGGTCTTACCCAAAATTCAGTTTCCTGTTCGTACAAGAGACATGGGCAACATATGCTGGCTCCATCCCATGAAGGAATAAAGAGAAAAAAATTACCAGGTATGTTTGCCAAGTTCCACAGGGATGATTGATGACATTTTTTGCAAGCGTAGCCAAAAAGGCAGTGCTGCCTCCTGATAACCCTGACATGCTTTCTTTCAAACTGTAATGATTGTAAGTTAAGCCATTTCTTACTGTTAAGGGGTTCATGTGACTGTATAGACCAATCAGCCCTAAGCGCGGGGAATCATAGGGGTGGAGCTTTTTAGCCTTGGTCTTGGAACAAACATGTCTCCTCTGATGTCTGTGAATAAAGTTCATGTTTCTTACAAGAAACCTGTCCTGCACTTTCCAAGTTTATTACCCAAACGTTACCAACACAAAGGATTGCTATAATTGCACTGCTGTGCAAGAAGCTTCCAGCCTTCAGATCTCAAAATGTTACCAGCAGAGTCTGCAGCCCTGGAATGAGGAGCCTCCCTCAAAACGTTATCTGCCTAAGTGCAATATCTCTCCTTGCAGATGCAGGTTTCCATATTATTTGAAAGATGGAAACTGCAACAATGTCGGGCTTCTTTAGTAGTGCATTGAACAGTCAGGCTTGATTATGTATTTAGGTGGATATTGAACTAAAAGAAATTTCTGCGAACCCAGAAATATGTAGCAGTTGGTGTTGCAGATTTTTTGGCCTTGAGCAGGGGAATTTTGAAAAGCCTATCAGTATCAAGAAACTCTGGACCTTCACGATTGTTTTGAGCCAATGGACCCTGCTTCTAATTTTTATTTTAAAAAAAAATGATGAACCACTTTCTATGCTTATATTTCAATGTGCAGTTGACAAAACCATTTGCAGAGTGTTCTTCTTGTAAAAAGAGAAAATGCTGGAAACACTCAGCAGCATCTGTGGAGAGAGAAACAGAGTTAATGTGTCAGGGATGTGACCTTTCATCAGAACTAGGAAGAAGAACAAAAGGGAAGACCAGTGATAGAGTGGAGGGCAGGGGAGGTTAAATGACAAAAGATTTCATGGTGCAAAGCCAAAGGCAGTGATCCACAGGACACCTCCATCCAATCTACAAGTATTGGACCACAAGCTTCCAGTTGCCAGTCATTTTAATTCTCCACCTTGCCTCCTCTCTGACCTTTCTGTTTTTGGCCTGCTGCAGTGTTACGATGAATCTCAACAAAGCTTGCGGAACAGCACCTCAGCTTTCAACTGGGCACTTCACAGCCTTCCAGACTCAACATTGAGTTCAACAGCTTTAGGTTGTAATCTCTGGCCCCATTTTGTTGTGGTTTTTTTTTGCTGGCTTGGTTTCTTTCCTCTAGCTTCTCTCTTTTCTCCTTTGCTTTTGGATGGCAGCTGTTCAGGACCCTGCCATTCACACCTCCTCTAGACACATCTTTTATTTCTTTACTTGTCCCATCACCTCGCTCTTTGGCCTTGCACCATGCAACCTTCTGTCATTTAATCTCTCCTGCTTTCTACTCTATCACAGACTTTCCCTTTTGTCCTTTTTCCCACACTCCCCCCTTTCACCTGCTCAAAACCTATCAAATCTCTCATTTTTCCAAGTTTTGATGATAGGTCACAGTCCTGAAACATTGGGCAGAATTTTACTGCAGTCTTTGGGGCTCCAATGTCATGACCATATGAGGGCACTTAGTTTACACTTGCCAGCAGCGGGACCAGCTCAGCAACATTATTAGAGGCGACCACCTGATTGGTCACCTTTGGGCTCATTGTCCAATCAAGGATGGTGGCTGGGATGTGGATGCTGCTTAATCACAGCACAGGCAGTTTCAGAGCCTTAGCAGCTCCAATGGGAGAGGTGGGCACTGCTAAGTCAGGTAAGAAAACAGAGGGGTGCCTCAAAATGGAGGTGCCCTCAGAAGGGTGACAATAGTAAAACCTTTTGGGGCCAAGTAGGCAGGCTCCTCTGAAAGGAGGGGAAATCCCTCCAGATGGTCCATTAGGGCTATGGAGGTAGCCTTCCCTGCCCATGACCTCCTCTTGGGACATGGAGCCTCCAGTTTCAATGTCCCTAATGGCTGCAGGGAGACTGTCTCCCTGAAGCTGGTGGTCACCCCATGTGACCGGGGTCTGCTGCGCTGTTGCAAAATTCCAGTGGGCTGGGAAAATCCCCTTTAATAGGACCTTTAATTATTTATTTTGGCTGTCTGCCTTTGTGTGCTAGGCAGCTGATCTGGCTCTCAGCCTGCCACTGGGAAATTTCCCCGCTGGATGGAATGCTTCAGGAAGCCATCCTGCTATCCCGACATAGGACCCCGCTATTTTACAGCCCCCCATCCACATTTCTTCCAGCCCTCCACCTGAGGCCTGTAAAATTCGGCCTATTAACTCTGTTTCTCTCTGAACAGAGGCTGCCTGACCTGCTGAGTGTTTCCAGTGTTTTCTGTTTTTATTCCAGTCTTCCAGCATCCTCAGTATTTTGCATTTGTGTAACATATTTTAAACTTGGTTAACACTATGGAGCCTTATAAACAATAAACTGAGAAGTTAACTTAGGGGAGAATTTTCAGCACGTCAGGCGGGCTGTGCAGGAGCGGGTGCAGACGGGCGCGGAGCCAATCGCTGCCCGCGATCAGCTCTGCACCGCCATTTTACTCAGGCAGGCCAATTAAGCCCAGAGAACAACAGGAGGGGGCGGGCCGCCGCAGGACTGCAATGACTGCTTTAAAAACCACGCAGGCAGCCTTCCAAAGGCTGGCAACGATGGCGCACAGAAGGGTTCCTGAGAGCACTCACGGAGGGCAGGCCAGGCAGGAGGGCAGGTCGGCAGGGCATTGTGCTCCAAGATTCTCAGATGAGCACCTCGCTGCCCTCCTCGAGGAGGTGGCAACACGGCGTGACTTCATAGTGCCAAGTGACGGGAGGAAGAGGCCCCCCACCCATGACGAAACGTGCCTGGGAGGAGGTGGCAGAAGGGGTCAGCGCACAGGATGTGGTACGACGCACCTGGGTTCAGTGCCACAAGCAGTTCAATGAGCTCTTGCGATCGGGAAGGGTGAGTACCGTGTTGGCATAAGTCACTTAGCACAGCAGTTAAGTTGGCCCCCCTGTCTCTCACCCCCTCCTAACTCTGAATGTAGTTACTGCATTGAATCATTCATGGTATGTGGCCTTCACTGGGTGGGCCAGCATTTATTGCCCATGCCTAGTTCACCCTGAGAAGGTGTAGCTGAGCTGGCTTCTGTATCCGCTGCACGTGGTGCACTTACAGCCACAGTACTGTCTTGGGGGTGACCTCAAGGATCTGTGCCTAGGCGCAGTGCTGAAATGCCAAAACATTTCAAAGTCAGGGTGCTGACTGACTGGGAGGGGAACTTCCAGGTGGTGGGGCAGCCATCCATCTGCTGCCTTTGTCCTTCTAGGTGGTGATGCTTCCTTGCTTTGGAAGCTCATACAGTGTGAGTGGCAAATGTGATGGAGGCAGCATCTGGGCAAGGGGGTCAGCCCTGGCTGCTTGGACTGAGTGTATGGCGGCTCCAGGGTCAGGAATCAGATGAGCCCTGCAATGTTTCACTCAGATGGGGGTGGCAGGGCTGCAATGGCAATGCAGGTACAGGGTGGACTAATCAATGCTCCTCTCTCCTTTCAGGAGAAGACCACACACAATAACGCTGAACAGATGTAGACTGGCAGAGGGCAGGCCCACCTATTCCTACTCACCAGATAGGTGCAGGAAGCTCTCGAGTTGGAGAGGTGCCATGCACCCAGGTTTACTGGCAGCGGTGAGGTTGGGGTGCCAGTGGGAGGTAAGAGTGCCGTGCACTGAGGTCACAATGTCTGTCATTGCAACCATTCCACTGTTGACTGTTTAGTGAATTCAGCCTCCAACATGGGTTTCCCATTGATTATGGAAGGAGGAGCGCATCTTGATCTGGGGGCCAGGCATGCACATTAACAGTGTCATAACTTCAACTAATCAAATGTCCTTGTTCTTCCTTTCAGCCTCACTGGAGCAGGCCCGGACTGAGGAGGCAGAGGGCCCGCCACTGACAGCTAAGGGCCCTGAAGAGATACACGCACCAGCGTCACACCCTCTCAGCCAGGCAGGCACCAGCGCAGATACCAGCACCTCGGTGGGGATAAGATCATTAACTAGTGTCCCAGGGCACAGTGGTGAGGGTACTTCACACTCGCTTGAGGTGCAGGCGGAGATAGAGAGTGCCTAGTGCGCCGGCAGCCGGAGGACTGCTGAGGGTCAGGAACATGATCAGTCGGTGGCTGATGATGTGCCTCTGGCATTGTCCCTGAGGCCAACATCTTCTTCCTCCACTGCGTCCCCCCTTTCCAGCACCAGGTTATGGAGGTGCAGCATGCAGCCATTATCAGTGACACACAGTCTGGGGGGTATTGCAGTGTATCCCCTGAACGGTCCGGGCATCAGAAGCTCATTTTGAGAAGACCGATGGTTCTCTCCACCATGGCCCTTGTGATGCCATGGCTCCTATTGTACCTCTGCTCAGCCTCTGTTCTTGGATGGTGGAGAGGCGTCATGAGCCACCTTCTGAGGGGATAGTTCTTCTCACCCAGCAGCCATCCATCCAGCCGGGCTGAAGCACTGAAGAGCCCCGGCACCTGTGAGTGTCTGAGGATGTAGGTGTCATGGGAGCTGCCTGGGTACCTTGCACAGACTTGTAGAATCAGCATCCTGTGATCACACACTATCTGCACGTTCATGGAGTGGAAGCCCTTCATATTGACAAAGGCACCAGGCTCACCTGCTGGTGCCTTGATGGCCACATGTGTGCAATCGATTGCACCCTGGATGCGGGGGAACCCAGCAAATGCCACAAAGCCTCTGGCTCGCTCTGTCTGGCTGGCCTCGTCCGTACAGTGAGTGAAAGTCAATGCACGTCTGAACAGAGCGTCTGTCACCAGCTTGACACAACTGTGAACAGCTGATTAGGAGATTTCGCAAAGATCACCCAGCAACCCCTGGAAAGAGCCAGAGCCATAGAAGTTGACCTTCAGTGCCACTGGCATGTGGTGTCCACCCACACAGTTGAAGCTGATCTCAGGTCATATCATCTGACAAATGGAGGTCACTGTCTCCCTTGAGAGGTGGAGCCTCCTTCAGCATTGCACCTCAGACATACTGAGGTAGCTGCATCGCCGCCTGTAAACCCTGTCAGCAGGATAGTGGTGTCTTCTGTGGCCCCTTCCGCCTTGCACTTCCTGTTGGCCCTGCGCCCCTTGTGCCTGTGCCTGACCTCCAACAGGTGGCTCCCCTGGAGGCCAGCCCTTGCATGCCGACGTCAAAATTCTGCCCTTAGAGCTGTGGGGGATCATTCCATTATTCTAAGTATCCAACTGGAACAGAAGAGAACTAATCTGTCTCAGCTCTCTGATTTACTGCTATAACCTCATACAAAGGAAATTGAAAGACTTGCTACATTAGGTCAAGTAAGATGTAATTTAAAGTACTCTCAGTGTCAGTCATTAAACCTGCACTGTAGGATGTTGACTCGCCAATTAATGCCAAGTGTTTCATACTTACATTGAACACAGGGGCTGAAACAAGTTAGTTTGTTACTAAGAAAGTTGACATATTCAAACTTAGTCAAGTTTGCTATCACAACCAGGCCTACAGCCAATCCACAGAGGAGACTAAATTCATACATAATAAGACAATTAAAGGCTTTGTTATGTTTTAAACTGACTGAAAATGCCGAACAATGCAATTTTTTATTTCAACAAAATGAAATAGAGTGAACCCAGATCTGTGAGGAAATGAGCAGTGTGAAGGCCCCAGTGACTTATGTCTTTGCTCTAATCTTTGAAACCCTGTAGGCTGTTACATTTACATCTTGTAATGATAATTGCGCGAGTTTCAAGAAACAGCATCAAAACCAGGCAGATAATTTTTCCCTTAAGGCTTTTCAAGCCAATATTTTAGCAAAGAACTAAGTTATTTCACATAAGAATAAAATTAATTGGCCAAGTAAAACAATCTAGTAGGAAGCTAATATTCCACTGAAGCAGAGGAAAGAACAAAATGATTTGGTTAGGTATGTTTTTGGATCTTCTAAAGAAGCCCATGGAACACAGGCATGTATTTAAGGCTTTGTGGGTCAAAGGTGTCTCAGGCTCAGTTCCTAGCAAAGAAAGGGGTGGTTAATATGCTAATATCTACTGAAAGCTGAATTTTTAGTGTAAACCTGTCAAATAATGTTCTTGATAGCTGACTGGACAAACTGTTAATTTCTAGCAGACACAGAATATACAAAATAGGTTGAGATAATCAATCTATGTTTTGAAAACCTGTATGATTGTTAAGCTATCATAATTGTGACACAATTATCTAATTATCTAACGTTATTTGTTTTGGTATATCTTCAGAATATGTTGAATGATGTATCTATGTCTGACTTTATGTTGGCCAATGATGATTCCAAAATTAGCAGCGAGACTCAGCTAGATTTGACTCCGTGATAGCATTTTATTATAAGAAGCGAGTGAATTCCAAGCATCAACATTATATTGAGTGGTATTATGGAAAAAGTATATTTATTGTTTAATCATTTTGAGATGAATAGTAAAAGTTCTAACCATGTAAACATGCTGTGTTTTCTTGGTACTCTTCATTTATCTATTCAATGTTCAATAAATTAGCCTGTTGCTTGAGATGTTCTATGATATACTTTGTATAATGATGTGGCTCACAATGCTGATTGTATCTGATATGCACATAATATTTTCCAGTAAGCTAAAAAATAACGTCAAGGATTCAATAATGTCTGCTCATTGGAGGGGGTATTGCTGTTGAACTGAAGTATTTGCTTTTTAAAAAAAAACAAAATGTAAGAGTGATTAGTTAAGCTTGGTATAGAAGCTTCTCAGAGCTAAACAGCTTACAGCTGAGAAATGATTATGCATAAAATCGAGGCCAGGACCTGAGGCAAGCAGGAATCCAAGAAAGGTGAATTGTTCCTTTTGCTGAGCATTGATTTTGGAAATTCAGTGCCTGGGTAAGATTGGATTAAGTTGAATCAGGCCTGATCCCTGTGTAATTTAACCCTAGGGCTGCTAAAACTGCAAGTACTTGTATCTCTGGAAGAATACAGCCAACAATAAATACATGATTCTGCCTTCTAAATGCACTTGAACTATGATATACTATTTTGTATATTCTTATGTCTCCCTGACCTAGTTGCTACAATTGGTGTCAAAAATCATTTAGGCATTTCATTCCACAGCACTGTCATTCTTCAACTTCACCACAAAACTAAACCCTGAAGAACACATTTTAGCAGAAATATGTAAAATCTTTTAAAGCTGATCATGTGTCCGAGAAACATAATTAGCTATCAATGGAGTTTTATGGTATCAGTCAGTGATATCTGGATACAGTGTGTTACCAAGTTGAAGTGATAAACACAGAGCTGCCATTCTCCAAGACTCGGAATAATTTACCCCAATTAAAATTTGAGAACTTGTAAAGAAATCTAAGGAGCAGTAAACCGAAAGATGGGCCTGAATGTTATGGACCCCTGGAAGCGGGATGGCAGGTATGGAAGGGGCCTAAAATTGGGGACCATGCCAGGGGGGTTCCTGGGGCCTACCTGTCCGTCTGCCCATGCTGCAATTTTACCAGCGGCAAGGGTGGTGTTGGGAGGCCAATTGATGCCCATTTAAAGGCCTCCTTGCATGGTTGCTGGGATTTTAACTAGAAGGGTCTGTGCTAACTGTCCACCCAGCTGTGTTTCACTGGGCAGAGGGGAGGACTGGTGGCTGGACAAGGGAGAGGGTCCCTCCTTTTCACACCCCCTGTGCCCTTCATGGGCATCCCCCAAGGTATTCGAACCATAGAGAAGTTACGGTGCAGAAAGAGGCCATTCAGCCCATTGTGTCTGCACTGGCCAAAAAGATAAAAAAGAAACTAGCTGCTCATTTTGATCCCACTTTCCAGGACCTGGTCCGTAGCCTTGTAGGTTACAGCACTTCAGATGCAGATCCAGATACCTTGTAAATGAGTTAAGCTTTTCAGCCTCAACCACCAACACATGCAATGAATTCCAGATGCCCACCGCCCTCCAATTTCCCCTCCCCACAACCTGTACACCCTGCTCCCCACACACCTGCCAGCCTGGTCCTAGTGAAACCCCAGCTCCATTGTGGCATGTTTCCCTCAGGGACAGCTGCAGTCCCAGTAGTGACAACTGCTCCTGATGGTGCTGCTGGACCAGAGTGATGCCCGCCATTTGATTGGCTGGCAGATCTCAGGGCGATTTCCACCCCAATGGGACTGGAAGACCCGTATCATTCCTACCCAGCCACTTAATTCCCAAAATCAATGTTCAGCTAAAGGAATGATTCACCTTTATTGGATTTCTGCTCACAGTGCCAATGGATGTGGGGTGAGCTGGCCAAGAGGGGGCGGGCTGGACCCTCACATTTTTGCCTGGGGCGGCGGGGTTGGGGGAGGTAGGTGCTGGGCAGGCACCCCTCCCCCGGTGTAAAATTCAGTCCATGGTGTTGCTACTTTAAATTTAATAAACATCATGATGGTATTGGGGAAAAAGCAATTTTTTCCGGCAATCTAGCACATTTGCCCAAATTATTCTTCCTCATCTGCCAGGTGCAGTTATTTATATACAGTGGTGAAGACCTCTTTGTAGTAATCTGCTCATATATTTTGAATTAACCTGCCCATCTCAATGTTTTCACTTTAATATGATTTCATACTGCATATAGGGCACTCATTATTATCTCACAGTTGATCACTTTATCTTCCCAGCTGCCACAACATGCTCCAAAAGTGAGCAGACTTTGCATTTGTCAGGTTGATCTCACAGGACATTGCTGAAGTATTGACCAGATTTCAGCACATTCAGTCTTTTGCATAGCCTATCGTATGTGCCTCCTTCTCCAGAATTGCTCCTTCAGGTCAGAAGGATGAGTGATGGAACTCCTTTGCCTCTTACATTCCTTGGGTGTTCAGCTTGGTCTTACTTTCACCTCATTCCCCTCAACATCTACTTTGTTTCGTCTTCCTTCACTGCTATTCCTTATACTATGAGCATCATAATTCTTTGAGAATTGCAACATCTACATATTTCAGGCTATCATCAGGTCTTAGCCTACATAATTGTTCTCAAATTTTTTTGATTGAAGGGCCCCTTTTCAAATTGGTTAGTAAAGCCAAAACCCCCCCATCTAACTTCTAATACTATAAGATACTTATACTACGGAAGTGCTGCATATAATGAGTGTCTTACTGATGCCTTTAAGAAAACAGGTATATGCACTTATACCACTCTTGTTTCTCCTCCATGTGAGCTCTCCTCTTAGGTGAGACAGTCAGTCACTCTGCGCTTCATATGCAATGGCTGCGCTCTGCTCCAATCTTCCACCTTGCACTAAGGCCACCTCCTGCTGCCACTCATGCACTTACTCTTTACCATTGCTCACTGCTGACCATAGTGTCCTGGGTGGTCCCCGATCATCCGACTCATTAAGTGTTTGCACATTATTTCACAGCCCCCTAGAAAATCTCTATGGACCCCCAGGGGTCCACAGACTCCTGTTTTAGGATGACTTGCCTACACCTTCAGGCTCATTGACTTCAGTGTGTCTGCTTTCCATTGCCTTGTACACAATGTGGTATATGATAATGTTTTGCGATAAATTGGAGTCATGACCGGCTTCTCTCTTCACACCACTCTGTGGCTTTCCTTCAACCCTCCTTTGTACAGCTTGAGTCACAAACTGGTAATCATTTCAACTAGAGTTTCTATAAATCATGCATCATCCTATAAATCATGTATAAATCACATTTCAGTGAAACTACACCTTAGGGTTAATTTTAGCTTTTGCCAATAGAATAAACATGATGATTTCTGATCAGATACCTGTTATGCACCTCTTTTGACCTCTGGGAGATACATCCCCCATTACTTCACCTGCCTTTTAAATGTTGTGATACTGTACAGAGTCAGGAACTCATCCTGCACGTTTACAGTGAATCTACACTCAAGACAACAATGTTTTTGTATTCTGCCTTTTAAAATTTTTATCTGCTGAACTTAAATAATGTGATCTCCTTTTAAATATATTTACCATTTTGATTAGCGGATACTTGCCTGTAGATCTACATTGCTAATAATTATTGATTCATTTTTTTCTGCACAATGATCCATCCTAAATTAAGTTACCTTGGCTCTCTTCTATGCTCTAATTTTCAAATACTCATCTTACTAAGACAGGACAGAAAAGGACTGATCGCTGGGAGTAAATACTTGTCAGGCACAATTTTTACCTTTAGATATCACCCTCATATTTGTATTTTATTTATTTTCTGCATACGAGTTGTTTAGTACCTTTTCCTAGGTGTACCTTGTATTACTTAATTTTTTTTAAAACCTGGAAACTAGCTGGCATTGTCTTCCTAAGCTGGAGTCAGTGGGAAGCAAAATAGTGTGGCTAATCCATTTAGCACTGTACCATGGGGTGCCTGGAATATGCTCTCAGGCTGCTGGTTTGGCAGAATACACAATGGCAGTGTACTCAGCCCACCCAAGTTGAAAGTAGTACATTCCCCCATAACAGATATATGTAACTCTATCTATAGGATAGGCAAATTAAGGAAGAATTAGGGGGTAAAAGCTGCTTGAAAATAAAGTCATAGATAAGAAGAACAACTACTAAAATAGTATTTTTATGCTTTACATCTGAATCTTTCCTTTATACTATACACCATGCAAAATATCAGTCATAAAGACCTAAATATGTTGATATTTGCAATAAGGCTATTATCATTGCTAACATTATTGGACTTGGCAACAATCAGCCAAAATTTTAGCATTTATGTTACCGATGTGGCCTCCCACCTGTGAGGTTAAAATGTTGTTTCAGCATAATATAGTTTGCAAAATAATATTGTGATTGGAGCTACTTCTAATCCCTCTGTGGCACTTTGAAATCCTGAAAGCAAAGATTTAGGGGCAACAATTTGCTCACCAGGGGCCCTACATAAATATTGCATTTTCTAAAGTTGCCAAAGTTGAAATGGAACTTTCCATTTCAAATGTTTTTAACATCTCCAGCACTTGTTAAAAATCATATCACTCCTTTAGCAAAATACCTGGGAGCAAAAGCTCTGCAGTGGAGAGCCTTACAAATGCAATTGGCTCTTGGTGTTTCATTCTGTGCCTTATCATTTGCCATGACATCTTGTGTCAGATCAATTGTTAGACAGGTCCTTCAAAGCCCGAGCAGTGATATCAATGTTTTAAGAAAATGGTGGAAACAGTGCGAAAGTATCTACAGGTATACTGGGGGGAATAAAGGGCTCACACCTGTAAATGTGTGTAGATGAGAAATAACAGAACAGGGAGAAACAGTAACATACCGTTGCCTTCAAGACAAATGCAAACAAAGTGATTTGTTAACTCTGAGGAGTGAGATGAGCCCACCAAAATATTCAAAGGTGGGTTCTGAACGGTCTTCTTCTTTTCCTGTAAAGTGATGTGGCATCACTGAATGATTTAGTTAGGTTCAGTGTTTCTAAGCTGTGCTAAGTTTTCTGCATACCATTGTAGAAATGAAAATTGCCATTAACCAAGGTATCCTCAAATACCAATGCGTTAACATGGCTGTCCCAATGGTTTATTCTATTCAACATGTTGAATCTGAATTTAAATATGGCAAACGATATATTTTGTACCCTAAGTGTGACAACATTTTCGATGTTATTAACGCCATTGATATTCCAGTTCTGGAACCATAAAATCCTCCCAGCCTGACTTTCCTCTTTGTGCAGCATTCGGTTGATTCAAAACCCAGGTAAAGGAACTAAATGTGTAGATAAAGAGAAGGAAACATCACAAGAGGTATATTCTTGGCTTTGTCAAACATGTCCGATCATTAACCTTTTTACAGCAATACGACCATGTCTTACTGTGTTGCCATGCTCAGAAACACTTAGACTGATGCAGGGTATGTCCAGATGTAGCAATAGGACCACGCAACCTGTGCCATAGCACAGAGCCTCAAGTACATCGAATGTACAGTGTAAGATTTGAGGTAAATTGGTTTCTTTTTAGATTACATCTTGCAATCTTGCCTCTTCACAATTGTACACATGTGATCTGGCACCAGATTAAGTGGGTAGTATTTAGCATAATTTTCCAGTAAAATGTAAGGGACCATTGCAAAACAAACACTGATCCCATGTCTGCCTCGGGGCTCTCATCCTGCTGGAAGGCAAGAGAATGTCTCTGTGAGCCCTCACTGGCTCAAACAAGATTTCCAGAGCAGCTTTTGAAAATCTTTGCGCCCTTGCTTGTGCTATAGTGGATGTTCAGTTTTATCTTCAGTTTTACCTCGCAATGTGTAGAAAATAAACCCTGGCACTCTCATGTTGTGCCTTGCTTGAAGAGATGCAGCTTCTCTTTATATTAATGCTAAGCCTACCTGAAATCCTACCCCTCTCACTGTCGCACATGAGGACTGGTGTAACTAATTCAGCTCCTCAAGCTTATTCTGTCGTTCAGTTAGAATATGGCTGGTCTGTATCTCAACTGCATTCACTTGCCATTGCTATGGACAGACAGGCAGGCAGTTAATTAGTTTATTGAAAAGTCATCATGGCAGCAGGTGCTGAATTGTGATGATAATACAAATGAACAAATAATCGTAATTCATGACATAATTATAGACAATCATTGAAGTAAAAACAAAAATAAAGCAAAAAATAATAAGATTACACAACTATGATCATTGCAGCATACAAATAATTACAAAATGTTGCAGCATGCAGGAATCCTTAAGTTACAGAATAGAACTGAAAGATCTACGGCATTCTGCATTTTGTCATAGAGTCCATAGATCATATGTTGTCAGGTTGAGCTCATTAAATTCTCAATCATTTATATGCTATTTATTTGTTGCATGTGCCAGATTTCACCATAGCCGCTCGAGAAACTGTGTTCTTGGAAAGTGTATGTTTCAAAACAGTGAATTCCCATAATTTTGTTAGTGATAACTGCAGCAAAAATTGGCATTCCCCCATTTTTCAATAGGAGGAAAATGTTACCGAATGTTACTCTAGCCTATTGCAGCTAACAGCGGAACAGCATTACCTATTCAAGATTTGCTGTCTGTACTGTTGACATCAGTATATGGAAGCTATAAAAGCATATCTTCATGGGCAATTAATAATACAGATTAAATTTTTAGACGACCCACAGCTGTGATACGACCCAATAAAAGATAAAATCTTGGCAGCATCATGGTAAGATAAATAAAGATACGCCTTCTCTAGCAGCTTCTTGCACCACACTGCACAACCTGATAAAGATGTCTTATCAGTCTCATCTGCTGTTCTCTTACAAGTACTGAGTGCAGTGGAACCTGGCACTAAGCCAAATCCTTCTTCAGATTGCAGTTGTGTAGCATTAAGATTTCCAAAATCAAACTGCTCACATATTTAGTAAGCAAACTGCATCTCATTCTGCAAATCATTGTCCATAACACTACAAAAAATATTAGCCCAGATCTTCCAAACTCCAGGAGATTGTACCCCAGAGGTGCCCCAGAAGATGCCCTGGGGCACTCCCTGGAAGTTCCCATGCCGGGACTGTTGGGCAATTGCCCTGTGCCTGGAACCACTACTCCTATTTAAATCGGAGACTTTTGGATGGTTCAGACTCTCATAGCAGAACAGTCACCCAGTGAAAGTTAGAAGGATTAAAACCACTTCCAACTCCTGTGTAACTATACTACTGCCACCCGCTTAACCTCCCACTGGCCCCCCTGACTAACCACCATACCTCACCACCCCTGAGCGCCCGAACACTTGCCACACCTCCAATTACCCCTCTAACCACCCGACAACCCCCTCCGACCATCTGACCACATCCCCCCTTGACTACCACCCCAAACCCCCACCACCTACCCCTCGACTATCCCCACAGCACCCAACCCCCGACTACCCTCTCAAACACCCCAAACCCTGACTACCCCCCAACCACCTCCCGCCCCAATCTGACCACCCAACACCCCCCTCAACACCTCAACAGCTCCCAACCCCCAACCACAAGGCCCACTCCCCGACAACCCAACAACCCTCCCTGACCATCCGACCACGCCACACCTTTACTACTCCTCTCATCATCCACCACCCATTCCTCGGCTATCCCCCAACCTCCCCACCTCCCAACTACCCCAACCATTCCCCCACCCCTCTTTGACTCACCTGACACCTGCCACATCCCACCAAACACCCAACCGCACCCACCCCCACCCCCCGAACATCCCAACTCCCCCGTAAACCCCCGAACACCCCAAAAACCACCTGGCTCCCCATCCAACGACTTGGCCCCACCCAAAGCCGACCACCCCGACCCCTCGCCCACTTAACTCACACACTTACTTTCTCTCCTGCCAAAGTGGCTGGGACATTTTAACTTACCGGTTTACAGCAACTAGTGCTGTTAAAAGGGGGAGGGGGGGGTGCGTTCGTTTCACTTCCCCTGACTTTACTGCACTGCATAGAACGGCCTTCAGGAGCAGCTATGCTGCACATTTCCTAGCAGACCTGGGTCAGAAGCCCGGGTGAGAAATGTGCAGCTCCAGGCTAAGGTAAATAAGGAGGGGTGCAGTGACAATCTGACAGTGATTGCTGCTCCATGGAAGATTCGGTCCATTATTTGTTGCATCCTTCATGTCTATTCATATTTCAGATTATGCTCATTAACACTCGTTTTTGCTATGCTTTGAGGGTTAGATGTCAGGAGAAATCTCTATTCAGAGAGGATTTTTGACACATGGAACAAGGTACCAGCTTGTGCAGTGACAGAACGTATTTGAGAAGAGGAAGGGAGTGATCTGCAGTATCCTGGCCAATATTTATCAACTCATACCATTACATACATTGCTCCAGGTTTTGTGGGTGGGCTGGTGGGGTGTAGGTTGACAGTGAACTGTCAGTGTTTGCCATCATTACCCCTCTATTATGTAGCATTGCCGCCGTGCTAAATGGGATAGATTTGGAACAGATCTAGCAATTTAAGACTGGGCAACCATGAGGGGCTGTGGGCCATCAGCAGCAGCAGAATTGTACTCAGCCACAATCTGTAATCTTATGGTCCGGCATGTCTGTCACTCTACAACTACCACCAAGCTAGGGGGTCAACCCTGGTTCAATGAAGAGTGCAGGAGGGCATGCCAGGAGCAAATCCAGGCATACCTAAAAATGAGATGTCAACCCGGTGAAGCTACAACACAGGACTGTTTGCATGCAAAACAGCATAAGCAGCAAGCGATAGACAGAGCTAAGCGATTCCACAGCCAACGAATCAGATCTAAGCTCTGCAGTCCTGCCACATCCAGTCGTGAATGGCGATGGACAATTAAACAGCTCACTGGAGGAGGAGGCTCCACAAATATCCCCATCCTCAATGAAGGGGGAGCCCAGCACATTCATGCAAAAGATAAGGCTGAAACATTTGCTACAGTCTTCAGCCAGAAGTGCTGAGTGGGTTATCCATCTCAGCCTCCCCAGGAGGACCCCAGCATCACAGATGCCAGTCTTTAGCTGACTTGATTTACTCCACATGATATCAAGAAACAGCTGAAGGCACTGGATACTGCAAAGGCTAAGGGCCCTGACAATATTCCAGCAATAGTACTGAAGACTTGTGCTCCAGAATTTGCTGTGCCCCTAGCCAAGCTGTTCCAGTACAGCTACAACACTGGCATCTACCAGGCTATGTGGAAAATTGCCCAGGCATGTCCTGTACACAAAAAGCAGGACAAATCCAACCCAGCCAATTACTGCCCCATCAGTCTACTCGCGATCATCAGTAAAGTGATGGATGGGGTCATCAACAGTGCTATCAAGTGACATTTGCTTAGCAATAACCTGGCTCACTGATGCCCAGTTTGGGTTCCACCAGGGTCACTCAGCTCCTGACCTCGTTACAGCATTGGTTCAAACATGGACAAAAGAGCTGTACTCCAAAGGTGAGGTGAGAGTGACTGCCCTTGACACCAAGGCAGCATTTGACTGAGTGTGGCATCAAGGAGCCCTGGAAACACTGGAGTCAATGGGAATTCTCCACTGGTTGGAGCCATACCTAGCACAAAGGAAGATGGTTGTGGTTGTTGGAGGTCAATCATCTCCGTTCCAGGACACCGCTGTAGGAGTTCCTAGGCCCAATCATCTTCAGCTGCTTCATCAATGGCCTTCCTTCCATCATAAGGTCAGAAGTGAGGATGTTCGCTGATGATTGCACAATGTTCAGCACCATTAGTGACTCCTTAGATACTGAAGCAGGGCCATGTACAAATGCAGCAAGACCCAGTCAATATCCAGACTTGGGCTGACAAATAGCAAGTAACATTCGCGCCACACAAATGCCAGGCAATGATCATCTCCAACAAGAGAGAATCTAACCATCACCCCTTAACATGCAGTAGCATTACCATCATTGAATCCTGCACTGTCAACATCCTGGGGTCTATCATTGACAAGAAACTGAACTGGGCTAGCCATATAAATACTGTGACTACAAGAGTAGGTCAGAGGCTAGGAATCCTGTGGTGAGTAACTCACCTCCTGACTCCCCAAAACCAATCCACCATCTACAAGGCACAAGTCAGGAGTGTGATGGAAAAATGTCCACTTGCCTGGGTAAATGCAGCTCCAGCCACACTCAAGAAGATTGACACCATCCAGGACAAAGCAGCTTGATTGGCCCTGCCATCCACAAACATTCACTCCCTCCAGCATCGACACACAGTGGCAGCAGTGTGTACCATCTACAAGATGGACTGTAGGAACTCACCAAGGATCCTTCGACAACACCTTTCAAACCCACGACTACTACTGTCTAGAAGGACAAGGGCAGCAGATAAATGGGAACACCACCACCTGGAAGTTTCCCTCCAAGTCACTCACCATCCTGATTTGGAAATATATCACCATTCCTGCACTGTCACTGGGTCAAAATCCTGGTACTCCCTTCCTAACAGCACTGTGGGTGTACCTACACCACATGGACTGCAGCGTTTCAAGAAGGCAGCTCAGCACCACCTTCTCAAGGGCAACTAGGGATGGGCAATAAATGCTGGCCCAACCAGCGAAGCCCACATCCCATAGGCCCAGAATGTCAGAGTACCTGCATGTCACCATGCTACAGTGGAAGAAGTGGCCCAGAAAGGGTCTCACATTTTGAAAAAGTAGAGAAGTTGTCAGTTTTCAAAAGGACCTCTCTGCCAACTATTACAGAGTCATCCCCCTTAGGATTAATTATCTTTTTTTCTCAGGCCCCTTGGAAGGCCCATATAAAATAGATGCCTTCTCTCAGCCTGTGTGAACTGCATTGGGCCTACCAGGCCAAGGACTGGATAGAATTTCCTGGTGGAAACCAGAAACTACCTTAGACACACCATATTGGCATGCGAGCAGTGCCGAGGGATGGGTGACAATCAGAAGATCCACCCAGCAACCTCCAACTGGAATTCAGGTCAGATCCCAGTAAAACTGGGTTTTGCCCCATTTTCCGATTCTCTTATGTTGGAGATAGTCACATAGCCATGCAGGTGATCTGAAATTCTGGGCCTCTGAGGGATCGGGTACCCCTAATGGAACCTAGCAGATATGATGAAGGTGTCTTTAATGTCAGTGTCTGCAGTGGCTGGGAGTCCCATTCTGCTGCTCTTTGTGTGATAGAGCAGGGATGCTGGAATTTGGGTTCCTGTTGAAAAGACATATCTGTGCACATTCTGGGCCATCAGAATTAGTGAAGGACGTAAATTGGATAGTTTATGTCAGAATTGATGTGCAGAAGGTGGCTAGGTGAAAGAAAATGCCTGTGGTTGTGGTGCAGTGAATACTTCTGAAGAATTTCAATTAAAACTTTCACACAGTTAATTTTAAAATATTTTGTATGCTGCTTAGAGCACACCTTGACTGGCTTTGCACAAAAGCAACCTGGCAGAACTTGTAGCAAAAGTTAACAAGGTTTCCCAATGAGGACCATTCAGAATTTCAAACAAAGATGGGATGATGTGTAAGAGCTGATGGGTGGGGGTGTTGGGTGGTCGGGCGTGGGAGTGTTGGGTGGGGAGGGGTGGGGGTGTAGCGGTGTGGGAT
Source organism: Cetorhinus maximus (assembly GCF_964194155.1). Lineage (NCBI taxonomy): Eukaryota > Metazoa > Chordata > Chondrichthyes > Lamniformes > Cetorhinidae > Cetorhinus > Cetorhinus maximus. Next base: position 50,547,677 of record NC_135884.1, on the reverse strand, counting down.
GATTGGGAAGTCTGTGTCAATTCTGTGCAGGTTATTGGACAAGGAACACATCTAGGAGAATGAACTGAGTTTGCAATAAGGTATCAGGGCCAATCTGAAGATTTTTAAATGGCATCGTTTTCCAAAGGGTGCACTCCATATTGATTGATGGGTTGAGAGTTTAATGTTGATCCAGTAAGCTGGGTAAAATGTATTCTACCTTTGCTATTAAACAGCTACATTAATGTACCTGACCAATGCAAAATATAGTGTTTAATAAAACAAAAACTTTTTTCTAAAAATCAATCCTTAAACAGAGGGCACAATGAGGTTTATACATATGGGGTGGGGTATTCCACTATCACACTTGCTAGTCTGTAATTTCCAACCCCGTTCATTTGAATTAACATTAAAATCACTGGCTGGCAAGCAACCAAGGAATACCTTGCGTCATTGTTTAAGTTCTGGCATCTTGGAAGCCAACACGAGTGCAGTTTGACTAAAATGCTGTGTTTAATATAACTTGGGAAAGCTGTAATTGTATATGAAGGTTCAGATTTATGCAAAACAACATTGGACCTTCAACTAAAAACTGAGCAATGTTACCTATTTTGGATTTCTTGAAAAAGCCCGTGGGAACTTTAGAAATATTTCTTCATAGTCAATTAATAACAGCTACATTTCTGGAAAAGTGACATTGTCGAAATTTGATACAACGGCTGAACTCTTGGAACTATTATAATACAAATCAAATATACACTGTGCAGTGCACATTGTTTGTTAGAATACCTAATAACCAAGATATGTTCACATGAGAAATACAGCATACCACAGATGAATGGATAGTGTTAACTAAGGCGCATACTGATCTAAAACGAATCCAACTCAATGCAAGTTAATCCTGGTAGAATCTTCTGCAGGAACAAGCAAAGTATAACTTTCACCAATGCTGGAATCATGATTTCCCATGAGTTTATGAAAGATTTCAACACTGTGTGTGCTTATTAAACCAATGGGCAGAATTTTATCAACTTGGCCCCTGCCTGAACAGGTTGCCTGACCAATTAGTGAGGGTGGGCAAGGTGGCACATCCATCCTGTGAAAGGAAGGGTCTCTCATTAAAGGGACCATGACATGGGTTACAAGGCCTCACCATTGCTAGGATTTTTGAGGCTGCAGCAATTATACTAATGGAGAGGAAACATTGGAAGGTCCCGCACTCTTACCCAGAAGGAATAAACAGTGAAAACTGGGAAATAAAAATACTGGTCCGAACTGGTCTTGTATACCTTAAAATGGAGCACCAGTAAAGGCTGGGAAATAAGAGTACTGGTCCAAACTGTTTTTGCCTTCTGGATACCTGGAGGTCCTGCTGTGGATTCTGAGGAACTGCAGTGAGGTGATCTTTCCCACGGATGACATGAAGAGGACAACGTCGCGAACCAAACAGGCATGGATGGAAGTGGCTGAAAACGACAGAGCAGATAGGGGGAAGCTGTTCCCACTCACGAAAGAATCAAGAACGAGTGGGCACAGATTTAAAATAATTTGCAAAAGAAGCAAAGGCGACAGGAGAAATAACTTTTTCACGCAGCAAGCGGTTAAGGCTTGGAATGCACTGCTAGAGAGTGTGGTGGAGGCAGGTGCAATGAAAGCATTCAAAAGGGAAATTAGACTGTTATTTGACAAAGAACAATGTTCAGGGCTATGGATAGAGGATGAGAGAATGGCACAAAGTGAGTTGCTCATTCAGAGAGCTGGTGCTGACACGATGGGCCGAATGGCCTCCTTCAGCACTGTAAAAATTCTGTGCTTCTGTAAATTCTGCGAAAATGTCAGCATCAAGAATATACTCCCCCCAACCTGGAGACAGTGTACCAAGAGGATCCAAGCCCTCAGGAGGGCAGGAAGGGTAGTGATATAACACTTTCAGGTACCAATCCCAACTCTCTGACTGTCCCAGCATTCTTCTGCATGGCACAGTTTAGAACCAACTCCACTTATTCCTCTCTCTACAGGCATCTCACAGCCCCATTTGAGCAGCTGGGACTCACACTCACCCTCATCACATTTCCTTTCGTACGCATGCCTCACAGTCACCCTGCACAAATGTTGCCGTTCCCCCTGTCCCCACAAGCTATTACGAATACTTACATTTCTCTGGGTGGTCCTCCAGTAACAGGCACTGTGTTGGCCACTGGCAATGAGTACCCACCTGGTCCACTGGGAAGAAGGTCTTGTTCCAGGAGGCTGCAGATGTCAACAGTGACCTGCTGTGAGAGTGTGTGAGTCTCCTCACACACTCGTTCTCAGACATGTTGAGAGAGTTGATCCTTTGCTTTTGGGCATTTGCCTCCTGCCAGCTGGATCTTGGTGTTCATCCCCTCTGCCTTGTAGAGGGGCATATGATTGAGGAGAAGATGATGCTGCTGATGTTGCTCCTGTTGCTGCTGGAGCTGTTGGTGGTGGTGTGGCTTGTGCTCGTGCTCTTCATCAGAGGTGGAAGGTGGGGCTGCATAAGCTTCTCCCATGCAGTGGTGAAGGCTGGCAGCCGGAATGTGCAGCTAAGGTGAATGAAGCGATAAACAGGTGATGGGTCTTCCAAGAAGTTGACAATCACCTTTCAAGCAATGACTGCATTTTCTAAGAGAAGGAGCACTCTGAGCACCATCCTCTCACCAGGCCATGGCTGCAGCTCTTCAGTTTCGGTTTCCCAGTCTGTCAATTTCACTGAAGAAGCTCTTACTGCTCTGCATCCACCTTGGTGGCCCTGGCGAGTTGTGGACTGGTCAGGAAGCAGGTGTACTGGCTGGGAAATCCAGAATTGAGGGTTAAAACAGTTCTTAATTGGCTTGTTAAGTACCTTAATTACTGATCTGAGAGACCCATAGAGGTTCCCCACTTGCCTTCAATCCCGTCCCAGTGAAACTGAAAAGAGGGCAGGATAATGTCAGAATCCCGGCCAGACATCAATTTCAGGGCATTTATTGCACCCGTGCGCAAGCCCACCTCCCCTAGCCTGTAAAAACTCTGCCCTGCATTGCCTGAGGCCCATCAGGTATTATAATACTAGCTTTAAATAAAAAAAGTCAATCACTGAGATCCTGGTTAACTCGGGGGTTTGAGGTTGGCTTCAACTCTGGACGAGATTAATGAGTGGAAGTCTTTCCTTGGCCTTTCTCCCTTACCAAAGTGAGTTACAGTCCATAAACAAAATGCAAATACAGCTTGACTTGGTCACTGGCACTCAGGCCATAAAAATCTGGTGTGAGAAATATAAAATGATAGTTCAGTAATTCATGCAGTTTTAGGAGCAGAGATTGATCGTGATGGAGAATAGAGAGTTGCCTTTTTTTGGCCTACTGCTTTGAATATTTCTAGGTTGTAAATAGTATAATAAAACTCTGAAGAAGAGTCATGTGGACTTAAAGCATTAGCTCTGTTTCTCTCTCCACAGATGCTGCCAGACCCGCTGAGTTTTTACATCATTTTCTCTTTTTATTTCAGATTTCCAACACCTGTAATGTGTTACTTTTACATTATATAATAAAACTAATTTTGTTTAAAACATAGTGTGCAACACCTCCTGCAACAACCTGGGTTTATCTTCCTCCATCCCCACCAGCTATCCTTGTAGCAAGAAAAGCATTTTGGGGCCAAATCGCATTTTCATTTTAAGGACCTATGGTCCTTGTGATTGCATTAAGTTGCCTCAACATTATTTATCCTGAGATACTTAGGCCCAGATTTTCACTACGATGGAGAGCCTCTCCGTCGTAGCGAAAGTAGCAGATTACCCTGGAAATTCGAAGTCACATCCCTGAACATGGCATTTCCTATTTTTGCAGGGTGGGGCTGGAGTTGGGCCGGGGTTCACACATGCACAGTTTATGGAGGCAAGTGGTCATTTAAATCACCAGCTGCCTCCACTGAACTGGGATCTTGGTAGGCCAGGAGTGTGAAACTCAGAGTGTGCAGATTAGATCAGGTAAGAGCTGGTGTGAACTTGGTGGATTTGTTTGAATAGCCAGGGTATCCCTTTGGATATGGTCCCAGGACACCTTTGGGGGAGGTATGGCAGCCTTTGTGATAGGTAAGGCACCCTTTGGTCTGGTTAAAAATGAACATGATTGTCTATAAAAAATGCGTAAACACATTGGAACTGCAACGCTATCAAAGAAGTGTCAAGCTGTCAAAGAACTGTCAAGTTGTCAAAAAACTATCAAATGATACTAGGTGAGTTGGCATGGAGGGGTTAAGAACAAATGGTGGTGGGTGAGGGCCATGGGTTGGCATGAGTTGGCACTAATTTGGCATACGGACCATAAAAGGACATGGGGATGTGGGTGTCATAGGAGTGTGAGGGGCAATGGGGGTGGGAAGAGGGGCATGGTATGGCATAGGGCATATGAGGGGCCATGGGGGTTGGGTGGGGGGGCATAAGGTGGTATAGATTGGCATCGATTGGGCATGGGGAGTGTGTGGGGAGTGAGGACTGGAGGGCTGTTGTTTGTTTTCGTATTTTAAAAATTATATTCAGCGAAGTGCCGGAGCACAGAGGCAGGCCTTCCGGCCAGTCAATCTCCGAACCCGGCAGTCTCTGTTGCGGCGATCTCAACTTCTAATCTGGCCCACACCTGCACCCCCCCACCCCCCGCCACCCACCCCAGGACTCAAAACCAGAACTGTGGGTGGCCATTTTTAAAGGTCGAGTTCACAGAGCTGGGAATTCTACTCCCCTTGCACACCCGACCTGGGAGCAAAAATCTGGGCCTTATTGTTTGAAAACTTTTAATTGGGGTGCAATACAAACCTAATTTGAATGGATAATTTTCAAACCCATTATGCCCTGAATACCCTCTATAGCCCATTATTACAAAGGTTAAATTGAGATGTTATCAAAACAAAGAAACATGATGTGAGTTTTCAATTAAGATTTTGATCAATAGCAGCACTTTATAAATGCAGATGTTTCCTGGTAAAAGGCATACTTTTTACTGAAAGTGAATGGGATTTTTCACAACCATATCCACCTAGTGAGAAATGGGAAGCATGAATTGTTATCAAATGAAATTGTGGCTCAAATTTTCCTGGGGTCTTGCAACATTATAATGACACATTTACATCATAGGGACTCTATTCAAGCTGCAAAAGGAAGAGCAAATTATAATGAGAGTGACTTGTGCAATTAATTGTGGCATTCCAAATTTTCCTGGGATACTTATGCTGCTTTGACATTATTTTCACCAAAAACAGTTAGAAGATAACTATCAAAGCTCTGTCCCCAATAAAATTAATGGTGACCACCATTTTCTTGCATTCAAGCCAATTTTCATGCAGCTGTCGCTTATTTCTGGTGACCTGGTGGTGGTCTGATTTATTGCTCCAAGGTCAGTTTTAAACTCCTAGTTGTTAAAAATCTATTACTGTGGCAAAGCTTAAACAATTCAATCTTTGAGACTCCACTTCCTGCACCTGGAATTTTCAGTTTTAATGTTTCCACATTATATATGCACAGTTAATTTATGAGATTCTTTTCAGAATTTGAACAGCCTCTTCTTTGTTTTCCCACTGTGCTGAACCTCACACAATCCACTAACATAACAAACATATCCCTTCCAATAATCGTACTTTGCTTTTTAATCACTATTGTTTCAATCAATTATGAGGAAATTTATGTACATAAACCTCGAGAACATTGAAAGCTGAGGAATGTCAGAATGCCATAATGCAAGGTTTTACTGACAATAAACATTTGCAATCTTCAGGCTCATTCAAGCCACAGTAGTTATCAGAACTTTTCAGTTAGTTAACAATTCAAGGTTAGTTTGTGTGGCTCATTTTATGTTCTTGTGCTCCACGAAAGTAAAAGTCAATGGCCCACATTTTGTGGTCAACTGTGAAGGAATAGTGCTAGCTGCTCATTATGCTTACAGCTGCTCACAGGCTTTCTGCAGGCTTTTGAGCGACAACGTACAGTTCCCAGAGATCATTTCCAACATGGTGCCTTCAACAGGGGAAGTGGACCCATGTGTGAGCATGGCAAGCAACAGTTTGGCTCTTCCGCCAATCATTTGAGGAATCCTTAATGTGCCTTGCAGAGTTTGAGCCAAGAAATAAAAAATAGAATATTCAATTATTTGTTAAAGCAAAATAAAGAGGGAAATAAATGTGGGATTAAGACAGATAAACAAGATTGAAAATAGCACATTTAAAAAAATCTTTAACAATAATTAAACTCTGAAGGAGTGAGACTCCACGTTGGTAAAATTAGATTTTCAGTGCCAGAGAGATTGTGTCTAAGTAATTCACATACATCTAAATGCACCAGCCCTAAATTTTCTGGTGTGTTTGGTGGGTAAGTACAGAAACCTCATGTCCATATGTGTAATCTGATGCCATGTCCATAAGATATAGTTTGGCAAAGCTTGTGAAGGAGCAGGGAAAATTGGAAATCAACTTCTTGATTTCCACATTTAACAGCGCATGTGCAAACTTCAGAAGTTGCTGTCTGATATACTCCATGATAGCAATAAGTATCAATAGCCTCACCTTTATTATTATTGCAAAATCAAGGTCATAAATTATTTATATTTTATCGTGAAACAGTTGAATTTAAGAAGATATTTTACAAATGCCAAGTTCGCAAGATTATTAATTTTAAACCATTTCTTTATCTTAAGGTAAAATGGAGTAGAGAGTCATGTGATCTGTTATGAACTCTGTTTAGGAATAAGCCAGGTGGATAGTGGGCCCAAGTTAAGAGGTACTAAGAGCAAGGTGCAAAATGTTCACACCTGAAACAAAGGCAAGAGCAACTGGGGCTGTCTGTGGGTGGACTTTCTGTCTCTGAATTGTCGGACAGAAAGAGAGAGTACAGGTTTGAAAGAGAGACAAAGTTCTGCAGCTAGTATGGGCAGCTGAAAGGGGAGTATGACCTTTCTGTGGACTATCAGGCAGAATGCGATAGAGAAGATGGTCTCTGGTTGAAGAGACTCATTCCGTGGCAATCTAAGGAATCTGGACGATTCCCCCTGGTGAAGATAGGGGTTGGGGGAGTAGGGGGAAAGACCCCAGTGTGGGCCTTACTCCTAGTATTTGATTCAGGACTTCTCTGAAAATTGAGAAAAGTGTCTTTTGGCAGTCACTTGATGTGATGACTCAGTGAAATGGGGAAGCAAACCCATTGGAAGCTGGGAGTGATGTGGAACTGGTTCCTGTAAAAACTACAATTCTCCAGAGAGCAGGCACTGAAGTATAACTGGCGTGGAGTTTTCAGCCATGTTAAAAGTTAAAGGGGGATATCTTTTCAGTAGTTTAGTGTATTAGTTGCCTACTAAATGCTGTTTAGTTGGTGTTAATTTTAATTCGTATTAAAGTGTGAAATCTTGTCATATGATCCTTTGAGTCAGTCACTGAAAGTCCAAATCTCTTTTTATAAGTTATTGGTCAGTATGGGGATAGTAACAATACATTTCCACTTGCTTGAACCTTCCCAGGGCTCTGGATGGTATATGTAGTGTACTTTAGCTCTTAGATCAGTGCTGAGAGCCAGATTCACCACTATGCTAATTAGAAAATCCAGAAAAATTTGGAGCCAAATACTATGGTTACAAGAGCAAGTCAGAGGCTGGGAATTCTGCAGCAAGTAACTCACCTCCTGACTCCCCAAAGCCTGTTCACCATCCACGAGGCACAAGTCAGGATTGTGATGGAATACTCTCAACTTACCTGGATGAGTGGAGCTTTAACAACACTCAAGAACCTCAACACCATCCAGGACGAAGCAGCCCACTAATTGGCACCCCTTCCACAAACATTCACTCCCTCCACCACCGACGAACTGTGGCAGCATTTACAAGATGCACTGTAGGAACTCAAGGCTCCTTATGCAGGACCTTCCAAACCCACAATCACTACCAACTATAAGGACGAGTGCAGCAGACACATGGGAACACCACCCCTTGGAAGTTCCCCTCCAAGCCACTCACCATCCTGCCTTGGAAATATATCGCTGTTCCTTCACTGTTGCTGGGTCAAAATCCTGGAACTCCCTCCCTAACAGCACTATGGGTGTACCTACAGTACATGGACTGCAGTGGTTCAAGAAGGCAGCTCACCACCACCTTCTCAAGGGCAATTAGGGATGGGTAATAAATGCTGGCCTAGCCAACAATGCCCACATCCCGTATATGAATAAATAAAACACAACATTGAGATCAGTTTTGCTAGATCACGAGATTTACGGTGTACACCGCCAGTCTCACCATTGCAGGAATGCTTGGGCCATCAACACCCTGTACTAAGGTGTGGAGTAAAAGAGTAGTTCCAAATTGCTGAGTAAACTTTGAGATTGTTGATTAGTTTCCACTGATGTACAGAAAATATATTCCACGCTTTGTAAACTGCTGTTGTCTAGTAACAATTCAAAAATATTTTAATTGTAATCATAAATTATAACCTTTCTATTGTAGAAAGATAACTTGTAGTTTTTATTGGAGCACTGTAATAATTGCACGTTATTAAAATTCAAGAAGGATTTACCAAAAGTTCATGTAATTCATTCTAATTTGTAAAGATGATTTGCTGCTTCAGATTACATGACAAACATGAATCCCAGTCTTTAACATTTTTATTTTACAGTTTCAAATCACAGTTTTGCTTTTTTGTCTTCCAGTATTGGACATCACTGTACATTAGTCCTTAAAAATCATGAGGTTAGTGAGAATGGCTCACAACAAAAAAGTGACACAACCCACGGAACACTCCCTCTTATTTAGCTTTTAATTCAAATTGCTTCAGGCAAGTGACCTTAGAGTGGAAAGGCTGAAGTAATGTAGGGTTAATGCTGAACAACAGTCTTACAAGTATTATATAAACATTAAAGGATTTATTATAGGACCAAAATGTTTCCTGTAATCTGCTGAAGACTGTAGAGGAATTAAATCAATGCTCACACACTGAATCCTTAAATAATACAAATCAAACTTAACCTTTCTGAAATCTCTCACACAACTCTTCAAATTTCACACAGCCTTGCAATCTCCCTTTTTTTAACTGAACAATACTTAACTTCATGGCCTAACAAATCAATGGTGCTTTGTTCTTCATGTGCGATCAGATTTCTATATCCATATATTTTCTATAAGAAATTGATTTATTGTCACAATATAAAGAATTAAGAAAAACGTGAAAATTTTGATACAATCATGCTGCATTCACATGGAGCATCAACTTTGTGCTCTGATAAGAACGGTTTAATGCAAAGAAACATCTACTTGTTCATTCATCCAAGTATTGGCTTGGCTCAGGTAGCCCTCTTACCTTGAGTCAGAAGATTTTGGTTTAAGCCCTACTGTACCAGGCTACTTGAACTAGGCTGACACTCAGGGGTACTGAATGTGTGTTTCATTCTTGGAGGTTTTTGTCTTTTGAATGAAATGTTAAACTAAGCCATATCTTCCTCTTCAGATAGACAAACAGAAGTCCTTTGGCACCAATCGAAGAGCATGGAGTTCTCTTGCTGCCCTGGCCAACATTTATCTCAAAATCAATCCCTAAAAACTCATTCATCTCAATGCTCTTTGTTGGGGGCTGCAGATTCTATTAAGTAACAACAATAAGCACACTTCCAAAGTAATTGACTGGCTGTGAAGCTCTTTGAAATGTCCTTAGGATGTGGAAGGTGCTGTAAAAATGCAGATTCTTTCTTTACCGTTCTTTCTCTCCTTTTGTTTCTTTGCTGCTCCATCCCTCAAGGTCCACACTCATAATGAACTATAGTTCAATGCTTCTCCACCCAAAAGGATTCGGCAAGAACCAGTACAGTTAAACTCTTCACCATGATTTGTGTGAGAGATTCTACGCTGAATCCAATCCTCTTCTCACCTGACATTTACAGAAGCACTTTTAATTGGACAGGTCACTAAATGGCCAGCTCAGACTGACTTCTTTCCCCCTCCTCACATCAGCCCAGTCCTGAGGCATTCAGGTTGCTTTCAATGCCCATAACTACCTGGGCAGATAAACGGGTCCAGTCTTCTGACATTTTTTCAGTTTTGTGCTATGTGCAGAAAAATTGAGATGCACTGGGGAAGAGCACAGAAAACACATTGTGGGAGGGCAGATACATTTCTGTTGGGATTCTCCCACCATAACTTTAATGGAAGATCAGAGGGAACCCCAGTGGCAGCGTCAATGGTCATTTGTGCTGTTCTCACTGGGGTTTGCATCAATCTTCTGTTGGAGTTATGGTGGGACATTGCAAGAGAGTCTATAGAAAATATAAGCTGTGCTGGAGAAGGGGAAAGTTTGTGTGGATCTAATAGCATGAACAGTAAACTAGACAATAGTGTCGGGTAGATGTAGTGGTTATGCTGCTGGACTAGCAACCCGAAGCTAGAGTTCCCACTGGGCCAAGTTCTGAAATTGAATTCAATAAGCGACCATGAAAGCTGCTAGACTGACATAAAAAAAACACAATTAATTTATTAATGCCCTTCTGGGAAAGGGACATAGCCTGCATATGACACCAGTTCCATAACATGTGGATGACTCTTCATAGTCTCTAAAGTGGGCCAGCCACTCATTGTACAACAGCTGCTACAAAAGAAAGCGTCTTCTACTGAGTAACAAGTCCCCCAGGATTACTGTGCTTTAAGTTCCAATAAATGTCGCTTTCCCAGTTCTGGCAACATCTTGCGAACAAATGTATAAGAGAATCCTGGAAGCAGTACCAATACGCAGCATCAGATAATCCTTATGTTTATTAACTTTAACATATTATATTCTCAGCTGTGGTTAATTTAATGTTTTATATTATTCCACTTGTGCTACGATTTGGCATCACTTGGTATGTAACACCTGATTTGAGCAAAGAAGCAGGCATTTTTAAAAATTTCACAGCTAAGCCCTTATGGTCTAGAAATAGATTTACACATTCCTTTAGGTGACTTTGTATTTACAAGTAATTGAGAGTATGCCACTTTGATCTGTACCCACTTTTGATTTGTGCATGGTTTTACCAGCTTTAATTGTGGTCGGTGCAAATTGAAACAGTTACATGGTGCACATGTTAACAGTGTGCACATGTAGGATTCATTGTTGTGGTGTGTACCATTTTATGCAGCGTTTTAACCACAATTTATATCCAAAGGAAGAAAACAATAGCTCCCTAGTGGCTCGGCTAGTCAATGTTTTGATTAGCTGAGCTGCATAGGCAAGAAAGGAACAAGGTTTGACCTGGGTTTGTACTAGTTTAGCTATCAGGGCAGTGGTAGGGGGCCTATGTTTAGCCTTCTGAAAAGAGGACATTTGTCAGAGTTGGAGTTCCTTAGTGCTCTCAAGTGACCCCTGCTGGATTGGGTGAGAACTGTATTGGCCTCAGTTGCGACAACCCCTGTGGTCAAATCGTCTGGTGATATTCACTGTCCAGATTTACCTAGGAAGATGGCTGAATGAGCTGGATGAGAGGAAACAGAAACTGTGGAACAAAGGAGTTAATGGAGTTAGGGCACAAGACACAGGAGAGGGAAAGGACAGATGTCAACATCTAGAAAATGAACATAAGCCAAACTTACAGATCCAGAAAAACTGACAACTCAAGATAAGCACTAATTATAAGCCTGTATTGTGTGAAAATAAGTAGTTACATGGGCTTCTATTTTAACCTGTAAGTATGTCCAACATTCCTTCACTTGTATTGGAGAGAAAAAAATCTGTAAGTACATGAAAGCCTAAAAGCGGTAGTAGCATAATCGTTGGTGCATTTCTGGGGATCATGGGATATGTTATACAGTAAATGTCAATGGTGTTATTTTTTAAAAACATTGTGTGATTCTGTCGTTATATTAAAAAATGAACTTTATCGAATGGATGATAAACTACTTAATCTCAGATGATTCCAATCAAAAACTAGGACCACCCCGACCTTATTCATTGAGTTCCAGTATGCTGAGGATACTACAGTAAGTGCTGGAAACAGATTTCCAGAGAATCGCTGATGTATTTATTGGGGAATACGAGGGGATGGAACTTGCGCTCAACATTCAGAAGACCAAAGTCCTCCATCAGCCAGCTCCAAATGCACATTCCCCATTGATTAGGATTCATGATGAGTGTCTGGAAAATGTGGAACACTTCCAGTACCTTGGAAGTTATCTTTTACAGAAGGCTGATATTGATGAAGAAATCCAGCATCACCTGAAATCTGCTGGTGCAACCTTTGGTCACCTGAGGAAGCAAGTGTTTGAATATTGCAACATCAAAATTGAAACCAAGTTCATGGTCTACCATGCGGCCATGATCCATTCCTTACCGTACAGGGCTGAAACATGGACAACATATAGGAGGCACCTCAACACGCTGGAGTCCATACCATCAATGCTGTCTGTGGAAGATATTAAGTGGGAGGACAGATGCATCAACATCAGTGTTCTCTCACAAGCAGGCACTACAAGCATCAAGGCTATGATCATCCACTATGTTGTGTTGCTTTGTTGTGTTGGTTGTTTAATTCGGATGTCAGATACCAGGCTCCCGAAGCAGGTCGTCTTCTCCCAGCTTAGTCAGGGCAGACATACCAGAGGAGGACAGAAGAAGTGCTTCAAGCATGTGCTGAAAGAAATGCAACATTGACATCAAATCCTGGGAGACTATCACCTTGTATGGAACCAGTGACTGCAGAGTCTGTGGGAAGGATCCCAGCGTTTTTGAGATCCAAGAATGACAAAATGAAGAGAAAAATGGGAGAGCAGCAAAATGGACACGCCATGACCTGAGCTGATAATACACCACCAGACATCTCACATGACCACAAATGCGCAACATACAGATCCCAAATCGGCCGCATCAGCCATCTTCAAACTCATGGAAGACAATGATTCTCACTAGCGAGGGATAGTCATTAATTAAAAAAGGAAAAGCCTGAGTGACATTTGGATTTTAAATAGGCCAACCAGACCATCATTTTACACAAAATTTACGTCATCAATGCTAACAACAGCAACAGAATAACTGTTCGCAAAAAAGTTGAGGGCTTCAAGGTGATGCATGCAGAAAGGAAATGGGAGGAAGTCTATAGTTTCTGTGTTTGAACTTTTTAAGTAGCTTACTGACCTTTTCCAATAGGCAATACCATAGGCACTTGGACTAACTTGCCATTGGACTTTGAGTCTACTATTAATCAATGTGCCCTTGCCAATAAGAACGAATTTGTTAAATGTGAATTTGTGGATGCAGTAAAATTCTATACAGCTGATGCTTTCTTTTTAGTTTCTCTGGAATGTGGCAGGCAGCCACCAACAAGTCTGCCATGCATTATTGTATCTGTCATTAGTCATATTACTGCTGTACTGGTCAATTGAGCAAATCATTACATCTGTTTTCCAATGACCCAGGATCAGGAAGAGCAAATACAAGGTAATTTTTATAATGAGACTGCTTTCCTCAGGGTCATGGTGCAACTGAGTGGCTTTCACTAAATTGAATTCCTGACCATAAAGATTTCACGCCACAAACATGCATGTAGATTGTAATGCTAAGAATATTACATAATATATTTTGTTCCTTGCTTTAGGCTTTGTTTTCATTTAATCATTTACAATTGAGAGGAGATGTGAGACAGAGCTAAGTCTTCAGATGATGATAGCTGGGTAACAGTAATTATTGACCAGAACACAAAAGAAGCATTTGATTTTTGGTATGATGATGCAAAAGGGAACTTGTGCACATCAATATCCTAAAAAACAGCAACTGGGATGAGTACCCATCTAAATGTTATTTGTGATGTAGTTTGAATGAGACACTTTGGCCAGAATACTCAGAGAAATCCCTGATCTTTGAATGTAACATGGACTTGAACAGGCAAATAGGACGTTGGTTTTATCCATTACATGTTTAGAAAGAAATAGTAAGACTCTAGACAAAAGAACAGAGAACATCTAATGACTTGAGATTCTCTGGGAAGATCTAAAGCCATTAAAACTGAAGTAATTAAGAAGCATTTTAAGTAAAGGTAAGTATTACAAATCTATACTCATGCTTAAAAAAAACCTACTATTATTGTTCCATATTTATCAGCAGTTCATAACTTTTCTGTTCTCAAAGACAACTTTCCATGTCTGGTTTTATTCAGGTAGCAATGGCGTGCACATTTTCCCAAGGAGTTTCTCATTATTTTATAATTGCTGTACCCTGGGTGAATGTATTCTTGCTTTAAGCAAATACTTTGGAAGTTACTCCAAAAAAAAACAAAGGATGACTGGTGCTTATTCATTTGCCATCTAAATGAGCTTTCTATTTTTCAGTCTGGGTTCTGTCTTTGGATTTAGGATATCAAACTCTCATGAAATGATGTTCGTCATTGTGCTAGCAGCAGTTTATGTGAAATTTTCTTTTGAGTTTGCCTCGAAAAGACAAGCTGCAACATTTTTTAACATGTAAAAAAAATCAAACTTAATTCTTTTGATGGGCTACATGTGTTTAATATCATATTGTATTTACTGAAATCATGTAGCCAGAGTTTCTTGATGAATTCTTCTCATTTAAGTTGCAGTGCAGTTCCCTGGGCATGTTCTATATCCCTTCTTAAATGTATGCACTGTGTTAGCTATCCACGAATCTTCCAGCACTTCACCTTTCTCTAATGAATTATGAAATACTTGTAATAAGAACATAAGGAATAAGACAGGAGTAGGCCATTTGGCCCTTTGAGCCTTCTATGCCATTCAATAATATCATGGCTAATCATCTGCTTCCATTCCACTTAACCCTAACCTTAATCACATTTTCCTTAATTCGCTTAGTACCCAAAAATCTATTGATTTCTGTCTTGCATCTACTTAACTACTGAGCATCCACAATGCTCTGGGTAGAGAGTTGCAAAGGCTCACAACCCTTTGCGTGAAGAAATTCCTTCTCATCTCAGTTTTAAATGGCCATTTAATTTATTCCGAGACTGTGCCCCTGTGTTCTAGATCCTACAGTCAAAGGAAACCTTTTTTCAGCATCAACCCTGATAAGCCCTTTAAGAATTTTATATGGTTCATTTAGATCGCCTCTCATTCTTCTAAACTTCGGGGAATATAGGCCTAAGTCTTCTCATTTTCTCCACACAGGACAATGTCCTAATATCAGGAACCAGTCCTTTCATAAGGAAACAAAAGCTATGCACGGTAGTCCAGATGTGGCCTCACCAATGCCCCTTATAATTGTAGTAAGACAGCTTTACATTTATACTTCAACCCCTTTGGAACAAATGCTCACATGCCATTTTCCTTTTTAATTGCTTGTTGTACCTGTCTATTTCTGTGATTCATGTGCAAGGACATCCAGCTCCTTCTGAATGTTAATATTTCCCAGTCTCTCACCATTCAAAAAAATTCTGTTTTTTAAATTTTCTTACCAAAACGTATAACTTCACATTCTGTCACATTGTATTCCACTTGTCATGTTCTTGCCCACACACCCAACATGTCTATATCCCTCTGCAGTTTCATTGCGTGCTCTTCACTGCTTACTTTCCCTTCTAATTTGGTATCATCAGAAAAAGTGCATACGCTGCAGTCTATCCCCTCATCTAAATCATTAGTGTAGATCATAAATAGTTGAGGCCCAAGTACTGATCCTTGCAGTATCCTGCTAGTTACAGCCTCCCAACCCGAAAATAACCCATTTATACCTACTCTCTGTTTTCTGTCTATCAACTGCTCCTTAATCCATGCCAATTTATTATCCACAATCTCATGAGCCCTAATTTTGTGTTGTAACCTCTTGTGTAGCACCTTTTTGAATGCATTTTGAAAATCAAAATATACTACATTTATTGGTTCCCTCATTCATCTTAACTAGCAGATTTTTTAAAAAATTCATTGGATGGGGCATCGCTGGCTAGGTCAGCTTTTAGTACCCATCCCTAATTGCCCTTGAGAACTAAGTGGCTTGCTAGGCCATTTAAGAGACAACCACATTGCTGTGTCACATGTAGGCCAAACCAGGTAAGGGCGGCAGGTTTCCTTCCCTAAAGGACATTAGTGAACCAGATGAGTTTTTCCAACAATTGACAACGGCCATCATTTGATTGTTTTTTATTGAATTCAAATTTCACCATCTGCTGTGGTGGGATTTGAGCCCAGGCCCCCAGAGCATTACCCTGGGTCTCTGGACTATGACTATACCAGTATGGCACCGCCTCTCCCCTGATTTGTCAAACATGAATTTTCTTTCAGAAATCTGCATTGACTTTGCTGAATCATATGATTTCTGTTACTAAGTTCCTAATAATTAAAGACCTTGTGTTTTGCCTACTACCGATGTTGGGCTTTCTGGCCTATAATTCCCTATTTTCTCTTTTCTTCCTTTCTTAAATGTGGGGATTATGTTTGAACCCTTCCAATCCTTGGAAACCATTCTAGAATCTAAAGAATTCTGGAAGGTTAAGGCCAATGCATCTACGATCACTGCAGCTAATTGAAAACCTTAGGATACAGGTCTTCAGGTCCAGGGGATTTGTCACCACTTAGACCCATTAATTTCTCCCAATTCTCACTAGATCCTTGGTTCCCCATTATATTATAGAATGTTTTGTGTCTTCTACCATGAAGACAGATGCAAAGCATTTGTTTAATGTCTCCGCCACTTCCTTGTTCCCCATTATAATTTCACCTGTTTCTGCCTCTTAGTGGGCCCATTTTTTCTTTCACTAATCCCTTTCTATTTGCAAACCTATAAAGATGTTTACAATCTATTTTTAATTCTCTTTTCATGGGTGGGATTTTCCATGCCCGCTGGCATCGGGTGTATCTGGTGGTGTGAGCGGACAAAGAAAAATTCTAAGGGGAGGACCCACCATCCATGGTTAACTAGAGATGTTAAGGAAAGCATCAAAGTTAAGGAAAAAGCATACAACTCTGCAAAGATGAGTGGCAGGATAGATGATTGGATAGAATATAAAGAACGGCAGAGAATAACTAAAAGGTTAATCAGGAGAAAGAAATTAGAGTATGAGAGGAAACTGGATAGCAAGAGTTTCTACAGGTACTTAAAAAAGAAAAGAGTAAGTAAAGTGAGTGTTGGTCCTCTAGAGAGTGACAGTGGGGAGTTAATAGTAGATAATAAGGAAATGGCGGAAGATATAAACAAATATTTTGCTTCTGTGTTCACTGTAGAGGATACAAAATACTCGTATCCAGTGACATCTGCAAATCAGGGGGTGAATGGGAGAAAGGAACTTGGTGAAATTGAAATCACTAGGGAAATGGTACTGAGCAAATTGATGGAGCTGCAGGTTGGCAAGTCTCCGAGTCCCGATGGACCACATCCTAGGGTCTTAAAAGAGGCGGCTAATGAGGTAGTCGATGCACTGGTGTTAATTTTCCAAAATTCGCTAGATTCTGGAAAAGCTCCATCAGACAGGAAAGTAGCAAATATAACCCCTCTATTCAAGAAGGGAGAGAGGCAGAAAACAGGAAACTATAGGTCAGTTAGCTTGACGTCTGTCGTGGGGAAGTTATTTGAATCAATCCTTAAGGAGGTTACAGCTGAGCACTTAGAAGAGTTCAAGGCAATTGGTAAGAGTCAGCATGGTTTTCTGAAAGTAAAATCATGTTTAACTAACTTATTGGAGTTTTTTGAAAGAGTAACATGCGCAGTGGATAAAGGGGAGTCTGTAGTGGTACTGTACTTGGATTTCCAGAAGACATTTGATAAGGAGCCACATCAAAGATTATTATGGAAAATAAAAGCGCATGGTGTAGGGGGTAACATATTAGCATGGATAGAAGATTGGCTGGCTGGCAGAAAGCAGAGAGTATGCATAAATGGGTCTTTCTCTGATTGGCAGGATGTGACGAGTGGCGTCCCACAGGGGTCTGTACTGGGACCTCAACTTTTTACGATTTACATTAATGACTTAGATGAGGGGAGTGAAGACACGGTAGCTAAATTTGCAGATGACACAAAGATAGGTAGGAAAGTATGTTGTGAAGAGAACATGAGGAGGTTGCAGATGGATATAGATAGGTTGAGTGAGTGGGCAAAGATCTGGCAAATGGAGTTTAATGTGGGAAAGTGTGTAGTTGTTCACTTTGGCAGGGAGAACAAAAAAGCAGAGTGCTACTTAAGTGGAGAACGGCTGCATAATTCCGAGGTGCAGAGGGATCTAGGTGTTCTAGCACAGGAGTCACAAAAAGTTAGTATGCAGGTACAGCAAGTAATTAAGAAGGTTAATGGAATTCTATCCTTTATTACGAGAGGGATTGAACATAACAGTAACAATGTTATGCTTCAGTTATGCAGAGCATTGGTGAGACCGTATCTCAAATACTCTGTGCCGTTTTGGTCTCCTTATTTAAGGAAGGATGTAATTATTAGAGTTTTTTGAAGGAGTAACATGCGCAGTGGATAAAGGGGAGCCTGTAGACATATGGTACTTGGATTTCCAGAAGGCATTTGATAAGGTGCCACATCAAAGATTATTACGGAAAATAAAAGCGCATGGTGTAGTGGGTAATATATTAGCATGGATAGAAGATTGGCTGGCTGGCAGAAAGCCATAGCAGGCTCAAGGGCCTGAATGGCCTACTCTTGTACCTATTTCTTATGTTCTTATAATACGCTGAGAAGGCCAAAAATCAGTTTCACAACATCATGAAATCAGTTTGCGATCATCTGCTCCGTCTGCCAATGGTGAGCTGCGTTGCCCGCCATCGGACGTCGGGAACCTCACTGTAATACATCAACATATCAGTATAAGACCAGCCCGTCAGACTCATCCCCCTGGATCGTCCATCCATGTCAGCAAGAAAACACGCCAGTGGAGAACACATCTTGATAAGTGACATGCAAAAGTCCGGACTTACCGCCAAGGCCTTGCTCAGGTCGGGGACATCCGAGCAGCAGAAGCTGCTGGAGCCCGACAGCGACAGGATTCTGGAGGAAGGTTAGGGCATGCTGGGTGGATTCTCATGGACATGGCTCTGCTGTGAAGCAGCTCATGGAAGTTGGAAAGCCACCATTGATGCTCACAATGGGTGATGGTCGAGGGGGTGGGAGCGGATCAACTGGGAGAGGGAGAGGTGTTAGGGGGTGAGGTTGAGAGGGGGAATGAAGGTGTCGGGGGGGCTAAGGTTGGGAGGGGGAGAATGGAGGTGTCGGGGGTGAGGTTGGGAGGGGAATAAAGGTGTCAGGGGGGTGAGGTTGGGAGGGGGAATGAAGGTGTCGGGGGGGCTAAGGTTGGGAGGGGAATGAAGATGTCAGGGGGGTGAGAGTGGGAAGGGGAGGGAATACAGAGGGAGGAGGGGTCAACGGGAAAAATATGGCAACTGGGGAGGTAGGTGTACAGGAGGGTGTAAGGTGTAAGAGAAGGATTTCGGAGGGGGGAAGGAGTACAGAGAGGGCAAGGAGTCCAGGGGCAGGAAGGAGTGCGGAGAGTGGGGAGTAAGAGTGGAGGAAGAAGTAAGGGTGGAGGAAGGAGTCGGGAAAGGGGAAGGACTAAGGGTGCGGAAGTAATAAGGGTGTCTGAGGGAATCAGGAAGGGGAGTTTCTAAGGGGTGGGGGGGAGCCCAGGGGGGGTGAGAGGACTAAGGTTGGGCGCGAGGGCCTCCAGGGGAGAATGGGTTCTGGTGGGGGGTGGGGGGGGTGGGGTGAGGGGTTCCAAGGTGGGGAAGGGATTCTGGGGGGGATGGGGTTCCGCGGACGAAGGGGTCCAGAGTGGGGTATGTCCAGGTGAATGTGCAAGGGAGGGGTCTGATGGGTCTATGACTGCATCCTGGGGAGCGAACTGAGGGTGGGCGTGGTATGAGGGAATGGGGAGAATGACGGAGGGCAGAGTGTGAGGGTGAGGGTTCAAAGATATTGGTAGGAGGGACGGCGAGGGTGGTGGGTGAGGACTTGGAGGCAGACACAGACCTTGGGGGTAGGAAGGAAGAGGCCAGGAGGTGAATGTGGATGGGGGTGGGATTTTCGGGGAGGAAGTGGACGTGCTACTTCACCTGGACATCCCTGAAGGAAAAGTGTTGTGGCTGGTAGGTCACAGAGGGGAGGTGGAAGGTGATGCCAGTGGGGGTCAAATGTGATAGCGGAAAAGAAATGGGTAACTAGGGGAGAGGAAAAGATGGGGGAGCGCACAAAAAAACCAAACCCAGACCATGTTGTCCAAATTGAAAGTGAAATGACAGTTGTGGTGGGTGAGATCAGGTTCCACATGAGACTGGGTGGAGATGCAGGTCAGCTCAGATGGACAATTGAAAACGAACCTGGCAGGCAGCATTGAAAATGCTCAGGACATTGAGGTGAGTGTGATACGTGAAGGATCCATGTGCGTGGGACAATGCTTGCACGAGGCTCCGAAAGGCCCTGCCACACACACACATTCTCCTTCCAGAATCACCCGTGGGCCAGCTGCTCCCTCTGTGGTGACGGAAGATGAGGTTGAGGGGGTCACAGGCAAAGGGGACTCGGAGGGAGTGGACAGCCTCTGAGAATCCTGAGTGGGTGACCCAGCGGTGTCCAGCTGCTGCTCCTCCTCCCCTGGGGTGCCCGGAGGCCCCGGCCTAACTTCTTGAGGAGAAGGAGCACCTGGAGGGACATCGAGGTGCCCCTTTTCCCTCTCTCGTTGCCATTGCAGGAACTCACCCATGGCTCCTGCGATGGAGTGCAGGTCTGGATGCATCTCCGCGTTCTGCTGGACCGGGGTCTCCATGGCGTCCGCCATCCTCCCCATGGAGATATCCATATGCGCATATATGGGAACCGCTTCATCGGAGACCAGGCGGACTCACTCCCCCGACTCGCATGCCTCTCTGCTGAGGGCTTCCAACAGATACGTGTGATGTTCCCCCGCCTTTTGCTGACCCTCCAGGATGAGCTCGAAGGCCAAATTTAGAGACTCATCATCTGACTCGGACCTCACAGATGCCTCTTCCCCAGCAGTCCTCCGAGTGCCAGGCAGCTCGGCCGAACCTGCCTCCTCCTGCTGTGAACATGTCTGTGTGGTGACCGTGATATTGTGAACCCAAGACTGCTCTAGATGTACCAAGGTGTGTGTCTCTGCGCTGGTGGAGGGTGTGGGTAAGCACTGTGAGGGGTCTTCCAGGGTGCTTATTTACAGCTCTTCAATGGAGGAGGTGTCCTCTTGGCTGGAGGTGAGGATGTGGATGGAGCTGAGGGATTGGCTGGTTGAGGGTGTCGGTTGCTTGGCAGAGCTCCCTGTGAACCAAAGTAGAGATAATTAGTGCATGGCAGCAGAGTCAAAAGCATGAGAGAGAGCACTCACAGTTGCATTGAGAGAGGGATGATGTGGTGCAGGATCCTCGCAAGAGTGCTTGCCGCTGACATCACTGTCACTGCAGGCACAGTTTACATCCTCACTAGTCAGCACGATGGCACACTCCTCAAAGTGAGTGAGAGGCCTAATATGGGCCACTCCATCTCCAGTCTGGGACCTCTCCCTGCTGCTGTGAGCTAGCTTCTCCTGCATGAAAACAGATGGGCAGAGTGTGAGCAGGACATATTGCACTGTGTGGAATGTTTGTGTGGTGAGTGAAGCCATGGACGGGATGAGGACGCGAACTCCAGAGGATATGAGCCTGATGGAGGTGTGAGGGTGTGTGTGTGAGTTAGTGGTGTTGTCCCTTGAGGTGTGAGATCCCTGTGGATGCATGACAGGTTTGAGAGTGTGAGAGTTGAGAGCGATGAGAAGAGTGAGTTACCCTGGTGGAACGGATGAGGCCATTTATCCGGTAGCAACACTGGGTAACTGTCTTCTTTTGCAGGGCATTGGTGCTGACCACCACTGCCTCCGCCTCCCAAGCCAGTTTAGTGAGGTTGCTGCCCATCCTGCGGCGAGAGCAGGGGTAGAGGACGTCACGGCGAGCCTCCACTGTGCGCAAAAGGTGCTCGAGGGACGCGTCATTGAACCTGGGGGCTGCAGTCTTTTTGCCTTTCAGGACCACGTTTTCTTTGCAGCAGTTGTGGGCTGGAAGCACTGAGATGTGTGCATGTGTCTGGACTTTAAATATGGCGCCCAGTGTGCTGAAGCGGCGAGGTGATGGCATGGTGGGTGAATGAGAGCCCACCCGCCATGGAAACGGCATCTTTCCTGGGAACATATAATTGATGTGGCAGGTTTGGGATGATATGACGTGAAAAGCCGTCATTGCGGCCGCTGGGTAAAATATCGTATTCGCTGCCCGCTACTGCACTTAGTGCAAATCTGGGATGATTCTGCCCCATACCAATTTCTTGGACATCCTTTGCTGAATTCTAAAATCCTCCCATTCCTCTGACTTATTACCCTTTTTGCAATACTATACAGCTCTTGCTTTGATCAAATGCTGAGTCCTGGTCAAAATCCTGGAACTCCCTTCCTAACAGCACTGTGGGTGTACCTACACCACAGGGACTGCAGCAATTCAAGAAGGCAACTCATCACCACCTTCTCAAGGGCAACTAGGGATGGGGAATAAATGCTGGTCTAGTCAGCGATGCCCACATCCCGTAAATTAATTTTAAAAATACTATCTTTAACTCCTCTTGTTAGCCCTGGTTGGACCACTTTTTCAATGGCGGTTTTTGTGCTTTAAAGGAATGTATATTTGTTGCAAATTATGTATTAATTCTTTAAATGCTAACCGTTGCTTGACTACTATCATAACTTTTAATGTAGTTTTCCAACTGACCTCAGGAGGATTCGTCTTTCTGCTTTAGGAACTTTCATTAGTCACTTTTAATGGACCTCTTATTTCATGACCGCAGATCAATTCAAATGGATTAAATCTGGTAGATTCATTAGGAGAACCTTTGGTAGCAAATAGTAAGAAACCTAATTCTTTGGGTATTCATGGGCAATAGGTCTTAATCATGGTTTTGAGAGTCTGATGGTATCTCTCTGAAGCTCCCTGTGTCTGTGGGTGATAGGCGGTAGACTTTAACTGTTTGATACCCAAACTGCTGATCATGTCCTGGAAAATCTTAGACATGAAGTTAGAACCTTGATCAGATTGTATTTCAATTGGTAGGCCATAAAGAGTGAAAAACTGAATTAACTTTTCCACTACCTTAGCTGTAATTGTCCTTAAAGGAATAGCTTCTGGAAATTAGGTTGTCATATATTTGATTGTAAGGATATATTGATATCCTGCTTTTGTTTTGGGTAATGGTCCTGCACAATCTACTAATACTCAACTGAATGTTTCTTCAAAAACTGGTATGGATATTAAAGGTGCTGATCTGATTACATGTTGAGGTTTACCTACCACCTGACACGTATGACACATTTTACAAAATTGCACTACATCCTTATGAAGTCTTGGCCAGGTAAAATGCCTATTTATTGATGCTTGGGTTTTCCTTATTCCTACATGTCCTGCCATAGGGATTTCATGTGCTACTTGCAGTATCTCCTTATGATATTTGGGCGGTACCACTATCTGATGAACAACCAACGATTCCTCATCTGCAGATCTGTGAGGGTGTCTCCGCTCCCTCATCAGAACTCCGTTTTTAATGTAATAGCACTCCAGAACTCCTTCCACCTCAGCTTCAGTGTGAGCTGACTATGCTAACTTGTTTAACTCTGGATCTGCTTTCTGAGCCTCAATTAATGAACACATGCCAAACACTTGCTTTGAATTATCCTAATCCTTAAAGAAGGTTTTGGCTACTCAAACATCTGTTTATGATATTGCTTTGACCTCTGGTGATGGACTTCATTTAGCCATTGCTCTGGTCACAACATACGATGGAAAAATACCAGGAACTTGTTCTATAACTGCTCTGTCTCTTTAGCCTCTCTTGGACTGTCTGTCATTATGCGCAAAATTTCACCCCTGCCAAATCATTCCCCAGGAGTAAATTAGCTGCATCCATGGGTAATCTCTTAACCATTGCTACAACCATTGATCTAGATGACAAATCACATTCAGTAGTGTTTAGTTTGTTCTTGACTTTTAGCAGAATATATTTTTCCTGGACACTGTTGAACACCATTTTAAATGTCTACTTGTTGTTCCATAGTGGCTGTGTCTATATCACCTATCTTTAGGAAGAAAATGTTTGAAATACATAGCAATTGTAAAGGCAGAATTTCAGTTTCAAACCTTTTGTCAGAATTGGAAACTAGACAATAATTGAGTCTTTTATGGACTTTATGGGACAAAACAAAAAGAGGAAGAATAGGTAAAATTCACACGCATGATGCTGTTGTTGTCTGGTGTACTGACTTCTACCTAGCAGAGGCCGAACACCAATTCTCTGACATTTCCTCCTACCTCTCCCGGTCCATGACCCCATCACCAAATGCCAAGCCATTATATTCAGGCCTATCACTGACGTCATCTCCTCTGGAGATCTTCCTTCTAAGGCCTCCTACCTCATAGTTCCATAAACCCATAAACATCCCACTTCTACCTCCTTCATGAAATCTACAAACAGGCTGCCCTGGTAGACCCATTGTTTCAGCCTGTTCCTGCCCCACTGAACTGATTCCTTCCTGTCTCGACTCTATTTCTCCTCCCTTTGTCTAGACTCTTCCCACCTACATCTATGACTCTTCTGGTGCCCTCCACTACTTCAGTTTCCTGGCCCTTGCTGTCTTCTTTTTACCATGGATGTTCAAATCTTTGACTCTTCTATCCCCCACTATGATGGTCTCAGAGCTCTCTGCTTGTTCCTTGAATGGCGATCCAACCAGTCCCCATCCACCACTGCCACCCTCCTCCGCCTGGCTAATCTTGTTCTTACATCAAATAAATTCTCCTTCAATTCCACTCAATTCCTCCAAATAAAAGGTTTTGCTATGCAGCCATGTAGAAACTAGCTATACCTGCCTCTTTTTGGGATATGTCAAATATTCCTTGTTTTGGTTCTGCTCAGGCCCCCTTCTCAACTCTTTTTCCAATACGTTGATGATTGTATCGGTGTTACTTTCTGTCCTCATCCTGAACTGGAAAATTTCTTTGACTTTGCTTCCAATTTCTACCCTTCTCTCAACCTCACCTGGCTCAACACTGCCTCTTCCCTTCCCTCCCTTGCCTTCTCTGTCTCTGTTTCTGACAATCGGTTATCGATCAGTATTCACTATAAACCCCACTAAATCATGCAACTATCTTGACTCCACTTTCTCATACGCTTCTTCCTGCAATACTCCCAGTTTCTCCATCTCCGTCTCATTTGTTCAGGCGATGCAGCTTTCCATGCTTGAGCTTCTGATATATCTTCCTTTCTCCTCAACTGAGGATATGTGATTGATAGTGTCCTCAACATGTGATTGATAGTGTCCTCAACATGCCTGTCCTATTTTGCACAGGTCTGCTCTCACCCATGTCCCTTCCCCCCAGAACCATGATTGGTTTCCCCTTCTTATCACCTTCCTCCCAGCAGCCTCCATATTCAATGGATTACCCTCCGCAATTTCCATTACCGCTAGTGTGATGCCACCACCATACACATCTTCCTCTCCCCTTCTAGCATTCCGAAGGGGCCATTCCCTCTGCAACATGCTGGTCCACTCCTCAGTCATTCCCTCTCTTCCCTATGGCACCTTCTCATGCAAGCGCAGGAGATGCTACACTCTCCTCTTTGTCTCCACCCTTGTCACCATTCAAGGCCTTAAACAGACCTTCCAAGTGAAACAGAAATTTAATTGTACTTCTTTCCATTTAGTATACTGTATTTGTTGCTCACTATGTGGTCTCCTCTCTATTGGGCAGACCAAACGAAGACTAGGTGACCACTTTGTGGAAAACCTCTCTTCGAACTTCTGATCACCTGTCCTTCAATTATTTACCTTGCTTCCACCTGGCCTTTCTGTCCTTGGCCTGCTGCGATGTTCACAAGAAGCTCAACGCAAGCCCAAGGAACAGCACCCCATATTTGACTGGGCGCTTTACAGATTTGGACTCAAGTTGGGCAGAATTTTAAGTGGCTGATTAATGATCACTTAAAGGTCGTTTCCTACCTGGCTTCAATTTTCAGGCTGGTAGGAGGAGCTCATCCAGTGGAGGGGGTGAGTGGGAAGCCCAGAAAGTGACTGTGCTCAGACCTTGGGTAGGAAGGGGATTGCAGCCCTTATAAACGGCCTACTTTTAACTCTGGGCTCCCCCATATACAAGGCCTGTTCCCCATGGGTGTTCCCTCCCCCCTTCCCCAGGCCTCTCTACCAACACCCCTCCCCCAACTTCTGCCCCCCCCCCCCCCCCCCCCCCCCCCACCCCACCCCCCCGTCCCCCAGCCTCACCTCCACTATATGTCCTGAGATACCCACACTTACCCGGTCCTGGACACCCGGGACGTAGACTCTGGGGACTGATTGCAGTACAATCCTGTCTACTGCATCTCCTGGTGCAGCTGACCCTAGAGACTGTTGGCCAAACAGATTGTCTAGCATCTATCTGAGGCAGGACTTCTTCCCAGCTGAGGGGTGGAAGTCCAATTGTGCAATTAATGCAGCCCAGTATCTTTGGTGGTGTGATGGGAAATCCCACCGTTGGAAACCTTCAAAAATCACTTGAATTGATGTGTACTGTAGTCTAAGAGTGGTCGGCATAGTAAGGGTTAATGTGGGACTGGAGAACAGTACTACCCATAGTATGATATATTGAGACACATGACAGTAGACAGGGGATAGAGTTGTATAGAGTCAGAGAGAAGTCAGCATGATGATAGCACTTAATTGGGGCTATACCTTGGAAATATGTATATAGTTGTGTGTTAACAATAAACTGTATTTTCAACCACACTAGCCTCCAGACCTTAGTGATACATCTAACAACCTTACGACATGAACTTCCACTTTTTACTCTCTAATCTCAGTTAAAAGCCTCTGAAAATTTGACAGTTTGTTGAATAAAGTGTAACTAGGTTTGTAATTGGTAAATCAGAATTAGTACTGAACAACCTCTCTGTCCCTTAAAACTAATTTTATACTTGTGGAATGTCACATTTTTCCATTATGATAAAAAAATTCCATAACTTTTTAATATAATAAAATTAATTATTACAAAGTCTGTTTAATATTCCAGGTATATGTCTGAATCTTTATGAGCTGAATTTTCTGCCTGTTGGGCGGGCGGACCCAACCCAATCTCCGGCGGGCGGGGAGCCGATCCCCGCCGAAGAAGCAGGTCCTGCCGCCATTTAATGTGGGCCAATTAAGGCCCATCCAGCGTGACATCCTGCGGGAAACGCTATGCACTCCCTGTGCGGGCAGGGGGGGATTCCCCAAAAGTGAGAGTGCGCTCTTTCGTGCATGTGCACGAAAGAACGCACATTTCCCTGAGGCTAAGTGCAGCCTCAGGGAGATCGCTTACACTTTTAAAAAGATTAAAAATAGAAAAAAAAATTCCCTATCATGTCATCCTCATGTCACATGAGATGGGACATGTTCATAATTTACATAATAACTTTACTGAAATGTTTAAAATGCTGCATGAAACCTCATCCCGCCGGTGGATGAGGTTTCATGTTTTTTCTATTGTCGCCGGGGCTCCTGGCCAACCCGCCAACCTTAAGGTTAGACGGGCAGGTCCTTTAATTGTTTAATTGATCCTGTTAATGGCCTCAATTGGCCATTGACAGGTCGGCAGGCCCGCAGCTGATTTTGCTGTGCCCCCGCCTTCCTGAAAATTTAAATGGGGCGGGATGACGTCGGGGGTTCCTCCTGATGTCATCCCGCGTCATTTTACGCATCGGCGAGTGGGCCCTGCCCCCTGCTCGCCGTCGGCAAAATTCTGCCCTATGTCTCTCTCTGTAAAATGACCAAAAAGTGAAGGATAATCAGTGCATTTTACTTTACTGGTTTACTGTCTGTGAGTATACTTCAATGTGATTGGCCTCTTAGCCTGCTTGATGACATCACTCTTGTTGTGGCTCCCCTTTTGTTTGCCAGAATCAAAGTAACATCAAAGTCTGTGCCCAAGAGGTCACTAGTTGTTTGTGGGCCACTTTCTTTAAGGTCAGTGGCGACTGTTATTATTTTGTCATTGACTGCAAAGTCCGGCTATAATTTAATTAAAATGCTGAAAAGAGGTCAAGAATGATTTGATGATGTATGAAGTTCATCTCAGTTAATTCAAAGGCATTTGAAAAGCTAAAGGAGAGCCGAAAGCAGAAGAAAATGAAGTTGGATGGGATAAACGTCAAAGAAATGGTGAATACTAGGATGATATTGCATTTATATAGATATCTCAAAGCACTTTGAAAACAAAGAACTGAACCAGGCAAGTTGGTCAATAGCTGGATCAAAAAATGGATTTAAAGACAGATTTTAAGAGTAGAGAGGAGGCAGACAAGTTTATGAAGGGAGTTTAAGAGAATATGGCTGTAGCTACTGAAGCCTCTGCCATCAATAGTTGGGGAGAGAAGTAGAGGAGAGGCACAACCTAGAGTAGGAGAACACAAGGCTTATAAAGGTTGCAAATGTAAGCTGAAGCACAGGGCTCTGGATGGAGATGAGGATTTTGATTTTTATTGTGGGATAGATAATCAAGACCTAAAAACCAGCTGTCTAAAATCTGATTATGCAGGAGCTTAGTTGTCCATGAAATGAGGAGTCATTACACTTTAGTTGCCTGTGGGTGTTTTGAGAGATTGTAGACACTGTTTAAATTGATGGTGCTGTTGTTGACAGATGTGTGCTTCCCTTCTGTTGACAGCACTTGCTGGTATCAGATGTCGACCTCTAC
Organism: Cetorhinus maximus; assembly: GCF_964194155.1. NCBI lineage: Eukaryota > Metazoa > Chordata > Chondrichthyes > Lamniformes > Cetorhinidae > Cetorhinus > Cetorhinus maximus. The sequence goes on along the minus strand of NC_135884.1, from coordinate 50,519,019 downwards.
AGGCATGTTGGCATCAAAAACTCAAATTTTGGTTGATCCAATGAACTGCCATTAGTCTCCTATACCTTTCAGGGTGGCTTAGTTAGGGAAGGTGGCAGAGAGAACAGGAAATAGAAGGGCATGCTCCATGAATTTTGTGTGAATCTACTTTCTGTACACCGATCTAAGTGCCTTTAGAGTTCTTGTCTATCAGTCCAGGCAGGATGTGGTAATCCAGTAATGTGTGGTGTGACGATAAGGTAACCACATATTTTTGATGAGACAATCTGTTCTGTCAGTGAGATTTCTAAACTATTCACTGGACACAAACGTTTTGGTTTTTAAGAAAATGTGTTTCCTCCTTCAGAATGTGGAAATGTGTGTTCATGTTTTGAATGAATTTTCAACATTAGCTAAAGATGCAGAACTGAAGTAAAGGAAGAGGTATCATATTGGTGAACTTGATATTATAAACAGGGCACAAAGTGAAGTAGTTGCTGAAGACTAATAATCTCCCTGATTGCAAAGACCACAGGTAGATCTGCGCCATCATCCATTGCTGAATAAGGACATAGGCCAGAATTTTTACCTTGATGGGCGTGCGGGCCCCACCGGCTCGGTGGCGGGTGGGCCGCTGCCATTTTGAGTGGGCGGGCCAATTAAGGCCTGCCCAGCAGCCTGCCAGTCAGGAAGCGCTATGCGCTTCCTGTCCGGGAGTGGGGGGAGGGATTCCCCATCTGTAAAAGTGCGCTCTTTCACGCATGTGCGCGAAAGAGCTCACTGCTCCCTGAGACTAAGTGCTGTCTCAGGGGGATTACTGACAGTATAAAAATCTTTAAAAATAGAAAAATATTAAAATTATTAACATGTCCCCCTCATGTGACAATGTCACACAAGATGGGACTCCTGGCCTGCCCACCAGCCTTAAGGTTGGACGGGCAGGGCAGGGCATTTAACAAGCTTAATTATCCTGTCAATGGCCTTAACTGGCCATTGACAGGTCGGCGGGCGGACAGCTGATTTCGCTGTCCGCCCGCCTTCCTCAATATTTAAATGGACCAGGATGACGTCGGGGGTTCCTCCCAATGTCATTCCGCATCATTTTCCGCTCGGCAAGCGAGACCCGCCCTCAAATTGCCGACGAGAAAATTCTGCCCATAGTTCTGTCCCGAACTCTTCCCCTATCTGCCTATAGATAACCAACATCAGAGATGCATACACAGTCTGTTCAACTACATCAGTAGGTTCTTGAATGTCTGGAATGCCTCCAAGTCTGAGCTTTCACAGTGTTGATTGATGGACGGATCCTTCTTGGGATCAAACCATTAGCACTTGTGCAATTTTTTTCACACAAAAGGCCTATGTAGGAAGTCTGGTAATGTGAATTCTGCATTCTTGCTACAGTAAAAAGCTTAAAGAATTAACATCAGGCTGATTACCCCCAGACTCTAACCCAATTAGAAATGTAATGCTCCATCTGCAAGGATTCAGAATGAAGCTACAAGTATCCGTGTATGTTCATTTTATACAGATAATAATCTGACTAATTTGCATGTCCCTCGATACCTTATATTAACAACTGTTCTTAGAATATCAGATTACATAAGAATATGTGTGGCAACATAGAGGAACATTGTTTTTGATATTTGCAACAGATTGGGTGTAATTTTACGGTGCTCCCAGGAGCAAGGTGGCAGGTGGCGGTGAGCTGCAAAATCGGGAACGATCACAGTGGCACCATGCCTGTTACCTACTCACCTCTGCTGGTATTTTATCAGTGGCAGGGGGACATTGGGAGGCCCACCTGACCTTTGGGCCAATTGAAGCCCTTAAGTGGTCAATTAATAGCCACTTAATGGCCTCATCCTGCCACTACAGGTATTTTGCCAAAGGCAGGAAGTGTCCATGCCATGTGGCAAGGCCACTAGCTGAACCAGGTGCTTAACCTGGCATGCCCCACGTTCTTCCAGCCCCCTGTCCCCCCAAACCCAATCACCCACCTCCCTCACCAGGGCCTGCCAGGCTGTCCCCAGTGGAAGGCCCCAACTTAACTTCTCATCTAGCTCCAACAATGATTGTTGTTGGGGACTATCTGCAGCCCCAGCAGTGGCCATTGCTCCCAATGATGCTACTGGGAATAGAGAGCTGCCAGCTATCTGACTGGCTGGAAGCTCTCAGAGGAGGGACTTCCTTCTGGATGGGGCGGATGTCTTGCCCTGAGCTAATTAATGGCCCGACAGCCATAAAATTGATTTGGACACAATACTCCAGCTGGGACCAAGCTAAGTTTTTATATAGGTTTAGCATGAATTTCTGGCTTTTCTACTCTATTTCTATTTACAAATCTCAGGAACTCATATGCTTTATTAATTGTGTTATTAACCTGCCCTGCTGCCTTCAAAGATTTGTGCACAAATACTTCAGCACTACCAGATAACAAGGAAGGTGAAGGAAATAGAGAAATTAATTTAAATATATTCTAACTGGAGGAAGTCATTTTGGATATTCAGTCATGTGACTTTCTCTGGATAAGGTGAACAAGCATGCCACCTGACTCAGAGCAAGAAAATTTATCCATACTGAAATTCAATGTAACTAATTGTCCTAAGGTGCTTCATAGCAGAGAGCAGATACCAAGGAGTTGGTCGAAGAGTTGAAGAGATTATGAGGAAACTTTTAAAGAGATGTAGTAAAGTGTAGTCATTTAGGAAGAGAATTTGAAGGAACTGTGTGTAGGCCTGATGTATGAGGGCTTACTGATGGTGAAGTTAAGAACATTAATGCACCAGAGCAAAGTGGGGTGCAGAACAGGAGAAAGTGGACATGTAGCATTGACCAAAGCTATGGATGGATTTGCAAATGAGGACAAAGGTTTTGAAGAGGAAATACTGAGGAATGGGAAATAGTGGAGTCAAGAGGAGATGATAGGTCAGTCAGACTTATTTTTTTTATAAAATATGATGATTCAGAAGATTGGAGATCAGGAGATTAGCAACAAGATAATTTGGGTTTGGAGGGCGATATGAATGAGAGTTAATTCTCAGTGTAGCTAAAGTAGGGATAAAAGTAAATCAGGGTGTGGAGTCTTAATAATGGTCTAGATATGAAGATTGCATGTTTGCTCAGGATCAAACAGGGATTTTTCCATCCTGCCCACAACAATGCCCGCCACTGGTGGGACCTGGAAATCGTGCCCACTGAGTGGATCCATAAAATCATACAGCACAGAAGGAGGCCATTATTCTTTGAAACAGCAATCCAATTGGTTCCACTCCCTACTCTTCCCCATGAGCCTGCAGATTTCTCATTTTCAGCTAGATATCAATTCCTTTTTGAAAGTTACTACTGAATCTATATCCTCCATCTTTCCAGACAGTGCATTCCACATTGCAACAATGCATAGTTTAATTAAAAAAAAAGAAAAAAAAATCCCACTCCACCACTGCCTCCCCTCCCCCCCAATCTTTGCCAATTATCTTTATTTTGTGTCCTCTGGTTACAAATCCTGTCTGTGGAAAATTTTCTTCTTGTCAATGCTTCTGTATCCAGTGTTATCAACACCCTTTTGAATGCCTCCAATAAATCTCCCCTTAACCTCCTCTGTGTTAATCCATAGTAAAGATTGAATACTTGCTGGGAAATAAAACTCAGTCATTATAATTCCATTAAACATATGTGGATTTATCCCAGTTACACTGTGGAATGTATACTTAAAGCCTAAACTCGTAAAAGTATAAACATTTTCCAAAGAATCTTAATGGTACAGTGGTAAAAGTCTGTTTGAAGTGTGTATAGGAAGACTCCTACTGTGTTTGCCAGCATTTTGTGTCCAGCTGTGATTTTGACAGCTGACGTATGTTTTAAACCAGTCATGCAAAATTAAGTAAATGTGTGCAGCATTCCTGCTGCTTTGCTCGTTTAAATATACTAATTTAGGATTATTACAAACACATGAAAAAGATTAGGGATTAGGAGTGTGTGCTTTCAAATGGAAAAGTGTGGGTCACGTCACAAAACTGAACTAGTCAGTATCCCAGCAGCAGTCTCACACTGCTTGTACTTACCATATTCATATATATAATATCCTTGTTTCTTTCCAATGGTTGGGGACATGCTGACAACTACTTTCTGTGCAAAATAGCCAATAATCCCATATAGTCGTCAACTACAAATAGAATAGAAATGCGCTTTTCACAAGAGCAGGAAACCACCCACCCGCCCCCACCTCCCATCCCATCGCCCCCCCCACCGACCCTCCCAACCACCCGCCCTGCCGCCCCCCCCACCCCCACCCCCACCCCCACCCGCCTTTCTTTTTTGAATAGAACCATGGAATCTTTTATGTTCACCTGAAAAGGCAGAAAGAGCTTCAGCTTAATGTCTTACCCAAAGGATGACCTATCTGTTAATGTAGTGTTGCACTGGTGTGTCAGCCTAAATTATGTGCTTAAATCTCTGGAGTGGGTCTTGAAGCCATGACCTTCTGATAGGAAACATATGCTAGACCCTTTGCACATGCAAATGGAGGTTTAATGCTTGTTTAAGAGCTCCTTTGTACAATTGAATTGCCCAGAACATCGCCAGCCCCAGGCCAGCTGTGTTTAGAAAAACATGAGCTGCTTGTGGCCTGACCAACAGCTCTTAAAGGGACTGATGCAGGTCATTGCCAAAAAGGCAAATTTTAAAAAATACTTACCTGAATGAAGATCCATATTAGGATTCCCTTAGCCTTGGCCTGATCTGATGTCTTGAAGGTTGTAGATCAGTCTGATGTTTCACTTATTGCTATGTTTTCTAGTGGTTGTTTACAGCTGAGAAGCTTAAATCAACCACTGTAATTCCTGCCAATGCAAGATGGCTGCTGCTGACGTTGCTACTGTCCCTTTTATTACATGAGCATCTGAACACTGACATGAATCCTGAAAAAATCAGTGCTAAAGGGATAGAGAGGAACAATTCATGCATGCACAAGGGTGTACCGGCAGGCTGGTCGCAGAGGAATGATGGTCATTGGCATTCAGCACATGCATGCACAGTGCACGTGCGCAGAGCGGCCATCTTGCACCTTCAAAATTGGCTGATTAATAAGAAACAGAGGGTAATGGTCAATGGATATTTTCCGGGCTGGAGGAAGGTTTGTAGTGGAGTTCCCCAGGGGTCAGTATTGGGACCCTTGCTTTTCCTGATATATATTAATGATCTGGGTCTTGGTGTGCAGAGGACAATCTCAAAGTTTGCCGGTGAGACGAAACTTGGAAGCATTGTAAACTGTGAGGACAGTGTAGAACTTCAAAAGGACATAGACAAGTTGGTGGAGTGGGCAGATAAGTAGCAGATGAAGTTCAATGCGGAGAAGTGTGAGGTGATGCATTTTGGTAGGAAGAACATGGACAGACAACATAAAATAAGGGGTAAAATTCTTAAGGGGGTGCAGGAGCAGAGCGTGTATATATACATAGATCATTGAAGGTGGCAGGACAGTTGGAGAGAGCAGTTAATAAAGCATATAGTATCCTGGGCTTCATTAATAGGGGCATAGAATACAAGGACAGGGAGGTTATGCTGAGCTTATACAAGACACTAGTTGGACCTCAGCTAGAATATTGTGTACAGTTCTGAGCACCATATAGGAAGGATGTGAACACATTAGAGAGAGCGCAGAAGAGGTTTACAAGAGTGGTTCCAGGGATGCAAAACTTCAATTATGAAGATAGATTGGAGAGGTTGGGACTGTTCTCCTTAGAGAGGAGCAGGCTAAGAGGAGATTTGATGGAGTGTTCAAAATCATGAGGGGGCTGGGTAGAGTAGGTAGGGAGAAACTGTTCCCATTCGTAAAAGGATCAAGAACGAGAGGACACAGATTTAAAATGATTTACAAAAGAAGCAAATGTGATGTGAGAAAAAACTTTTTCACACAGCGAGTGGTTTGAGTCTAGAGTGAATTGCCTGGAAGTGTGGTGGATGCAGGTTCAATCGAGGCATTCAGGAGGGCATTAGATGATGATTTGAATAGAAACAATGTGCAAGGGTATGGGGAAAAGGCAGGAGAATGACGCTGAGTCATAATGCTCATTTGGAGAGCTGGTACAGGCACGATGGGCCGAATGGCCTCCTTCTGCACCGTAATAATTCTGTGATTCCCATCACTGCCTTGCAAAAGTGATAGGTAGAATGTTGGGCTCTGTAACATCTTTTTTTTTGCTACAAGATTATGTAAGATATCAAAATGACATCCATGCACACACTTTTAATGGGAAGTAGACTGGATGCTGTATTTATAAAGGGGTTAGTGTGCATGCACCTAACACCGGCAGCATGAAGAACTGGCAGATCATGTCGCAAATCAGTACGTAATGCTCCAGCCTACGCCCTCTCTAAATGTCACATAATTGAACATGCATTGAATGATATGAAAGGACCCTCCACGGGTGCTATTTATAGGGATCATGAACTACTTGCATCTTATTTGCTAGATTATTTCATTTTACTGTTTAATGTTTCAATAGTTTACATGGAATGTCCTGGCTGTTGTTGAAGTACTTTATGGGTCACCTTCACTTTCTTCTTGCTCTTCTTCCACTAATTGGGCAGCTTCCAGTCCTTGAGTATCTGAAATGAAAAAGGGGCTGTGGTGAGGAGATTAGAGTGCTTACGCCTCCTGCTGCTCATAAATAAGAAGAGATTGAGGAATGAGGGAGAAATGGAATTAGAGAAGAAGGATTAGGTACACTAATACCCTCATTTTCAATGGATTCAGCTCCACTGGTGCCCATGGCCTTAGCAATGACCCTTTCCAAAATGACTAGCAACATGGTTTTCGGGGATAGGCGAGAATGTGGAGTTGAGGTTACAATCAGGTCAGCCATGATTTTATTGAATGGTGGGGAAGGCTCGAAGGGCCAAGTGGCCTACTCCTGCCTCTTAATTAATATGTTTGTATGTCTCTTCCATGGGGCTTAGAACATACAGACATGCCTCAAACCCTCTCAGGTTAGTTCCTGCTGCCTCCAGTTGTGCACCATCTCCTCCTGCAAGAGAGGAAGTGTGGTGCAACATATTTGAGTGTTGTGGTTTTCATGATTGAATAACTGACAGTGTGTGCAAGCTTTGAGATGTGGGTGGGAGGCTTGCAACAATGCTAATTTTGTGAAAGCATACAAATGTTGGATATGAGTGCTGATATGTTAGAGATTGTCGTTTGGTGAGTGATGGGGATGTAGCGAGTTGAGAAGTGGCTGAGGTTAATGGTGCAGTAGATAGGATATTCATTTTGAGGATACACTCCTGAACTTTACAACTCGTGTAAGATCATTAAATTTCTTTCCACGCGGCATCCAGGTCCTTGGGGCTACACTTGTGTCATTGGTCTCTGCCACTATCTCTTGCCACTGCCTTCTCTGCATGTGCCTGGAGGGCCTTCAGCTTCCAAGGGTATAAGTTGCCTTCATTTCATCTCTTCCACCATGTGCAGTGTCCCAAAACTTGGTGTCCAGACTCTCTGTAGTCAGGCATTGTTGATTGCTGTGTAGTACAATATCCAGAACAACCTCCGCATCACCAGCAGCCACAATGCATTGTCCCTTTAAAGATGCTTTAAGCAGCAGTAGGCATGAATGATACTGGGCTCCCATTGATGGCAGTAGCCATTGAAAGGGTGGAGATACTGGCTGCACACAATGATTATTCAAATGGAAGGCAGCACAAAGCTGGGGTCCCGCCTGCAGTGCAGTCAACAGGCGAGAGTTAATCACACCTGGTGATCCCCGTGCCTGTTTTGCAGGGATTATCCAATTTAACCCCAACATTTCCTGCAGCCAGCAGCAAACTGTGAGGACACGCTGACACACATGGTGTGCCAAAGTTCCTGTCTATAATCAGACAAATAGATTTTAGTGCTCAGACAGGTTTTCCTGCACAAAGTGGGAAGCACGGAATTGTGTTTTGAGATCAAACCCACTATTGCTTGCTCAGAAGCCAACCTGGTACTTTTTCACTTGTCTCAGACATTCTGGTCACGGGTGCTCAAACCGGATTGAAGAATTTGTATGAGGAGCCAGGGTAATTACATTTTTTGGCATCGTGCAGCATTTCAATATTCATGAATGAAATCCTTTAATATTTATACGTGCCAAAGCTTTGTGGATCGGTGCCCATACCTTGAACGTGCAGCTGAGAGTGCCCACTACCCTTTATAACCCAGTAATAGAATAAAATGATTGAATTTCTAGTTTCTGGTCTAGGAAGCATATACAATAATGTGCCCTCTTGAAGTAAGTGTCTATAATGTGCTGTATCCAAGGCAACATGGTTTACTGACTGATTCTTGCATAATATTGGAAAGGTGCCTGAAAGGAGCTGACAACATAGAAGCCAATGCCTGCTGTGACCTTCATGGCTACTAGTAATTTGCCTGGAGTTAGAGCTTGTTTCAAAGCTACTTTTTAGCTTGATGATGCAGGCCAGTGAGAACTTGTCTCAGGCTTTAACTTGCAAGAAATGCCAAACTCATTTTTTAATTGGTAAATTTTGTTGCATGTTCCAATATTATGGAGATCTGTAGAAATATGAATATGGATCATGGAGTCATTGCTGTAAAACAGTGGTTTTCTAACTTTCTTGGTTGCAGGGCCACTTTTCAAATGGATTAGTAATCACGAACTCCTATCAAAATTATACAATATAAAACTCATAATATGAAAGTGCTGCACGAAAGCAATTTTTTAATAGTGTTGTGAAGTAAGCAGGACTTTAGTTACAGATATCAGCACAAAGGATGTCGCTACAGAGTTTGTCTGTTCTTGGCATGAGCACAGAGTGGGCATGAAGGGAACAGAGGGAGATCAGGAGCCCGGGGGAGCAGGAACCCCCAGAGAGAGCAGAGCAGGAGCACTGGGGAGCACGAGAGTGGTAGCGGGGAAGAGCAGGAACAGGGGAGGAGCAAAATATGCCTTGGGCCCCTGCTCACTCACCTAATCTTGATCACGGTGCCCTGGGTAGTAGCCCAAGTCATCTACCTGTAAATGTGGCCCTGCATTGTGAACCCTTTGGATTGGCATTTCCGACCCCCATGGGTGAGTGGATCCCAGCTTGAGAACCACTGCCTTAAAACCACACTCTGCTCATATTACTTTTAGGCATGTTTGATTAAGACCCACCTGATCCACATTAACCCTCTTTAGTGCTGGTATTCATGTCTCACTGTAACTGTTCCCACTCTTCTACTCCGTATTTATTTAATTTGGCCTTAATGTAATTGGGCAGTAAGCATTATTGAAATCCTGTACAACAGAGAATAATTGACATACCACAGGGCCTTCTGATTTTTGTATTATAGATGCAGCCAATAGATTGGACTATCCTGACGATAGTGCCTGATTATTACTCAGGTTTGTTGCAAGAGAGCTTAGTAATTGTAAATGGAAATCAAAATGCCATTGGGTAGGATTTTGAGTTTGGCGTGTGGGCGTGGTCGGCGGACTTGGGAGATGCCAGGAAACAGGCCGCCACCCACGATCAGCCTCCGACCACGATTTCACACTGGCTGGCTGACTTTGAAATGCTGAAAAAAATGCCCATGCATCAGAATCAGTCACCTGAACATCTGGCTGATGGAAATTCTATCCAAACATTTTTATTTTTAAAATTAATATCGGAGACCTCATCCCGCCCTTGGATGAGGTTTCCTCCAAAAAGCAAAGGCTGCCTGGCTGATTTGCCCGTCTGCCAATTGTAACGTTGGATGGGCAATGAAAAATCCCCATTGATTACTTGGTTAATGGCCTTAATAGGCCTCTTAATTGTCAGCAGGTGGGCTGCTGACTCTCACACGCGCCCACCAGCTGAAATATCGCACAAGTGCGTGATGACGTCGGGACACTCGCCGAATGTCATTACATGCTATTTCACGCTTGAGCGGGTCGGGCGTGCACCCGCACGCTGAGCGCAAAATTCTGCCCAAGGTGTTTGATCAAGACACCTCTCATTTGGCCTTTCCTGAATGTACATGGCCAGAAGGTGTAACCTCAAATCTTAAATAGGCCTCATCCAGGAATAACTGGCTGAGCACATGGAAATTATATCTTTTATTGGAAGGATTTGAGTTTCTGGTCCTCTCTTCCTGAAACACACACACAAAACGGATGGAGTATGTACCCAGTGATAGCAGAATTGTTAGGGTGGCCGTTACTTGTAAACTATACATGGACAACAAATGCTGGCCTTGGCAATGACAGTCACGTCCCATGAAAGAACAAAAAGAAATTGCCCTTGAGAAGGTGGTGGTGAGCTACCTTCTTGAACTGCTGCAGTCCCTGTGGTGTAGGTACACCCACAGAGCTGTTAAGGAGGGAGTTCCAGGATTTTTACCCAGTGACTGTGATATGTTCCAAGTGGTGTGTGGCGTGGAGGGGAGCTTGCCTCTGCTTCTTTTCCCTTCTAGGTGGTAGAGGTTGCGGGTTTGGAAAGTGCTGTTGAAGAAGTCTTGGTGAGTTGCTGCTGTGCATCTAGTAGATGATACACATTGCTGCCGTATGTGTCGGTGGTGGAGGGAGTGAATGTTTAAGGTGATGGATTGGGTGCCTGTAAAGCGGATTGCTTTGTTCTGGATGGTATCAAGCTTCTTGCATGTGTTAGAGCTGCACTGATCCAGGCAAATGAAAAGTTTTCCATCATACTCCTGACTCAGTAAATGTGACTGAATAGTTGAAGACAATTGTTTGGTGTTTTGGGTCTGCCTTAGATATTCTCTCAGATACATCTGTGCTGGTAAATTTGGTGAATAGTCTGAGTGTCTCATGTATAGAAGTGTGTCTTTATTGCCTAATATCTAATTTTAAAATCATGTTATCTGGGGTATCAGAATATGATGCAATCTTGTGATCTGAACTGTATATTACATCTTTCTCACAAACTTTTATGTTTCTTCAATTGTTCAGGAGAGAGAATGAAAGACTTAGTGAGACAAGCTCCAATTGTTGAGCTGCTTTATTTCATAGACAGCAATTGATTGTACAGGACAACAGATGTAATCAAACATCACCTTGATTGAACTACAGATGCCCCCTCAAGAATAAGAAAAATAATAAAATTGTGCTTTATTGGCTGGAATGCAACTTTTCCTGGTCAGCCTTCTGACCTTGTCCCACTCTGGGCTTGAGATGGGCAGGTCAATAGAATTCTTATCCATTCCGTAATTTATGCTGCCACTAAAACTGACTATATCTCTTTGAACCCCTCACCATCAGCCCCCTCTCAGCACCACCTACATGCTTCTCCATGGGAAGCAGTTTAAAGCAAATGATCTTTTGCTCTTCAAAAAATAAATAGAGGTCGTCCTTGGATAACACAACCGACTGATCATGATGCAGTGAGCTGTGACCATCCACAAACCGATGTGTCTGGCTATAATATACAATTTTAATGCATGCAGCTTGTGATTTTAAACCCTGGACAAATTCACACTGCTTTAAAATACAACACTTAAACATGACTCATTCCTGAATCCTTTCCGTGAGGAAAGAAACTGTCCAATATCCCAAAATGTGACAACCATATTCAGCTTAATAATTATCTAGCACAATAGATCTGATTATGTGGTCTATTCCAGAAACATTGCAACATGATTTGTTGATGAGGGCAGTAATGGTCATTTCATTGTAATCAGTGGCTGTGCTAGATCAAGAGTCTTCACTTTGTAGAAGAATTACTGCTGGGACATAAACATTGGAAGTGTAGTTCATGTATTAAATAGCAGTAAAAGTAATATTAAGGCCAGCTTTTGTTGGCCTGAACACCAGCCCTCATTAGCGCTGGGAATTAAGTCTTAAAATTGTTACTGGGCTGTTTTCCCACTGTCCTGCCCTTTAATTATTTAATTTGGTTTTAAATGATTTTGGCATTAAGCGTTACTGCAAGTCATTTCAACAAGGATAAACTGTGAGGTCTTCTGACTTCTGCATTACAACAGAAAATAATTGCTAATTGCTAAACAGCTTGGAGCTTAGTTTTCCATTAAAGAACCGAGACATGGAATATTTAGAACTTACACATAATATTGGAATGAGTGGAGGTCATTTCAAATCCAAAAGAAGTCTCTATTCATTCTGAAAATCCAAATCATCTTGATGGGCCCCAGAGCTCCTGCCACAAAAATATAACCGTTAGCTCCAACTTTCTGTGTGGCCTCACCAGCTCCTCCGAAACCCTCAAAGAAAGCTTAGGCCTTCTTTGTCCTGGGCATGCACCCACCCCCAACTCAACCAATTGCAACCCACGTTAGATAGCCCTCCCTCATCATTTACCTGACCACTGGTGACCATTCCCACAGACCTATGCCTCCTACTGACCGAATTCCTGTCCACTGGCTGATTTCTGCAAGGTTCAGGCGGGACTTGAAGCACAAATATAGAAAAGTAGCCCATGAATCAACATCTCTGGGCCTTGGGATATGAGTTTGTTGCTCACACTGGCCCCGCATTTCCCATCCCCCTGAACCCACTGTGAGTTAAAACCCAGGCCTATGTTTCAGTCAATGACAACCTGCCGTCATTACTGATAACAGCCCTACCTTTTCTATTGGAGAATAATTTCATAGAGTTGTATGAGATACAGCGCAGAAAGAAGTCAAGTGACCCAACTGCTCTATGCTGGCTTTCATGCTCCACATAAGTCTCCTTTATCCCCTTTTCTCCTATCCTACCAGCATATCATTCTAATTCTGTTGCCCTCATATGCTTTCCTTTAAATATATCTCACTGATTATATTTAAGTTGCTTCCAGAAATAACTTTTAACGTTGCTGTGGCAAAAGCTGCACAAAATGTGTTGCATTAACATTTCTAGAGTTCACAAGTTGCACAGAATTAAAAATAGGCTTGCTATTGTTACTATGAAATTTTGAACTTGATTTACTTACACAAGAAGATTCAGTTACAGGCACAAGCATACACAGGTGGTCGGTCAAGAACTGCCTCACACTTGGAGTCCGTTCAGGGTTTACTAAAAATGGCTACAGAAATCTTGTAAATTGGTGTGAAGGGATTAAAGGATCAAGTGGAAGGTCAAAGCATTTTGCATGCTATTGTGTTCGTGGAGCTAATGGATGTCAGTCACACTTACAGCTGGTGTGAAAGCACTTGTTACATGAGTTGGGCTAGCTAAACTGATTCATCTGGGAGGAAGGGGTGTAAATGATATTAAGTAGGAGCTTCCCCTCTAATTTTATGCCCTGCTTTCCTATAGGTAGTCACTCGTTCTGAGGTAATATTCTATCCGTGCTGGTGACCCTCTGGTATCTCTCATAAGTAGCCCTTTTCTAGGTGTGATCCAAATGACATTGAATATTTGGCAACTTTTCCCAATTTTAAGCTCAGGTTCAATCTTTTCTTCACGTATGTACTTTCTACAGACGCACAACATAACGAGAATTCAAATGAATTAGTTTTTCCCCTTCTCATCTTTGTCCCCATATCCTCTTTAGCCCTCTTGAGCAAGGATGCTGATCTCCAAAACGTTGTTCAGGAAGGAAGAATCCATGGGCCTTAGGCCAGTTATGGTTCCATCAACGGTATCAACAAAGTGCCAATGTGGAGGCTGGTAAGCCTTCCCTCCCTTGGCGTACTGGATGCCACTACAATAAAGACACTCTAATTAATGTAACAAGGCAGATTTAAACAATAGGTGCTTCCAATACTGGGTGAGCAGAAATTTCCTCCAACTGAATATTGGGAAAGACAAACCCACAAATGCTGTTACTTAACCACTGACTTGATTCCTCTCCCTGGTTGATGTCTGAGGCTGAACCAGGTCATTCTGAATAAAAGCAAAATACTGCGGATGCTGAAGATCTGAAATAAAAACTAAATGCTGGAAAAACTCTGGCAGGAACTGTGGAGAGAGAAACAGGATTAATGTTTTGAGTCCAATGTGGCTCTTCATTCAGAACCTTGGCTTCCTATTTAACCCTGGGATGAATGTCTGAATGCATGCCCATCACCAAGACCGCCTACTTCCACCTCCATTACATCAACATCTCCATTCTGCCTCAGCTCTTCTGCTGCTGAAATTTTCATCCATGTCTTACTTACCTCAAGGCTTGACTATTCCAATGCTTGGACTTGGTGGGCCTCCCACTCTTTCTCGTAAACTTGATGCAATTCAAAACTTTGACCTCATTCACACCAAATCCCATTTACCCATTACCTCTGTGCTCACTAATCTTCTTTGGCTCTCAGTCTGGCAATGTCTCAATTTTAAAATTCCGTTCCTTGTTTTCAAATCCCTCCAGGCCTTTACCCCTCCCACCTTTGTAGTCCCCTCCATCCCTACAATCATCTGATATCTGTGTTCTGCCAATTCTGGCATCTTGCACATGAATGGTTTTAATTGCTCCATCGTTGGTTGAGGTTCCTTCATCTGCTTGGGTCCTAGGCTCTGGAATTTATTCTCTAAGCTTCTTCATTTCTCCTCTTAAAATGCAGCCTGAAAACATACTTAACATGTCCTTGCATGGCTCAGTGTCAAATTCTGTTTGATAATGCTCCAGTGGAGCCCCCTGGGACATTTTACTATGTTAAAGCTGCTATTTTGAAGCAAGTTATTGTTGGCCATAGGTCTCTGCGGCATTTGCCTTAATGCTAGGTTGATCGTCGTGCTCATGAACTAACACCAAGGCTAAATCACCCACCAGAGGTTTTTGTCTAAAATCAGACTACGATGGGAATTCTGAACACAGAAAAGTTTGCTGAAGTTTTGAGAATATTATGAGTATTTCTCTTGAAAACATCTGCAAAAGGATGCTGTAAATTTGCAAATCCTGAATAGGAAATTAAAATTAAAGAAATCTACAGAACCAGAAATGTTTGAAGCCACGGAATTTTAATGAATTGAGGAAATATTAGATTTTTGATTTTTAGTATAGTGTGGGTCTTCAAAGCGTTGATGAGGGACTGACATGAGTGCTGGACTAAACTTAAAACTGTTGAAACAACTCAACCAGTAATGGCACACAGTCCTACCGTCACGCTCTGTCCACTTTTTGCCATCAAAGGTCAAGGGGCTGCTATTTAGTCTTCATCACAACTCTAAATAAGCGATTTAGACTGTGTAAACAAGACGTACTAATATCACCATGCTCATGCATAGCACAATAGGCCAATTAGGTATGGGCACTCTCCATTGTTTTACTGAACATGACACAATGCTGTCTGGCAGCTGCCAGAATGGAAGGAGTCACAATTTGCGAAATCACAGGGTGAGGAACTGGAAACATTTGTGTAGGCGACGTGCAATGTTGTCTGCATTGAGTTGATGTTTTTGGTCATTGGCTGCAAGGCATTTCAAAATCATTTCTGTTTCCAGCCCTCTGGGAATAATCCAAAGGAGAACCAATGTCCCAGCAATGAAACCACCTTCATTAAATGGTTATGCTAGAGCTGGGAGCAGGAGGCTCTGGCAACTGGCTGAATGACAGCAACACTAATTAAATTAGTGAATGGGAAAAAGAAAAATCGCTTTGAACTGAGCTGGCTTTAATTAGGAGTAAAAATAAGCTCTGACGAGTTTGGAGTGAACAAGCTTTACCTGAACAGCTAGATGAATTAATCACAATTAGTCACTTGTGTTATCTCTGTACCACTGGCTTTAGTTAAACTGTTGTAATCATTCATCCTACATTAGCAGATGGACAATTTAACTTTCCAGTTCAGTGTCAAAAGAATAGCTAACACTTGATTCAGTGTGGGTTTTCTTCAAAATGTCTACGGCTGTAAATTTATCAGGAACCTGTTTTAACCCAGTGTGTCCTGATATACACATCTGTTTTCATAAGCTAACCTATGGTTCTGGCTTCTTGATCTGTCTAATATTATCGAGTATAGTGCTTTTATGCAGCATTATCTTAAGACCAAGTACAAAAATCGCTGCTGAGAGACTCCACCTGACACACTCACTCACAGTCCCTGCAAGCCATTTAAACCCAGCGCGCCCCACACAGCACATCCTCCAGCTGCTGCCATGGCAACACATAAAACCTTGAATATATCACATGTGCACACACACGCACACACTCACACATACACACACACACAATGCATAAACACAGTTCTATAAAAGCCACAGAAGCAGAAGAGAGAGAAAAACAAAACCAAGATGGAGATGAATGTTGAATTTCACACAGGCATAGAACACCTACACCTTACCACAAGAGGCAGAACAAAGACATAATGACAGCTACACAATCCCTGCAACAAGCACCAAGTCAAGCTGCAGAGGAACCCAAAATGAACTTCAGTACAATATGAATGCTAACACTGAGCAGACAAGTCTAGTGTTATATAATTGGGCAGGACCACCAGCATTACAGGCAAAAATAAAGCAGAACCTAATGAGCAGGAGTTAGAAGAAATAGAAAGAAGAGAAGTTCAATATTTTTTTTAACAAGATGTTGAAAATTAGCCCAACACAAACATTATGAGATAGAAAACCCCCATTAATAACAGCAGGACATCACCACACATACTAACTGGACACCACACACTATAACAGGATTCTTCCCACACGTCAGCAAAAATTAACCGAAAATGGACAGACAACACAGCATGCTTAGAAACGCATACATCCTGTACTATTCTTGTTCTGTATTGCAGCAACATGAGGAATTGCCTGAAAATGGCTGCAAATAAATTGGAGTCGGAGATCGAGGAAATGTAGCTAGCTGATGAGCTTTGGACGGCATTATGCAAACAGTGTGCAATAGGACCATGCTTCTCTCAATCCATACTTCATTCACTGTGGCTCTTAGCTATGTTAACCTTTGGCATCCAGAAATAACAGCAGTGCAATGCACATTGGACAAGGACATTTGACACTGACATCATGGATATGGAAATCTAGAATCTTGATAGAAAAGATATGCAGAAACCATCCCCAGAAACAGTTTGAAAAGGAAATAAAGGTAAGGTACAATCCAGACACCAACTAACTATAAATTACATGGACAATAGAGATTGCCAATAAAAATTAGCCTTGGACTTCCTGTTTTATCTTGATGTAAGCATAGAAACACAAAAATTATTTAGAAGAATGATAAACAGCTAGCATTTGGCTCTGAAGCAAATCTTCTAATATTTTATTTTGGATTTTAAAACCAGATCTGCCAAGTTGAAGAAAATAACATCCCGAGGGCAAAAAACTCAGCTTAAATGCCAAAGGTATGAGATGTAGCCAAATTTGTTAGGGATTCAGAGACGGCCTTAAACCCTAAGAAGTTTTGGCTTCTCACAAGCTCTTATTTAGTCTGGTTTTTAAAAGCTATATCAGTAAACCAAATAATGAAGCATATGCACGTCAAAAGTATGGGTGATTGTTCAGAAATAAAGATCCTCGAAATAAGGGTCGCAATGTCTGTCAAAGATTTCAATAGTGTATGTCACCCCCAGATCTTTGATAGATTTCATTAAGAAAATCTGAAGAGTGCATGGGGATTAAAGTTTCCATGGCAATATTTACATAACTACCTGCAGGTTTTGAGCTTGGTGGCTCTGCTACATTTATCCAGGAACTGAATATGAATAAAAACTCCCCAATCCTGAGATCATTTACTCCACATTGGCTAGTTCACCTCCTGGTGCGATTGGCACCAAGTTTATTGGTAACAACAGCTCTTCCCGCCTCCATGTATAATGATGTACCAAAAATTGACATGGCTGCATTTACTGGTGAAGGAGAGCAGGATTGGCCCTATCCTTGTTGCTGCAGCGTTTTGGTTTATTTCATTCTTTTCCATTTAAAGGGGTTGCAATATAAATCAGAAAATACAAGCAGTGATTATAACATTTCTGTATTTAGTAGGAGATAAATCAATTCAGGCAGTCACATGCAACCAAACCTACTTGATTTTTGATGTGAATTAAGAAGCCTCTCATCCCAGGTGCCCAACTCTAATGTTACAAAATATGGGACACTTTGGCTGTGGGTGGTGGGGGTGGGGATTGGGTGTTGGTAAGCATGAGAGCGGGGGGCAGTTTCAATATTAGAGAGTGTGGGGACAGGGGGTTCTTGAGATCATAATAGCAGGGGTTAAAGTTGCTTCAACATGAGAGAGAGTGGGGAGTGGGGGCTGGTGGCTTGAGTCCATAATAGTTGAGGGGGTGAGGGAGGGGAGCTGTTTAAAATCAGCTAAAACTCACAGCTTATCTAATGAGTCACAACATCATCAAATCTCTGCTGGCCGACTCACTCACTTGCAATCCAGCTCAAATCATTCAAATTCACCCTGGAGACTCCCACAGTTTCCCACAAGCTGTCGTAGATAAACAGGGCAATAGGTGTTCCTTTATGGTCATGGGACAATCAGTCAAAATAAGGGACAATCCATTAAAATATGGGCCACTCTGCCTCATCCCCACTTTCCTACAGAGTGTAAATACTTCTTAACTAATTGAAACAGAATGTGGAGTGAACAGAATGTTAAGTTTGTTTCACTTGCTGCATCAGTGCCATCTTGTGGCAGTCATGCAACTGGCTCAAGAATGAAATGATGTATTGATCTTCCTGAGTAGCATTTTGTTTCCAGATTGGAGATATTCCAAGATTGAAGTGTTCTTGGTTTCTTCAGACAATACTCTGAATTAAGAAATATTCCACTTCTCATGAATTAGACTTTAAAATATTCAATAATTTGTAATGCCATCCAACAGCAGTAAGCAATGAGGACAAAGATCTAACTGAACTTCTCTGAAAGACCTGCTGTGTTAAGGGAGTAAACCCTGTAAATCCATGCTTTGATTCTCCATGGCTCTCTTTGCACAGCAAGTACTTTAGTATTTTGTCACCTTTAAACAACTTTTGGCAGATTTTTTTTAATACTAGGTAATAAGAGAGCAATGCTTACAGATATGTTTGGGGAGATAATTCCTAATGCTTTTCTTAATTTATTCCGGTTACTTCAGCTGTCTCACACTCTTTATCAGAAAGACATAGGGTGTTATGACACTGCTGATGGTAAATGCTGAATTGTTCAAATCCCAAAGGGAAACCTGAAACAACTGCCACAACTTGTTTTGCAGTTTGTATAAATTTTGAGATGCATGCCTTGAATTCAGTAGTAATAAGACCATCAAACCTTATGTTTTACAAAACTAGATTAAACATTTGTTAATAAGAGAAAATATTTTTAAATACATACATAGATCTACAAATTACCACTATGATAACGTCTAAATCCTCTAATCAATTTAACTTCCAGTTACACTTTCGTTAAAGCAACAGTAAGACACATAGATTTTAAAAGACCCAGGCAAAGAAACATGATACCCTGAGCAAGTCGAATTCAAAGTGAGTTTCCTTAACTTCAGTCCTTTGAAGACGGCAGCTTGAGGC
The DNA here is from genome assembly GCF_964194155.1 of Cetorhinus maximus. NCBI lineage: Eukaryota > Metazoa > Chordata > Chondrichthyes > Lamniformes > Cetorhinidae > Cetorhinus > Cetorhinus maximus. The sequence continues at coordinate 50,499,664 of NC_135884.1, read as the reverse complement.
ATAGATGCTGAAGGCTTTTCACATTTGTAAGATCTTAAAATGCCTTCCCTTACACACAGACTTCACTCTTTATACATATTTTCCCCTTTGAATGCAAATTCCCATTGTTTCACTATGTCCTTGGACTTTATCTTCCTGATAATAAATGCCTCCCATAGCAGTTTTACCAGTAATCTTTGGGAAAAAGAAATGCATTGTTTCTAATCTTCACCTGGCTAGGTGACACATTTCACCCCTCCTTTGAAAACAATCTACTCTGGTTTATTTAAAAATGCAAATGTCCTTCTACCTTACTTTCTAAACTTCCTCCATGTTTACCATGTTTACATCAAAGCCTTCAAACCAGCTGCCTTTAATCCAATTAAGTCTCACACACACACAGACACATAAAGACACATAGACATACCCCAGTATTACTCTATTTTACAATAAATTCCAATATTCCAAATTATGAGAATTATTATATCTTCCATACATATGAATTGTGTCTGCTGTGGATGTTGGTTATCAAAAAATAACTAAAACTCAGACTCTGGTGATTAAATGTCACCCAATTTGGATAACTACACATCTAAGTTCATCTCCTTTCAAAATTATTGGGGAGGAGAGGGACATACAATTTTGTATATATCGCATCCCACCACTAGTAGCCCTCGATGATAGTGGACAATTCTTGGTGGTTGCAGCCCCCTAGTTAAAATTCAATGTTACTTTAAAAAAATAATGTTATTTTGTGTGTGTAAGCATGCATGTGCAGGGAGAGGAGGATGTGTATCTATTCCTGGCAGCCCAGTAGACTGGTGGGGAGTGAAATTGAAGAAGATTCTAGAGAGTCCGAGGTGAGAAGAGCAGGAGATGGACACCTGTCAGTCCATTTGTGAATATCTGTTTGAGCTGTGATGATGGAATGGCAGTTTCTGAACTTTATTGGTTTTCTGTCAATGGTTAGCTTTAGTCTTTCGCCAACAGTGCTTGGAACTGAGAGTGGTAGAGCATCTCACCTGCAGCAATGCAGTTTTTAAACTTTGACGCTGGTTTCTGCAGAGATTTGAGCTTAGCCTAATGTGAAAATTCGCTGTAGAAGAAGAATAAGACTTGCATTTATGTAGAGTCTTTCCTGACCACCAGGCCTGTCAAGACGCTTCATAGCCAGTAAAGTACTGTTGAAGTGTTGTTACTGTTGTTATGTAGGAAATGTGGCAGCCAATTTGTACATAGCAAATTCCTATAAACAGCAATGCGATACTGACCAGATAGCCTGTTTTCTTATGATGTTGATTGAGGGGTATGTATCAGAGATAGCTTCCCAACTCCTCTTCAAAATAGTGCCATGGAATCTTTTAATCCACCTGAGAAAACAAAAGGGACCTCGGTTTAATGTCTCATCCAAGAGACGGCATCTCCAAAAATGCAGCACTCCCCCAGCACTGCAATGGAGTATCAGCCTTGATTTTTGTGCTCAGGTCTTGGGGCAGATTCCTGCGAACAGATCTTGGCCACCAGTTAGAAAGTCAGGATAGCCCTGAGAGGCCAGTGGTGGGCCTTCCCCCGGGAACAAGGACCCTGGTGGGGTGCTGGAAGTCCTGCCCGCCAAGAGCTGCCAGCTAATCAGAGGCTGGTAGCTCTATTGAATTGCAGTAACACCCACCTGAGGTCAGGGATCATCCTGGGCCCAGGCCAGAGGTCAGGGATGGCAGAAAGTGGTGCTTGCAGGATGGCAATTGCAGGGGAGGGGGTCAGTAGCAGGGGTAGAGGTGTGGTTCTCAACAGGCCCCCATCTTCCTGAGAGCCTTTGAATGACAGACACCCCTCCTGCTGCCCCCAGTCCCCCCAACCCTCGGGAACCTGCAGGCAAGCTCACAGAGGTTTGCTCATTGTGTTCCCCTCATGGTGAGAATCACTGACCCCCACACCCCTACCACCACTGGGTTAATATTAGCAACGGTGGGACGAGGCTCTTAAGTGGGCATTAATTGGCAGTGGGGTGGGAGGACCATCCACCAGCCTTCCCGTAAGTCACTTCTGGGAAGGTGGTGGAGACCCCACCCACAACCCTCCCACCTGATTAAATGCCTTCTGCCACCAAACCTGCCACAGGGGAAGGCACAAGATTCTGCCCACAAAGTGAGATGTGAACCTACATCATCGGCAATCGTTCGTGTCGAGGGTGATTCTTCCTTGCGGATCGTTGGGTTTAAGCGAGATCTACGTATTGACTGTGGGTTCTCAGAAGGCTTATGAGCCCCAATCTTAGCTTTACATTCTCTCTCAGTATGTGGTCATCGATCGTCAGGAAAGACTTCTGTGTGGTTTCTCTAAGAGTGGGAGATCCATTGCAAAGCAGGCCCCATGATGTCTTGGCAGGGCATTGCATGGTTTCAACAATCAGATGGCCTGTATAATTGAGGTCAAGGTCCTCCTGCAGTTTATTGTCCATCTTCATAGCCATAAGCCAACCCACCGTTGAAGAATTTTGTTGTGGGGCGACTAATTGGATGGTGGCCCTTGCTGACCATGTCACAGGGTGCTGTAAAGTCAGTCTATGGGAGTTTGAAATAATGTAGAGGCACCACCTCCAGCTTACCCCACCCTGAACACCCTGTTACTGCGGTCTCATGTAAATACAATAATACAATGGAAACAGTTCAGAGAAGGTTGACTAGACTAATACCTGGAATGGGACAGTTGTCTTATGAGAAAAGGTTGGACAAGCTTGGCTTGTAGATGCTGGAGTTTAGAAGAGTAAGAGGCGACTTGATTGAAACATATAAGATCCTGAGGGGACTTGACAGGGGGGATGTGGAGAGGATGTTTCCTCTTTGGGAGAATCTAGAACTAGGTAGGGGTCATTGTTTAAAAATAAGGGTTACCCATTTAAGACAGGGATGAGGGGAATTTTTTTCTCTCAGGGGTTGTGAGCCTTTGGAACGCTCTTCCTTGAAAGGCAGTGGAAGCAGAGCTAGATAGATTTTTGATAAGCAAGGGGACGAAAGGTTACTGGGAGTAGGCAGGAATGCGGAGTTCATGTTAAAATCAGATCAGGCATTATCTCATTGAATAACGAAGCAGGCTCATGGGGCTGAGTGGCCCACTCCTACTCCTAATTCATATGCTTGTAGGAATGTTCATATGTCCCCAGTTACTTATGCATCAGGAGAGGTCTTGCTTATTCTGCAACTAGCCTCCATATCTGGAAGTTGTTCTGGCTATCTGTCACCCAGTGATTTGGTTGGTAGCTGCAGCTTGCCCCAAAAACCCACAACCTCGTGAGTGAGAGACAAAGTGCAACTGAATCACAGCTGTCATGCCTGCTTTTCTTCTGACTCTCATTTCAGGATATGAAGTGTATTGGTCATCCATTGTAACACACTGCAGCTTCTTAACCTTTAGCATATTCTTCCCGACTGTTACAAAAATATAGATAATATTTAATATGTGCAATGGATGTGAAGCCTTCAAAATGAAGTAAAAGCTCAGAGCCCTCTAGTGGTTTTCTCTCAAAACCATGAATCTTTTTCTTCTTACCCATTGACTTCTTTTGCAGCTTGAAACATAAACACTTTGAAAAGATTGAGGGCATAATTTATTGTCACTCTCCAATGCCATCCCTGCATTGATGGGGATGATAATTTGTGGAGACGTTGAGGGTTTCTGCTATTTGTCAGCAATCTCTGATGGCACACATAGCATTTATGGGAATGATCTAAGTATGTGTCACAGCTACATGTCCTTTTTTGTTATCTATACTAATACAACATTTTTCAGGGCAGTAATCACAGCCAGTATATAAAACACAGCTGCTCCTGCCCACACCAAGTCAACTCCATGACTTTAGGTCAGCAACATGTAAATGGAATAGAGCACATTTCCCAAAGGATCTGAACAGATCTGAACCTTTCGGTGTTGGACTGACACTCACTGTGATTGTATGTCTAGATTTAATAAGCAGATGCCGTATATCCTGTGTGAGTAATTGAAGCACCTTGAAACATTTTGCTATGTTAAGAGCACTATAAATAAACACGTTCTTGCTGTATATCATGCATTGGCGGTGTTGGTTAAAGTTTCCTGTCCTGAGATCTACCTACGCCTGTTTTTATTTCAATACTGTTTAGAAAAGGCTGGTTATTTCATTTCATTTTATTTCCTTCAATTAATTTCACTGCAGAGTCTTGAGGGAAATAATGAGAATGTTTAGCTGCTTCAGGAGTTCCCAGCATCCTGGAGACATTGACAGTAGCCAGTTCCCCATCTGAGCTTTTCATTCAGTGTCAATCAATTGTATTTAGCTTTAATCGTCAGCCCTAAAGGACAAGTCCATGATATTTTGGAATTGTAGATGAGAACTAGGCTTATATTCCAATAAGTGCACTTCCAAATTAGGTTACTCCGTCAGCCTATCTTCAGAGTGCATATTTGGCATCATTCAATATCATATATCACTGATTCATATTCACAAACCTGACACCCCACCACACCCTGCACAAAATGCATCCACATATCTGAAGTTGTTGCAGTTCTATTTAATCTATCAAATAAGGGCAGACTGTTGTGTTTCAACTTGTTATTTAAAATTTCAAATCTTCAATTTATAATGCTTTATTTAACTGTGCTGGCTAGGAAGAAGGAAAAGTTTATCAATCATTAAAGACATTCAGCGAGGCTGGGATTTCCCAGCCCTGCTGTGACGGGACAGCCAGAAGTCCATTGATTTTTGGCAGGGCAGGAAGATCCCGGTGGTGGGTGGAGCCGGAAAATCCCAGCCTGAGTCTTGTGGGAAATGTGGGACAAGCTTGGTTTAAAATTTTGAAGAAAGCTTGTGTATTTGTTTGGATTTCACACTTTAATTTTGTTTTATTTCAGTTCTCAGCCCTGGGCGGTGCAGTGATCCTTTTATCAGTTTTAATAATTGTTTTCCAAAACAGTATGAATGACATTCCCTCCATCATAAGGACAGAAGCGGGGATGTTCATTGAGAGTTGCACTGTGTTCAGTACCATTTATTACTCCTCAGTCTGTGCCTGCATCCAGCAAGACCTCTACAACATTCAGGCTTGGGTTGATAAGTGGCAAGGAACATTTACACCACACAAGTGCCAGGCAATGACCAAATCCAACAAAGGAGAATCTAGCCCTCTCCCCTTAATGTTCAATGACATTACCATTGCTGAATTCCCCACCATTAATATCTTGGGGATCATCATTGATCAGAAACATAACTACACCAGCCTTATAAATACTGTGGCTACAAGAGCAGGACAGAGGCTGGGAATTCTACAGTCACTTCCTGACTCCCCAAAGCCTGTCCACCATCTACAAGGCACAAGTCAGGAACGTGATGGAAAACTCTCCACTTGCCTGAATGAGTGAATTTCTAACAACCTCAAGAAGCTCAACACCATCCAGGACAAAGAAACCCCCTTGATCAACACCTCATCCACCAACTTAAACTTTCACTCCTCCACCACTGGCACACAGTGACAGCACTGTGCACCATGTATAAGATGCAATGCAGCAACTCACCTTCCAAACCTGCAACCTCTATTGTCTAGAAGGACAAGGACAGCAGATGCATGGGACCATCACCATCTGCAAGTTCCCCTCCAGGACACACACCAGCCTGACTTGGGACTATGCTGCCATTCCGTCACTATCATTGGGTCAAAATCTTGGAACTCCCTGCCTAACAGCACTGTGGGTGTACCTATACTACATGGACTGCAGCGGTTCAAGAAGATGGCTCACCACCACCTTCTCAAGGGCAATTAGGGATGAACATTAAATGCTGGCTTTGCCACTGATGCTTACAACAAATAAAAATTGTAGAAATAGCACAGAATTAGGCCATTCAACTCATCCTGCCTGAGCCAGTTCTTTGAAAGAGCTATTTGACCTACTCTCCAGTTCTTTCCCATAGCCCTGTAAATGTTTTACTTTCAAGTATATCAAATTGTCTTTGAAAGTTGCTCTTAAACCTGCTTCCACCACAATTTAGTCAGCAAATTCCAGAGCAATTCTGGCTCAGTTGGTAGCACTCTCATCACAGAGTCAGAAAGTTGCGAGTTTGAGTTCCACTCCAGAAGTTGAGCACACAAACCTAAGCTGATACTCTACTGCAGTACTAGGGGAGTGTAGCACTGTCAGAGGTGCTGTCTTTTAGATGAGGCTTTAAACTGGGACCCAGCTGCCTGCTTTCTCAGGTATATGTTGAAGATCCCATGGCATTATTTTGAAGAAGAGCAGGGGAGTTATCCCTTGTACCCTAGCCAATATTTATCCCTCAATCAACATCACGAAAACAGATTATCTGGTCATTATCTAATTGTTGTTCCTGGGCTTGCTGTGTGAAAATTGGATGCTGTGTTCCCTACACTACAATGGAGATTCCGCTTCAAAAATATGGATAAAAGATATGGATAATATTAACAAAATCTTGGAGGTGAATATTTAAAAGAGATCCACGTCTGGTTCCGAGGTGGGTAGGCCTGCAATTTGCCACTGCTGACCTCCGTGCCTTTTCCCCGCCACAAGGTCTGGAAAACCTGACCTCAAGTCATTTTGAAAGATGCCGGCTTGGGATCGGATTGGCTATCCACTGGCGAGTGGCAGGTAGTCCATTATCATTAATTAAATGTAATTAAGGGGCCAATAAGGCCCCATTCAATACTACACCAGACACACGTGTACCCATCAAGCAATGATCCAAGTTGCAATCTAATCATTGATTTATATAATGTATTTTTAAAATTCTTTCACAGGATTCAGGTGTCGCTGGCTCAGCCAGGATTTGTTGCCCATCCCTAAATGCCTTTGAGAAGGTGGTGGTGAGCTGCCATCTTGAGCCGCTGCAGTCCATATGGTGTAGGTACACCCACAGTGTTGTTAGGGAGGGAGTTCTAGGATTTTGACCCAGTGACAGTGAAGGACTGGCGGTATATTTGCATGCCAGGATGGTGAGTGGCTTGTAGGTGGTGGTGTTCCCATGCTTCTGCTGCCCTTGTCCTTCCAGGTGGTAGAGATTGTGAGTTTAGAAGGTGCTGTTGAAGGAGCCTTGGTGAGTTCCTGCAGTGCATCTTGTGGATGATACACACACTGCTGCCACTGTGCATCATTGGTGGAGGGAGTGAATGTTTAAGGTGGTGAATGGGGTGCCAATCAAGCGGGTTGCTTTTTCCTGGATAGTGTTGAGCTTTTTGAGTGCTGTGGGAGCAGCACTCATCCAGGCAAGTGGAGAGTATTCCATCACATTCCTGACTTGTGCCTTGTAGATGGTGGACAGCCTCTCGGGAAGGGAAAGGGAAAGGGAAAATCAGAGAGCCTCTCTCTTAGGGATTCTGTGTTCCTGAGCCCAGCTAGGAGTGATAGGTTTACTGGTTATATAGTTGCTTGCAAACATCTCCTTTGCAAACCAAATAGGGATATCATAGTTCTGATTTCAAATTTTCCAATAGCTCTCCTACATTAATGCTGAATAGTTCCTTGCCAACAAAGGGAAAGTCTAATTGCTGCTGTTTAAGTTCCTGATGGTCTCATTTATGCTACTATCACCAGGATAAAGCCCATTGCTGTAGCAATGTCTGAAGATTGTAGAGTTAACATAAAGTTGAGGTGAAAAAGGCATATGAACTGACAATGTTAAACATGATCGACTAATGTCTCAAAACTAAACTTGCAGCTATTGCCATGTGAAAAAAATATGCTTCGGCAACAATATTGAGCTTATAAAGACAGTGATGCTACGGCTATGCACTGGACAGCAGTGACTTCACAGGTATAATTTATAACACTCCTTCATCCTATCATAGGATGCAGAGTTGTAAGGTTTTAACCACACTAGTTAGTAGCGAATCTAACAATTGCTCTGCAAATATGTAAACAATGCATGGAGACCAATTAGGTGATGTTCCATCAGGAGATTCAGGTGATATTGTATCAATTACATCAGAAAACAGTGGCTGCTTGGGAGTAGCTTGTAAAAGCCTAAGGCTGCAAGAAGCTCTTCAATACTGAATGTTCGTTTGCTTTGATATTCCAGTCCCGGCTGAGTCCCTGTTTTTAAAGCATCACTAGGTGTAGCTGTAGAGCTTTCTGACCTGTTCCACTGATCGTAAGGTCATCACCCTGAAAGTAATTCTCTTAAAGAACATGAACATTTTCAAAAAACAAGATTGTTATGGAGGAATCCTTTGAATATTGAATGCAACCACATTTTGGTTTAAATGATTTAAATGAATTTTGGTTCCATTTTATAGCCCACCAATGACTTATAGGAATATGATTCCAGGATAAGGAAAAAACACAGCAAACTTGTTTTATCCGAAAGGAAAATGTCTATTCATAACAGAGATGCACTGATGCAGTAATAGAATGCATGTTATAATCAGTCCTGTGCAAGGTTTAATTAATAGCATAGTTGAGTGTCTGTCTGTAGGCACGTATAATGTTTATGTGTTGATTCGGTCTTATTAATAAAACAATATTTTAATGGCCTGTTAAGGAAAAACTCCAAATTTATCCAAGTTTTACTCCAAATTTTAGAGACGAGCTGTTCTGGTTCTAGTGAATTTCCATTTTTATTTAGAATTTAGTTTCTCATGTGTATGTTTTGCTCCATGCCTTCAAGAAAGCATGAGGCCAGGGCATGACCATATGAAATCAAGTGAATCTGGCATGCTCAAAAGTGCTGTTGAAAACAGGAAATGCCCATGAGGGATGCAACGCCTGGAAGACTGAGATAGACAGATGGTAGAGACAGAATTGCCAGAGGCTTTGTTACTCATGAGGCTTACTAAAGGACAGGCTTTCCCCGCTTGTTCTAATTTGAAAAGGATAGTTTAATCTGTGCTGACATACTAGATGTCACTACTTCCCTTGGAAATATCAGCAGAGATGTCAACTGACAGTGACAGGGAAGCCTTTCACTTCCTATTTTAAGAGCTATGTTTTTCCTTAAATAGGCTGCTGGAAAGTGTTTACAATGGACAACCTTTCTAGCATTGTTAAATAGTATAGCATGAAATATTAAATTGTAGATAGTTCTAAATCAAATTCCTGACCTCAGAGGTGATGACGAGGCCAATTCTGTTTGAATTTACCAGTAGAATGAAGATGATTAAAGAAAATTCAGGATCATGCGGCTTTGATGGTAGAAAACAGAATGCAAAACTGGTAGCTCGACCCACAAAGTCTTTACTTCTTAGGAAACATCATCATTCTGTGACTTTTCTTTACGCCCCAGTAATACCCTTCTGCAACTAATATTCTGAGGTAAGGAAACACTGAAAATCAAATTGCTGCCCTTTTTTGCATTACTGAAATGATTGAATCTTTCGCTAATCTCACCAGTGATAACCTTATTAAAATTAGTTTTAAAAGAAAATTATTCCTGTTGGGCAAGCAATTGAGCTTCCAAAATGAAATCGCTACTTACGCCAGTACACATGGTGAAAAGCTGCAGATGATCTTCGTCTTCAGCTGTGAAATTGCTCTATTCTAAATTGCACTGCTTTAAGATCCACCAGAATCTCAAATGCTCATCATATTCAAATTTGGAGTCTAACTTTTCATGTACAAGGATTCCTACAGAAGACATCGCTGATGGCAGACAAATACTGCGTGTAAGTCAAATTTAAACAGATTCTGGCAGATAAAGCGGAGTGTTACAAGGAGGGGGTAAATGTTTTCAAAGCTCTCGAGAGCTTTAAAAGGCCCCTCTACTCATCAGTGATGTTGACCAAAGCTGAAGGGGTATGGAGTTGAGAAGTGACATGCCAAGCTGAAGAGAAAGGGTGGGAGGTGCAGGTATGAGTCGCCAGGCAAATGACAGAGCAACCCGGCACTTGGTCTACTCTTGGTGCAGTAAAGGTGTCGTTACATCAGATGTTTGTGAGGAGAATTGTTCTCTGCCAGCCCATAGGCCAGCACTGCAGTATGGCTGTAAGAACGTTCAGTCAAATTTCCAGTCACAGCTGACCGTCGCTGCCAGTTACAGTACAAGCTCTGTGCTGCAGCAGGTGGGGGAGTTTGGGAGCTTGGCATCTTCTTCCCAGCTGAGTCAGATTCTTAAAAGGCAGGTCATGAGTCATTCTCAGGTGGGTTTACCAGGTCCCACAGAAATAGTTGATGATATCCCTGCAATGCTGGATCCTAGTTTCCATGACATGTCTCTTCCAAGCTTTACCATGAAAATTAGCATATGCTGTGATTGAAATATTTCTGATAAAGGATTAGACAGATTCCACTGAAGATATGCTGGTGTAGCTGTCACTAGGAAAAGAAATTTCCACCAATAACTTCGGCTAAAGTGAGATTTGTTATTGCTCTTAACAACAGAAAAAAAACTTGGATTTGTAAAGTGCCTCTCAATCCACGGTGCATCACATCTGCATCATAAAACAAGATCTGACACCGAGCCACATAAGGAGTTTTTTTTTATCCATTCAAGGGACGTGGGTGTTGCTGGCTAGGTCTGCATTTTTATTGCCCATCCATAATTGCCCTTGAGAAGGTGGTAGTGGTGGTGAGCTGCCTTCTTGAACCGCTGCAGTCCATGTGGTGTAGGTACACCCACAGTGCTGTTAGGGAGGAAGTTTCAGGATTTTGACCCAGCGACAGTGAAGGAATGAAGATATAGGGATGAATTTTGCCCTTGAAGGGCAGGCGGGCCCAACCAACTCAGCAGCGGGCGGACAGCCGATCGCTGCCGCCGAAACAGGCTGCGACGCCATTTTGCGCAGGCGGGCCAATTAAAGCCCGCCCAGCATGTTTGCGACTCCTGTGTACAACGGGAATATCAAATCGGCGGTGGGCGTGTTCAGATGGCCAGTTCCAATGGGGAAGCGGCAGTTTGTATAAAGAACAGCCAGGCAGCCTCCTTGAGGCAGTGCACCATGGCCACTCACAGAGAAGGACATGCTGGTTTCAGGGCACAGGAGGAAGAGGAGGGGGGGCAGGCTGCAGGAGAGGCCAGTGGGGGGGCCACTGTGCCCCTTGGTTCTCAGATGTCTGCCCTGCTGTCCTCCTCCAAGAGGTGTCCAACCGTTGGGATATTTTGTATCTGGAGGATGGGAGGAGGAGGGCCCCGCACATCACCAGGCAGGCGTGGGAGGAGGTGGCGGTGACTGTAAGCGCCCATGACGATGTGCGGCGCACCGGAACCCAGTGCCGCAAGCGATTCAATGATTTGTTGCACTCTGGAAGGGTGAGTACCACGTCAGCCGTGGCCATTTGACCCAGCAGGTAGCCTTAGCCTTTGAGGCCCTCCTCCCCCATGTCTTAGTGTCATTACTGCATTGGGCATTTGGCGCACGTTGGGTGGGAAAACAGATAGTGACCATGCTTACATCAGCCTTAGTGGTTGAGGAGAAGATGGGTTCTCCCTGCAGCATATGTTGGTGTTTGTCGCATTTGAGTAGTCTGGGGGCAACCTGCAGGGGAGGCAGCTAGACACATACTCAGAACTCCAACACATGTCTTATTGATGGTGATGAGATGGTGGAAGGGGAGCCTCAAGGTGTCGTGGCCAAGAGCCATCTGCTGGCCTCGGCACCGCACCTAGTTGCGCCTCCTTGCCATGGGCACTAAGACCCGTGTGTTATTCAAAGTGATGGACGCCGAATGTGTTCAAGGTGGCCGCTGGGGGAGGGGGTTGGGAGCAGCCGTACTATCTTCTGGTGACTGATTACCAGTAGTGTAGACAGGAGCCGCTGGAGGCCTCAGATGGGCCACTGTGGTTGGGGTGCAGCGTGCGCGTGGAGAGTACATGAGCGATCAGCCCCAATAAATCCTCTTCTCTGTTCTGCAGGCAAAAACCAAGCACAATCTCAGGGAGCGCCAGAGGACTGGTGGTGGGCACACCATGCTGCAGCTCCTCACCACTTATGAGGAGCAGGCCATGGAGCTGGGGGGGAGGCAGGCGGCCAGGGCGGCAGGTGTCGGCGAGGCTGGGGTGCAGTGGCCAGGTATTTGAGGTCCACAGTCCCATCCACTCTGTCTCCCCACCATCCAAAGCACTGATGGTTGCTGCTATCGTTAATGCAGCAACACTGCTCATTCACAGACTGATACAGTCAGACGTGTGGGTCATATACAAAGGTCCCTCGGCCCCTTAAGGATGCGCGTCTCTAGCACCTTCCAAAGTCGCCTTATCCCATTTGTGACCACTATCCCCATGGCCTAACATGCCATGACATCGCTGCTGCACATCCAAAGACATTTTGCATCTTAGGAGTGTTGGTACCTCCACCACCCTTTCAGCCAGTGCATCCCACATTACTCTGTCCAAAAGGTGCTCAGCACCTCACCTGTCAACCTCATGGCACTCAACTTAAATAAATGCCACACGTTAGTCATCCCTGCACCAAGGGGAAATGTTGTCTTCTGTCCACCCGTTCTATGCCCCTCATAACGGTATGAAGGTCAATAATGTGACCTGTCAGTCTCCTGTGCTCCACGGCAAATATCACAAGTGTTTGCAATGTTTCCTCATCACTCCAACTCTCCAGGCCAGCATGCAACCAGGTCAGGAACCTCTGCACTCTCCCCACTCCAATGCCACTTAACATTCCATGTGGCATTCCGTACGCCATCTGACCAGCCTGTCTGTATGCGTGTGTAATGTTTGGGCCTCCTCTTGGCTATTTTCTACCCTACCAATGTTTGTCTCCTTAGGTTCTTGAAGGTTGAGCGCATTATGAGGCTGGGGGGGAAAGGGATGAAAGGTGTTACTGACTGAACATTAATTGATGCATTGTCCTTGTTGTTAATTTCAGCATCACCACCGCATGGCCGCCAGCAACAAGTTCAGAGCCCCCCCTCCACACCTGAGGGCCAAGACGTGCAACTTGTGTCACATCCTTTCAGCGAGTCAGGCACCAGCGCAGCAACAAACACTTCGGTGGGGATTATGACGTCGGCTAGTGTCCCGGGGCACAGTGGAGAGGGCACTTCACAATCGCTGGAGGAGATGGCACGGACAGAGAGTGCCGATAGCGCCAGCAGCCAGAGGACTGCAGGGGACCAGTCACATGCTGAGTCGGGCAGTGATGATGTACCTCTGGAGATGTCAGCAATGCAGCAGCTGCAGGACAAGCAGCAGGGTGCGCGGGAGCATCTGGCAGGGTTGCATGAGGGTGTGCTTCAGTTGGTCTCAGTGGTGGAGGAGTCCAGTCAGAGTGTCAGTGATGGCATGAACCTCAGGACAGAGCTTCAGGCTTCCTCCATTGAGAGATTGGCAACTCTCATGGAGAGGGGTTTCCAGCAGATTGAGAATCTTCTGATTGGGTTATGCTCGGACCTGCAAACCCTCACAGCGCTAATGGCCACAGATGGTCATTCCCAATGTGGGAGATGTTCTGGGCACCAAGTGTCAGCGCTCGGTGCCCATCCATCTGCAGTGAGCAGGGAGGTCCAATGTGACCTCACATCGGCGCAGGAGCTGCCTGTCGTCGCTGTGAGCTCTTCTCAGGGCGCTCCGGATGAGGGCAGCAGCTCCTCCGCCCCTCTGCCAGTGACCGTTGCATCCGTTGAGGCTGCGACAACTGGGGAGGTGCCAGTCCTGGAACTGGCCACTCCCTCCCAGGCGGGGCCATCACAGGCTCCACGGGCCAGAGGACTCCCGCCAAGGTCATCGACGCCAACAGGACAGCAGGGTCAGCAGGCTGTCTCACAATCTACTCCGAGCGATGGGGCGGCACCTAGACCTAGCACCCGCAAAACGTAAGCATAAGGCATGTTAGGCACTCCACGGGTATGGCACCGGTGATTTTGTGTTGGCCTTAGATTAGGGGAAAATAGTTATGTATGTCAGAGCGACCTTTGTGTTTTATTTTGGACTGAATAAAGTCCACTTTTCTGACCATGGCTGAGGGTGTTTCTTTTGTGCTGCATTTGTATTTTTCACAGACATCTCATGAGTGTTTGAGTGGACATTGATGTTTCTGTACTAAACCCTTAGTTGCAGCTGATGAGGTGGAAGATGTAGCACCTAAGTGCCATGTGTGGAAGCGCCAGGCAATGCTGGTCCTGCGGATCCATGTGTGTGGAGCTAGCTGAAGGTTCATTGGATTAAATTGTCCCGGGAGTCCCTGCCTCCTGGGTGCAGTAGCGGGTCAGCGTGCTGCCCCTCATCATTGCCCTGTGCTTCCTCATCCTCTGAGCCACTGCTGGATTCATCATGTGCAGCCTCATCCAGTGCATCAAGGTCTTCATCGTCAGCTGCATCCCCCCCTTTCCAGCGCAAGATTGTGCAGAGTGCAGCATGCTACCACTATCACAGAGACACGATCTGGGGGGTACTGGAGTGCGCCCCCTGAGCGGTCCAGGCAATGGAAGCGCAGCTTGAGAAGACCGATGGTTCTCTCCACCACAGCCCTTGTGGAGGCGTGGCTCCTATTGTAGTGCTCCTCAGCTTCTGTTCTTGGATGGTGGAGAGGCATCATGAGCCACCTTCTGAGGGGATAGCCCTTGTCACCCACCAGCCATCCATCCAGCCGAGCCGGAGCACTGAAGAGCCCCGGCACCTGGGAGTGTCTGAGGATGTAGGCGTCGTGGGAGCTGCCTGGGTACCTTGCACAGACTTGTAGAATCAGCATCCTGTGATCACACACTATCTGCACGTTCATGGAGTGGAAGCCCTTCCTGTTGACGAAGGCACCGGACTCACCCGCTGGTGCCTTGATGGCCTCATGTGTACAGTCTATAGCACCCTGGACGTGGGGGAAGCCAGCAATGGCCGCGAAGCCTCTGGCTCGCTGTGCCTGACTTGCCTGGTCTCAGCGGAAGTGGATGAAGGTCAATGCCCGTCTGAACAGAGTGTCTGTAACCTGCTTGACACAAGTGTGGACAGCTGATTGGGAGACACCACAAAGATCACTCACCGAGCTCTGGAAGGAGCCAGATGCATAGAAGTGGAGGGCAACTGTGACCTTCAGAGCCACTGGCATGGGGTATCCACCCACACAGTTAGGGGAGATCTCAGGGCCAATCATCTGACAGATATAGTTGACTGTCTCCCTTGACAGACGGAGCCTCCTTCGGCACTGCGCCTCAGTCATGCTGAGTTAGCTGCTTCGCTGCCTGTAAACCCAGGCAGCAGGATAGTGGCGTCTTCTGCGGCCCCTTCCACCTTGGACAACCTCTTTGCCCTGCGCCCCTTCTGCCTGCGCCTGGCCCCCCAAAGGTGGCTCCCTTGGGGGCTGATTGTCCACTCATGGTCTCCTCCTTATTCTATCCCTGCCTTCCTCCACAGAAGAGCTGCCTCCAGTGGAGATGTCAGAACCCATACCCAGGCTAAATGGAGGCCTCCGGAAAGCTAGAGGCCCGATAAAGATTACTGTCTGCAGAGTGCTGAGCTGAAGCTTCAAAGTACAGAGAAAGCTCTTGGAAATCGATCTGAACTGCTAACAATCACACAGGCAAGCTTAAAACACTTTCTGCATTAAATACTTCAGAAAAAATATGAACAACCTCTCTGAGGCCACATATCCCACCAGTGCATGAGTTTTGATAAAAAAATCAGTTACCCACCTGCCCGTTGGGCCTGTGCGCCGAGCCGAAGTTCGCACGGGCTCCTCAAAATTGTCAACAATTGCCGAGTTAAGGGCCTTAACAAGTCCTTTAATTATTGGCAGGCGCACATCGCTCTGCACAGCGCGCCCGCCCACCCACCTAACTATTGTGATGCCGCGTTCTGACGTCGGGATGCTCGCACGTCATCCGCGCGCAACATTTTAAGCGCTGACGTACTGGCTCCGCCATCCGCACGTCAGCCAGAAAATTCTGCCCACAGTTTCAAGTCAGGATGGTGTGTCAATGACCCCTTCCATCAATTTGCTGATGATCGAGAGTAGATTGAAGGTGCGGTAACTGACCGGGTTGGATTTGACCTGCTTTTTGTGGACAGGACATACCTGGGCAGTATTTCACATCACCAGGTAGATCCCAGTGTGTGGGATTTTCTGGCCCCGGACACCGTCGGTACGGTCCAGTCCCACTGAAAATCAATGGACTTTTGGCTGGGCCGCTGCATCCCCCACGGTGGGGCCGGAAAATCCTGGCCTGTGTTGTAGCTGGACTGGCGCAGCTTGGCTAGCGACGCTGTTAGCCTGGAGCACAAGTCTTCAGTCCTATTGCCGGAATGTTGTCAGGGCCCTTAGCCTTTGCAGTATTCAGTACCTTCAGCCGTTTCTTGATATCACGTGAAGTGAACCAAATTGGCTGAAGACTGGCATCTGTGATGCTGGGGACCCCTGGAAGGGGCCGAGATGGATCATCCACTAGGTACTTCTGGTTGAAGGTTGTGGCAAATGCTTCAGCCTTACCTTTTGCACTGATGTACTGGGCTCCTCCATCATTGAGGATAGGGATATTTGTGGAGACTCCTCCTTCAATGAGTTGTTTAACTGTCTCCCACTATCCATGACTGGATGCGGCAGGGCTGCAAAATTTTGCTTTGATCCGTTGGTTATAGAATCGCTTATCTCTGTCTGTCTGTCCTATGCTGTTTTTGCTGTTTGGCATGCAAATAGCTGTATTGTGGCTTCACCAGGTTGACACCTCATTTTTAGGTATGCCTGGTGCTGCTCCTGGCATGCCCTCCTGCACTCTTCATTGAATCAGGTTTTGCTAGATGACCTAAAGCTTAGTCAAGGAAGTACGTTTTAAGGAAGACAGAGATGAGGTGGAGCGGTTTAGGGAGGGAATTCCAGAGCTTAGGGCTCAGACAACTGTAGGCACGACCGCCAATGGTGAAGTAATTGAAATCAGGCATATTGAAGGGGCCAGAATGACAGAGTACAGTTATCTCAGAGGGTGGTAGGGCTGGAGAAGATATCAGAGATCGGGAGGGGCGAGGCCATGGAGAAATTTGAAATCAGTGATCAGGATTTTAAAATTGAGGCAGATGTTGGGGTGCAGCTGTGGATAGGAGGGCACAGAATATCTCTCATGCAGCACCTCGCAATCCTTCCAATGGTCCCCTTTTCCACTGAACACCTCAACTTGAAGGATTCCTTGCAGGAACCCTCCAGAACCAACTAGAAACAGAAAACAGGAACAAAAAAAGAACTACACAGAGAACTTTGTGAAAGCCTAATCCTCTTACCATGAAAATGTGTGAGCTTTTACCCTCCAACCTTTGGATCAAACAGAGACCTTGTCACTCACCAGGTTTCACTGCTGTGCTGAGAATTGGTGTGCAGCTTGCACATGAAGCAAAAAATGGTATTGAGCTTTCCCTTAACCTCTTCTGCATCTGTTAATAAGGCTCACATTTGTTTCTGGCAGGAATTTTATTTGCCTGTGCCCAAACTGAACCTGAAAATCAATTGTGAGTCCAAAACAATTAATATTTCCAGGTTTTCATTTCTCTACAGTCTGAAATCAGAGTAGTAGCCAGTCAAAACTCACCCTCTTGGTATCTACATGCACGTCAACATTTGCTTTTGGAAATATTGAGCTGAATTTAAATCTCTAAAACCCTAGGTATGGAGAAAAAGAACAAATACACACAGAATAAACAGAATAAATCCAGTAATGCCCAACTGCCAATGCAATATCCTTTATCAATTGGAAGTGTACCCTCGAGATTTTATTCTGTCTTTGCAGTGCCCAGGTCTGTAAGAAATAAATTAGGTTAATCATGTCCCAGAGACACTTGTCGGATAATATCCATGCTGCACACTGTAGGATAATGTAACTAATGAAAGTAAACTCCCAAAACTGGCACTCCCCACTTGAGGTAGCCTGGGGAAATAAATCCCTACATTTCATCTGGTAAAAGTAAAAAGTTTTTGAATTTGAACTGGGCAATGTTTAAAAAAGAGTTGCAAGGCTGTCTTGTAACTTGGGAGTCAGAACATCCTAAATAATAAGAACTAAAATTGAACTGATTCTGGACATTAGCCAAGCCCTGAAATTGGGATGTGACTTTTTCACCCTCCCATGTTGATTTATAATTCAATATATTTTTGAAAGATCATTTTCTTACGTGTTAAGTGTGCAATTAAGGCTCTGGACCTTACAGATGATTTGTCGTTGGTCTGTGCAGAGCATTACTTGGGACACCAGGCCTGATTTGAGCTTTGCTCAAGTGAATGGGTTTTGAGTGAATTACAATCTCACTCATCATTTTGAGATTAAACTTTGTTTTCCAGAAACTGCTTATTATATGAAGCTTTTTTTCTTTGTTTTAGGGACGTGGATGGCATTGGTTCCCCAAGCTCCTGTCTTGCAACACATCTTTATATTTGAAATGTGCCATGAATGCAAGTTGCTGTAATAGGCAAACATGGCAGCTAATTTTTGCACAGCAGGATTCCATGAAAGCAAATGAGAGTAATAACTAAATAGCTTGTTTTGATGGTATTGGGTAAGGGAGGAATGTTGGCTAAGACATCAGGATAACTCGATGTTGTTCTCCAAAAAGTTGTTTGGGATCTTTTACACCTAGCTGAAAAGGCAGGCAGGACCATTATTTAATGTTGTATCTGAAAACTAGAGCTTCCAATATTGCAGCTTTCCCTCAGTACGACATTGAAGTGTCAGCCTGGATTTTATGATCAAATCCTCTAGTGGGACATCTTTCTCCTCCAGAGGGAAACTGAGATTCTTATATTTGTCAAGAAATGATCATATCTTTCCTAATGTTATTGTGGGATATTTTTAAAAAGGCTTTTGTGTGTGTATGATTTAATTAAGCTAGAGGTGATTGGAGTGCAAAATTTAAATGATCAAAGTAGTGAGGTGTAAAACAGATGTTTGAAATGGAGATGAGTAAAGCTAGGATGAGGTCAACAGATATGGTGTGAATGAAATTTGCATTTTTAGATAAATGAAGAAGTGTTTTGATTTTCAAAGGGACATGGAAAATATTTACAACCAGCAAGATAAATAAGGCTAGGATATTATGTTGATTTTTCCCAAAAGTGCTGGCCATAATGATAACGTTAAAGATTTTTATATTCTGGGGAAAGTAACTTCTAAAGACAAGTTGAAACATTGGGATTCACAGATCAAAAAGGGAGAAATATATTTAAAGAAGGATGGGAGGCTGTGTGAGGGGTGGCCGAGTTCTTGATAGG
Source organism: Cetorhinus maximus (assembly GCF_964194155.1). NCBI lineage: Eukaryota > Metazoa > Chordata > Chondrichthyes > Lamniformes > Cetorhinidae > Cetorhinus > Cetorhinus maximus. The sequence continues at coordinate 50,480,585 of NC_135884.1, read as the reverse complement.
TGACTGTGTGAAACACACTTGGAAAAAAAAGCCTCTAAGCTACCCTGCAGGAGTGTGCTGTTCCAGTAACCAAAGTTCTGTTAAAAGCCTTTGGAAGTCCATTGTCCAATGGGTGCTTGTGGTAAAAGCGCTGGATGGCTTATAAATTTGGAATCTATTTGGACTGTTGCCTTAAAGGGGGTGTATAGTTAGGAGTCTGGTTAAGTAGAAATTTTGGGAACTGTTATAACTGTGTAACTGTAATCTTGTTTGTGTGTTTAAGTTTTTTCCCTTCTTTTGTTAATGAAAGTTTTAATTTAATCTTTAAAATCTCTAGAAGTGGTAGTGGACTCATTGGGCAGAATTTTGCCCTCGGATGGCGTGAGGGCCCTACCAGCTCGGCGGCGGACGGACAGCCGACCCCCGCCACCGAAACAGGGCCTGCTGCCATTTTGAGTGGGCGGGCCAATTAAGGCCCGCCCAGTGGCCTGCCTGACAGGAAGCACTATGCATGCGTGTGAAAGAGCGCACTGCTCCCTGAGACAAGGTGCTGTCTCAGAGAGATTACTGACAGTCCAAAAAACTTTAAAAATAGAAAAATTAAAAAATTATTAACATGTCCCCCTCATGTGACAATGTCACACGAGATGGGACATGTTAATAAATATCACATAAAATGTATTAAAGTTCTTAAAAACGGACATGAAACCTCATCCCGCCAGTGGATGAGGTTTCATGTATTATCAGAAGCCCGCTGGGGCTCCTGGCCTGCCCGCCAGCCTTAAGGTTGGACGGACAGGGTCTTTAATTATCTTAGTTACTCTGTCAAAGGCCTCAATTGGCCATTGACAGGTCGGTGGGCGGACAGCTGATTTCACTGTCCGCCCGCCTTCCTAAAAATTTAAAGGGACTGGGATGACGTCGGGGGTTCCTCCTGACGTCATCCAGCGTCATTTTCCCGTCGGCGAGCGGGCCCCGTCCCCAAATCGCCGACAGGAAAATTCAGGCCATTACTTCTGACTTCAGTGCATAAATTCAAATTAAAAAATCGTTGTGATAGTGTGACCAAGTTTCCCTTGAGGATTTGGTCAGCCAGGCAAATGCCACCTACCATCTCATAACATATTCATAAACATAAAGATTATATCAATTGGGCTATCATGTCATCAAATGGAGGTTGCATTCTTTTGAAAATAGGCGGTATTTTGGAAGGAATCTTGCTTTATGGTGTGAAGTTCACCTAAAGTAATCTAACAGGAAACAGGGCTGTTGACTTAGCACAGCTGGGAAGTTGAAATGAAGGCAGCGCTTTACAATGCTTTGTGGTAGTTCTATTTAGATCCTGCTTTCCCATCTTTTTTCTTTATAGTATAGATTTATCTCGTCGGAGAACAAATGATTACCAGGTTGTCATTTATGGAATTGGAAGAATTTTTTGATATTTTTGGGAGAGGACAGTCTGAATTATTGGACCACCAATTGCTCGCATGTTCTATTTTATTTATGAGTGCATAGGATTGATGTATATTCATGATTAAATTTAGCAATGTTATCAAAATCTGAATTCATAGTTATCATTGAAATAACAAACCTCATGGGATCTTTAAATAACTCCAACACACTTGTGACCTTGAGGGTCATACAGCTTCTAAATTTTAACCTAATATCATACAATGGCTCTCTATTTGTAGTGACCACAGTCCTTTAATAACCCTTTTGATATACTAATCTACAGAGTAGACAGTCTTCAGTGCTTAGTAGTTTTGCTGTAACATATTTAATAACATTTTAAAAAGTTTAGTTAAAACTTGAACAGACCAATATAAGATGTTGTTACTGGAGATATGCGAATTGACCATTTTGTTACATAGCTTTAGCATGGTTAGCTTGGGTGTATGGTAAGATTGTGAGAAATACATCTCTTTTTTGTCTTACCATTATTCTGTTCTAGAATATGTTGCTGACTACTGTTAAGTTGCTGTTGAATAATGATATCCCAGTGTCCAACTATTTCTCTCTGTTTTGTAGCTGTGAGAACGAGTAAATCCACCTATGCTGAAGTTTTGTTTTAAATGTGTGCATCAAGTACAAATGGAGCAGTATAATTATGTATGTAGAATTAAATATCAAAAAGAAATGTTTCCCCCTAGGCCAGAGAAATATAGAGGTGGCAAGGAAGTATCAAAAGATATTTTACTGATCCCATTTATCAAACAGCCCACTCTTTGGCTGGCAGTGGTATAGTATGCTACTTTCCCGGGAGATTTTAGAGTCTGGTTGTAAACCATGCATGATCTTGTTTGGGTTCAGTCTGGGTGGCCCCTTTATTTAACTCATGTCTCTAAATGCTAATTAATTATACTTCCACATTTAATGAGGCTGTTTGGTTCCTCAAGAGTTCTGAAGGCCTTACCAGTCCAAGAGAGGTGTCAGCTGTGGCTCAGTTCATAGCACCCTCGCCTTTGAATCAGAGGGTTGTGGGTTCATGTCCCACTCCTGGAAACCAAGAACTGTGAATGTACCCGAAAGAGTTACATGCGATCTGATAATAACTCGAAAGAGTTACCAGTCCAAGATGGCAGAGTAAGGAAGATGGAGCATGGGCCGGGTAGCAGGGAGGGACAGGGACCGATGTCCAGTAACCCAGGGCTGATGTGGGATGGATGTGTGGGGAGCTGGGCTGTGCTGGGCCCTCTCTGCATTTGGGGAATATGATTCAGCAGGTGGCAGATCCAGACCTAGTTTTGAGGTGGGGGTTGGGGGGGAGGTTGGCAGCTTAGCGTGGACTCAGGGCAGGGAGAAGCCGAGGGGGGATGGGAGGAGCAAATTGTTAAAGTGTAAAGGGTGTTAAGTACAGGCAATTTATTTTAACAGTGAGGTGGAAGCTTTATTGAGGTGGTTAATTTGTTAAATTTGGGGGTCTTATTGGAGGCATTTAGCGCTGTGGCGGGTGTTGCATTGAGGTGGTTTAGTATCAAATTGTGTGTTTTATTGAGGCATGGGTGAGCTGAGGTGGGGAGCGGGTGTTGGAGAGAGAACTAGGGTAAGGAGACTGGCCAGAGCAGAGTGGCAGGTCCTGCAGCCTCAGAAGACTGGGGTCAAACTGTGAGACTCGCAGCCTTGGGGGCCAGCAATGCACCCTCAGTCTCCAGGGGACCGGCGACAGTGGAGAACCCTCCGGCTCAGAGATGGAGGTGCGATCCCAATAGCCCCCTTCATATGGGGGAGCGGCTGGGAGCAGGATCTGGGGGACAGTGGAGGTGAGGAGGGCTAGAGAGCAGAGAGTGAAACAACTGGGTCCTCTCAAATAGAACAAATGGATGGAGGTAGAGAAGACTCTGGGGAGGGCTCGGGGAGGAATGGAGGATCCTGTAAGAGGGAAAGAAAGCCTGGGGGAGGGGTGGGAGCTGGGGGAGGGTTTGGCTGGACTCGAGTAGAAGGCTACTGCAGGAAGGACTTGGGGAGGGTGAGAGAATATTGCAGGATGTAATTTGAAAGGGTGGACGGAGATATGAGCATGGATGAAGGTGGAGGGCAATAAGTAACCTGTACCCCTGCAACCATATGCTCACCTGCATATGATCATGCACAGACTGTGCCTCAAGAGTTCATCGTATATAACTCTATGAGGTAATTTTCACCAATACCCCTTGGGTGGTAAACTTCAAGAACAGGTCATCCACCTGTTATAGAAGCCTGATTCTTTATTTCCAATGGAAATGAACATTGATAGGTCTCGGATAGATGGATGATCTACTTAATCATATTACTGCCTAAGCGGTGAAGCTGTATATTACCCCATCGCAATAAAATTGAATGCTGAAGCAAGAGCATAATTCAAATATATCCATCCTGATTGCCCTTCCTGTCTGAAACTGTGTTTACGTTGAATGAAATATCATAGCACTGGAATATGCAAATTAATACCTTCTCCAATGCCAGAGAGATTTCAGAATATCATGTGTTTAATGATCCTTAAATTCACGTCAATATGGCTAAGAAAACTAATGAGCATTTCTACTGAGCTTGTAAATCCCTTCTTTTAAAATATGAATATTTTTTAAAAATTGAACATTGCACTTGCACAAAGTAATGTCCATAGATTAGGAACTATCTAAAGCCCAGTTTCCATGGTGTTGCTGCCTTTTATAGTTTTGAATTTGAAGGTTGGTAATTGGGTGCTATGCTTGTCCATTTGGCGGTTTTGTTTTATTTCACTTGTTTGCATTCCAATCAGCAAAAAAAAGGGACGTTTAGTTTTTTTAAGATGTACTAAAAATGTTCCAAAGGAACAGAACTGGACTCAATCTTACTGTGATATTAAAAATACATATGCGTTAATTTCTCTGGATACAAATATCATTTAGGTTTTATTTTCAATCCAATACAAATAAAATGATGCCATGTGCTATTCTGTAAAAAGCCCTTTAGCACAATAAACTAATGATTGAACAGAAGCTGCTCAAATCCTAGTGTGTACCGCAGTTCTGAGCCAGGGATTTGCATGAATCTGCTGAGGAAATGATGTTCAATCAATTTCTGAAATACACACACAAATTCGCATTTCAATTGGCTTGCGACAAAATAAGATTACCCAATACTGGTCCTAGCAGGAAGCTATCAGCTCAGGTCTTCGAAATGCTCTGATCTTAAATGTGTGAATGAATTGCTGCATTAAAATAAAAATTATTCCATTTTGGCAGAAGTAGGTAATTCACAGCAGGAAACAGCTGAATTAATATCATCCTATGAAACAGTCTTGTTATATTTGTGTGCCAGCACAATAGATAGAATGATTTTGAACCAAGTAGGATAGAATGCTGATGTATTGTTTGTTGTATTCTGAATAGCTGCCTAATCCCCTGAGACCCAGCTGCACTGCTGATCTGCTTTTGTCTGCTTTTGCTGGACTGCTTTGATTATTGGCATGCTGTACTCCAAATCACAGATGTCTTTCCTTCAGATACTGAGCAAATACTACACACTTACAATACTCCTAAATGTGCTATTATTCAGGTTCTAGAGAAAGCTGAACCAGCTCTAGATATTATATGTACAAGACAGTTGTTCTTTCTCACTATATTCAAGGGGGCACTGGACACAGTTAGGGGGAAAATTGGATAAGGCCTGGAAATGGGCATGGGGATCACAATGCATGATTAACCCATGCCCCTTCATTGCTACATAATTAGCAGGCTGCCTGCAAATTTAAATGATAGTAACATTCAACCCCGTCCTAAACATGCTGGCTACATGGGGATCCCAAATTCATTTGAGGGTAGCACCACTTAAAATTAGCCTGCACTACTTAAAGCCGGACTGCATCTCTTAAAGGGGAGATACATTCTGGCTGCAGCAGGCGCTGGAAATAGCTGGGGAAGAATGTCTATTGTGAAAGAAGAATAAATATGGCATAGAAGGACAGGCAGACGAGGGCTTCAAGGTTCTCTGACATAGCACTGGGAGCCTTGGGGCAGAATTTTGCCCCCGTTGGAGGGGAAGTTTAGGAGCGGGCATGTGAAGGCGTGCTTCCGATCGGCGCCCCCAATTGGGGGCGCGCCGCCATTTTATGTGGTTGGGCCAATTAACGCCCGCCTAGCGTGACGTCAGCATGGAAGCGCTATGTGTTCCCTGTGCGGGCGGGGGGGGGGAATCCCTAAACCAAGAGTGCGCTCTTTCACACATGCGCGCGAAGGGGCGCACTCACCTCCCTGAGGCTAAGTGCTGCCTCAAGGAGATCGGCAGCAAATTTAAAAATGTTAACAATAGAAAAAAAAAATTCCCCTGACATGTCCCCTCATGTGTCACTGTCACATGAGTTGGGACATGTTCATCACTTTCATTAACACTTTTATTAAAAATTTAAATCCTACATGAAACCTCATCCCACCCATGGATGAGGTTTCATGCTTTTTCTAATGCCTGTCCTGGTCTGCCTGCCAACCTTAAGGTTGGACGGGCAGGTCCATTAAGCACCTTAACTACTTTGTCAATGTCCTCACTCGGCCATTGACAGGCCGGTGGGCGCACAGCTGATTTGGCTGAGCCCCCATCTGCCTGAAAATTTAAATGGGGCACGGTGATATCGAGAGTTCTGTCCAAGGTCATCCCATGTCATTTTACGCATCAGTGAGCAGGCCCCGCCCACTCGCTCGCCGATGGGAAACTCCTGGTCTTGGTGTAGGAGGTGGATGGAGGTCCTCTATCCATGGGGGTAGGAGGCCCTCCAGGCAGACTGAGAAGGCAGTGCGAGCAGATAGGCATTGCAATCAATGCCAGCAGTGTGGCCCCAAGGAGCTGGATGCACTTCCACAAGTGGTCAGTCAGTGAATTAATCTCCAAATGCTACATCCTTAAAACTGAACCACTAGCCTCATGCTCTGCTCCAGATCACATTCACTTTGCTCGTTCTTTACCGACCATGACACATATTTCACATTTATAGCTTTATCTCAACCTCACACACATACTATTGCTGCAAGAATCACACCCACATCTTACAGCTTGCACCAACTGATGCATACACCACCCAAACACATTGCACCACTGATGCACTCCATGCTCTCTTGCAGGACAAGGTGGCCCATAATCAGAGGCAGCAGCACCGAACTGGCAGGGGATAGGCATGTCTGTTAGCTGTGGGGTGCCCCCTGCCCTTGACCCTCAGCAGAGGTGTAGGGCGGACATGCGAAAACTACTCCCATACTGTGGTTGGATAGGGAAATGCAGTTGATGGTGGGCGAAGTGTCTTATAAGCTGTTGGCAATCACATGTCTTTCTCTGAGAGAAGAACTGCTTTGAACAGCAGTCTCTCACTTGTACATGACTGGAGCTCTTCTGTGTAGCTCATCAAATCCTTCACAGCTTGTCAGTTTCACTGAAGAAGCCCTCCCCACTGCACACTCGCCATGGTGACTCTGAAGAGTTGCTGAGAGATCAGGAAACAAATTCCATGGCTGGGAAATCCAGGATCCTGAGTTAAAGCAGTTCAGAATTGGCTTCCTAACAACTGCTTAATTGCTTCCCTGGCAGATCCAAGGGCGTTCCCTACTCGCTTTCAATCCCACCCCAGGGAAAGCAGGAAGAGGGTGGGATCACATTGGGAACCCGACTTGATATCAATTTCTGGGACTTTCCCACCTCACTCGACCCCGAACCCATCTCCAATGGCTTTGGAACATTCTGCCCACTAACTTTGTTCCTCTCTCCACACAGGCCTCCAGACATGCTGAGTGTTTGCAACATTTTTGCTGTTATTTCAGGTTTCCAGCATCTGCAGTATTTTCCTTTCTTTCGATACAGGGCAGAATCACCCAGTCCTGTTGGCAACAGCGTCATAGCGGGCGGGGGCACACAATATGGCGAGATGGTTGAAAATCAGTTTCACGCCGTTGTGAAACCAGCTTACGATCGTTCACTCAACTTGTCAATGGGGGGCTGCGTTTCCCACCACAACACATCAGGAGTCTAATTTCAATACTTTAACATCTCATTATAAGCCCTGCTCACTGGAATCATCCTATAATGGTTGTAAGTAAAACCTTTCCTAATGTTTTAAGGATCATGTGATTGCATTAACGAATCAGCCCTAAGTGCAAGTAATCTTAAGGGCGGAGCTTTCTAGTTGTGGACCTGGCTCAAGCATGTAGCTTCTTCAGGAGCTCTGTAAATTAAGTTAACTGTTTCAAGTAAGAAACCTGTCTGGTACACCAAGTTTATTACACATCCCCCCACATCAAATTTATCAACCACGCTGCCATGGCTTCAGAACAGCGTGCTCCATGACTGCCTTTAGAAGGCGTGCACCTAGTGATCTAAATGTCGAGGGGAACTCGGAGGTGACTGCACACAACCTCGCCCAGGACTCACGAGCAATGCCTGTAGCAAGACATCAAAGAAGAGGTACCGTGCATTTGGGGGGGTGCACAGGCAAGTCACTTCATACCGGCTGGCTTTCAGAGTGGTGCTGCGGCAAGGACTGCAGTGCAGGCGAGGCCGGGGTGGGGGTTGTTTGGGGTGGGGGGTGGGGTGGCAAGGCAGCACAGACTGAGGGACGGACACAAGCACATGCTGGGAGAGGGGCAGGGGGTGGGAAGGAGGGAGTGAAATGTCCACCCACTTGGAAAAGCCTGTCGAAAGTGAGCATTCTTCCACAGCTGAGACCGTTCAGCTGCAGTTCCACTGACATGCTTGGAGTCGGGCCTCTGAAGCTTTTCTGCCCACTCAAGCAACACAAAAGCATAAATGTGCCACCAAATGCATCAGAATCTCTCACCCCTCGGGCACAGAATGCAAATTAATGTGCATTTTAGAGGGAAGCAGAACAATTGGCCAACTGGGTAAGTTGTACAATCCCCTTGTGAAATGTGGCCATGGCACAGTCACTGGTGGAGACGCTCACAACCCCTTGCAATGTCTTTATTAAGGTTTGGACTAATATCCATTATGGTTAAAGCTAACAGCACAGCCTTGCAGTGTGGGTTAGGAGAATGCCTGTGCCTGAGCTGAGAGCACAGCAGGCAGTTCAGTGGCCAAAGCTGCTGCCAATCGGTCAGGTGGAGTGGGGCGGAGGTGGGTGGGGTTTCGGACAGCCATGAAGCACACTACACACTGGCCATCCAAATGGTGGCCAGCACTGTCTGGCATGTGTGAAGGGGCCTTCAGACTTAACCCAAGAGAGGTTCCTAGTACACAATGCTAACCCACACATCTCTCTCTTTGATCCTGCAGGAGGAGAACATCAGGATCATGGAGCCTGGTGATTTAGCGGTGTGCCTCATGGTTTACAGAGACAAGAGAAGATGAAGAAGAGAGCAGCAGAGGCGCCTGGCATGGCAAAGGAAGGAGCACCTCCCTCAAGATGAAGGGGAGGCAGGACCTGCTGCGCACGCAGCTGAAGATCTACAGTGAGCCGTTGCTCATAGGCGCCTCGCTAGACCCAGGGCCTATAGATAGCGCCTGTCATTCCTGCAGATGACTGAGAACCAATGTTGCCGAAGAATGTGCATGTCCAGGAAACTGGTTGGTCACATATGCCACCTGCTGAAGGATTTGGCACCACGGAGACATGGAGGGCAACCACTGCCAGTGCTCAATTTTTACACCAGTGGCTCCTCCACAAGTGACCAGTGTGGGATCTTGTAAGCCTCCATGCGCAAGTGAATCCAGAAGGTCATGGATGCCATCTTCGTGAAGGCACAGAACTTTGTACATTTCGCCCAGGATCAGGAAAGCCAGGCAGCAAGAGCGCTGAGATTAGCCTAGATCTCTGGTTTTCCACAGGTGCAGGGTGCCATCAACTGCACTCAAGTGGAACTTAGATCTCCGAGACAGCAAGCAGTCAACAACGTAAACCGCAAGGGCTCCCACTCACTGAATGTTCATCTGATGTCCAACCACTAGGTCTGTGCATGATTCCCAGAGGGCGTTCATGACACCTACATCCTTAGCAGGTCTCAGACCCTTGACATCTTCCAGAATCCAGAGCGGCTGCAGGGTTGGTTTCTCAGGGACAAGGGCTACCCACAGAGGATGTGGCTGATGGACTGCAGTACAACGAGGCTGCAGCCCAGACTTTGGTGGAGAAAATGATAGGCATTTTGAAAATGAGGTTCCGGTGCCTTGACAGGCCTGGTGGGACACTGAAATACAGTCCACCGAGGGTGGTGCACATCATTATCACTTGCTGCGTGCTACACAACCTGGCACTGCAATGGCGGGGGGACCTATCTGAGGGGGAATGGAAAAGCTGCATATCTCCACCAATGAGGAGGGCATTGAAGAGAATGCAGATGATGAGGTCCTGGAAGGCGAGGATGCCGATGATGAGGCAGGCGCGCTTGGGAGGCCCTCATAGCTGCAAGATTCGTGGAGGATGATGATGAGATACAGTGACATCCTTATCTTGCATCTGTGAATGTTCGACTCCTGTGTGGCAGCGCACATACCTTCAGTGCTCAGGCTCATATCATGGAGACACAGCAGAGGCCCTTATAGTCACTAGATTCCAGGAGGATGATGATGACATGCAGTGAGGACACTCCATGGATCTTCACATAGCCTCTGTGGATGTTTGACTCCTGTCTGGCTGAGGGCAGCTCGCTTGCACTCTGTGGTCAGGATCATATAATGGAGATGCAGCCATGAAACTTTAAATGCACCTGATCCTTAGTGAGCCTTCAGCACCTGACCTCTTCAGGAGCACCGTGTCACTGGTCACAGATGCTGAAGAAATGGGGGCCAGCCCCACCTCAAAGATGCTGAGAGCACACAGAGAGAATGACGGAACTTGGTGACACCTGCCCACCACATTCTGGCAGCAATGACCAGCACCGCTGAGGTGCAGGCATCACTAATATGTCCAGGGAGCATGAGGCCGGATCATCACTTTGGTCTGAAGGTTACACACTGTACAGGGAATATCTGTGACACCTTATCAAATGTCTTTTGGAAATCCAAGTATACTACATCTACTGGTTACATCCTCAAAAAACTCTAATAAATTTGTCAAACAGGATTTCCCTTTCATAAAAACATGTTGAATTGTTTTAATCATACTATGTTTTTCATGTGTATTATTAAGACTTACTTAACAATAGATTCCAGCACAATGACTGATGTCAGTCCAACTGGCCTCTAATTCCCTGTTTTCTCTCTCCCTCCTTTCTTGAATAGTATTGTTACATTTGCTAAGCCTGTTGCATTTCCAGTCTACTGGGACCATTCCAGAATCTAGGGAATTTTGGAAAATCATAGCCAGTGCATCCATTATCTCTTTTGGAGCCTTAGGGCTTAGGCCATCAGGCCCTATGTATTTATTGAATTTTAGTCCTTTGAGTTTCTCCAGTACTTTTGCTCTGCTGATATTACTTCCCTTAATTTCCTTACTCTGATGAGCACCTAGATTGCCCTCTAATTCTGGTATGTAATTATGAAGACAGACACAAAATATTTGTTCAATGTCTCTGCCATTTCCTCATTCCCCATATATCTCTTGTCTCTGCTTCTAAGAGACCAAATTTAGCTACTCTCTTCCTTATTATAAACTTGTAAAAGCTCTTACGATCTGTTTTTTATATTCCTGGCTAGTTTTCCTTCACCTTTTTATTAACTTTTTGGTGGCCCTTTGGTTTCTAAAACATTCTCACTCCTCCAACTTACTGCTATTCTTTGCAACATTATAAGCCTCTTCTTTTCATCTAATACAATCCTTAACCTCCTTAACAAGCTACGGATGGATCTTTTCACTGAGTTTTTATTTTTCAATGGAATGTGTTTTTGTTGAACATTTTGAATCGTTTCTTTAAATGTTTCCCAATGTTTATTTAATACCAAAGCTTTCCGTCTATTTACACAATCAAACTTAGCCAGGTCTTCCTCATACCTATGTAATTAGCATTGTTTAGATTCTTGTTTAAGATTGAGTATGTTGTTTTTCAAACTTATTGTGGAATTCAATTATATAATGCTCACTGTTACCCAGGGATCTTTTACTATGGCAGCATTAATTGCACAATACTAGATCTAAAATAGCTTTATCTCTAGTTGATTCCACAATTACTCTAGGGCCTGAATTTTGCTCTCGGTGGACCCAGGAGCAGAAGGGAAACCGACCCCGGCTGCAATCGGCGTCCGACTGTGATTTTACACTGGTTGGCCAAGTAACAGCCAACGTGAAACGCACCCTGAGAAAGGCTCAGCACTGCTGGTGGGGGCGGGAATGTCACCGCAGGACCTGGTGAGCACCTGGTGAAGGCAGACAGATGCCTCAGGGAGCTGCAGACCCCCAAACAATAAAAGAAAGCACAAAACTGCTGCAAAAAATGTCCATGCAGCACAATCAAGCACCTGAAAGCAAACCTCATAAAAATGCTGTCCCCAGGTATTTATTTTAATTTTAAATTCTAACGGAGATTTCATCCTGCCCTTGGATGAGGTTTCATCAAAAATATAAAGCCCGCTTGGCCGGTTGACCTGTCCGCCAACTGTAAGGTTGGCTGGGCCATGGAAAATTGCTTACAATTGGGCCGTTAATGAGCTTAATTGCCCACTTAACCGTCGGCGGGTGCTCTTCTGACTTTTGCGCACGCCCACGGAGTGAAATATCACGTGAGTATGTGGTGATGTTGGGACACTCGCTCAATGTCATCTTGCATGATTTTATGCTCGTTCGGGTCGGGTGCCACTCGCCCATGTGACATAAAATTCCAGCCCAGGACTCTGACCTGAGAGTATTCTATAAATTCATCTTCCAGATCATCTTTGCCAATTTCATTGGTCCAGTCTGTATGAAGATTAAAGTCCCCCATAAAGATTTCATTGCCTGTGTTACGAGCTCCAATAATTCCTTGTTTAATTCACTGTCCAATGGTATAACCACTGTTGGGAGGCCTATAAACTATTCCTACCAGCATTTTCTGACTCTTGCTATTCCTAATCTGCACCCATACTGATTCTACTTCCTGATTTTCTGAACCAAGATCCTTTATCACTAATCGTCCTCATGTCATCCTTTATGATCGTGGTCATCTTGCTTCCTTTTCCATTCTGCCAGTCTTTTTGAAATGTTGTGTATCCTGGAATATTTATTTCACAGCCTTGGTCACCCTGTAATTATGTCACTGTTATGGCAATCAGATTGAAACCATTTACCTCTATTTTTGCCATCTATAGTATTGCAGATGCTCCATGCCTTCGGATAAAGTGATTTCGATTTTATTTATGGACCTTACTCTTTGATACACTATTATCTTTAAACCCTCTGTCCCTTCCCATCCCACTCATCTTACCTTTACCTAAACATTGTGGCCAGATGGAAAGTGGCCCTTAAGTGGCTATTAATAGGCCGCTTTAGGGCCTCAGTTGGGGTGAGGGTAGGTGGTTCGCCCTAGGCCTCACCTGCCCCCCATAAAATTGCAGCCAGGTTGGGTGCTGGTGGGTAGGTGGCAGGAAGGACAGCCACAGAATTTTACAGGTCTCCCCCAACTGCAAACCTGCTGGTGGGGGAGCGTAAAGTTCTGCACTAAATGTTTTACCAGCACTAAAATTAGGCTGATGGGTCTTTACTGCTGGGTTTATCTATCTTCCATCTTTGAACAGGAATGTTACATTTGCAGTCCTCCAGTTCTCTGGCCCAATTCCCATATCGAAGAAGGAATAGAAGATTGTTGCCAGAGTCTCTGCTTTCTCCATCCTTGCTCCCCCCTGGAACATTGGATCCACCCCATCTGGACAGGGTAATTTTTCTACTTTTAAGTTCTGTAAACCTTTTAAGTAACTTCTTTATTTATTTTTATTCTGTCCATTGCTGTGACATTGACAGAATCCTCATTAGTGACAGATGAGAATATCCAAACACGGACTTCAATGTTTATAAATTTCTTTAGAGATGATTTGGAGCTGATGAGATTTTTCTTTAAAGCTCCCTCTGAGTATTAGCAAATGGAATACTATTCCCTGACATGGTACCCTTTACAGTGCCTATACTGCAATTAATTATGGCATAAAAAAGACACCCTTTTCCAACTAGATTTTAAAGCAGAACTTTCAGCCTATAGAATATCCAGCAGAATCCATCTTGGAATAATTGATGTACTGCTGTATCCGTAGCCCTGTGGGTTTCTAGTATTCGACTTGAGATAGAAGTTAAGGTGCAGTGGGCAGCTCACAGCTTATTCATTATTACTGGAACGCAGTTTCCCAGCAGCAATGCTGTAATAGGGCCCAGATGTTCTGAAAGATTGGAGTTGAGATCCCTACATTGGAGAATTGGAGAATGCTCATGCCTTTCAATTAATTTCTGTTTCTGTATATATAAAATAACTTTCAGGCAGTCGACGATTAATCTTGTAACTACATACGAACATATGAGCGTATGAATTAGGAGCTGGGATAGGCCCTTCGGCCCCTTCAGCCTGCTCCGCCTTTCAATAAAATCATGTCTGATCTGATTGCCGCCTCATCATCACATTCCCACCTACCCCCGATACTGTTGACCCCTTGTTAGTCAAGAATCTATCTACCTCTGCCTTAAAAATGTTTAATGATCTAGCTTATTCTAGTTATTTTTTCTTTTAAGAACCCTAGAATCTGGAAATTGACTTCCACATAGAGAAGACTGCAGTGCACTTTGGGACCATGAAGACAGAAAAATGCAGTTATCATGTTTAGATACATTTTTCTTATCATCTGAAATAGCCAACCTAACCTCCTTTGACGTATTTTTGACCTTTCAGTTTTGCAAATCCTCTCAATATTTTGCAAGCGTTTTCTTCTTTACCAGAAGCTAAGCTGGTTTCATTCAAGACTCAAAAATAAAGTTAGTTGGTTTTGAGGGTGGTGTGGGGGTGGGGAAGCAGGTGGTGGTAGTGTGGGTGCGGGACAGGGACAGTGGGTGTGTAGGGGGTGTGGAGGTGCGTTGGGGTTAGCAGTGGGGTGGGGGTGTGTTGAGTGGACTGGTGTGAGAGAGTGGTAATGGGGTGGGGGTTGTTTCTGAAGGTGGAGTCATCTGTGGTTGGGTAAAACTGCCATTAAGTATAATAAGGACAATTGCACATAAATCTAGGCTGTTCGCTCACCCTTGACTCAGCTAATCTTCTATTTTGGGTTTCACAGCTTGTTTTTGAGTCAATTTTGGTTTCACATATTTAGCCATCTTTCCCCTAAATGGTTTCTTTTTGTGGCTGCAACTGATATTTTGGAGCTGAAATAATGCTGTTGAAAATATGCTTGTGTTCTGAATAGATGATGTGAAAAACACTGCAATGAGATTGATTCATAATGTTCATGTGATCTCATCATTTGTCAGTTATACAGTCAGCCTTGCTTTTCATATATCCTGTCCCACATATATAGCCTCTTGTGTGTCTTATAACAGATAGTTCTCAGTTGAATTTTGGTTGAATCACGAAAAGCAGCATTATCCTTCATGATGCAAATGCTTTTTTTGTTTTAATTTTCTTCGTTCTTTTCTCTCCTTCTGCTGGGGCATGCAATTGCTACATTTGTACAAATGACCCATGTTTGAGTGGACAATGATTGCCAACAGCCAACTTGACTGGTAGAGAAACCGAATGAAGCCTGTCCACACCTGCTGTTTGCACAAATAGAATTGCTAGATAATGATTAGAAACAGGAATTTGTTTTCATAAAACACTTTCCCTAGGCCAGGACTCAATTGTAGCAACTCAATTGATAACATAAACCCTTTTAGTCTTCTCAAACACCTCAATTTTATGACCCTTTAATCTTCTATACTCAAGGGAATGCAAGCCTAGCCTACACAACCTATCCTAATAATTTAATCTTTTTAACCCTGTTATCATTCTGCTGAAACACACCACCTTGGCTGATAATATCACCACTTGAAAACTGATTCCAGAGGAGGTTCTCCAATTACCAGGCTAATTCAGTCTGCCTAGGAGTTTCCTGAAAGGCTGATGTTGCTACTTAAGTAAAAGCAGGTAAGATAGCCAGCTGGTGTTTTTCAACAGAACAGCCTAGTGATCTGGGGAGTTCCAGGGAGCAAGAATGAAATGGGTCAAAGCTCTGCCTCCAATGGAAGGATCAAAGGGAGGGGAAAGCACAAGGCTGAAGCCATGGCAACAGAACATTTGGAAAGGGATTTGGAGCTGAAAAAGATGGTATAGAAGCAGGGAGGCTGGGGTGTGGGTGGAGAAAACAGTGGATATATTTATAGACAGGGCTTTTGAATTTAATGCATTGGGCAACAAGTGAGGAGAGGATGGGTGAGTGGGGCATAGTATGGGCAGGACATGCTGCACAGTTTGAACAAGTTGGAGTTTATCATAAGAGCAGGATGGAAAGAATTGTGACTCATTCTAGACAACCTCCACAAATACCAAGAGTTATTGCCCAATACCACATGACTTAAATAACCCTTTTTTGAATGTGTTATGTAATTTGGCTGTGTGCTGCAAATGCACTTTTTATACATGTTAAAGAGGAATGTTAAATAAAAATTAACCTGACAATGGGATAGTGTTGCATTTGTTTCTTGGGCACCTGTCACCTAAGGTTCCAATATGGCAGATGGAGTTCACGGCTGATTCCACAATGCAATTGTGCTAGCTTGCCATGTTGATAAAGTCTTCTCCATACTGCGTGTGCCTGAAATAGGCATTAACCCCTTGCCTATGTAAATAGAAAGCCCCAGACTGTTGGAAATATAGAATCATAGAAGTACAGAAATAGGCCATTTTGCCTGTCGTTTCTGTGCCAGCACTCTGCAAGAGCAACTCAGCTAGTCCCACTCCCCCACCCTTTCACCATAGCCCTGCAAGTTTTTTCCCCTCAGGTTCTTACCCACTTCCTTTTTGAAAGTCACGATTGAATCTACCTCCACTATACAGTGAGGGGGTGCATTCCAGATCCTAACCATTAGCCGTGGTTAATATTTAGCAATCAACCAACATCACTGAAATATTATCACATTGCTGTTTGGGGGACTTGCTGTGCACAAATTGGTTGCCAAATTTCCTGTACTTCAATATTGATCACATTTTAGAAGTGCTTCATTGGCTGTAAAGAGCTTTGGGATGCCCTCAGTTGTGAAAAGTGCGAAATAAATGCAATTTTTTCTTGCTTTGTGAGAACTGCAATAGGATGCAATAAGTGCCGAGCACTTTGGTACATTAAGGGATCGCTACTTACTTTTTAATTTCAAGTTAACAACTGTGTCAGTTGACAATGAATTACGTCTCCATTACTTTTTTATCTTCTATATTACAGTTTTACTGTCCATGCCAAATTGCATAACAGCTTGCAGATTGATTTAAAACTCAGTAGCAATTATGGGCATTGATGAATACACGTTATCTGCTACCAGCAGAAGTGATAGATTACTGTGTGCATTTCTGCGAATATAGTTCATGCAAGGCAGCGACACAAAGCTAAAACAGGATCTTTTGGCCCAGATCTTCTGGTTTCTCGATCGTTGGAGGCTGGACATATGACCAAGACAGGTATCAGGACCCCCTTTTCCCCCTTTGTGGGAACTGTCTGGGAAGTTTGAACTTCCGATGGGCAATTCTCCTGCTCCCTGGGACCCTCCGAAAAGCCTCTGACTCTGAGTTAGTGTCAGGGACTTCGGACAGTTCCAACTTACTTGCCTGAATAGTGACACAGGAAAAGTTATACAGAAAAATCCTAGTCTAACTCTTGGATAATGTAGTAATTATGGTTTATTTAGTGTGTAATGTACCTTTAAGAATAACACTTGTTAGGGAAGATCACATGATCTGTAGTAACCAATAGGAGAGTAGCTCGGGCTACCTCAGCAGTCAGTGTAGAGATAGAGCTGAAGTGAAAGCACAAGTGTAGTCGCTGCTGAGTATATTGTAAATAAACTTAATGTTTCCACCCAAGAAGTGTCTGCAGATCAACTCTATCATTAAGAGCACAAACCGGCCATCCTACAACAGATAACTGTACAACTAACTCCCCCAATTACTCACACCCCACCAATGCCCCCTTGACTTCCTGACCCACTGACGACACCCCGACCCCCTGACTAACCCTCGACCCCCTGACCTCCCTGACCCACCTCACCCAGTTCCCCACCTCACCAAGTCCCCCCCTCTACCCAGGTTTCCCCCTATCCATTCCCACCTACCCAGTTCCCTCCCCACCCAACTGCCACCCTACCCACTTATCTTTCCCACCTACCCACTTACACACTCGCCTACCCGTTCACCCATTCACCCATTCACTACGCACCTGAGAAGCTTGGTTACCTTGAAACACTTACCAAAATATTGCAGCTAGTGCTATTAGAAGGAGATGTGACTTTTGTGCAGATCTTTTTCACTGTTTTCTCCTTGAATTCCTGTGCTGAAGGAGTTCTGCAGGATCCTCCATAGGACGTTGGGACAGAAAAATCGTATGCAGATAAGTGGGAAGTTTTCTGTTGGATATAGGCCAGAATTTTTCAGCCCCACCCCCCCGACAGCAGGTCCCCTGCCGTGAGGTGGTCGACAAGACATTGAAACCCCCATTCACATTGGCGGGACTGGAAGATCTCACTGGCATGAGGTCTGGAAAACTCCGGCCAGGGTTTCCGACACTGACCAGAGGATTTGGGCCATTATTTCCTGTAAATCCACTGGAATGAAATGCATGTAATGCATGGACAACTGAACATTCTAGTGGTGGAATCAATCATACTAGTTTGCAGCTATTTTTAGTACATGCAGATGGTCATCTGAAGCAAGTTGTTAAATGAAATATACTTGCAACCGAAACTGTTGGAAAAACAGGAATAGAGAAATAATATAAATCCACTCTAAATGACGCACTGGATATCGTTAGAGCCAACATTTCTTTTTTATTCATTCATCCATGTGCGTTCTACCCGAAGGCAGGTCCTTGGTTCACTATCTGCTGATTCTTCATCATGAGCTATGTGATTGGCAGTTTTGTCGGTGGTGGTTTGCCTTCCACTTTTCTTTATTATCTTCCGGAAAAAGATTCTATTTTGTACCAGAATATTAGATGTATCGTTCTGCATTTAGTACCAGAGTATTATATGTATCATTCCGCATTCATATTTTAAACTTCAGATTCGTAGAAATATGTTTAGGTGCATTCTTTTTTTTCCCTTTAAAAACAGTGATAGCTCCTTGCCTAATTACACCACGGTGTGGTCGAGACCTATACAAACTGGGGAGGCTCAGCTTCAATTCCTTGCTTATGCTGAATTAGTCAATCTCAGTCAGAGTAATGAATATACCATTGACCCTAATTCTGAGGCCAATTGTCTACCCACTGCGCTGATCTGTAACAAACTCCACTACTCACCTTAGGTTGAGTTTGAGAGTTGTAATTCAGGAACTACAGTTCCTGGCAGGCTTCTGGACTTCTACACATGCACAAGCTGAGAAATGGCCACACATGCACAGTTTGTGTGTTTTTTATGTTTTCGGGTCTTCTGCACATGTGCTGGCCAGAGAATGGCCGCACATGCTCAGTTGGTATCTTTTTACATTCTTCAGGCTGGGAAGCAGCCTTGCGCACATGCACAGAAGAAAAGGAAAAGAATCGAAATGGCATGAAACTAGAACTCACGTGATTTGAACAGGGGAGCCCTTCGAGAGAAGGTGTCCCAGGGAGCAGGACATGGGGAGAGGGACAGGGAGAAAGTCCCAAACTAGGGAGTGAAACAGAAAGACATCCCAGAAGAAAGTCCCAGGGATAAAGACAGAGATCAGGGATAGGCCCCATTTAGTCAGGATAAACGATGGGAGCAGAGGAAAGGCTCCAAGTTAAAGAAAGAACTGCAGGGAGAAGACTTGGAGCAGTGTGGGCTCCAAGAAGCTCTGAAGAGGTCAGTCGAAGTTTGGCGAATCCGTGCTGTGTGCCATAAGGGCAAAGGTACATTTTTGGAGCATTGGTGTTCTGCTTGGCACAGTCGAAGATCTGAAAGTGGGCTTGGAAGGTGAAGCCCGAGTGTACGTGGAGATCCAGAGGAAAGGAATCTCAGAAGGTGAGATTGAAACCATAGAAAATGGGCACTTGGAACCAACCATGTTGCTGTATCTGATGGCCAATGTCTCAGCTCCAATTGCAGCACATGCAGACGTCACCCAATATCTGGGTGCTGCAGTGGAAACTTAGATTCTTGCAATGCAAATTCAACTTGCCCTGATGCAAGCTCGGACTGCTGCCATCATGGCTGCTCTAAGGAGCTAACAGGGTCCCAGAGCAGGCCATCAATCTTTCCTCCAACAGATTAGTAAGATTGCTGAGGCACTGCCCTGAGGGAGTAATGATGATTCGTGGGGAACAAAGCCACTGTCCTCTTTCAGGATGACCACCTTCACTCACCCAACCCAGGAATCTGCCAGTGTCCTTGCTGTTGCCTTCCAGCATAGACGGCTCCTGCCCAAACCTTGATGGTGCAGTCCAAGCTGAGATCGTTCTCTGAGGCCACCCGCAGTCTTCTGCAATGAGAGTCAGCAAGCTTCCACCAGACATGCTGCATCCACTGGAGTAGGAACACAGGAAAAAGCACAAGGAAGACAGGCACTAAGGACTGCATAAGTGCGATTTATTGAAGCTCATGTCCAATATGGTATAGTTTGATTTATAAATTTGGTTTGGAAATCTGTTTTCTGTTGGTTTTTATTTTTGCACTATAGCATGTGGATGCTGTAATAGTCAGTAACAGAGGTTAGGTATGGTGTGGGATTCTTGGTGAATGGGGAATTGGAGTTCAGCTTACTGGTATCATAGTCAGCCTGTGATTGGCTGTCTAAGTTGCCTCGTTCCTTCTTCCTCCTCCTCCTCTTGCTCCTCAGCTGCCCTCTGGTGGCATGGGCTGTGCCCTCATGATGGTAAGGCTGTGTAGCATACAATGGACCACCAGGGATCTTGACTGGCACTCTGCCGAGTACTGTAGGGCTCCCCCAGAGTGGTTCAGGCAGTGCTAATGTTGTTTCTGCACACCAATGGTCTGCTCTACCATATTCACAAGGCTTTCGTTGTATGCTTGCTGCCTACTTCTGTGTGAGTTACGCATTGGAATCATGAACCACGGCAGCAAAGGATAGACCTTGTCATTCAGTAGCCACACTTTGGCTTCTCCTGGTGTGCCATCTCAAATGCAGATGGCACAGCAGACTGTCATAGAATGAAGGCATCATGATTGCTGTTAGGATACTGGTAGTTGACCTGCATGTTGCACTGCATATGGTCACACATCTGCTGGATGTTGAGGGAGTGGAATCCCTTTTGGCTGCAAATTTGACATGTGGCACCCCCATCAGGAAGCCTGCAATTCTCGCAAAGCTGCGAGGTCACTCCATCTGCTTCTCTCTGGCAAGAGAGAATGAAATGTTTTCATTTTTCCTGGAGTTCAGAAGCCCCCTACAGTGGCCTCCCTTATGCAACAGTGGGCAGCAAACTGGGAGGTGTTCCAAATATCTCCAGCTCTAGCCTGGAAGGTCATATAGAAGTGAGTGGATTAGGGAGAGAATTCCAGGGCTAATGGCCTATGCAGCTGAAAGTGCAGTCACCAATGGTGGAGCGATTAAAACCAAGGATCGGCAAAATGTCAGAATTGGAGAAGCATAGAGACCCTTGGAGGTTTGCAGAGCTGGAGGAGGTTACTGAGATATGGAAGTGTGACACTGGAGAAAGATTTGAAAACAGAATGAGGATTTTAAGATTTTAAAACTAAGCGCATGATCAATCATTGTTTTACAGGATATGAGATGCAGCTAAAGTCCTTGAAGAGATGACAATGCAATAGATGCAGCCTCTATGTGGAGTTAGGCCCTACAATACAACTGATAAAACTGAGCTTAGAGGCAGAATATAACCCTAACCTGACCCAAACTGTTCTTGAGATATAAATTGACATTCACAATATAGACTTGAGATTATCAAGTTGAGGTAGCCTTAAGAATAATAGAGAGAAGGTCAGGAAAAAAGCCCAAGAGCCTCTGAGAGCAAGATAGAAAACATCAAATGACAAGAAAGGGCATGTCACAACTTGTAGACTGGAGTAGGTTAGAGCTATTGTATAATTTACTGCATTATCTGATGTAATGGGACCAGTGCTGTTCCACTGTTTCTAATAAAATCCCCGTTGAAGAATTGATTTGTATCTTTGAGTAATTGGTAAGGCTTTGAAGTGATTCTACAAACACCTGGGAGTGTACCAACAGCAAGCAGACACATTTTGTAGACCATTTCTACGTTGTTCTTGCTATTATAGATTCTGCTTTCAAAGAAATGCGAATCTGATGAACAAAAAAAACGAGAGGTTAAAAATTCAAATTAAATATTCCTCTCAAATTGTGTAAATAGTTAGAATGGGAAGTCATTGCACCAGCAATCAAACACAGCAGACAAATAAGTCGACTCACAGTAAAACTGCAGGGGGATTGATTTTCAAAGGCTATTTTTTACCATAAGCCTTGTTGTGATTGGAAGGTCATGATTTTCTATGAGGCTGCCATTCTAAATATTTGCTGGTACTCTTGCCCTTCAAACATGTCACTTGAAGAATTCCTGCTGGAAAATCCTTTAATGCCAGTGAAGGGAGCTCAGGGTAAAATAAATAACTGCTCTATTGTTTATATATGCAAATAAATTCATATTTCACATAATAAATTATGAATCTTCTGAATTTGAACCATTTCACTGATTATGCCGTTGGACGGAACCATTGCAATGTTAGGAAATAGAAGCAGTTTAAGTAAGTTATATTTTTATTTGTGGGTGTTAGGAATGAGTTTTACCTTTAAAGCTTAAGTTTGATTTGTATTTCAGTGTCTGAAGAAAAAGTCGAGTTGAGTTATAGTTTCACTTTAAAAAGTGCCTGTATTTCTAATGAGAGTTTTAAAACGCTAAGAAAAGTTAAGCAAACACAAGAGCAGAAAAAACAACAGGGGTCCAAAGAAGAGAAGGCTCAACACCACCCGCCCCTCCACCACACACACACACACAAACACAAACACACAGAGTAAAACTAAAGAAACAGCAGCTTTGCGTTCAGTTGGGAGCAGCTGCCAAGCAGAAGCAGCCTAGAAGTCTCAGATAGCCAGTTCTAAACAAAGTTTGTTGAAAGTATCTGCCAGAGAGAGACTGAAGCAAGGGGGCAGATAGCAAGTCCCAAGCTAAAGAAGAAAGTGCCCAAATCCAGGGGACTGGAACAGAAAAGATCCCAAGCAGACCTTCTAGTCAAAGGAAGGACAGGGACCTGGAAAAGGCCCTGTTAATTGAAGCTAAGAGTGAGGAGCAGAGAAAGGTTCCAAGCTTCATGCTTAAAGAAATGAATGCTGCATGAAGCAGAGCCAAAGCAATATAAAGGCTTGTGAGAAGTCAGAAGGCCCAAAGAACAGCTGAAGGCCTGTAATTTATTGCTATGGGCATGTGAAGCAGTGGTGTACTGTTGACACTGAGTCCGAGAGAGAGAGAGAGTGTGTGGAAGACAGCTTGAATTCACATGGTGAGCCAGGGGAGAGAAACACAGGAAGGTGAGTTCGAAACCCTGGAGGTGGACCGTTGTGGAAGGCGTCTGAGAGAAAGCGTCGGTTTGGGAGAAGATTCCAATGCGAGTTCTTGGAGAGTGGAGATTGGAAACCCTCCTGTGAAAGACGGAGTTCAGTGAGACTGGTTGGCTCACGGTGTGACAAGTGTCTGTGCGGAGTTGAGCAGAGATCCATAGCATCTGATTGAGGGGGTATCTGTCACTTGGTTTCAGCATGTGGTGTGTCTGACCACAGGTTGCCTATTGGTTTACATGGACTGTGTACTTACTGTGAACATTAGAATATAAGATAGCTTTTGTAACTTGTGTTATCCTTTAAAATCTGTATATGTTTGTAAAAGTATAGTTGTGGGTGAAGGAATATTGTAATATAATTAATCTTTTCTTGTTTAATAAATGTTTTATTCTTTTGTTAAAAGTTCATTAGCTGACTCCGGTGACTCTGTTCAGTAGTCACTCGTCCACGTATCTAAACAGACAATTAAAAATTAGGATCTATCAAGCCGGGTTCCACCTTGGGATTATGCTTGTCCAGTTGTACTATCAGCTGGGATCATAACAGAAGCTTTTTATTATTAATGCTGAAGAAGATTAACCATTAACACGTATGTAGCAGAATATTTATTGATAATCCACTATTTAAACTCTTAAAACTTTTGACATTCATAAGCAGTTTTCTTTTGAGTCTCATGATGCCATCACAGTTAAGAAAGGAAAGGAAAAACATCTTGCATTTATATAGCAACTTTCATGACCTCAGGATGTTCCAAAGTGCTTTACAACCAATGAGGAACTTTTAAAAAATGTAGTCACTGTTGCTAAGTAGGGAATGTGGCAGTTAATTTGTGCACATCAAGGTTCCACAAACAGCAACGTGGTAATTACCAGATAATTTCTTTCTTCAATGATGTTGTTTGAGGGATAAATATTGGCCAAGATGTCCCTACACTTTTTTTGAAATAGTGCCATCAGATCTTTTAGCTCCATCTGATGCAGACAGAGCTTCAGTTTAATGTCTCAGACAAAGAACATTACCTCTGACAGTGTGACACTTGCTCAGTACTGCACAGGAGTGTTAGCCTAGGTTATGTCCTTAAGTTTCTGGTGTGGGATTTGAACCTTTGACCCTGTAACTCAGAGGCACGCATGCTGCCCACTGAATCACAACTTGAGTATTGCTGATAAAAGAGACATACTGTCGAAGCTTTTCATCTTGCTCTCATCAGGACTGTCATGCCCAGTAAAGATATCATATTACTAACTTTCAAGATACAAACTTAATGCAATTTGGACATTTTGGACATTTTAATATTGTGGCCTTTTTGAAATTGGCCTTCAAAAGTAGACAATGTACTGCAAAAATGGCCACTGAGGGTCAGGTGACCTTTGTGATTTTTGCACAAACAAGGAATTAACTTGGATCTCTCGAAATTACTTGAAATTAAATTACCATGGGTGGAATGCCATTGAAAGGCATTCAAAATACAAAACTACCTGTGAATTTAAACCTTCTTTTGACTGGGGACGGAATTTTCCGTGCCAGTTGTTGGTGGGCGTGTTTGGTGGTGTGAGCAGACAATATGACAAGAAGGCCAAAAACCAGTTTCACAATGTTGTGAAACCAGTTTGCAATCGTCCACTCTGCCCGCCAATGGCAGGCTGCGTTTCCTGCCATCAGATGTCGGGGACTTCATTGTAATACATCTGCATGTCATTATAAGCCCAGCTTGACGGAATCATCCCCTCACGCTGGACCATCCAAAAACGTCGGCGTGTGTTTCACAACTGAACATAAGCGTCTGGCGAGCTGCACTTCACTTGGGACTTTGAGGCTTGTTTGCGTACCTTGCTTTGGGCAGCACTCACGGTCATCAGGACGAGGCTTCGCAGGCAACACAGCATCACTTTTAGGAGAGTTCACGGGCAGGTCTCTACCTACCAGAACAGCCGTAAGGCGGGGGTTGCTTTTCAATGGCTGCAGAGCTAGGGCTTGCTTGGGGAAGGGGGAGAAGTGGTCTTAGGCAAGGGAAGAGGCTGCAGGGTTAGGACATTACTGTGGAAAGGGGATAGCCCAGGGTGTGTGTGGGGACACATGTTAATCTGCAAGTGGCCTCAAAGGGGCAAGGGCTGAGGAGGCAGTCTCCAGAGGAGATGAGGCCAGATGGAGATGTGAGGGTTTGTGTGAGAGAGTGAATTGTGATGTCTCTTGAGCTGGCAGTGAGTGAGATACCAGTAAATGTGTGATGGCCTTGTGAGTGTGTGAGTTCAGAATGATGAGATGGTTGCCTTACCCTGGTGGCATGGGTGAGACATTCATCCTCTTTCTGCACTGGATGGCCAATGTCTTCTGTGCAGCATTGGCACTGACTGCCTCTGTTATCATCTCCCAAGCTGGAGTGGTGACACTGATGGGCCTCTTGTGGCCAGAGGGCATAGAGGACATTGCGTGGGCTCCACTGGCGTTCAAAAGTCTTCCCAGGGATACGTCACAGGTTTGGGGGCTGCAGTATTCTTGCTTTTCAGGGCCATGTCTTCTGTGCAGCAGTCCTGGGCTGGAAGCACTGTGAGGTGTGCATATGGCTGCACTTTAAATATGGCGCCCAGCATGAGGAAGTGGCGAGGTGAGAGTTGCGGGCAAGTGAGAGTCCGTCTGTGTGTTTCCTGGGAATTCATGATTAATGAGGTGGGATTGGGATGATGCAGCGTAAAAAGCCGCCATTGCGGCTGGCGGGTAAACCATTCTTTTTCCTGCCCACTACCGCACTTATTGCTAATCTGGGCCAATTCCACCCTGGGTATTTACCGAAATTCAAAATTAATAGCCCCCCGCCAGATTTGGTGACTGCAACCTCAACACTTAACAAAGAGAGGAGCAGAGAAACCAGTACATCACAAACAGATGTGAACAACCACCAATTAAACAGGTGTGAACAGCCACCATTCATCCCTCTTTGTGTGGCAATGACTTGTAACCTCGAATCCTTTATGTGGACAGTAGAAGTATTGATCACATGATCAAAACTGACTTAAGGTAACAAATCAGCCAGAGACAGGGCAGTTTGGGAATCAAGAGGGACCATTCTTCCAGCAAGAAAAATAGAACACTGCCTGAACAACCAGTCAGCCCAGGCAGTGAGACAGAGGAGCTAACTTGGCTTTGCCTGCAGAGATTTGTTTCTACAGAAACTTGGCCACGGCTTCATCTGAAGATCCAGAGGCTTCCAACTTTCATTCATCCAAATAACAACAAGAAAGAACCCATCCGGGCCTGCACCGCCTGTTTTACTTCCTGTATTTCTGCGAAGAGTCCATATTTATGTATGTGTTTTTGTGTGTGTGTGTGTGTGTGGGTGTGTGTGTGTGTAGGTGTGTGTGTAGGTGTGTGTGCCTGTGTGCGTGTGTGTGCCTGTGTGTGTCTGTGTGTGTCTATGTCTGTGTGTGGGTGTGTGTGTGGGGGTGTGTGTGTGTATGTGTGTGGGGGTGTGTGTGTGGGTGTGTCTGTGAGTGGGTGTGGGTGTGCCTCTGTGTGTGTGTGTGGGAATGTGTGTGTGGGTGTGTGTGTGTGTGGGTGTGTGTGTGTGGGTGTGTCTGTGAGTGGGTGTGGGTGTGCCTCTGTGTGTGTGCGTGTGGGTGTGGGTGAGTTTGGGTGTGTCCGTGAGTGTGTGTGGGCAAGTGTGTTTTGTTGTTTTTGCATTTTGGGGTGTTGTCCGAATAAACATTATGGGCAGAATTTTGCCCTTGATGGGCGGGCAGCCGATCGCCACTGCCGAAATGGGACCCACCACCATTTTAAGTGGGTGGGCCAATTAAGGCCTGCCCAGCGCGCCTCCTGATGTGAAGTGCTATGAGCTTCCTGTGCAGGCAGGGGGGGGGATTCCCCAACTGCGAGAGTGCACTCTTTCTCATATGTGCACGAAAGAGCGCACATCTCCCTGAGGCAAAGTGCTGCCTCAGGGAGATCGCTGAAAGGCTGTCAAATATTAAAAATAGAACAATAAAAAATTAATTAACATGTCCCCTCCATGTGAAAATGTCACACGAGATGGGACATGTTAATGAAATAAACAAAAACTTTATTAAGCGTTTTTAAATCCGATATCAAACCTCATCCCGCCACTGGATGAGGTTTGTAAAAAAATCACTTACCCGCCTGCCTGTTGGGCCCATGTGCCAAGCCGAAGTTCGCACGGGCTCCTCAAAATCCTGGTCGAATGGAGAGTTAATGGCCTTAACAAGGCCTTTAATTAATGGCGGGCACACGTCCCGCTGCATAGCGCACCCGCCGGCCGAAATATCGTGATGTCGCACGCTGACCTCGGGACGCTCATGCAACATCAGCGTGCGACATTTTAAGCGCTGGCGTGCAGACTCCGCCACCCGCACGCCAGCCAGAAGATTCAGCCCTATGTTTTCTTCTGATTTAAACTTTACCAAGAGCCTGCTTTGTGTTTATTACTGAAAATTACAACACCCAAAATATTTAAATCACTCCCTCTAAAACATATCTTACTGCGGACAACAGAGAGGTGAGGAGAAAGGGGAAACGTTTTTCCACCATCTTCCCCCCTGTCCCTATCAGGACAGATGCAAGAATACCAAACTTCAAAGGAAGCAACATGAGAAAAATAACTCACTTACACTTGCATATGCAGGGACCTGTCCTCTGCAGGCAACAGGAACATGTCCAAGCATTGTGCTTTTTAAAAAATTAAACAAAAGCATGGCGGACAATAGTTCTCTGGTGCATCCTCTGTGGCAATGCCTTAACCAATCAGAGTTGACTTACCAACCAATCATCACCCTTTTCTCATGCAGTGTTGCTCCCTTTGAAATTTGGCATCTTGCATTTGTCCTGATGAGTGCAAGATGAAAAGCTTCAACAGCATGTCTCTTTTTTCAGCAATCCTCAAGTTTTTTACCGCCAAGCGATTATTTGGATCACAACTTATTGTTCAGTTATTGCCTCACTGTAGTCAGTTCACTCTCATCGTTTATAACTCACTTAGCCCAGAATTATGATACAAAGTTGAAATTCAACTTCAACTGCCCCTCATATATGCCATCCTATTTTCTCTTCCACCTGTTTTGTGCTCCTTCCAAATCTTGAGTTTTATTCCTAAAAGACTGTCCATATAACTTAATATATTATCCTAGTTGAAAAGGTAAATGGTTAACCCAATCCCAGACATCTCCTCAATGTTCTTGTCTATAGTTGCTAGCAGGTGCACAAGACTGACTGGGCATTACTTCTCAGTTTTTGATCCCTACCATTAAAAAGGGTTTGATTTTGGGGTTCTTCATTGTTCCCATTGGGAATTATATGTATTAAACCCCCTGTGCCTGAAAGAATGTCTCTTTTACTATATTTGTTGGGGATTTGGATAAGGTGCTCTTTCTTTGCCAAACTTGCCTACTGCATCCAACTAAAAGGATGGATGGACAATCTGTTTCCAAGCTTCTACCAGGATCAACAACCATGGACTATCAGGGCTGCTCAATACGATTTTAACATGTTTCTGATTATGAGATGCAACACCTCCATTTTGGCACCTCTGCTGATCACTGAAGTTCTGATCAGGCCTGGAGTGGGGTATGAAACCAGACTCTGCATTTGCCTTGTGACACTAATGTGAACCTATGTTTTACTGCTGCATGCTACTGTAGGGAAGCCTGAGTTTAATCGAACAATTTAACATTAAAGAAAACAGAAAACCTTCTTTGCTCTTCATGGAATAATTGTATGTGCGGGCCCTGCTGTGAATGCTGGAGTTTGAGTGGACTGTAGGCCCCAGGCTTTCTCCCTAATCAAATCTCAGCTTCCAACGTATGTGACACACTTCATGAGACTTTTTCAAAGGGACAGATGGTAAGGAATTCTGACTGTTTTTCTCCCCTTTGAAGTTAATTATTCTAATTGTAAACGGAAATGCTAATCTCACCTTTTTTAATATTTTTTTCTAAATTACTAATTAAAATTTAACCACCAGTGAGGAATAAACCTCTCTCGGGGATAAGACTTTTCTTCAAAAAAAATCACTGCGTCAATGAGAAAATATTGAACGTATAAAGCAAACATGTAAAAGATTCATTGGTGGGGAAAGATTCTCAGCTAGAACCAAGAAAAAGAATTGTGCTGAAGATAGAAAAAGGAATTGAAATTATTTTTGTTGATGTGTATTTGATTATTTAACGTGGAGATGTTTTTTGTAAAGTATGCTATTTGGCAGCTTGCGATTCACAGTGTACACGTGGGAGGTACCTGCCTCCAGCAATAACACATATATTTGCTAATTGGCTCATACTTCTATCATTTCAAACAAATAACTTGAATTATATGCAGTGTAGGATATAATTTTGTTGAAACCTTCAGCGATATAGTTATTAAAAATGCAACAACTGAACAAAATATCATATAGAAACATTAATTGCTTAGTTCGCAGGAAAAATCATTTTGTTTTTTATAATAAAGAAGCAAAAGCAGCTGGTTGAATAAACTAAGTTAATTAAATTGAAAAGAGGGCAGTTTCAGCAATTTTAATCCCTCCTCTGCCTGGCAGAAACTGGGCAATTGGGGATTCAAAATGAAGTGGGGGATTTATCCACTCAATTCCTGTGGCAAACTGGACCATTGCAAGAGCACCTACGCCCAAGCTGGTTGTGTCCTCTTTAGGCATTCAGCTCAGGCTACAATAGGCCCTGTCATTGGGGTCCAATCTGCTATTTTAACCTACTATCTGAATACGTGAGTAGTGGTGGCCTCTCTGTGCGGCCAAACCTGCCAGGGACAGGAAGCAAGATCAGAAGAGGCCTAGAAAGGAGCAAGCTGAAAACATTTTTTAAAAAATTTCCACGTGGGTCAGGATGAGCAGTGGTGTTTCTCTGGGCTCCACGATGAAACATTGGGTCTCTCATGCCCAAGAATTTCCCTCATGGCCACGTAACTTGGGTTGCGGACTGTTTCCATGGCCCCCCAGCTGGCAGTAGCCTCTAAGATGTATGATTTTAACAGCCGGGCAGCCGCTTTCTGGTTCTTTTGCGCAGGTAGTTTGCAAGTAGCATGTTAATGAGGCCCAGTCTTTAAAATCTGCTGAGACTGCTGTTTGCCATTCCTGGACGGGCTAGTCGCTCATTTGACTGCATTCCTGCCCAGAAGATTAAGTATGTTTTAGATTATAAAGATCAGCATTTGGGTGTGAGGCTTTTCAGTCCATTTATCACATTGTTTTTATACTATCGGACTTGACGGGCACAAAATAAAACAATTTGAGATGTATACTTGGCCAAATATTACTGCTCTTTATTTTAATTATCTACTCTTTCATGGTGGGTCAACAATATTTAATGTGATTCTAATCAGAGCACCACTGCCCAGAACAAGTGCGCTGCAGCCAGGATGGGGGAAATGTTAGTGTGCAGATGCCAGCTACCTGAAGGGTCAGGTCACACGTTGGTTCTGTTGCAGTGGAGTCAGATGAGGACTTTGGTGAGCCAGGCTACAGAAGAGGGCTGATGGATGTAAATGTCTAAATGCATGGTTTACTGGTGATCCTACCAGAGAGCCCATCTTTAATGTCAAGGATCATGTAGAAATTCAGCAGCAACTTAGAACAGGGCTTTGTACAGAGCTTCGAACCCATTCCTCCCAACATGGAAAGACACATACTTGTGGATGCAACCATGATAAAGTGCCTGATGGCCAGTGTTGCAGCTTCCATTATAGCACAAGCAGCAACCACCCAAAGTCTGAGTGCTGCAGTGGCAGCTCGGACTCATCATCACACTTCCAGATTCCAGTTTGCAAAGAGGCTTCCAGGGGTCACAGCACCTCAGCAATCTGTTCTCCAACAGATCTGCTCCCTAAAGACCCTCTGCAGTTTTGGCCTCCTACTGAGAGCCTTTCTCCTCCAACTCCTTCTCCTCCACCTCCTTCTCCTCCTCCCTCCAGCAGCTTGTCCTGCTCAGCATGACTCTGCTAATTCTCCTAGTCATGCTCAATGCCAAGAACAAACTCTACTGGCCAGTACACAAGACTTTAAGTCAGCAGAAAGTCTTTCAGACCACTGCTTGTATACTTAAAACTTTAACCAACTATAGGAAGCACCCAACATTCATAGAATTGCACCATGTCCAGTGCTCCAAAATGGCAGCACTGGTGCCAAGTCAGCATTACACGCTGATTGACATCATGATCCAGCTGCTCAGTTTGATACCTGTGAAAGTTATATGCACATGAGCTAACCCCTTTACCAATATGGCGTCAGTGAAGTTTGTGTCATAAGTGTAAGTGCCCACCACACACGCCATTTTTTAACTTAGGGGGTCTTGCAGCTGCTAAAAGACTGAGCTACTGAGCTCAATTTTGGCCCCCATATCTGGTCATCATCTCATTACTATTTGTGGACTTTGCTGGGCCATTTTTTCTACATTACAATAGTGACTATACTTCAAAAGCACATCATTGTCTATAAGATACTTGGGACATCCTGAGGTTGTGAAATGACCATGTAAACGTATTTTCTTCCTTTTTCTTTCTGTTGAGTTAAACAGTAAACATAAGACACCAGCTGTGAAAATAAACCCACCTTTCATGCGAGTCTTTTTGCATTATAGTGTTGAAATGTTGCAATTGACTGCTTGAGATGTTTTTAGATTGGAAATGTCTAGATGTCATACTGGGAGTCAAGGAGTTGTGGCAGTCAGAACACATACTCAGTAAGTGTCACCATACAGACAATTTAGCTGCAAAATTACCCTTTGTGAATATTAGCATGAAAAGCTTAACATTCTCATCCGCTATTTTAACATTGAGGGTGTTAAATTGTTCATTTCAAATGGTTTAATCTGTCCATTGAAATAGTGAACATAAGAATTTCATGCAAGTTTGTGCGCTGTATTACACAGTGCAGTTTCCATACGATACTCTCCTTTGCATAGTAAACAATTTGTACAAGTATAGTTAAGATACACCCATCCAGCCTCTTTTGCAGTCACTTTTAGCAGTAAAGATTAATTGTCAACTTTGTTCAGGGATGGTGTGCCCCCCCTTTGAGACAGAAGATCCCACTAGAGGCATATGAACCTTATCTAGGCTGATGTTTCAAAGCAGTACTGCATTCTGTGGAACATTGCTGAACTTGCAGTCTCAGCTGGCCCTCCCTTCTAAGCATTGTAAAGGACATTGTCCGTGATGATTCTCAGTGGGGATAACTGAAATGTTGTAGGTGAACTCAAAGCCCTGTAAGGACTTTGCCAGCCAACACCCTGAGATGGACAAACATTTGGACTGAAAGAGAAAAGGCTGGAAAAACTCAGCAGGTCTGACAGCAAGTTAAAAGCAAAATGCTGAGGATGCTGGAAACCTGAAACAAAAACAGAAACAAAAACATTTGGACAGAACTGATACTGCCCTTTAGGCCTCTCATTTTCTTACCTTGGCTGACTGACTCCACCACCCCTCCCCACCACACCCAGGACACCAAGCCCTTCCCTCTTCCGCTCCTCCATGACCTCCAAACACTCCCGGGCCTCAACACTGACTCACCCTTGCCAGTCCTGGGCCTCCACGTAAGAATCCATTATCCTGCTCCCCTCCTTTGTGCCGTATAATTAAACAAGGAAAACCACTGACCTTACTGTAAAGCCTGAGATGTAATATACATTTAAGACAAGTATTATAATGTAAGGTCACATGATCTTGTTGTCCAATAGCAGAGTAGCGTGGGCTACCTCTTTGTGGGAGAATCTTGAGATAGTCACTGATGAGTGAAGACAGTTTTATGTTGTGAGCACACAAGTATAGTGGTAGAGTTAGTTTGTAAATAAACAACCCGGGGGGATTTTTTCCTTGTTGGGTGGGCTCGGCGGAGGCAGACGGAGATGGCTGGGAAGCTGACCGCTGCCCAAGATTGGGGCTGGACCACGATTTCACGCTGGTGGACCAATTAAGGCCCACCCAGCATGTAACTCGAGTGGTAGCGCTCGGCGCTGCCTGCGTGAGGGAGGAGGAGGGCTAGTGCAAACTTCGTGCATGGACGCGGTTGCAGCTGGAAAAGCTCCCAGAGGCACAACGCGGCCTCAGGGAGATGAACAGTTTTCAAAATAAAAAAATAAAGGTTTATAAAATGTTATGAAACATGTCCCCTCATGTGACTCTGTCACATGAGCAGGGACGTGTTATTAAATACATTTTTACATTTTTATTTTATTTTAATTTGCTATTGGAAACCTCATCCCACCCGTGGATGAGGTTTCCTAAAAAATGCAAAAGCCGCTTGGCCTTTTTGCCTGCCCGCCAACCGTAAGTGGGCAGCAAAAAATGTCTTTAAATTACCTTTTAATGGCCTGAATAGGCCTTTTAATTGTCAGTAGGCGCGCTGCTGACTCTGGTGCGCGCCCGTCGACTGAAATATCACGCGCGTGCGCAATGATGTCAAGACGCTTGCCCAATGTCATCATGCGTCATTTTACACTTGGTCAGGTCAGGCTTGTGCCCGCCCGCCCAGCTAAAAATCCTCCCCCATGTGTTTATTCTAACTATCTCCAGATGTTCTCTATCGCTGTACCGACTTGGTCACCCCGAACAAAGCGTGCAACCCGATCCTTTAGCCCCAGCAAACCAAGGGCACAGGATACAACAAACAGGCAACAAGAGTAAAAGCACAAAAAATCAGGGGGAAAAATGACGTAAAAATCGAGAGAGGGAAGCAAAGGAAGCCAGAAGAACTGAAATCGGGCTGAAATCTGAAATGATTATTAAGATCACGGACCAATGATAAGTGTTGCTTGTACATTTCTTTTAATCATATTAATATTTCTCAACTTTGTGGAGCTGCAGTGATGCATTGTTTAGGAATTCAGAAGCATTGTCTTAGAATGATAGAACACAGGTCCACATGTTCCAGGTGCACCTATGGTCACAGACAGATGTTCAAATGATGCAGTACAAGGAAACCCTTTTAACCAGCTGTTAAAGCTGAGGAACCTGAAGAACAGAAAACCTCACACGGCAGCTGTAAGTTAAAGAAAATTTCCTTCTGAGCTTCGAATTAATCCCCTAAGAGATGCCGCAATTTGGAAAAGTAGAACCATTTGACCCAACCTTGGGCGACTGGTTTCACTATGTTGAACGCCTCTTGTTCTTCTTCCAAGTGAACGACATTGTGGTGGAGGAGAAGAGGCAGGTGATCTTTCTGTCCAGGGCCTGAATTTTTCCCGCCTCGGGTGGGCTCGGCAGGAGCAGGCGGTGGCGGTTGGGAACCCGACCGCCGCCCGTGATTCGGTGCACACCGCCATTTTACACAGGTTGGCCAATTAAGGCCTGTCCAGCGTAATGCGCGTCTCCAAGATCTGTGAGAAGGAGCGGGATGGGGGCAGGAGCTCAATGTCCACCGGGTCCAATGGTGACCAGGCGGCCTATTCAGAAATGGCACAGGCAGCCGTGCGAAGGCTGCCATTGAACTTGCAGTGCTGTACGGATGCAGAACGTTGTTGGATAACAGGACAGACCGGAGGGCAGGCCGGTGGGGCAGTTGGCCTCGAGGTTTTCAGACGGGTGCCTCGCTGCCTTCCTGGAGGAGGTGGCAGCACCGTGGGATATCGTTGTCCCAAGGGATGGGAGGAGGAAGACCCCCGACTAACCAAAAATGCCTGGGAGGAGGTGGAATCGCGGGTCAGCACCCATGATGTAGTGAGGTGCACATGGGTGCAGTGCTGCAAACAGCTTAATGATCTCCTGCGATCGGGAAGGGTGAGTACCGTGTTCGATTGGGTCACTTAGCACAGCAGTTAGGTGTGCTCCCACCACCCACCTCGCCCCCACCCTTGGACCTCAGAGCTCTTAGAGTGTGAGTGGCAAATATCAATGAGGCAGCATCTGGACAAGGGGGTGAGCCCTGGCTGCTTGGACTGAGTGCCTTATGGCTCCAGGGTCACGAATCGACTGAGCCCTGCGAGGTGTTCCTCAGGTGGGGTTGGCCAGGCTGCAATGGTGCTGCAGGTACAGGGTGGACTAATCAATGCTCCTCTCTCCTTACAGGAGAAGACATCCCATAACAATGCAGAGAGGCTACGGGCTGGCAGAGGACCGCCCCACTTTCTAATCTTGACCAGATACGTGGAGCTGGCGAGTCGCCATGCGCTTAGATCAACCGGCCACGGTGAGGCTGGGGTGCCACAGAGAGGCAAGAGTGCAATGCACTGAGGTCAGACTGTCTGTCATTGCAACCATTCCACTGTTGTTTGTATATTGATTTGAGCCTCCAACATGGAATCCCCATTGATAATGGAAAGGCGAGGGCACCCTGATCCGGGTGCCAGGCATGCACAGCAACAGGGTAACTACTTCAACTGATCACATGGCCTTGTTTTTCCTTTCAGACTCACCAGAAGACCCTTAGGCTCAGGAGCCTGAAGGCCCTCCGCTCACCCCTGAGGACACGGAGGATCTGAATGCATCAGGGTCACACCCTCTCAGCCAGGCAGGCACCAGCGCAGATACCAGCACCTCGGTGGGAATAAGATCATCGGCTAATATCTCGGTGCACAGTGGTGAGGGCACTTCACCCTCGCTTGAGGTGCAGGCAGAGGCAGAGAGTGCCCAGGGCGCCGGCAGTCGGAGGAATGCTGGGGACCAGGAACATGCTCAGCCAGTGGCTGATGATCTGCCTCTGGAGTCGTCCCTAAGGCAGCAGATGCTGGAAGTCCAGCAGGGTGTGTGGGAGGATCTGGCGGGGGATAGATGAGGGAATGCGTACCATGGTCTCCGTTGTGACTCTCATGGAAAGGCTCCTCCAGGAGCTGAATCAGGGCTTCCTGGGGATGCACTCGGACCTGCAAGCCCTCACAGCGGCAATGACCTCAGGCAGTCAATGTCAGTGTGGGAGATGGATTGGGCACCCAATATCCCAGCTCGGTGCCCATCCGACAGTGGTGAGCAGGGAGATCCAAAGTGACCTCTCATTGGCACACGAGTTGCCTGTCGTCTCTGTGGGCTCCTCTCAGGGCACTCCAGATGAGGACAGCAGCTCCTCCACCCCTCTTCCAGTGACCGTGGCATCCGGTGAGGCTGCGGCGACTGGGGAGATGCCAGCCGTGGAACTGGCAGCACCCTCCCAGGCAGGGCCAGCACCGGCTTCACAGGCCAGAGGACACCCGCCAAGGTCATCAAGGCCAACAGGACAGCAGAGTGAGTAGGCTGTCTCCAATGCTGGTGTCAGTGACGGGGGAGCACCTAGACATAGCACCAGCAAACTCAAACTTAAAGCACCTTAAGCACAACACGGGATTATCACTGGTGTTCTTTGTTTGTCCCACTTTTAAGTTCTATTTAAGTTGGTGTGATGTTGAACACCTTTACATTTAAATTGATTTCTGTATGCCAGACATCACGCCTGTAAATGTGTTTGTTTTCAACAAGCCTCTGGGTGCTTCATTGTTCTGCGGGTGAAGGGTAACCCATGATGTTATCAGTGACTTGTTTGTCATTGAACTTTATTGAAATGGCGCAGCTGCATAAACATCTTCTTCCTCCACTGCGTCCCCCCTTTCCAGTGCCAGATGTGGAGAGAGCAGCATGCAACCACTATCAGTGACACACGATCTGGGGGGTATTGCAGTGCATCCCCGGAACAGTCCAGGCATCGGAAGCACATCTTGAGAAGACCGATGGTTCTCTTTATCACAGCCCTTGTGGTGCCGTGGCTCCTTTTGTGCCGTTGCTCAGCTTCTGTTCTTGGATGGTGGAGAGGCGTCATGAGCCACCTTTTGAGGGGAAAGCCTTTGACACCCAGCAGCCATCCAGCTGGGCTGGAACACTGAAGAGCCCCGGCATCTGGGAGTGTCTGAGGATGTAGGCGTCATGGGAGCTGCCTGGGTACCTTGCACAGACTTGCAGAATCAGCATCCTGTGATCACACACTATCTGCACGTTCATGGAGTGGAAGCACTTCCTGTTGACAATGACACCGGGCTCACCTGCTGGCGCCTTGATGGCCACACGTGTGCAGTCTATAGCACCCTGGACGCGGGGGAAGCCAGCAATCGTGGCAAAGCCTCTGGCTCGCTGTGTCTGGCTGGCATCGTCTGTGTGATAGAGAATGAAAGTTAATGCACGTCTGAACAGAGCGTCTGTCACCAACTTAACACAACTGTGTTAACACAACTTTGGCCTTGTCTCCAGGGAGCAGACTCAGAGGGAGGAACACCGGAGCGGTCAGTATAAATCTAGCTTACCTCGGGGATTCGTGGCCTTGCCTCCAGGAAGCAGACTCAGAGGGAGGAGCACCAGAGCGGTGAGTATAAATCTAGCTTACCTCGGGGATTCGCGGCCTTGTCTCCAGGGAGCAGACTCGGAGGGAGGAGCACCGGAGTGGTGAGTATAAATCTTGCTTACCTCGTGGATTTGCAGCCTTGTCTCCAGGGAGCAGATTCGGAGGGAGGAGCACCGGAGCGGTGACCTCGGGGCACAGAGTAACTGAAGCCAAAACTGAAAATGTGACGTCACAGGAAAGCTGTGACCTGATTGGTTGGTAGGAAATCTGCTCCAAATTTGAAAAAAAAACCACTGCAAAGCTAATTAATAAATCAATGAACTAAATAGAGATGGCTGGGAAGGTGATGTGCTGTAGCTGTATGATATAGGAGCTGGCAGATCCCATTGCGAGCCGCAGTAACCACATCTGCAGCAAGTGTTGGTTGCTGGAGGAACTCCGGCTCAGAATTGATGAGCTGGCGTCTGAGCTCTGGACACTGCAACACATCCGGGAGGGGGAGAGTTACCTGGACATTTTGTTTCAGGAGGCGGTCACACCCGGTAGATTAAGTACCTCAAATTTGGTCAGTGGTCAGGGTCAGCAGGGTGTGACTGCAAGTGAGGCAGGTAGAGGGATCCTGTGTTCAGGAACAGAGGAGCCTCAGCACTTGACCTTGTCCAACAGGTACGAGGTACTTGCTCCCTGTGTGGATGAGGAACAGGGCTGTAGGGAGGATGAGCCAGTTGACCACTGCATCATGGCACAGGAGGCCATTCAAGAGGGGGGAGCAAAAAAGACAAGTGGTAGTTGTAGGGGATTATATAATTAGGGGAATTAATAGCATCCTTTATAAGCAGGATCGAGAGTCCCGCATGGTATGTTGCCTGCCCGGTGCCAGGGTGAGGGACATCACCGGCTTGAAAGGATTTTGGAGAGGGAGGGGGAGGATCCAGTTGTTGTGGTCCACATCGGGACAAATAACAAAGGTAAGATTAGGAAAGAGGACCTGTTTAGGGATTATCAGGAACTACGAACTAAATTAAAGAACAGGTCCTCAAGGGTTATAATCTCTGGATTACTACCCGAGCCACGTGCAAATTGGCATAGGGACGCGAGAATAAGGGAAGTAAACATGTGGCTAAAGGAGTGGTGCGGGAAAGAGGGGTTCCATTTCGTGGGGCACTGGCATCAGTATTGGAACAGGAGGGATCTGTACCGTTGGGACGGTCTCCACCTGAACCGACCTGGGACCAATGTTCTAGCGAAAAGGGTAAATAGGGTGGTCAACAGGACTTTAAACTAGAAAGTGGGGGGAAGGGAAGGGTAAAACTCCAAGAAGTATGACTAATGGGAAACAAAGCAGCAGGTTAGCATGTGGGGGGGTGGATTCAACTTCATGGAAAATTATGAAAAAACTGAAAAGAAAGGAGAGCCCAGGGGAGGCTATTAAAGTCTCCAGAACACAAAATAGGACAGAGTGTTTGGAAAGGGCTAGGTATCTAACTTCAAGCACATCAGATAAAGATAAATAATGAGAAGGGGGACGGGAAATACTGGACTAAAGGTGTTGTATCTGAATGCATGCAATATATGAAATAAGGTAAATGAGCTTGTGGCGCAGATTGAAATTAGCAGGTATGATGTAGTGGGCATCATGGAGACATGGCTGCAAGGGGATCAGGACTGGGAGCTAAATATCCAAGGATATACATCCTATCGAAAAGATAGGCAGGTTGGCAGAGGGGGTGGGGTTGCTTTGTTAGTGAGAAATGAAATTAAATCGATAGCAAGAAATGACGTAGGGTCAAATGATGTAGAATCTGTGTGGGTAGAGTTGAGGAACTGCAAAGGTAAAAAAAACATAATGGGAGTTATGTACAGGCTTCCGAACAGTAGTCAGGATGTGGGGCACAAGATACATCAGGAGATAGAAAGGGCGTGTAAGAAAGGCAAGGTTACAGTGATCATGGGGGATTTCAATATGCAGGTAGACAGGGAAAATCAGGTTGGTAGTGGATCCCAAGAAAAGGAATTTGTGGAATATCTACAAGATGGCTTTTTGGAGCAGCTTGTGGTGGAGCCTACTAGGGAACAAGCAAATCTAGATATAGTGATGTGTAATGAGGCAGATTTGATAAGGGCGCTTAAGGTGGAGGAACCCTTAGGAAGAAGTGACCATAATATGATAGAATTTACCCTGCAATTTGAGAGGAAAAAGCTGGAATCAGATGTAACAGTATTACAGTTGAATAAAGGCAGCTACAGAGGCATGAGGGAGGAGCTGGCCAGAATTGACTGGGAGATGAGCCTAGCAGGAAAGACAGTGAAACATCAATGGCAGGAGTTTCTGGGAGTAATTTGGGAGACACAGCAAAAATTCATCCCTAGGAAGAAGAAGAATACTAAAGGGGAGGACGAGGCAACCATGGCTGACAAGGGAAGTCAGGGACAGCATAAAAGCTAAAGAGAAAGCATACAATGCGGCGAAGAGCAGTGGGAAGCCAGGGGATTGGGAAGCCTACAAAGACCAACAGAGGACAACTAAAAAAGAAATAAGGAGGGAGAAGATTAAATATGAGGGTTAACTAGCCAGTAATGTAAAAGAAGATTGCAAGAGTTTTTTTAGATATATAAAGGGTAAGAAAGAGGCAAAAGTAGACATTGGGCCGCTGGAAAATGACGCTGGAGAAGTAGTAGTGGGGAACAAAGAAATGGCGGAGGAACTGAATAGGTACTTTGCGTCAGTCTTCATGGTGGAAGACACGAGTAACATCCCCAAAGTTCAAGAGAGTCGGGGGGCAGAGGTGAGTATGGTGGCCATTACCAAGGAGAAGGTGCTAGGAAAACTGAAAGGTCTGAAGGTGGATAAATCACCTGGACCAGATGGATTACACCCCAGAGTTCTGAAGGAGTTAGCTGAAGAGATAGTGGAGGCATTAGTGGTGATCTTTCAGGAATCACTGGAGTCAGGGAGGGTCCCAGAGGACTGCAAAATCGCTAATGTAACCCCCCTGTTTAAGAAGGGAGTGAGGCAAAAGACGGGAAATTACAGGCCGATTAGCCTGACCTCAGTCGTTGGTAAGATTTTAGAGTCCATTATTAAGGATAAGATTTCAGAATACTTGGAAGTGCATTGTAAAATAGGGCAAAGTCAGCATGGTTTCATCAAGGGGAGGTCATGCCTGACAAATCTGACAGATGGAGGTCACTGTTTCCCTTGAAAGGCAGAGCC
This sequence comes from Cetorhinus maximus, assembly GCF_964194155.1. Lineage (NCBI taxonomy): Eukaryota > Metazoa > Chordata > Chondrichthyes > Lamniformes > Cetorhinidae > Cetorhinus > Cetorhinus maximus. The sequence continues at coordinate 50,440,111 of NC_135884.1, read as the reverse complement.
TCCTTCGGCATTGCACCTCAGACATATTGAGGTAGCTGCATCGCCGCCTGTAAACCCTGGAAGCAGGATAGTGGTGTCTTCTGTGGCTCCTTCCGCCTTGGACTTCCTGTTGGCCCTGCGCGCCTTATACCTGCACCTGTCCTCCCACAGGTGGCTTCCCCGGAGGCTGAATAGGGACACCCGGCATCCTCCCCCTTCTGCTTCTCTGTTCCTCCTCAGAGGAGGTGCTTCCAGCGGAGACCAAAATCCCCATTCCCAGGGTAAGGGAAGCTGTCTAGTACCTGGAAGGCCCCAAGTGGTATGAGTCCTGAACTGAAGCTTGTTCTTTCTTTCAAAGCAGCTCTGAAGTGAATTGAGGTTGTCCTGTTCACAAAAGCAAGTAGCAGTAAGTAATAATTTAAAGTGCTAACAACTCGTATTAGCGAGCCCACTCACCCCTCTTATCCTGCCCGTGGATGAGGTTTTTAAAAATGTGGCCTACCCGCCTGCCCGTTACACCTGTGCGATGCATTGAAAACCTCACGGGCTGTGTAAAATCAAAGACAATTGGTGCCTCAAGGGCCTTAACTGGCCCATTAATTAATGGCGGGCACACCTCCGTACTCATAGCGCCCCTGCTTTCCGAAATATCGCTATGGCACGCAGCGATGTCGGGACGCAGGCCATTTTACGTTTCGGCGTGTCATGCCAACTGTAAAATCCTGGCTCATGTGTGGGAGTAAGACATATGGATTAATTTGAAATCTGTTGGCGCCCAGTGCCCTCGACTCCAGAAGTTTTGACGATTTAGTGAACCTCATAAGAAGCTATTACCAGCCCAAGCCGTCAGTGACCATGAAAAGGTTTAAATTCAATTCAAAAATCAGAGCTGAGGGGGAGACAGTTGCTTCTTATGTTGCAAGTCTGAAGGAATTAATTGAATATTGCGATTTCGGTACTTCAATCAATGACATGCTTAGGGATCGGTTGGTGTGCGGCATCAACAAAAATGCTATCCAGGAGATTGTTGGCTGAAACAAACCTAGATTTTTCAGAAGGCATTGGAAACCACTCTTGCAATGGAAGGTGCAGGACAAGACTCAGGAGACATTCGAGGAGCAAAAAATGGTGCCGTCCTCCATGTTGGGCGAAGCGCTTCAACCAAAAAGAGGGTGAAAGTGCAGAGCTTTGTTCCGAAGCGGGAAGCAGCCACCGCTAGGAGACAAATTGAAAAAGAAAACTCAACAGCAAAAGCATGGCATCATACTAACAGAGATGGAAGCAGACAGCCCTGTAATGGAACACAATTTAAAAAGATTGTATGTTTCTTCTGCCATCGGTATGGACACCTCATGAGAAATTGTAAAGATAGAATCAGGTAGACTGTCAGTCAAAAGCCAAAAACCCAATGAGATAAACAGCGTTGACAAGTCTGAAATAATAGATGCTGATATCTATTCACTATACAATTTAAAGATAGTAAGAACGGAGCCTATCTATCTAACCATGAGAGTGAATGAGGAACCTATCAGACTGGAGGTGGCCGTGGGTGCAGCTACTATGGTGATCAGAGAGCATACTTTTCAATACTTGAATCATGGAGAACGTAAGCTGAATTTAGAAGAAACTGTTGAAAAATTAAAAACTTACACAGGAGAAAACATACAAGTCAAGGGCGTATGTAAATTCACAGCAAACTATGAAGAACAAACAGTGAGATTATCCTTGATGGTAGTAGCAGGCAAGGGATCTAGTCTCCTCGGATGAAACTGGCTGAAAGAAATTAAATTGGAATGGAATGAAATCTTACAACTAAGAACTAATGGGCTTTCACAGTTACTATAGAAATATGCCTCAGTTTGCAAGGAAGAACTTGGAAAAATTGAAGGGCTACAAGCAAAAATTTATGTAGATCCTGAGGCAATACCAAGATTCATGAAGGTAAGACCAGTACCTTATGCAATGCGGGATAAGGTAGAAGCAGAAATAGTCGGATTAGAAAAACTGGGAGTGATACAACCAGTGCAGTTTTCAGAGTGGGGTAGCTCCAATTGTATCTGTTCTCAAACCTGACCGAAGCATTCAAATATGCAGGGACTATACAAAGTTAGATTTGAGTCATGCCTACCAGCAATTGGAATTAGAGCAGAAAGTTTGTCGCCATAAATACACACAGAGGGGTGTATCAATACTCCTGTTTACCATTTGGTGGATCTTCTGCTTGCGCCATATTCCAAAGAACCATGGGAAGTTTGTTACAGGGATTGCCCCATGATGTAGTTTATTTGGATGTTTCCAGTTCTTGTGACTGGACTCACAGAAAAGCAATATTTGATGAACCTGGAGGAAGTTCTGAAACACTTTTCACAGACTGGAGTGAGATTGAGAAAGGAAAAGTGCACATTCCAGGCTAAAGAGGTAACTTACCTAGGTCACAAGGTCGATTCACAAGGCCTACATCCAATTGAAGAGAAAGTGAAAGCAATTAAAGAAGCCCCAGAACCAAAGAATACATCCGAATTGAAATCATTTGTGGGGATGATTAACTACTATGGACATTTCTTGCCTAATTTATCGACACGACTGGCACCATTATATTGTTTCCTCAAGAAAAATCAGAGATGGTCATGGCAAACACTGCAGGAAGCTTTCACAAAAGTGAAAAAGTTATTGTAGTCATCTACACATCTAGTGCATTTTGACCCAAAGAAAGAGTTGATATTAACGTGTGCCACATCGGCTTATGGAGTAGGAGTGGCGCTTTCTCATCAAATGCATGATGGATCAGAATGAGCTATAGGTTACGTGTCAAGAACAGTTAGTACTGCAGAGAATAAGTATTCACAATTTGAAAAAAAAGGCCTGGCAATCATTTTCAGTGTTAAAAAGCTTCATCAATATGTGCAAGGTCATCACTTTACTATCTTAACAGACCACAAGGCATTATTCAGACTGCTTGGTGAAGACAAGGCTATACCCGCTATAGTCTCAGCAAGAGTACAAAGATGGGCGTTGATCTTGGCAGCATATGAGTACACTTTTATTCATAGACCCGAAAGTCAAATTGCAAATGCAGATGCATTCAGTCATTTACCCTTGCAGTAAAAGATGAGGATGTTACAATTCCTCAGGAATACGTTTTGTTATTGAACTTTCTGGACTCATCATCGATATGTGCCAAACAAATTAAAGATTGGACAAACTGAGGCCCAGTCTTATCCAAAGTGAGAAATCAAGTTCTTTCTGATTGGTCAAAACATAAGAATCCGATGAAATTAAACCATATTTCCAGACAAGATACAAGGTAACCAGCCAAGAAGATATTTTATTGTAGGGAGCTCATGTAATTGTTTCTCCGAAAGGACGAAAACCATTGTTATCTGAGCTTCACAGTTCACATCCCAGAATTTCTAAGATGAAGGCAATAGTATGTAGTATATATGGTGGCCAGGAATTGGTGGAGAAATAGAAAACCTAGTAAGAAATTGTATGTAGTGTCAGCAAGTACAAAAATTACCTTCAACAGCCCCATTACACCCCTGGGAATGGCCGGAAAGACCATGGGTATGTGTACACATCGATTATGTGGGACCTTTTGTAGGAACAATGATTCTCCTTATCATAGACGCTCATTCAAAATGGATGGACATGCATGAAGTAAGGTCACCCACATCTTAAGCGACAATATACAATATACGACAAAGCTTCACTCTAAATGGATTACCTGAAGTGCTTGTATCGGATAATGGAACAGTGTTCACAAGTGCTGAATTTGACCAATTTACAAGCCTCAATGGTATCATTCATGTGAAAACATCTCCATACCATCCTTCTTACAATGGACTTGCCGAGATAGCAGTTCAGACGTTCAAATCTGGTATAAAGAAATTATCTGGAGTTTCGATAGCGACTAAATTAGCACGATTTCTATTCCACTATCGAACCACCCCTCATTTGACAACAGGTGTCACACGCACTGAACTGTTCATGAAGCACCATCTCCGATTGAGACTGAGCCTAATTATACCAAACTTGGGGGAAGGTAGGAAGAAGGCAGGAAAATCAGAAACGGGACATGATTGTTACAGTCGGGATAAAACATTTAATGTAGGAGAGAAAGTATCGTGAAAAATTTTAGTGAAGGACCAGAATGGTTATTCAGTGAAATAAGTGCTGTAATTGGACCTCTTTCCTACCATGTGAAAGTTGAAAATTGAATAATAAGAAAACATGTGGATCACATACAAAGTGGAGAAACCAAACATCCAGAAGTGATTCCACCAGTGCTCGAGACTGAATCAACATTTCCTGTTGAAAGAACTCAATCAAGTACAAATGTATTTGAAGGGCCGACTGTATCTGAAAGAGTGGAAGAAACAAATTTACAGGAAATTTACAGGCTGTAGAACCTGATGCTCAAACGACTTCAGTAAGGGAGATTCCAAAGCAAACTTCAGAAGCTGTAGAGTTGAGACTTTCTATATGCACAAGGAAATCCCCAGAGAGACTGACTTTGTAAATAATTGAACTGTGTAAATAACTTGATGTATTGAAAAAATTGTAAAATGTATTTTTCAGTAAAGGGGAGAGATGTAGTAACCTGAGATGTAATATGCCTTTAAGTTGAGTATTGTAATATAAAGTCACATGATTTTGTTGCCCATTGGAAAACAGCACGGGCTATCTCTATGTGAGAGAATCTTGAGTTAGTCACTGATGAGTGAAGACAGAGTTTTATGTTGTGAGCACACAAGTATAGTTGTAGAGTTAGTTTGTAAATAAACAACATGTGTTTATTCTAACAACTATCTCCAGATGTTCTCTGTCTCTACCAACTCGGTCACCCTAAACAAACTGATCCTTTAGCCCCAGCAAACCAAGGGCACTGGATCCAACACTTACACACAACTTTACAAAGCTGACAGCTGCACACCACCTTAACTGGATTGAATGAGAGGCGATCTCGTTGTAACCTGCAAAACACTTAAGGGGCTTCATAGGGTGGATGGTGTTGGTCGGGGAATCTAAAACACGGGGCATAGTCTTAGGGTAAGGGGCCGATCATTTAGAACCTAGATGAGGGAAAATTTCATCACTCAAAGTGTTGTGAACCTTTGGAATTCTCTACCCCAGAGGGTTGTGGATGCTCCATCATTGAATACATTTAAGGCTGAGATAGACTGATTTGTGGTCTCTCAGGGAATCAAGGGATATGGGGAGCAGGTGGGAAAATGGAGTTGAAGCCCAAGATCAGCCATGATTGTATTGAATGGTGGAGCAGGCTTGATGGGCCATGTGGTCTACTCCTGCTCCTATTTCTTATGATCTTATGTTCATAACTTAAAAAAGTTTCATGCTAATGAGTATTCATTGCATACAAATATAATACAAGTAGGAACCTGCCAAAGACCGGCATAATGCTCGAAATGCCGCAAAAGCACCATTGACTTTATCTCTGCACCTCAACCTACCGTCAGGAAATTAAAATTTCCCATCCAGCCTAATTAAGTCACCCTGCGCGCCACGTTTCCCACCCTTGTGGGCTTCATAAAATAACCCCCTTTGTGTGTAAATTGGCTGTTGCATTTTCCTACAACATAACAGTGACTACACTTCAAAACAGTTCATAGGCTGTGAAAGGCCATGTAATGTCCCGAGGGCATTAAAGGTTCTTTATTTTTTAATTTTATGCTGGTCTGCTTATCAGCACTTGTCCTTTCTACTGATATTTATTTTTTTATGTTGAAATGAAATGACAGTAAGCATTGTTGTTCTCCTTCAGCTACAATCGTAACCCTACCACCTAAAACATAATTTTTAAGATATTATTTACCTGCTAATTTTGGTGTTAGAAATGTCAATTCTATGAGGCCTGAAGAAAATAATTTCAAAGATAAAAGAGTAGTGGTTAATTACTTCAGATTTTACAAATCACATTGAATGAAAAATCGTCAGATATGCCAATTGTTTAGCTTTACAAAAAGAATGCCAGTTTAATTAAATTAGGACTCTAGTGTTTAGCTATGTTATAAACTCCTCTGTGCATTACTACTTGTGTGATTAATAATTAACCTGTTGGTGCAGCACACAAATAAAACCAATGTGCACTTGTTTGTCACTGAACAGCACCATATTGAGTTTCTATAAAATTGTCACCAGACCCCATTAATCATAGCATTGCTTGACTGAAAATATGTGAAGTAAAATGTTTGATTATACTGTACAATTACTTTACTAAATTTGTGCTAGTGCAGATGTTGTTTACATAGACATTTTGCTTCTGCTGTGGTTGTTACAAACATCCGAATTTGTGTCAAATTTATTAAAAGAATAAGGATTATTTCTTTTGTGTGATTCAGTATTCTTATCTTTTCATGCTGTTAGTCAGACCATCTGATTTATTGTCTTAGAATGCATGGTGGCTTACAATTACATTACTTTTTCATACGTTTGACAATATTATTACATGAAAAATTATTTTTTTAAATGCTCTGCAGTCCTACATTAATTTCTGTTCAGGTTATACTTCCACACACCTAATGAATGTCACATTTTCTTATCCACATTTGCCTTTTGATGTTTTTATTCTTATTTCACTTCATACTATCAAATTTCTGAAATCTAGACTAGACTTTCTGTTTCTCTTACAGGATAGAGCATTGGGTCCCATTAATGTGACTTAAGCTAACCCCAGTGTCATGCTCAATATAGTGTCATATTCACAACTTTACACATGGATTGAGCTCGTATGAAAGCGCCTGAAACTGTCTTTTATTTATTTAGTTATTTTTAACAATTCTTTCATGTGGAATGGGTATCACTGGCTAGGCCAGCATTTATTATCATCCCTAATTGCCCTTAAGAAGGTGGTGGTGAGTCACCTTTTTGAACTGTTCCAGTCCATGTGGTGTAAGTGCACCCATAGTGCTGTTAGGAAGGATTTTGACCCAATGACAGTGAAGGAACGCTGATATAGTTCCAAGTCACAATGGTGTGTGGCTTGAGGGATAACTTGCAGATATCCTGCACCTCCTGCCCTTGTCATTCGAGTTGATCAAGATCGTGGGTTTGGAAGGTACTACCGAAGGAGCCTTGGTGAGTTGCTGCAGTGCATCTTGTATATAGTACACACTGCTGCCACTGTTAGTCGGTGGTGGAGGGACCAAATGTTGAAGGTGGTGGGTGGGGTGCCAATCAAGCGGGCTGCTTTGTCCTGGATGTCAAACTTCTTGAATGTTGTCGGAGTTGCACTGATCCAGGCAAGTGGAGAATATTCCATCACACTCCTGACTCGAGCCTTGTAGCTGGAAGACAGGCTTTGGGGAATCAAGAGGTGAGCTACTCACCACAGAGTTCCCAGCCTCTGACCTGGGGTAACTCGCCTCCTGTCTCCCCAAAGCCTGTCCACCATCTATAAGGCACAAGTCAGGAGTGTGATGGAATAAAAACAAAAAATGTTGGAAAAACTCAGCAGGTCTGACAGCATCTGTGGAGAGAAATCCATCACCAAGGATATTCACAGTGGTGAGGGCACTTCACACTCATGTGAGGCCCAGGCGGAGGCAGAGAGTGCCCTGGGCACTGGCAGTCGGAAGACTGCCGGAGGCCAGGACAATGCTGAGTTGGGGCAGATGATGAGACTCCGTCCATTAGGCAGCAGATGCTGGATGTCCAGCGGGATGTGCGGGAGCAGGGAGGTCCAGACCGACCTCATGTTGGCACACAAGCTGCTTGTAATCCCTGCCATCTCCTCTCAGGGCGCTCTGGATATTGGCAGAAGCTCCTCTGCCCCTCTGCCAGTGACCATGGCATCTGAAGAGGCTACGATGACTGGGGAGATGCCAGCCGTGGCACATGCTGCTCTCTCCCAGGCGGGGCCAACACAGGCTCCATTGGCCAGAGAATGACCGCCAAGGTTATTAAGGCCAAGGCCAACGAGACAGCAGAGTCAGCAGGCTGCCTCCAATGCCACTGCCAGCGACGGGGAGGGAGGGGTTGTGGTGGGGCGGGGCAGGTACCCAAACATAGCACTCACAAACATAAGTTTAAGGCACCATGAGCGCAAGAGGGACTGGTCACAGGTGATCTTCTGTTGTGTAATGTTTTAGTTGTTGTGGTGATCTGAAGTGCAATACACTTTTAAGCGAATGTGAACAGATTGCCCACATGACTGTACGACCAAATAGCTGTGTAGCGCGGGCTACAATGTTAATGTTAGGCTAGAGTAGGGTCTGGATGGAGAGTCACAGAATCTTAATGGCATAGAAGGAGGCCATTTGGCCCATTATGCCTGCACCAGCTCTCCAAATGAGCATTATGACCTAGTGCCATTGCCCTGCTTTTTCCCTGTGCTCTTGCACATTGTTTCTATTCAAATAATCATCTAATGCCCTCTTGAATGCCTCGATTGAACCTGCCTCCACCACACTTCCAGGCAGTGCATTCCAGACCAGAACCATTCATTGTGTGAAGACGTTTATTCTCAGATCACACTTGCTTCCTTTGCAAATCACTTTAAATCTGTGCCCTCTCATTCTTGATCCTTTTATGAACGGGAACAGCTTCTCCCTATCTACTCTGTCCAGCCCCATCATGATTTTGAACATCTCTATCAAATCTCCTCTCAGCCTTCTCCTCTCTAAGGAAAACAGTGCCAACTTCTCCAATCTATCCTCATAGCTGAAGTTGCTCATCCCTGGAACCATTCTTGTAAACCTCTTCTGCACTCTCTCCAATATGTTCACATCCTTCTTATAGTGTGGTGCCCAGAACTGTAAACAATATTCTAGCCGAGGTCTAACGAGGGTCTTATATAAATTCAGCACAACCTCCCTGCTCTTGTACTCTATGCCCCTATTAATAAAGCTCAGGGTACTATGTGCTTTATTAACTGCTCTCTCCACCTGTCCCACCACCTTCAATGATCTATGCCCATATATACCCAAGTTCTGATGAAGAGTCATACAGACTCAAAACGTTAACTCTGTCTTCCTCTCCACAGATGCTGTCAGACCTGCTGAGTTTTTCCAGCTAGTTTTGTTTTTGTTTTTGTTTCAGATTTCCAGCATCCGCAGTATTTTGCTTTTAAACCCGAGTCTTTCTGCTCCTGCACCCCCTTCAAAAACCCACCCCTTATTTTATATTGCCTGTTCATGTTCTTCCTACAAAAATGCATCACCTCACATTTCTCCGCATTGAACTTCATCTGCCACCTATCTGCCCACTCCACCAACTTGTCTATGTCCTCTTGAATTTCCACATCATCCTCCTCGCAGTTCATAACACTCCCAAGCTTCATATCATACGCAAACTTTGAAATTGTCCCCTTACACCAAGATCTAGATCATTAATATATAATAAGGAAAAGCAAGGATCCCAATACTGACCCCTGGGGACCTCCACTACCAACCTTCCTCCAGCCCAAAAAAACATCCACTGACCATTACTCTCTGCTTCCTATTTTTCAGCCAATTTTGTATCCACGTTGTTACTGTTCTTTTTATTCCATGAGCAATAAGTTTTCTCACAAGTCAGTTGTGTGGCACTGTGTCGAATGCCTTTTCAAAGTCCATGTACAGCACATCAACAGCATTAACCTCATCGACCTTTTCTGTTTCCTCTTCAAAAAACTCCAGCAAGTTAGTTAAACACGATTTCCCCTTTATAAATCCATGCTGGCTGTTCCTTATCAACCCATATTTTTCCATATGACTACTAATTCTATCCCAAATAGTTGTTTCTACAATCTTACCCACCACTGAAGTTAAATTGACTGGTCTGTAATTGCTGGGCTTATCCTTACAACCTTTTTTGAACAAGGGTGTAATGTTTGCAATTCTCCAGTCTTCTGGCACCACCCCTGAGTCTAGGGAAGACTGAAAGGTTATGGCTAGTGCCACTGCAATTTCTACTCTCACTTCCTTCAATATACTTGAGTGCATCTCACCCGGTCCTGGTGCCTTGTCAACTTTAAGTACCGACAGTCTATTCAACACTTCCTCCTTATCAATTTTGAACCCTTCTAGTAATAACGTTTCCTCATCTGTCACCATGGCCTGGGTAGCATCTACCTCCTTGGCAAGATGGATACAAAGTATTTATTTAATACCTCACACATGGACGAAGGGGACATGGCTAAATTCCCTTTTAGGTCCCTAATTAGCCCTAATCATGCATCACTAAGACATCATGTTAGTGCTCTGTTGTCTGTGTAAATAAATAGCATGTGCTTCATTTCATATAGGCCTCTGTGTCTGCAGTATATTGTTATTGACTCACTCCCAGACAGATAAACGTGCAACTGGTTCATGAGTAAAGCGACCCCACAGTAGAACATAAGTTATGTTTACTGGTCTGGGAATGAGGACCAGAGAGGGTTATGTAAATTTCTTTGGATTGTTAAAATGAGATAAATTTTGTTTTTGTCGTAATGGCCTGAGTATGCTCCACCTTTTTATTATTTTGGCACAGGGTACGCCGGTATGTAATGCTGGACGTGAGTGGCTCTAAAGCTTGTTGCACAGGTACTGAGTGGACTTTGGGTTCAAATGAAAGGGTCATTTCAGACATTCGGGATGGAGGTGGCAGCCCTGGCATGAGGTGGAAGCAGGTCTTTGGCAGCCTAGCTGAAGGATCAAGGCATCCCTGGTGTCCCTGCCTCCCTGAAGGATACAGAGGTCTGCCTCCACGCCCTCAGCATTCTCCTCACTGTGCCCCTCTTCTGACTCACTACTGGGTTCATCCTCTGCGGCCTGTGGAGCTGCCTCAAGATCCTCTTCCTCCAGTGGGTCCCCCTTACCAGTGTTAGATTGTGGAGAGCGCAACATGCAACCACAATCAGTGATACCCGCTCTGGCTGGTATTGTAGTGCTTCCCCTGAACGGTCCAGGCATCGGAAGCGCATCTTCAGAAGACCTATGGCCCTCTCTATCACTGCCCTTGTGGAGGCATGGCTCCTATTATAAAGCTGCTCTGCCTCTGTTCTTGGGTGGCAGAGAGGCATCATAAGCCACCTTTTTAACGGATGGCCCTTATCACCCAGCAGCCATCCATCCAGTCGGGCTGGAGCACTGAAGAGCCTCGGCACATGGGAGTGTCTCAGGATGTAAGCTTCATGGGATCTGCCTGGGTACCTTGCACAGACTTGCAGAATCTGCATCCTGTGATCACACACTATCTGCACGTTCATGGAGTGGAATCCCTTCCTGTTGACGAAGGCACTGGCTGATCCGCTGGCACCTTGATGGCCACATGTGTGCATTCTATAGCACCCTGGATGCGGGGGAACCCAGCAATCGCTGCAAACCCTCTGGCTCGCTCAGCCTGGCTGGCCTGGTCCGTACGTAAATGAACACGTATCAGTACCCACCTGAACAGAGCTTCTGTCATCAGTTTGACACAACTGTGGACAGCTGATTGGGAGACTCCACAAAGATCCCCCACTGAGCACTGGAAAGAGCCGGAGGCATAGAAGTTGAGGGCCACTGTGACCTTCAGCGCCACTGGCATGGGGTTTCCACCCACACAGCCGGAGCTGATCTCAGGCCCAATCCTCTGACAAATGGAGGTCACTGTCTCCCTGGAGAGGCGGAGCCTCCTTCGGCATTGCACCTCAGACATACTGAGCTAGCTGCATCGCTGCCTGTAAGCCCTAGCAGCAGAATAGTGGCATCTTCTGTGGCCCCTTCCACCTTGGACTACCTGCTGGCCCTGTGCCCCTTGTGCCTGCGCCTCTCCTCCCACAGGTTGCTCCCCTGGAAGCTGCGTTGGGACACCTGGTCTCCTCTCCCTCCTGCCCCTCTCTTCCTCCTCAGAGGAGCTGCCACCAGTGGAGACCACAATCCCTATTCCAAGGTAACAGTAGGCTGTCTGATACCTGGAAGGGTCCACATGATCTGAATCCTCCGGGAGCCTTGGAGACATTAATGAGTCCTGAAATGAAGTCTAGAAATGCTAAGACTGAAGCTGAGAACAGAGATGAAGCTGTTAAGTTCAAATAAGGAACCAGCAGCAAACTATTTCCTCAACTCCTCACCCCTCACACTGGCAATGCTGCTGATCCTTTTTATCCTGCCCTTGGATGATGTTTTGCAAAATGTGGGTTGCCCACCTACCCGTTTTGGCCATTTGATGAGCGCAGAATCACACGCGCAATGTAAAATCAGGTTCAGTTGGGTTTTTAATGGCCTTAAATGGCCTCTTAGTTGATGGCGGGCATGGCTCCGACACTCGCGCGCACCCGCTGACTTGAAGATTGCACGTGTGCGGGATAACATAGGGCGCTCACCCAATGTCTTCTACCGCTATTTTACGCCCGATCATATCGGGTGCACGCCCACCTGCGAGGTGTAAAATTCTGCCCAGTCATTATCAGAAGCTGAAACAGGCGCCATGTGTAAATTACAAGACTAAAAGCTTCAGGCTCTGTTCTTTGTAGACAGGAAGAACATGTACACATATTGCGCCTGTTTCAGTTAAACAAAATAACTGACAGCCATTCGCTGATTCATTCCCCAGGGCAATGTCTTGACCAATCAGAGTCAAGCTTTCCTAAATGTCAGTTAACAGTCCATCACCATCAATTGGTGCATTCTCCATGGCAACACTTCTATCAATTAAAGTCCACTTTCCAACCAATCTCTTCTCATACAGTTTAACAATATTGTTTCCCCTGACATTGGTATTTTCTTGCAAATTGTCCAGACGAGGGAAAGATGAAAAGCTTTGGGCCCTGTTCTTTGCAGACAGATAGAACTTGTATCATCAGAAGCATCAACATTGCAATCTTACAATCCTAGGGCGACAATTATCCTGGAGATAGATGTCTCACAGATAGGCCTGGGACCATATATACTACAAAAAGGCAAACTAATTGCACTTGCTTCAAAATCTCTGCCTGTAACACAATCCAACTCCCACATTGAGTGGGAAACATTAGCTTTAGTGTTTGGAATCATGCATTTTCATACCTATCTATTTGGCAAAAGATTTGTGATAGAGACCAATCACAGACACTGGAGATGATTTGATGAAAATCATTAGCCAGTGCAACTCCAAGATCTGCAACATCTCTTGATAAAGATTCAAGATTACGACTGTGAGATTAGGTACAAGCCAGGTTACTTGATGACCACATCAGATACATTGCCTAATCCAGTGAAAACAGGATATACATCCTTAGACCTACAAGTTGACTTCATTGACATTGAACTTGAAGATGTTCTCCAAATTGATCTAGTACATTATGCACAATGCAAATGCCAGCAGCTACGAGATGAAATGGTGAAAGATTCTCCCTTACAGAAACTGTGGAAAACCATAATGGAGGGATGGCCTGATTCAATTCTGCAGGTCCATGAACATGTGATGCCATGTTGGCCTTACGTGGATGAGCTGGGCATCTCCTGGGGACTCGTCTTTAAAGGCAGGCAGGTCATCCTGCTGGAATCTTTGCAGCCTGATTTTCTTCAACAACTTCATCACTCACACAAGGGCATAGATCAGTTGAGAAGACTGTCAAGAGAGATAGTCTGTTGGCCTGGTATGAACAATGGCATTGAAGTCATCACCAAAAATGCAAAGCATGTCAAGAGCATATGCCAAGTCAGCACAAAACACCATTGATTACACATCAAGCTCCTACCCAGCCTTGGTCCAAAATCGAATCTGACCTCTTTCAGGTCCTTGGCACTGACTTCATTGTCATCTTTACCAAGTACCCCATTATTCGAAAATTGCACAATACGTCAATCACAACTGTCACTTACACTCTTAAGTGCTATTTTCAGTTTACTTGGTGTGCCTGGAGAGATCATTATGGATAACAGTCTGCAAATTATTGGTAAACCATTTCAGGATATGTGTGAGAAGTGGAATATTGTTCACACTTCTTCTTCTTCTCATTACCCTAGATCTAATGGCCTAGTTGAATCAAGGATTCACTCAGCAATATCCATAATTCTCAAATGTAGACAGACCAAGCAAGATCTACACATTGCAATGTTACATGTCAGAGCGACAAGTTTAAGTGCAACTATTCTATCACCAGCAGAACTAATGTTTGGCAGACCAGTGCGTAACAATCTACCTACTCATACCCATTCTACTTTTTCAGAAACTAGAGAGCAACTTTTAAAACTACAAGAGAAGATGACCAACATGCACGATAAAAGTGCAGGTACAGAATTGCCAAGTTTATAGTTAGGACAACTTCTAACAGAAGGTATATGGCAACTAGCTGAAGTGACAAGGATTTGTTCAGAACCAAGGTCCTGTGAAGGTCCTATTACACACAAAGATGCATAGGTGAGGCGTAACTGAGGACAAATCGGACCCATTCCAGCTCCCCAACCACTGTACATTCTGATTGCATAGTGAACAAGTTCCCAAATGCAACCAGGGACAACATCCAAGAATGACAATCCCACGGATTACTGTGAGAAATTCAAGAACCCTCCAGACAAGGTTACCATCACAAGATCTGAGCGGAGCAGCAGATTACATTTCGGCTTTAAAGATTCATGTATTCATCAGTTCTATGCACTTATGTAATGGTAAATAAACAGGAACATGTATTGCAAATAGTATTGGAAGGGGGAAAGTATCGTTATAAAGGAAGGGGGACATTGTAATATGCCTTTAAGGGATATCAGCATGACATCACTGGAAGGGAAATGTGTCACGTGATCTAGTTTTAGTTTCACTTTTGCTTTGAGCAGAGCACAGACACAGCTCTGATTTTTTCAAGCTTTAAACCTATAACTGTTCTCATGTGCTTAGTCTTAATAAATGAACCCACAATGTAATTATCCAATCCCTTATGAGCCTTGTGTCTTGTACAGTGAATAAGCCCAAGATATCATATCATTATAATAACACAAAAGTGGGGCATCCCGCTGGAATGGACATGCCAAGATGAATGTTATCTGTGGAAATCACGCCTGCCATTGTTCGAAGCTTACTCAAGATACAGAGTCAATGGACCCCTAGGCTCTATGATCAGGATTTTCCAGCCCCATTGTGGTGGGACCCACCGTGGGAAATTCGGCGGGACAGCCAAACATCCATTGACTTTCGGCGGGACCGGGTGATCCCAGCAGTGAGCGGGACTGGAAAATCCCATACTATGTCTCCAGGTTTTCAATTCAACAAAGGAAAGCCATTGAGATTAGTTATACACAAGTGACGCCTGAAAGACCACCATCTGATTCCTATTGTATATCAGTAGCCTATTAGCTTTCAGCCATTCTGGGTGGACAATGGCCATTGACATGTGACTAATACCGGCTTCTGATACTGAGATCCTTTTTTTATCCCAAAACCCAGAAGACACCTGGGCAGACTGCAGTAGAATATCGACAAGACAACAGCTGCAAAGAAAGGCTGTGCTGTCTTTGCCTTTTATGAACCATCAGTCATCAGCCAGTCTGAGAACCTGACTGAACTAAGCTGCAGGTCATCAAGCAGTCAAAGTACTTAACTTGTTCAAGTTTGAATGTTCACCTGAGAACCAATCTCCTGGATATTCAACTATTAGAGACCTTGTAACCTGCTGTGAACTCTTCACTTTACAAGGCATTCACTTCAACTTTAAATCATGAAAACCATTCAAGAAACCATAGGCCTGCCACGTGGGAGACGGGCAGCTGTAAATCAGAGACTGAACTAACTGTAATCTGTAAAAGTGCGCTATCTTTATTTCTATCCAATCACTGTGTGTTTCTGTGTGTGTGTGTGTGTGTATGTGTTTATGTGTGTTTGTGTGTGTGTGTGAGAGACCGAGTTTGTTAATTTGTGGTAAGTGTGTAAGAATAAATAACTTTACTTTTAAACTCATGGAAGCATGCTGGTGAATTGTTTAATTGGAAAACACTCTACAAGGATAAGAAACATACAAAACAGACTGATTATGGGCAGTAAGAAAGCACATACATTCTGTCGATGACACCAGTAAGAATAATAATCCTGTGCTTGATTAATGTCAATTTCTTCATTTCCTCCACCAGCCGTTCCTATGCTCCATTTCGGACTCTGGGCGGAATCCTACCAGATTTGATTAAGCACGGTAGCGGGCGGGAAAAATAACATTTTCATGCCATATCATCCCAATCCCACCTCATTAATCATGTATTCCCTGGAAACATACCATTTTGATGGTATGGCTCTCATTTGCCTGCCACGTTGTCACCTCGCCGCTTCCTCACACCAAGTGTCATGTTTAAAGTGCAGCCGCATGTACACCTCAGAGCTTTGAGTCCAGGGCTGCTGCACAGAAGACATGGCCCCGAAAGGCAAGATGACTGCAGTCCCCCACACCCACCAATTCAGTGACACATCCCTGGAACGCCTTTTGGATGCCTTGGAGGCCCACCATGATGTCCTCTACCCCCGCTCTGGCTGCAGGAGGTCCAGCAATCTCACCACAGCAGCTTGGTAAGTACTGGCAGTGGTGATCAGTGCCAATTCTGCTCAGAAGAGGTTGGCCATCCAGTGCAGAAAGAAGATGAATGATCTCATCCGTGCCGCCAGGGTAAGGCAACCATCTCATCACTCTAAACTCACACACTCACAAGTTCATCACACATTCACTGCATCTCACTCATTGCCAGCTCAAGGGACTTACTCTCTCACACACACCCTTACATCTCCATCTGGCCTCATCTCCTCTGGAGACTGCCTCCTCAGCCCTCGCCATATTGAGGCCACTCACACAGATCAACTTCTGCCCCCACACACACCCTGGGATATCTCCCTTCCCCAGAACAGCCCTCACCCTGTAGCCTCTTCCCTTGCCTGAGGCCACTTCTCCCCCTTCCCCAAGCAAGCACTAGCCCTGCAGCCACTGAAAAGCACCCCCCTCCCCGCCCACCCCCCCTCGCGTTATGGCTGGCCTGGTAGTTAGAGACCTGCTCGTGAGCCCCCCTAAAAGTGATGTGGTGCTGTCTGTGAAGCCTGGCGCTGATGACTGCGAGTGCTGACCGAAGCCAGGTAGGAAAACAAACCTCGAAGTCCCAAGTGAGGTGCAACCTGCCAGGTGCACATTGCTTATGTACAGTTGTGAAACACATCAGCGTACAATCACACTGACGTGCTCGATTGAACCAGCGTGGGGGGCAGTGTTGATTCCTGCAGGCTGGGATGATATGCAGATGTATTACAATGAAGTTCCCAACTTCCAATGGTGGAAAACGTGGCCCACCATTGACCGGCAGAGCAGACGATTTGCAAACTGATTTCACGATTTTCACGATTTTTGGCCTTCTCGACATATTGTCTGCTCACACTGCCAAACACGCCCGCCTCCAACGGGTATGGACAATTCCACCTTCTGTGTATAATTTTCTGGTGGGACTGAGGTATGTTGAATGATGTCAAAATTGAACACCCCCCAGGCTATAGATATTGAGCATTATGGCATCCTCCAAACATTTGAATCACTATATCATATGTGCAGTTATACCGTGACAATATTGAATTGCAGTGTGTTGTGTTGGTTCCAGATGTTAATGTCGCATCTGTTCTGATGATGCTACTTTCAAAAACAGTTCCTCTGACATGTTCTCCTTCTTCCTTAACCGAGGTTTTCCACCCACGATAGTTGACAGGGCCCTCAACCGTGTCCGGCCCATCTCCCACGCATCCGCCCTCACGCCTTCTCCTCCCTCCCAGAAACATGATAGGGTCCCCCTTGTCCTCACTTATCACCCCACCAGCCTCCGCATTCAAAGGATCATCCTCCGCCATTTCCGCCAACACCAGCATGATGCCACCACCAAACACATCTTCCCTTCACCCCCCCTGTTGGCATTCCGTAGGGATCATTCCCTCCGTGACACCCTGGTCCACTCCTCCATCACCCCCTACTCCTCCTCCCACAGCACCTCCCCATGCAAACGCAGAAGATGCAACACCTGCCCCTTCACTTCCACTTCCTCTCCTCACCATCCAAGGGCCCAAACACTCCTTTCAAGTGAAGCAGCATTTCACTTGCATTTCCCCCAACTTAGTCTACTACATTCGTTGCTCCCAATGTGGTTTCCTCTACATTGGAGAGACCAAACACAGACTGGGTGACCGCTTTACAGAACACCTTCGGTCTGCCCGCAAGCATAACCCAGACCTCCCTGTCGCTTGCCATTTCAACACTCCACCCTACTCTCTTGCCCACATGTCTGTCCTTGGCCTGCTACAATGTTCCAGTGAAGCTCAACGCAAACTGGAGGAACAGCACCTCATCTTCCGACTAGGCACTTTACAGCCTTCTGGACTGAATATTGAGTTCAACAATTTTAGATCTTGAACTCTCTCCTCCATCCCCACCCCCTTCCCGTTTCTTCCCCCTCCTTTTTGTTTTTTCCAATAATTTATATAGATTTTTTCTTTTCCCACCTATTTCCATTATTTTTAAATGTATTTCCACCATTGTTTATTTCTACCTTTTAGTATTCCCCCACCCCCACTAGAGCTATCTGTACCTTAGCTGTCCTGTCTTATACTCTTAATTAGCACATTCCTTTAGATAATACCACCACCTTCAACACCTCTTTGTTCTTTTGTCTGTGACAGCTTTTGGTTATCTCCACCTATCACTGACTGTTTGTCCCAACAAAACCACCCCCCCCCTCCCTTAAACCAGCTTATATTTCACCCCTTTCCTAATTTTACTTAGTTCTGTTGAAGGGTCATGAGGACTCGAAATGTCAACTGTGCTCTTCTCCGCCGATGCTGCCAGACCTGCTGAGTTTTTCCAGGTATTTCTGTTTCTGTTTTTGCCTAGCCTTTCACGTCTCATTTGACAACCAGCCCCACTGAACTACAAGGTTACCTTACTGTCATCAGTTTTTACCTGATTACATTAGTAGTTTACTGTCCCTATTAGTCTGATGAATCTTGTATTCATTGGCTGTCTCTTTGCTGTTATCCCCTGGTACTGAAGTCCTGGTACAAATGATTTCGAATGTTCTGGTATTTCTCACAGATTCACTAAGTGACTTGACAAGGTTTTCCTGGGACTCATTACTTGACTGGTTTGTAGCCCTCCTGCAAAGTCCCTGTCCTCTGAAGATTACATCCTTCAGTTGAACCCAATTACCTGGGTGAGTTTTGGACAGTTTGATTACTGCTACCAACCTCCTCATTAGTGCTTCCAAGAAAATCATATTGAATTCATTAATCTGAAGAGTGGAGCTGGAAGTCTGCTCTCCTGTGTATAAATATTTCAGCAAAGCTACACTTTGTCTGTCGGATTGCCATTAGGTCAATCTTACCATTTAATAGGGTCAATTAATAACTCCAATGGAATCTTCCCCTGGCAAAGCAAGTTTTAGCAAATCTCTCTTAACTTGCAATTTTCTGTTTTGATGCAGAAAATATGCAATTATTCCTTTAGGAAAATAACCTTTTTGCAGCAAAACTATAACTGTAAGTGTAGGTGAAACACATGTAATTTTCCTACCAGAAATCTCCCATTATGTATCTTGAATTCTCATTATCTTTACTGATTCAGAAAGGCCTGATTTTGGGTAACATCACAAAATCTTTACAGTGCAGAAAGAGGCCATTCAGCTCATTGAGTTTGCATTGGCTCTCTGAAAGAGCATTCTACCTAGTCCCACTCCCCTGCCTTATCTCCGTAACCTTGCGCATTCCCTTTTTTCAGATAGTAATCCAATTCCTTTTTGAATACCTCAATAGAACCTGCCTCCACCACCCACTCAGAAAGTTCGTTCCAGACTCCACCACTCTCTGGGTGAAAACATTTTTCCTCACATCACTTTTACTCTTTTTGTCAATTATTTTGAATCTGTGCCCTTGAGTTCTTGATGCTCTCTTGATTGGGAACAGTTTTTCAATATTTACCCTGTCCGTACCCCTCAGGATCTTGAATACCTCTATCCAGTCTTCTCTCAGCCTTCTTTTCTCCAAGGAAAAGAATCCCAACCTCTCCAATCTATCCTTATAGCTACAGTTCTTTCTGCCTGGAATCATTCTTGTGAATATCGTCTGTACTCTCTCCAATGGCTTCACATCCTTCCTCAAGTATGGCGCCCAGAACTTATAATTGTTCCTGCTCCCATTCCCCTTGGTTCTTGGACTTTAGGATTTATGAAGAACAAATTGCAAAGGCACAGGGTTTGGTTCAACCAAAGATTAATGGCCTGAATTTTTAGCTTGGCGGGTGGGCGCAATCGATGGGCCGAGGTTTGGCCCTGAAAGGGACCGCTTACCGCGATCAGCCCCTGACCGCGATTTCACGCTGACTGCATGCTAAAAAGCTCAGCACTACCAGGGATGAAGGCAGGAGGAGGGCGGGTGATGACGTCAATGCGGGCATGGGCGATCATTGAGAGGAAGCTCCCTGAAGGCAGAGAGTTGCCTCAGGGAGCTGCAGACCCGAAAACGTTCCAATTAGACATTTTAAAAAGCAGAAAAAAAATGTCGGAGCATCACAATCAGGCACCTGAAAGTATAGATGATAAAAATGCTGCCCGTAGATTTTTATTTTTATTTTATTTCATAACGGAAACCTCATCTCGCCCTTGGATGAAGTTTGATGAAAAAGAAAATGGCCACCTGGCCAATTCATCCATCTGCCAACTATAGGTTGGATGGGCAACGAAGAATAGCAGACAATTGCACCATTAATGTTCTGTTAAGTGCCCATGTCCCTAATAAAGATACCTCTAACCTAGTTTGGACTGCACAAACGCAAAGTTACACAAAGTTAAAATGAACTAGCCTCCGTTCAAACCCTTCTGCAATTAGCCGAGGTGGACGCCTCCAGTTCCCAGCTGACATTCCGTGATTTGACCTCGGCTCTTAGCTCACCCAGCAAAGTCACCACTGCTTGCTAAAAACCTTACTAAAATTATGGGCAAAACACTGCATTGTAGTCCCAAGCTCTTACACAAACCCCAGACGCAAACCACTGCCATTTGGCTGCAATACTTACAAAATACAGGTAAAAACATGATGCTTTCACCCCAAAACCTTATGATACCAATATCACTACGATTTGGCTGAAACCACTTACAATCCTCAACACGGCTGGTCCATCCAGTGTTCATTGTAGGCCTGAGTCAAGGTGACCAGCTCTGACCCTTCTTCTGACTGCAGTATCCACGCTCTGGATTTGTCCTCCTTTATAATAATCCTGCCAAAATGTATCACCTCACGCTTCTCTACATTTAACTTCATTTGCTATTTGTTTGCCCAATCCACCAACATGCCTGTGTTGTTTTGAAGTCAAGACTATCCTCATCACAGTTGACAATGTTTCCATCTTTGTATCATCTGCAAATCTTGAAATCATGCCCTGAACACATTCTAGGAACTCGCGCCCCTCTTGTCCCTTTGCGCTATTCCTGTCCCAGTCTATATTTGGATAATTGAAGTCCTCCATTACAATTAGTCTATAATTTTTAAACTCCCTGTAATTTCTTTGCAAATTTGTTTCTCTACATCCTTTCCACTAGTTGGTGGTCTATATACTACACCAATCAATGTTATTGCGCCTTCTTCATTCCTTACCTCTAGCCAGAGAGATTCCGTCCTTGACCTCTCTGGAACATCCTCTCTCTCCAGTACTGTAATGCCATCTTTAACCAATACTGCCTCTCCCTCCCACCCCTCCTTTTCTTCCTTTCCTATCTCTCCTGAACATCTTGTACTCAGGAATATTTAACATCCAATCCTGCCCTTCTTTGATCCAGGCCTCTATTATAGCAATAATATCATAATTCCATTCATCAACCTGTGCCTGTAGTTCACCAATCCTATTAACCACACTCCGTGCATTTACATTAAGCCTGATTTAGGCTTTATTTTTAACTTTCCCCCTTACTCTGACCCCATCTAATGACTTACTATTGCCTACTCTAGTTCTATCAAACTCTCCAAGTATTCTATTTACCTTGATACTGCTCTCTGATATATATCCTCAGTTAATACTTCTCTCCCTCTCACTGCCAGTTTTTCTCCTCTCCACTCTGAATTTCTCCTTTGGTTCCCAACCCCTGGCAGTCTATCTTAAACCATCCCCAGCAGGATTAGCAAAACTCCCTACAAGGACATTAGTCCCAGTCCCATTAAGGTATAACCTGTCTGGTTTGCACAGGTCCCACCTGCCCCAGAACTGGTTCCAATGCCTCAGTAATCTAAAGCACCCCCTCCTACTCCATTTTTCCAGCCACATGTTGAAATGCTCAATCTTCCTATTCTTATGTTCATTAGCATGTGGCATTGGGAATAATCCTGAGATTACTGCTCCTGAAGTCCTGCTTTTTAATTCCTAACTCCCCAAAATCTGCTTTCAGGATTTCAACCCTTTTCCTACCTATGTCACTGGTGCCAACATGGACCACGACCTCTGGCTCTTCACCCTTCCCCAAAAGAATCCAGTCTCTCCACATAACGGAAGTCTTTAACACCTGGTGCCATTACTAATTGGCTTCTGCACTCTCTCCTGAACATCATACATTGTAGTTAAGCAGACCATCCAGCGCTTTGAAATGTTGAAAAAATTCCTCAAAATGGAATTTATATTTTTACCAGAAAAAAGTATTGTTCTTTGGTTGGAGTTACCTGGCACTATTTTTCAAAGTGAATGCCTTTGCTTTTGTATTGTATCTTGTGGTGGACAGGACAGCAACAAGGTAATTTTTAAAAATGCTTTTCTTCACCACTTTACTCTCTTTGTAAAGGTGCAGTTACTGTGGGCATCCTTTGATAATTCATCAGTGCCTTGGCAAGCTATGTGCCTTTGTGGGTAACAACACAACTATCCTCATCTAATGTTCATGCACACATAAACGTGTGTAGAAGTTCACTGAGCTCTCAAATGAGTTACCTAATGTAGACAATAATTTCCATTGTAAAATGAACCCTGTATTCATTGCTAGTCTGGTTAGGAGTTAGTAAATGCTTTATTCAAATAGACAATGAGATCTCCATGCAAACAACCACTGATTTCAATCTGATCTATGCTGTAGCTGTCAGAATGTCTTATATGCGCTGTGCATCTGGAAAAGTGGGAGGAACCATTCAGCCTAACATGCCTCTGCTGGCTAATTTGATAGTGTTATTCAATTAATCCCAATCCCTTGCTCTTTCTCCATAGCCCTGTAATTTTTTCTCTTCAAGAACTTACCCAATTCCCTTTTGAAAGTTACTATTAAATTTACTGCCACCACTTTTTCAGGGGCAGTGTGTTCTAGATCATCATAACTCAGTACATGAGGATGTTCCCTCATGTTGCCTCTGGCTCATTTGCCAATCACCTAAATATGTGTCCTTTGGTTACTGACATTTTTGTCACTAGAAACAATTTCTCCTTATTTATTCTATCTGAAACATTCATGATTTTGAACACTTCTATCAAATTTCCTCAAACTTCTCTAGCCTGAGGAAAATAGCTCCAGTTTCTCCAATGTCTCCACATAACTGAAGTCCTTCACACCTGGTGGCATTATAGTATACCTCTTCTGCACTCTCTCCAAGGCCTTGACAACCTTCTGAAAGCGTGGTGCCCAGAATTGAACATCATACTCTGGCTGAGGCCTACCAGGTTTTATAAGGATTTAGCATAATTTCCTTAATTTTGTACTCTATGCCTCTATTTTAAGAAGTCCAAGATTCCATATTCTTTGTTAACAAGCTTTTCAATTTCTCTTGTCACCTTTAAAGATTTGTGCACATACACCCCAGGTATCTCTGCTTCTGCATCCAATTTAAAATTGTATCATTTAGTTTATATCACCTTGCCTCATTCTGTCTACCAATATATATAGCTTTAGACTTCCCTGCCATGTGTCTGTCCACTTCACTAGTTTATCTTATGTTCCTCTGAAGCCTGTTACTATCCTCATCATTGTTCATTATATTTTTGAGTCTTGTCTCATAAGAACATAAGGAATAGGAACAAGAGAAGGCCATACAACCTGTCAAGACTGCTCTGTCATTCAATATGATCATGGCTGATCTTGTGCTTCAACTCTACTTTCCCACCTGCTGAGAACCTGAAATCTATCTATCAGCCTTAAATATATTCAATGATGGCGCATCCACAACAATCTGGGGTAGAGAATTCCAAAGATTCACAACCCTTTAAGTGAAGACATTTCTCCTAGTCTCAGTCCTAGGTGATCAGCCCCTTATACTGGGATTTTGTCCCCTTGTTCTAGACCCCATGACTAGGAGAAATACATGAGTTTTGAAATTATTGCCCCGTACACTCAGGTCATTAATCGGTATAAAAAAGAGCAGTGGCCCTAATACTGTTGACTCTTAACTGTCCTCTGAAATGGCCTAGCAAGCCAATTAGTTCAAGATCAAATAGGGGTGGGCAACAAATGCTGGCCTTGACAGAGACACTCACATCCTATGAACAAATTTTTAAAAAGTCAGCCATAAAATAGCAGTGGGTACAATGGGTCTTACTACATATTTAACATTGTGATATAAGATGAAGAAAGTTATTGCATTTCATGTTCATGAAATAAACAATTTTATATTTGATGTTAGATGAATCCACCCACCTCATCCATCAATCTCACCTTGACGGTCCACAGATGTCAATTCTTATGGACGCCAACATCATAGGTGTCCCTGCAAGTTTTTTTGTACTTAAAGAGCACTTAAAGAGGTTTAAGTCTTATATAGTGCAGATTTGGGTAACATTAAGGAGAGAGGAACCACAACTGGATACTAATAAGATCCGGATGCTGAGATGAATATGTGAGTAACGATAAAGGACAAAAATCAGGAACAAGCACATCACAGGGTCAGTGAAGATTGTGGGAACATCGAAGAAAGTAGCTGGGGAGAGATTGAAATGGTATTTTGCAGAGAGAGAGGAAATTTGGTGAGGTGAATGATGGAGATGGGACTATCAGGAAGAAGGAGAAAAGAAAGGCCAAAGACCAGATGGAAAGGTGCGGTGATGGGAGACTGAAACGCAGCTGGATTGGAAGTGGATTGGGTGACTGACGGGAGGAGATGGAGAAGAGTGATTAACCAGCATTGTGCCGACTCCAAGTAAAATGAGAGAAGCTAAAAAGAAGATAACACGTGCTTAAAAAGGGATTGCAAACTTCTTGTGACATGGGCTGAGGGTAAAAGAACAAAGAACAAAGAAAAGTACAGCACAGGAACAGGCCCTTTGGCCCTCCAAGCCTGCGCCAATCATATTGCCGATCAAACTAAAACATTTTGCACTTCCGGAGTCCGTATCCCTCTATTCCCATCCTATTCATGTATTTATCAAGCTGCCTCTTAAACACTACTATCGTACCTGCTTCTACCACCTCCTCTGGCAGCGAATTCCAGACACTCACTACACTCTGCGTAAAAAACTTGCTCCGCACATCTCCTCTAAAGTTTTCTCCTCTCACCTTAAATCTATGTCCCCTAGTAATTGACTCTTCCACCCTGGGAAAAAGCTTGACTATCTACTCTGTCCATGCCACTCATAATTTTGTAAACTTCTATCAAGTCGCCCCTCAATCTCCGTCGTTCTAGTTAGAACAATCCGAGTTTCTCCAACCTCTCCTCATAGCTAATAACCTCCAGACCAGGCAGCATCCTGGTAAACCTCCTCTGCACCCTCTCCAACGCCTCCATATCCTTCTGGTAATGTGGCGACCAGAATTGCACGCAATATTCCAAGTGTGGCCTAACCAAGGTTCTATACAGCTGCGGCATGACTTTCCAGCTTTTATACTCAATACCCCTGCCGATGAAGGCAAGCATGCCATATGCCTTCCTGACTACCTTATCCACCTGCGTTGCCACTTTCAGTGACCTGTGGACCTGTACACCCAGATTCCTCTGCCCCGTTGATGCACTTAAGGGTTCTGCCATTTACTGTATAATTCCTACCTGTATTAGACCTTCCAAAATGCATTACCTCATATTTGGCCAGATTAAACTTCATCTGCCATTTCTCCGCCCAAGTCTCCAACCGATCTATATCCCGTTGTATCCTTTGACAATCCTCTTCACTATCTGCAACTCCTCCAACGTTAGTGTTGTCTGCAAACTTACTAATTGGCCCAATTACACTTTCCTCCAAATCATTTACGTGTACTACAAACAGCAAAGGTCCCAGCACTGATCCCCGCGGAACACCACTAGTCACAGCTCTCCATTCAGAAAAGCACCCTTTCACTGCTACCTTCTGTCTTCTATGACCAAGCCAATTCTGTATCCATCTTGCCAGCTCACCTCTGATCCTGTGCGACTTTACCTTCTGTACCAGTCTGCCATGAGGGACCTTGTCAAAGGCCTTACTGAAATCCATGTAGATAACATCCACTGCCCTTCCATCGTCGATCAACTTTGTCACTTCCTCGAAAAACTCAATCAAGTTAGTGAGACTCGACCTCCCCCTCACAAAACCATGCTGCCTCTCACTAATATGCCCATTTGCTTCCAAATGGTAGTAAATCCTGTCACGAAGAATCTTCTCCAATAATTTCCCTACCGCTGACGTAAGGTTCACCGGCCTGTAATTTCCTGGATTATCCCTGCTACCCTTCTTAAACAATGGAACAACATTGGCTATTCTCCAGTCCTCTGGGACCTCACCCATAGCCAGTGAGGATACAAAGATTTCTATCAAGGCCCCAGCAATCTCCTCCCTTGCCTCCCTCAGTACTCTGGGGTAGATCCCATCTGCCTTTGGGGACTTATCCACCTTAATATTCTTCAAGACGCCTAACACCACCTCTTTTTTGATCTCAACATGATCCAGGCTATCTACACACTCTTCCCTAGACAAATCGACCGCTAAGTCCTTCTCTTTGGTGAATACTGATGAGAAGTACTCATTTAGTATCCCTCCCATTTCTTCTGGCTCCACACACAGATTCCCACCTCTGTCCCTGAGTGGGCCTACCCTTTCCCTGGCTACCCTTTCGCATTTTACATATGTATAAAAGGCCTTGGGATTTTCCTTAATCCTGGTTGCCAATGACTTTTCATGACCCCTTTTAGCCCTCCTGACTCCTTGCTTAAGTTACTTTCTTTATATCCTCCATGGGCTTCATCTGTTCCCAGCCTTCTAGCCCTTACGAATGCTTCCCTTTTCTTTTTGACTAATCTCACAATATCCTTCGTTATCCAAGGTTCCAGAAACTTGCCATACTTATCCTTCATCCTAGCAGGAACACGCCGGTCCTGAATTCTTATCAACTGACGTTTGAAAGCCCCCCACATGTCAGTTGTTGATTTGCCCTCAAATATCCGCCTCCAGTCTAGATTCCTCAGTTCCCGCCTAATATTGTTATAATTAGCCTTCCCCCAATTAAGCACCTTAACCCGAGGACTCCTGTTATCCTTATCCACCAGTACCCTGAAACTTACTGAATTATGGTCACTTTTCCTGAAATGCTCCCGTACTGAAACTTCGACCACCTGTCCAGGTTCATTCCCTAATACAGGTCCAGGATTGCCCCTTCCCTAGTTGGACTATCTACATATTGTCTCAGGAAGCCCTCCTGGATGCTCCTTACAAATTCTGCACCATCCAAACCCCTAGCACTAAGTGATTCCCAGTCAATATAGGGAAAGTTAAAATCACCCACCACAACAACCCTATTGCTTTTACGTCTTTCCAAAATCTGCCTACATAACTGTTCCTCAATCTCCCGCCAGCAATTGGGAGGCCTATAGTAAACCCCCAACATTGTGACTGCACCCTTCCTATTCCGGAGCTCTACCCATATTGCCTTGCTGCACGAGCTCTCTGCAGTGTCCTCCTGTCATACAGCTGTGATATTTTCCTTAACTGGCAGTGCAACTCCCCCACCTCTTCTACATCCCTCTCTATCCTGCCTGAAACATCTAAATCCTGGAAAAAAGAAGCGTAAAGCGTGACTTTATTGTATATAAAGAATAAAGAAACAGCCATTGCTAGAAATCTGAAATTAAAAGAGAAAATGCAGGAAAACACAGTATCCATAAAGAGAGGACAGGTTAACATTTTGCTGCTTCAACCATTAACCTGCTTTTTCTCTTTGCAGATGCTGGTCACAGCGATTACAGTGTTTTCAGTTTCCTTTCATTACATTTTATTTCTACGTAGACAAAGATTAATGAGGAGTAGGAGTGCTGCTTCAATGTAATGTGGCAGTTTTGACACTGTGAAGTTAAGGTCTTAAAAGGTGTTACTAATTGAATTGAAGAGTTGTCACATCATTGATCTCGACATGTTCAGCAGATTCTAATTGCTTAAACCCTGGAAGCAATGTCAAAGGTCATAGACTGCCTAAACCAAAGTTATAGATAATACATACAGTGGTTTAAATTGATTGTTTTGGCTGCTTTGTTGCAAATATTGAATGATTAATGCTTCACATGAAAGTTTATTCACAAGATTGGTGTTAATGAACAAGAAAGTGTAAATTTATGATGTGCCTAGTTTACCATAGACTCTTTAGGAAGTGACAACTGGTGTGGGGGAAAGCAAAAAACAAGGTAAAGGAAAATCTCTGAATTTACTATCACATGTTATGGATAAATGTAACTGTTTACTTTTAAGTATGCCACCTGCCACTGCCCCACCTCCAAGCCATTCATTGCTCTCTGAATGGAATTATTGCCAGGTAACGTTTTCCATATTCGTTTCTCAACACCAGTCTTCCAAGTTCCTTGGAAGTGAATGAGCATGACACAGGTTGGCTTTCTTTCTGAGTGTCACTCCCTCCCCTCTGCTCTGCCCTTTGAAACTTCAAAATTTGCCTTTATGAACTCTGGGCTGGAGAATGAGTCCCTGTTTGCAACTTGGATTATGGACAATGGGAAGATCTAAGATATAATGAAGCTGTGAGCCCTTAGCCAGTTTCTAGCCTTATTTGTCCTTACTGTAGTCCAGCTCAGCAGCAATGAATTAGAAGACATGTATATACCCAGGCATAACAACAGATCCAGCTGTAGATGAAACTAAGAATAACATAATTTCTAACTGGATGAAAAGACATGCACCTTTTAGTTCATAATTAATATTAGCTTCCAAACCTTGGCCTAGGCTTTGCCCTTTGAGGTATGGTTAGTCCTGGTGATAACTAAAGTGAAACCTATCGAAAAATTCTGGAGTTCCTGTACTAGTCTCTTGCTTCCGCTGGCCACTTAGGTCAGGTTTTCAAGCCCCCTACACTGGCGGGATCTTCCGGTCCCGCCGATGTGAATGGAGATCTCAATGGCTTGCTGGCCCTGCTGGGGAACCCGCTACGGGGTGGCTGGAAAATTCCAGCCTTAGAATCAGAGAATCATACAGCATAGAAGGAAGCCATTTGGCCCATCATACCTGGACCAGCTCTTTGATATAGCAATGTAATCAGTGCATATCGCCCATTCCCCATAGCCCTGCATTTTTTCCCCCATATATCCACTTTCCTTTTAGAAATTACTTCTGAATCTACTTCTACCATCATTTCTGGCCTTTATTATTGTGAGTGCTGTTTTCTTTTATTCATTTACAGGATCTGGGCATCGCTGGCTGGGCCAGCATTTATTGCCCATCCCTAATTGCCCTTGAAAAGGTGGTGGTGAGCTGCCTTCTTGAACCGTTGCAGTCCATGTGGTGTAGGTACACCCACAGTGCTGTTAGGGAGGGAATTCCAGGATTTTGACCCAGCGACAGTGAAGGAATGGTGATATATTTCCAAGTCAGGATGATGAGGGCTCAGAGGGGAACTTCCAGGTGGCGGTGTTCCCATGTGTCTGCTGCCCTTGTCCTTCTAGATGGTAGTGGTCTTGGGTTTGAAAGACAATGTCTAAGGATCCTTGGTGAGTTCCTGCAGTGCATCTTGTAGATGGCACACACTGCTGCTACTGTGCATCGGTGGTGGAGGGAGTGAATGTTTGTGGAAGGGGTGCCAATCAAATAGGCTGCCCTTAGGTCTATAATACATCTATCCAAATAAAGATGGGCATATTATAGTTAGTGGTCTCCTTTGTTCACTGCCTTTCTCTTGCCACTGCTGGATTGAGAAAATCATGTCATTTGTAGATCTTCCAATTCTGAAACCACACTGGGATTTGAGGTAAATGCATTCAGCCAGGATCTGCAGTTTAACAGGGACAAGGGCAAATACTTTTCCCAAGCTGCTCAGCAGGTAAATGCCACAATAGTTGCTGCAATTACTGCAGTTGCCCTTATTCTTGTAAGAGGCACAATTTTTGCATTATGCATATCCTGGGCACTGCCCGCTCCCTCCAGCAGAAACAGAGAAGTTTATACAGATGCCGCAGGAGTGCTGGTTTCCTGTGTTCAATGAGTTCAGATGGTATATATTGCCTTCATCAGTCTCACAAAGCCGCACAACCAGGTGGTCTATTTAAGCTGCTGGAGAAAATTGGCTACTTGCTGAAGCTGCTCAATGTGACCTCCTCTTTCCATGGCAACATGATGGATAAGGTTAGCTATGATGAAGCAACACCTGAACTCTTTGAGATCCGCAGCGGGGTCAAACATGGTTGTGTTCTGGCTTTGACACTTTTAGGTATATTCTTCTCTTTGCTGCAGATATATGCCTTCAGGTCACCTACAGAGGGCGCCTACTTACATACCAGGACTGAGGGAAAGCTGTTCAGCCTTGCTCGCCTGAGATCGAAGACAAAGGTGCACCAAGTCCTCACCAGAGAGCTGCTCCACGCTGACAATGCTGCACTAGCATTCCACATTGAGGAACACCTCCAATGGAAAATGAAAAGACTCTCCACACTTGTAAAGGATTTGGTTTGACCAACTGCATCAGGAAGACAAATGTCATGGTCCATGGTTGTCATACCGCCATCGATCAACATTGACAATATGATGCTGGAGGTTGTTGATAGTTTCATGTAGCTAGGCCCCACAATCACCAGCAAACTGTCACTTGATGCTGAAATCAACATGCGCATCGCAAAAACTGGAGCTGTTATGTCCAAGCTGAGTAAGAGAGTGTGGAGCAACAGCAACTTGACTGAGAACACAAAACTACCTAGCCTGTGTCCTCAGCACACTCCTCTACAGTGGCGAGACTTGGACAACATTTTCTCGGTGGGAAAAAATGCTCAACAGTTTCCAGCTTCGCTTTCTCAGGCATATCCTTGGCATCCCTTTGCAGACAAGGTCACCAACTCAGTAGTTCTGGTTATGCTATTTCCATCAGTATACACTCATTGTTAAGTCAATGACGTCTGCATTGGCTCAATCACATTCATCAGATAGATGATGGCCATATACCCAAAGGCCTTCTCGACAGTGAACTGGCCACTGGGTCAATACCTCCTAGGTTCCCTTTCCTCTGTTACAAGGGCACCTGCGAGTGGGATATGGAGAT
The DNA here is from genome assembly GCF_964194155.1 of Cetorhinus maximus. Taxonomy (NCBI): domain Eukaryota; kingdom Metazoa; phylum Chordata; class Chondrichthyes; order Lamniformes; family Cetorhinidae; genus Cetorhinus; species Cetorhinus maximus. The sequence goes on along the minus strand of NC_135884.1, from coordinate 50,408,810 downwards.
GGCAGATATTGACACTGACAACTGGGAAACAGTTGCCGATGGCCATGACCTCTGGCCTGACTGTTTGGAAGGACATTGGAATGGGCGAGCAGAAGCGAAAAGCTTAGCCAGATGAGAAGAGGACCCAGAGTAAACAAAGGTCAGCAAATCTGAGATGAAGAGAAATTACTTCACTCAAAGGGTCTGCCATGCCAGAGTGGTGTTCCTGAGACACACCAGGTGATGCTTAGCACAGAGTTGACCATCATGTTGCAAACCATCATATTTTGAGATGGAAGGCTGCCACCAAGGATATTTAAGGCAAAGGTGAGAAGATGGCAAACAATATATCGTATGGGGAGATAAACTTTAATTCCCCCAAAGGAGTTGAATTAATTGGAGCATATTTGATTAAAGTCTCCAGTCTTGTGATTTGGACAAATATTTTAAAATAAGGTACACCTAAAATTACCCCACCTTAAACCAGCTTATATTTCACCCCTCTCCTAATATTACTCAGTTCTGTTGAAGGGTCATGAGGACTCTAAACGTGAACTCTTTTCTTCTCCGCCGATGCTGCCAGACCTGCTGAGTTTATCCAGGTTTTTCTTTTGGATTTCCAGCATCCGCAGTTTTTTGTTTTTATTTATTTTAAAATAAGGTGTTGGTCTCCTTCATTGCGTCAAAGCATCCATCCAACACTAAGCCAGGCCTGCCACAGCCATTCTTCAATTCTTCCTCAGTGGACTGGAATGGCACTAACCCCAGAAAGCTGACCCAAATGTGCACCTTTGAAATTGAGCAAAGTTCAATCCCACTGTATTATGGGCTATCGAAAAATTCGTCGTGACCTTTCAGGCAAATTCATCACCAAATATAAATTGACAACTATCTGAAAATTTGACGTAAAAGACCCAACTGATGTTATCTAAGTGTCTTCCCTTTCACAGATTTCAAATGAAATAAACTTATAGGGTGGAATTTTCCATGCCCGCTGGCTGTTGGGCGTGATCGGTGGTGTGAGTGGACAATATGGTGCGATCGGCTTCACGATGGCGTGAAAGCAATTCGTGATCATCCACTCAGCCCATTGGTGGGCTGCGTTTCCCGCCATTGGACGTTGGGACCCTCATTGTAATACATCAGCATATCATTATTAGGCCTGCCTGCTGGAATCATTCCTCCCCGCTCAGCTGGATCGTCCATCCACATTGGCGGGAAAGCACGCTGACGTGTTTCACAACAGCATATAAGTAACGTGCTCTTGCAGGCCTGCACTTTGAGGGGAACTCGGAGGTGAGTACACAGTAATGCTGAGCAGCGCTCGCCAGAGCCACTGTTGGACTTCAAGCCTGAGGGGCATTGGGGTGTCAGCCCAGCCGCTGAGGTGACTTGTGAGGGAGGGAGGGAGGTGGAAAGCGCAGACCTGCTGTTGAGGTGACTTGTGGAGGGGGGACCAAAGGCCTGCCATTGAACATAGTGCACAAGCCTTCTGGGTGCAGGTAGGATGGGCCACGAATTAGGGAAACCTTTATAAAGTGACCATTCCTCTACAGCTCAAGCCAGGTCAGGTGCAGTCAGTCAGGCTTCTAGCCCTTCTAGCAGCCCCCCCGCCTCCATCCACAAATTCATCCATGAGGTCACGGATGCTATCTTTGCGAGGGCATACAACTTTGCACATTTCCCCGCCACCAGGACAGCCAGGATGCAAGACCGATTGGATTCGTCTAGACCTTGGGATTCCCACAGGTGCCGGGTGTGACTGACTGCACTCATGTGGTGCTCAGGTCTCCATCACTACACTCGGTGGACTTCAACTGCAAGGGACTCCATTCGCTAAATGTACAACTGGTATGCGACCACCAGAAACACATCCTGCAGATCTGAGCACGGTTTCCAGGGAGTGTGAACGACGCCTGCATCCTCAGTTGGTCACAGATCCCTGGAGCCTTCCAGGGTCCACTGAGGCTGCAGGTTGGCTCCTCGGGGACAAGGGCTACCCGTAGAGGCCATGGCTGATGACACCCGTGCAGCGGCCTCAGACTGCAGCAGAGCGACGCTATAATGAGGCTCATGCTGCAACTCGCAACTTGATGGAGCAAACCATCGGGATGCTGAAGCTGAGGTTCTGTTGCCTGGACCGGTCTGGTGGAGCCCTGCAATACAGTCCACAAAGGGTGTCACACATCGTCATCATCTGCTGCGCCCTTTACAACCTGGCACTGCAATGAGGAGATGAGCTGGCTGAGGAGGAGATGGAGGAGCGGGAGGTCTCCTCTGATGAGGAGAACATCGACGGGGATGAGGGTGAGGAGATTCTCGGAGGCAATGATGGCAGGGATGAGGCCCTGTGCAGAAAGATTTCACATCAGAGTGACAAAGACACTGCTCATCAGAACAAGGAGCCATATGCAGGGAGACATTCTTGGGCATTTCTTGATAATAGTGATTAGTATGTTCATTGTATTGGATTAACACCCGTGCCCAGGCTGTGCAACTAATTCTCCTTAACTTTCCTAACACTGCCGCTACGTGTTGGTACTCCCCGAGCACCCACAGCAGAGGTGGAGGCAGCCTGGTGACTGTGACGCCCTGTCTGTAATGACTTTGGTGGACATCCTTTGGAGAGCTGAGACTTGGAAAGTCCCGGCCTGCTTTTGGGGTCCTGCTGTGTGGCAGTGGCACCCTCCTTGGCCTGTGGCGCTGGATCTGCGGAGGTCACAGGAAGAGGGGAGTCGTTTGGGCTGGACACTCGCGGAGTCACCTGGATGGATGGGCCTGGGTGTACACCTGCAGATCCTCCTCCCTGTGGGTGTCCAGAGGCCCCAGGCTGACTCCTTGAGGATCAGGGGTAGCTGGAGTGAGATCGAGCTGCCCAGTACCCCTCTTGCATGCACACTATTGGAGGCCAACTATGGTGCCAGTGATGGAGTTAAGCCCATGCAGCAGTGCAGGAGCAAAGTCCTAGACCAAGGTCTCCACGGTGGCCACCATCCTACCAGTGCTGACCTCGGTGCATTGGCATGCCGGTGCTATCACCTCAAGCTGAAGGCAGACGGACTCCTCCATCGTGCCTTGCAATCTGAGGAGTGCAGCAGGCATCCCTTCCTGATGTTCCCGAGTTTGCCTTTGCAGCTCCAGCAACTGAGATGCGACCGAGTCCAGAGGCTCGTCATCTGACTTGGACTCAGCAAATTCCTGGCCCCCAGCAGCTCTCCATGTGCTGGGGACCTGGGAAGTCCTTGCTGCCACCTGCTGTGGATCAGACAGTGCGATGTGCTCACTAGATTGTGACCCCGAGGCTACTCTAAAGCTAGGTCCCACTGAGATGTGTGTGTCTGAGCTGGTGGAGGGTGTGGGTGAGCGCTATGATGGAACTTCGGGGGAGGGGGGGGGCTCCAGATTCCTCTTCAGAGGTTTCTTTGCGACTTGATTGGAGGCCCTGTGTCATGGACTCTCTTGGCAGTTTCCCAGATGTGCCTGCAGAGCAAGGAGAGATAATTAGTGCATGGCAGTGGCCTGAGAAACAGGACACATCACTCACAGCATGGTTGTCTGATGGATGTTGCACTGCTGGATCCTCACTTGGTAGAGCACCGCCAACCTCACCGTCAGCACAGGACTGGTCCAGATCCTCACCGGCCAGCTGGATGACTCTGTTTTCAAAGTCCGTGAGGACCTTGATTTCAGGCATTCCTCCATCAGTCTGCGACCTCTCCCTCTTGTTGTGTGCCAGCTTGTCCTACATGAATAGAAATGGAGAGAGTGTAAGCAGGATGCCTGCCAGGCCAGATGATAAGTGTACCTGGCTTGTGTGGGCAGTGAGTGGTCCTATGGATGGGATGAGGACAATGGCGGTGAGTGTGAGGGAGTAAGTGGTGATTTCCCTTGAACTGGCAGCAAGTGAGATCACTGTGGATGTGTGATGGGTTTGTGAGTGTGAGAGTTGAGAGTGATGAGATGAGTGACTTACCCTTGCAGAATGGAGGAGATCATTCATCCTCTTGCGGCACTGGGTGGCTGTCCTCTTTTGAAGGGCATTGGAGCTGACCACTGTTGCCACCGCCTCCCAAGCTGGGTTAGAGCTGTTGCTGTCCACCTTGTGGCCAGAGTGGGCTTAGAGGACATCACTGCGGGCCTCCACAGCATCCAAAAGGCGTTCGCGGGATGCGTCGCTGAACCTGGGAGCTGCAGTCTTCTTCAGTTTCAGGGCCATGTCTTCCGTGCAGCAGTGGTGGTCTGGAAGCACTGAGATGTGTGCTTGCAGCTGGACTTTAAACATGGCGCCCAGCATGATTACAGCAGCGGGGTAATGGCGGGTGGGCAAATGAGAGCCCGCCCACCAAGGAAACGGCATGTTTCCCGGGAGTGCATAAATAATGAGGCGGGTTTGGGAATGCTACAGCGTGAAAACGCACCATTGCGGCCGACGGGTAAAATGTTCTTTTACCCGCCCGCTACCGCATTTAATGCACGTTTGGGAAAGTTCTGCCGATGATGACAGTTGTATTGGGAGCAGTGAAAATATATCTATGGAGGCCTGGAGCACACATTGTAATTTGGATATTAATACTCTAGTGAACTTATCAAGAGTTAAAATGCAAAATGTCACTATTATCAATTTTTTTGTGAAAACAGCAATATATTACCAGTAATTTTTTTAGAAGTATAAATGATGAAACTACTTTATTTTTCATTTGTGACTAGGTTTTCTTTAAAAAAAGACATGTTCCATTGCTGCTTCTATCTACAAAGGCTCTTTTGTATGATCTCCTGGGTGACATTCTTGGCTGTATTCCAAATCAATTTCCTTTGCTTTCTAATTACAGATCAGGATCTTAACAATAAGATGACTGCTGAAGACTAGTAATTACAAATGTAGCCACCTCTTCAATATGGTATTGGCACTGTCCTGCTCCATATGACTTACTCGCTGGGTTTAACTTGGTACAGCATAATCAAATTGAAGTGCAGTCAGATAGTTACAGTGAGAAATCATCTCCAGCTCTTAATGCTGACACTTGGTGCATGCAGAGCAAGGTATTGAAAGTAGTTTCCAAAATTGGGAGTAGAGCAGATTTTGCTCTGAATTTCAGATTGAATTGACCATGGCATTAGGAAACATTCTGGAGAACTGATGGTACATGATGGCCAAATTCAAAATCGATGAGCTGAATTTTACAAGGGGCATTGGAGGCCCGATGTTGGGGTAAAATCCGGGTCTGAAGCTTGCATTTGTCAGCGGCGGGATCTGATTGGCAATTTTACCACTGGTGGCCTCCTAATTGGCGGCCCGTGGGCCTGCTGCCCAATTAAGGATGGCAGGCGGACTCCTGATACTGCTGGCCCAATCACAGAGCAGGCATACTCTGAAGCCTCTGATGCTGGGAGAAGTGGTTGTTGCTGATAAATGCACTGCCTTATTGATGCCCCAAATCACTCCATGGTCAAGCAAAACCCATATTAAGCTGTGTAAGTTCTGGAAGTCAAATTCCAGTTCCAAATTCGATATCACTAATTAAAGTGAGGCTCTGCCTTCAGTGAGCAGCTTGTCCATATGAGATAGCTCCACAACAGGGACCTAGGCCTAACATACTTTGTAGTATTATTAAATATTAAAGTCTGGGGCTTTTTTTGATAGAGCACATTTTTTTATATTTGTGCATTGAATTTCTTACATTTCCTTCTTATTTTCCTTTACAAGTTGCACTAAAATGTTGGGAGGGTGGCTTTGCATGTTCCCATAGTGCTGTACGAATTGGACAAGAAGGCATGAGGGCACAACATTGTCAGGTGTAGTGTTAGCTTCAATGATTTGCTCATTCCCATCATGTCCAAAGAAATATCTTTACTCTGTTAGTCTTACCTTGGGTATGTCAGAGTACATCTATCTTTGGCACTGCTGAGGCAGTGACCCAGCTATGCAGGCTACTGAAGGGTGATGTTATGGCAGCTTAATAATAAAGGACTGGAATAAACAAACAAGGTGTTATGTGTTATGATGTAGAGTTGCATAGTATTGACTAGAGGACTGAGGTATCCCTGCGAGGTAGGTTAGTAATGAGTTTTCCAGAGCATGGTTGGGTTGTGAAGTTACACAAGTTGTCACATGCCAGCGTGAGGTGATGTAGCCCTGGTGGAGCAATCTGTTCAACTCCAACAATGTCCTTGCCTTCTGCACTTTGAAGACCCAAGCATGTGAATCCTCAAGCAAGTCAAACTTGGGAGTAGGGTCCTGTAGAACTCCACCTGGTTCTGGGCTTTGCTGGATTGCAGGCCTGGGGCAGTTTTTTTGAACTTTGGTAGCTGAAGTTGAGCCGTCTAGTGGCTACAGGTTGGGTCTGGGGAGTAAGGAAGTTGGAGGTTGGCTGTACCTTCATGTTGAATAATCTATACCATGGAGAGATAGTGGAGGCAAACATTTTGGGCAGGATATTTCAGTCGGTGTGTGGGGGCGGGTCTGACATGCTGACATGTAAAATGATGTGCGATGACGTCGGGCGTGTGTCCTGATATCATTGTGATGTTTCATTCGGCGGAGTCGGCTGCATGTCTGCCGATATGTAAACAGCCTATTGAGACCATTAAGAAAGTAATTGATGTAATTGTTAACGCTGCCTGTCCAACCTTACGGTTGGCGGGCAGGCAAAAAGGCTACGTGGCCTTCAAGTTTTTTAGGAAACATCACCCACAATCAGGATGAGGTTTCCTAAAGTTTTCATTGATTAAATAAAAAAATGTTCCTAAATATAAAAACATGTCCCATCTCATGTGACATAGTCATATGCGGGGATATGTTTAAATAAATTTTTAATCCATTTAATCCATCCTAACCCTAACCCTAATCCATTGATTAATTAATTACAATAGCGATTCAATCTCCCTAAGGCAGCTCCGTTCCCCAGGGAGATTGAAGCCCCAACCCTGACCGCGCAAATGCGCTGAGTGCTACGGCTCGCGTCTTCCGCTGGGTGCTTTAATTGGCCCGCCCGTGTAAAATGGCAGTGTGGAGCCGATTGCGGACGACAATTAGCACCACAACCGCTCCCGCCGAGCCCACCCGCCGCCTGAAAAATTCAGGCCTTTATTTATCTCTGTTGGCCATTGAAAGTTTGACTGTTTTGTTTTGGGATCGATACAATGGTTTTAATGTGTTTGTCGGCCTTTTCATAATGTTTCATCTTGGTGCAGCAAAGTATGTGTTCAGCACCTGCAGAGAAGAAGTTGTTGAAATCCTTCTTCTACTGATCAAGGCCCTTCAGCACTGATTATTTGAGTATGGTAGCACAGTGGTTATGTTATTGGACTAGTAATCCAGAGTCCTGGAATAATGATGTGGAGAAATAGGTTGCAAAATTCGATAAGACCTGAGAATGGACACAGGGGACAAGATGCACGATTAACGTGTGCCTGCTGCTTTTGCTGTAGGCTGCATGCGAACTTTGTGTTGCCTGCTCAGTTAAGTGATTGGTGTGTGCAACCAGCACTAAGCATGCAGATGAGTGGCTGTATTCTTGAGCAGGGCGTGAAAAATCGTGAGAGATAAGCACCGCTTAAAGCTGACCTGCACTCCTTCAAACAGCTTGCACCTCTTAAAGAGGAGGTGCATACTGGCGGGAGCAGCTGCTGGAGCTGATTACAAAAGGGAGTGTGAGCAAGAAGAACACTGAATGATGGCACAACATAGGAGACAGTGGTGTTATGGACAGGGAAGAGAGGGAACTGAAATTCCCGGTCCTTTCCCTTACTGTCTGTAATTGGTGTGTTTGTGAAAAGGAAGATGTGTGTGTTTCTTAACCCCCAAGTGTATGGGCAATTTGAATAACCAGCAGCATGCATTTTGTGGATTTAAACAAAAAGGATGATTTATTCAGACATTGACCCCGAAAGTCTAACACTGTGTCACTCACTCGGCACGTGCACACACACACACACACACACACACACACACGAAAAATACAGTTACGAAAAAATACAGTTAAAGAGAATAATGCACTTCTAGTCATAAACAGAAGGATGGTTCGAGATTTGTGTTGGGCTCGTATTAGGAAGAGCATAAGTTGCAGGTCTGGTGAAGAAGGTGTTTTACTCCTGAAGGGCAGTCCAGATGGATTCAATAGCCAGGGTCGTATATTAGAATTGTTGCAGGGTTCCCTGGAAGAGATGGATTTTCAGCAGGTCACAAAGTTAGGTATTTGTAGTCTTGGTACCAGAAGGTCAGGGGCAGAACTTTCACTTCAGCGGGCGGGCTCAAGGGTAAAATGATGCCCGTTGATGTCGAGCGAGCATCCTGGCGTCAATGCGCAGTCACGCAATAGTTCAGTTGGCAATCATGTGCAGGAATCGGCAGCATGCCTGCCTACAATTAAAAGGCCTGTTAAGGCCATTAAATTATCAATTAAGTTAAATTTTTCACTGCTTGTCCAATCTTACGGTTGGCTGTGAAAGTGACTGTGATCATGAATATTTATGTGTTCAGCTTGTTACGATCCAGTTAGGGATCGTTAATGTTTAAAGAAAAAGTCCGAACAACCAGCAATTAACTGACAGAACTACGTCACATGATTTAATGTCTTTAAACAAAAACAAACTTTAATGTATATCAAAAAGAATTAAACAAAATATGCAGTATTAAGTTAACACTTAACTTATGAAAGCTTATGCTATAAACCCAGTTCCACTTTCTATCGCCTCCAAGTGTTCCCTTATCTTATGAAATCGTTAAGGTTCATTCACTTTTCCTGAGACAAATGGCATATCATTGCTCTCTGGAAGTCATTCTTTAGTGTTCCAGCTATTCGCCAAAGTAGAAGATTTCATGGATTCCTTCCATTAGCTTTTGGCTAAGCAACCCTCCAATTGCTTTACTGACCTCACGACACTGGATTCCACAGCTCCAGCACATGTCTCCCTGTGACTCCTGTGCATTGGCTTAAAACATCAGAAAATACCTTTGGTTTTAAACAGTCCGCTGCTATGGTTTCAAACTACAACCAAGCTGATTACTTCCAGAACTCCAACTGCAACAAGGTTATTGAGGATTATTGTAGATTTCTTCCTTTAGCTTCCAGCTAAACAAATCTTCCAGCCATTTTTCCCCTTTCCAACTTTGTCTTATACTGAATACCAGTTCCCACTCACAGGCTGCATCATGGATGATAGGTTTAGCATTTACTCTACTTTAAGTGTAGCTCTGGCTTTATCTCTTAACTTCCAAGGAGCTACAAGCTACATAAGACCCAAAGCTGATGCAGTCTCTTAGCTGCTTGCCCAAATATTAACCAGTCTTGCCTGCTGGCTATATCCTAACTGAATTCACAGAGATAACTAAAAACAAAGAATCTCACTAAGCTTCACCCATTTCCATGCCAATGTGACATACATGGCCTGTTCCCAGGTAGAAAGCAAACTAACTACCTTTTAATTCCAAAACTTCCCTTAATTCTGGAAAAACACATAAATAACTTATCCATTTACTAGAATAACTGCAGAAGTCATGTCTCCAGTTCTTTAGCTAAGTAAGCCAATCTGTTGTTTTATGATCTTACCTTTCCGGATGTTAACCCCTTAAGTCAACATGGCCCCAACCGTTTAAGTGTAATAAACTCCAAGCTTGTTTGAATTGCACTTACTTCAGGCGGAGAATTTTCCCCCAGTCGTGGGGGGGGGGGGGGTTGTGCAGGGGCGGGCACAGACCTGATCAGCAACCCCGATCAGCACCCCCGATCGGGTCCGTGCAGCCATTTTACGTAGGAGGGCCAATTAAGGCACGCCCAGTGGATGTGCACCCGGAAGCACGTGTGCTGCGCTCCCTATACAGGCTGGGGCGGTCCCTGAGTCGGGAGTGCGCTCTTTCACGCGCATGCACACGAAAGAGCGCAGAAATCTCCCTGAGGCGCAGAGGTGCCTCAGGGAGATAAGTTTTAAATTTGAAAAATGTTAATAAAGGAAAAAAAATTAAGACATGGCCCCTCATGTGACAGCGTCACATGAGCTGGGACATGTCAATGAACTTTAATGAAAAAATTTATTAAATTTATAAACCCTTCATAAAACCTCATCCTGCCATTGGATGAAGTTCCATGAAAAATGTGAAGGCCGCCTGCTCTCTTCGCCTGCCCGCCAACCTTAAGCTTGGACAGGCAGCTTTCTCAATAGGGTTAATTAGTTAATTAATGGCCTTAACAGGCCTTTGACAGTTCAGCAGGCGCGCAGCCGAGTTGGCTGTGGGCCCACCGAGCTGAACATCTAAATGCCATGCAATAACGTCGGGATGCACAACGTCACCCCGCGTCATCTTCCACCTCGGCGAGCGGAATTTATCAGAGTTATCAGAATTTCCTTGCCTTTGTACTCTATGCCCCGTACTTTATGGAATGTGGTATTGGGTTATCTCGAAAACCATAATATGGTTCGGCAGATTTAGAAAAGGGAAATTATTTTTGACAAATCTGTCAAGAGTCTTTTGAGGATGAGCGGCGAGCCCCTGCTCGTTGAGTCAAAAATTCTTCCCCAGGATTATTACCAGTTTCTCAACCAGATACCCCCATTTTCTACAGTTAAAGCTTTAATTCCTAAAACTCAAAGTTATATTCCACAACATATGGGGCAGAATTTTCTGATCATCAGGTGGGCCTGGGCCTGACCTGAACGAGTGTCAAATGACGTGCGATGATGTCAGGCGAACGTCCCGAAAAGGCGAAAAGGCCAAGCGCCCTTTGGATTTTTTGCGAAGCCTCATCCATGGGCGGGATGAGGTTTCGATCTGTCATTAAAAAAAATTTTTAAATGTTCAAACTAATTTCTAACATGCCCCTTCTCATGTGATATGGGAGTAATTACAAATATCACTTTTTGAGCCTCGAAGGATCTTGTTGCGAATATCTAATGCATAATTCATGGCCAGGATTTTGGTCTCGTTGGGTGGGCTTGGCAGGGGCGAGTGGGAGCGGCCGGGAAGATGATCACCGCCTGCGATTGGGGGCCGACAGGGTCTCATGAAGGGACATATTTTTAACATTTTTAAATTCTTTCTTTTTTATTTTTCAAAATCTTCACCTCCCTTAGGCAGCTCTGTGTCTCAGGGAGCTTTTCCTGCGCACACCTGCACACATGCGTGAAGCTCCCCCCTTGCCCGCCTCCCCTCCTGCACAGGCAGCGCTGCAGCACGTGTTTCATGCTAGGCCGGCCTTAATTGGCCCGCCAGCGTGAAATCGCGTTCAGGCCCCGATTGCGGGTGGCAGTCAGCTTCCCGATCGCTCCCACTCACCCGCCAAGCCCACCCAACGAGGCCAAAATCCTGGCCATGAGTTATGTATTAGATATTCACAACAAGGTCCTTCGAGGCTCAAAAAGTGATATTTGTAATAACTCCCATATCACCATCCACCATTATGTAAGGGAAGACTTTGAAGCTCTCCTCGCAGAGAGAGCTAACTGCAATTAATTCTATCCTCTGAGAGCGAGCACATGGCTTTGCCAGGAGATTGATAAATGCGTGGGCACTTTATCAAATATTTTTTGAAAATCCAAATACACTATATCTGTTGATTCCCCTTTAACCACCCTATTTGATTCATCCTCAAAAGACTTTTAACAGATTTGTCAAAAATAATTTCCCTTTTCTAAATCTGCCTAACCATATTATGGTTTTCGAGATACCCTAATACCACATTCTATAGAGTATGGGGCATAGAGTACAAAGGCAAAGAAATTCTGATAAACCTGCATAAAATATTGGTTTGGCCTCAACCGGAGTATTATATCCAGTTCTGGATATCACACTTTCAGAAGGATGTGAGGTATTAAAGAGGGTGCAGAAAAGATTCACAAGAATGTTCCAGGATGAGGAACTTCAGTTATCTAGATAGATTAGAGAAGCTGGGGGTGTTCTCCTTGGAGAAGAGAAGGTTGAGAAGACATTTGATAGAATTATGAGGGATCTGGACAGAGTGGACAGGAAAAAACTGTTCCCATTGTTGGAAGGATTGAGAACCAGAGGACACTGATTTAAGGTGATTGGCTAAAGGAACAATGGCAACATGAGGAAAAACCTTTTTCCTGCAACGAATGATTAGGATCTGGAATGCACTACCCAAGAGTGTGGTGGAGAAAGATTCAATCGTAGCTTTCAAAAGAGAATTGGAGCATTACTTCTATAGGAAAAGTTTGCAGGGCTACAGGGAAAAGGCAGTGGAGTGGCACGAGGCTAATTGCTCTTGCAGAGAGTTGGCACGAATGTGACAGGCCAAATGCCCTTCTTCTGCGCTGTAACCATTCTAAGATTCTAATGATAGATTTCAGCATCTTCCCTACTACTGGTGTTAGGCTAACTGGCATACAATTCCCTGTTTTCTTTCTCTTTTCTCTGAATAGTGGTATTATGTTTGCAACCTTCCAATCCTCAGGGATTTACCTACAATCTAAGGAATTCCGGAGGGTCGAAACCAATCCATACACTATCTCTGTAGCCCTAGGATGCATGTCATCAGGTCCGGAGAATTTGTCAACCTATAGACCCATTAATTACTATTGCTTTACTTATATTGATTCCTTTAAGTTCTTCATTCTCAGTAGACTCTGGTGTCTTCTATAGTAAACATGGATGCAAAGTATTTATTAATGCCACTGGCATTTTCTTATTCCTCATTATAATATTTACTGCCTCACCTCTAATAGGCTTACGTTTACTAAGATTTTCCTTTTCATATACCACAGAGCCACTGTGACTTTAATGGCTACTGGCAGGATGTGCTTACAAGACCTGCCTGAGGTGATCCCTAATGAAGGCACACATTCCAGGAACCAATTTCCTGGCTAGATGTAGCCTCCTGCATGAACACAAACTTTGTGTGTGGCTGCATCAAGCTGTGTGTAGACCCTTGGTACACAAACACCAAGTGTCACACTACATGCTGAGGTTCTACTTGTTCCTGATGTTGCGAAGGATGTGTCTGGCCATGGTGCCACGGAACACTCCAAGTAGTTGGACTGTGCCATACCACCTGTCCCTTGTAAAAAAATTATCAGAGAAATACCTTTGACCACAAGTCCATCAGGCAGTGGTCAGCACGTATCATCCTACAGACCCTGCAGGAAAAGGAGATGGTGGATCCTGTCTGTTCCCTGAACAGACTGTCAAAGTCATTTGGCAGAATGCCTCATTGCCAGAACTTTCCAACAAGCACCAAGATGTAACTTGGCTGGTGGTGAGAAAGGCCCTCCCCGTCAGATCCTCCCTACACGCCAGGCGTATAACCCCCTCTGCACGTTGCCCTTGAGGTGGGCTGTGGTGGGGAAGAGACCGTTGTTCACCTCCTTGTGGAATGTGCCTTTGCAAAGAAGGCCTGGAGAGAGATGTAGTGGTTTTTGTCGAGGTTCATCCCAAGCAGTTCTATGACACAGGACTCTGTGCTCTACAGGCTGTTCCCAGGGACACACACCGAGACAAACATCAACTGCAGCTGGAGGATCATCAACTCGGTGAAAGACGCTCTTTGGTCTGCTCGAAACTTGTCGATCTTCCAGTACAAAGAGTTGTACCCAACCGAGTGTTGCAGACTGGCATGTTGAAAGGTACAGGACTATGAGCTGAGGGACGCACTAAAGCTTGGGGCAGCCGCCACAAAGGCCCAATGGGGAAAGGTCGCTGTCTAAGACTTTTCAGCCATAGTGCTCCGAGGGACTGGGAATTGTAGACCCCTTGGGCTGTATGACTCACATTGAATATATGCAGTGAATACTACAAGTATTACAATTGTATTGAAGCACCTCAGAGTGCAACATGATCTATGTAGATAACTTGAATACCATTGTCTGACTGTCTGTAATGACCATGTCAAATTGTCTGTAATGTTCATTGATTGTATTGAAGTACCACATGATCTATGTGGAAAATTGAATATGATTGTAATTTTTGTGATGGCCATTTAGAAATGTTTTGTAATGTTCCTTCAGATATTTTATAAATAAAGTTTTCCAAAAACAATGTAGCCTCCTGCAGCACTGATGTTCTGACATCTCTAGGAGGCTTTATTCTTCATTGGTACACCCTTTGGTGAAGGTCTTGCCTTTTGTTTCCTCCCTGTCTAACGTTCCTCACTTCTGCATTCCTCATGGCCAAAGGTCTGCCTCTGCTGTTGCTGAGGCTGATCCTCATCACTGCTGATCTCCAGTTTGGAGTAGCTGATTCACATTTCCAGGAACAGCTTTTTCTGCCTCCAGTTGCACTATTACAGAACCCAAGACCGCACCCACTCCCCACCACCACCAACTAAGCCCCCATGACCCTTATAGGTTTAGACTCTTCCCCCAACTGGCCAGTCCTCACTAATCAAACTCTCATGGAGCATTGGTCATGCAATAGACAGTGTGTGCCAATGCATGAGGTAATCCCTGAGCCTTCCCCCTCTTATACAGGGTTCTGAGTTGCGCCTGTGTGTATGACTGGCTCTGCGCTGCAATGCTGCCACCTCTTCTTGCACGGGTTGTAGATCCCCTGTGTTTCCTGTTCCCCCTCTGAACAAAAAATTGCAAACTGCCATTCAACAAGCTGACAATTAATTCATTTGCATGCATGATCACAAACCTGCCATTTTCAGTGACTTCTCAACTGCTTTACGAAAATAGCAGCATGTTGGAACTGTGCCAAGAATCTATCATGGCACTCAGTGGTACCATTATCTGGGTGTGTCCACCTCCGTTGCTATGCAAAAATTACACTCTTGCATTCATAACTGACTAAGAAAGTTTTCTCGTATAGATACACTAAACCTATACTAAAGTACTGTAGTATAAATGCAGGAATTGCTATCATTCTCAGGTGTAAATGTTTTGCATGACACTAAGACAATTTTCAAGTGATAAATGATATTCATTGCCATCCATTGAGCATATTTTTGCTGATACAATGATGTGATATTCTGATGCCATCAGATCCACCTGCTTAATGAGGTTTAAATTGTAACTTTTTTTATTCATTCAAGGGATGTGGGCTTCGTTGGCTGGGCCAGCATTTATTGCCCATCCCTAGTTGCCCTTGAGATGGTGGTGAGCTGCCTTCTTGAACCGCTGCAGTCCATGTGGTGTAGGTGCACCATTAGTGCTGTTAGGAAGGGATTTTGACCCAGCAACAGTGAAGGAACGGCGATATATTTACAAGTCAGGATGGCGAGTGACTTGGAGGGGAACATCCAGGCAGTGGTGTTTCCAGCCACCTGCTGCCCTTGACCCTCTAGATGGTGGTGGTCGTGGGTTTGGAAGGTGTCACCTAAGGAGACTTGGTGAATTCCTGCAGTGCATCTTGTAGATGGTACACACTGCTGCTACTGTGCATCGGTGGTGGAGAAAGTGAATGTTTGTGGATGTGGTGCCAATCAAGTGGGCTGCTTTGTCCTGAATGGTGTCCAGCTTCCTGAGTGTTGTGGGAGTTGCACTCATCCAGGCAAGCAGGGAGTATTCCATCACACTCCTGACTTGCGCCTTGTAGATGGTGGACAGTAAATGGTCAACTGGTGGACAGTGTAAGTAATTTCTGACAAACTTGGCCGGCTACAATGTTCCAACCATGGATCGAAGCTCATTCTCAATTCTCCCCATATTGTTGGCATTTCGTCACAAATCTGAAAGTTCCCAAAACATCACAAACTGGACAAACACAAAAATGGATTTCTAATTGCATCTGTTGTATTGTTTTACTGGGGATATACTTTCCTCATGTTTTCCTGATGTATAATTTAACTCTTGTCCATGTTATGACATATCAATTTTCAATACATGGAACCTTGTTGAGTCTAAAATTAATGGCTATAAACAAAGACTTATATTTATTTAGCAGCTCATGGGTTCTCTCAGTAATATCTCATAGTGGTTTGAATTTGATTTATTGGAATGAGTTTGCACACTCTCTTTCGATTGATCTTGTGTGCACTAAATGTGGATAATGAGGCATCAGAAGCAACCATCTTGAATAAAGACATAAATCACATGGTTTAACTGGCAGTGTTGTGAACACTGGGTTAAAGGCATCAAGGTCTCAATCGCCAACCATTTTCACAGGGGAGCAGAGAAATGATAATTAGCTCTTTTGCCTATGTGTAGAGCAGTGCAACATTCCCAGCAAATTCCCAGTAAATAATGACACAAGCCAGTCACTGCATAATTTCTTTGCTCTTCTGCACCATAACAATGGTGCACACTTAGATGGCAGATGTTATCATTTAATTCAGGCCCAGAGCTTATTGTATATTTCCAGTGGTAACTATATCAAATCTTGTAAATGGTAGGTTAGGAAATGAGATTACCATGAATGATGTAAAATCAATATTAATGTGACAGAATTCATATTACTGGTTGCACCTCTGTGGAAGAACATAAGTTCAAACTTTCCTATCAAATGACATTTAAACATTTAGTTATTTAAATGATCGTTGGATGGGAAGGATTACTTTAAATCAACAGAATAAATATGAAACCTTATCAAATAGAATGATACAAAGAAAAGCGTTGGGTTACCTGACTGCTTTGTGCTGAATCAGATGACCTTTGAAATCCAAGCATATCACATTAATCTATTCTGTCGCCAGATCTGTTAAAGGTGTTTAAGTGAAACACTCATTCCAAACTGTGCCACAATGAAAGTGTTCAGTGTTAGTTAATGTTCAGTATTATGACATGGACAGTGCTTTTTAACTTTAATGGGGCTGTTAAAAGGCTGCCCAAAACTTGTGGACAAATTAAACCACTCTGATGACAGCATTTATCAATTATGGTAGGGTGAACAGTACAAAGTTTTAGCAAATTTAATCCAATCAAAACCAATAACAACTTGTTTTTGCATAGCACCTTTAACTAAATAAAACATCCCAAGGCCCTTCACGAGGATGTCATAAAACACTGAGTCCTGATGAAGAGTCATACGGACTCGAAATGTTGGCTCTGTCTTCCTCTCCACAGATGCTGTCAGACCTGCTGAGTTTTTCCAGCTATTTTTGTTTTTGTTTCAGATTTCCAGCATCCGCAGTATTTTGCTTTTGTCATAAAACAAGGTATGACACCGAGCCACATAAGGAGATATTAATCCAGATGGCCAAAAGCTTGGTCAACGAGATATGATTTGTAAGAAGTTCCTGCTCCCGTTTCCCCTAACCGATGTTCTTGAATTTAGAATTTTATAAAGGACAAAATTACACAGGCACAGGGTTTGACTCAACCACAAACTTGTTGTTTATTAAAAACTCCTAGTGCCCTAATACAAAGAGCTCTAAACTAGTGTAATTAACACTGCTTGACATTTAATTGGTTAGTCCGATTTAAATCCCTCCACAATTTAACCTCGGCTTCCACTTAAACACACAAAATCACGATTTATTAGAAAGCCTCTACTTAAAAACCACAGGCAAATCCCCATGTTTCTGCCCAAACCTCCTCAGGTCAACCCAAATCTCCCCCAGGTTTTGGTTGTTACCTTTAAGTTACTTTAAAAACCTCAGCCCCAATGCCCCTCGGATTTGGCTGGTTACTTACAATCCCCCATGCGGCTGGTCCTTCCGGCGTGAACTGTAGGTCATCGAGGCAGGCTGACCGTTCCTGAGCCTCCTTCTTGACTGCAGTCCACAAAACCTCAGACTAATCTCACTATGATTTGACTGAAATCACTTACAATCCCCAACACAGCTGGTCTGTTCAATGTTGATTGTAGGCCCTGAGTTAAGGTGACCAGTCTTGACCCTTCTTCTGACTGCAGCCCCAAACCCTTCGGTCTTGTCCTTTACATGATGATTCTTATCAGAATATCATAAACACATTTCCTAAGGCCATCCTGCTGAATGGTCAATGCTTAGCACCTTTCAATCCTTTTAGTCGGTTACATGCCTCAGTCCAGACAGATTGACTCACTGCTAATGTTATTTCCATAATTGAAAACAACGGATTCTATCCAGGTGAGATATCTCTGACTCCAACGGTGATGGGCATGTCAATGTTTTTCTTCCTTCCTTGATAGGAAAGAATGTTGCTATGTAATGGCCATCTCCTGGGGCCATTATGCTAATGGGGTTCTCTCCTGGTGTTTGACAAGGTGTTTACTAAAACTCGCTTTTCACCATTAGCACATTCCATAGCTAATATCACCACTGTTAACATCCCTTTGCCCTTTTGTCTATGACATATTTGGCAATCTCTTCTTTGCCTCCATCTATCGCTGGCCCTCTATCCAGCTCTCCCTGTCCCACCCCCCTCAACCAGCTTATATTTCATCTCATTTCTATTTTTCCTTAGATCTGATGAAGAAACATACGGACTCGAAACATTAACTGTATTCCTCTCCGCAGATGCTGTCAGACCTGCTGAGTTTTTCCAGCTATTTTTATTTTTGTTTCAGATTTCCAGCATCTGCAGTATTTTGCTTTTATCCCATTTTCTTAATTGGGTTATGTGATGGCAGCTGTCCTGTACCATTGTATATGGTTCAGTCCTTAAACTACATCAGGCAGAAGCAGTAACCTTGCACCATTGTTGTGATAATGTCCCCATTTCTAGTCCTCTAATTGTGTCAGCTCTTTTGCAATGTTGGAATGTTTGAAATTAACCCCTTACAGTATAGCCCGCCTCTGTGTGTTTTGTGTTGATATTTGGCTTTTATTTACAGTACTTGTGTCTGTGGTTTTTGGGGCTTCTCATATTTCATAAAGTCCAGTTGGAGGGGATTCCAATCCCACAGATTAAGGAGCATCTTTAATGAAGAAAGCGACATGGAGAGTTTTAGGGCCCAGGCATCTAAAAATATGGCCACAATAGAACCACCAAAATGGGGGATGCTCAAGAAGCCAGAATTAGCACAAATTAAAATGAGCGTAGATACCTAAGGTGGTGGTAGGGTAAAAGAAGATTACAGAGATTATACAGGGGTAAGGCTGTTGGGGGATTTGAAAACAAGGATGAAAATTTTAACAGAGAGAACAGGGGTTATGGGTGAAAGGGACTTGGTGCAAGTAAGGACAGGGAGAGCAGAGCTTTGGATGACTTCAAGAACCTTACATCCCATTGGCGGGCGTGCGCGCAACCCAGTCGACGTAAAATCACGCGAGATGATGTCGGGCAAGTGTCCTGACGCCATCGCGCACTTGCGCAGTATTTCGCTTGGTAGGCGCATGCAAAAGTCGGAACATGCCCGCTGACAATTAAGCGGGCAATTAAGCCCATTAACGTTAATTGTCTCCAATTTTTTGTGGCCTGTCCAACCTTACGGTTGGCGGACAGGCAAATCGGACAGGCGGCCTTTACATTTTTCATCAAACTTCATACAAGGGTGGGATGAAATCTCCGTTATAAAATAAAAATAAATATCCATGGACAGCATTTTATGAGGCATGATTTCAGGTGCGTGATTGAGTTGTATGGACATTTTTGACGATTTTTAAACCTTTATTTCATTATTTGAAGGTCTGCAGCTCCCTGAGGCAGCGGTCTGCCTTCAGGGAGCTCTCTCGAGAGTGCTCACCCGTGCCCACAGTGACGTCGATACCCACCCTCCTCCCACCCACACCCCGGCAGCACTGAGCCTTTCAGCACACGCTTCATGCTGGCTGGCCATTAATTGGCCAGCCAGCGTGAAATTGCAGTCAGGAGTCTGTTTCCCAGACACTCCTGGGCCTGCTGATTGCACACGCCTGCCAATGGTAAAATTCAGGCAAAGATTATAGAAGGTAGCTTGTGTAAGGCCAGCCAAGAGTGGGTTAGAATCGTCAATTCTAGGGGTAACAAGGACAACAAATCCAAAAATGTTTGCTTTAGTTTGATTAACTGACTCAAGCAAAATAAATAAAGTTCAGATATGAAAGAGACACTAGCACACACATCAAGGTGACCATGATGGCATCGCAGATATGTAACATGTTGAGGCCTGTGTGGGATGCTAAAGTTTCAGTGAGTTGAGTGACCCAGCCTAGCTCTGTGTTCCAATCTCTAATGACAAATCAGTTGCTCATGGTCAATGAGCAGATGCCCTTTGGCCCGTTAGGAGTGTCAATTCTGCTGAACACGTGACAGTCAAATGAGATTTAGGAGTTAAGAAGACCTGGCTTCATGCTGTTAAGTCTTTGGGAGAGCTCTTCTCACCTCGGTTTAAAATCAGAGCTATAAGTAAGAACAAAAATGGGTTTCATTCTCCCATGATATGAAATACTTAGTTGCCAACTGCTAAAACACCTTCTCTCCTTATAGTGTGGAGCAACATAAAATGGGTTCCTGTCAAGTTTAAAGCAGATTACACAATTTTGTCATATATATATTGTACTGTAGTAAAATATTTATTTTATTTAGTAGCTTCTAACACAACAGCGAGTTTCCATTGGAGGTTACCTCAACTTGGCAGCAGGTAGAGACTATTGGCAAAATGATTCTGACATTAAAAGGTTTTCCAACAAAGTAAGATAACAGGAAAAGCCGACCAAAGTTCCAGAATATGTTGCTAGGAATATTCAGGTTTATGTCACACTAATAAGATCATCATGGTAGAGTTTCTGCTTTGACACAATCAGCGACCTGGGTGCAAATTGCGAGCCAAACTTTCACTAGTTTTCCAAACTGAAACTTGTGTTCAACTTTATTTGCATATCACCAAACATAAAATCTTCCATGAAGCAGCACAAATGGGCACTGTTTTACAATACAATAGTTTACTTGATTTTTCTTGTATTGAAAATTATTACTTTATATATTTAAGAGTGGTAATCTGGTGCAGTTTTATCAATACAATTGAAAATGTGATTATCACAAATGTTTATTAAGAATGGTTAGTTCATCACCTGTGAGTAACCTGATTTCAAATAACTTTAAAATACTATGCAGAACCATTTCATTATTTCATTAGTTTACATTAGTCAGTTTCTTAGTAAATAAAATGCCATTTTAATATTTAAGAGCTTTTAAAAGGTGCCTATTCATGACTTTGTGCCCCCCGCCCCAAAAGGCTGAATTCAAGGAGCCTCCTCGAAGTTCCACAAATGGGTACAATTAGTGAAAGTTCACAATGGTCATTAGTTCTATGTGGGAGCATGGCTAGCTTAATAGGCGGGGCTAGCATTCAGCACAATGGCCGGAACCTTCCAGCCTCCTGACGGTGGGGTCGGCGAGCTATTGAAATCTCCGTTCACATTGGCAGGATCGGAAGATCCCTCCGGCATGAGGGGCTGGAAAATTCCAGCCAATGTGTTTTTAAACAATGTAAAAGAATGCAGAAACTCCATTTCCACTGAATGAAACTTGCGCTTGCAATTCTTTGACCTTTTGTGCTTTTTGTGCTGGATTTTGGGTGAATTGCACCAGGTGATAACACTATTACATTAGATTTAACTGGTGGCTGACATAGACAGGGCATATAATATCGCTGTGATTTTTATTATTATTGGAATTACCAAAATACTGCTACAGTGCAGATATTTCCCCACCCTGACACACACAAACACACATACAAGCCCGATTAGCATCAAGTTTAATGTAATTGTAGCTTGAAATTTCATCTTGTCAATGTTGATTGAATACCTGCCATGATTGTCCTTCTGAAATTAGATAGTCACAGTAATTCTCCAACTCTTTAATGAACAGTCACAATGAACCTTAATTAGCTGTGGCCGGGCATCTAACAATTTCTGCTGTTAGCTATCTTGCCTTGTATATTTATGATTGACTACCTACTGGAACAGATTTTTTGGTTCGTAGTGGAAACATGGTTACGCTTGCAGCTTCCCACAGATCTATTGTGGGCTTTTGAGCAGCACCTTACACTTCTTAGAAATCCTTTTTCAGCACAACACCCTAAACAAGGGGCTGAATTTTGTGTTTATCGGGCAGGTGGGCCCGACCCAATCGGTGGCAGGCGCGGAGCTGATCACCGTCGGCGAAACGGGCCGCGCCGCCATTTTGCACAGGCGGGCCAATTAAGGCCCGTCCAGCACATTTCAGACTCCTGTGTTCATTGGGAAATTCAAATCTGCGGCAGGCGTGTACAGACCGCCAGTTCCAATGGGGAACCGACAGTCTGTATCAAGAACAGCCAGGCAGCCTCTTTTAGGCTGCTCACCATGGGCAGCGAGTGGGCTCCAGAAGAGGTGAAGGCAGAGGAGGAGATGGGGGGCAGGCTGCAGAATAGGCCAGCGGGGGGACAATGTGCTCCTCGGTTCTCCGATGCCTGCCTTGCTGCCCTCCTGGAAGAGGTGTCAAATCATCGGGGGGTGTTGTTTCTGGAGGATGGGAGGAGGAGGGCCCCCACGTGACCTGGCAGGCCTGGCAGGAGGTGGCGGAGGCTGTTAGCTCTCAAGATGCTGTGCAGCGCGCAGGAACGCAGTGCCGCAAGCGCTTCAATAATTTGTTACGCTCTGGAAGGGTGAGTACCATGTCGGCCTTGGCCCTTTGACCCAGCAGGTAGCCTTAGCCTTTGAGGCCCCCCCCCACCCCACGTCTTGGTGCCGTTACTGCTTTGGGTATTTGGCGCACGCTGGTTGGGCAAACAGATAGTGACCATGCTTACATCAGCCTTAGTGGTTGAGGAGAAGATGGGTTCTCCCCGCAGCATATGTTGGTGTTTGTCGCATTTGAGTAGTCTGGGGGCAACCTGCAGGGGAGGCAGCTAGACACATACTCAGAACTCCAACACATGTCTTATTGATGGTGATGAGATGGTGGAAGGGGAGCATCAGGGTGTTGTGGCCAAGAGCCATCTGCTGGCCTCGGCTCTGCATCTAGTTGTGCCTCCTTGCCATGGGCATTAAGACCCGTTATTCAAAGTGATGGACGCCGAATGTGTCCAAGGTGGCCATTGGGGGAGGGGCTTGGGAGCAACCATACTTTCTTCTGGGGACTGATCACTAGTAGTGTAGACAGGAGCCGCTGGAGGCCTCAGATGGGCCACTGTGGTTGGGGTGCAGCGTGCGCGTGCAGAGTACATGAGCGATCAGCCCCAATAAATGCTCTTCTCTGTTCTGCAGGCAAAAACTTAGAACAATAGTCGGGAGCGTCTGCGGACTGGTGGTGGGCACACCATGCTGCAGCACCTCACCACTTATGAGGAGCAGGCCATGGAGCTGGGGAGGAGGCAGGCGGCCAGGTCGGCAGGTGTTGGTGAGGCTGGGGTGCAGCGGCCAGGTATTTGAGGTCCACAGTCCCATCCACTCTGTCTCCCCACCATCCAAAGCACTGATAGTTGCTGCAATCGTTAATGCAGCAAAACTGCTCATTCACAGACTGATACAGTCAGACGTGTGGGTCATACACAAAGGTCCCTCAGCCCCTTAAGGATGCACGTCTCTAGCACCTTCCAAAGTCGCATTATCCCATTTGTGACCACTATCCCCATGGCCTAACATGCCATGTCATCCCTGCTGCACATCCAAAGGCTTATAGCACCTGAGGAGCGTTTGTACCTCCACCACCCTTTCAGCCAGTGCGTCTCATATTACTCTGTCCAAAAGGTGCTCAGTACCTCACCTGTCAACCTCATGGCACTCAACTTAAATAAATGCCACCACGTTAGTCATCCCTGCGCCAAGGGGAAATGTTGCCTTCTGTCCACCCATTCTATGCCCCTCATAACGGTATGAAGGTCACAATAATGTGACCTGTCAATCTCCTGTGCTCCACGGCAAATGTCACAAGTGTATGCAATGTTTCCTCATCACTCCAACTCTCCAGGCCAGCATGCATCCAGGTCAGGAACCTCTGCACTCTCCCCACTCCGATTCCATCCCTCCCATGAAGCCCAGGTCACAGCTGAACGCAGAAGTGTAGCTGTGGCCTCTACAGCGTTTTCTGCACTTGCAACATGATCTCCCTTTTCCTACATTCCATTCCTCAGCTAATAAAGGCAAGTTTGGCTTTGACCTTGTTAAACGCCTTATGTTCCTGTTGTGCTACCTTAACGGGTCTGCCCAGCAAGGTCCCTGTAATCGTCGTGACTTCCCACAGTCCTACCATTACTCATGAATTCCCGTACCCTGCTTGTCTTGCTCATGTACTTAACCAACACTTATCCACATAACATTCCATGTGGCATTCCTTAGGCCATTTGACCAGCCTGTCTGTATACGTGTGTAATGTTTGGGCCTCCTCTTGACTATTTACCACCCCACCAATGTTCATTTCCTTAGGTTCTTGAAGGGTGAGTGGCTTATGAGGCTGGGGGGGAAAGGGATGAAAGGTGTTACTGACTGAACGCTAA
Source organism: Cetorhinus maximus (assembly GCF_964194155.1). Taxonomy (NCBI): domain Eukaryota; kingdom Metazoa; phylum Chordata; class Chondrichthyes; order Lamniformes; family Cetorhinidae; genus Cetorhinus; species Cetorhinus maximus. The sequence goes on along the minus strand of NC_135884.1, from coordinate 50,384,620 downwards.
CTGATGCACTGTTCTTGTTGTTAATTTCAGCATCACCACCGCATGGCCGCGGCCAACAAATCCAGAGCACCCTCCCTCCACACCTGAGGGCCAACACATGCAACTTGCGTCACATCCTTTCAGCGAGTCAGGCACGAGCGCAGCGACAAACACTTCGGTGGGGATTATGATGTCGGCTAGTGTCCCGGGGCACAGTGGAGAGGGCACTTCACAATCGCTGGAGGAGATGGCACGGACAGAGAGTGCCGATGGCGCCAGCAGCCGGAGGACTGCAGGGGACCAGGCACATGCTGAGTCGGGCAGTGATGATGTGCCTCTGGAGATGTCAGCAATGCAGCAGCTGCAGGACAAGCGGCAGGGTGCGCGGGAGCATCTGGCAGGGTTGCATGAGGGTGTGCTTCACTTGGTCTCTGTGGTGGAGGAATCCAGGCAGAGTGTCAGTGCTGGCATGAACCTCAGGACAGAGCTTCAGGCTTCCTCCATGGAGAGATTGGTGACTCTCATGGAGAAGGGCTTCCAACGGATTGAGAAGCTTCTGATTGGGTTACACTCTGACCTGCAAACCCTCACAGCGCTAATGGCCACAGGTGGTCATTCCCAATGTGGGAGATGTTCTGGGCACCAAGTGTCGCAGCTCGGTGCCCATCCATCTGCAGTGAGCAGGCAGGTCCAATGTGACCTCATGTCGATGCAGCAGCTGCCTGTCGTTGCTGTGAGCTCTTCTCAGGGCGCTCCGGATGAGGGCAGCTGACCCTCTGCCAGTGACCGTTGCATCTGTTGAGGCTGCGACGTCTGGGGAGTTCTGGAACTGGCCACTCCCTCCCAGGCGAGGCCATCACAGGCTCCACAGGCCAGAGGATGCCCGCCAAGGTCATCGATGCCAGCAGGACAGCAGAGTCAACAGGCTGTCTCACAAGCCACTCCGAGCGATGGGGCGGCACCTAGACATAGCACCCGCAAACGAAAGCACAAGGCACGTTAGGCACTCCACGGGTTTGTCCCTGGTGATTTTGTGTTGGCCCTAGATTAGGGAATATATCATTATGTACGTCAGAGCAACATTTGTTGTTTATTTTGGTGGCAATAAAGTCCACTTTTCTGACCATGGCTGAGGGCGTATCCTTTGTGCTGTATTTGTATGTTTCACAGACATCTCATGAGTGTTTGAGTGGACATTGATGTTTTTGTACTAAGCCCTTAATTGCAGCTGATGAGGTGGAAGATGTAGCACCTAAGTGCCATGTGTGGAAGCGCCAGGCAATGCTGGTCCTGCTGATCCATGTGTGTGGAGCTAGCTGAAGGTTCGTTGGATTAAATTGTCCCGGGTGTCCCTGCCTCCTTGGTTTAGTAGCGGGTCAGCGTGCTGCCCCTCATCATCGCCCTATGCTTCCTCATCCTCTGAGCCACTGCTGGATTCATCATGTGCAGCCTCATCCAGTGCGTCAAGGTCTTCATCGTCAACTGCATCCTCCCTTTCCAGCGCAAGATTGTGCAGAGCGCAGCATGCTACCACTATCAGAGAGACGCGATCTGGGAGGTACTGGGGTGCGCCCCCTGAGCGGTCCAGGCAACGGAAGCGCAGCTTGAGAAGACCAATGACTCTCTCCACCACAGCCTTTGTGGAGCCGTGGCTCCTATTGTAGCGCTCCTCAGCTTCTGTTCTTGGACGGCGGAGAGACGTCATGAGCCACCTTCTGAGGGGATAGCCCTTGTCACCCAGCAGCTGACCATCCAGCCGAGCCGGAGCACTGAAGAGCCCCGGCAACTGGGAGTGTCCGAGGATGTAGGCATCGTGGGAGCTACCTGGGTACCTTGCACAGACTTGTAGAATCTGCATCCTGTGATCACACACTATCTGCACGTTCATGGAGTGGAAGCACTTCCTGTTGACGAAGGCACCGGGCTTACCTGCTGGTGCCTTGATGGCCACATGTGAGCAGTCTATAGCACCCTGGACACGGGGGAAGCCAGCAATGGCCGCAAAGCCTCTGGCTCGCTGTGCCTGACTTGCCTGGTTGCAGAGGAAGTGGATGAAGGTCAATGCCCGTCTGAACAGAGCATCTGTAACCTGCTTGATACAAGTGTGGACAGCTGATTGGGAGACACCGCAAAGATCACCCACTGAACCCTGGAAGGAGCCAGATGCATAGAAGTGGAGGGCAACAGTGACCTTCAGAGCCGCTGGCATGGGGTGTCCACCCACACAGTTAGGGGAGATCTCAGGGCCAAATATCTGACAGACTGACTTGAGAGTCGGAGCCTCCTTCGGCACTGCACCTCAGTCATATTGAGGTAGCTGCTTCGCCGCCTGTATACCCTGGCAGCAGGATAGTGGTATCTTCTGTGGCCCCTTCCACCTTGGGCAACCTCTTGGCCCTGCGCCCCTTGTGCCTGCGCCTGGCCTCCCAAAGGTGGCTCCCCTCGAGGTTGATTGTCCACTCCTGGCCTCCTCCTTATTCTATCCCTCCCTTCCTCCTCAGGGGAGCTGCCTCCAGTGGAGATGTCAGAACCCATACCCAGGCTAAATGGAGGCCTCCGGAAAGCTGCAGGCCCGATAAAGGTTACTGTCTGCAGACTGCTGAGCTGAAGCTTCAAAGTACAGAGAAAGCTATTGGAAATCGATCTGAATTCCTAACAATCACACAGGCAAGTTTAAAACACTTTCTGCATTAAATACTTCAGATAAAACATGAACAACCCCTCTGAGCCCACATATCCTGCCCATGGATGAAGTTTGTTCAAAAATCTCTTACCTGCCTGCCCGTTGGGCCCATGCACCGAGCTGAAGTTCACACGGGCTCCTCAAAGTCGGCGTCGATTGCCGAGTTAAGGGCATTAACAAGGCTGTTAATTAATAGCAGGCCCTCGTCGCGCTGCATTGCGCGCCCGCCCACCTAAATATCGCAATGCCACGTGCTGACGTCGGGACGCTCGCCCAACATCAGTGCGCGACATTTTAAGCGCTGACGTGCGGGCTCCACCACCTGCACGTCATTCATAAAATTCTGCCCAAGGGATCTGTGTGGATTGTGCGAGTAAGGGCAAACAATTAATTATCTCTTTAATCAATCAGATGATGTAGCAGTCAGGCATTTGTGCTTAAGGTCCTGGAGTTGAACCTGCAGCTTCTGATTCAGGGTGAAAGTGCCACCCACCGAGCTATAGCTGACAAAAGATCACACCAGTTGCTGCAATTGTGAAACCAGCACTTGCATTTATACTGATTTGCATATATGTAATTTATGAGCTGCTGTAGATTTATCTGCCAAAATGAAGGCACAGCATATTCTGATTTAACTGGGATTTCTATAGTTTGAGAGTGGTTTTCCTCATTTTTTATGGAGGGTGGAGGGGTGGAGGTGGAGCATGGAATTGTCCTTACTGAGACTTACACTTCTTAACCAAAGCACTGCCGGACTCTGTTTTCACGCTCCTGCCTCCTTGTGTGTCAGGAAGCATTAAATAGCTGAGCCTTCCCAATGGGCATATTCTGCATGAAAATAGAGAAATAGAGGAGAAACTGAGGCAATATGCTGTGGGAATGGCGTGCCTTTTTTACACTGTTTTATTTTTAGTTCTGACATAGGCAAATCATCTCCACAGGATATTTGGGACATTCATTTTTGTTGGGGAGAATGGCAGAACCAGCATATATTTCAGTGTAATTTCTGTGTTGGTGCGATTCAGAAAAAATTGACTTGTGATCGCAATGAGGATTCTGTGACCACATTGTTGGAACTGTATTTGAGTGGGCTCCATTCAGTTTATCAGCCCTGAATTTATTGACAAACAATAAATAGATACAATTGAAACTGATGCTAGTGATGGCAAATTATCCATTCCCATTATAATCATAGATTTTACCTTTGAACTTGGTTTATTATTTGCATATTTCTTCGCACTCATTGAGTTCCATGACTGCAGGAATGGCATTAACTTCAAAACCCAAACAGAATTTAGCTACAAGAAGTAAATAAGTATTGCATATGATCCTCTGTTTGTGATAATCTGTGATAATTGTGTGATATTTGAATATTCTCCAAGCTTTTTAATCACTGTATAAGAATGTCTGTGTCTTGCAGCTGGATTTCAATACGAGCAAAACACAACATTGGTAAATTTGCAAGAGCTATGTGACCATGAGTCGATATCTTTATTTTGAGGGATTAGGTTAAATCTATATATCAGCAAGATGCATGGGTTTGCTTCCCAGTCATGTGCTTTTATCAACAGTGTACTTTCAGAGATGGTATGAATGTATTGCTACAAATAATATCAAGTTAGACCTGTTTTCATTACAAACCCTCCATTGTATTCTTGTTTTTGGGAGTGTGGATCAGCCAGTTGTCCACCTAACTCTCTCTGTCTATATATTTATGTACAAACATAGCTTGATTCAAAATGTGTGCTATGTTTTATGGAATTGCAACACCATTTGGTTTGTGTTTCAGTTATGAGTTGTATATTACTGATTAAGACATTTACTTGGAGGAATGATATTATAGTTTACTGAAGCTTAATGATGGATGCAAACTAATAACAGCTTGGTAATCCATTGAAATGAAATTAGGCTGATTTTGCATTGGCTGCATCTTATTCTAGTCATAAATTAATGTCAATATCATGAAAATGTTAAATTAGATGTGGTTCCTATATTTGCAGAATGGACTGAATCTGCCACTCAAAATTAGATTTGAGATAACAGCTGGGAGCTGATTAAGTACATAAATGCAAAAATATAGAACAGGCACAGACTCATTATAAGTCTAGAAAGGGAAGTCTGAAAAGGTAATGAAATTTTAATACTTTCCTACATTCAGTGGCTGCCAAAACTTGATCATCTTAAAGGAGTGCAATGGGCTATGATTAGTATATCCCTTTTCAGAATGCCATTTTCATTCTTATTGCGCATCATTCAAAGGCATTGGAAATTTCTTCACCGCAGTGTTTTTGTTGTCAAATTGAAAATAATACTGACAGCAGAAAAGGTTCACAATTAATTGTGATAAGTGATAGAATAATTGAACATTTAGGACGTACTCATTATATATAAATTTATTTTTTGGGATATGGGGGGACACAAGCAATGCCAGCATTTATTACCCATCCTTAGTTGCCCTTGAAAAGGTGGTGGTGAGCTGCCTTCAACTTGAACTACTGCAGGTCATGTGGTGAAAGGATACCCACAGTGCTGTTAGGGAGGCAATTTCTGAATTTTGATACAATGATGGTGAAGGAACAGCGATACATATCCAAGTCAGGATGGCATGTGACTTGAAGTGAAACTTGGAGGTGGTGGAATTGTGCCAGCTGCCCTTATTGTTCTGGATGATGGATGTTGCAATCTTCCAATATTCTTTCATGGGATGTGGACATCACTGACTTGGCCAGCATTCATTGGCCATCCCTAATTGCTCTTGAGAAGGTGATGGTGAGCCACCTTCTTGAACCACTGCAGTCCATGTGGTGTAGGTACACCCACAGTCCTGTTGGGGAGGGAGTTCCAGGATTTTGATTCAGCGACAGTGAAGGAACTGCAATATAGTTCAAAGTCAGGATGGTGTGTGTCTTGGACAGGAGCTTGTAGATGGTGGTGTTCCCACGCATCTGCTGCCCTTGTCTTTCTAGGTGGTAGAGGTCACAGGTTTGGAAGGTGCTGTTGAAGGAGCTTTCCTGAGTTGCTGCAGTGCATCTTGTAGATGGTACACACCGCAGCTACTGTGTGTCGATGGTGCAGGGAGTGAATGTTGAAGGTGGTGGATGGCATGCCAATCAAGGGGATTGCTTTATACTGAACGGTGTTGAGCTTCTTGAGTATCATTGGAGCTGCATTCATCTAAGTAACTGGAGAGTACTCCATCACATTCCTGACTTGTGCTTTGTAGATGGTGGACAAGCTTTGTGGAATCAAGGAGGTGAGTTTCTCACTGCAGGATTCCTAGCCTCTGACCTGTATTTGTATCCAAATCTGTATTTATATGGCTGGTCCAGTTCAGTTTCTGGCTAATGGTAACCCCTAGGATGTTGATAGTGGTGTATTCAGCGATGATAATGCCATTGAATGTCAAGGGGAGATGGTTCGGTCTCTCTTGTTGGAGATGATCACTGCTTGGCACTTGCGTGGTGCAAATTTGGAAGGTGCTGTCGAAGGAGCCTTGGTAAGTTGTTGAGAGAGTTGGAAAAGTTTCGCCAGAGTGCATCATAGACAGTTGACCTGATACTGCCGGTTTTCCATTCCCTATCAAAATTGCAAGTTATTTCCTTGGTGCAGATGCTCAGTACAGTAGATGATGTTTATTTCTAGCACGTGCTACTTTGCTATGTTGTTGAAAATTAATAAATGTTCAATCACTATTTTTTTCCTTCACGCATTTTGTTAATTGGTTAATGTCAGAAATGCTGGAGACATCTCTTAATCTCAGTGTCATCTCTGGCCTTTAATTAGCCTTTAGAAAGCTTACTTTCAAATGACATAGTAACACATTGTTTTAGACACATGCAGATCGCACAGTACTACGATGATAAGCTCTATCCCTCAGCCCATTTAATTCAGTTATGCTTGCACTAGAGAAAAGCACTTTTTGACAGGGAGTGAGGGGCAACCTGAGGGCAAGGTCATTCTTGTGTAACTTATGACTAAAAGAAAAGTGTCAGACACTTGGGATCAATCCACGAGCCTGTCCTCTAACAAAGAAGTGTTCAAATATGAATCTTTTGGAACGGTTACTTTCAAAGGTGAACAATCAGTGAAACATCTCTAGTTTAAAAGAAAATTTTGAAATTATCAGAAGGTGAAGCTCCCTTTGATGTGCAGCTGATATCCATGCAGACTAGAAGCGACTGTTTGAGCAAACTGTTACGTAAGAGAGATATTTGAATAAATTAAAAATGTTGGCCTGTGTATGTTTTGGTGAATAACAGAGGGACATCTGGCTGTGGAGCCTTCAACAGTCCAAAAGTTCTCTTAGTGTTGAAAGAGCTGCCTAATAAACAATGAGGCTTGTGGCAAGAGAAATATAGTAGTTTTAGTTTTTTGTTTTTTCCAATAATTTATATAGATTTTTCTTTTTGCATCTATTTCCATTATTTTTAAATCTATACCTGTAATGCCCTGTCAGTCTTTCCACCGCACCCCCACTAGAGCTGTACCTTGAGTGTCCTGCCATCCATTCTTAATTAGCACATTCTCTTAGATAATATCACCACCTTTAACACCTCTTTGTTCCTTTGTCTGTCACATCTTTTGATTATCTGCTCCTATCACTGCTTGCTTGTCCCTACAACCACCCCCCCCCCAACTTCTCTCCCCCACCCCCCACCTTAAACCAGCTTATATTTCACCCTTCTCCTAATATTGCTCAGTTCTGTTGAAGGGTCATGAGGACTCGAAACGTCAACTCTTTTCTTCTCCGCTGATGCTGCCAGACCTGCTGAGTTTTTCCAGGTAATTCTGTTTTTGTTTTGGATTTCCAGCATCCGCAGTAGTTTTTTGTTTTTATATAGTAGTTTTAGGATCGGTAGATATATTTGATCTATGCTGGGACAACCAAATGGTAGCTGGAAAAGCTGGTGAGAATAGGAATCTACAGGAAAGTCACAGTTGTATAATAGTAGATGTATAAGCAAAATTAAAGTCCATGGGATTAAATGGACAGTGGTAATGCGGATACAAAATTGACTAAGGAACAGAAAGCAGAGTAGCGGAGAATGGTTATCAGACTAGATGGAAGTAAAGAGTGGTGTTCCCCAGGATTCAGTATTGTGTTCAATTCTGGCCACCACACTTTAGAAAGGATGCCAAGATTCAGGAAAAGGTACAGAAATGATGTACTAAAATGGTAGCAGGAATGCAGGACATCAGCTTTGTAGAGAGATTGTAGAAGCTGGAATTGTTCTCCTTAGAACAGGCAAGGCTAAGAGGAGATTTGACAGACATGGATTTTAGGTGATAGGCAATTGAACCAACGGTGTTATGAAGAAACATTTTTTTTACACACAGTGATTGTTGTTATCTGGAATATATTGCTTGAAGGAATGGTGGAAGCAGGTTCAATAGAAGCATTCAAAAAAGAACTGGGAAATGCCTCATGGGAAAAAAAAATATGGCTATGGAGAAAAAGCAGGGGAGTGGGACTAATTGGATAGCTCCTTCAAGAAACTGGCAGGATGAGCCAATTTGCTTGCTCCTTTGCTGTATTGTTCTCTGATTCTATGATAACAATGGGACCAGAAGCTGGGAAAGAATGGTAAGCATGAATATTTTATAGATAGCTGAAATATTATATTTTAGGCTGAAACAAAGTAATAGTAAAATAAAATTCAGAAAATGAGAACAAGTAAGAATAGGGAAAGAGCAGAGTGTGGGCAGAAGTAAATTCTCTAAAATTTATTACTTTCTTATTAGATATTGTGTGTTATAGTACATGGTTGTCAAGGACCTCCATTGTTCTTTATGTTTACAGTGGTACTATGGCAGCCTACATGTGCCAATGGTTTGCCCATTGTGAATTTATCCCCATTGACATGAAGGAAAAGTGTTATACACCTTTCTTATTTTGAACTGATGAGCTGTAACAACTCCCCTTTAACATTCTGTACAAATCTAGAAAGTTTGCGCTGAACATCAGAAGTGTAGTCTCTGAGGGAACATTTCAACATTGCTAATATAAATTTGTTAATAATGGTTCATTTTGAAGCCCTTAAAGGTGAAGAAAATAGGTTCTCCACATAGGAGAATTTGAAAATATGCATGTAGCATTCCCAATATTCCAAAACTCCAGGTTTCATTCGCATCTGATGCTGATGCCAATCTTCCTGACACTATAATTAACAGATTGGGAGATCCTACCATCAGGATATAGGATATTTTGTTGGGATAAGCTGGCCTTAATAGTGTGAATGTGGTGAGCCTCTGCACAAATGTCACATATGCACAATTCAAGCTAGCCAAATGCCATCATTGGGCTTCATTTTTCCATTGCATGATTGTGAAAGAGGACACTTTAAGCTTCCATAGCTGTTTGTTTAAAACAGATGGGTTTCTTGCAGTAAGCAGATGGTTTGGAATTGATAATTCTTGTCTCTTCTTCTCTCACATATAATAATTTGTCTTCAACTTTTGCACCCATCGAACTCAGTGGTGTTACTTCGTCACATGCTGTTTGTAGAGCTGATATATATAATTAATCCAGTGATACACTAGATAGCTTCATATTTTGTTTACTTTGCAAATATGATTTGTGTTTTCAGAGATGCGCTTTTTAATTGATTGGATAATTACTCTATTGCTAACTGGTAGTATAGTTTACATGCAATTGCTATAAAGGTACATAGGGCAGAATTTTACAAGTCAGCAAGTGGGGGCGGGGCCCACTCGCCAACGCGTAAAATGACGCACGGTGACGTCGGGGGGAACTCCCAACTTCACTTTGCCCCATTTACATTTTCAGGAAGGCGGGGGCTCAGCAAAATCAGCTGCAGGCCCGCAAACCTGTCAATGGCCAATTGAGGCCATTGACAGGGTCAATTAAGTAATTAGTGGACCTGCCCGTCCAACCTTAAGGTTGGTGGGCAGGCCAGGAGCCCCAGTGGGAACTAGAAAAAACATGAAACCTCATCCATGGGCGGGATGAGGTTTCATGTAGGCTTTTAAAAATTTAAGTAAAGGTTTTGTGAAAATTATGGACATGTTCCAACTTATGTGACATTGTCACATGAGGGGACATGTAAGGGAAATTTTATTTTTCTATTTTTGTCTTTTTCACATTTACAGCCAATCTCCCTGAGGCAGCACTTTCGTGGGCATGCGTGAAAGAACGCACTCTTGATTTTGGAAATCCCCCCCGCCCCCCACTCGCACAGGGAGCGCATAATGCTTCCGTGTGGACGTTACGCTGGATGGGCCGTAATTGCCCCACCCATGTAAAATGGTGCCGCGCCTCCGATCAAGGGCGCCGATCGGAAGCGCGCCCGCACGCACCAGCCCACCAACCTCCTCCACCGACAGGGGGGAAATTCAGCCCATAGACTTCTCCCATGTTTGTCACTTTCCTCTAGGGAAGTTAGATTTGAGCATGAAATCTAAACTGACCTGTATGTGGCTTGTGCTGACAGAATAGTTCTGCTTCTCTTTCTGTCACATCAGATCAAGTTATATTAGCAGTTTATTCTTCCAAAGGATATTGAAGATCATTAACAAAAAGTGGTGGTGAGTTTTTTTTCAGTCAGCGAGTTGGAATACATTGCCTGAAAAGGTGGGTGGAAACAGATTCAATCGTAACTTTCAGAAGGAAATTGCATGTAAAAAGGAGAGTTTTTCATGGCTCTTTGGAGCTCTTTCAAAGAGCCAGCACAGGTATGTATGTCTTCCTTCTATAACGTATAAAAAAATCTGGGTCTAAGGTTCAGATGTTTGGATAAGGGAGTTGGCAATGCAAATAGGGGGGGCCTCTGCATGGATGTCACTCACCCACAATACAAATTGATCAGGTGCTAGAAGGCAGATTCGTTCAATAAAGCTGTTGTTTTTGCAATGACAGTAAAACAGTTACTGGGATTCAAGCAGGTTAACATGCTTATATTTGTTTTGTGTTTCAGTACAGTCTCAATGGTTATTATTGCTCCCCTAAAATAGAAACTGTGGGCAGAATTTTGTCTCCGTTGGGCGGGCTCGTTGGGGGTGGGTGGGGGTGGTCGGAAAGCCAACTGCCGCCCGCGATAGGGGCCGGACCGCGATTTCATGCTGTCAGGCCAATTAAGGCCCACCCAGCGTGAATCGCATGCTGGAGTGCTCAGCGGGCACAGAGCTGCCTCAGGGAGATGAACAGTTTTCAAAATAAAATTAAAAAATTAAGGCATAAAAAAACATGTCCCCTCATGTGACCACATGAGCAGGAAGATGTTAGAAATTTAAGATGAAATTTTTTTTTTCCATTTTTTTTAATGATGGATCAAAACCTCATCCCACCTTTGGATGAGGTTTCACAAAAAATACAAAGACCGCCTGGCCTTTTCGCCTGCCCGCCAACCATAAAGTTGGATGGGCAGTGAAAAACTTAAATCATTTCGATTGTTAGTGGCTTTAATAGGCCTTGTAATTGTTGGCGGGCGGGCTGCCAACTACCATGCACGCCCGCCGACCAAAATATTGCACGAGTGCGCGATGACATCGGGACGCGCACCCAACGTCATCGCCCGTCATTTTATGCTCGAGTGGGTCTGGTGCACTCCCGCCCGCTCAGCGAAAAATTCTGCCCTGTGGGTACTTCTGGTTATGTAACTGAAGGTGTGATTATAACACTGCCTGTCCGATGGAAAATTGGGCAAGTGGAAAGTTAAAATCTGTTGCAGGACTTACACACCAACACCCCACTCTGTTCCTGCTATCTTCTGTTTTAACCTGTTCTTCTGGCAGCAGGGGTGACCACCTCAAACTGTCAGAGTCTTTCTGTAAGAATGCAGACCAGGGTCTGATAACTCATTGAGCTTTGACTGCAAATTTAATTGGTGGCGGGAGTGAGAAGCCATTGTGGATTTTACTGCTGGATGAACCTTCGAGGAGAGGACCCAAGGCCAGAAGAGGTCCAAAGAGGTAAGTTCTTTTACCTTCCTTGTTGTGCAGGAGTGCTTATCTTTCTATCACACAAACCTTCTTAAATCCATCTTTCCATAACATTCCTTCAATGTTAGCCAGCTGCTTCCAGCCACCTCACATGCTGCTCCCTCTCGCCTCCCAGACATTGCTCTGGAAATAAAGGGCCGAGTTTTCCGAGGAGCGGCAATCACCATGGACCTGCCACTCCACTCCTATTTACTTACCTTGCACAGGAGCTCCACATTTCTTGCCCAGACTTCCGAATCAGGCCGCCTCAGAAACATGGAGCATGGAGTCCTCCTTTGTAGTATAGGACCTTCGGGGAAAGCCAAGCCATGCACCCTTTTTACAGCGCTAGCTGCCATATTCCAGTAAGCTTAAATGTTCCAAAGCCACTTTGACAAGCTACGGAGAAAAGGTAACTATGTAAGGTAATTAGATAAGGGCGTAGGATGTGTTGGGGAGGAGGTTCGGTGGGGTAGTCAGGGGGGAGGGTCATGGGCTGGCGGGTAATCGGATTGTCGGAGGTGAGTAGGGGGTCAGGGCTGTGGGAGTGGTCATGGGGTGGGGGGTAGTCAGGGTGGGGAGTAGTTGGGGGTTGGGGTTGGTGGTTGCCTTCAGCTGCCTAAGCATAGAACTCTGGAATTGCCTCCCTTCCTCTCTTTCCACCTTTAAGACACTCCTTAAAACCTACCTCTTTGACCAAACTTTTGGTTATCTGCCAGGGTGTCTCCTCATTTGCTTGGCATCAAATTTGTTTTACAATGTTCCCTTGAAGCATCTTGATACATTTTACTATGTTAAAGGCGCTATATAAGTCCAAGTTCTTGTTGTTGTTGATCATTCTTGTTAGTCCTAGATCAGTCAGAATTTGAGCTCAATCAGTACATACTGCAGAAATATATTTCTCAGGCTTCCTCTGGTAATGGGAGTACCTGCATCTAAGGACATTAATCTAAATGACATTGGAGTGGGTTGCTCACTTCAGCTTCTCTCAGTATTTATGGGGGGGCATCCATAAGGATGAGGAATACCCAAAGCAAGTTGGTCTTGGACCTTGTGTCCATCCCTTTCTCAGCTCAGCAGCTCAACAGACAACAAACACAAAAGCTCAAATAGAGCTATCCTTTCTTTCTCTGAACAGGAATATTGGGCTAGGTATAGGCACTGAAGCCCAGCTGAATGCTGTTTATGGACACCTGCCACAAAGCCCTGATCATAGCAATCATTGTCACTGCTACGAACTGTTTAGCTCTGAAGAAGAAACTCTGTTTCTCTCTCCACAGATGCTGCCAGACCTGCTGAGTTTTACAGCATTTTGTTTTTATTACAAACTTCAAAGCTTGATCCACATTTGACCTAATGTTAGGGGAGTGTTAGAGGGGTTCAGGTTATTGCAAGTGAAAGCATCATTGGGTCCATGGCACCTGCTCAGCTCCCGGGATCAGGCACATAGGAAAATCAGTCCAACATTGATGTTCTCCCTGGTAGCTAGACATTATTCATAAGACAAAAGAGCTGAGAAATGACCTGGAGCAAGGCTTTTACCATTGCTGTTTCTAACTGGTTGCTTTCTAGACAGGCTTTACCCTCAGATATTTCCTTCTTCATCATGTGTTGAGAATGAAGCTGCACTATTGGGCTGGCTGATAACCATATTGTGAGAATGGAAGTAAGCATCTGCTTGAGTGCTTCAACCATTCCTGATAATGTTAAAAAGCTTTTGCTCTGCCTCTGGAGAGATTAGCACTCTTCTGATGGAGGTGATTGCAGAACTTTTAGATTTTGCTGTGTAATGTGGCAAGAAGATAAATGGTTTCTGTGTCACATGCTGACATGTTCTTAATGGAAATCATCAGGACAAATCCTGAGAGAATTGTGTTTTACAGTTATTGATTTGTGGCAGAGCCTCAGGCAACAGTCATTTGTTTTGGTATAAGTGTTTGAAATTAAATACACCTATCTTTCACAGAGCCTGTAAATGCCAGCACAGGCTTTATCTTGTAAGCAGGTTTAATGCGATTGTCAAAGTGAAAGGTAGTGACAATAAGAAATCCTCGACCATCTTTTTCCCTTTTGGCATTCGCACGATAGAATGCTGGTTGATAATGAATTCTGTGAGTTGAGCTGTTCTCTATTATAGTGCTGCTCACAGGTTTCATAGAAAGAAAGAAAGAAAGAAAGAAAGAAAGACATGCATTTATATATTTCTTTTCACGACCACCGAATGTCTCAAACCACCTTAAGCCAATGACGTACTTGTGAAGTGGAGGCACTGTTGTGGTGTAAGAAGTTGGCACACAATTTGCACACAGCAAGATTTCACAAACTGCAATGTGATAATGATTGGGTAATCTGCTCTTTGTGATGTTAATTGATGGATAAATATTGACCATGACACCAGGGGTAACTCTCCCTGCTTTCCTTTGAAATAGTGCCATGGAATCTTTTACATCCACCTGAGAGGGTACAATTTAACATCACATGTGAAATTTTGCACCTCCAATAGTGCAGTACACCCTCAGTACTGCACGAGAGTGTCAACATTGATTTTTGAGCTCAAGTCCTGGTGCAGGACTTGAACCCAGAACTTTGCAACTGAGATGTCAAAGTGCTATGTAAGTTGTTATGGAAGCTTGTGCGTATTTACTGTTTGCTGTATATCTTAAGATGTCTGATTTATCTCAGAGCAATGCAGAGGTGATGCTAGTACTAAAGGTACAACAGTTTATTTACAATACTTAAATCACCTCAGACCTTACAGGATTCTTTATATACTCATGGTCTGAGCCCAGAGCCTCAAGTCTTTCCAGAACTTTCTCAGTATTCTCAGCTCTCCAGCTCAACCCACAGACTTAAGCAATTAAGTACAATGACAGAGAGCAGAGAACCTACTAACACAATCAAACACAGATCAATCAATCCATTGAACATTTCAGAACCTGCCTCCATCACTCTAGATGATCATAATGTAGTGCTTAAAACAAGTGCTCATATCCTTTCTGTATCTTTTGTCAACAGCCTTAAATATATTTCCTCTGGTTACCGTCACTCAGGAAAAGTATTCTCAAGTCTGTGGTAAAGAAATAACCCTAAAATTATTTTTAATTTTCAGCCAAATAAGGGGATACAGAGTGTTCAGCATGCAGGTCTGCACCACATCTCATAAGAGTGGCAGGATAAATTGAAAAGGCTTTTAAAAAAAAAAATCTTTGGGTTTATAAATAGAATCTTGGTGGACAAAAAGAAGGAAATTCTGCTAAACCTTTTACAAAACACTAGTTAGGCCTCAGCTAGTGTATTGTGTTTAATTCTAGAACCAGTCTTTAGGAAGGATGCGAGCGAGTGCAGAACAAATGTACTAGAATACTACCAGGGTTGAGGGACTTTAGGTAAATGCAGGCATTAGAGATTATGAGATTATTCATCTTGGAGCAGAATAGGTTAAGGGGGGATTTGATAGAGCTCTTCAAAATTCTGAGAGGTTGTGACAGAGTAAACTTGCAGGAAGGTTGGTAACCAAAGGACACAGCCTTAAGGCAAAAGAAAGGAGGGAGTTTTTTCAAGCAGTGAGTTATGACAATCTGTAATGCACAGACTGAAAAAGTGGTGGAGGTAGATTCAATGGTAACTTTCAAAAGAGAACTAGAAAAATACTTGAATTGGAAGAAAAATACATGGCTATGGAAACAGAGCAGGGGAGTGGGGCTAATTGGATAGATATTTCAAAGAGCTGGCACAGGCAAGATAAAGTGAATCGTCTCCTTCTGAACTATACAATTCCATGAAAATGAAATGGACTTGTGAGCCTTACCAGTTGAAGGAGGGGATATGGAAGACTATGTGATATACTGCCTCATTGATGATCCAGCAAGTTATTCAATTGATATGCCTGCTTCAGAGGATAGATACAATCCATTAGAAAATGTGGTCCAAATAATCAATTGTTGTAGTGGTGATGTGGAGAACATGCTCTTTACAAGCAGGCTACAGGATGTATGTGTTAGGGTCATGGGAAAGAAAATGGATTATATTCTAGATTTATGGCCACCTTCCATTGAAAGGATTTAGACTAAAGAGTTACTTTTAGTGTTGGGATTTTCAAAGCATGGGGGTGAATTTCCACAGAGGATTTACCAGTGGTTATGATAACATTAGCAGATGAGCCACAGAAACCTAAGAAACATTGCCTAAATGGTATTTGTTCCATTTTCCTGACGTTTCTGCAGCTTTTCTGCTGAAGTTACATAATGGGACAATCACCACAGAAATTCACCCACTTAATGCATTCAAACAAGTTAAAAAGCAAAGGCTGGAGAGATTGGTCATTGAGAGACTAATGTGCAAGCTTTGATATTGTTTCCCATAGAAAAACAATTTGTTAGTCTGCCTTGGCAATCAAAAAGGCCTCATTATTAGAAGGTATTTGATTCCTTTTGTGGATGTGAATGGAAAGATGTAGGAGGCAGTGACGAGCCCACCTTCAATTGGCCAAGTCATCCTGCAGCAATCCAATGGCTGTGGGGCTGTTAATTGACTCAAGGCAAGACTTCTGTCCTCATCTGGGAAGAAGTCCTGCTTCTAAGAGCTGTTGACCAATCAAATGGCTGGCAGCTGTCTAGTCCCAGCAGTGCCACTGGAAGCTGTGGATCATGCTAGGACTACAGAAAGTCCCCAACACCAAGGAGCCCTGGATCTGGAGACTCAGGTAAGTCTAGGGTTTCACTGGGGCCAGGCTAGGAGGGTGGTGAGGGCCAGATTTAAGAGGACAGAGGAGGAGCACATGAGGGACGTGGCTTCCACTGGGCACAAGGTGCCTGAACAAAATGGACCCTTCCCTCAATCCACAAAAACAGCTTCGCCATGTGGCGTTGATACCTCCCACCGCTGGTAAAATACTAGTGGCTGTGGGAGGAGACCTTAGGTGGCCATTAATTGGCCACTCATGGGCCTCAATTGGCCCAAGGGTGGTTGGACTGCCCAACAGCTCCCCTGTCACTGGTAAAGGAATATCAGAGGTTGGTGTGTGGTAGTTATGCTCCCCCCACCTATCAGCATATTCCCAGAGGGCCGTAAAATTCTGGCCAGAGTCCGGGAGACAGGCTAATGGAGTTACATTTTTGTGAAGCTGTGAGGTCTCATAAAAGGCTGTGATAAGAATAAAAATTAGTTTGTTTAAATCAAGCAAGATGATCAACTGATCAGGAAAAGTGCAGCATGTACATTGATTTGTATTTTTACATAAGGTTAAGTTGGCTGATGGGAACTGTTTGAAAACCTTAGTCCCAAAAAGATTAATGTAAATTCCACCTAGTATTCAATTGGGGTCTCCATTAGTCCTTTTCATGGGCATCTCATCTCACGTTTATACGTAAAAATATGAAAATAAATGGATAAAACCATGTATGGGCTTTAGATTTCATTGATGTATTGCTCTGATTGCATTTTATTCCAATGTATGATCAGCCAGCCCAATAATGCAGCATCATTCTCAACACATGATGAGGAAGGAAATATCTGAGGGTAAAGCCTATCTAGAAAGCAACCAGTTAGAAACAGCAATGGTAAAAGCCTTGCTCCAGGTCATTTCTCAGCTATTTTGTCGTGTTATCTCCCCAAATGTTTGGACTGGTATGAAAAAAATTGAATTCATATACGTGGAAATGACATAAATATCCTACTTAGGACATGGGGTTTTTGCTACTTTGCTTGTAGCTAGATGGCAATGAGAGTCATTTCCAAATTAAGATGCTCAGAGTTGCTTACAGGGATAGGTATTTACAGCACAATTGAATATGTAGCAAGCCAAACACAATTATAAAATCTTAGCTCAGGAGTGCAATGGGCATGTAGAGAAAATATAAAAACCAGAAAGCTGGAAAAATGAAACTGGAGACACATATGAAATTGTAAATGTTTTGAATGAGTATTTCATTAACCTCCAACTATTTACCACAAAGTACTCAAAAGGGAAGACACAAACATCCCTCCAGATAAAGATATCTTATGAAGGATCAATGACTTCACGACAAATAAAATGGGCTAGGCAGTTTAAATGGGCTCAATACATCCCCAGGGATAGATGGCATTTAACCCAGTGTACTGACAGAGATTAGGCAGAGATCAGTGATCATACTATCATTATGAGGAAGATAATCGACATTTAAAAGGTGTCGGTAGATTACAAATAGGTGAACTGGCACCCATAATCAGAAAAGGTGACAAAACATTAACAGGGAACTACAGCCTCACTAGTCTTAGTTCTATTACAAGTGAAATAATGGAATTAGTTATTAGGAATAACCTTGAGCATTATGTGTACAATAGCCTGGTTAAAAGTTCTGATGAAACGTGGTTGACCTGAAATGTTAACTCTGTTTCTTTCTTTACAGAAGATGCAAGACCTGCTGAGTATTTATAGCATTTTCTGTTTTATTTCAGATTTCCAACATCTGCAGTATTTTGGTTTTGACCTAGTTAACAGCAGTCAGCGTGGGTTCAGCAGGGGAAATAATCTACCCGGCAACCTGCTTGGCTACGATGGGGCAGTGGACTATGGTAAGCTCTACGGCGAAATGTGCCTTGGCATCCATTTCAAAAGATTTTTGAAAAAAAAAACTGAAGTCAACCAAACAATGACAGAGGAAATATTGGCCCAGATTTTCATTCCCGGGTCACGTGTGCAGAGTTGGAAGAATTCCTGGCTCTGCAAACCTGAGTGGGGGCGGGTGGTGGGCTGGATTAGAAGTTGGGCTCGCCGTCTCCGGAACGATTGTGGAGGCTGCTGGGTGCGGAGGCAAGTTGGGCGGAAGGCCTGCCTCTGTGATCCAACACTACTGAATTAAATAAAAAAAGATTTAAAAAATAGCCCTCCAGCCATCACCCCTTCAACCCCCACACACTCCTCATCCCCCATCCATGCCAATCGATGCCATCTCATGCCCCTCTACCCAAACTCCATGGCCCCTCATACCCCTACGCCAACCCATGCCCCCACCCACCACTCTTTGCTCATACCTCCACCATGCCAACTCACCTAGTATTGTTTTCCAATTCTTTGACAGCTTTGACACTTCCAATTGGTGGAATTTTCCATGCCCGCTGGCGTCGGGCGTGTTTGGCGGCGTGAGTGGTCGATATGGCGAGAAGGCAAAAAATCGGTTTCACAACATTGTGAAAGCAGTTTGCAGTCATCTGCTCTGCCCGTCAATGGTGGGTCGTGTTTCCTGCCACCGGATGTCAGGAACTTCATTGTAATACATCTGCATATCATTATAAGACCAGCCCACTAGAATCATCCCTCCATGCTGTATCATCCGCCCACAGCGGCAGGAAAACACGCTGGTACAGAACACGTCTTGACAAGTGTGATATGCAGAAGTTGGGACTTACAGTCAGGGCCTTACTCACATCGCGAACATCCGAGGAGCAAAAGATGCTGGAGCTCAACAGCAGCGGGACCCTGGAGGAAGGTCCATCGCATGCTGGGTGGATTCTCATGGACATGGCCCCACTGTGAAGCAGCTCACGGAAGGTGGAAAGTCACCGTTGAGGATCTGCTGACAACGGATGGCCGTTGAGGGGTTGGAGAGGAAGGTCCAGTTGTGTTTGGGAGAGGAAGATGTACTGGGGGGAGGGGAAGATCTAGGATCGACTGAGAGAGGAAGCTATGTCGGGGGAGGCAAGGTTGGGAGGGGGGAAAATGAAAGTATCAGTGGGTGAGGTTGGGAATGGGGTAATGAAGGAGTCAAGGGGGTGAGGTTGGGTGGGAGGAGGGACTACAGGGGGAGGAGGTGGTAAAGGGGGAGAAGACGGCAACTGGGGAGGTAGGTGTAATGGGGGAGGACAGTGTAAGGGAAGGAGTTCAGAGGGGGGAAGGAATCCGGGCAGGGGAAGGAGTCTGGGGGGAGGAAGGAGTCCGGAGAGGGGAAGGAATCTGGTGGGGAGGAAGGAGTTTGGGGGGGAGGTAGGAGTCCGGAGAGGGGAAGGAGTAAGGCTGGAGGAAGGAGTAATGGTGGAGGAAGGAGTCAGGAAAGGGGAAGGACTAAGTGGGGGTGGGGTGGCGGAGTCCGGGCAGGGGAGGAGTTCCGGGGGGGGGTGGGGGGGAGGGGTCCGTAGTGAAGGTGGGGTGTCCAGATGACCGTGTGAGGGGGAGCTCTGTTGAGTCCATGACTGCCTCCTGCGGAGCGAAATGAGGGTGGGCATGGTAAGAGGGAATGGTCAGAATGACTGAGGGCAGAGTGAGGTGGTAGGGTGGGAGGGTGTGGGTGCATCGCTTTTGGTAGTAGGGATGGCCGAGGGTAGTTGGTGTGGGACCAGAAGCAGACACGGTCCCTGGGGGTGGGAAGGAGGAGGTCGGGGAGATTAATATGGATGCCGGTGGGATTTTTGGGAAGGAAGGGAATGTGGGCATTCACCTGGACATCCCCATATGAAAAGGGTTGTGGCTGGTAGGTGACGGTGGGAAGGTGATAGGTGATGCCAGGGGATCGACAGTGATGGGGGATAGGAAATGTGTAACTATGGGAGGGGAAAGGATGGGGGACCAGAAAAAGAATGTTAGCTGCACCATGCGTGTTAAATCGAAAGTGAAACGAGAGTGGTGGTGGGTGGGATCAGGTTCTGCATGGCAGTGTGATCATAGGCTGGGCGGGGATGCGGGTCAGCTCAGATGGACAACTGAAAGCGAATCCCAGCAGGCAGCATTCAAAATGCTCAGGGCATTGAGATGAGTGTGATGTGGGAAGGATCCAAGTGCATGAGAGAGTGCTTGCATGAGGCTCCGAAAGGCCCTGTCATAAACACTTCTCCCTCTAGAATCACTCATGAGCCAACTGCTCCCTCTGCAGTGATAGAGGATGAGATTGAGAGGGTCACAGGCAAAGGGGACTCAGAGGGAGAGGACAGCCTCTGAGATTCCTGAGCAAATGACCCAGGGATGTCCAGCTGCCGCTCCTCCTCCCTTTGGGTGCCCAAGGGCCCTGACTCAACTCCTTGAGGGGAAAGAGTACCTGAAGGGACATCGAGGTGCCCTGTTTCCCCCTCGCATTGCTCTGCAAGAACTCACCCGTGGCTACAGCAATAGAGTGCAGGTCTGGATGCATCTCCATGCTCTGCTGGACTAGGGTCTCCATGGCATCCACCATCCTTCCCATGGAGGCCTCCATACACGCATATGTGGGCACCACCTCATCGGAGAGCAGGTGGACGCACTCCTCCAACTTGTGAGCCACTCTGCTGAGGGCTTCCAACAGCTCTGCGTGATGTTCCCCCGCCTTCTGCTGACTCTCCAGGATGGGTTGAAAGGCCGAATCCAGAGGCTCGTCATCTGACTCAGACCTCACAGATGCCTCTTCCCCAACAGTCCTCCAAGTGCTGGGGAGCTCGGCTGAACCTGTCTCCTCCTGCTACGGACACGTGTCCATGCGGTGACCACCAGATTGTGATCCTGAGTCTGCTCTAGATCTAGGTCCCTCAGAGGTGTATGTCTCTGCGCTGGTGCAGGGTGTGGGTAAGCGCTGTGACAAGTCTTCCAGGCTGCTTATTTCCAGCTCTTCAATGGAGGAGGTGTCCTCTTGGCTGGAGGTGAGGACATGGATGGAGCTGAGGGACTGGCTGGCTGAGGGTGTTGGTCACTTGACAGAGCTCCCTGTGAACTAAAGTAGAGATAATTAGTGCATGGCAGCAGAGTCAAAATCAGGAGCGGGAGCACTCACATTTGCTTTGAAAGAGGGGTGGTGGGGTGTAGGATCCTCACCAGGGTATTCATCGCTGACCTCACTGTCACCGCAGGCATGGACAACATCCTCACCTTTCAGCGCGATGGCACACTCCTGAAAGTGAGTGACGGGCCTAATGTGGGCCACTCCACCCCTGGTCTGGGACCTCTCCCTGCTGTTGTGAGCCAGCTTCTCCTGCATGAAAACAGATGGAGAGAATGTGTGCAGGACACATAGCACAGCGTTGAATGTTTGTGTGGTGAGCAGAGCCATGGATAGGATGAGGACCAGCTCCAGAGGATATGAGCCTGATGGAGATCTGTGGGTATGTGTGAGAGTTAGTGGTGTTGTCCCTTGAGGTGTGAGATCTGTGTGGATGTGTGATGGGTTTGTGAGTGTATGAGCTGAGAATGATGAGAAGAGTGACTTACCCCTGTAAGTTATCTTGTTGTGGCCCTGGGTGGCTGTCCTCTTTTCCAAAGCATTAGCGCTGACCACCACTGCTACCACCTCCCATGCTGGATTAGTGTACTTGCTTGCTGGCCTTCGCACTGAGTGGGGGTAGAGGACAACACAGCGGGCCTCCACAGTGCCCAAAAGGCACTTGAGGGTCATGTCATTAAACTGAGGGGCTGCAGTCTTCTTGACTTTTGGGGCCTTGTCTTTGATGCAGCAGTCTTGGGTTGGAAGCACTGAAATGTACTCGTGTGGCTGCACTTTAAATATGGTGCCTGGTGTGATGAAGCGGCGAGTTGATGATGTGGCGAGCCCACCATTGAAAGGGCGTGTTTCCTGGGAATGCATAATATATGAGGTGGGATTGGGCCGATGTGGCGTGGAAAGCCACCATTGCAGCCGACAGGTAAAATGTCCTTTTTCCCACCTGTTACCTCACTTAGTGCAAATCTGGGACGATTCCGCCCAATGAGTTTATGCACTTTTTACGCACAATCATGTTTACTTTTAACAATCCCAAAGGGCACCTCACCTCTCCCAAAGAGTCAGAGAGTCATAGTGTTATACAGCACAAAAACAAGTCCTTTGGCCCATCGTGTCCGTGCTGGCCATCAAGCACCTATCTATTCTAATCCCATTTTCCAGCACTTAGGTCCATAGCCCTATATGTTATGGCATTTCAAGTACTCATCTAAATACTTCTTAAAAGCAGCCTGGGATACATCTTATCTGGGCCTGAGGATTTATCCATTTTTAAACCCGCTAAAACCGTTATTGCCTCCTCCCTTTCAATGCTAATTTGTTCAAGTATATCACAGTTCCCCTCCCTGATTTCTACACCTACATCGTCCTTCCCCATAGTGAACACAGATGAAAAGTAATCATTTAAAACCTCACCTACATCCTCCGGCTCCTCTCTCTCACTGGTAAACTCCACTCTGCTCTTTATACAGCCGCTCCTCTCCCTCACTGGTAAACTCCACTCCGCTCTTTATACAGCCGCTCCTCTCCCTCGCAGGGAAACTCCACTCCGCTCTTTATACAGCCGCTCCTCTCCCTCGCAGGGAAACTCCACTCTGCTCTTTATACAGCCGCTCTGCTCCCTCGCAGGGAAACTCTGCTCCACTCTTTATACAGCCGCTCCTCTCCCTCACAGGTAAACTCCGCTCCACTCTTTATACAGCCGCTCCTCTCCCTCGCAGGTAAACTCCACTCCGCTCTTTATACAGCCGCTCCTCTCCCTCGCAGGTAAACTCCACTCCGCTCTTTATACAGCCGCTCCTCTCCCTCGCAGGTAAACTCCACTCCGCTCTTTATACAGCCGCTCCTCTCCCTCGCAGGTAAACTCTGCTCCACTCTTTATACAGCCGCTCCGCTCCCTTGCAGGGAAACTCTGCTCCACTCTTTATACGGCCGCTCCTCTCCCTCGCAGGGAAACTCTGCTCCGCTCTTTATACAGCCACTCCTCTCCCTCGCAGGTAAACTCTGCTCCACTCTTTATACGGCCGCTCCTCTCCCTCGCAGGGAAACTCTGCTCCGCTCTTTATACAGCCGCTCCACTCCCTCGCAGGTAAACTCCTGCTTATTATACAGTCGCTCCTTTGCTCTTTTTTTGTTGTTTTACCTTTATTATTTATTTAATTTCCCCCATCCTTAAGTTACTAATTTAATAATAATCAACAAGTGATAGTTACTCAGCTGCTATTTGAAATCTAAAACAAAGCTAAAAGCTGAAATACTCACCAGCCAATCACCTGCCTGCTTTCATGTGATGTCACTGTTTTTTTTCAATGTGGTTTGAATCGCTGTTTGGGGGTCTCTGACTCTCTCTCCCGCTCTTTATTCACTCTCTCTCCATGCTGTTTTCACCCAGGGCTGCTCTCGCTCCTGCCGCTGATAGTGAGGGTCTCTGACTCTCTCCCCCGCTCTTTATTCACTCTCTCTCCATGCTGTTTTCACCCAGGGCTGCTCTCGCTCCTGCCGCTGATAGTGGGGGTCTCAGTCTCTCTCCCCTGCTCTTTATTCACTCTCTCTCCATGCTGTTTTCACCCAGGGCTGCTCTCGCTCCTGCCGCTGATAGTGGGGGTCTCTGTCTCTCTCCCCTGCTCATTATTCACTCTCTCTCCGTGCTGTTTTCACCCAGAGCTGCTCTCGCTTCTGCAGCTGATACCTATACCTATTTTATTTATCCCAGAGGGTGCTTTACCTTTCCCAAAGGTGTCCCGGGACCACATCCAAAGTGGTACTTTACCTCTCCAAAGGGGTTCCTCTGGCTATCGAAAGGAATCCACCAAGTTCAGACCAGCTCTTACCTGGTGTAATCTGCACACTCTGGGTTTCACACTCTTGGCCTACCAAAATCCCACTTCAGTGTAGACAGCTGCTGATTTAAATGGCAAACTGTCTCTGTCAACTGTGCATACATGAACTCCGGCCTGTCTCCAATCCCGCCTCCATGAAATTGGGAAATGCTGTGTCCGGGGGCAGGATTTAGGATTTTTGTTCATCTCCACCATGGGAAAAATCTGGGTCATAATGTGGGTAGGAATAACCTGAAAGAGATCTCAGAGATTTAATCAATTTGCTGCTAAACATGCCCAACCAATGCGGAGCAACAATCAAGAACATCAATAGGCGTTGAACTACTTAGCCAAAACAATAGAATATAAGTCATTGTGATCACACTACTCAGTGCTCTGGTAAGACCACACCTTGATCGCTGCATTCAGTTATGGTCACAAAGAGAGAAGAGATATGTTCAAATAATGGAGGCAATGCAGTGTCAGGGTCTGGTAGTTTGGGATTATCTGTCTGTGAGAGAGTTCACCTCAGGAATGACCTTGCAGAGGAATATAAAATTATTCAGGGTTAACATGGAATTTTACTTCAAATGAAACTGCAGAAGTGTAACTGGGGGCACATATCCGAACTGGTGAAAGATAACCTTTGGGCGAATATTGTGAAATAAAACCTTCTATGCAAATAGTGATTAATTTATATAATACATTTTCAGGGAAAGAAGTGGAGGCAGGAACCTGCGAATAATTTAAAGAGCAGTGGGATGATACTGTTAGTCATGTCCTGTCCTTCATTTCTTTATTTCTCTAGGTTGACTACGCTGAACCCCTCCAAATATTTCATTAAATTCTGCTAGTCTTGTGAAAAGAAAGAACAATTTACTAATAATGCAATGTTGAGCTAGCTTCTGTTGGAAAGTAAATTACCTAATATATCTATTCATGTCATTATATTACATTTTATAAAATTGCAATATTAACAATATCTGTTAGCACTGATTTATAACCCCCAAAATTTAGCCACTGGCAGGGAGGAAGCAGAGGCAAGTGTTTGCGAGATATGGGCCTGGCAGCCTGAGAATCCTGGGAATGAGAGGCTTTGCCAAATTTAACTGCAGGGCCTCATTATCATATTTTTTTACTCTGTTTCCCACCTGACAGCTAGCCAAGCCAGATTGAGAGGCTGGGCAGCTGCTGTATGGGAAAGCCAGCAGTCAAAGGTCATAAGCAGGGACCTTTGGGGATAGTCCCCAGTGACCAGGAAACATCGCAGATTAGTGGAGGTGTGTGTGGGGCTGGAATCAGATTAACAGTCAGAAGGGGAAGAGGCAGGAAACATTGCAGATTGCTGAGGAGGGAGTTGGACCAGAAATCAGGAGGGGTAGGAGGGAAGGGGTGCAGGGAATCATTGTGAGTTTGGAGAAGTGGAATGGATGATCAAGGCTGAAGATTTGATTGAGGGGATGAAAACAGAAAGTACTACGAAAACTCAGCAGGCCTGGCAGCACCTGTGGTGAGAGAAACAGAGGGCAGAATTTTCTGCCTGGCGGGCAGGTGGGCTCGACCCAATCTCTGGCGGGCGGGGAGCCGATCCCCGCCGGAGAAGCGGACCCCGCCGCCATTTTACGTGGGCGGGCCAACTAAGGCCCGCCAAGCGTGATGTCCGGCGGGAAGTGCTATGCGCTTCCTGTGCGGGCGGAGGAGGGTGGATTCCACAAAAACGAGAGTGCGCTCTTTCGCGCATGCGCATGAACTAGCGCATATCACTCTGAGGCTAAGTGCTGCCTCAGGGAGATCGCTTACACTTTAAAAAATATTAAAAATAGAAAAAAAAAATCCCTAACATGTCCCCTTCATGTGACAATGTCACATGAGATGGGACATGTTCATAATTTACATTATAACTTTATTACAAATTTTAAAACCTTACATGAAACCTCATCCTGCCGGTGGATGAGGTTTCATGTTTTATCTGTTTGCCGCTAGGGCTCCTGGCCTGCCCGCCAACCTTAAGGTTGGACAGGCAGGTCCTTCAATTGTTTAAAGGATCCTGTCAATGGCCTCAATTAGCCATTGACAGGTCGGCGGGCCCGCAGCTGATTTTGCTGCACCTCCACCTTCCTGACAATTTAAATGGGGTGGGGTGATGTCGGGGGTTCCGCCCGATGTCATCCTGCGTCATTTTACGCGTCAGCGAGCGGGCCCCGCCCCTTGATTGCCGACGGCAAAATTCTGCCCAGAGTTAACATTCCCAGTCTGTTATGGACAGGAGAGAGAGGCAAACTGGACTCCTTTATCTTCTTGCTGTCTATCTGTAAGCAGAAGTGTTTTAATTTTTGAAATAGGCTGTGGCCTGTTTCCCCAATCCCGCTGTTTATGACGTCAGTTTTAAAAGTGACTGGTTGCAAACTCTCTTTAAGGTTAATTCACAAGTATAGTTTATTCCTTGATCCAAACCCAGGGGACGGTCACAACCTCATACATACACAGACACACAAAAAGAAGAAAGGAAAGGGGGGTTTTTACAACAATGAATAGCTTAAAAGAAAAAGAAATCCAGATATGGATGTCAGTTCACGTGATTGTCAGTGTCCAGTAAGTGTTCCTTCAGTTAGGAGTTGCGGTTCAGACAGGTTCAGTGAGCTGGAACTAAGAGTTGCAGAATTCCTTTAAAGTTGATGATGACACATCGAGGTGAGGTTGGTTACACAAGACTTGGTCTGCTCAGCAGGCTATGGCAGTAATCTTCTAGAAAACAAGGCTTTGAGGAGGCTTAGACTTAAGGCAGGCTGTTGGTCATCCTGCTGTGGTACTTGCAGGCTGGATGTTAAACAGCAGACTGAGACTAGAAATGTAATAATAACTTTCTAAAGGCCCAGAAGCCTAGGTCATGCGATGTTGCCCACAAATGAGTCAGTGGCAGGCTAACCAGCAGTTTCTGTGCCACTGGTCAAATCCATTGTTCAATTTTGGAGATAGATGGTGGCTATTAGTGCTTCTGCAGGTATAACGGGTTTTGATGGCTCTCCCTTTGTTATAGGCCAGGCTGGAGCCATAAATTATATTTTGGTCCCCAGTTTCGTTGATTGTAGTGTCCTCACAATGATGTGTGAGATTCCACAAGAATGAGGGTTGAGCTTTTGCCCTATAACCACTGTTGGAAATTTCCAGAAACTGTAGCCAACTTGTAAATCATGTGATCTGTAGCAGCCACTGTTTAGTTCAACAGAGTCCATTTTTTAAATAGGCAAAAAGTAAGTTTTGATTTAAACAGTTTATAATCCCTTTCAGTCTTATGGACATGACAAGTCCAGTATGATGCTTCTGCACTGAAGAGAGGAAGAAACGTGATGGCTTTTACACAGTTGAAAATGGGGGGAGGGTCAAATGGAACAGAAGGGAAGGTCAGGGATAGGTTAGAGGCGGGGGAGCTGAAATAACAAAGATGTCATGAAACAGTGGCAATGGGCGACAGTAAAGAAACAAAGCATTGGTCCAGAAAAGGTGCGCATAGCAGAATAGAGGTCAGGTGTGTGTGAAAGCAGAAAAAACATAAGAACAAGATACAGACTGGCACTTAGGAGGGAAAATTCAAAATGGAGGACAGACTACATGGCCTGAAGATGTTGAATTCAACATTGAACCCAGAAGGCTGTTAAGTGCCTAATTGGAAGATGAGATGTTGTTCTTCCAGCTGGCGTTGGGCTTCACTGGAAAATTACAGCTGGCCAAGGACAGAAATGTGAGCATGAGAGCAGGATGGTGAATTGAATGGCAAGCAACCGGAAGGTTGGGGTCATGCTTGAGCACTGAGCAGAGGTATCCTGCAAAGCAGTCATCTAGTCTGCGTTTGGTCTCCCCAGTGTAGAGGAGACTGCATTGTGAGCAGTGAGTACAGTAGACTAAATTGAAAGAAGCACAAGTAAATCATTGCTTCGCCTGGAAGGAGCATCTGGGGCCTTGGACAGTGAGAAGGGATTTTAAAATTAAAATGTAGATGCTCAGACATACTGTATTATGGAAGAAATTTGAAGTAATGCTGCTGAATTTCAATCAACAGCAGCAATTTGCAGTTATATAGAGCCTTTATCATAATAAAACCACTTCAACAGATAATAGGCCAGATGACCAAAACTTGGTCAAAGTGGTAGATTTTAAAGAGCGTCTTAAAGAAAGAGAGCAGGGGAGAGACAGGGAGATTTCAGGTGAGATTCCAGAGCTTAGGGGCTTAACAGCTGAAGGCACTGCTGCCAAGGGTGGAGCGGTGAAAATCAAGAGTGATCAGGAGACCAGAATTTATTTAATACAGTAAATGCATAATTGAAAATATTGGAAAGTTTGAAACATATGAGAAACTATGGGCGAATTTTCACTTCTGGGACTAAGACCCACGGCGGGGGTGGGTCGGAGATGGGGAGCGTTTCCCGCCACAGAGGCTACTGGGAATTTGTGTGGTACCGTGTGTGACCTTGGCCTCATTAATTATATTGTCGGGGGTTTCCCGACGTTTTGCTTGGCAAGGCGGGCTAGATGGTGTGCCCCGCCATCATATCCAGGCACCAAATTTATAAACAACTTACACAACACTGATTGAGGAGATGGCCAGAAGAGGACAGGGATCTCCGGCTCCCAAATACAGCGATGCCCCCCTGGGTATCCTGCTCGATCAAGTGAAGGCCGGGAGGGACGTCCTCCATTCAAAGGTTGGGAGGAGGAGGCTGAGCAGGGACACGATCCCTGCATGGGAGCAAGTCTCCAGGGCAGTCTGTGCCCAGGGCCTCCAGCAGGGGACTGCCCAGCAATGCTGAAAAAGGATGAATGACCTCATCCGCACTGCCTGGGTAAGTAAACCCTCAGCTGCTGACACTCATTTCAACAAATGGTTCAGGGGATATTGGCCTCAGTGGCAATGAGGTAAGGTCATTACCATAGCCCTACTGCAGGTAGAGAGGCCAATGTGGCTCCCTCGCCCTTCCACACAGAGAGCTCACGTGCTGCCTGGAGGGGTGTGGTTATGGAGGGTGAAGGGCTCAGGCATTGAGGGCACTACCAAGCACTGCTAATGAGGTGCCTCTCTGAGCCTTATCCTTATATCTGCATGGGCTCAGCACTCTGGAGGGTGCTGGCCCAGGACCCTTGTGGACAACTTGCAGTGAATCAACCACATGGCACACAATCCAGTGGGTTATTTATAAAACTGGAAGCATGGGAAAGATACATGAAACCCAACTGCTCTCAACCCCAACTTCTCTCTTTGCACAGGAGAAGTGAAGCCATAATAGAAGCGAAAGGGAGAAGACGGGAGGGGACTGGCCACACTTGAAAAAACTGAGCGACTTCGAGGAGCAGACAGCCCAGCTGGCAGGGGCAGAGTGAGACAGATCCATCGGAGATGGAGAGATTGGCTTGTGACCTCTATCCAGTAAGGATCATGCATGTCAGAGAAACCTCAGGGGCAAGGGTGCCTCCATGTTGGAGGCAGCTCATGCATTCACTCGCTCTCTTCTCGCTCACTTACAGGTGCCACCAGGAAGAGGTCAAGGCCTGAGATTGAGGAAGCCCTGTCTGGCATGTACACAAGCCCGGAGAGGAGCGAGGACATCTAAACTTCTAGTTTAGGAAGGGTCTCACATTCTGGTGGTCACTGTGCAGACACAGACAGTGTCCGCAGCAGGAGGGGGCAGGGTCAGCCAAGCTCACTGGCACTTGGAGGACTGCTGGGGAAGAGGCATCTGCAAGCTTCTAGTCTAATGACAGGCCTCTGGAATTCCAAGAAATGCTGGAGAGGCAGCAAGAGACAGGGAAAAATCAGACAGAGGTGTCACATGCCCTCAACATGGTGGTACACGAGGCGGAGGAGTCCGTCCGCCTGCTGGCTGATGAAGTGGTACCAACCTGTTCACACATGGAGGTCTCCGTGGGGAGGGTGGCGAACTCCATGGAGAGCCTGGTCCAGCAGATTCTGCCAGAGATGTGCACAGGCCTGCACTCCATCGCTGTGGCCATGGGAGAGCTTCTTCACTGGCTATGCGAGAGGGGAACAAGGCATCTTGATCTCCCTCCAGGTGCCCCTTCCTCTCAAGGAGTCAGGCAGCAGCCCTTGGGCACCCAAAGGGAGGAGAAGCAGCTGTTGCACACAACGTGGGACTTTCACTCAGGGCTCTCTGAGGCTGTCTGTCCCTTCCAAATCCGCTTTGCCTATAACCCCTTCAGCTTCGTCCTCTGTGATTGCAGAAGGAGCAGCTGCTGCACAGCAGCACAGTCAAAGTAAGCCGGGACCCTCCAGGACTTAGGTCTCCCGAGGACAGCTGCCAAGGTCCATACCAGCTCACCCATTTCATGATGCCCACAGAATCTCTCTCTTTCCCCTACCATCCCAACCTCCCCCACACCCCTCTACGCCTGCACATCTGCCCCATCTCTTCATTCATCTCCTCCCCATCTATTGCCAACCCCTCCCCCACCCCACCCATCCCAAGCACAGACCCTCGCCACCAACCAGTACCTCCTGCAGCCTTCCACTTGCAACTTGAAGATCCAAACTTTGAGAGAAGCTGCTGGTTGAAGATCGGGGCCCTGGGAGAAGCTGCTGGTTGAAGATCGGGGCCCTGGGAGAAGCTGCTGGTTGAAGATCTGTGTCTGGAGAAGTTGCTGGCTGAGGATCTGAGTCTGGAGAAGCTGCAGTGCCAAGAACAACCACCTCCTGGAAGCTGCTGCACAGAGAAGATCCACATGGTTGATGCTGCACCCACCCACTGCTGCACGTGCTGTTCCAGGGCCTGGTCACAGGAGGCCTCCATCTTCTCCTCATCTCCGAGAGCTGCACCAGGCCTTCTTAAGGTAAGTGCAGACATGTACTTCCCACATTGGTCCAGATGTGTCCTGGACCGGAATTTTTTCCCACTGGCACTGCGGATAATTGGGCAGGGGGTTGGTTGTGGGGGGTTGCATTTCTAGTCAGACCTTCATCTTCATCCCATTAGCAGGATGTAATTCCGTTTCACGCTAACCTCTAGTGGGAATTGTGACCTGCCAAGGTGGGTGGGAGCAGAAGACCCCCCTATCATTTTACGCCGGTGGGAAACCAATTTTTCAGCTCCCGCCATGATGTTCCCCCCTGCCCGCCATTAAACCCACCATGCTTCGGGGGTGGGGGCGAGGTGGGGCCACTGGACAATTCCACCCTATGATGCAATTCCCTAAACATAGATGTATGATCCATAAAATATAGATTAGTCAGCAGCCAATGCCATTAATTTAAGAAAACACTCTTTGACACATGTAAAGGCTCAGTACTCCCAGAAAGTGCATAATAAACAGTTTAATTATTTCTCTGGACTTCTACCCTGGTTTCCTAAAAAACAGGATTTTAGTCCCATTAATTAGTGTGAATTTGAAACTTTTACAGCTTTTTACAACCAATAAATAACCTTTGTGGTAAATTCAGTGCCTTGTTTTCAGCAGGAAAATAATTAAGAGGAAGTAAAATAAGCATTGGAGCTATAAATTAAATGGTGTTGGTCTACAGGATACAGCACAAAAGCCCAGTTAGAAAATATATGTAAGTGGGCAGAACATGTTGAACAGAATTTAATTTAGACTTGTGTAAAGTGCTTAGGAAGGAAAAATAGATGATTTGTATATTCTATAGTGTTGAAATAATGAAGGATGAAGCTCAAAGTTATCTAGAAGTCAACAAAGCCATAAACTGTTGAGCTGCATAGCCAAAACAGTAGAATGTAAGTCAGAAGATATAATGATTCATCTTTATAGTGCTCAGGTTAAAAACATTTAAGTAGTGCTGAGTTCTGTTTGCCAAGAAACAAGACAGGGGGTTGTACAGAGAAGAGCAGGATCCTTGAGTTGAATTTTCCCATGAGCTTCAGGACTCCATATAAGGACCAAATGTGAGTCCCAGACTGGCCAGCAGCTCAGGAGCCTTGGTTGGCCCACTGGGAGAGGTGGGTGTTGCTGAGGCAGCTCAAAGAATATGAGGGTGCCTCAAAATGGAGACGGTGTCAGAGCCTATAAAACAAATAAGAATTTAAGAGGGAGAAGGCACTAGAATCCTTGGATTGGAGGAAAACCCCTCATATGGACCATTGGGGCCACAGGGGTATCGTTTGCTGCCTACAACTCTCTCTTTGGGGATGGAGCACCTGGCTCCAATGGCCCCTTGGACAGCCACAGGGAAGTCGCCTCCATAAAGCTGGTGGCCTCTGCATGCAGAGGAAGTCTGCTCCACTGCTGCCAATGTGCCAGTGAGCATGGAAAATCACCCTTAACTGTGGCCTTAATTACTTCAATTGACTGCCTACCTCAATTGTATGGACAGCAGATCTGAAAGCCAGCCCATCCTCGGCAATTTCTAAGGTGGCAGGAATACATCAGGGAGCCATCCTGTAGGGGGTGGTGGTGTGTGTCAGCTTCACCTCTGACTTCTGAGCGGTTTGAATCGCTCCCACTCCCTGGGTTCAAGACCTTGGACTTATTTGGGGGTTGTGACAAAGTGCAGCAGACAACTGGTTTTGGTCCAAGAAAAAAACTGAATTTATTGAAGTCACACATGAACTTATAACATTAGGATTACATTGAGATTATACAGACCTACAAAGTACACTTAGTTAAGAATGGGGAACACACGGCATACCGAGGGAAAATCACGCTACTAATCCCCTTACCCTTGTCCCACCCCCAAAACCTAACTAAATTGAACTAGGAGAGGTCAGGGATCATGCTCACCAACCAGGGTTCCTTGACAGTTCGAAATCCAGCCAGGTAAGCCGATTGCAGTTTTGGGGTACGCTCTTTGTGTCCTCTGGGGCCTGCCGTCCCCACATGGTCCTGGTCTGTGGAATCTGCGAAGGTTCTTCAGTTGGGAGGAGGGCGCGGTTGTGGGTGGTCGATCTTCGTGGAGGGCTGCGGTTGCGGCCTTGTTGTCTTCGGTTGAGCCTGCCACCCCGTGCCCCTTGCCGTGATGTTGCCTGCGGGCCTGCAAACCTCCAGATCTCCTCCCTCCGCTTGGCTCAGCTCGCTGCTTAAACTCTGCTTCAACCGCTCCCAATTGCTCACTGCCCTGTGTCAGCTTTCAAAACTGCTCACCCTTCCATGTCCCTGCCCAGAACTGCCTCCTCTTCATAACTGCTGGCCCAGTTATACTGTTTTTTTCAAATTTCTTATCTGAAACCAAATCAAGGTTAGTTCTTTGTCTGATTTGGGCTTCTTCAGGTGATTGTTGTCTCGTTGTTTTTAATGGGCTCACATGATGTTTATCATTGTCTTCCTGCCCCCGTAACTAGTCTTGAACTGAAAGCCATTGTAAATGTGGAGTACTGATGGGTTCGCATAATTGCATTAATTGTTGTCTTCCTGCCTTAGTAGCGATTATTTATGCAAGATTTTGATGGGCTTTAGTTTCATGTAAGATGAAGTCTTTCTCTGGGTTGATTGTTTTAAAGGGAAGAATGTGTATTTTGTCTCCTCTCGTTGTCTCGTTTCAGGTAAAAGTCCAAATGTCATATCCTTGTTGATGATATGAAAAATGTGGGAATTTTGAGAACCCTTCAATCCTGGCATGGCTTTCCGCTATTTTCCTGGATCACCCAGCCTCCTAGCCCACCATGGGGGCTGGGGAAGTTCAGTCCCTCATGTGAGGGGTCTGACTTATGAGGGAAGATTGAAGACACTTGAGCTTTCCGGTACAGAAAGAATATGGTTCGGAGATTTTTTTTGTAGAGGTGTACACAGTTGTTAAAGGAATGGAGAAAGTAAACACAAAATATTACTTTAAATTCAACTTTGGGTGCAGATCAAACAAATGAAAGCTAACTTAAGGACTCATATGAAGAAATTTTTCTTCACACAAGGAATGATCAACATATGAAATGGGCTTACAGAAAGACTAGTGGATGCAAAAAGCTTGGAATCATTTACAAATTAAATGTAAGCTCCAAATAGAAACTTCAAGATTTCCCTGGATGGATGAAATAAGATAGGTCAAGTGGCCTTCCTCATCTATCTGCCTGGTATGTAGCAGTGGTTCATTTGTTCATTGTCACCATTGACTTAGTGGGGCCATTAGCATTCCCTTGCTTCTTCTCTGGCTTTCTTCAAGCCTCTCTCAGTCCACATCTCAATGTTATCCACCCATCCAATTTTTCTTCTACCTCTGTTTTTGCCCGCAATTTCTCCTTTGATTGTTGCCAGGACAAGGCTGTCAGGTCTTCGTTTCCAAAGCTCGTACTTAACTACCTTTCTCTCTCTAACTGTACTTGATTCCTGACCTTCTACTCTTGATCTAGCCCACTCATTTGCCTTTCTGTCCATCCAGCTGATTCTGAGCATCCTCCGCCATACCCACATTTCAAAAGCTGTTAGTCCCCTCTCATCCTCTTTCTTCAGGGTCCAACTCTCACATCCATAGAATGCAACTCTCCACACTAGTGACAGTACAAGATATTTTTTCAACTTCATGCTGATGCTTTTGAACTTCCAGACACTGCTTAAGATACTGGTCATGCTTCTCACCATTGCTAATCTAATGTGGCTTTCATTCTTTGATGTAACTTTGGTGTGTATCATTGAACCAAGGTACTTGAAATTGTTTATTGCCTCTAGCTCGGTGCTTCCAATTTTGACTTTTCCATTGTCATTTAGAGCCATAACATTGGGCTTTGCCTCATTTATGTTCAGTCCAAAAAGACTGACTGCGTCTTTTGACTAGGTCTGCCCTAATCTTTTAGCTCTCTTTTTGTCCTGGCTATGAGTGCAGTGTTGTCTGCATACCTGAGGCTCTGTATGCTACTACGTCCTCTGTCTGGGAACTCTTCCTGCACCATCCTCATTACCTTCTCCCACACAGCATGAAACAGCCTGCATAACAGAAGCTGTAGCAGGGCTAAGTAAAGACACAGAAAATATTGAGTTTTATAGCATATGGAATAGGAAACAAGTCACAGTGACAACCAGCTAGTGTAGGGCATTCATCCATATCTAATGGGCTACTATATGCAATTTGGTTGTGATATTTAAGGAAGGACACCATGGCACTGAAATAAAGGCAGCAAAATGATGTTTGTTTGAGGCTTGGATTCAGATACCGGAACCACAAAGTGAAGCGACAAAAGCTTATTTACACTAGGGAAGAGAGATTTACAAAGGATCTTATTGAGGTAGTCAAGGTGTTTAAAGGTATTGGCCAGTTCAGTCCTGAGAAACTGTTTACCGATCGCAATAAGAGAATCACAATGAGAAGCCATTTGATAAAGTTCAGAAGAGTGAAAATGAATAGACAGATCAGATCAAACTACCATACAGAAAGTGATAGATGTTTAGAATAGACTGCCAGGGAAATATTGAGAGCTGATAGCATAAGAGATTTTGAGCCAGTTTGGCGAGAGAATCAATTGAGGGATTTAGGTAGTGAACTATCTACTCAGAAGTCTAGGTTGGTCACATGGACGTGGATAATCTTCTTGGATAGCTTATTACTCAGGTGGCAAAGTTATTCCCAACATGTTAAAATTATCAATGATGTTCCATGGGAAAGAGGGATTATAGATTTTAAAATGGACATGTAAAATTACTTGTGTTTTTTGTACATAAAAAAAGGATTGAAAAATCAATAAAGTCATAAACACTGATGTAAAACCAGACTTTGTAATGAAATGGGTTTTGATGCATCTCCTTTCACCAGCCAGCTCAAGACTTGGAAGTTCATAGTAACAAGTAGAGACAGTGTTACTGCTGACTCAGACTGATACCTCACAATGGCCAGGGCTTGTCAGGACTCACTCAGATCTGGTGGCTCTCATAATCAACTTTGCTTCGATTAAAATGGCTTCAAAATAAAACCAGTTTCAATCAAGCACTTGGAAGCAAAATGGCAATTATTTTAGAAATTGGAACAAGTTTGAGAACAAACCAATCTGAATTGATTGTATCTAAAAGATAAATATGGCCTAAGACAAACCATTATTCTAGTGATCTAAAACGCAAGCTAATATTATTTAACAACTGTCACCTTGCTGAGGCATTTGGGGGAGTTTTATTAGAACCAATAAGTTCAGTAATTACATGTTTAGCTAAAGTGATTAGGTGGTTAAGGAATCAATGAGAGTGATTGGATAAAGTGTAACACCAATTTATTTTGACTGAGTTAAGAATGTTGAACATCCTTGAATGTTGAATATTTGCTCCTCACAATTATAATTATATTTCATTAAATTTGATATAATAATGTGAAAAAAATGGAGTTTAGTATAATAAAATTGATTTCTAGATAGCTTTTATAGTCCAACCAGGTCATTAATATTGAAAAAGTCTCACTCGGTGACTCATTAATTACAAGTCAAGACTTTTTAGATTTCTCACGTTTTATAGAATTGTCAGTTTTACAGGAGAAATTTGTTCCGTTCTTACAAGTAACTTCTGATGGTTCAGTCACATTAAAATTCCCTTGTAAAAGCTAGCAGATGATACACTAGGTCAAAATAGAACAATTGTGCACAGTGTACCTCAGTTAAAATCCAGTATAGACTGGTGAGATGTAAATCTCTCTTTGGGCAGGATTCTCCCATCCCACCGGTGTCAGGTTTCGTGGCAGGTGTGAACAGAGAATTCAGTGGCGGGCAAAAAGTCAGAAATCCACCGGCACAAAAACAGTTTGCAATTCTCCCAGTGGTGGGGTACTGACGGGTCAGTTATCATGCCAACCAGCGGCATGAATGTCATTTGCATTCATTAATATGTCATGAATGCTCATTAAAACAGCTGCTCGCTGGAATCTTGTCAGGCCTTCCAATCTCGCTTCACACCAGAGGGAAATCACGTCGGCCTCAAACCTGTTTGAAAAAGGCTGGCGTGCACAAGCCAGGCCTCAGTTTGCTGGTAACTTTGAGGTGAGTGCAACATACATAGCCTACCAGCCACAGCGTTGCACCGGTCTTGTTGAAATGAACGGCAAGCTGCTGGGGCTGTAGAGCTGGTCTGCTCCTACTCTTTGCCTACGTTCTCCCAAAGGACACCACTGTGCTGTGGTACTCAGACAGGCCTCCACTTTCAGACAGTGACCAGTACTGCAGCCAGGGTTGGGGAGTGCAGGGGCCTTCTACTGCCAGTGGCTGAGACTGTTGTCCACAAGGACGCCACTGTGCAGTCGTAGTCAGGTAGAACTCCACTTTCAGAAACTATCACTTCGACTGGGGGTAGGGTGTGAGGCGAGGGTGGGGATGACGAAAACAAGTTGGGCAATGGGGAAGGAAGGTTATGGAAAGGTGAACATGAGGGGGGCCTTCCTGGGTTCGCCCTGTAACTTGTTGTTGCTGCAAGAGTGAACAGGAGTCTGGTTAGAGAGAAAGGAGGAAGACCTCCATGGGAAGAAAGCCATTGAAAGCCAATGGCTTCATTAGCACTGTTAAAGGGCTACTCAGAACTCAGTGGCCTCACATCATCTCAAGAGTGACACAGGAATGTAGAATTTGGGAATGCAGGCAATAGTGAAGGAGGCATAGATGTATCATATATATCATTCCATCACTGAAGGCCTGTCACATGTTCATCAGATTTAACATTCCTTAAGGGCCAATGGACATCCACTCATTGACCATAAGCAACTGATTGGTCATCAGTATGCCACATCAGATATCGCAGCACGGAGCAAGTTTAGGTCACTCATCTCACTGAAACTTTAGCATCCCAAGCAGGGTTCAAAATGCCACATACCTGCGATGCCATCTTGGACACCTAGATGTGTGTGCTAGTGTCTCAGGGACAAGGCGGCATCAATCACCATGCAAGTAGGGCAGGAAAAATTATGGACGCTTACAGTTTCCAAACGTTTCATCTTCTGTGCTTCACATTCTTGCCCCTTGAATCATTAATGTCTTCAATGTTTCCTTTCAGAAAGAAGGCAAAAACAGATATGGATCCAGGGCTCAATGCTGCCTTTCTCAGGGTCCTAATACAATGGAGGGGGCGAAGGAGGGAGAGGGTTTCTGTGTGCAGCTCCAGCAAGAGGGACATGGTCAAGCGGTGCCAGAGCTTGAACAGGAGGGTCAGGAGGAGACACCCAGACAAAGGAGGCAAATCACCAGACCCAGGGTTTATCGTAAAAGAGTTTCCTATTTTCACATGAGCGAGAGGCAATGCTATGCATGTCTGTGCTTGTCCCGAGCTCTGGTACATATGCCACATTCTATATGAAGACCTGATGCCACATGGAGTTGGAGGGTATCCCTGGCCAGTGGCTTTGAAGGTGACCACAGCGCTCAATTTCTTTGCCCTGGGTCTTTCCAGGGACCAACAGGGAACCTGTGTGACATCTCTCAGTCCGCAACACATCGATGCATAAAAGAGGTCACAGGTGCCCTTTACAGGAAGGCCCATCATTATGTCAGGTTTGCTGTGGATGAAGATAGTCAGGCTGTGAAATTCAGCAGCTTTGCCGCCATCTTAGGCTTCCCAGGAGTGCCGGGTGCAATAGACTGAACCCATGTGGCTGGACAGGCTCCATGGCAGCAGGCCCTAACGTTTATAAACCGCAAAGGCTATCATTCTATCAACATACAACTGGTGTGTGATCACCGGAAGCACATACTGCAAGTTTGTGCACGGTACCCTGGGAGTTGCCATGACTCCTACATCCTGAGTCACTCCCAGGTGCCTGAGATTTTCGAGGGACCATTATGTCTGCAGGGATGGCTGCTTGGAGATAAGGGGTATCCACTGAAATGCTGGCTGATGACACCAGTGTGTCGCCCTCAGAGTCTTTCCGAGGAGAGGTACAACGCTGCTCTAAGCTCTACATGCTCCCTTATAGAGCAGACCATAGGGCTCCTGAAGGTGTGTTTCAGATGCATGGACTGCTCAGGTGGCTCACTCCAATACACTCCCGACAGGGTTTCCCACATCATCGCAGTGTGTTGCGCCTTTCACAATCTGGCAATGCAAAGAGGTGACCCCCTGCCAGGGGATGAATTGGAGGAGGATGAGAGCTCATTGGAGGATGAAGATCCGGAGGCCCAGGAACCTCAGGAGGCTGCTGAGGGTCAGGATGAGTGTGAACACGCCATGAAGGAAGCAAGATGTGGGAGGCGTGCCCGTGATACGTTAATCGCTGACAGGTTCCAGGAAGAGTAAAGTTAAGTGAGGGAATAAGTCCACATCTCTCCTAGCCCTCAGTGCCATTTTCTTTCATCTCAGGGGATGTCTACCCACTTGCAGTGAGAACGAGCCCCACATTCACACTTGAGCATTCTGACCTTATGAATCGCCAGATCTTTGCTTTGGTCCATGGGGCCCTGTGAGTGAGCTCACTCTGGGAACTGAGAGTCCACTGAGGAACAAGAGCGATGTGAGAGAAGACTTGAAGCCTTTGCCGGCATCTAATGATGCAAACATTGCTGTGACTGAGATGTGGACATGCCTGTGGATCTCCTCCTCCTGTGCATGTCTTTTCTTCTGCCACTACCACTGAGGAGACACAAATGCTGCTAGAATATCAATGCTGATGAGCTGCCCTCACTCAATGGTGTTCCTTGAGGAAGAAGGGTGAGAAACGCTTGCATCGCACATTTCCAATAAAGATTTAAACAGGTGCGGAGACTAGTTCAACTGAGGCTGACATCACAGGAATATGAATCTCACAGTGGGACACTATCACTGAATGGCTAAACCTCGAAATAAGAGGATCCAAAAGTGCAAAATCACAACAACCTCAGTTGCCAAGAACATTCACACAACCATTAAATGTATTAACAAAAGTGCAATTTATTTCCATGTATAACACACCCTTGACCCAAAATTGACATCAATTTTTCTTAACTTTCCTAACTCTCCCCCTATGTCGGGGGACATCCTCTAGTGGCCCGAGATCTGGAGGGCCCTGGCCTGATATGGTACATCTGTTCAGGGACAGAAGCCCCCTCGGCAGCTTGAGAAGCTGGATTGGATGGGGTCACAGGCAGAGGGGACTGTGAGCGGCTGCACATCCTTGGAGTATCCTGAGAGGGGGCCCCAGGGTGTCCGGCTGATGCTCATCCTCCCTGTGGGTGCCTGAGGGCCCCACCCTGACTCCTGTAGAAGATGGTGCACCTGGAGGGAGGTCAAGGTGCCTCACCCCCATGTCGCTTACATCTTGATGATACCTACCAGGGTGTGTGGCCATGGAGTGCAGGGCCGAGCGCAAATCCAGCAAGACCTGCTGGACCAAGGTCTGCATGGTGGTTTCCAGCCTTCCCATGGTGACCTCGAGGTGCTCGCATGTTGGAGCCACGACATCAGACAGAATGCGGACAGACTCCTCTATCGTTTGCTCTAGTCTACTGAGTGACTGTCAAATCTCTGCCTGATGTTCTGACACCTGTCGTTGCATCTCCAGCATTGATTTGGCGGCCACTTCCAGAAGCTCATCATCTGACTTGGACTGAGTAGGTGGCTGGTCTCCAGCAGTCCTCTGAGTGCCGGAGACCTGGGCTGTCCCTGCTTCCGACTGCTGTGGGGACATGTCAGTGAGGTGTTCCCCAGAAAGTGAGGCTGAGCTTAATCTACAGCTGTGCCCCACTGACCTGTGTGTCTCTGAGCTGGTGGAGGGTGTGGGTGACGGTCCTTCCAGAGTTTCCTCTTCAGATGTAGTCTGGGGCCTCAGCCTCGTGCTCGGCTGCCTTAAGGGCCTTGATCTGCTGGTGCCTAGAAAATAGAAAATAGAGTTTCAGTTGCTGAGCATGAGCTAGATAAGCCTGTATGTGACTCACTGTGATTGTCAGGATTTGATGAAGTGATGGAGCTGTGATCTGTACTAGATTGCTGGGAGAGGCCGATCTCCCCCTCCCCACAGGAGCGATCCCTGACCTCCCCAGTCAGCTCGTCTGCAGCTTCATCAAACTCAGTGAGGGCAATGATGTCAGCCGTCCCTCCCCCAGTCTGTGATCTCTCCGCTTGTATGAAGAAGAAAGAAAGGCATGTGCTGAGAAGGGATGGAGCAGAGGTTGGGTGAGATACATGTCCCCTGTGTGCGGTGAGCCCTCCCCAGAAGGGCCAGAGGATGGAGTGTGAGCAACATGATAGATGGGATGGTGGTGATGTGAAAGTCCCGGTGAGAGACTGAGTGGTGATATGTGTCCCCCACTAATGGTTGTGTGAGATTTCTGAAGAGAGTAGCCGTTTGATTGCATGATGCCATGATGAGAGTTTGATATTGGAGGGAGTTGAAGGAT
Source organism: Cetorhinus maximus (assembly GCF_964194155.1). NCBI lineage: Eukaryota > Metazoa > Chordata > Chondrichthyes > Lamniformes > Cetorhinidae > Cetorhinus > Cetorhinus maximus. The sequence continues at coordinate 50,343,342 of NC_135884.1, read as the reverse complement.
GACTTACCCTGGCGAGGTGGATGAGATCATTCATCCTCTTCCTGCACTGGATGGTGTTTCGGGCGCAGTTGCCAGTCATACTGATCTGCTCCGTGACCACCTCCCAGGCCGGAGAGGTGAGGCTGCTGTGCTTCCTGCACTCATCCCTGGGATAGAGGATGTGCCTGTGTGCCCGCACTCCTCTGATAAAGTTCTGAAGTGCCTGGTGGGCGAAGCAGGGTGCTGCCTTCTTCTTGAGGCTTTCTGCCTTTTTCTTTTGGCTGAAAGACATCTCTGCAAGTGTCCTGAAGATAGGTGGGCTGGAGAGGGTGAGGTTATGCGTTGGGCTGGCGGTTAAATGTGGCGTTCGGGCCTTTGACCCTGCCAGCTGACAGTGGGTGGATGAATCAACTCCAAACCCACCAGGCGATTCGGCCCAATACTCGCCTGTGCGTAATTAACGATCCTCCAAGCGCAAAATCGGGCGTGAGTTCACGCCATTCCAGCCAGCGGGATTGGCGCTGCTGAAACCGCCTACCACTGCACTTAGTCTCATAAGTGGAAAATTCGACCCTTTATTGGTGTTTCTATAGAACCCAGTGAAAATGACTTTGGACATTTTCAACCCCACCCCTGAATCCACAGAACAAGCCTGCCCTTGAAATATAATTAATTATCCGTCGTTTTCCTGTCTGTCTCAGATAATCTACTATGTGTGGAAAAACTGAGAAGTGAGAAAAGCATATTTGGGGTGTTATTCTGTGTCAGAGGTTGAGATGATGAGCTGGAGCAGAATACAGAAACATTTCACCCGTTCCATAGCTAACCTGAAAATGTTTAGAAATGGGATGTAAAAGTTGTTCTCATTGATGAGCACAAAATTCACATTCTAAAATAATTAATAAAATAATCCAGCAAGTGTCCTAAACTGTATACCATCAGGCAGTGGAGATATCTAGTTTGTAACATGTATTCTCACCACTGGAGGGTGCCCTTGCTCCCCCCTTCATAACAGCATTCCGACATAAATATGCCATCATGGCAACTTGAGCTTTATAACCATATAATATGTAATTTTTATCACATAAAAAAATCAATATCTGAAATCTACTCCTTGAAAAGCAAAGCTGTTTAATTATAAACTGTATATTTTACTGATGGTAATGTCACTAGTACTGTATCTAAAATCCAAGCCTTTTGACATGTCTTTCCTTTACAACCTTCCATTTTCTTAATTTATTGTAACCTAAGTCGGCCTTTGATAGGTGTCAGAATAATGGAGATGGATCCTCAGAAGAAATCAGAAAAGTCCTATTCAGATCACAGGATCATGAACATGGAGAGATAGAAATTCCTCTCTTATATTTTTTCAATTCCACCTTCAGTGATTCCAAAGATCTGGCTCCGCAACAATGAAATAATAACAGGGCAGAGAAAAAAAAAATATCCTGGCTTTGTGAAATGGCCACCAGCAGATCTTTTAATGGCCCATTTGTTAGATCACTGAGGACCCGCAATCCCTGCCTATCTGCTGACCAATTTGAATCTGAGGTTCTACAATCAGTGTTAGGGTCCTGTTTTCCACGTGCAGGGCAAGTGACATATCTTTCGGGTGGCTGCTGTGCACACTGAGCAGTCACCAGCTTTCAATTTGGTTGCCTTTTTCCAGTTTCCAGGAGGAGTTCAGATATCAGAGATTGTAACCCGATACATTGCTCTGTCCCCCAACCACCATTTTATACCCCATCCCCGCCTCCAAAAAAAAAATCAGGTGGAATGGAGTTCAGTTCCTGCCCCCATATCTTTTGCCTTCTCGTAACAACTATCATTCTGGATTTCTTTTCATGATGCGTGTTTGAATTTCTGATTTAAAGCTTCACTGTACAGAACATCAATATCAAAAAATTGTCTTGGTTCCCAATGGACCACCTTCAAAATAATGTAATTTGTGGCTCATTTATATGGATGTTGATGCAGTTCCTGCAAATTACACTTTCCTTTGGTACAGCAGTTTGATTCCCAAAGCTGTATAATCATTTAGTCAGGTGTTTCAAAAAAAAAGATTAAAATAGATTGGAAACATGGATCAAATATTAAAACCAGCAAATAATAGCAGGTTGGCTGCCATCGGCAGTTTATCAAGTTATATTGCACATAGTTCACCAACATTTCAAAGGCTGGAAGACAAGTTTGAAAGAGCTAATGGAGTTGGATGTTAATTGAATGTGTGCTGTACTCTGCAGTGTATGAAAGATATTCTAGTGTGCATCTGGTGGCTGTCCATTTATCATCCATTGGGACCATTTTATCTATTGTTTCTTGTAAAAACTGGCACAAGGAATGTCATTTCACTCGCAAAAGGATTAAAAATGTGGTGGAGAGCATATTGTACAGTCAGTGTGGTACAATGCATCTGGTAAACGTCAGTAACCAAACTAGTGGCTATGATAGGGACTTTAATGGACCATCTTCTGATTTGATGTTATTGGTTGAACTGTTCAGAATACCAATAAACTCATTATAAATTTTAACTGAATGCTTTAAAGCACAAGTCACTCCAAAAGAATTGATTTCTATAGCCTTACTTCACATTACTATTAAAATCTGCCAAATTAGGCTGATTCTCCTGAACAATTAGCTTAATTAAAGGTACAAATGAAAAACTAAGGATTTAAAAGCAGCATGGTTGCCATTTTAATATAAACAACTTTAAAAAAGATTTAGACTGTATTAGGTGCATCATACACAACACTTAAAGAGTGAGTGAGGGCAATATTTGTTAGCTCCGGGATGACGATGGATGATTAACCTGTGCTTGCTGCTTCTGATTAAGGCAGCATGAAACCTTCAAATGCCAGTTCACTATAAAGAGGGTAGAGTGCAGAGTAACCTGAACTTCACTGCTGAGTGGCTGCATGTCACAGCACCCAGAAGGGTAAAACACAATTCAACGGGAACAGGTGAAACTGTTGCCAACTGTGAATTGGGACCAGTTGAAAACAGCTGATTCCGGTTGCTGAGCAGCTGACACTGGTTGCTGAGGGGCTGGCTGTTGCCGGTTGGGAATAGTTACCATCGGCTGGCTTTTCCAGGCTGTGGAAACAGTTGCCACCTATTTTTTGTTTTTGCTAATCCTGATTGAGGCGAACTTGTGAAAGATAATTAGCAAGCTCACCCCTAGGGTGGAACTTTTCCTGAAATCGGTCCTGCACTGCTGCAGGAGCTATACTCCATCACTGAGGCACTTGCTGACATCCATCAGTATCAACGTGAGGGAGGGTGGGCGTGGCATCTTGATCTCACTCCAGCTTCCCCTTCTCCCCAAGGAGTCAGCCAGGGGCCTTCGGGCACACATAGAGAGGAGGATCAGCAGGTGCACACCCCAGGGCCATTCACCCAGGTGACTCTGCGAGTGACTGGCCCATCTGAATCCCCTCTTCCTATGACCTCAGTAGCTCCAGCTCCACAGGCCGAGGAGGGTGGCACTGCCACACAGCAGGACCCGAAAAACATGCCAGGGTCCTCCAGGTCTCAGCCCTCCAGAGCACGCCCACCAAGGTCATCGCACACAATCGGGCGTAGCAGTAACATCCTCTGCTGTGGATGTCGGGAATGCACCAAGCTGAAGATGAAGAGGATTTAGTTGCACAACATGGGCACAGGTATTAATCACTTGCATGTAATGTTGACCATTGTAATTCCACTCCCAAGAATGTTTCCTTGTCTATTGGTTCCTTGTTTGTGTCGATCAGATGTGAAACCTTGCTTCCTACACAAAATGAAGGCTAGTGTCACAGTCCAGGGCCTCTCCCCTGTGCCGTGTGTAACCTTTTGAACAAAGTGATTGTCTGGATTCAAAGTCACTCTCCAGATCAGTGATGCCTGAACCTCCATGTAGCTTGTGTTTGCTGCAAGAATCTCATACCCAAGCGTCACTGGGCTTTGTGATGTTCTCTGTGTGCTCTCAGCACCATAGAGGCAGGGCTGCCCCTCCCTCCAATCCCATCACCATTCCTGACAGGTGAGGGTGTGGTGCTGATGGGAAAAGGTGATGAAGCTTGCCAAAGGATCAAGTGTTGTTAAAGTGCACGTGCCCGCTGTATCTCAGCAGTGTCTCCATGATATGAGCCTCTTCACAGAGCGTATGTGTGCTGCCCTCAGCCAGACAGGTGTCAGACATTCCCAGATGCAATGTGAAGATCTCAGGAGTGTCCTCACTGCATCTCATCATCATCCTCCTGGAATCTTGTGGCAATGAGGGCCTCACGAGTATGCCTGCCTCATCTGGCCAATGTAATGGCCTCATCGCCTGCACCCTCGCCTTCCAGGACCTCACCACCCTCACTCCTTCAACTTCCTCCTCATCAGAGGAGACGTACAGCTCTGGCATCTCCTCATCATCCATGTCCTCCCCCCATTGCATCACCAGGTTGTGTAGCGTGCAGCAAGCCACTCTGATGTATGACACCCTCTGGGGAGTTACTGTTGTGCCCCGCCAGATCTGTCCAAGCACCGGAACCTCATTTCAGGATGCCAACAGTGTGCTCCACCACACTCCGTGCTGTGGTATGACCCTCGTTGTACCTTCTCTCAGCAGCAGTCTGAGGCTGCCGCACAGCATCACCAACCATGTCCTTTGTGGGTAACCCCTGTCCCTGAGGAGCCAACCCTGCAGCCTGTGTGGTCCCTGGAAGATGTCAGGGACCTGAGACCTGCTGAGGATGTACGAGTCATGCACACACCCACATGATCCATTTTGTTATGGTCGCAGAGCAGCTGAACATTGAGAGAGTGGAAGCCTTTGCGGTTCACATACTGGACCGCTTATTGCCAGGGAGATTTAAGAGTCATGTAGGTGCAGTCAATGGCACCCTGCACCTGTGGGAATCCGGATACCTGAGCAGATCCCAGAGCTCTTGCTTCCTGGCTTGCCTGATCACTGTCAAAGTTGACAAAGGTGTGTGCCTTGGAAAAACGGCGTCAGTGAGTCCTGGATACATTTGTGGGTGGAGGCTTGCGTGATCCTGCAAAGGTCCCAGTGGAGCCCTGGGAGGAGTCACTGCCGTAGAAATTGAACGCGGTGATAACTTTCGCTGCCAGTGGTAGTGGATGCCCTCCTGGCCCCCTGATGCTAAATCCTGCAGAATGTGACATATGTGAGTGACCAGTTCCCTTGACGTGCGCAGTCCGGTTCTTACACATCTGCAGGTTGCACGTGCGCTGTCTATAGACCCTGAGTCTAGTGAGGCGCCTACGAACAATGGCTCTATGGGTTTCATCCTCTGTGTGTGGAGGAGGTTGTCCCGCCCCTTGGTCTTCAGGGTTCTGATCCTCCCCTTTGGCAAACCAGGTGCCTCTATCACATTCTTCCCCTTCTCTCCTGCCAATAAGCAATGAGGCAGAGAGCAAGATCACCAGGCTCCATTTTCCTGATGGTCTCCTCACTGCAATATCAAAGAGAGAGAGAGACGCAAGAGTCATCAATTGTCTTCTAAGGGCTACTCTTGGGCAAGTCATCGCCTACAGCTGCCTCTCAAGGTCCCTTAACGCATGCCGGAGAGTCCTGGCCACCACATGGATGCCGAGTGTTTAATGTGCATGATGGTTGACCATGCCCACACCTAGCACCGCACCACACCACATAACTGAGTGGCAGCAGCTTCAGCCACTTGACTGCATCCTGAACTCCCATCTCAGGCGCAGGCATTGCCCTAACCTGCACTCCGAGGCTTCACAGTTTGATTGGACCATGAGGTTGACTTTTCAACGTGAACTAAAACATAATGCAAGGGCGAGGAGTTCACCCCTCCATCAGTGTTCCATGGCCGCCTTTCCCAACAGGATCCTCAATCTTGCCCAGTTGCCCAATGGTCCTGCAGCACCACAGCACTCATTCGAGTTTGAACTGTGCCCACAAGGGGTTAACGGTAGAGGAGCAATCATTGGCACCCTCAGAAATTAGCACTGCTTGAATGTGCACAATCGCTTGACTAGCCTGACTCCAAGCATGACAACTGAGCTCAAGCTACACGCTCTCAGCTGCGGAAGAGTGCTCATCTTTGATATGTTTTTCTATTTGCTCAGCCGTTTTCTCCCCCCGGCCAGCATGTGTTAGTGTGCGACCTTCAGTGTGTGCTACCATGACCATCACCCCACTGACCCCCTCCCCCTGGGGAGGGGACAGTCGCTTCCTGGATTTAGTGCCAATCTCACCACTGAACACCCCCGTCCCAATTGGTCTTGGAAAATCCCGGCCCTAGAATTAATACCTTGTGCATCGACATGATGATGTAAGCAATTGTGGAAAACCAGTGAAAAACTGAAAGACACCGACTGCAACTGCAAGTTCCAAACTTTTATTGGTAAAATGCAATTAAATTAAACGTTACATTCCAAATAAAGAATTCATCCACAGGCCATGAGCAGAATTCCAGAGTTGCTCCAGGATCTTGATCCCACCCAAAAATTACACGTGCAGGAAACTCAAGCTTGGGCAAGGGAAGCACCGTTTAAAGCTAGCCTGCACCACCTACAGGCAGCCAGCATTTCTTAAAGGGAGAGTGCATTCTGGCTGTACCAGGTGCTAGGAGTGGGTGGAGAAAACATTCTGAGCACGACTAATAGCACGATAGGGAAGAAAGTGATGCAGCACTGGAGGCCGTGGTGAACGAGTTGGACAGGAGGAGAGATGTCCTCTAGTCACAGCAGGGCCAAGTGTCCCTTCAGACAAACTGCGAGAAGGCAATGGATGCAGGTAGCTGTCACAATCAATGCAAACTATGTAGGCCTGAAGACCTGGATGCAGTGCCGACAGAAATTTAATGACCTCACGTGTGGTAAAGGTCAGTGTATTCTTTTCACGTGCCGTATCTTAATATTTGAACCACGAGCCTCAGACACTGCTCAATTCAACACCTCTGTTTCACTCACTACCAACAATTTCTATCATCATTCAGAGCTTCACCTCATCCCACACTTTTGCCACAGCTGCAAGTCCCACCCAAGTCTCACAACTTACACACACAGCCAATTGTTCAACCCTGACAGCACGTTGCCCAGACAGATGGCACCACACTCACTGACACACTTCTCCATCTCTTGCAGGACAAGGAGGTACATAATCAAAGGCAACAGCATCTCACCAGGAGGGACAGGCACAATGGCATTTCCTCACCCCCATTGAGGAGACAGTGCTTTTCAAACAATGACTTAGGCCAGGGCCAGCAGTGGGGCTAAACCCATTGAAGATAACAGTATGTCCCTAGGTAATCACCCCCACCTCTCACTTCCCCCTTATCCCACAAGCTCTTCTGATTTACAAGCTGCAGGCAGTCCACATCTAACTTTCCCCCACTCCCCTCATCACAACCCTACGCTTGTTCCTTTCTCCTTTCAGATACCCAAGAACGTCAGCCCGGCTAGGCAGTGGTGGAAGTGCAGAAATACAATGATGGTGAAGAAACACCATAATTTGTTCTCACACTCGTAGCCACCAGCTTAAGTATTGGCACTGCGTCTACTTTAAAGGGTAGCTTAGAGGTGGGATCTGCACATGGTGAGACACCAGGCATAAATAACCTGCAGCCAGGGCGGGACACAAAGGTAGCACAGGTGCCAGCTCCCTGGTCACACAGGAGTTCCACTGCAGAGGACTTTGATGGGACAGCATACAGCAAAAGGCTGATGGTTATGTATACAGAAATGGTTGGTTCATTGGCAGGCCTGCCAGAAAGTCAAGGGTCACTTTCAAGGTGTTTGGAGGAGTCTGGCATCAACTTTGCACAGGGCTTTGCACAGAATTTGGAGACAACCCTTTTCCATTTTGGAAATGGTGGCCAACACTATAAAACAGCTTGCTGACCCAATCGCAATGCAGCATGTGATGTCTCAGTTTCAATTGCAGCCTAAGCAGAAGCCACCCGACATCTGACAGCTGCAATGGAAGTTCAGACTATGGACACACAAACTCAATATGCTGCCATGCAAGCTCAGACTGCTGTCACCATAGCTGTCAGTGTGGAAAGGGGTTTGCAGGGTGTTGAAGCATTTCAACTATCTGTCCTCCTAGACATTGCTAGGATTACAGCCTGAGGCAATGACAGTGGCTCTGTGCAACATGAAACTGCTGCTCCCTCTCAGGATGACGGCATTGATCGTTCCATTATTGTCACTCTGCCAGTGCTTTGTAACTGCCTGTCAGCCAGCCCGCCTAGACTGCTGCTGCCTATGAGAAGGTGGTGTAGTCTAGACAAAGAGCTGCTTGAGGTCATTGTACAGGGCCAGCTGCAGTCTCCCCCAGTGAAAGTCAGCAGCCTTTCACTAGTCTTGCTGCAGCCCCTGGGCTAACACTACGTAGGCACCAGAACAAGCAAGCACACGGAAGACAGGCACTAATGGAATGCATAATGGTGAGTAGTTGACTTTTGTAAGAAATATTGGAGGAATTGATTTATAAATTTGGTTTGGAATGTTTGTTTTGTTCTGGCTTTTATTACAGTATTGTAGTCTTGTGGACGCTGTGATAGTGACAGAGGCAAGGTAAGATGTGGAGCTATTGGTGAATGGGGAATTGGGAATGTAGTCACTGGTATTGCTGTTGAATGGGCTATCATGGACAGCCTGATCAAAAAGGTCCTATTTTGGTTACCTCCTCCCTTTCACTCTCTTCCTCCTTTTTTCCTCCTCCTCATCCTTCTCAGCTGGTAGCAAAGGCTGTGCCTCATGAAGGTGAGATGAGGCAGCAGACCGTGGAAAATCTTGACACACACTCTGGCGAGCACTGCAGGGCTCCACCAGAGAACTCCAGGCAGTAGAAACATTGTTTAAGCACCCTAATAGTCTGCTGTACCACATGTGGCAGTATGGCCTTCATTACATGGAGGCTGCCCTTGTATCGTTGTATTGCACACTGGAGTCACAAGCCATGTCATCAAGCTATGCGTTCTTTCTGCCTGCTTCTCTGGCATGAGAGAATGTGTTCAGCTCTCTTTACATACAAAGCCCCGTGATCTCCCTTATGCAACAGTGGACAATGAATTGTGAGATGTTGCTAATATTGCCTGCTCCAGCATGGAAGGGACCCAACTTATAGAAGTTGATGGTCACAAGGACCTTTACAGCCACTGGTAATACAATCCTTGCTCTACTCTGAGGTTCCAGTTGTGGCTGTAGCAGTAGATTTTAGTAAGTATCTCCACTGTGAAGTGTGATATCTGAAGCATTGTTCCTTTCTGAGGTTGAGGTAGGGTAATTGCTTCCTGAAGACCCTGGGCAGATATGACTTCTTGCTGAGAGTCCTTCTCCTCTTCCTCCTCCTCTCCCTTCCAACAACTTGACCCTGTCTGCGTCACCTCTGACATTCTCTCTGCCAGAATGCTGTCCAAGGTGGATGCAAACCTTTGTACCCACAACTTGGAGAAAATGCTTTATGCAGAACCCTTAAAATCTGAACCAAGTCCTTCAGCACCTGTTGCAATCAATAACCACTGTTTTGGGCACAAAACAGAAACATAGAAAGATTTACAACACAGACCGACAGACCGAGGCCATTTGGCCCATCGTGCCACTGCCGATTGAAAAAAATCTATCCAGTCTAATTCCACCTTCCGGCTCTTGGTCTAAAAGCTTGTAGATGAGAGTGCCTCAAGTGTACCTTCAAGTGTTTTTTTATTAAATGTGATAAGAATTTCTGCCTCTACCACCCTATCAGCCAACGATTTCCAGAACGCCACTATCCTCTGGGTAAAATAATTACTCCTCAACTCCCTGCTAATTCTTCTACCAATTACTTTAAATCTGTGCCCCACATAATCTAAATCAGAGCAAGTCATACTTAAACATACAGGTCTAGCTTTCCTGTGCCTTTGTGCACCGGAGTGTGTAATCTTGGGGAAACCAATTGCATGGCTTAAAAGTTCACAGGGCCTTGGCTGTAGGTGGGTTACGCAGATAAATACATTTACATCAAGTTACCTCAATCTTTTATGGCCACCTATGAACCCCTTTGCCTGAACAACTCTCTGACCAGAAATCATTCCCCTGATTCTCAAAGGTGAATAACCATTGGATCAGAGACTTACTTCACATTGTGACTAAATTTACCAGCTCACAGGAAGGAAAGTGATTCTTCTGATGTATTTTTTAAAGTAATTTTTGGAGCATTTTAAAAAAAAAATCCTGCTCTGTACTTTTTTGTTTCCTAAGAATGCATTTTTATGGCCTAAGTACATTCACTTTATAAATTGAAAAATATTTCCGAGTTGTAGGTTTCTAAATGTGCCACGCCAAATGTACATGAAACTTTCATTTTCATATGGGCCGGGATTTAATGTGAGTGATGAGAGACCCCCACGCCCCCGCCCACCCCACTGGTTGGAGAATTGATGGAAGCCCTGTGTAACTGAGGCCAGACATGATTGAAGTGCCTGAGGGCTCTTAACTGGCTGGTGTCGGGCGTTCCACACAATCAAGCGCTTGAGAGTTGCCAGTTAGTTAGAGGCCAGCTGGTCCATTGCCAGAAGTGCTGCTGAGAGCAGTGGCTGTTGCTGGTAATGCTCCAAGGCCCAGCTGAGGATTGCCACAGGATCCTTGGACGCAGGTGAGTGGGGTGAGATGGGGATCTCGGGGAGGGGGGGCCACCAGAGATGAGGAGGCTGGAGGCAGTGTGGGAGAGTGGGGGGGGGTGTTTGTAGAGAAGGGTTGGAAGCAAGGGCAGAGGGGTGGCTTTCAGCGGTCCCCTCTCCTCCTGATGCTTGGTTCCTCAATCTGCCTAACAATGAGGGACCACCCCTACGAAGCCACTGGCAAACCCAATGAGGTTTGCTGGGCGGCCTTCAGGGAGCACAAAAGAGTTGTGCAAGCCCTATTAATCCCTGAGCCACCGCTAATTCCAATGGGCTCAGGGATAATTGCTCTCAAGAAGCTTATTAATCAGCTTAATTGACATCCCGCTGCCACTGGGTGGGATCCCCACACCAGGCCCTGCCAGCTCACAGTTTAAATGGAGGCAGATTTCCTGACACCAGGAATCCAATGCAGGTACCCCTGCCTAATTCACCTCCACCTACACCATGCCCATGGGCATGACATATGTCATTCTGCCAGTGGTGTCAGTCCTGGTGCTTTCCTTGGGCCCAGATTGTTTAGTCTGATTTACGTCTATTTTAAGGGCCTGTGCACATTCTAAGAAGTTCAGGAAGATGCCTGAGTCAATTTGACATCAACAAAATGGGCATGACATTGGGAGCATTTTAAGGTCTAACTTCTGAGTTGCACCCTATGCTGCTCTGGTTAGATTCATGCTTTGTGTGCAATGCTCAGCTCTAGCCATTGAGACACTAGGAGATAATAAGGCATTGGTTCATACAAAGAAGCACCTAAAGTTGGAGAAACTTGGAATTTTCAGTCTTGAAGAGAAGGACCTCTATTAGCTACATCTATGAGATGGTGAGAGTGTAATAGAAACGTTTCTTCAAATGACAGTACAACAGGGAAGCACAGATTTAAAGTAATAAAAAACAATGCAAGATCTGATAACACACAGACTGGATTTCTGGAGCAAAATCCCTCAAATCATTTTTTAAATTAATTCATGGGATGTGAGCATCACTGGCTAGGCCAGCATTTGTTGCCCATACCTAATTGTCCTTGAGAAGGTGTGGATGAGCTGGCTTCTTGAACTGCTGCAATCCTTTTGTTATATGTATACCTATACACTGATGTTGGGGAGGGAATTCCAGGATTTTGACCCAGTGGCAGTGATGTATTGGCGATATGGTTCCAAGTCAGATTAGATGGTACGATTGGAAAAAAAAATGTACCAGCTTTTTAGATAGAGAGCGAGGGTGGGCTGAGTGACCTTCTTCCCAAATCTGATTCTGTAATCTTGTCTTTTAACAATGAAGGTAATGAATCTTTGAATGGAAGTAACTATAGCACTGAATAAACTATTGAAGAACAGGAAACTGAGTCATCACATTTGGAAATTTGAAAGCTAGGAACCGTTTATGAACAGAGTATCAAAGATACTGTTTTTAAATATCTAAATATAGATTATTAAGACAAGTATATTATAAGCAAAACCTTACACGTGGTTTCTTATATCTTTACCCTCAAGAAAATACTCAATTAACTTATCGAATGTCTTTCAATACTTAGGTCTGTGTTCTAATTCATCATTTTCTGTATTCATTTTCAAAGTGGCAGTCATTAATTACTTTGGAAAATATAAGTTTGTCTGTCAGACTGATGTCTGTCAGTTGTTTTCACTTCAATTCTCATTAATATTTCATGATTTCCAAATTATAATTGGCGGATATGCCAGTTGCGGTGTCTTTCTAGAATCTTGTGCTCTTTCTTTTGACAGCCGTACCAGATATAGTTCTGAACCTCTTGAGTGCTATGTGGACGTACATCTTATTAATCAAATTTTGGTTATATTAGGTGAGGGAAGAATGTGAGCCATGGCACCAGCACATCTCCATGTTCAAAGGTGGTGCTGTGCAATCTTTAATGTTCACCTGAACCGTGGAACAAGCAGTGATATCATGCCTTAGCTCATGCATGAATACTGACAGCCTAGGCAACGTACCAGACCGCAGGGCTACCACGGAACCATATTGTAACAAGATTCAGCTACTTCAGGGGAGGAAGTTGAACGAAAAAATCCTGGCTAAATGGAATTAAAACTAGGATTAATTTTTAATAGCAGGTGACAATGAAGTTTTGACGTTCATTTTGCATGGAGGAAGGAGAAAAACACAGGCCGGGATTTTCCAGCCCCACTGTGGCGGGATCCACCGTGGGGGATGTGGTGGGCCAGCCAAGACTTTCGGCGGGACAGGAAGATCCCAGCGGCGGGCGGGGCTGGAAAAGCCCCGCCACATTAATTTTAACCATGTGGAAGACCAGAAGTATTTGAACCAGCAGAAAACAATGTGATATAATATGTAATCAAAAGTGGTAAATGGCCACTACCAGATGACCTGAAACCTTTCCTTATGGAACCTTCTTGTCATGTAGATGAAATATAAGCAGTTCTTGGTGCTGAAGCTTAGATACTGGAATGATGCAATGTGCATTAAGTGTGTACTGCTTGAAGCTGGGAGTATCATAAAGTCTCAGATAACTATTGGAATGACAAGAAATAAAGTGGATCATTTTATTCATGGCAGGGCCTGGGTCTGTTGCTATGGCAATGGTGACTGCACTTTTCTTAGCTTCTCAACATGTTTCTGGTTCCTCCTGCAAAGAATTCGTTTCATCCAAAGTAAAATATTTTGGACCAGTAAAAAAATGTCAATGGAATTGTCTGTTCAAATATAAACAAAAAGTCATTATAGTCATATTTAGGCTCAATCCAAGTTCTGTAGGTCTTGCTCATAGGGAAATATAGACAAATATCCAATGCTTTAAAGCTACACTTGGGCCTGAAGCTCAACCTTACCCCCTCCCCATGAACTCTTACCCAATGGGCAAAAAAGGAAGTTAAAATCCTAACAATTGTGATCCGACATCCAAGCCGTGGCATTGCCAGCCACAGTATTGTTCCCGGAGATGATTCAGGGCCTGGATGAAGCACCTTCTAAAAGCAGGCAGGGTGTAAGTTAAGATTCAATAGTCACTGCCCGATGGGCACTACAGCCCGAAAAGCTGACTGGACTAAAGCGGCTCAGGCAGGTTTTAAAACCTTGCTTCTCTTTGAAGGTTTTGTGGGCCATGAGGAGCAGGAGCATTATCCCCCCAACCCCTTACCCCCTTTCCTCCCCTGCATCCCACTCCAATCCCCGCCACTATAACCCTCCAAGTCTCTCAAGGAGTTCTTGGGCCCATTTACCTCCAGCAACCCGAATATTTTCAAGGAATCCCCAGCCCCGACATTCCTCTAATTTTTCACTAAGAGGAATCTTTGATCTGCTCCTCCCCACTACAAAGACAGGGAATCCCTTCCACCACTGCTTGACAAGGATGGTTCACGTGGGTCCCTGGCTGTGGCCTCCTGCTACGAGATGCCCAATTCTGCCTCCTGACAAGGTAGTCAACTGGTCTGCTATCCAGTAGGACCCATGAAAATATTTATTCAAATGGGACCCTGCCGTTTAGATCAGCAGTGCCTCTCCATTCCTGAACTTGCCATGTTTATCTCCTATGTAACTATGTTGCCCTTCCCCTAAGGAAAATCAAGGCTGGAATTTAATGCCCTCCCCCGAGGTGAGTTTGGTTTGGGGGGGCGCATTTAGTCGGGTGGAAGGGTGGCGTGTGGGGACCCCACTGCTTTTCCACCTTGCCCCAATTAAGTCCAGGGCAGGAAGGCTCATGGGTGGCCTTCCTGCTCCACTGCCAATTGAGGCCCTTAAGTGGACAATTAATGCCCACTTAAGGCCCTCATCCCATTGTCACTGGTATTCACCCAGTGGCAGGTAGGGGGCTCAGCATGCGAGAAGCCCAAAAAGCACATGGTCTTCCGGTTTGGGGTGGTGATGGTAGTCCCTTGTTGTCAGGCATTCAGTGCCGAATCGAGGGATCCGGCATCTGGGAGGGGTACACCACTGAGGACCACTTTGCCGCTGATTTCCCTCCTTCCCTGTGACCTCCCCTCTTGCCATCATCCACCTGTGGCCTGGGATCCTGAGAAATTCTGGGCATCGGGTGGGCACATGATCAGCAACAGCCACCACTTCTTTGTGCCATTGCTGAGCAATGCACTATGATTGGTCAGCAGCTTTTGGGAGGTGAGATTTCCACTCCTGGGGTCTTGATCCCAGGAAAGGTCTGCAGCCTCCCAGTGAAGTGCCTGACTGACAATTAATTTGGAGGGCCTTCCAAAAGGAGCGACATGGGGCTCTCACCAGCTCTCCAGCTTGTGGGCAAGACCCCGGTCACCTCCATTAAATACCGCCGCAAGGCTTTTGTTCAGAGTATGATGGAGGTTTATTAAAATTAAACATTTAGCACTGAAAATACAATGAAAATAATATGTATATTGAAGACTTCAATTTGGGAACTAATGGCTTGATTACAGTGTTGGAAAGATTAAAACCAATTTCAAAGAAAAAAATCAATCTTTGAGATCCTGTGGGTCATATCTTTTAATTCTGAGGTGCTCCAATGAACAAATCTAGGTATCCAGCCAATGGAAACCGTCACCATGTTATTTATATGCTGGTCTTGCTAAGTAATAATGTTTTTATCATTTGTCCTAATAGTTGCTCAATATAAATACTATTTCTAAACTAACTGCTAACTAAGGTCGACTAGCAGACTCTGAAAGCACACATAGCTGCTTTAACATAGCTATTTAAATAGTCCCAAAGTGGCTCTGTCTGGGAGATTGTGACTGATTTATAAGAGGTTTTAATTTGCAGATTTGTAGCAATAATGGACACAGTGTAGCCCATGCACTCATAACACATGAATGCATCTGTCAAATGTAGCTGCACTTATATACTAACTCACTAACTCATTTTCTGGAACACTAACTGTGATGTGCCATCACAGAGTTGCTGAAGTACCTACATTTGTTTATTGAAAACACTGATTATATCAATGATGTTTCAGTAAAGCTATTTTAACACAAATACCTGGAATCATTTCCAACAGATAAATGCTTTCTATATAATAGTGGAAATGGTATAATACTAACACAAGTCAACCATTTTGGGGTATAATTTATCAACACTGATAAGATCACTGTTAAGTATTTCATCAAGGTAATGCTGCATCCTTCAAATAAACAGCAATTTGTTTTATGTAAGATATGAGGAATGAAGATGGAAAGAATTCCTGTTCGGTTGGGGTTCTCTCTTTGTTTTCCCCAATTTGTGCAGGATACTCGTGGTCCAAAATTGGTGCTGCCAGAAGTGAGGCATGGCAGTACTTCTGCCTGTCATGTCATGCCAATGTTAGCCCTGCCTTAAATTGTGCGGTCAGATAATAACAATATGGAGAGGTATATAGGTTGTAATGTCTTAGATATGCTAGAGGGGAAGGGGTATGAAATAAAGAAAGGACAGGACTCAGGCTCAGAATGCAATTTAAATGTATCTGGGGGTGTGAGGGAGGATAGAGGGGAGAAAGGCAGCTGAATCACAGATGGAGATCTGGTACATTAACAGGGTCTAACACTCACCTGATTAAAGGGACAACGGCAGCACTGGAAGAAGTAGAAGAACTTGGGGCAAGATTCCATCAAGGTGAAAAAGAAGAGCAGCCATTTCTGAGGAGATGAAAAATTCCTCAAATAGATGCAGGGTGGGGGAGAGGGGCTATTTGTGGCCAGTGAGCAGAAACCTGAAGTGAATTTGGTGTGTACATTTGGCAGGAGGTGGCTGTAGTAATTAGTCTCACCTCCTTCCTCTGCAGAACTACTGCGCATTGCTGAGCAGCCAGGGTGAACTATCTGCTTCCACTGACTCTTCCTTGCAGTTTCTTTATATTAACTTTATTCACCATCATTACTCTAGGACTATAGTGTAAACCTCTGGGGCAGGATTTTACATCCTGCAGACAGGCGAGCGCCTGACCCAATTGGGCGTAATATCACGCACAATGACATCGGGCGAGTGTCCTGATGTCATCGCACTCTCTCACAATATTTCGATCGGCAGGCGCACACGAAAGTTGGCAGCGTGCCTGCCGACCATTAAGAGGCCTAGTAAGGCCCTTAAACAATTAATTAAAAGCTCCTTTCCACTGCCTGTCCAACCGTTCGGTTGGTGGTCGGGCGAATCAGCCAGGTGGCCACTGCATTTTTTACGAAACCTCATTCTCAGGCAGGATCAGGTTTCCAGCAGTGAATGAAAAAAAGCAAAAAAACTGTTCTTACTTCATTTTTAACATGCCCCTCTTCATGTGAGTCACAGGTGGGGATATGTTTATATCATTTGTGAAATCTTTATTTTCATTTGTCCAATTCTTCAGCTCCCTGAGGCAGCTCTGTGCCCTCAGGGAGCTTTCAGCATGCGCTCCCCCATGCATTCGCAGACTTCAGCTCTCACCCTCCTCACCCTGGCAGCACTGAGGTCCTCAGCGCACGTTTCGCGCTGGCTGGCCGTTAATTGGCTAGCCAGAGTGAATTCGCAGTCGGGGCCCAGTCGTGGGCTGCTCTCTGTTTCGCGGCCACTTCCAGGCCCGCCCACCCCACTCGCCCGACAAACAGAAAATCCTGCCCCTGATTCCTTCACCAATCCTATGTGACCTGATACTCATAACATTACTTTCCTTCACAGCGTTCCATGTGTGAACA
The DNA here is from genome assembly GCF_964194155.1 of Cetorhinus maximus. NCBI lineage: Eukaryota > Metazoa > Chordata > Chondrichthyes > Lamniformes > Cetorhinidae > Cetorhinus > Cetorhinus maximus. The sequence continues at coordinate 50,326,121 of NC_135884.1, read as the reverse complement.
AACGTTCCTAATTCACCACACATATTGTTCCCTAAATTTAACTCCTCAAAAAACTGATTATATCCAACTGTTGTAGCAAAAGACCCTGTCATAGTTGCACTGTAATATTCTTGCCTTTTCACAGAAGAAGGTGATGTGAGAGAGCTGGGAAATTAGAGATAAAAGTGAGATCTGACAGTGAAGAGTGGAACTTCTATAGAATTCACCCCCTGGTTCCTGAACCTGAAGACTGCAATCTCTGTGATCCTGTTCAAAGGAAAATGCTGAATATATATAATGCTCGCATGGAGGCCCTAAGGTGCATCTCTGAGAACCTGCGATGGTTGACGAGCCAGAGTCCTGTGTCATCTCCTGCATAAATATATGAAAGGAAATTGACACATTGCAGCGCCATGTGGAGGGGTTGGGGCACCAGGAACATTAACACCAATAGCTCCTCTCCCGTTTTCCTGCCACCCCCATCAAGAGACCTCCACATTAGTCAATGAAACTCATGCAGATGCTTTAACCGTGAGATTTTGGGCCCTGAAGGAGGATTTTGGGAAAGCAATGGGAAGTACATTCAGGACGCCAGCTCTCAGAATCTGGAGGATCTAATTGTGAGCACTCTGACCCAAGGCCCAGTGCAAGTGCAATGGCTAAAACTCACTTTCATGATGCCATCCTGGTGACAACTCATGTCATCTCTCTAGCCAGCCCCCTCAAATACCTGCTCAGGTATGGTGCCACCTACTTATGAGAGAAGGATATCTTGGAGTCAAGACTATTGCTAACAATGCACAGCCAAACACCATGGATGTCCTTGTCTCTCAATATCACCACAGGCCAGCATAAGGATAGTCGATTAGCACTATGATTAAAAATAGACACTTGCTTGAAATATATGTGTGCACAATAAAACCGTGGGCAGAGTCTTTCTGTCGGCGAGCAGGGGCGGGACCCGCACGCCGACGCATAAAATGAACTTCCATGGAGTGGCAAGCACTGTCGGATTGCCGTTACTCTGCTCATTTTTACTTATCTTAGTCGGGAGCTGCACATTCCTCGACCGACCTTCTGTCCTGAGCCAGGTGAGAAACGTACAGAGCAGCAGCTCCGAAGGCCTTCCTGTGCAGGGCAGCAGCATAGGGGGAGGTGGAACGACGCCCCCTTTTTACGGCACTAGCTGCCATAAAGCAGGTAGGTTTAGATGTCCCAGCCACTTTGAGAAGGCAAGGAGAAGGTAATTGTGCAAGGTAAGTGGGCGAGAGGTCAGAAAGGGTTTGGGAGGGTAGTTGGTGGGTAGGAGGGGTAGTGAGGGGGTGGGGAGTAGTTGGGTGGGTCAGGGCATGGTTGGAGGGTAGGAGGGGTAGTAGGGATGTTGGGGGATAGTTCGGGGATGGGAGAGTAGTCGGGGGTGTGGAAGGGTGGGGAATAGTCAGGGGCCTGCAGGTTTGTCGGGGGGGTGGTGGGTGGAAGGGTGGGAGGGGAAGTGCGGTGGGTGGTTGGGAGTAGGGGTGGTCAGGGGTGTTGGGGTGGTGTGGGGTAGGGGTGGGTTAGGGGTGGTGTTGCGGGGGTTCTTTGGGTGGGGAGTCAGGGTTTGGGGTAGTTGGGTTGGTGGGGGCAGTTGGGAGGATAGTCGGGGGAGGTGGAGGTTAGTTGGGGTGGGGGTGTGCTCTGGGAGTGGAAGGGTCAGGGGGTGTTCCGGGTGGTCAGAGTGTGTGGGTGAGGAGGGTAGTCAGGTTTTAGAGAGGTCATGGGGTGTCGGGTGCTCAGAGGGTGAAGTTAGAGTGGTTGTCTGGAGATGGGAATGTAGTCGTGGGGTGAGTAGGTACTCAGGGGGTAGGGAGGATAGTTGAGGTGGGGGGTTGTGGGGTTGGGGGCTGGTTGGGGGTTGGGGAGGGTAGTTGGAGGTGGGGGGTGGTCGGGAGGTCAGGAGGGTAGACAGGAGTTCGGGAATGTAGTTGGGGGTGGTGGGGGTAATTGCAGGCTTGGGGGGAGGTCCAGTGCATGGTCATTGGGGGCTGGGGTCAGTGCCATAAGTTACCATAGTTAGAAGTGGGTACCTCCAGGGTACGACTGCCTGGAGGTTGGAAGTTCTGGACCCATGAACTTCCCAGTGTCCAACTTAAAGAATTGCATGACAAAATTTCACATCTTGAGACTTTTGCTGTAACAAACACACAGAAATAAACATAGAATAAACATTACCAAACTACGGCAAAAAATATTTTATTAACTTCTTAACTCAACTAAAACCCCCACACATGTTTATACATTATACCACACTCTCAGCAGAAATGTAGTCTATGTTTAAAAATCCCAAGCTCCTCTCACTTCTCCCTGTCCCACCAGGGTTAATCTTCCAGTATCCTTTTAAACAAAGTCCCCTTCACTCAATATCCTGAGCATAATTGAATGGACTTCCAGTAGTAGCATACTCTCTGGTGATTGCTTGGTTTTTACTTCTCCACGAACTTGTTTCCATGAACAGGGGTTTTGTGCACACCAGCACACTGCTTGGTGATTAACCCAAAGGCAATCCTTCTCTTCTTCCTGGCATAGTTGCATATGTTTTCAGTCTTCTCCCCCAAATCGTTCAGTCTGATTCACTCTGAGAGTCCATAAATCTACATCTGGCAAGGCCAGCTGCTTCTTCCTTCTTCCTTAGACAACATCTTGCAAACTCACAGCCACTACCATCTAGAAGGACAAGGGCAGCAGATACATGGGAACACAACCACCTGGAAGCTTCCCTCCAAGCCTCCTGACTTGGAAATATATCTCCGTTCCTTCACTGTTGCTGGGTCAAAATCCTGGAACTTCCTCCCTAACAGTACTGTGGGTATACCTATACCACATGGACTGCAGTGTTCAAGAAGGCAGCTCACCACCACCTTTTCAAGGCAATTAGGGATGGCAATAAATGCTGGCCTAGCCAGTGACACCCACATCCCATGATGAATAAATAAAAAATGTCCAGGTATTAAGTCTTGCAACTGTACCCATGGCAACAAGATCACATGAACCTGTCACTGGGCAGAGTTTAATACAACTTCACACTATCCCCCTTTCCAGGACATTCTGTTTTACCTTAAATTAAAAGAGACAGTTCAAAACATAACTGTCTTATAAACCTCATGTACATAACAATACCCTTACTGAACTATTACCTCCTTAAGTGCACCACTTTTGAGACACCATTCAGGGCCTGGCAGTATCTGTATACTCTGGTGCAAGGATACCTGCTAGTTCCTCTTCTCCTTTGGGTTTAGACTTTCCTTGCTTGCCTGCATCAGTTCCTTTACCTCTTGCCCTAGTTCTGCAGTCATTATAAGGACGTAAATGGAATTGTCCATAGTGAATGCAGTTTAAGGGTTCAATTACAAACGGAACACAACAGATCTATCTGTTCATTTCTGTCAAAGCTGATATTTCAGACAAAGTTTGGTGACATTTGAAGCCTGCTGCCATTGATTTCTGAGTTCCTTTTTAGGTATCATCAGGGACTGACAAGTGTTGCCCAGAGAGTCTTTCGTTTTAAGTAAAAAAAAAAGTGGCTTGTAGCAGAACAATTTATCGATGTATACACAGGCCATTATGAGTATGGTGCCATTCTCCTTCTTTTATGATCTGGCTTGCATGGCCTCAGGTGAGGGGAACCACAGGCTTCCTTGACAACTGCTGAAGAAATTCCTCTTCTGAACAACAAACATATTTTCCTCTGTAACAGAGTAATTATCCTTATTATACAACTGGAAAAAGAGACATTTTTTGTTAAAGCTTTTCATCTTGCACTCATCAGGGCAATTTTCAAGAAAATACCAATGTCAAGGGAATCAAATTATTTATACTGTATAAGAAAAGAGTGCTGATTGGTTGGCAAGTCTGATTGGTAAAAGTTTTTCCATGGAGAATGCACCAGTTGATGGTGACTGACAGTTAACAGCCAAACATTGTTGGAAATTTAAACCAGGCAGTTTGACTCTGATTGGTCAAGACATTGCCCTGGGGAATGAAACAGTGAATGGCTGTCACTTATTTTGTTTAACTGAATAAAGGCACAATGTGTGTACATGCTCTTTCTGTCTGCAAAGAACATTGCGCTTGTTTCAGCTAAACAGGAATAAGTGACAGACATTCACTGGTTCATTCCCCAAGGCAGTCTTGACAATCAGAGTCAAGCTGCCAGGTTTAAATTTCAAACAATGCTTGGCAATTAACTGTCAGTCACCGTCAACTGGCGCATTCTCCATGACAACACCTCTACCAATCAGAGTCCACCAATCAGCACTCTCTTCTCATTCAGTATAAATATGTTGTTTCCCCTAACATTGGTATTTCTTTGAGAATTATCCTTATGAGTGCAAGATGAAAAGCTTCGGCAAAAAATGTCTATTTTGAGCAATACTCAAGTTCTGTTCTACCAAACGACTATTGGATAACTGTTCAATACCAGTAATAAAAAGAGAAATGTCACCATCAACCCAGCACCCAGCTCTGTTCCCACACTATCATTCTTCCCACCCACAATTGTTTTGCCTAGTCTTCAGTTTAATGCTCGACACTGCAGTGTCATCCTCTGTCTAGCTCCCACTGAGACAGATAGCAGGGTGTGCAGACTCCTGCATGAATTACTACTGAAACCTCAGCCTAGCTGGTACAGCAGCATGAGCATGTTGACAGGAGAAAGCGCTTTAAAGAAAACAGGAGGAGCAGAGACACATAAATGATAGCTTCTGACTGGGAAAAGTGGAATTCAGCACTTTTAATATGTATAATATTGTAATTTATCAATGATTGTATTGTTGAATTGCTTCCATATTTTGAAAGTTGATTGACCAATATAATCCTTTTTTCATGCAAAGGAGAAATAAAATTGAGAGAACAAAAAAATGCAATATTCTGGTAAGAGCTGTACATTTTCAATCCTACTACAGATGATTATGTGGCTTTTTTCATAAACTATCTAGAATTAGTCAGAATAAAAGTTAGGTTGCCGATAGATAAAACTTGCCAAACACTATATTGCCGCCTTTAAGATGACATGGGTGCCCACACTTTTACATCATTTTGGCCTGCATTCCGTATGGTGCTCACCTGTAATACTTAAATTAGGAATAATATCTAAATTAGGTCTGATTGAGTATTTGGGCACTGAGTTTGTGCACTTGGTACGTGTGGTGCCCGAATCGTTCCTGGTCAGGTCCCAGTTGGGGTTATATATCTTTAGCAGGAAGTATAAACCCGATTAAAATTCCTATAGTAATCCTAGTTGTGGCTCTTTTGTCAGTGGGGAAGGCTCTTTCATGACTACAAAATACAAATCAAATATGGTATTCAGGATCAAAGGTTTCCTAGAAAATGGAATTGAGTGATTTGATTAACTCATTTCAGGAAAGTGCTTTTTAATATTAATATTTGGCAGATAAATTTTAAATTATAATGTTTAATTTTTTTCCTTCACATTTATTTGAAGGAATCAAACAAATAGGTTGTAAAGTCTTGTAACATATTAAGCTGAAACCTGAAAATTGGCAAACATTTAACAATTGATGATTTTATCCAAATTATATCTTTGGAGACGTGGGTCAAAGCTCATCTATTATTGTACATGTCTACAAGAAGGGAATCTAGCCTGCTTGCATATTCTCCTGGCTCATAAAATCATAAAATGTTATAGCATCAAAACAACCATTCATCTATCAAGTCTACACAAATTATTTCCTCCACATGAGCTCCTTCAATCTAATCCAACTCTTCCACCTACTCATCATATCATTTAATATTCCCCCTTGTCAAGAAAATATTGACTTCCCTTTTAAAATAGTTACATGCACTCTGATTTAACAAAGTGAACCAATGATGCTGAATTCCACAATCTAACCATCTTCCCTGTGAAAGATTTTTCATTAAACCTCCTCTAATTCATTGAGGGGAGCACTGAAAGAAAGGGTTCCTTAATTGGTTGGCTGGTCATTCAGATATCAGTTTAAAAAACCACAGGGTCAACAGGAAAGCTTGAAAATGTAGATACATTTTTAATGTTTGTCAATATTCTATTCAGCTGATGATTAAATGTGCTTTACTTCAACGGTCTTGATTGGTCAGATCCTTCAGGGAAATATGTGGTTGACTCTATGATCTAGATGCCAATCTGACTATAATTCCTGCTTTTATTTTCCTTGTGTGTCTAAAGCTCAGGTAAAATTATACAAAAGTGCATTGAGGTTGAATAGAAAATAGAAGTTGTAGCCTGGTGTTGTCTACCCCCCTGCCACCACCCCACCCCAAACCTTCTGTTCCTTTTTATTGCTACTACCCATTCTTTCTAGCTTTGCAATAGGTTTATCTTGACTAATATTGTTGTAAGACTCTGGGCGGGATTTTCCACTCCCGTCAACGACAGGTGTAATGGCGGGCAGGAGGGCAAAAGTCACATTTATGTCCGCGTGAGAAAAGGTCATGATCATCCACTCCAGACTTCAATGGTAGTGTGCGTTTCCCACTGTGCCATGTTGGGAGCGGCATTTGAATATCATGAATGCTCATTGTGAAGGCAGCTTGCCAGAATCATGCCCCCAGGCTGGATCAAAATGCCACGCTGGCGTCTAATTAGACTGGCATCATTCACGATCGGATATAAGGGACATGCACCTGGCGAACTGCACTTCACTCGTGACTTCGAAGTTTGTTCGCTGACTTTACATCATGCATCGCTTGCAGCTCCTCCAACTCCGCACCAGGTTTCACAGGCAACAGCACAATGATTTCAGGGAGGTTTCAGAGCCAAGTCTATACGTACCAGACCAGTGGAAAGGCTGTTGGTGTGGTGGACATGAACTGGAGGGCAAAGGCTTGACTAGGGGGTTGGGGTGGGGGGAAAGACAGGACAGAGGCAAAGAAGGGGCTGGCGGGCAAAGGCTTGACTGGGAGGGGAGGGGGGGAGACGGGGCAAAGGCCTGGCTGGGCGGGGAGGTGGGGAGACAGGGCAAAGGCCTGACTGGCGGGGAGGATGTGAGACAGGGCAAAAGCCTGACTAGGCGGGGAGGGTGTGAGACAGGGCAAAGGCCTGACTGGGCGGGGAGGGAGTGAGACAGGGCAAAGGCCTGACAGGGTGGGGAGGGTGTGAGACAGGAGAAAGGCCTGACTGGGCGGGGAGGGTGCCAGATAGAGCAAAGGCCTGACTGGGCGGGGAGGGAGTGAGACAGGGTAAGGGCCTGACTGGGAGGGGAGGGTGTGAGACAGGGCAAAGGTCTGACTGGGCCGGGGAGGGTGTGAGACAGAGCAAAGGCCTGACTGGGCGGGGAGGGTGTGAGACAGGGCAAAGGTCTGACTAGGCGGGGAGGGAGTGAGACAGGGCAAAGGTCTGACTGGGCGGGAAGGGTGTGAGACAGGGCAAAGGCCTGTGGGTGGGGAGGGGGTGAGACAGGGCAAAGGCCTGTGGGTGGGGAGGGTGTGAGACAGGGCAAAGGCCTGTGGGTGGGGAGGGTGTGAGACAGGGCAAAGGCCCGACTGGGCGGGGAGGGTGTGAGACAGGGCAAAGGCCTGACTGGGCGGGGAGGGTGTGAGACAGGGCAAAGGCCTGACTGGGCGGGGAGGGTGTGAGACAGGGCAAAGGCCTGTGGGTGGGGAGGGTGTGAGACAGGGCAAAGGCCTGACTGGGCGGGGAGGGAGTGAGACAGGGCAAAGGCCTAACTAGGTAGGGAGGGAGTGAGACAGGGCAAAGGCCTGTGGGTGGGGAGGGTGTGAGACAGGGCAAAGGCCCGACTGGGCGGGGAGGGAGTGAGACAGGGCAAAGGCCTGACTGGGCGGGGAGGGTGTGAGACAGGGCAAAGGCCTGACTGGGCGGGGAGGGTGTGAGACAGGGCAAAGGCCTGACTGGGCGGGGAGGGTGTGAGACAGGAGAAAGGCCTGTGGGTGGGGAGGGTGTGAGACAGGGCAAAGGCCTGACTGGGCGGGGAGGGTGTGAGACAGGACAAAGGCCTAACTAGGTAGGGAGGGAGTGAGACAGGGCAAAGGTCTGACTGGGCGGGGAGGGTGTGAGACAGAGCAAAGGCCTGACTGGGCGGGGAGGGTGTGAGACAGGGCAAAGGTCTGACTAGGCGGGGAGGGAGTGAGACAGGGCAAAGGTCTGACTGGGCGGGAAGGGTGTGAGACAGGGCAAAGGCCTGTGGGTGGGGAGGGTGTGAGACAGGGCAAAGGCCTGTGGGTGGGGAGGGTGTGAGACAGGGCAAAGGCCTGTGGGTGGGGAGGGTGTGAGACAGGGCAAAGGCCCGACTGGGCGGGGAGGGAGTGAGACAGGGCAAAGGCCTGTGGGTGGGGAGGGTGTGAGACAGGGCAAAGGCCTGACTGGGCGGGGAGGGTGTGAGACAGGACAAAGGCCTAACTAGGTAGAGAGGGAGTGAGACAGGGCAAAGGCCTGTGGGTGGGGAGGGTGTGAGACAGGGCAAAGGCCTGTGGGTGGGGAGGGTGTGAGACAGGGCAAAGGCCTGTGGGTGGGGAGGGTGTGAGACAGGGCAAAGGCCCGACTGGGCGGGGAGGGAGTGAGACAGGGCAAAGGCCTGACTGGGCGGGGAGGGTGTGAGACAGGGCAAAGGCCTGACTGGGCGGGGAGGGTGTGAGACAGGGCAATGGCCTGTGGGTGGGGAGGGTGTGAGACAGGGCAAAGGCCTGACTGGGCGGGGAGGGTGTGAGACAGGACAAAGGCCTAACTAGGTAGGGAGGGAGTGAGACAGGGCAAAGGCCTGTGGGTGGGGAGGGTGTGAGACAGGGCAAAGGCCTGTGGGTGGGGAGGGTGTGAGACAGGGCAAAGGCCCGACTGGGCGGGGAGGGAGTGAGACAGGGCAAAGGCCTGACTGGGCGGGGAGGGTGTGAGACAGGGCAAAGGCCTGACTGGGCGGGGAGGGTGTGAGACAGGGCAAAGGCCTGACTGGGCGGGGAGGGTGTGAGACAGGACATAGGCCTAACTAGATAGGGAGGGAGTGAGACAGGGCAAAGGCCTGACTGGGCGGGGAGGGTGTGAGACAGGACAAAGGCCTAACTAGGTAGGGAGGGAGTGAGACAGGGCAAAGGCCTGACTGGCCGGGTAGGGGGAAGACAGAGCTGAGACAAGGGAAGAAGCAGGAGGGCAAAGGCCTTATTGGGGGGTGTGGAGAAAACAGAACAGAGGCAAAGAAAGGGGTTGGAAGGCAAAGGCCTGACTGAGCAGCAGAATACTGGGGAAGGGTGCACTCAGACACTTGATTGTGTTTGGGGTGGGGGTTGGATGGAAACATCCTCAGGGCCACAATGGTAAGGGTCTGGTGCAGTAGAAAACAAAACTATGGGCGGAATCGTCCCAGGATTGCACAAAGTGCGCTAGCAGATGTGAAACACCACATTTTACCCGCAGGCCAGTGGTAGGTTTTCTTGTCATATTGTCCTCTTCCCGCCTCATAAATTAAGCAGTCACGGGAAACACGCTGTCCCGCTGGTGGGCTGTCTCTAATTGGCCCGCCATGCAGTTACCTCATCGTTTCCTCACTCCCGAATGTCATATTTAAACTGCAGCCGCGTGCACAGTTTTCAATGCTTGGAGCCCAGAACTGCTCCAGTGAAGACATGGCCCTGAAAGCCAAGAAGAGTGCAGCCCCCTGATCCAGTGACGCATCCCTGGAACGCCTTTTGGAAGCTGCGGAGGTCTGCTGAGATGCCCGCTACCCCTGCTCTGGCGGCAGGAAGCCCAGCAATATCATCACTCCAGCTTGGGAGGTGGTGGCAGAGGTGGTCAGTGCCAACGCTGCACAGAAGAGGTTGGCCACCCAATGCAGAAAGAGGATGAATGATCTCATCCGTGCCCCCAGGGTAAGGAAACCATCTCATCACTCTAAACTCACACACTCACAAAGACCATCACACATTCACTGGCATCTCACTCACTGTCAGAAAAGGGATGCCACCACTCGCTCTCTCACACATGCCCTCACATCCCCATCTGGACTCATCTCCTCTGGAAACTGCCTCCTCATCCTGTCCCTGGCTCCACTCAACACACATGCCTGGCATCCTTCTCATTTGGCCTGGCACATGCCTTGTTCACACTCTCTCCATCTATCTTTATGCAGGACAAGATCGCGCACAATCAACAGGAGACATCCCAGACCGGGAATGCTGGACATCAAGGTCCTCACTCCATTCGAGAGTCGCACATTGGACCTGGTTGGAGATGATGTGGTCTATGTCCGTGGTGATGGTGAGGTCGGCAGCAAGCATCCACTTGAGGATCCTGCACCAGATCATCCCTCTCTCAACGCTACTCTGAGACCACTGTTTTGTGGGTAACGCAGCCGTCAAGCACTAATAATCTCCACTTTCTCTCCTAGGTACACCTGACACATCGCCCTGAGGGAACCTTGACACTGCCCCCCGTGCCGATAGCACCTCGGGTGAGGACCCTGAGGGCAGAACCGTTGAAGACTCGGCACTGCGCTCTACCACACCCTCCACCAGTGCAGCAACACTCACCTCGTTGGGAGCTAGATGTAGAGCAGCCCCGGGATCATAATCTGGTGAGTATAGCACACAATCTGTTCCATAGCAGGTGGAGACAGGGACATCCTTGGTCGCTGGGACTCGTAGGACAGCTGGAGGCCGGAAATCTGCTGAGTCTGAGTCAGATGATGAGCCTCTGGACTCTGGACTCAGTCCTCAATCAGTTGTCGGAGCTGCAAAGACAACCACAGGAACATCAGGAAGGGGTGGCTGGTGAATTCCTCAGATTGCAAAGGACGATGGAGGAGTCCGCCCACCCTCAGCCTGAGGTGGTAGCGCTATCATGCCAACGGACCAAGGTCAACATTGGCATGATGGCGGCCACCATGGAGACCTTGGTCCAGAACATTGGTCCTGCACTGCTATGTGGGCTGGACTTCATCACTGACACCATAGTTGGCCTCCAAGTGTCAGCGTAAGAGGGGTGCGGGACAGCTTGATCTCACTGCAGCTTGCTCTTCTCCTCGAGGAGTCAGCCAGGGGCCGTCAGGCACCCATAGGGAGGAGGACCAGCACTTGACACCCTGGGGCCATCCACCCAGGTGACTCCGAGAATGTGTGGCCGATCCAAATCCCCTCTTTCTGTGACCCCATCACCTCCAGCTCCACAGGCTGAGGAGGGTGCAGCTGACCCACAGCAGGACACCCTAAGCAGGCCGGGACCTTTCAGGTCCTCCAGAGGACACTCGCCAAGGTCATCACAGACAGGGCGTAACAGCCAGCAGGCTGCCTCCACCTCTGCTGTGGATGTCTGGGGATCACCAAGACAGGGCAAGGTTAGGAAAGTTAAGAAGATGCAGTTGCACAGCCTGAGCATGGGTGTTAATCACTTGTGCATAATGTTCACTATTGTAAATAAACCCCTAAGAATGTCTCCTTGTCTATTGCTCCTTGTCCTGATGAGCAGTGATCGTGTCACTCAGACGTGAAACCTTGGTTCCTGCACAAGATAAAGGCAGGTGTCTCAGTCCAGGGCCTCTTCCCTGTGCAGTGTGTAACCTTCAGACCACAGTGATGGCCCGGCCTCACACTCACTGGACACATTAGTGATGCCTGCACCTCGATGATGCTGGTCATTGCTGCCAGAATGTCGTGCGCAGGTGTCACAGAGTTCCGTCATTCTCTCTGTGTGCTCTCAGCACCTTTAAGGTGGGGCTGGACCCCATCTCTTCAGCATCTGTGACCAGTGGTGCTGTGCTCCTGAAGGGGTCAGGTGCTGAAGGCTGGCAAAGGATCAGGTGCATTTAAAGTTTCACGGCTGTGTCTCCATGTTATGACCCTGATCACAGAGCACAAGAAAACTGTCCCAGCCAGACAGGGATCAGACATTCACAGGGGCAATGTGAAGATCTATGCAGTGTCCTCACTGCATGTCATCATCATCCTCCTGCAACCTAATGGCTCTTAGGGCCTCCCTAGTGTGCCTGCCTCGTCTGGCCGGTGCAATGGCTTCATCGCCGGCACCCTCACCTGTGAGGATCTCACCACCCTCATCCCTTTTGACATCCTCCTCATTGGAGGATACATGCAGCTTTTCCATCTCCTCCTCAGCCAGGTCCCCCCACCATCGCCAACCACCCCCACCCCCCACCCCCGCACCCCCACCCCCCCATTGCAGCACCAGGTTGTGGAGCGCGCAGCAAGTTACAAAGATGCGCGACACCCTCTGGGGACTGTATTTCAGTGCTCTACCACACCTGTCGGTGCACCAGAACCTCATTCTCAATATGCCTATTGTTCGCTCCACCTAACTCTGAGTTGCAGCATGAGCCTCGTTGTACCATCGCTGTGCTACAGTCTGAGGCTGCCACATGGGCACCATCAGCCATGTTCTCTGTGGGTAGCCCTTGTTCCCAAGGAGCCATCCCTGCAGCCTCTGTGCACCCTGAATGATGTCAGGGATCTGAGAGCTGCTGAGGATGTAAGAGTCATGGACGCTCCCCGGGAATCGTGCGCAGGCCTGTGGGACGTGTTTGTGGTGGTTGCTCACCAGCTGAACATTCAGCGAGTGGAAGCCCTTGCGGTTCACATACTAGACTGCTTGTTGCCATGGAGTGCAGTCGATGGCACCCTGCACCTGTGGAAAATCAGAGATCTGCGTAAATCCCAGCGTTCTTGCTTCCTGGCTTTTGCCTGATCCTAGTTGAAATGTACAATGTTGTGTGACTTCGTGACGATGGCATCTATGACTCCCTGGATGCATTTGTACATGGAGGCTTGTGATATCCCACACAGGTCACAATTGGAGCCCTTGAAGGAGCCACTGGTGTAAAAATTGAGCGCCGCAGTCACTTTCATGGCCACTGGCAGTGGATGCCCTCCATGTCCCCGTGGCGCCAAATCCTACAGCAGGTGGCATATGTGACCGACCAGTACCCTAGACATGTGCATTCTTTGGTGACACTGGTTCTCAGTCATCTGCAGGAATGACAAGCGCCGCCTATAGACCTACGAGCTACGGCTCTCTGTGGATCTTCAGCTGTGTGCACCGGAGACTTTGCTACACCTTCATCTTGAGGCAGGTGCTCCTCCCATTGGTGAGCCAGGCACCCCACTGCTCTCTACTCCTTCTTCTCTATTCCCTGTAAGCCATGAGGCATATCGATAAATCACCAGGCTCTAAGATCCTGATGTTCTCCACCTGCAGAATCAAAGAGAGAGATACGTGGTTTAGCATATGTCTCCTAAGGACCTCTCTTGGTCAAGTCTTTGGCTCCGGCTACGTCTCAAGGCCCCTTCATGCATGCCAGAGACTGCTGGCCACCACATGGATGGTCAGTGTGTAGTGCACTCATTGGCTGTCCGAAACCCCACCCACCTCCGCCCCACCCCACCTGACCGATTGGCAGCAGCTTTGCCTATTGGACTGCATGCTGTGCTCTCAGCTCAGGCACAAGCATTCTCCTAACCCACACTGCAAAGCTGCACTGTAAGCTTGAACCATGGGGGCCTAAACCTTAATAAAGACATTGCAAGGAGCTCTGAGTGCCTCCATCAGTGACTGTGCCATGGTTACCTTTCACAAGGGGATTCTACAACTTGCCCAGTCGGCTAATTGCTCTGCTGCCCCCTAAAACACACATTAACTTGCAGCCTGCGCCCAAGGGGAGAAATGTTCTCGAGCATTTGGTGGCACTTTCATGCTTTTGCATTGCTTGAGTGAGCAGAAAAGTTTCAGAGGCCCGACTCCAAACATGGCAATGGAGCTGAACGGCCTCAGCTGCCGAAGAATGTTCACTTTTCACAAGTTTTTCCAAGTGTGTGGCCGCTTCCCTCACCACCCCCCATCCCCCACCACCCCCCCACTCCCACCACTGCCTCCCTCCACGCACCCCCCCGGCATGTGCTTGTGTACTTCCATCAGTCTGTGCTGCCTTCCTCCCCAACCCCAGCCCCACCCACACCGGAACCCCTGCCCCAGCACTGCCCTGAAAGCCAGCCGGGAAAAAGAGCCTGTGCCCCCAACTGAATGCGCAGCGCCTCTTCCTTGATGTTCTATGGGCGACCCTCGCAAGCACTGCACAAGGTTATGTGCACTCACCTTCAAGTTCCCCTCGAAGTTCAGCTTGCCAGGTCCACGCCTTTTAAAGGCAGCCGTAAATCACACCGCCCTGAAGTCACACCGACGTGGGAGGCAAACTTGATGTCGTGGGGGTGATTCCAGCATGGAGGCACAATGATGAGATGCAGATGCATTGAAGTTAAGTTCTCGATGTTGGTCCACAGTGTAAAACTGATTATTGGCTTCCGCACCCTGATGTCCGCTCACGTCGCCAAACATGCCCACCGCCAATGGGAGAGGAAAATTCTGCCCTGGTGAGGAAAATTCCACTCTGGCGGGGAGGGCTCTTAGGGCTTCTGAGAGGTGATGATCAATGCACTGGGGGGCTGACTTAAGGAACAGCCAACTGATATCTGTATTCCCAAATGAGGAGCTGAGACATGTTAGGAGCATTTTAATAACAGTAGGTGCAATCAGGAGCCATAATTCGTAAAGTGCATTCGTGCGAGATTAATTCTGATTCGTGCCACTAATCAATCTCACAGAATCACAGGAATCACACAGTGCAAAAGAGGCCCTTCGGCCCATCGAGTCTGCACCAACACATGAGAAACACCTGACCTACCTACCTAATCCCATTTACCAGCACTTGGCCCATAGCCTTGAATGTTATGACGTGCCAAGTGCTCATCCAGGTACTTTTTAAAGGATGTGAGGCAACCCGCCTCCACCACCCTCCCAGGCAGTGCATTCCAGACTGTCACCACCCTCTGGGTAAAAAAAATTTTCCTCACATCCCCCATAAACCTCCTGCCCCTCACCTTGAACTTGTCTCCCCTCGTGACTGACCCTTCAACTAAGGGGAACAGCTGCTCCCTATCCACCCTGTCCATGCCCCTCATGATCTTGTACATCTCGATCAGGTCACCCCTCAGTCTTCTCTGCTCCAAAGAAAACAACCCAAGTCTATCCAACCTCTCTTCATAACTTAAATGTTTCATCCCAGGCAACATCCTGGTAAACTGGTGAATCTCCTCTGCACCCCCTCCAGTGCAATCACATCTTTCCTATAATGTGGCGACCAGAACTGCACACATTACTCCAGCTGTGGCCTCACCAAGGTTCTATACAACTCCAACATGACCTCCCTACTTTTGTAATCTATGCCTTGATTGATATGCCTTTTTCACCACCCCACTAACATGCCCCTCTGCCTTCAGAGATCTATGGACACACATGCCAAGTTCCCTTTGTTCCTCAGGACTTCCTAGTGTTATGCCATTCATTGAATACTTCCAGTCAAATTACTCCTTCCAAAGTGCATCACTTCACACTTTTCTGGGTTGAATTCCATTTGCTACTTATCTGCCCATTTAACCATCCCGTCTATATGTGAAACGAGACCTGGGTGTCCTTGTACACCAGTCGCTGAAGGTAAGCATGCAGGTTCAGCAGGCGGTAAAAAAGGCAAATGGTATGTTACCTTCATAGCCAGAGGATTCGAGTACAGGAACAGGGATGTCTTGCTACAATTGTACAGGGCCTTGGTGAGACCACACCTGGAATATTGTGTGCAGTTTTGGTCTCCTTATCTGAGGAAGGATGTACTTGTCATAGAGGGAGTGCAATGAAGGTTTACCTGACTGATTCCTGGGATGGCAGGACTGACATATGAGGAGAGATTGAGTCGATTAGGATTGTATTCGCTGGAGTTCAGAAGAATGAGGGGGGATCTCATAGAAACCTATAAAATTCTAACAGGACTGGACAGGGTAGATGCAGGAAGGATGTTCCCGATGGTGGGAGAGGCCAGAGCCAGGGGTCACAGTCTGAGGCATTTAGGACTGAGATGGGGAGAAATTTCTTCACCAAGAGAGTGGCGAACCTATGGAATTCGTTACCACAGAAAGTAGTTGAGACCAAAACATTGTATGTTTTCAAGAAGGAGTTAGATATAGCTCTTGGGGTGAAAGGGATCAAAGGGTAAGGGGAGAAAGCGGGAGCAGGCTGTTGAGTTGGATGATCAGCCATGATCATAATGAATGGCGGAGCAGGCTCAAAGGGCTGAATGGCCTATTCCTGCTCCTTGTTTCTATGTTTCTATATCCTCCTGTAGCTCAAGACACTCAACCTCACTGTTAACCACCCGGCCAATCTTCGTGTCATCCGCAGACTTACTAATTCTACACCCCACATAGTCATCTATGTCATTTATATAAATGAGGAATAATAGCGGACCCAGCACAGATCCCTGTGGTACGCCACTGGACACTGGCTTCCAGTCACTAAAGCAGCTTTCTGTCATCACCCTCTGTCTCCTACAACTAAACCAATTTTGAATCCACCTTATCAAATTACCCTGTATCCCACGTGCATTTGCCTTCTTTATAAGTCTCCCGCCTGGGACCTTGTCAAAGGCTTTGCTGAAATCCATGTAAACTACGTTAACTGCACTACCCTCATTTACACACCTAGTCACCTCCTCAAAAAATTCAATCAAATTTGTAAGGCATGACCTCCCTCTGACAAAGCCACGCTGACAAACCTTGATCAAACCTTACCTCTCCAAATGGAGATAGATTCTCTCCTTCAGAATTTTCTCCAATAGTTTCCCTACCACTGACGTGAGACTCACTGGTCTGTAGTTCCCTGGCTTATCTCTACAACCTTTCTTAAATAGCAAAACTACATTAGCTGTTCTCCAGTCTTCTGGCACCTCCCCCGTGGCCAGAGAGGAATTAAAAATTTGGGTCAGAGCCCCTGCGATCTCCTCCCTTGCCTCCCTCAGCAGTCTGGGACACAAATCATCTGGACTTGGAGATTTGTCCACTTTTAAGCCTACCAACACCTCCAATACCTTGTCACTCCCTATATCAATTTGCTCAAGAATCTCACAGTCTCTCTCCCTGAGTTCGATACCTTCATCCTCATTCTCTTGGGTGAAGATGGATGTGAAGAAAGTTTGATCTCCGTGCAATAACCCTTTGTCTGAGGCGTGGAAATTCCCCAGTGCAACAATAAATCCAAAACCATGTGGGTTACTGGACAAACTGCAGAGGGCCATTGGAAACTGCACCTCCGAACCTTGCAGCTGGCAGATTCCGCCTAAAATAATCTCATTCCCTCACTGAACATTTACCCTCATGTGTATTTCAAAGGATGTAATTATAGACTGCACTGGATTAGGATTCCCGCACCTGGGATCAAAGCAGCACATCCGAGCGCCTGCCTAAAGCAACCTCATAGCGTAGGCTTGGGAAAGGTTGTGGGGCAGGGTGGGGGGAGGCGCATTCTGTGATCCTGAAAACTGTCATTGCGCTGCCAAGGAATTTCATGGTGATGAGGTGCCTCGACTGACACTAACTCCTTGAAACCACAGTCACTCACTAGTCATCGGCAGGAAGAGGGGCTTTGGAGACTGATGCTCACTCATGTTTCTCTACAATGTTCCAGCAGAGGGGAGAACGTGACGAAGATGAATAGTGCATTTAATGTAACCTTCATCATCGCATTGAAGAAGCATATCAGGATGCATCATGGGATTACCCAGGCCTGGCCAAGTTGCAGATATAAGTTTTAAAAGTGTCTGCAGTTAAAAAGAAAATAGGATGAATATGACCTTTTGCCAGGCCCATAAGTTAATGATTAGCCCATGGGTCTGTCCATGATAAAGCTAAAGGAATGTGACCTTGGGTCAGGATAAAATAAATTGATGGATGGTCTATGAATTATACTGTAATAAACTGGGTTACTTAACCTCAGGGTCAAGCTGAGATTTGCAGCTAAATTGGCACAGCTGCAAAATATCAGGATAGATAAGCAAAGTTTATGTTTTGAAGTGACCTGTGAACATCGTTTGTGGTAAAGGTCCGGCTATTCCCTGATTATTTTTCAAATTTCTCTGGAACTGCAGAGGTAATGGACAGGTCATTCCATGTTTATGTTGTAAACTCATTTGTAATTAAAGATGTAATAATTAGCCGTACAAGATAGGAACATTGTGAGTTAATGATGATTTATCCCAAAGATGGTATATATAACCAACAGAAACTTTGTAACTTTGAATTGCCTTTTAGAGCATTCTGAAAGAGCATTTCCCATGTGTGGTCACTTGCACTAAATAAAGAACTACTGCTGAATCTAGCTATAGTTGACTCTGTGTCGTGTCTTTTAGATATTTCACAGCAGCACGCAGTCAGGAGGAAACGCAGAGAAAAGCACGATGTCTGTGCCAGGTTGGCAAAGGGAGGTACATCACCATGGTGAGCAAGGGGCAGCAGGGCCCCTCCAGGTCCAGAGGATGAAGCTCACAGATCCGCTGAGTGTAGGCGACTTGCAAGGCCGAGGGCGTACAGAAGGTGCATGTCATTCCTCCAGATGAGGGAAAATCAGTAACATCAACGCCTCCGCACGTTTAGGGATCTGGTGTGTCACATCTGCCAGGTGTTGACGCCACAGGGACTGCAAGGGCATCCATTGCAAGCGATGTTCATTCCTGGCTGTGTAGGATGGAGGCTCAAAGTCACTGCAACTCTTCACATCTATGCAGTTACTGCTTCCAGGGGGCTCCACTGGGGACCTGTGAGGCATCTCTCAAGCTTCCACTCACAAATGCATACAGGAGTTGACGGACACCCTCTTTGCCAAGGCGCATAATTACATGCACCTCACTCAAGATTAAACTAGCCAGGTAGCCTGAGCACTGGGGTTTACTGCTGTTTCAGGATTCCCACAGGTGCAGGTTGCCTTTGACTGCACTCATGTGCCTATAAGAGCCAATACAATACATTAACTCAATGCACAGCTGGCCTACGACCACCAGAAACCCATCATGCAGGTATGCTCAAGATACCTAGGAAGTTGCCATGACTCCTACAACTTGGGTAAATCACAGATTCCAGACTTCTTCAAGGGCCCACACCACACCCAAGTGCACCTCACAAAGGCTACTCACAAAGAACTTGGCTGATGACGCCCATCAGGTGGTCACAAACTCCATCTGAGGATAGGTACAGCTATGCTCATTCCGCCACACAAACGTTGGTGGAGCAAACTTGGCATATTGAAGATGTGACTCCGGTGTCTCTACAGACCTGGCGGCTCACTCCAGTCCACTCCCCAGAGGGCCTCACAGATCATCACAGTTTCCTGCGGCCTGCGGAACTGGTGCTGCAAAGTGGGGAGGACTTACCAGAAGAGGAGATGGAGCAATCTCCTTGCACGTTCCCTCCGAAGATGAGGACATTGAGAGGGTAGAGGAAGAGGATAGCACAGGCTAGACGAGGCAGGCATGGACTTGAGGTACTAATAGCCACCAGATTCCAGGTGGATGATGACGAGATGCAGTGATTATGCCGTCGGGTCACTGGACTCCATGCTGGACCCACCTGTGATGCTATCCTTCTCATTTCAACCATCCACCTCAATCTGAGAATGAGCAGTTATACATTCGAGTCACCATGTCCTCATGGTTTGAAGGATGATAAACCCTCAGCATTGTTGCCTTGCTGGAATGTGGCACTAACTCAGGAGGTCCTCCCTATATCACACGTCAGATGACGCAGCCGCTTCAAGCATCTCTCCCGCATCCCAGTCGCTATGGCAGCCTACAAGAGGTGGGAGCTGGAATACAATCCTCAGTGTGCTCATGGCTGTATGCCTTCAGTCTGACAAGGTGCCTCAAGGAGGCCAATCTCCAGTTGCAGGACAACATCTTTTGTGTGACTTCAATGGTGATTTTTTTTGTTATATTCATTCATGGGATGTGGGCGTCACTGGCTAGGCCAGCATTTATTGCTCATCCCTCATTGTCCTTGTTCAGAGGGCATTAAAGAGCTAACCGCATTGATGTGGGTTTGGAGTCACATGTAGGCCAGACCAGGTAAGGACAGTAGATTTCCTTCCATGAAGGACATTAATGAACCAGATGGGTTTTAATGACAATGGTTTCATAGTCATCATTAAACTTAATTCCAGATTTTTATTGAATTCGAATTCCACCAGCTGCCGTGGTGGGATTAGAACCTGAGCCCTCAGATCGTTACCCTGGGTCTCTGGATTACCAGTTCAGTGACAATACCACTATTCTACGCCTCCCCCTAAAGCGAGGTGAGATTTGGGCCAAGTTAGCCGAGGTCTTTCTCCAAATTCTCATGCCTGTTAATCATACTGAGTCCTCAGTGTTATTTCAATCCTCATAACAGTGACATCCGGCACTCTCAGTGAGGGATGTGGAGCTGCCGTCAGCCTGACCTGTCACTGAGCATGGAGGGCCTCACCAGGACCATCTTCAGACACCTGCCTGCCACACAGGAACATGCCTCCTCCTTGATACAATTATTTTCCTTTGATGACCAGCCGGGGCCCTAGCTAGTCCAAAAATGCAGACAGACCATGGGGTCCTCAAGGTTCAGCATCGTTGATAATAAAGAGCACACATCAGCTGCATCCCATCCCAGCCCATATCCACCCTCAGCATTATCATCCCTCAGCATTATCATCCCATCTAGCTAACCTAAGCGCATCGAGATCAGGCTCAACGGCTCAAGTGATCCCATATGAAATAACACCACTGAGCTTGCCGAGGGTTTAGGTGAGAGGACGCATACCAGAACATATGGCCCAGTGCTGCATCCCAACATGTCCATGATAGCTCTGTGGGTACAATGCTGACAACTCCAAAGTCGCTAACAGTAAAAGCTGTAGCTTTGAGTGCCAGGACAAAAATGTGTCAGTGAGGGTTAGAGCTCAGGAACGTTGAGGTGAGAAGGCGCGCACTAATACTGGGGAGCTGTGCAGATTTTCACTCGGAGAGTTGACAATGCTGAAGGCAGACATGAGTGCACAGGAGATCAGAGTGTGGGCTAATAGACTGAAAACTCTCACAACTGATGGAGAGTTCATGGAAATCAAGGAAAGATTCCCTGTCTCCATGCCTATCTACATCTTTCCTTCGACACTACACCTTTACCTTTCACGATGCAGATGATTCAGAGGATTACATGAACCTCCATCCTACACAGCCAGGAATGAACAACACTTGAACCTGCAAAGCCTGTCTTAGGGATGCCTTGCACAAGCACACTTTACATTGAGGGTGACGCTTCACTGATGTCGGGAATAAACTGAGAACTGACACTCACTGTTATGAGATAGCTGCACACAACATTGACTAGAGCCACAGGATGTGACATCAGCAATAAATGGAGGGAGGGGACCAACTTGCCCCACATACAGAGAAGGCATCACAAGGGGAGATGTGGAACGGGTGCAATTCTATTTACATTGCTGGAGATTATGTACATCTGGCGAACACCTATGTAACCGTTGTGCTCCTAGTATTTCATGATCTTCCTAAACCTACCACTATGTCTTGATACATTCCCGACATCGCAGTGAAGGTGGAGGCAGCCTGCTGACTGCTACGCCCTGCTGCCTGTGATGACCTTGGCAGGCATCCTCTGAAAGGCCCCAGCCTTCATTGGGTCTCCTGTTGTGAGGCAGTGCACCCTCCTCGGTCTGTGGAGCTGCAGCTGATAGGGTCACAGGCAAAGGGGGTTGGGATTGGCTGGGCACTTCCGGAGTCACCTGGTTGGATGGCCCCGGGGTATCCAGCTGCTAGTCCTCCGCCTGCTGTGGACCAGAATCAGTGCTGTGCTCACCAGGTTGTGACCCTGAGCCTGCTCTAGATCGAGATTGCATTGTGTCTTTGCATTGGTGGAGGGTGTGGGTGAGTGCTGTGATGGATCTTCCAGCAGCGTGTCATCTGGATCCTCATCCGAGGTGTCCTCGGGGCTGGAGATGAAGGGCTGGCTCCTGGTGTCCCTGGGGCATTTGGCTATGCTGCCTATGAAGGAGACTAGAGATAATCAGTGCATGGCAGCAGACCCTGAAACATAACAATGCACTCACAGTGTTGCTGTCTGATGGAGCAGCTGGTGCAGGGTCCTCACTTGGGTCTGCGCCACCAACAGGCACAGTCCCAGTCTTGGTCCTCTCCGGCCAGCTCAACAGCACCCTCCTCACAGGGACTGAGGTCTTTGAACTCAGGCATCCCACCACCGGCCTGGGAACTCTCCCTTATTGTGGATGAGCTTGCCCTGCATAAAGACAGATGGAGAGGGTGTCATCGGGACTCATACGAAGGGAGGTGAAAAGGATGCCTACCTTGTGTGGGTGCATGAATGGAACTGTGCACAGGATGAATACGTGAGCTGTGCAGGATGTGAGCCCAGGTGGAGATGTGAGGGTGTGTGTGAAAGAGTGAGTGGTGATGTCCCTTGTGCTGGCAGTGAGTGAGATCCCTGTGGAGACTCATCCTGCAAATGTCTGATGGGCTTGTGTAAGTAGGAGCTGAGAGTGATGAGATGGTTGACTTACCCTGGCAGAATGGATGAGATCATTCATTCTCTTCCTGCACTGGATGGCTGATCTCTTATGGGTAGAGTTGGTGCTCACCGCCCTGGCCACCTCCTCCCAAGCCGCAGTTGTGAGGTTTTTGGACCTCCTCCTGCCATCACGGGGATAGAGCACCTCCCTGCAATCCTCGACAGCATCAGAAAGGTGACTCAGTGACATGTTGCTAAACTTGGGGGCTGCGGTTGTCTTCCTTTTGGGGGCCATCTCTCTGTTGCAGCAGTCCTGGGTGACAGACATTGAGAAGGCTGTGCTTGGGTGGGGTTTAAATATGATGCCCGCTGCAATGATCCGCTTAGGTCACAGGAAAGTGGGCGAATCACAGGCCGCCCGCCACGATGTTACATGTTTCCTGGTGATGCATAGTTAATGAGGCGAGAGGCGTACAATCGGGTGCGAAAACCTGCCATTGAGGTCGGCAGGAAAAACTGCATCTTTACTGGCCAACACCACACATAGTCTACAGGGTGGAAAATCCTGCCCTCCATCCTTAATGGCTGGTGTGGTCTTATTGCCTTTTTTAAAATGAAGGTGATGACAATTTTATACATGACTTGCTGCCATCAAATGTCCTCCTCAAGAGTAAAGCCCATCTCACTGGTTCTGTACTATAAACTTCAATGGTTACTTGCTGTTCTCCTGAGGATTTATTGTTCTGATGCTTTACAATAGATTTTTTACCTCTCCAACAATTCCTGACCGTGGTACGGAAGGCAAGATCCCAAGTGTTTTCAATCAATATGAGCTGTAAGCTTTGCAAAAGTACTAAATCCTGAGAAATAGTGGCTTCCAAATGTAGAGACGCCTTATCTTCAGATTATGGTAAACAGTATGAATCGTATAGGTTCATCTTTTGTTGTACAGGTGTCAGCCTTGATTGAGTGGTTACATTCAGAGACTTGAGTACATAATGCAAACTGGTGCTTCAGTGCAGTATTGAGGCAGGTGTCACCTTGCAGAGTAGACATTGAACCAAGGTTCTATCAGCCTTCTTAGGTGGGCATAAAAAATCCCTTAACAATATTAGAAGAAGAGCATGGAAGCTCTCCTGGTCCTCACCAACATTTATCCCTTAACTAATCCCTAAAACAGATTTTCTGGTCAGTTATTGCATTGATGTTTGTGGGACCTTGCTGTGCATAGATTGGCTGCTGCTTTACCTAAAACACTGACATCACATCAGAAGTTCTTCATGATCCCAGGAATGAAAGGCTTAACATATGAGGAACGTTTGAGGACTCTGGGTCTATGCTCGATGGAGTTTAGAAGGGTGAGGGGGGATCTGATTGAAACTTACAGAATACTGAAAGGCCTGGATAGAGTGGACGTGGAGAAGATGTTTCCATTAGTAGGAGAAACTGCGACCTGAGGGCACAGCTTCAGAGTAAAGGGAAGACCTTTTAGAACAGAGATGAGGAGAAACTTCTTTAGCCAGAGAGTGGTGAATCTATGGAATTCATTGCCACAGAAGGCTGTGGAGGCTAGGTCATTGAGTGTATTTAAGACCGAGATAGATAGATTCTTGATTGGTAAGGGGAGAAGGCAGGAGAATGGGATTGAGAAACTTATCAGCCGTGATTGAATGGCGGAGCAGACTCGATGGGCCGAATGGCCTAATTTCTGTTCCTATGTCTTATGGTCTTATGGTCTTATGGCTGTAAGATATTTTGAGACATCCTAAGGTCATGAAAAGAGCAACATAAAAGTAAATTATTCCTCTTTTCTTTGTAACTGTCCAAGTCTACCTAAGTCTAGATCAGAGTCTGTGGTGAACCAACCTATCTAACAATTATTTCCTTGCCTAGATGTCACCTGACTAAGGATGCAGGGAAATCTGCTTGGCTGGAATAGAGGTGGCCCCACTGCTGTTTTTTTTTAGCTTGCCGTCAATTTAGGTTGCTGCAGTTATCACTTTCCCTTCTGAAGCTTAACAAGAGTGAACAAATTTTGTCTACTGTACTTTCTAGAGAAAAAGTGTTATTGAAGTTAAGTGGATTCCCTTGAGCATTGCAGGATCTACTGTAGAGTTTGTTAAGGAGAAACCTTCACCTTGGATTGCAGCTCCTCTTTGGCTGCAGGGTGGGCACAGTGCCAGGACTTGGAGGTGAAGAATGCCTCTGGCGACATCCAATTCACGCAACTACCATCCAGTCTGTCCCAGGCCCGGGTTACCTTTGCAGCAAGAGCTCTTCTCTCCGACAGCCATATGTTATCCAAACCAGACACACACAGCTGAAGGCCGCAATAGACCTTAAAGCACCAAGCTGTATCCTTTAATATGTATTGATAGAGGATCAGCAGATTTTAAATTGCAGTTGGTATGCACACCCATCTTTTATTTTTTGTGCTGGAGCACACAAAGGGCCATGGATAGTGGGCCATAATTTGCTTTTATTTGTGAAGCTCATGGCATGTGCCATTAACAGACTTGCCCTTACACAGTTAGGTTTTATTTATTTTTTGCTTGACAAGTTGCTGAAGGTGCAAGCTGATGACATTGTAATGAGGGCAACTGGGCAGCTGGGACCTGAGTTAACAGGATAAGCAACTTAACCAACCAAATTGAAAAATTGTGAAATTAGTGCACAACGACTGAGAAGTAAATCTTAATTAATTTAAGTGAATTCAATGCCAGATTAGGTACTGAAAGGGAAATAAAGAGAAGAAAGATTTGATTGAGAAAAAGAGAGAAAAATAGAGGCAGAAAGGAAAAATTAAAATAATGCTTTTTTATCTCTCCATCAACAATTAAAACCTGAATGAATGAGTCTCCAAACTTGAAATAGTTAATATTCTGTGCCAGAGAGGTTGAATAGTAATGAAAAAACATGTCACGTCTTTAAAAGGTGCTTAGATTAAAATGGACAGGACAAATTTATGTGTGGAGTTTAGTTCATCTACCATGCTAATTTTTTGCTGACCGATGAATTTGAAAGAAATAAGATGCCACTTCCACAAGTTAATGGCGGAGCAATGCAACCTGGACAGTAACTTTTAGGTGCTCACATTTAACAACTCACATTTATTGCTCAGTTGTGTCAAGTTGTCCTATACGCGGATAAAAAATGATGAGGAATTAGTCTCACCATTATTTTGACAGAAAATTATGGCCCAATTGCTTGTTGATACTCCACAATTACCCCAAACATTTATAGACTTCGTATCCATCAGAATATTTGAAACATCTATCATTGTAACATTTGTCTTTGGTTACACCTTGTTGTAATTGGTGCCTCTACCATCCACTGCTCCAGACTACAACATGCATGTAAAGTTGCAAGTTGCCACAGCAACTTGGACTCCCTAAGTGAACTGTTATACACCACACCATATCTTGTTGTGACACCTAATTTACTAAAAGTATCTTCACACTATTAAATGCTCCTTTAGACTCCTAAGAACTTCAACCGAGAAATCTCAAAAAATTTGGGAATTTGTCTCTCCAGTCCTTATTTCTCTCAATTGTCCTGATTTTCTTGATAACATAAAATCTCAGATAATTTATTATTTAGTTCTCAGTTATTGTCCCTTCTCCAGCACTGGGGTCAAGTACTCGATACATTTTCAACACTTTTGGTAGATTCTCATCTCTTCTAGCTTCTTTTGCTGTACAATATCTTTTTTTCCCAGGGTACATACTCTTGTCTTCCAATTCATCCACTCATCTTTTGACAATTATTTTGTGCTTTTGAAAAAGCAGTATCAAACTGTCTGTTGTCTGCAAGGGTTGATATTTTTTGGTCTCTGACACATTAATGTCATGTTTTTGGAGAAAGAGCTTACCCTGATGATTGAGGGACATTTCTTTTATCTGTTTAACTGGCAGAAAATGATTGAATCCAGTTGCACAAGAGAAAAGGGATTATTATCTTTGCCACCTCTAACGTGGCCAGTTCAACACTCCTTTTTGTGCTTAAGTTCTTATGTGTTTAACACTAGGATTCAAACAGATAAAAAAGCAAAACAAAACTTGCAAATGCTTCATATCTTAAACAGAATACATAGCAGGCATCTGTAAAAAGGAAAGATGGGTTAGTGTTTCGAGTGTAATCCTTCACCATTACATTAATCCAGTTGATTATGATTTTTTTTAGCTGCCAGTATTAAGCAAAGGAGAGAAAATCAGCTGTTGTGCCATTTTGAATTCTATGTAACATGATTCCGATCTAGTTACAAAACAAGAGTGTCCAATTTGCGTCTAACCAGTTCAGCTGACATATCCTGATTCTGAGTTTTCATTTCTTCTATAATATATTCATGGCATTCTGGCAGTGCCTGTCACTGCGCAAACTGTAAAAGTGCCTTCTGTCGATGACACACAACTATCGTTGTAGAGGAGTATCAGAGAATTACTGTTTCCTGACTGCAGGTTTATTCAGAAGGTTTGCGATCTGCAACAAAAAGCAGGATTTGGGACAAAAGCTAGGAGAGAAGGCCAAAGGCCATGTCAAATAATTAGGTTTTGAGAAAGCCCTTGAATGTGGAAGGAGATGATGTAAGGTAGAGAATTCTAGACAGCAAACTATGGTGGTAAAGGCATATGTGGGTATTGATTGCATTATCCATTTGCTGGGGGACAGTGCATGCAAGAAGGTGCCTAAAATGAACTTCATGAACTTCATAAAACAAGGCTCTATTCATTCCAACCACCAAATGTAGTAGACCTTTGACAGAGCTAATCAGCCTCAAAGCAACGTATCGCGGCAAACCTCTGTAGTTTTACTGCATCCAGTTGAAAATCCTGGTTGAGTACCAGGCCAACAGGAGGAGGAGGAGTCTCCAGGTACATCCTTATCTTCAAATGTGGTAGAGCCCTGCACATGTGTGCAAGAGATAAGAGACCTGTCAGCCAAATGTGCCAAGTAAATGTTCCTTCTCTACTTCCTTTCAAAATCTCCATCTTTTATTCATCTCCGACCAATTCTGTTAACTCCACACAAATTTAAGAAGCATTTGAGTGTACTGGGCATAGCAAAAGCAATGGAGTCTGACAAGATCCTGGCTGTAGAGCTGAAGATCTCTCCAGCAGTACTAACTGCTTCCTTACAGCTTTAACATTGGTATCTACTCAACAATGTGGGAGCATGTGCATGTATGTGCTCTTCATAAAACACACAAAAAAAATCACCTAACCTTCTCCTAGCTATCAATAAAGTCATGGGAGGAACCATCAATTGTACTGTCAAACAACACTGTTTGCCTCCAATTCTGGCTTTTTGTACATCCCCAGTTTTTAATCACTTCACCAGTGTTGGCTATGTCTTCATGACTTTTTATTTCAGATTCTAAAATGAAGGCAGCAGAGTTTTGGCTGATTTCCTATTTACAGAGAGTGGGAGATGTGAGGCTAGCCAGGGCAGCTTGGAATGGTCAAGCCTAGTAGTCACAAAAGGATGAATGAGGGTTTCAGCAGTAGATGAGTTGAGGCAGGGACAGCTTTGGGTGGTGCTACATAGGTAGAAGTTGGCAGTCTTAGTGATGGAACTAATATCTGTCCAGAAGCTCATCTCGAAGTCAAATATAAGGTTCTGAACAGTCTTGTTTAACTTCAGACAGTTGCCAGGGAGAGGGATGGAGTCAGTAGCTAGGGACCAAATACAATGGCTTCAATCTTCACAGTATTTAATTAGAGAAAATCTCTGCTCATCCAACACAGGATTGCAGAAAAGCAGTCAGTGGAGGGTTTGAGAGAGGTGGTGGTGAGGTAAGCTATGGGTGTGGAACCTGATGTGTTATTGGACAACATCATTGAGGGGAAGCATGCAGACGAGAAACAGAGCCTCAGCCTAGCTCAGGAATGCTCTCTCTGCATCTCTCCATCTCTACCTCTCTGTCCTCCTTTAAGGCCCTCCTTAAAACCTACTCTTTCATCTAGCTTTCGGTTATCTCTTCTATTACCACCTTAGGTGGCTGATTGTCATTGTTTGATGAAGTATCTTGGGATTCAAGGTTGTATGATAGTCCCCATACTATTTACAATCTGCCCATCAATGGCTGTTCACCTTATCAAAGATCAATTACCCTCTGGTGTGAATATTTAAATACCACCTTGATTGAAAATTCTTTAACCTCGGTTGCCTCAGTGCCAAATCTAAACTGACCACCGTAGATATACATGACCTACAGTTTATGGATGACTGCTGCGACATTGCTCACTCTGCACCAGATTTGCAAGCCACCCTTGATCGCTCCAATTCTGCATACAAAAGACTCGACCAGTCCTTGAATGTTGCCAAAACAAAACTCATATATCAACCCACACCTGGTCAGCCTAATATTCCACTTTCCATATATTTTAAGGAGAGATTCTGGAATATGTTGAGCACTTCCCACACCTTGGCAGCTGCTTCTCTCAAAAGGCCACCATTGATGAGGAGATTCAGCATTGGATCAGCTGCACCAGCTCAGCCTTTTACAAACTACAGCAGCGAGTGTTTGACAACAAAAACCGCCGCAAGTCAGCAGAAGTCCTGGTGTACAGAGCAGTTGTTGTCAATACACCCGTGTACTGTGGTGTAACCTGGATTGTGTATCAGTGACACATAAGAGTGCTAGAGAAATTGCATCAGCAATACCTCTGCCGCATCGCCCACACTCAATGTGAGGATTGTCGAACAAATGCTAGTGTCCTTCTTGAAGCCAGCTGCACAAGCATTCAGGCAAATCTCCTGTAAAATCAACTTCAATGGAGCGAACACTTTGTCCAGATGGCTGAAAAGCATCTCCTCCGCCAGGCCCTGTTTTCTCAACTCTCAAATGGTCAGCATTCCAGGGGAGGACAAAGAAAATGACACAAAGACACTTGGAAGCTCCCCTTGAAGCGTGCACTAACAACCTCCAGATGTCTGAGGGGCAATGCCAGAGGTGGCTAAGACTTACCCGAGAGGTGGTCAGTGATCTGTGTGTCCTCCTACAACAAGACCTGCAGCCCTTGGGCACCGGCAGGAACCCCAAGCCAGTCACCCCAATGTAGCTGAGGCCCTAAATATCTTCGTCAGTGGCTTATTCCAGGGCTTGACTGGGGACAGTGAAGCATTTCCCAGTCTGCAACATATGGGAAATGACAAATGCTTTGCGAAGGGTCAACAAATTCATCATATTCTGTACAGATGCTGATAGCCAGGCCAGGATCTTGAGTGGACCCCACGGTTGTTCATCTTCTCTGCGATCTCCATTCAGGTGACCTTGGCCAAGCTGGAGGGCCTCCTATTGCCATCCCTGGGAAAGATCACATCCTGCCTTTCCTGGACGGCCTGGAGGAGAACCTGCAAGGCGGCATTGCTAATCTGTGGAGCACTCTTTATCTGTGGCAAGACATCTTTGTGAATGGGGTGGAGAGTGGTGTGATTGGGGGTCCAGGAAGATAACTAAGCACATGAAAAGAGGGGAGTGAAGACAGTCACCTGATAGAGAGTGTCAAGGGCAATGGGGGCTGGGAACCCCATAAACATTTTCCAGATGGCCCAACAGGTGGATGATCACTTCTCCTCAGCCCGCACCAGTTCTCCCTGCCTGCAGAGACCGGATGCAGAAGGCCCTCTGCAACCTGGAATTGAGTCAACTGATAGTTGAGGCAGAGATTTCCTGCACGCCCCTGCCACATGATTGCATGTGCCTCACATGTCTGCCACACACACTTACAATTTACATTGTAATTGAGTGTTTGGTGGCTGATAAGTGAGTGGAACTGGGGCCCACTTCCACAGCCGCCATTGGGAGCTGCGTACTTGTTAAATTCCACCCATTTTATCTGTATTGGCTCTTTGAAAGACCAGTCCAATTTATCTCATTCCACTGTTCCTTCCCCCACAGCATGTGGGCCAGCATTGACCAAAGCTTAATTGGGTTAGCATAGCTGCATGGGCAGGGCAGAGGTTGAAAAGTCTGTGTTGAATTGCTTACCTTTTGACTCTTTAAAGCCTTTCAAACACCTACAAAGCTCACATTAGCAGCATGATGGAATATTTACTACCGGCCTATATGACTGCAGATGCAACAGCATTCAAGAGAGACCTGAACGACAAAACAGCAGAATTAAAGCAAAATATTGCAGATGCTGGAAATCAGAAATAAAAACAGAGTGTGCTGGAAAAACTCAGCAGGTCTGGCAGCATCTGTGGAGAGAGAAACAGAGTTAACGTTTTGAGTCCCTATTAAAAAACAGCAGGTTTAATTGGTGCATCTGCAACTGGACTCAGTGTCCAACACCACTCACATCCTAAGAACAAAATTTTAAAAGAGAAGAGGAACAATGAGAAAAGGTGTACCTCAATTGTGAAGTGAACTATAATTATGACCTCAGGTTGAATAATATTAAAAGGACTGAACCTGTCAGACATTGTTGTTATTCTCACAGCATTGAAATGTGAAACTGTAAAAATCATCTGAAGATTTTCACACAAATCTTTGCTTTGTGTGATTCCTCTGAGACAACAATGGGTTTTCATTGTTATTTCGGGTTTCGGGTTATCATAACCAAAGTTAAGGTACCTAGAATACCATCCAACAATCTATCATCATTGACTTGAAGAATTTCTGGATCTAAATAAGGATGCCAGCATTTGGCCTGACATACTGAATTCTCTCAAATTCCAACTGCAGCAGCATTATAATCTCTATTCCATATAATACCTTATCCTTGAGCATTATTTTAAATGAAATGATTCTGACTAGGCTCACTTTCCTCAGAAATAGTGGAGAGTGGGATGCGGGCAGGAGAGAATGAAAGACAAGATATTTTGATCAGTGATATTATTATTTGTGTCAGGTTCAGCCTGACGTTCACCATCTGTTTCGAATTATAGATCAATCTGGCAGAATGCCCGATTTAAAAAAAATCTGGACAAAATCCAAGGCATTACCCTGATGAAGACTTGCATTATCACTGGGTTTAATAGATTCCCTAATTCCAATGGGCAGAACAGGAAATTAAATGTCTCTGAATTACTAAACTGTGGAAGCTACGTTAGCTGTTGATCTGAGCAGTTTTATTTTAACATTCTCGGCACTTGCATTTTCTTTTTACAAATTGTTTGTTCTTCTGTGATGGCATGGGTCACTACTGTATGTCCCAGCTAGGGTTGCAAAATTGCACAGATTAACAAGCTACCTCATGAGACACTTGCTGCTCGGTAAAGCATGCAGAATGTATTCAAAGAAGTTGCAATCTTTAAAGAGGCATGGAGAAACCCTGGTGACGGAATTACAAGACATAGATCATGGCCACATAACTATTCAGGAGGGGCCCATCATATCATTTTAACAGAAGATGCAGCAATGTGAGACCATTACGTCTAGTTTATGGAGTTAAGTTATTGTTTATTGGGAGTAGAAGAGGCAAAGATTATAGCTGAAGATAAAATGTTGGAGTAGCATCAGTGACGATAAATGTTACGCTGAGCTGGCAAGTTAGGATATTGACAAATACAGTTTAACATTCTTGGACGGCAAACTATAAAGTCAGAACTAAAACAGCTGGAAGTATTCAGCAGGTCAGGCAGCCAATGTGGAGGGAGCAACAGAGTTAATGCTTCAGGCCAGTCACTTTTTATCAGAATGGCAACTTGTTAGAGATAGAGGGGCTGACAGTCAGTGCAGGAAAAGGACGAGAGGAAGAGCTCTGTGGTGGGATGGAGCTGTTACACACACGCAACCTCCTGGGTCCTGTGGGCCTAGGTATGTTCCAGAAGGCAGGTACACCCCAGAGGCATGGCCATGTTAGGGGATCCCCATTCCAAATAGAAAAATTCTGAACGATTGGGGAAAACAAATATATAATTTTCAGAACAATTGTAACACTCAGGACAAGTTGGGAATTTAGGGTCTAGTAGAGAGTCCTAAAATTCTTTCGAGCTATCAACAGTCACAGATTGCAACTCTTTCGAGTACAATCACAATTCTTGGTTTCCGGGAGTGGGACATGAACCCACAACCCTCTGATTCAAAGGCGAGGGTGCTATGAACTGAGCCACAGCTGACACCTCCGAGAGAGTCCTAAAGCAGAATTATTACTTAGCTAATTTTGAAAACTGGGCTGTTATTAATTGGCTTCATTCATGGATTAGATTTGATCTGAATAAAACATAGGACATGCTTTTATTGCTTCCCACATTGTAGATTTGTTATGTCCTATGGTTACTATCTATGGTTTCAAAAAGACAGTGGGGGAAAGATTGAATAAGGCCTGATAACAGGTAAAGGGATGGCAATGCACGATTAACCTGCAACCCTCCGTTGTGATGCAGGCAGCACACAAAACTTCGTTTTTCCTGCTCATTATAACGATAACGGTGTGGAGCTCAGCGTTCAATGTGCTGTTGAGTGGCTGGGCACCTCAGCAGAGAGCACACGTTTTTAAAAGGTTCGCCCTAATTAGAGCCAGTTGGCACTACTTAAGGGTTTTCTGGTGACAGCAGTTGCTGGAGCTGTTCATGGAAGAATTAAAATAGTGCAAGAGGACAGTGAGCATGCTCCAAAGTTCTCTAATGACACACTGGAGGTCTTGGAGCAGGAGGTGAACAGAGAAGAGATATCGTCTCCCCACAGTGGGGTCAGAAGGGCCTGCAGACAGACAGTGAAAAGGTAGTGGAAGCATATAGCCATTGCTCTCAATGTAAGCAGTGTAGCCCTAAGGAGCTGGATCCAGTACAGGGAGAGATTTAATGACCTTACACGAGTGGTCAAGATGAATGACTGCACCTTACCAATACCATATCCTTACAAATAAGCATTGTCTATCAGTTATGACGCAAAGCAACATTCATAGCCTTACCTCATCCTTGCACACTTAGCATTGTCATAAGACTCACACTCACATTGTTCAGTTTGTACACACTGCCAGCTATTCTACTTTGACAGGCACATCACCCAAACTGACTCTCTCTTCCATTACAGGGTGGTAAATAACTGCAAGCAGCAGCAACTAGATGGTGCTGGCCATCATTGGAGCAGCCATGACTAAGGCTGTGGCCAAAGGCAGGCCTGAAACCATAGAAGTTAATACGTTCCTACTTAATCCACCTCACTTGCCCTTCACCCCCAGTGTCTTCTGATAAACAAGGTTGCACATGATGTAAGGATGTGCCTCTTGCTTTGCCCTCCTTCCCTCACTGTAATCCCCTCCTTGCACTTTTCTCCTTTCAGGTACCCAAGAAGTGCAAGAGGAGCAGGACAGTGATGGTAAAGGAACACCCTCACTCAATCTTACATTTATAAGCACTTGCTCAAATACTGGCACTGCCTATACTTTGGAAGGAAGCATAGAGGTGGGATTTGCATGTGGTGGTGAATCAATGGGCTGGAGCAACCTGCAGAAAGAGCAGGGTTAGAGGTTGAACAGGTGCCAGAGCCTTGGAGGGCAAGGTTACACACAAGTTCTGCTGCAGGGACTCAGATGAGGATTTCAGTGCGGTGGTGGAACGAAATGGCTGATGGCTATGAATAATGAACTGCTCGGTGCATTGAAAAGCCTACCAAAAGCCGACAGCCAATGTCATAGAGCATGGAAGAATCTGGCACCAACCTTGCACAGGGCTTTGCACAGAGTTTGGAGCTCATTCCTCCTATCTTTGAGGTTGTCTCGAAAATGGACTACAGCTTCACCAGCTACCTACGGGCATCTTGAACTTTTTAAGGAAGACTTGTAACAAAATACAAGAAAGGACACTGATGGCTGATACTGTAAAGTGACCGCTTTCTGGAAAATTCCTGTGTGCATTATTCTGACAGGCCTGGGGGAACATGGAACTTCACACCTGAAAGTCTGGCAAGACCCATTTCACACAGAGACACTTGAAAGAAATGTATGGAAAATGCAAAGGGCTGGACTTTAATCCCCTGTGTTTGTGAAGGCAATGGAGACGTTTTCCTACATCTCATCAGACATCCAAAAACTCATCTCTTGCTGATTTATATTCAGAATGTGTAAAAAAGTTCTGAGATGAAAGCAAAATGGACTGTGGATACAAGACATGCGCAT
The DNA here is from genome assembly GCF_964194155.1 of Cetorhinus maximus. NCBI lineage: Eukaryota > Metazoa > Chordata > Chondrichthyes > Lamniformes > Cetorhinidae > Cetorhinus > Cetorhinus maximus. The sequence continues at coordinate 50,291,715 of NC_135884.1, read as the reverse complement.
TTCCCCCTCCCAGGAATACACAGGGAAAATGAGTTAAAACTGGCTGAAGGCCAGTGTGTGATAGTGACAGAAACAAGAAGCAAAATCATCCTTCAGTTACCCCTGCAGAGACTGGCAGGCAATCTCTCTCTCTTTCTCTCTTGCTAGACGCAAGTTGTCTAGCAGGTAAGCAGCAAGCAGGAACAGGATAGCCTCTTCAGTTACCCCTGCCAATACAACCAGATCATCTCACCCAACTTAATAGCAGCAACGTACCACCATCCACACTTCATGGACAAGCCAAGGACTGATTTGTATATACTTCCAACTTTTATTTGGTCTCTTACCTTTCTTATTTCTGGTGTGTGTGTGTGTGTGTCACCTCTTTTATTATTTTTCCTTGGGTTTTTTGGTAACTAATAAGCTTACTCTTTCTTTGACTCAAGAGAACTTGGTTGGATTGGCTCCTTATTAAACCTTTGTTGCAACCAACCGAGGGGGTTGAATAAAAAGGAGAGCCAACTCATTCCTCCTCACCTGGTTGTAATAAAATTGGGGGTCTCATCTGGGATTATAACAGGTGTTAGCCAGCCCTATTCCTGATTCTTCGTGATCTGCTATGCCCTGCATAACCCCGCTATCAGGAGAGTGGCAGTGGTGGGAGGATGAACATCTTGAGAGAGGACTGCAGGTTTGTGCTCCATGGAGCTACTGCCACTCCCCGATGACCATGCCTCAGAAATTGAAGGATAACTGTGAGACCCTGCAAGCCCCTTTGAGCATTGGTATCCACAGCCATGATGGCAACAGACTGAGTCTGTATAGCACATAGCTGTGCTTTCATGACAACAGCTGAGATTTCATGACCTCAACCTTAGCTTCTACTCCAGTACTCAGTTGTTGGGTGTCTTCTTCTTATTCTACAATGTAAGCTGAGACATTGGCGACAGAGCCGAATGTTATGGCCAATACAGCAGAATCATTTTCGTAATTTCGCACACTTATTTGGTTACAGACTGTTGAAATGTTCATGAAAAGTTCTAGTTATTTGGTCAGAAGAAAGTCACCTTAGTTGAATTCTACATGTTGACGTTTTTGGTAGCAACTGGCACCAGAACAAATCCTGCAATGTAGCTTTTAGCCAACAGGGTCATTTGTGCCAGTGCAATGAAAGCAGGTAAATGTGAGGAAGTTCAGCATGTTATTCAGCTCCGTCCTGACAGAATTCTAAAACTTGCAATTTTTATTTTACTATTTGTTCAGGTTCCGCGGCAATGTAAGCTATCTGCACTTCATGCATGGAAGCTATATTTAAAAAAAAGTTAAAAACCTAATGCATGTAAAAGTGAATACACCCAAATATCCAAGGGTGTAAAGGTAGTTCCAAACATTAAAGAACTATTAAAGAGGCAGAGGCATTCTTAATAAATACTTTTTATCCCTCTTGGTTTTCAGAAGTCTTTTGGGCGTGGGCTTTGCTTGCTAGGCATAAATTGCACATGAAATGACACTGGATTTCCAAGTGAAGTCATGGTTCAATTTTTGTCCAAATATATATATATATAATTGCAAGTGTAAAACCTTCCATGAACCAACATATTGGGTAGTGTAATTGAACATAATTGTGTTTCCTTATGTGCATTAAACTATTCATTGGTATTTAATTGTGGTAATCCGGTGCAGTTTATTAATACAGCTGAAAATAGTCTTATCACAAACAATAAGCATTTTTGATAAGAGTGACTAGTCCATCACCCTATAGCCTGAATTTTCAGGATGGCGGCGGCTCGTCTCCTGCCATCCGAAGAGTTGGGATTCAAGCTCTAATGAGCATTGATTGGCATAAGGCGGGACTTCCGCCCGTCACCAAGAGGAAGTCCCATCTTGGAGAGTTGCCAGCCAATCAGTGTCGGAAATTAAGTGCTGGGAACCAGAGAAGATAGTGCCAGGCAGGGAAGGCTTGGGGGGGTCACGACAGGGGCGATCGGGGTCTTGGAGGGATAGGCCAGAGTCAGTGGGGGTTGAGGTCTGGAGGTCACCAGGACTTAAGGGGAGGGTTTCCCCAATCTGAAGGGGGCTCCTGATGGAGGTGCCCTCCCCTTCACGCCCAAGATAAAACACTGTTTATTTTCGGGTTTGCCCCCTCCCCCCAATCTGTCATCTGCCCACCAGCCTAAAAATTCAGGCTGGGCGGGGAATTGGGGCAAGAGCAGGCTTCCCATCTAAGACCCTGCCCGCCCCAGTGTAAAATCACGACCAGGTCGGGGCTGGCGGGATCCCTGAGAGAATCCCATCTATGCAATTTTGCGTTCCCCCCCCCCGCCTCAGAACCCACCGGTTGGGGTGGAGTGTAAAATTCTGGTCTAGGAGTAACCTGATTTTAAGTCACTGAAAATTATGAAAAGACTGTACTGAACTAGTTATTAGTTGTATTATTGCATAGTTATCCGTTTCTTAGTAAATTAAGTACACTTTAAAAACTCAAAAAAATGTCTAATTGTGCCTAAAAAAGCTTAATTTGAAGAGTCTCCTCAAACTGGCACAATCGTCAGCAAATTTCCATGTTTAGTATTTTGACCTGAGTGTTGTGATTTATGCCTTGGAGATATGCAGAGATGCCACAACAGCTTCTATGTGTGCAGGAGTTTTATTCAATACCTTAAAATGTCTGCTCAAATACCAGGCATAATCAAACACTGAACAGTTAAGTATTACACTGGGGACATGGCCAGTTTCAAGCGTTTTTTTTAAATCAGCGTTAAAGATCACAGAAATTCAAGTTAAGTTTGGTAAATTTGCATTTAAAATTCTGTAATCTCTTGTGCTGGTTTGGCCAATTTCATCTGGATAAATAATGGAAATGTTAGGCCTATTTCTAACTACAAGTTTTGAAATGTAACTTTTTCTGTATTGTTTCAGTGCCTTTTGGGAGGTTTGTTTTGATATTTCTTCTATTTTATCTGTATCTAAGACATGTCAGATCTTTTCGTAGAAACAAAGGCATCTGAATATTGTTTACAAAGTCCCTGGGAAGCCCAGTGTAATTGAAGTAGCCACAACAGTTCAGCAAACAGGAAAAATGCTAAATGTATGAATGTGAAAAGGGCTTTTGTAATATAATTTTACACTCCAACCCAGAGAGCAACAACTTATTTAATGAAAGCTGTAGGACCAGTTCAAAACAATTGACAATGGTGATTGTTTTGAAAAATGCCTGAATTATGTTGTTTAAAGGTTGAAGTAGTGAAAAATGAAAGAATAAGCATGATATCAGTCCTGGACTGTGCACACATACATTTTACAAACATGGTATCACCTACTTGGTAATGACAGACAGTGACTGGCCCTACAGGCTCCTGTTTAGCATCAGGGCCATTATCATTAGTTGAAAGGACACCTGTAATCCTTAACCTCCAACACGAGGTGCACTGCCTGTGGCAAACAAGCTCACCTATAAAAAGCTTCCCTTTGCCTCCTTGCAAACTAACATAGGGATTATCTGAAGTACTGTTCAGTGTGTTGGCCACATATTTATAACCAGGTTGTTGATGGATCGTTAGCAGAGCGAACACTTTCATCATCTTTGTTACCCACGAATAGAATCACAACACAGTTAAATGTCACAGCACTGCTAAAATAGAGGGAGTTAATGATGCAGTTATACGAACAACTTGGGAAGAAAGATCCTGCACCTCCTCTACTGCCATTTTTTACCCCTCCTCTCTTGGTTTTACTTCCCCAGTCACTATATACATCCTCTAGAATGTGTGCAAGTATGTTGCTGTTACATACATTGGTGAAAGGGGCAGTGCGTGCTGTAAGGTGACGAGACGTCCTAGACTACTTGCAATGCTCAGGGTGACCAACTGTTCCATTTTAAGGGACTGTTTCTTATTTTGACTGTACGTTCCTTAAGGGACGCATTTTTTGTCCTTTATTTTTAGCACGGCCTGTGGGAGACTGAGCCTGGGAGGCGCATCTTGCTTTGGCCTCGGATTTATTTTGTAAGCATGATCACTGTAGCTGTCGACCACCAAGGTGAATTATAGGGGTCACCAGCACCCCCTTTAGTTGAAGTGCCCTCATTTTATTTCATAAGGATTGGTCACCCTGGCAATGTTGTAGAATCCTATTACAGTGATAGAAGCAGCAGCAGCTTGAATTTATATAATGCCATTAATACAGGAAAATACTCCATGATGCTTCACATAGGCTTGTAGAAAAGAATGGACACAAAAAAGCAAGATTAAGAGAGGTAACAAAAGCTTGCTTCTTGAATCCATTTGCGCTGTTTACCTTGATATTCCTTGCTAACTTGTGTTATAACCTTTTTAACTTTGTGCTAACATATTCAGTCTAACTTTGCTTCTTACTGCAAACATACTCCTTTTCAACATGTTTTCAATTATTTTTACAGAGCAGCTATCTTTAAAAACAATTGAAGGGATTTAATGTCTCTTTCCTTGGTGGTCTGAATCTAAATCAGCAACACTACCTGTAAGATGAGGTCATGTTGAGAGTTGTACAGTGTTGCAAAATATACTACAGATGTTTACAATGAAAGTGTGGCAGCTACCTTTAAACATCTGTTCTATCTCTTTGTGGAAACCTGAGCAACTTTCAAAGATCAGTCAGAACCATTATTCAAAGGTATGAATTTAGTATCATCTGACTAGTAAGAACAACATTAGTCAAAAGAACCATTTATAGTCAGGTGACATCAACAACTTGCATTTATTTAGCATCTTATAAATAGTAAAATGCCCCAATAATGTCCCAATAAGACACATCACGGGGGTATTAGGGGGAGGTGATAGCATAATGGTATTGTCACTGGACTAGTAATCCAGAGACCCACGGTAATGCTCTGGGGACCTGGGTTAGAATCCCAGCACAGCAGATGATGGAGTTTGAGTTCAATTAAAAAAAATTGGAATTAAAAGTCTAATGGTGACCATGAAACCACTGTCCACTGTTGATAGTTGTAAAAGCCCAGCTGGTTCACCAATGCCCTTTAGGGAAGGAAATCTGTCGTCCTTACCTGAACTGGCCTACACGTGACTCCAGACCCACAGCAATGTGGTTGAATCTGAAATGGCTGAGCAAGTTACTCAGTTGTAACAAACCCGCTATAAACACAAAAAAGGAATGAAACTGGATGGGCCGCCCGGCATCGACCTAGGCACCGGAAACGACAACGGCAATCACAGCCTTGTCAACCCTGCAAAGTCCTCCTAACTAACATCTGGGTGCTAGTGCCAAAATTGGGAGAGCTGCCTCACAGGCTAGTATGGAATCATACCTTACAGATAATATCCCAGACTCCACCATCACCATCACCATCCATGGGCATGTCCTGTCCCACCGGGAGGACAGACCCAGCAGAAGTGGCTGCACAGTGGTATACAGTCGAGAGGGAGTTGCCCTGGGAGTCCTCATAGTTGACTCCGGACCCCATGAAGTCTCATGGCATCAGGTCAAACATGGACAAGGAAACTTCCTCCTGATTACCACGTACTGCCCTCCCTCAGCTGATGGGTCAGTGCTCCTCCATGTTGAACATCACTTGGAGGAAGCACTGATGGTGGCAAGGGTGCAAGGGTGAAGAATATCCTCTGGGTGGGGGGACTTCAATGTTCATCACCAAGAATGGCTCCACTACTGACCGAGCTGGCCAAGTCCCAAATGACATATCTGCTAGACTGGGTCTGCGGCAGGTGGTGAGAGAACCAACAACAGGGAAAAATATGTTTGACCTCATCCCCACCAACTTGCCTGCTGCAGATGCATCTGTCCATGACAGTATCGGTAAGAATGACAACCGCACAGTCATTGTGCAGGTGAAGTCTCGCCTTCACATACCCTCCATCGTGTTGTGTGGCACTATCACCATGCTAAATGGGATAGATTTCGAACAGATCTAGCAACTCAAGACTGGGCATCCATGAGGCGCTGTGGGTCAGCAGCAGCAGCAGAATTGTACTCGAACACAATCTGTAACCTCATGGCCTGGCATGTCCCCCACTCCACCATTACCATCAAGCCAGGGCATCAATCCTGGTTCAATGAAGAGTGCAGGAGGGCGTACCAGGAGCAGCACCAGGGGTACCTAAAAATGAGGTGTCAACCTTGGGAAGCTGTAAAACAGGACTACTTGCATGCCAGACAGCATAAGCAGCAAGTGATAGACAGAGATAAGCAATCCCACAACGAATGGATCAGATCTAAGCTCTTCAATCATGCCACATCCAGTCGTGAAAGATGGTGGACAATTAAACAACTCACTGGAGGAGGAGGCTCCACAAATATCCCCATCCTCAATGATGGAGGAGCCCAGCACATCAGTGCAAAAGACTGAAGCATTCGCAACAATCTTCAGCCAGAAGTGCCATGTGGATGATCCATCTCGGTCTCCTCCAGAGGTCCCCAGCATCACAGATGCCAATCTTCAGCCAATTTGATTCACTCCACGTGAAATCAAGAAACGGCTGAAGGCACTGGATACTGCAATGGCTATGGGCCCTGACAACATTCCGACAATAGTACTGAAGACTTGTGCTCCAGAACTTGCTGCTCCCCTAGCCAAGCTGTTCCAATACAGCTACAACACTGGCATCTACCCAGCCATGTGGAAAATTGCCCAGCTATGTCCAGTACACAAAAAGCAGATCAAATCCAACCCGGCCAATTACCACCCTATCAGTCTACTCTCCATCATCAGTAAAGTAATGGAAGGGGTCATCAACAGTGTGCTATCAAGCAACACTTGCTTAGCAATAATGCACTCACTGATGCCCAGTTTGGGTCCCACCAGGACCACTCAGCTCCTGACCTTGTTACAACCTTGGTTCAAACGTGGACAAAAGAGCTGAACTCCCGAGGTCAGGTGAGAGTGACTGCCCTTGACATCAAGGCAGCATTTGACCGAGTGTGGTATCAAGGAGCCCTAGCAGAACTGGAGTCAATTCAGGGATTCAGGGGGAAAACTGTTCGCTGGTTGGAGTCATACCTAGCATAAAGGAAGATGGTTGTGGTTGTTGGAGGTCAGTCATCTCAGCTCCAGGGCATCACTGCAGGAGTTCCTTAGGGTAGTGTCCTTAGCCCAACCATCTTCAGCTGCTTCATCAATGACCTTCCTTCCATCATAAGGTCAGAAGTGGGGATGTTCGCTGATGATTGCACAATGTTCAGCACCATTCGCGACTCCTCAGATACTGAAGCAATCCACGTCCAAATGCAGCAAGACCTGGACAATATCCAGGCTTGGGCTGACAAGTGGCAAGTAACATTCACACCACACAAGTGTCAGGCAATGACCATATCCAACAAGAGAGAATCCAACCATCACCCCTTAATGTTCAATGGATTACCATCACTGAATCCCCCACTATCAACATCCATTGACCAGAAACTGAACTGGACTAACCATCTAAATACTGTGGTTACATGAGCAGGTCAGAGGCTAGGAATCATGTGACAAATAACTTGCCTCCTGATTCCCCAAAGCCTGTCCACCATCTACAAGGCACAAGTCAGGGGTGTGATGGAATACTCCCCACTTGCCTGGATGAGTACAGCTCCTACAACACTGAAGAAGCTGGACACCATCCAGGACAAAGCAGCCCGCTTGATTGGCACCACATCGACAAACATTCACTCCCTCTACCACCAATGCACAGTAACAGCAGTGTGTACCATCTACAAGATGCACTGCGGGAATTCACCAAGGCTCCTGAGACAGCACCTTCCAAACCATGACCACTACCACTTAGAAGGACAAGGGCAGCAGATAGATGGGGACACCAAACCTGGATGTTCCCCTCCAAGTCACTCACCATCCTGACTTGGAAATATATCGCCGTTACTTCACTGTCGCTGGGTCAAACTTCTGGAACTTCCTTCCTAACAGCACTGTGGGTGTACCTACACCACATGGACTACAGCGGTTCAAGAAGGCAGCTCACCACCACCTTCTCAAGGGCAACTGGGGATGGGCAATAAATGCTGGCCCAGCCAGCGAAGCCCACATCCCATGAATGAATTTTAAAAAAAATATGACAAACAAAATGAAATTAGCAGAATGTTGCCACCATGATTAGTAATGTTAGAAATATTGTTTTCATCTAGCTTTTTGTAGAAAAGTAATTAGTACACTAATTCACATGAAAGCAGCTTGCCAGTTTAGGGGTGGACATATTAAAACTGCAGTGCACTTTCAAATTTATATCATTTGTGATTTAAAAGTAGCTCAGAACTTTTTGAATAGAAAATTTGAAAACAATTTTTTTACACAATTAAGTTATTAGTTCAATTACTTTGCTTAAGAAATTAATGAACAGGATCCTAGTTTTGAGAGTAGATTTTCCAGCATTTATGCCCTCTCCCAGAGGTATGCCTGATGGGGTTTTAAATCATGTTGCCAATTCAGTATGGTTTTGCTTTGTCTGCACAAAGTAATATTCCTAATTGAAATAATTGGTAAACACACACCGCTTCTTCACTGAAAGTTGTGTAATACTCCTCCGGAGCACTTCATTAACAGCATATCCAAGCTTGTATTATAAATCTGGACTGAAGATCTTCTGCTCAAATGATGGATAAGATGCAATGAACAACAGGCAAACATTAATTCCTCAGTATAGTGCAAGTAAAAACAAAATACATTACTAATCAAACCATTTGCTTAAGATAAGAATGTGTTTAAGTAACTGAGATCTGTTGCAGCCTCAGAGCAGAGTGAGGACATCATTGCCAGTAGCTGTGAACTTTTATATGCTGGGTTTGTTTCAAGCTGGAGCAGGTGATATTTGCAACAGCTCTCAGCTTAATGTTCACTGTTTCATTAGCTAGGCCCTGTGTTCATTCTCTCTTGCCAAAGAGAAGCAGGTAGAGTGAGCAGGCCGCTTCATGAAGATTGCAGGTTTTCCCATGGCGCAGTCATCACTTTGTGGATGCCAAGGTCCGCTCTAAGATGTAGCACAACTCGAAGGAATTTCACTCCCACAATGTCTGTCTGGTATATAACAATACTCAGTGCATCACGTAGATCAATGCTCAGTATCCTAGCAGCAGTCATGTTGCCTTCATTCTGCATTTGATCCACCACTACAAACCAGAGGTTGGTTACTAGGTGATAGGGGCAAACTGCTGACCACCTGGCTCATGACTGAGGTGCAAAACCCATGCACAGGTGGGCAACATACATGTAACTGAAGCCATGCTGACACATGAAATGTGATTGAGCAGTCCACTGTGGAGCTTACACAATACTTTTGTTGGCCAGACTGCTCTAGAGGAGCCTCAGTAACTACAGCATGGCTGACAGAAAGCTGCTGCCTTTCAGCGGGGAGTCTGCAGGTTGCCTTACATAATGACTTTGCACAGCTCTGGATCTGAAAAATTGACTTGTCATGGGCAGCAGCAGTCTGGTTGACTGCTGGAATGGCAGTGGTCAGAAGCCAAGTGCTGCCACCCTGAGAAATGACAACAGGTTTGTGCTCCATGGAGTCTCTGCCACTCCTCTGGGGTGGCGTCTCAGCAATCTTGGCAATGCTTTGGAGGACAAATTGCTGGACTATCATGACATGTTGAAAGCCCCTTTGAATACTGCTATCCGCAACTATGACGGCAGTAAGTTGTGCTTGCATGAGAGCAAGCAATATTTGCTTGACTTCAGTCTGAGCTTCCATTGCAGCACCCAAATGTTGAGTGTCTTCTGCTTGGGCAGCATTGGAAGCCGAGACATTGGTCATCAGATGCTGCAACATGGATTGGTTCTCAAGTGTTTGTGGAGACATGCCTGCCCCTTCCAAGGTGGAGTGGATGGGCTCCAAGCTCTGCAGAAAGCCCTAGCCAATTTGGTGCCAGTATCCTCTACACCCCTTTATATTGACCACAGGCTATCTGGCAGGCTTACCAATGCACCACGCACTTCAGTGTGCATGCCCAGCAACCTTCTAGGCCATCCTATTGAAGTCTTCAGCTGAGTTGTCTGCAACAGAACACGTGTGTGACCTCCCCCTCTGGCAAATTTGTCTCCTCCCATGGCTGCAGGCTATTGGTGCTTGGTGTCTCACTTTTGTGCAGATCCCACCTTGAAGCTATGCTCTAGAGCATGCACAGTGTCAGCTGGAGGCTGTGAGTGTGAGAACAAGTGATGGTGTTTCTGCATCTTCACTGTTCTAACATCCCTTGCTCTTCCACTACTTCCTGATCAGGCAGCAGTTCTTGAGTATCTGGGAAGAAAAATACACAAGTATAGGGTTTTAGTGGAGGGGTTGGGGGTGGGTGGTCATGGTGGGAGAGGAAACCAAGAGGTACATGCTTACACCATGTGCAACTTGTAAATCAGAAGAGATTGTGGGATGAGGGGGGAAGTGGGATGTGAAAAGGAGGACTAGGGTTGAGCATATTGTCATATTCTATGATTTCAGCCCTGCCACTGGCTGTGTTCTTAGTCATGGCTGCTCCAAAGATAGAGAGTACTATCTCCTCCATGGGACTGAGGACATGCTGCCATGCAGCCATGCTTATACCTTGCTAGTTAGATGTTGCTGCCTCTGGTTGTGCACCACCTTGTCCTGCAAGAGAGATGGAAGTGTGCAAGTTAGTGTGGTGCAATATGTTTGAGTGATGTGCCTATCACGTTTGAATAGCTTACAATGTGTGCAAGGTCTGAGATGTTGCTGTGAGGCTTGCAACAGTGCTAAATGTGTAAGGGTGACGTGAAGCTATGTGATATATGAGTCATGATTAAGAGAGAATGTTGGTAGGTGAATGAAGGGTGTGTGGTGAATTGAGCAGCGTCTAAGGTTAGGTTCAGTTTCAAGGATATGGCAGTTAAAGATGAATTCACTAACCTTGATGCCTCACGTGAGGCTATTAAATTTCTTGTGGGAACTGCATCCAGTTATTTGGAGCTACACTGCTTGTGTTGACAATGGGTACTTGCTTCCATTGCCTGGAAGGTCTCCTGGCCAGCTGTGGATAGAGGACATTTGATCTCCAGTCCACTTATTACTCCAAGGTCACCAGTGCTGTGTGTGAAAACCTGGAAACACGAGCCCTGCCCCATTGCTGCATTAGTCCAGTCTTCATTGCAGGTCAGCATCCCTTCCCCGTCACTTCCAGCCAGCACCTACTGTAGCCAGAATGCACCTTCCCTTTCCAACTTGCAGGTTGGTTTTCAGTAGTGATGCTCGCCTTGCATAAACTTGGGCCTTGTACACTATTGTTATTTAGACTAGCTGGCAGCATGAAGTTTGCACGTTGCCTTCATTGGAAGGAATGGGCTCAGGTTAATTGTGCATCTCAAGAAAGAGCACAGAGAGCGAGGAGACTTCATTTATAAAGAGTGTGGAGAACGGGGAGTCTTCATTTCAAAAAGGAGCACGGAGAGCAAGGAGACTTCATCTAAAAAGAGCACAGAGAGAGGGGAGAGTTCATTTATAAAGACCGTGGAGAGCAGGGAGGCTTCATGAAGAGTGTGAGAGGGAGAGAGCAACGAGACTTCATAAAGAGGCACAAGAGGGAGAGAGCAGTGAGACTTCATAAAGAGAGCGAGAGAGAGCGGTGGAGAAGATTGGTGAGTGACAGGTGAGTAAACACTTTATATAAAGTTTAAGGTATGTCAGTGCAGCTTGGCCATGTAGAATGTGCATCATGCAGGATATGGGAAGTCATGCAGACACAAAGTGCCCTCGTTGACTACATCTACAGAAAGTTTCACCAGCTGCAGAAACTTGAGCTTCGGGTTGCGGAACTTGAGCGGCAGCTAGAGTCACTGTGGTGCATCCACAAGGGTGAGGGTTACATGGATAGCATGTTTAGAAAGGTGGTCATACCACAGCTAAGAAGTACACAGGCAGAGAGGGAATGAGTGACTGCCAGAGTATCTAACAGAAATAGGCAGGTAGTGCAGGAATCCCCCAAGGCTATCTCGCTCTCTAACCCCTTTTCCGTTTTGGACACAGGTGAACGAGATGGTTCCTCAGAGGACTGTAGCAAGAACCAAGGTCGTGGCATCACAGGTGGCTCAGCTGCACAGGAGGGGAGGCTATATTCCATAGTTTGGGGAGCAGACAGGCATTTCTGCGGCTGTAGACATGACCCCAGGATGGTATATTGCCCCCCTGGTACCAGGATCAAGGATGTCACAGAGCAGCTGCAGGACATCCTTTTGGGGGAGGGTGAGCAGCCAGAGGTCGTGGTCCACATTTGGACCAATGACATAGGTAGGAAAAGGAATGAGGTCCTGAAAGCTGATTTTAGGGAGCTAGGAAGGAAATTGAAAAGCAGGACCTCAAGAGCAGTAATCTCAGGATTACTCCAAGTGCCACATGCTAGTGAACATAAGAATAGGAAGATTGATAAGTTCAACACGTGGCAGGAGAAATGGAGCAAGAGGGAGGGCTTTAGATTTCTGAGGCATTGGGACTAGTTCTGAGGCAGGTGGGACCTGTACAAGCAGGACGGGTTACACCTTAACAGGACTGGGTCTAATGTCTTCGTGGATAGATTTGCTTGTGCTGTTGTGGGGGGTTTAAGCTAGATTGGCAGGAGGATGTGAACCTGAGGGGAATTTCAGAGAGGAGAGGAGAGGAACTGGCAGTGAGAGAATATCAGAGAGTTGCAACAAGGTAAATAGAATACTTGAAGAGTTTGATAGAACTAGAGTAGGCTATAGTAAGTCATTAGATGGGGTCAGAGGGAGGGAGAAAGTTAAAAAGCCTAAATCAGGATTAATGTGCATGTATGTGAATGCACGGAGCATGGTTAATATGATTGGTGAAATACAGGCACATGTTGACAAATGGAATTATGATATTATTGCTATAACAGAGACCTGGCTCAAAGAAGGGCCGATTGGATGTTAAATATATCTGGGTACAAAGTATTTAGGAGAGACAGGAAAGGAAGGAAAGGGGGGTAGAATGGCAGCATTGATTAAGGATGGTATTACAGTACTGGAGAGAGAGGATGTTCCAGAGAGGTCAAGGACAGAATCTCTCTGGCTAGAGGTAAGGAATGAAAAAGGTGCAATAACATTTATTGGTGTAGTATATAGACCACCAACTAGTGGAAGGAATGTAGAGAAACAAACTTGCAAAGAAATTACAGAGAAGTGCAAGAATTATAGAACAATTATAATTAAACAAATATTTTTTTTTTTTTTTTTTGTAAAAATATACTTTATTCATAAAAATCTTCAATCACATTCAAAACCATTTCAAAAACAACATTACAAGGGTACAATCCAGGTTAAACTTTTACAAAATGTATCACCAGGTGCATCAGTACAAACAATATTACAGTCATTTACAGCCTTTCATTTTGATCTGTACAGCCCGAGGGGCTCTAAACAGTTCCCAGTCTCTCGGTGCGCTGTGGTAGAAAGGTCTTAGACAGCGACCCTTCCCCATTGCGCCTTTGCGGCAGCTGCCCCAAGCTTTAGTGCGTCCCTCAGCACGTAGTCCTGGACTTTGGATTGTGCCAGTCCGCAACAATCGGTCGGGGACAAATCTTTGTGCTGGAAGACCAACAAGTTTCGGGCAGACCAAAGCGCGTCTTTCACCGAGTTGATGATCCTCCAGCTGCAGTTGATGTTTGTCTCGGTGTGTGTCCCTGGGAACAGCCCGTAGAGCACAGAGTCCTGTGTCACAGAACTGCTCGGGATGAACCTCGACAGCAACCACTGCATCTCTCTCCAGACTTTCTTTGCAAAGGCACAATCCACAAGGAGGTGAACAACGGTCTCTTCCCCACCACAGCCACCTCGAGGGCATCGTGCAGAGGGGGTGAGACTCCTGGCGTGTAGGAAGGATCTGACGGGGAGGGCCTTTCTCACCACCAGCCAAGCTACGTCTTGGTGCTTGTTGGAAAGTTCTGGCGATGAGGCATTCTGCCAAATGACTTTGACAGTCTGCTCGGGGAACCATCCCACAGGGTCCACCCTCTCCTTATCCCTCAGGGCCTCTAGGACGTTACGTGCTGACCACTGCCTGATGGACTTGTGGTCAAAGGTGTTTTTCTGCATAAATTTTCCCACCAGGGACAGGTGGTACGGCACGGTCCAACTACTTGGAGCGTTCCGCGGCAGCGTGGCCAGACCCATCCTTCGCAACACCGGGGACAGGTAGAACCTCAGCACGTAGTGACACTTGGTGTTTGCGTACTGAGGGTCTACGCACCGCTTGATGCAGCCGCACACAAAGGTGGCCATCAGTATGAGGGCGATGTTGGGCACGTTTTTTCCCCCTTTATCTAGAGGCTTGTACATCGCGTCCCTGCAGACACGATCCATTTTCGACCTCCAGATAAAGCGGAAGATGGCTCGAGTGATCGCCATCGCGCAGGAGTGTGGAATGGGCCAGACCTGCGCCACGTACAGCAACAGCGAGAGTACCTCACACCTGATGACCAGGTTCTTACCCGCAATGGAGAGGGAGCGTCGCTCCCACATGCCCAGTTTCCTTTTCACCATAGCCACTCGCTCCTTCCAGTTTCTAACGCATGCCCCGGTCCCTCCGAACCATATCCCCAGCACCTTCAGGCCGTCAGCCCTGACAGTGAAGGGGACAAAGGATCGGTCAGCCCAGTTCCCAAAGAACATGGCCTCGCTCTTCCCACGATTTACCTTGGCTCCCGAGGCCAGTTCGAACTGGTCGCAGACGTGCATCAGTCTGCGCACCGACAGCGGATCCGAGCAGAAGACGGCGACGTCGTCCATGTACAGGGAGGCTTTTACCTGAGTGCCTCCACTGCCTGGGATCGTCACTCCTCTCATGCCCGGATCCTTCCTGATGGACTCGGCAAAGGGTTCTATGCAGCACACAAAAAGGACAGGCGAGAGAGGGCAGCCCTGCCTGACTCCAGATTTAATCGGAAAGCTATCTGTTTCCCACCCATTGATTGAGACTGCGCTACTGATGTTAGTGTAGAGCAGTTGGATCCAATTTCGAATTCCCTCCCCAAAGCCCATTTTGGAGAGCACATCCCCCATGTAGGTGTGCGATATTCTGTCAAAGGCCTTCTCCTGATCCAAGCTGATGAGGCAGGTATCCACACCCCTGTCCTGTACATAGGCAATCGTATCCCTGAGCAGCGCCAGGCTGTCAGAGATCTTCCTGCCTGGCACAGAGCAGGTCTGGTCAGGGTGAATCACCAATTCCAGAGCGGATTTGACCCGGTTGGCGATGACCTTGGACAGAATCTTATAGTCCATATTCAACAGTGAAATGGGTCGCCAATTTCTAATTTCCTCCCTTTCCCCCTTGTGCTTGTAGATGAGGGTGATGATGCCTTTCCTCATGGACTCTGACATGCTGCCGGCCAGGAGCATACTCTCGTACACTTCTAGCAGGTCTGGGCCGATCAAGTCCCACAGAGCCGAATACAACTCCGCCGGCAGGCCGTCGCTTCCGGGGGTTTTACTCTTCTCGAAGGACTCGAGGGCCTTAGTCAGTTCCTCAGGAGTTAGCGGTTTGTCTAGGCTCTCCCGCGTACTGTGGTCTAGGACCTCCGTGATAGAGGACAGGAAGGACTGGGAGGCCGTGCTGTCCGTGGGCTTCACGTCATACAGACCGGCATAAAAGGATTTGCTGATCCTCAGAATGTCGGACCGTGATGACTTTACTGAGCCGTCTTCTTCCTTCAGGCTGCTGATCACAGAGCGCTCTCTGTGTACCTTTTGGAAGAAGAAACGTGAGCACGTCTCATCCTGCTCCACGGAGCGGACTCTGGAACGGAAGATGATCTTGGAGGCCTCCGAGGCAAAGTGCGAGGCTTGCTGGCCCTTCACCTCTTGGAGCTCCTCCTTGACATCGACCCCCATCGACCGCAGCCGGAGCAGATTCTGCATCTTTTCCTGGAGTCGGGACATTTCCCTCTGTTCCTTTCTAGCTTTCTGGGTGCCTTTGCGGATGAAAAACCTCTTGATGCTTCCCTTGATCACTTCCCACCAGTGTGTCAGGGATAATTAAACAAATATTTTTTTTTTTTTTTTTTGTAAAAATATACTTTATTCATAAAAATCTTCAATCACATTCAAAACCATTTCAAAAACAACATTACAAGGGTACAATCCAGGTTAAACTTTTACAAAATGTATCACCAGGTGCATCAGTACAAACAATATTACAGTCATTTACAGCCTTTCATTTTGATCTGTACAGCCCGAGGGGCTCTAAACAGTTCCCAGTCTCTCGGTGCTCTGTGGTAGAAAGGTCTTAGACAGCGACCCTTCCCCATTGCGCCTTTGCGGCAGCTGCCCCAAGCTTTAGTGCGTCCCTCAGCACGTAGTCCTGGACTTTGGATTGTGCCAGTCCGCAACAATCGGTCGGGGACAACTCTTTGTGCTGGAAGACCAACAAGTTTCGGGCAGACCAAAGCGCGTCTTTCACCGAGTTGATGATCCTCCAGCTGCAGTTGATGTTTGTCTCGGTGTGTGTCCCTGGGAACAGCCCGTAGAGCACAGAGTCCTGTGTCACAGAACTGCTCGGGATGAACCTCGACAGCAACCACTGCATCTCTCTCCAGACTTTCTTTGCAAAGGCACAATCCACAAGGAGGTGAACAACGGTCTCTTCCCCACCACAGCCACCTCGAGGGCATCGTGCAGAGGGGGTGAGACTCCTGGCGTGTAGGAAGGATCTGACGGGGAGGGCCTTTCTCACCACCAGCCAAGCTACGTCTTGGTGCTTGTTGGAAAGTTCTGGCGATGAGGCATTCTGCCAAATGACTTTGACAGTCTGCTCGGGGAACCATCCCACAGGGTCCACCCTCTCCTTATCCCTCAGGGCCTCTAGGACGTTACGTGCTGACCACTGCCTGATGGACTTGTGGTCAAAGGTGTTTTTCTGCATAAATTTTTCCACCAGGGACAGGTGGTACGGCACGGTCCAACTACTTGGAGCGTTCCGCGGCAGCGTGGCCAGACCCATCCTTCGCAACACCGGGGACAGGTAGAACCTCAGCACGTAGTGACACTTGGTGTTTGCGTACTGAGGGTCTACGCACCGCTTGATGCAGCCGCACACAAAGGTGGCCATCAGTATGAGGGCGATGTTGGGCACGTTTTTTCCCCCTTTATCTAGAGGCTTGTACATCGCGTCCCTGCAGACACGATCCATTTTCGACCTCCAGATAAAGCGGAAGATGGCTCGAGTGATCGCCATCGCGCAGGAGTGTGGAATGGGCCAGACCTGCGCCACGTACAGCAACAGCGAGAGTACCTCACACCTGATGACCAGGTTCTTACCCGCAATGGAGAGGGAGCGTCGCTCCCACATGCCCAGTTTCCTTTTCACCATAGCCACTCGCTCCTTCCAGTTTCTAACGCATGCCCCGGTCCCTCCGAACCATATCCCCAGCACCTTCAGGCCGTCAGCCCTGACAGTGAAGGGGACAAAGGATCGGTCAGCCCACTTCCCAAAGAACATGGCCTCGCTCTTCCCACGATTTACCTTGGCTCCCGAGGCCAGTTCGAACTGGTCGCAGACGTGCATCAGTCTGCGCACCGACAGCGGATCCGAGCAGAAGACGGCGACGTCGTCCATGTACAGGGAGGCTTTTACCTGAGTGCCTCCACTGCCTGGGATCGTCACTCCTCTTATGCCCGGATCCTTCCTGATGGACTCGGCAAAGGGTTCTATGCAGCACACAAAAAGGACAGGCGAGAGAAGGCAGCCCTGCCTGACTCCAGATTTAATCGGAAAGCTATCTGTTTCCCACCCATTGATTGAGACTGCGCTACTGATGTTAGTGTAGAGCAGTTGGATCCAATTTCGAATTCCCTCCCCAAACCCCATTTTGGAGAGCACATCCCCCATGTAGGTGTGCGATATTCTGTCAAAGGCCTTCTCCTGATCCAAGCTGATGAGGCAGGTATCCACACCCCTGTCCTGTACATAGGCAATCGTATCCCTGAGCAGCGCCAGGCTGTCAGAGATCTTCCTGCCTGGCACAGAGCAGGTCTGGTCAGGGTGAATCACCAATTCCAGAGCGGATTTGACCCGGTTGGCGATGACCTTGGACAGAATCTTATAGTCCATATTCAACAGTGAAATGGGTCGCCAATTTCTAATTTCCTCCCTTTCCCCCTTGTGCTTGTAGATGAGGGTGATGATGCCTTTCCTCATGGATTCTGACATGCTGCCGGCCAGGAGCATACTCTCGTACACTTCTAGCAGGTCTGGGCCGATCAAGTCCCACAGAGCCGAATACAACTCCGCCGGCAGGCCGTCGCTTCCGGGGGTTTTACTCTTCTCGAAGGACTCGAGGGCCTTAGTCAGTTCGTCAGGGGTTAGCGGTTTGTCTAGGCTCTCCCGAGTACTGTGGTCTAGGACCTCCGTGATAGAGGACAGGAAGGACTGGGAGGCCGTGCTGTCCGTGGGCTTCACGTCATACAGTCCGGCATAAAAGGATTTGCTGATCCTCAGAATGTCGGACCGTGATGACTTTACTGAGCCGTCTTCTTCCTTCAGGCTGCTGATCACAGAGCGCTCTCTGTGTACCTTTTGGAAGAAGAAACGTGAGCACGTCTCATCCTGCTCCACGGAGCGGACTCTGGAACGGAAGATGATCTTGGAGGCCTCCGAGGCAAAGTGCGAGGCTTGCTGGCCCTTCACCTCTTGGAGCTCCTCCTTGACATCGACCCCCATCGACCGCAGCCGGAGCAGATTCTGCATCTTTTCCTGGAGTCGGGACATTTCCCTCTGTTCCTTTCTAGCTTTCTGGGTGCCTTTGAGGATGAAAAACCTCTTGATGCTTCCCTTGATCACTTCCCACCAGTGTGTCAGGGACTCAAAGAGGGGTTTCACGGTTCTCCAACCTTTGTAATCCCTCTTGAGCTCCTCAATGTTCTCTGGGGTCAGCAGTTGCACATTTAGCTTCCATGCCCCCCTGCCCACCCTCAGGTCTTCCTCCAAGTGGCAGTCCGCCAGTAGGAGGCAGTGGTCAGAGAAGAACACCGGCTTGACCTCGGTGGATCTGACTGTGAATGCACGGGACACAAACAGGAAGTCTATCCTGGAACGAATGGACCCGTCTGGCCGCGACCAGGTGTATCTACGCTGCGCTCCGTCTGCAGGGTTGCTGAAGACGTCGTGCAGCTTGGCATCCTTAACTGTTTCCATCAGGGATCTGGACGTAGCGTCCAATCTGCTTCCGGCCCTGCCGGATCGTCCAGCCGCATCGATGATGCAGTTGAAGTCCCCGCCCAGAATGACCGGCCTGGAGGTCGCCAGCAGCAGTGGGAGCTGCTGAAAAACCTCCAGCCGCTCAGCCCCTTGTGCCGGGCCGTACACGTTAATTAACCGGAGTGGAGCGTTCTTGTACATTACGTCTGCTACCAGGAGTCGCCCGCCCACCACCTCCTTGACCTCGGAGACGGTGAAGTTGCCTCCCCGCAGCAGAATACCCAGGCCGGAGGAACGAGAGTCGTTTCCGCCCGACCAGATCGATGGCCCGTGGGACCACCATCGTGACCATTGCCTGTAGGAGCTGAGGTGCGGTATCGCACACTCCTGCAGAAACAACAGGTCAGCTTTGACCTTGGCAAGGTAGTCCAAGGTCGCAACACATCGCGTAGTAGATTTAATGCTACGCACATTTATGGATACAATCTTTAAACCCATATTAAAGCATTTATTCTCCTACCAAAACCACTGTCTCTGAGAGTCCCAGACCTTTAGTCTGCTCCTTCATACCCGTAGTGAGCTCAAATTCCTTCACTTTGGATGGGCTGAGGTAGATCTCCTTGGCCGTGTTCTGCTCCAGTGGCATCTGGAGGTTCACGTAGTGAGCGGATTTTGAGATGACCTTTGCTGGAGAAGCTTCTCCAAAACTCACCCCCTCTGGGGGGTTGCTGTTCCCGGCTTCCTGGAGCTGGGGTGCGATGATTGCCTCACTGCTCCCAGATTCCAGGGGCTGTGGTGCACTGGCCTCCTCAGGTTGCAGGCAAAGTTGGGGTGCGTTGGTCTCCTTGTTGTCTCCAATTTTCTGGAGCTCGGGTGTCTCGTCCTCCAACGCCCTGGAGCTTTGCCGCCTCTTCTGTCGGTGCCGCTCTGGCACTTCCTCATCCGAAGAGCTGCTGCCCTTGTCATCCGTGTCGGATGGGAGACGCCTCTTGCCGCTTCTCTGGGAAACGCCTTTGCTTCTTCTTCGCTCCCTCTTACTTTTCTTGTTCTTCACCGTCCGCCACTCCCCCTGCTGCTTTTCCACTGCTGCCTCCTCCTCCATTGATTCGCTGTCCTGAGGACTGGAAGGTTCAGGGGGTGGTGCTGTTGATTGGCTCTCTGTTGCCTCAATCTCTTTCTCCACCTTGTCTCTCTCTGTGTCCTCCTTTGTCCCGTTGAGCTCCCTGGGGGCCTTGGTGTTTGGAGTGACACGGAACATTTCTTCTGCTTCCCCGTGGTCGGCTTTGGCTGCCTGTGCGTAAGTACGGCAGCGTTTGGGGCAGGTCCTGTAGAGGTGACTTGCCTCGCCACACAGGTTGCAGCACTTGGCCTGTTTGCAGTCTTTTGTCTGGTGCCCTTCCTGTTTGCAGATCTTGCAGAGGGAGGCGCTGCAGTTGGCCGCCACATGACCAGCCTTGCCGCATGAGCGACAATGCTTGGGTTGCCCAGCGTAGACCAGGTAGCCACGGTTTCCCCCGATAGCGAAACTGGAAGGAGGGTGGAAAATGGCTCCCTTACCATCGGTCTTTAGCGTGACCTTAAACAGGCGTTTGCCTGTCCAGATCCCCAAGTCGTCTCGAATCTCAGTGCCGCTCCCCACCTTATCGAAGTACCTGGTGAGGAAGGTGACCACATCGGCGACAGGGACGAAGGGGTTGTACACATGCACCATCACCTCACGTTCCCGTTGCAACGGCAGAGAAAAGTGCGGCTCCGCCGTCAGGATCTTCATCTCCGGCAGGTCTCTCTTCTCCTCGAACACCCTCAGGAGCCGGACGCAGTCTGCCACTTGCTTGAACGTGACGTCAAAATAACCACCTTTGCGGGAGTCGTGCAGGGTGAAGATCTCCGTAGCTTGGAAGCCGCACGCCTTCAACAGGATCCTCCTGGTGAAGAAGCCCCGATCCATAGGTGATCCTCCTTCGTCGCTGTGGTTCACCGTGACTCGGACGGTGATAGGTAACCCACGGTATGAATTCGGATTGCGATTGGTTTTCGCCCTTCCATCCCGACCTTGCCATGGCAGGACCATGGTGTCGCCCCTGCAACACTACACTTGATCTTAGCCAAGAGGCCGGGAAGCAATATAGACTGGGATAGGAATAGTGCGAAGGGACATTGTTGGATCCAGTGCCCTTAGTTTGCTGGAGCTAAAGGATTGGGTTGCACACTTTGTTCGTGGTGACCGAGTCAGTACAGAGGCAGAGAACATCAGGGGATCGTTGTTAGAATAAGCACATGTTGTTTATTTACAAACTAACTCTACAACTATACTTGTGTGCTCACAACATAAAACTCTGTCTTCACACATCAGTGACTAACTCAAGACTCTCTCGCATAGAGGTAGCCTGCGCTACTCTGCTATTGGACAATAAGGTCATGTGACCTTACATTACAATACTTGTCTTAAAGGTATATTACATCACAGGTTACTTGCTTTAAAAGTATATTACACCTCCCACTTTACTGAAAAATACATTTTGCAATTTTTCAATATATCAAGTTATTTACACAGTTCAATTATTTATAAAATCAGTCTCTCTGGGGGTTTCCTTAAGCATGTAGAACATCTCAACTCTACTTTTTCTGAAGTTTACTTTGAAGTCTCCCTTACTGAAGTCGATTGAGCAACAGGTTCTACAGCAGGTACCTGTAAATTTGTTTCTTCCACTCTTTCAGGTACAGTCAGCCCTTCAAATATGCTTGTACTTGATTGAGTTCTTTCAACAGGAAATGTTGATTCAATCTTGAGCACTCGTAAAATATTTGGTTTGTCCACTTTGTATGGGATCCACATATCTTCTTATTATTCGACCTTCGACTTTCACATGGTAGGAAAGAGGTCCCATTACAGCACTTATTTCACTGAATAACCATGCTGGCCCTTCTCTAAAATTTTTCACAAATACTTTCTCTCCTACATTAAATGTTTTGTCCTGACTGTGACAATCATGTCTCATTTCCTTATTTTCCTGCCTTCTTTCTACCTTCCCCCGAGTTTGGTATAATGAGGCTCAGTCTCGATCGGAAATGGCACTTCATAAACAGTTCAGTACTGTTTATGTGACACCTGTTGTCAAATGAGAGGTGGTTTGACAGTGGAAAAGAAATCGTGCTAATTTTGTCACTATCGAAACTCCAGATAATTTCTTTATGTCAGATTTGAATGTCTGAACTGCTTTCTTGGCAAGTCCATTGTAAGAAGGATGGTATGGAGATGTTTTCACATGAACAATACCATTGTGGTTTGTAAATCAGTTAAATTCAGCACTTTTGAACACTTCCATTATCCGATACAAGCACTTCAGGTAATCCATTTAGAGTGAAGCTTTGTCGTATATTGTATGTTGTCACTGAAGGTGTGGGTGAACTTACTTCCTGTATATCCATCCATTTTGAATGAGCGTCTATGATAAGGAGAATCATTGTTCCCATAAAAGGTCCCACATAATCAATGTGTACACATACCCATAGTCTTTCCGGCCATTCCCAGGGGTGTAATGGGGCTGTTGAAGGTAATTTTTGTACTTGCTGACACTACATACAACTTCTTACTAGGTTTTCTATTTCTCCACCCATTCCTGGCCACCATCTTAGAAATTCTGTGATGTGAGCTGTGAAGCTCAGATAACAATGGCTTTTGTCCTTTCGGAGGAAAAATTACACAAGCTCCCCACAATAAAACACCTTCTTGGCTGGTTACCTCGTATCTTGTCTGAAAATACGGTTTCATTTCATCAGATTCTTATGTTTTGACCAATCAGAAAGAACTTGATTTCTCACTTTGGATAAGACTGGGTCTCGGTTTGTCCAATCTTTAATTTGTTTGGCACATATCGGTGATGAGTCCAGAATGTTCAATAACAAAACGTATTCCTGAGGAATTGGAACATCTTCATTTTGTACCTGCAAGGGTAAATGACTGAGTGTATCTGCATTTGCAGTTTGACTTTCGGGTCTATGAATAAAAGTGTACTCATATGCTGCCAAGATCAACACCCATCTTTGTACTTTTGCTGAGGCTATAAGTGGTATAGCCTTGCCTTCAACGAATAGTCCTAATAATGGCTTGTGGTCCATTATGATAGTAAAGTGATGACCTTGCACATATTGATGAAACTTTTTAACACTGAAAATGATTGCCAGGCCTTTTTTTTCAAATTGTGAATACTTTTTCTCTGCAGTACTAACTGTTCTTGACACGTAACCTATAGCTCGTTCTGATCCATCATGCATTTGATGAGAAAGCACCACTCCATAAGCTGACGTGTCACACATTATTATCAACTCTTTCTTTGGGTCAAAATGTATTAGAAGTGTAGATGGCTGCAACAACTTTTTCACTTTTGTGAAAGCTTCTTCTTATGGTATTTGCCATGACCATCTTTGATTTTTCTTAAGGAAACAATATAATGGTGCCAGTCGTGTCGATAAATTAGGCAAGAAATGTCCATAGTAGTTAATCATCCCCACAAATGATTTCAATTCGGATGTATTCTTTGGTTCTGGGGCTTCTTTAATTGCTTTCACTTTCTCTTCAATTGGATATAGGCCTTGTGAATTGATCTTGTGAACTAGGTAAGTTACCTCTTTATCCTGGAATGTGCACTTTTCCTTTCTCAATCTCACTCCAGTCTGTGAAAAGTGTTTCAGAACTTCCTCCAGGTTCATCAAATATTGCTTTTCTGTGAGTCCAGTCACAAGAACTGGAAACATCCAAACAAACTACAACATGGGGCAATCCCTGTAACAAACTTTCCATGGTTCTTTGGAATATGGTGCAAGCAGAAGATACACCAAATGGTAAACGGCTGTACTGGTACAATCCCTTATGTGTATTTATGATGACAAACTTTTGGGATGCCTGCTCTAATCCTAATTGCTGGTAGGCATGACTCAAATCTAACTTTGTGTAAGCCTTTCCACCTGCCAATTTAGTGTATAAAGCTTCGATTTTAATTATGGAGTACCTGTCCAATTTTGCAACTTGATTGACTGTTAATTTGTAGTCTCCACATATTCGAATGCTTTGGGCAGATTTGAGAACAGGTACAATTGGAGCTGCCCACTCTGAAAACTGCACTAGTTGTATCACTCCCAGTTTTTCTAATCTGTCTAGTTCTGCTTCTACCTTATCCTGCATTGCATAAGGTACTGGTCATGCCTTCATGAATCTTCATGTTGCCTCAGGATCTACATGAATTTTTGCTTGTAGCCCTTCAATTTTTCCAAGTTCTTCCTCGCAAACTGAGGCATATTTCTATAGTAACTGTGAAAGCCCACTAGTTTTTTTTTTGCAAAAATATACTTTATTCATAAAATATCTTCAACCACATTCCAAACCATTTCAAAAACACCATTACAAGGGTACAATCAGGTTCAACTTTTACAAAATGTATCACCAGGTGCATCAGTACAAACAATATTACAATCATTTACAGCCTTTCATTTTGAGCTGTACAGCCCGAGGGGATTTAAACAGTTCCCAGCCCCTTGGTGCCCTGTGGCAAAAAGGTCTTAGACAGCAACCCTTC
The DNA here is from genome assembly GCF_964194155.1 of Cetorhinus maximus. Classification (NCBI taxonomy): domain Eukaryota; kingdom Metazoa; phylum Chordata; class Chondrichthyes; order Lamniformes; family Cetorhinidae; genus Cetorhinus; species Cetorhinus maximus. The sequence continues at coordinate 50,267,027 of NC_135884.1, read as the reverse complement.
CCCATTGCGCCTTTGCGGCGGCTGCCCCAAGCTTTAGTGCGTCCCTCAGCACGTAGTCCTGGACTTTGGAATGTGCCAGACTGCAACACTCGGTCGGGAACAACTCTTTGCGCTGGAAGACCAACAAGTTTCGGGCAGACCAAAGCACATCTTTCTCCGAGTTGATGATCCTCCAGCTGCAGTTGATGTTTGTCTCGGTGTGTGTCCCTGGGAACAGCCCGTAGGGCACAAAGTCCTGTGTCACAGAACTGCTCGGGATGAACCTCGACAGAAACCACTGCATCTCTCTCCAGACCTTCTTTGCAAAGGCACAATCCACCAGGAGGTGAACAACGGTCTCTTCCCCACCACAGCCACCTCGAGGGCTACGTGTCGAGGGGGTGAGACTCCTGGCGTGTAGGAAGGATCTGACGGGGAGGGCCTTTCTCACCACCAGCCAAGCTACGTCTTGGTGCTTGTTGGAAAGTTCTGGCGATGAGGCATTCTGCCAAATGACTTTGACAGTCTGCTCGGGGTACCATCCCACAGGATCCACCCTCTCCTTTTCTCTCAGGGCCTCTAAGACATTACGTGCCGACCACTGCCTGATGGACTTGTGGTCAAAGGTGTTTTTCTGCATAAATTTTTCCACGAGGGACAGGGGGTACGGCACGGTCCAACTACTTGGAGCGTTCTGCGGCTGCGTGGCCAGACCCATCCTTCGCAACACCGGGGACAGGTAGAACCTCAGCACGTAGTGACACTTGGTGTTTGCGTACTGAGGGTCTACGCACTGCTTGATGCAGCCACACACAAAGGTGGCCATCAGTATGAGGGCGATGTTGGGCACGTTTTTTCTCCCTTTATCTAGAGGCTTGTACATCGCGTCCCTGCGGACACGATCCATTTTTGACCTCCAGATAAAGCGGAAGATGGCTCGAGTGATCGCCACCACGCAGGAGTGTGGAATGGGCCAGACCTGCGCCACGTACAGCAACAGCGAGAGTGCCTCACACCTGATGACCAGGTTCTTACCCGCAATGGAGAGGGAGCATCGCTCCCACATGCCCAGTTTCCTTTTCACCATAGAAACTCGCTCCTTCCAGTTTCTAACGCATGCCCTGGTCCCTCCAAACCATATCCCCAGCACCTTCAGGCCGTCAGCCCTGACAGTGAAGGGGACAAAGGATCGGTCAGACCTGTTCCCAAAGAACATGGCCTCGCTCTTCCCATGATTTACCTTGGCTCCCGAGGCCAGTTCGAACTGGTCGCAGATGTGGATCAGTCTGCGCACCGACAGCGGATCCGAGCAGAAGACGGCGACATCATCCATGTACAGGGAGGCTTTTACCTGAGTGCCTCCACTGCCTGGGATCGTCACTCCTCTTATGCCCGGATCCTTCCTGATGGACTCAGCAAAGGGTTCTATGCAACACACGAAAAGAACAGGCGAGAGAGGGCAGCCCTGCCTGACTCCAGATTTAATCGGAAAGCTATCTGTTTCCCACCCATTGATTGAGACTGCGCTACTGATGTTAGTGTAGAGCAGTTAGATCCAATTTCGAATTCCCTCCCCAAACTCCATTTTGGAGAGCACATCCACAATGTAGGTGTGCGATATTCTGTCAAAGGCCTTCTCCTGATCCAAGCTGATGAGGCAGGTATCCACACCCCTGTCCTGTACATAGGCAATCGTATCCCTGAGCAGCGCGAGGCTGTCAGAGATCTTCCTGCCTGGCACAGAGCAGGTCTGGTCAGGGTGAATCACCAATTCCAGAGCGGATTTGACCCGACTGGCGATGACCTTAGACAGAATCTTATAGTCCACATTCAACAGTGAAATGGGTCGCCAATTTCTAATTTCCTCCCTTCCCCCCTTGTGCTTGTAGATGAGGGTGATGATGCCTTTCCTCATGGATTCTGACATACTACCGGCCAGGAGCATACTCTCGTACACTCCTAGCAGGTCTGGGCCGATCAAGTCCCACAGAGCCGAATACAACTCCGCTGGCAAGCCGTCGCTTCCGGGAGTTTTACTCTTCTCGAAGGACTCAAGGGCCTTAGTCAGTTCGTCAGGAGTTAGCGGTTTGTCCAGGCTCTCCCGTGTACTGTCGTCTAAGACCTCCATGATGGAGGACAGGAAGGACTGGGAGGCCGTGCTGTCTGTGGGCTTCACATCATACAATCCGGCATAAAAGGATTTGCTGATCCTCAAAATGTTGGACTGCGATGACTTTACTGAGCCGTCTTCTTCCTTCAGGCTGCTGATCACAGAGCTCTCTCTGTGTACCTTTTGGAAGAAGAAACGTGAGCACGTCTCATCCTGCTCCACGGAGCGGACTCTGGAACGGAAGATGATCTTGGAGGCCTCCGAAGCAAAGCACGAGGCTTGCTGGCTCTTCACCTCTTGGAGTTCCTCCTTGACATCGACCCCCATCGACTGCAGCCGGAGCAGATTCTGCATGTTTTTCTGGAGTCGAGACATTTCCCTCTGTTCCTTTCTAGCTTTCTGGGTGCCTTTGAGGATGAAAAACCTCTTGATGTTTCCCTTGATCGCTTCCCACCAGTGTGTCAGGGACTCAAAGAGGGGTTTCACCGTTCTCCAACCTTTGTAATCCCTCTTGAGCTCCTCAATGTTCTCTGGGGTCAGCAGTTGCACGTTTAGCTTCCATGCCCCCCTGCCCACCCTCTAGTCCTTCTCTAAGTGGCAGTCTGCCAGTAGGAGGCAGCGGTCAGAGAAAAACACCGGCTTGACGTCGGTCGATCTGACTGTGAATGCACGGGACACAAACAGGAAGTCTATCCTGAAACGAATGGACCCGTCTGGCCGCGACCAGGTGTATCTACGCTGCGCTCCAGCTGCAGGGTTGCTGAAGATGTCGTGCAGCTTGGCATCCTTAACTGTTTCCATCAGGGATCTGGACGTAGCGTCCAATCTGCTGTTGGCCCTGCCAGATCTTCCAGCCACATTGATGATGCAGTTGAAGTCACCGCCCAGAATGACCGGCCAGGAGGTCGCCAGCAGCAGTGGGAACTGCTGAAAAACCGCCAGCCGCTCGGCCTTTTGTGCCGGGGCGTACACGTTAATTAACCGGAGTGGAGCGTTCTTGTACATTACATCTGCTACGAGGAGGCGCCCGCCCACAACCTCCTTAACCTCGGAGACGGTGAAGTTGCCTCCCCGCAGCAGAATACCTAGGCCGGAGGAACGAGTGTTGTTTCCGCCCGACCAGATCGATGGCCCATGGGACCACCATCGTGACCATTGCCTGTAGGAGCTGAGGTGCGGTATCGCACACTCCTGCAGAAACAACACAAGAACCACTAGTTCTTAGTTGGAAGATTTCATTCCATTCCAATTTAATTTCTTTCAGCCAGTTTCATCCGAGGAGACTAGATCCCTTGCCTGCTACTACCATCAAGGATAATCTCACTGTTTGTTCTTCATAGTTTACTGTGAATTTACATATGCCCTTGACTTGTATGTTTTCTCCTGTGTAAGTTTTTAATTTTTCAACAGTTTCTTCTAAATTCAGCTTACGTTCTCCATGATTCAAGTATTGAAAAGTATGCTCTCTGATCACCATAGTAGCTGCACCCACGGCCACCTTCAGTCTGATAGGTTCCTCATTCACTCTCATGGTTAGACAGATAGGCTCCATTCTTACTACCTTTAAATTATATAGTGAATAGATATCAGCATCTATTATTTCAGGATTTTCAATGCTATTTCTCTCATTGGGTTTTTGCCTTTGTATGACAGTCTACCTGATTCTAACTTTACAATTTCTCATGAGGTGTCCATACCGATGGCAGAAGAAACATACAATCTTTTTAAATTGTGTTCCATTACAGGGCTGTCTGCTTCCACCTCTGTTAGTATGATGCCATGCTTTTGCTGTTGACTTTTCCTTTTTAATTTGTCTCCTAGCGGTGGCTGCTTCCCGCTTCGGAACAAAGCTCTGCACTTTCACCCTCTTTTTGGTTGAAGCACTTCGCCCAACATGGAGGACGGCACCATTTTGTGCTCCTCGAATGTCTCCTGAGTCTTGTCCTGCACCTTCCATTGCAAGAGTGGTTTCCAACGCCTTCTCAAAATCTAGGTTTGTTTCAGCCAACAATCTCCTCTGAAAAGCATTTTTGTTTATACCGCACACCAACCGATCTCTAAGCATGTCATTGACTGAAGTACCAAACTCATAATATTCAGTTATTTGCTTCAGGCTCACCACATAAGAAGCAACTGTCTTCCCTGCAGCTCTGATTCTTGAGTTGAATTTAAATCTTTGTATCGTTACCGATGTCTTGGCCTAGTTATGGTTCTTTTCAAGGTTCTTTAAATCATCAAAACCTTTGGAGTCTAATGCACTGGGTGCCAACAGATTTCGAATTAATCCATATGTCTTACTCTCACATGTGAACAGAAGGATTGCTTGCCTCTACCCCTCCCCCACAATGTCGTCTGCCTGGAAGGAGAACGTGAGGCGTTCAACATAGTTGAGACCAGTCATCTGAGATTGGATCAAATGGTTCTACTCTTCAAAATTGTGGCAATTAATTCAACGCTCAGAAGGAAATTTTCTTTTTCTTACAACTACCGTGCGAGGTACAGCCGGATTTCAGTTCTTCTGGTTTCCTTCATTTTTCTCAGTTTTTACCTCGCCGTTTCTGTGATTTTTCTTGCTTTCACTCTCGTCGCCAGCTTGTTGGATCCAGCGCCCTTGGCTTGCTGGGGCTAAAGGATCAGGTTGCACGCTTGTTTCGGGGTGACCGAGTTGGTACAGAGACAGAGAACATCTGGAGATAGTTAAAATAAACACATGTTATTCATTTATAAACTATAGTTTGTGTGGCAACTATACTTGTGTGCTCACAACATAAAATTCTGTCTTCACTCATTAGTGACTAACTCAACACTCCTTCACATAGAGGTACCCTGTGCTACTCGGCTATTGGACAATAAGGTCATGTGACCTTACATTATAACACTTATCTTAAAGGTATATTACATCTCTGATTACACCAGACATGAAGGGTAAGAGTTCCTGGAGAGTGTTCAAAATAATTTTCTGCAGCAGTATGTTTGTAGTCCAACGAGAGGGCAGGCACTCTTGGACCTGGTTTTATGGGATGAGTTGGTCCAAGTGGATCAAATGACAGTGGGAGAGCATCTAGGGGACAGTGACCATTGTATCATAAGGTTTAGGTTGGCCATGGAGAAGGACAAGGAGCAATCCAGAGCAGGGATAATTAACTGGGGGAAAGCCAACTTCGGTGGGATGAGAATGTATTTGAGTCAAGTGAGCTGGAATCAAATGTTAGCAGAAACGTTGGTCACCGAACAATGGGCTATCTTCAAAGAGATAGTATTGCAGGCAATGTCAAGGTATATTCCCTTGAAGAGGAAAGGTAGGACAAATAAATCTAGAACACCCTGGATGACGAGAGAGATAGAGGTGAATTTGTAAAGGAAGAAGGGTACGTATGACAGGTGTCAGGTAGAAAATAGAATGGAGAATCAGGCTGAATATAGATGGACCAAAGGGGAAGTGAAAAACCTAATGAGAAAAGAAAGGAGAGAGCATGATAAGAACCTGGCAGCTAACTTAAAAGGAAATCCCAAGGTCCTCTATAAGCATGTAAATAATAAAAGGGTGGTAAAAGAAAGGGTAGGGCCAATTAGGGATAAAAGAGGAGACTTTCTTGTGGAGGCAGGAGAAGTAGCGAAGTAGGTATTAAACAAATACTTTGCATCTGCCTTTACAAAGGAAGAGGATGCTACCCAGACCGAGGTGAGAAAGGAGGTAACTGGTACACTTGAGGAATTTACAATTGAGAAGGAGAAGGTATTAGAAAGGCTATCTTTACTTAAAATTGATAAGGTACCATGACCGGATGAGATGCATCCACGGATACTGAGGGAGGTGAGTGCTGAAATTTTAGGACTGGTGATAATCTTCCAGCCTTTCATGGACACAGGGGAGGTGTCAGAAGACTGGAGAATTGTGAATGTTACACCCTTTTTCAAAAAAGGATGCAAGGATAAAGCCAGCAACTACAGACCAGTCAGTTTGGCTTCAGTGGTAGGGAAACTTGTGGAAACAAGAGTTTGGGACAAAATCAATAGTCACTCGGACAGGTGCGGGATAATTAAGGAAAGCCACCATGGGTTCATTAAGGGAAAATTATGTTTAACTAACTTGCTGGAGTTTTCTGAGGAGGTAACAGAGGAGGTTGATAAGGGCAATGCTGTTGATGTGGTGTATATGGATTTAAAAGGCATTTGATACAGTGTCACACAATAGGGTCGTGAGCAAAATTCTAGCACATGGAATAAAAGGGAAGGTAGGCACTTGGATGAGAAATTGGCTGAATGACAGGAAACAGAGAGCAGTGATAAATGATTGTTTGTCAGATTGTAGAAAGGTCTGTAGCAGAGTTCCCCAGGGGTCAGTGTTGGGACCCTTGCTCTTCTTGATATATATTAATGACCTAGACTGTGGTATGGAGGGCATGATTTCAAAATTTGAGGATGATACAAAGATTGGAAACATTGTCAACTGTGATGAGGATAGTCTTGAACTTCTAAAAGACATAGACAAATTGGTGGATTGGGCAGACAAATGGCAGATGAAGTTCAATGCAGAGAAGTGTGAGGTGATTCATTTTGGCCAGAAGAATATGGAGAGACAGTATAAAATACAGGGAGAAACTCTAATAAAGGAGGAGCAGGAACAAACAGACCTCGGTGTATATGTACATAAGTCATTGAAGGTGGCAGGAGATGTTAAGAGATCAGTTAATAAAGCATATGGTATCTAGATTTTATTAATAGGGACATTGAATACACAAGTAAGGAGGTCATGTTGAACACTAGTTAGGCCTCATCTTGAGTACTGTGTCCAGCTCTGGGCGCCATATTTGAGGAAGAGTGTGAAAGCATTGGACAGAATACAAAGGAGATTCACAAGAATGATTCCAAGGATAAAGAACTGTAGCTATGAGGATAGATTGGAGAGGTTGGGTTTGCTTTTCTTGGGGAAAAGAAGGCTGAGAGGAGACTTGATAGAGGTATTCAAGATCCTGAGGGTATAGGTAGGGTAAATAGTGAGAAACTGTTCCCAATGAAGAGAGCATCAGGAACTAAAGGGCACAGATTCAAAATAATGGACAAAAGGAGTTGAAGTGATGTGAGGAAAAATTTTTTTACCCAGAAGGTGGTTGGAGTCTGGAACGAACTTCCTGAAAGGGCGGTGGAGGCAGGCTTGATCGAGGTATTCAAAAGGGAATTGGATTGCTTTCTGAAAAGAAAGAATGTGCAAGGTTACGAGGATAAGGCAGGGGAGTGGAATAAGGTAGAATGCTCTTTCAGTGTACCAGTGCAGACTCGATGGGTCAAATGGCCTCCTGTGAAGACTCTGTGATTCTGTTCTCCATGCCTATTTCAGTGTTATCCAATTTGGCTGCCAGTATCTGTTTGGAGTCATCTGGTTGGATAGTGATGGATATTCCAGTTGGTACAATGTTCCCACTGTCAGAATAAAGATGCAACTGAGCCTATGCTGATTTGTTATACAAATGTAACAATTCGGCTAGCTCTTCACAGAAAATAATGAAGACATTGAATGATGACTGAATCTCAAGTTTGAATCTTAATGAGGAATCCTCATTCTGAATTTTTTTTGTGCATGAGCACATGAAGGTTAGGTGCACAGCTGAGTAGGACTAGGCATGTTGTGGGATTAATCCTACATTTGATGAAATTTGAATTAAAATAATGTGAAATTGTGAATTACTGCAGCTAAGATGGAATATTTTTTTTAAAAAAAACCTTTTTTGCTTATTAGAAAGAACAGTTCATAATCTTATTTTCTATAACATGCTCAAAATTCTGAGTATAAAAAGGATAGCTTGGTTGTACGTTCTCTTAACTACCAGTGGTGAATGAAACAGATTTTCCAATATTCAATTACAACATTGATAGCATGTTGACTGCAAGGGAAGCTACATAATTAGTATTATTGTAGTGGAAAATGCAAGCTATGATTGTGTTACTGAGCTTTTTCTTGTCTGCTTTAATACTGGCACATCCATTGTAAAAATTCAATCGGGTATAAATTTTGCAGTAGTGCCTCTAAACATTGAATTACAATTCCAACCATTCACTTTCATCCATTATGTACAGTTGATCAATAACAGACACACTCAAAAAATTAAACAACTCGGACAATATGAAGAAAAAAGAGAAAATGTGATAGAAAAGATATGTATAGAAAATGGAGCAAAAAGCAGAAGGGAATGCTGAAGCTGACACAACAAAGAAACTGGTCAGAGGCTGATAGACATTTTTTTAAAGATTTATTGCCCAAAGATTAGGCAAGGTCAAATAGCAAATCGAATTGTAAAAAGAGGCATAACTACAGACTGGAACTACTATACTTTGAACTTGACATCTATAGTAAATAAATTATTAGAGAACATCCTGTAATGGAGAATAATGAAACCAATGAGGGAAATTAGCGTCCCATCAGTGGTTGCACAGGACCTTTCAATGGAATGTGGCAGTACATACAGTATTAATTTGTAGATTACACATTTTGAGGGTAAAATCAATAAAGCAAACCAGATCTTATTTACAATTATCAAATAAGCAGATTGTTTCATTGGGTCAGTGGTTGCATTTTTTTGTTCGTGGTGATTCAAAACCTAAGCTTGAGAAAATATTAAGCCGATCGGCACCTGTCTTTATTAAATGTTTCAGCAGCAATGCTTATTGTAGCTAAGGAAGCTCCATTTTATACACCATGGCCAGAAGATTTAGCTCGGCATGGAGGCGCACACCCGACACGCCTGAGCATGAAATAAAGCGCGTTGATGTTGGCCGAGCATGCCTATGTCAATGCGCGTTCTTGCAATATTTCTTAGGTGGGCACGCGATGGTGACAGAGGCGAGCCCGCCATTAATTAAGTGGCCAGCTAAGGCCCTTGAGACACCAACTGTCTCAGAGTTTACTTGGCCCATGCGATTCTCAGGCCGTCGCACAGGCTAAACGGGGAGGTGGGCAGGCCACAATTTCAAAAACCTCATCCATGGGCGAGATAAGAGGGGTCAGTGGGCTTGTAAATGCGAGTAGTTTGTAGTTTAGGATATAACTTGCTCGTGTCAACAGGAAATCTTCATTTCGCTACAGAGCTGCTTTGACAGAACTAAGAGGCTTCAGTTCAGGACTCAGTATTGTTTACCAGGCCCCCAGAGGATTCATACCACTTGGGGCTTTCCAGGTATCAAACAGCCTTCCCTTACCCTGGGAATGGGGATTGTGGTCTCCACTTGAGGCACCTCCTCTGAGGAGGAAGAGAGGGCCAGAAGGGGGAGGAGGCCAGGTGTCCCTATTCAGCCTCCAGGGGAGTGACCTGTGAGAGGAGAGGCGCAGGTACAAGGGCTGCAGGGCCAACAAGATGTCCAAGACAGAAGATGCCACAGAAGATGCCACTATCCTGCTGCAAAGGTTTATAGGCGGAGATGCAGCTACCTTAATACGTCTGCGGCATAATGTCAAAGGAGGCTCCATCTTTCAAAGGAGACAGTGACCTCCATTTATCAAATGATCAGCCCTGAGATCATTTCCGAATGTGTGGGTGGACACCGCATGCCAGTGGCACTGAAGGTCACGGCTGCCCTCAACTTCTATGCCTCCGGCTGCATCCAGGACTCAGTGGGGGATCTTTGCGGAGTCTCCCAATCAGCTGTCCACTGTTGTGTCAAGCAGGTGACAGATGCTCTGTTCAGGCGTGCATTGACTTTCATTCACTACCATACGGACGAGGCCAGCCAGGCAGAGTGAGCCAGAGGCTTTGCAGCGATTGCTGGCTTCCCCCGTGTCCAGGGTGCTACAGACTGCACACATGTAGCCATCAAGGCGCCAGCAGCTGAGCCCGGTGCCTTCGTCAACAGGAAGGGCTTCCACTCCATGAACGTGCAGATAGTGTGTGATCACAGGATGCTGATTTTACAAGTCTGTGCAAGGTACCCAGGCAGCTCCCATGATGCTTACACCCTGAGACACTCCCAGATGCTGAGGCTCTCCAGTGCTCCAGCATGTCTGGATGGATGGCTGCTGGGTGACAAGGACTATACCCTCAAAAGGTGGCTCATGACATCTCTCTGCCACCCAAGAACAGAAGCTGAGCAGCGGTACAATAGGAGCCACGGCACCACAAGGGCGGTGGTAGAGAGAACCATCAGTCTTCTCAAGATGCGCTTCCGATGCCTGGACCGTTCAGGGGGCGCACTGCAATACCCCCCCAGATCGTGTGTCACTGATAGTGGTTGCATGCTGCGCTCTCCACAATCTGGCACTGGAAAGGGGGGGACACAGTGGAGGAAGAAGATCTTGATGCAGCTTCTCAGGTAAGAGACGATGAGTCCAGCCGTGAGTCCAAGGACGAGCACGGTCAGGAGAATGCTGAGGGGATAGATGCTGACCTGGGCAAACTCCAGGGAGGCAGGGACATCCAGGAGGCTTTGATCCAAAGCTCCTTCAGCTAGCCTACCAAATAAGAGCCACCACCACATGCCAAGCCTGCAGGCTCAACACTTAATCCCTGACAGGACCATTTCCTTGGTCAACAACATACACTATGTGCCATTTTAATAAAGTTTAAGTAGAAACACGTCCATCATAACATCATGGCTTACCCTGCACCTGCAGAACAAATGAAGCATCCAGAGGTCAGTTGCACAAAAACACAGTTAATTAACTGGTGCCTGGCAAACATTCTACAAATCAACATTGACAGGTATTTTCCATCACACCAATAAACACTGAACAGAAAAATGGGGGAAACAAATATCACCTGTGATCAGGCCGTGTTGTGATTAAGGTGCTTTAAGTTTTTGCTTGCGGGTGCTATGTCTTGGTGCTCCCCCCTCGCTGGCACTGGTGTTGGAGACAGCCTGCTCACTCTGCTGTCTTGTTGGCCTTGATGAATTTGGTGGGTGTCCTCTGGCTTGTGGAGCCTGTGCTGGCCCCACCTGGGAGGGAACAGCCAGTGCCATGGTTGGCATCTCCCCAGTCGCTGCAGTCTCATCAGATGCCATGGTCACTGGCAGAGGGGCAGAGGAGATGCTGCCATCATCCAGAGCACCCTGAGAGGAGTCCGCAGAGATGACAGGCAGCTCATGCACCAATGTGAGATCACATTGAACCTCCCTGTTTACCATTGATGGACGGGCACCTAGCTGGGATACTGGGTGCCCAATCCATCTCCCACACTGATACTGACCACTTGAGGTCATTTGTCGGTGTGAGGGCTTGCAGGTCCGAGCGCTTCCCCAGGAACCCCTGATTCAGCTCCTGGAGGAGCCTCTCCATGAGAGTCACGACTCTCTCCATGGAGGAGGCATTGCTTTTGGCCATGAGGGTCATTGCATTGCTGATGCTCCGCATGGACTCCTTCATAACGGAGACCATGGCACGCATTCCCTTGTTCCCTTGTGTATCTCCGCCAGATCCTCCCACACACCCTGCTGGACTTCCAGCAGCTGCTGCCTCAGGGACGACTCCAGAGGCATCATCAGCCACCGACTGAGCATATTCCTGGTCCCCAGCCATCCTCCAACTGCCGGCGTCCTGAGCACTCTCTGCCTCCGCCTGCAGCTCAAACAAGTGTGAAGTGCCCTCACCACTGTGCAGAGATAGTAGCCAGTGATCTAATGCCCACCGAGGTGCTGGTATCTGCGCTGGTGCCTGCTTGAGAGAACAGGTGTGACGCAGGCACGTTCTGATCGGTGTTGTCCTCAGGGGTCAGAGGTGGGCCTTCATGCTCCTCATCCCGAAGGGCTGGTGGTGAGCCTGAAAGGAACAACAAGGACATATCATTAGTTGAATTCGTCACACTGTTGCTGTGTGGCATGCCTGGCAGCCTCATGAGACAGAGATCAGGATGCATCAGGGTGCCCTCGTCTCCCCATTATCAATGGGGATTCCAGGTTCGAGGCTCACATCAATATAGAGAGTACACTGGAGTGGTTGCAATTACCGACATTCTCACCTCAGTGCACTGCACTCTTACCTACCTGTGGCACCCCAACCTCTTCGCTGCCACTTGACCTAGGCGATGACGCCTCTCCAGCTCCAGAGCTTTCTGCTCAAAACAGCTGTGGATTAGTAGGTGTGGCAGTCCCCCACCAGTCCGTGACCTCTCTGCATTGATATGGGATGTTTTCTCCGGAAAGGAGAGAGGAGCATTGATTAGTCCACCCTGTACCTGCATTGTCATCGCAGCCTGGCCAACCCCACCTGAGGAACACCTCACAGGGCTCAGTTGATTCTTGACCCTGGAGCTGCAAAACACTCAGTCCAAGCAGCCAGGTCCCACCCCATTGCCCAGATGCTGCCTCATTGACATTTGCCACTCACACTCTAACACCTCCTGAGGTCCACAGCGGGATGGGCAGCTCTTAACTGCTCTGCAAAGTGACCCATGCCAACACGGTACTCACCCTTCCCGATCTCAGGAGATCATTGAAGCGCTTCCGACACTGAGCCCATGTGCACCTCACCACATTGTGGCTACTGACCCTGGATGCCACCTCCTCCCAGGCCTTTTTGGTGAGGTGGGGGGCCTCCTCCTCCTGCCCCTGGGGACAAGGGTTTCTCTTCCGTGCTGCCACCTCCTCCAGGAGGGCAGTGAGACACTCGTCAGAGAAACGTGGAGCCGAATGCCCCACTGACCTGCCCTCCCGCCTGCCATATTCACCTGCAACGCTGTCCATCACGAGTTCAATGTCCTTCGCTGGCAGCCTTCCAAGGGCTGCCAAGGCTGCATTTGAATCGGCTGCCAAGTCACCATTGGAACCAGCGGACATTGAGAACCCACCCCTGCCCCCACCCGCCCCTTCACGCTCATTCCGCAGCTGCATCTTAGGCTGGGCGGGCCTTAATTGGCCCACCTGCATAAAATCACGGTGCGCTGCCGATTGCGGGCGGTGGTCAGCTTCCCAGCCGCCCCTGCCTGCCCCCGCTGATCAAGCACACCAAGGGCAAAATTCTGCCCCATGTCTAAATTAAGACTTTCTAATGAGAAATCCCCTACTCAATGTTAACCCTGTCACTGTGGTCCTCATTTTGCTATCCTCTCTCAAACTGAGGCACAAAAGAGATTCAATCATATATAGAACACAAATTAGATTACAAAATAAAGACACAATACAGAATTTCAAAGGCAAAGTTTTAATTAAGCAGCCAGTAGAGACGAAAGATACTAGCATTTTTACAGTACAGAAGAAATGGCTCAGATTTGACTTGCACCAAATTTTCAGGATTACATAACAAATGACCCTGCTCAACTTCTTTCTTTTGTGTTTGAACCCATGTTTACAGTCAGAGAAATTCTAGGTTTAACTGCATCACACATAGGGTGCTGAATGCATGATACCCTCTGCACAGAGAGTCAGTGGAGGGAGATAGTTTTGGGAGATTCAGGAGGATGTTGGTCTACTCCTGCTCCTATTTCATATATTTTTTTAAATCCCTGCCAAAATTGAAAGACCCGAGTAGTTATGTAATTCTTGTTTTGAACTTTTAGACCAACCAATGGACCACAGTGGTTTTTTCAGTCTTGTACAATCTACATTCCTATTGTCACGGACAGGTGAGGGATTAATTTAAACAGCCCTGATTTCTCCACTCACTACCCACCCACAAACAGAAAGCTGGTTTTGATTTCCGATTTCCCCCTTTATAAATGGTAGTGTATTTGCCTCAACCCTTCAGTTTGGAGTGATCCAATCCTCTATTAATAACCCCACAGCAAACCCGAGATAAGATAAAATAAGAGCGTTGGTTCATTATACACATAAAAAAAACGTGGGAAAGGGGCTTTGCAATGACTGCCCCTTTTTGCACTCATGCAATAAAAGAGGGATAAGGGAAAGAAAGGGGTAAAGGGCAAGACCACAATAAAAATAAGAGTTATGGTTTCACGTGAGTCCAGAGTCCAGGATCAAAATTCCAATGGCGTATTCCTTCAGAGGGCAGCAGGCTGAAACTGTTGCAGGGTGATCCGACTTTCCAGAAATGAGGACTTCTACGATGGGAGAAGGCACGTAGAGATGAATGAGTCTTGAAGGCACTGATACAGAAGTTCCAATGTTACAGTAGTTCACAGTGTAGATGAGGGCAGGTACTTCACCTGGACAGAGATCTTTCTGCTGCTACCTGTTAGATGGTAAAATGGTAGACTGCCTGGATTCAGTTCCACGCGGTAATATTACAGGTTCTAGCAGCTTGGGGGAGGTCATGTGACATATCTCCTGCTTTTTCTCCTGGGTGTTGGATACAAGATGCATTTCCCCAGGTCTGGAACCTTGAGGTGTTTAATAGAGGAGTCAGGGCCCTTTTGTCCTTTACAGACACACTGTCTCCATTGGCCACAGCTCAGCCTTAGAAATGCAAAAGGAGGTTGGTGCATTTCTTTGGAATTTGATTGTCAGCAGTCACAGAGGGCATTAGCACCTCTTTAAAGATAACAAGGACCCTGCTGGTTTCTGAAGGGTAGAAATTCCTCTGTTATGAATAATGGCTAGTCCTTCCTGTCTTCTGTTCGGGACATTTCATTTCATCTTTTTGAGGTGGTCTTAGGGAAGGAAGAATACGAAATGCATAAGTATACAGGCACTCTGTCATCAACACTGGCACATTGTACACAAAGTTAGCAGGGGAAATGGCAGTGCCCTGCTACATTTTTGTTTAGTGGTTTAATCCTGGATAAGGCTTCCGCAAGGACATGGTCTGGTCCTGGGATTTGGGAAGGTTTAGGTGACTTGGGAGGTTTTGAAATTCATTGGCCTGAGGAAGTCTACTTGGTGCTAGAGTTCTGATTTCCCTCTGCTGGAGGTCAGGCATTCCAACCTCCTGATTAAATATGTTTGAAAGGATCTGGGGGTTTTGCAGGGTGGTTAGAACTCAGGGGGCGAATGATGGTCAAGCTGCTCTGGGTGATCCACAGGGAAGTGCTAGACATCTCACTCTGTGGGTACCAAGCCCTGAGGTCACAGGGCTGAGCTGCTCTTGTCCAGCCTAACTCCTGCCTGTCCGCTTTGATAACCTGTGGGCTCAGCTATTTGGACCCAGAAACTGGGTTTCAGCTGAGGGCCATGTGAGTGTGGTGTTTTAAAGGGATCTTGGCCTCTTTGGGGGATTCTGGTTCGGGTACTAGTGCAACTGGAAAGTTCCAGCTTCCAGTGTTAGGTGCTTTGGGTTGGCTCAGCAACAGGCGGGCAGTGGGCCCCTGAAATTGGGCTAGCCTTACCGGGCCAGGATGACAGGAAGGTAGCATTCTGATAGAGGTGTCTCACACATCTATACCAGATATGGCTACAGGGCTATAGCCTGGTGGGGGCTATGGATCAGTTTAAAGGGAGTGGTTAGCTCTGTCCGGTTCTCTTGCAATTCTGCATGATGGTGGGTGAGCATGGGGTCCAATCTGGTTGGGGTCCCTCTGCTGGTCCATTGCATGATAGGTCAGTGTCTTTTGGGACACTACTGCCCTCTGGGGAATGGTCAGTTCTTGCTGCACCTCCGGGTGGCTTACCAATGAGCCATCACCCTCACTCTTTCTGGGCCAATTTGGAGACTTCTACTCCATATTTAAATTTGCTATTAAGTGGTCAGCAAAATCAATCACTAGCTTTCTGACCGGGGCCTTTGGCTTTGGAGGGGACGCTCTCCCAACATGTTCCATGTCCCCTGGAACACTGATGTCCTCAAATGGAGGTGCAGCTCCAGCTAGCCTCCCTGATGGCTTTCCGACTGGGGGAGGCATATCACTCCCTATCTGCTTATTGGTTTGGGAACTCCCTTAGTCCCTATTTAATGTTGCAAAGAAGGTTCCTGCCAGCCATACTTCAGGCAAGTTCTTAACCTTTTCCTTTCCAGGATTGATAACCTGTTTTCTTTCAGGCTCTTCAGCTATGTGGGGCAGGCTCTTCAGCTATGTGGGGCATCTCCCTCACCATTTCTTTCCCTGCTCTAGGGCTTCCCTGGTCCCTATTAAATTTGGGGAATCTATTTCAGATTCTAGGGGCCTTCTCTGGATCCTGTTTAACTTTATTGGCCTGGCTTCGGCCTTGCTACCTTCTAGCAGCTCTCGCTCGAGGTCTATGGGTGCTATCCCAACCTTTTGGGCCTCTGGATCTTCTCCAGCTTTCTGCCCTTCTGCAGATTTCTGCTGCCTAGCCTGGGCCTCTTTTCTTTCGTGGGCTAGCACCTAGCTGCCAGCCAAATTGTTTCCAAGGAGGAAATCGATTCCCGATACAGTTAGCTTAGGGACAATTCCTACTGTAAAAGGGCCTGAAACAAGGTCACACTCTAGGTGGACCTTCTGGAGGGGTGCAAACACAGATCCTCCTCCCACTTCACTGATCAAGGCTTTGACCTTCAGGAAGGACTCAGGGGTAGGTTTAAGTTTCTGTCTAACACTAAGGAGTGAATGGCACCTATTACGACCACAGCTGATATTATTCACTGAGCAAGCCAAATCCCAGAGGGAAACTTGTCTTACTGATCATAACCTTTTTTTTGTATTTTGAAAACGTGGGAAAGAACTACTGATCCCAGAAGTAGAGTCCAAGGAACACTTATAGGATTTTAGAATTAAAAGATTTATTAACAAGAAGAAAATTCCTTAAGCACACAAGATTAAAGTTACACAGTTAAAATATTTTTATAAAATCTCCCCCAAAAATTCCTACGTGGTCAGAACAAGTTAACTAATTGGCAACAGCTCCATTTTAAAATTATAGCCATAAAAATCCAGTAATATTATCCAGGGTAAAACTGCCGCTACTTTAGTAAAGGTATACTACAAGGCTTCTCACTCTCTTCCACTCTGCTGTGGAAATCCACGAAAGCTCAGAAAACAAACAGCTTTCGGAGACGAAGGGCAGAATTTTATGGCAGCGGGATTTTACGTTCCCGCTGAAGTCAATGGGATTTAGAATGTCTCGCCACATTTTACGGCCCTGTCCCAACCGAAATGGGGCCATAAAATTCTGCCCAAAGACTTTTCTGATTTGACTGGATGGCTGTTTCAGATTTCACACCTTTTCTCAGCACAGAGCTGGTCTCAGGACATTTCCCCCAAACAGCCAACACAGTTCAACTAAACATCTTTCCTTAAATATCTTTTTTCCCTTTCACCTTAGATTCCATTGTTCTAAGCACCTCTTTGAACTCAACTTTTCCAAAATATGAAAACCTTTCAAGTTTTCTTATTGCCTCCACTTTCGGGTCAAATAAAATTTAATAGCCTCCCCTTCTTTGCTTATGAAACCTTTGTGAGATGCAAAAGTCCCTTAAACTTCCTTTGAGATTTAGCAGCTAAAAAGTCAAGTCCTTACCTATCACCTAATGCAAATCTTAAAACCCAACTAATTTACGTGAAAATCCAACTTCATCATGGCTTCCCATTACAAATGCACGCATCTAGCGCTTTTACCTTTCATCTTTCAGTTCCCACAGACAAGCTGTCTTTACTAACCTTCCCCCAGTTTAATTAATCATGCACGCATACACACACACACACACACACACACACGGACAAAACTCTGGAAATTCTCTGGGAGTCTGTCCGGCTCAGGCGCACAGCGTGCCATGCCCCCGGAAAGGTAAGTTTCTGTAGTGACTGGCTTTGCCTGCTCTGCTGCATTCCCCAATAGGTGTTCTTCAGGGGACTACCCATGTCGAGACCTACTAGGCCAACTGGCTTGCCTTGCAGTCTCCAGCATTCGGGTCTGGAATGGCCTATTTTATTGCAATGAGAACACACCAGCTTCCAGGAATTCTCCTTTGGGCTATAGGGAGGCTTCTCGCACCCTCTTTTGTGTTTTCTTTTTGGGGTGGGGGCCCTTTCCTATCTAGACTGTCCTGCTTCTCTTTCCAACACTCATGCGTGTAGTTTGGAAAGGGTCCGCCTGAGTTTACAGGCCTAAGGGTGAGGTCATAGCTGTCTGCTGTAACTGCTGCACCCCTGGCTGTGAGCATTCTCTGCTCTTCTAGGTGTATTCACAGGTTGGAGTGTAGGCAATTCTTGAATTCCTCCAACTATACTGGCTCACTCAACCCCTCATAGGTGCGTGGGATTTTTAGGGATCTTGTCCATCGGTTGAACACGATTTGCTTCAGCCATTCAAACTTGATGTAGATTTGGGATGGCTTCTTACGAGCATTCTGGAATTGCTGGTGGTATGCCTCTGGGACTAACTCATAGGCACTGAGGATGTCAGCCGTAGTCTGCTCATAATTTAGGAACACCTCAGAAGGCAGCATGGAGTTGACATCTTGGGCTCTCCGCGACAGCTGCCCTCGAATTAAAACATCCAGATCTCTGAGGGCCATTTTAGCTGTCTTGCTATTTTCTTAAAGGTGGTGAAAAATGACTCCGCATCCCTCTCTTCAAATTTGGGAACGAATCTCGCACACTCGCGGGCTTCAGAGAATAGTTCCATGTTCGGGGGATAGGGGATGTAGCTGGGTAGAGAGAGATTTTCCCTTGCAGCAGCTAGTTGTCTACTGTCTCTCTCCCTTTGAGTTGCTAGCTCCATTCCAATCTCCGGAGCTGGAATTCTCTTTTCTTTTCTTGTCCCCTTGCTCTCTCTTCATTCCCTTTCTTTCTTCCCCTCTCTTGAGCTTCCGCCTCTTTCTCTTTCCTTAAATTCTAACTCCAATTTAAGCACTTCCAGCTCGAAATTGGCTAGGGGAGGGGATTCAGACTCATGATTGAACTCTTCATCTGTCTGCTCCACTGGTAACATCAGATCCAGACGTTCTACCGACACCAGGATTGGTTTATTTCTTTTGTTTTTGCTGGGCAATTTGAAATGTACCTCGCTAGCTACAGCATTCAATTGATCTGTGATACGGGTCTCTGAACTTTCCCAAACATTTGTTTCCCAAACAAACATTTGGGCATCAACTGTTGCCATTTTCATAGTGTTAGGACAAGGAATTTGCTGTGGTTAAGTAACTTGGCTTAAAATTAGTTCCAACCACGGAATTTTCCCTTTGGATTCCAATCAGTTTCTTTCAGTGTTCAATTCCAGCTTAAAAGTTTGGACACTGACCAAATTCAAATTGGGTTTTCCTGGACTTGAGCTCCCAATTTCTGTAATGAGCAGGAGGGGGATTAATTTAAAGAGCCCAGATTTCTCCTCTCACTACCCATCCCTAAACGGAAAGGGGTTTTTGAGTTCTGATTTCTCCCTTTATAAATGGTGGCATAGTTTCCTCCAACCCTTCAGTTTGGGGTGATCCAATCTTCTATTAATGACTCGAGATAAGGTAAAGTAAGAGCGTTGGTTTATTTTACACACATACGAAACATAGGAAATGGGTCTCACAACATCCGGCCCTTTTTGCATTCATATAATAAAAGAGGGATAAGGGAAAGAAAGTGGTATAGGGGCAAGACCACAATAAAAATAAGAGTAATGGTTTCATGGGAGTCCAGAGTCCAGAATCAAAAGTCCTGTGGCGTATTCCTTCAGAGGGTAGCAGGCTGAAACTGTTGCAGGGTGATCCGACTTTCCAGAAATGAGGACTTCCATGATGGGAGAAGGCACGTAGAGATGAACTAGTCCTGAAGGCACAGATACAGAAGTTCCAATGTTACAGTAGTTCACAGTGTAGATGAGGGCAGGTACTTCACCTGGACAGAGCTCTTTCTGCTGCTCCCTGTTAGATGGTAAAATGGTAGATTTCCTGGGCTCAGTTCCACACGGCAATATTACAGGTTCTAGCAACTTGGGGAAGATCATTTGACATATCTTCTACTTCTCCTAGGTGTTGGACAAAAGATCTATTTTCCTAGGGCTGGAACCTTGAGGTGTTTGATAGAATAGTCAGGGTCCCTTTTGTCCTTTGCAGACATACCATCTCTGTTGGCCCGAGCTCTGCCTTAGAAATGAAAGAGGGGATTTTTTGCATTTCTTTAAATTTGATTGTTGGCAGTCACAGAGGGTATTATTGCCTCTTTGAAGATATCAAGGTCCCTTCTGGTTTCTGAAGATTAGAAATTCCTCTGGTATGAGTCATGGATAGTCAGGGTAAAGCCTTGTCTGTTTTTAAAATAAATATACTAATTTTATGAAGTAACCAGGTTGATTAAATAAAAAAATACATACATATACTCCTTCCTGTCTCCTGGCTGGAACGCTACGCATTCACATTAAAGTATCAGAAATATTATAATTACCTGAAAAATGCAATTATATCCAACTATTAGGACCTGAAGAATAATAATTTTGAACAAGTACATTTAAGCATTTGTAATGAATAAATCATGGGGGCTAATTTTCAATTCTATCATGTAAGCAGTTACCTGGCACAGAATAAAAAAAGCAGTCAGATTCTACAATGTGTGGACAATTAGCTCTACGGGCTAATTCCCAAACAGACAGCAAAGCTGAAAATTAACCCCAAGATCGCTAAGTCTAAACAAATCTGCCTTGTTCTTTGGTTGTATTTGTTACTCCATGTTGCTTAGGGCATTTTCTCTTGATAATTTTGGATCATATTCCTTCGTGCTGTACCTGTGCTGCTTTAGAACAACAATGTCTTACAAAATGTTGTTGATTGTCAAACATACTAATCTGTAGATGTTTCTCCCTCTTTATGTAGATAATTATTTTCATTGCTATAACATTCATTGCTTGCAGATGTATCAGTTTGCGTTTGGTATGCAAAGATGCATTCTATTGACAGGTTTGCCCTGTTGCAGTGCTTGTTTGATACCTGATACCTGAACTCCTGATTTGCAGTAAGTATATCAGAGCCATACCTGAGTCTGTTGCCTTTATAGATAGTGTGAGATACATCTAGAATTATTTTTTTTCAAATCTTGCTCACTACATGTAGCAATGTGTACTTGGTACGCTTGTTTTCTCATTGTCTGAACATTTTACAGCTTACAGTTTTCTTTGTTTCCATAACTATAATCCCTGAATGTCCTAATAATTTGCTTCACCTGATTCTATTGTCAATTCAAACACCTTAGGAACCATTGACTGACTGAAATTGATAACATGGATTTTTGTCTAGTTTTGACCTGCCGGAAACAATCATTTTAAATCTTTGATTCAACGTTTTATTTATAAATCCAACTGATTTTGCTTCAGTTTTTGCAGTAAACCTCAGGAAATATTTGCATTTGAGTTCAGTTGTACGAAACAGAAAATTGCACACACTTTCAATTGTTACTTTTCTTCCCACTTGTTTCTCAAACTCATCTTGGCAAAAAACTCGATAACTATGTTGCCAGCCTTGTGAATCAAAGGCACTATTTAAAAGGACAGGAATAAATTGTGTAAGCTGTTCAGCTGATTCTTCTACATTATGGTGCTCCAAGCTCATTCCCAGTTCTGTATCCAGTCTAGTCTCAACTCTATAGCCAAGTGTAAACATCTCCATCTGTTTGGATGATTCACAGACTACTCTACAGAGCTCAAGAGATAACATGGAGAACTTGAATCCTATACAACCTCTGAGAAAGCTGAGAAAAAGGTAAGGGATATTGGTAAAACGACCACAACGCTTATCTCTGTGAACCAGGGATGAAGACAGACACTTCCGGGGGGAGACGTAGGATAATGTAAAAAATGTATTTAATAGAGTCAGAGACTTGGGGAGAGATGTAGTAAAAAGGGTTAATGCTGAACATGTAAACAGACAGGCAACATCATCAGTGATGTAAGCTCACATGACAACAGAGTGTGCTGAGAGAGAATTCTATGTACAGCCTTGTGCTAAGCCTGTACTGTACATAGTTAGTACAATGCTCAATGAAAGGCAAGATTTACCAACAGTCTTGCCCCCAGCAGTATCTGTAGATCCAGAATAAGGACAACATCATCCAAAAACCACAACAATGATAACAGAGTAATCAGGTTTAGATAAAAAAACTGTCCCCAGGGTATTATACAAAGCAACATGGTTTGATAACAATATGAATGTGTCAACTCTCTAATTATGAACATGGACACCAATATAGGCCATCAGTATTGACATGTTTAGCATCAATTCCTTAGCAGGATGTTAAATGTAAAGTGGTCTTTAGAAAATGATACAGTGGTTTAAGTAATAGACTCTAAGGCCGGGATTTTCCGCACGCAATTGTGACGGGAGTGTTTGGTGGTGAGATCGGAAAATCTTGCGAGAAGGTCCTAGGCGTGTTTCCCAGCGATGTGAATCGAGGAAGTGAATCCTCCTCCCCACCACCCCGGTCAATGGGGGGCCGCGTTTCCCACCGTTCAACGTTGGGAACCAAATTTGAATACATTTCCATATCATTATTGCGGCCACACGTTGGAATCATCCCCCACGTCAAATTTAAAGTCCATATTGGTGTGATTTTACGACGTGATTTACAACTGCATTTAAAAGGTGTGCACCTGATGACCTGAACTGCGAGGGGAGCTCAGAGGTGCGTGCACCCATCTTTGTGCAGCACTCGCAATGATTCCAATGCAAGGAAGTGGCTCCGCAGATTTGGCGGGGGGTCACAGGCAAGTCTCCACAGTGGCTTCTTATAGCTGGCTTGTGGTGCCGGGACAACAGTGCGGAGGGAAGGGAACCTCGGGGCAAGGGCTACAGTGCAAAGGGGGAACGGGGAGAAGAGAACCTCTGGGCCAGGGTGACAGTGCAAGGGGTGAAGGGGGAGAAGGGAGCCTTGGGATAAGGGCTACAGTGGAAGGGGAGAAGGGAACCTTGGGATGAAGGCTATAGTGCAAGGGCATGCCAATACATACTGAAGTTTGAACACAAACGGATGCTGGGAGTCAGTTAGGGTGGGGGTGGGGAAATTGGCTGGGCAAATGCCAAAATGCCAAAACATGTCAAAGGTGAACACTCTTTCACAGCTGACAGTGTTTAGCTTGAGCACAATTGACATGATTGGAGTCAGGCTAGTCAAGCAATTGTGCCCTTTCAAGCAGTATTAATTCCTGAGAGTGCCAATAATTGCTGCTCTACTGTTAACCCCCCATGGGCACAATGCAAACTTGAATGGTGCTGCAGGGCCATTGGGTGAATGGGCAAGCTTGAGGATCCTGTTGGGAAAGGTGGCCATGGAACATGGATGAAGGGGTGAACTCCTCGCCCTTGCATTATGTTTAAATTGACATTGAAAAGTCATCCTCATGGTACAAGAAAAACGCAAAGCTTTAGACTGCAGGCTAGGGCAATACCTGCACCTGAGACGGGAGCTCAGGATGCAGTCGAGTGGCAGAAGCCATTGCCACTCATTCATGTGGTGTGGGGTGGTGCTGGATGTGGGCATGGTGAACCATCATGTGCACAAAACACTCGGCATCCAAGTGGTGGCCTGGGCTCTCCGGCATGCATTAAGGGGTCTTGAGAGGCAGCTGCAGACTTGACAAAGAGTGGTCCTTAGGAGACAATTGCTGACCCTTGCATCTCTCTTTGATATTGCAGTGAGGAGACCATCAGGAAGGTGGAGCCTGGTGACCTCGCTGTCTGCCTCATTGCTTATAGGCAGGAGAGAAGGGGAAGAATGGGACGGAGGCACCTGGCTCACCAAAGGGAGGAGCAGAACCCTGAAGACCAAGGGGCGGCACGGCCTCCTCCCCACGCAGAGGATGAACCCCACAGAGCTGCTGTTTGTAGGCGCATCGCTAGACCCTGGGTCTATAGTCATGTATGTGCTACATGCAGTTGAGCGAGAACCAGTGTCATTGATGCCTGCGCAGGTCAAGGGAACTGGTCATGCACATATGCCACCTTTTGCAGGATTTGGCATCACAGGGAATTGGAGGGCATCCACTGCCAGTGGCAGTTAAAGTTACCGCCACGCTCAATTTCTACAGGAGTAGCTCCTCCCAGGGCTCCACTGGGACCTTTGCAGGATCTCGCAAGCCTCCACCCACAAATGTATCCAGGAGTCACGGACGGCCTTTTTCCAAGACACAAACCTTTGTCAACTTCGACAGAGATTAGGCAAGTCAGGAAGCAAGAGCTCTGGGAGCTGCTCAGGTATCCGGATTCCTACAGGTGCAGGGTGCCATCGATTGCACCTACATGGCTCTTAAATCTCCCTGGCAATAAGCGGTCCAGTATGTGAACCGCAAAGGCTTCCACTCTCTCAATGTTCAGCTGCTCTGCGACCATAACAAAATGGATTATGCGGGTGTGTGCACGACTCGTACATCCTCAGCAGGTCTCAGGTCCCTGACATTTTCCAGGGACCACACAGGCTGCAGGGTTGGCTCCTCAGGGACAGGGGTTACCCACAAAGGACATGGCTGGTGATGCTGTGCGGCAGCCTCAGACTGCTGCTAAGAGAAGGTACTACGAGGGTCATACCACAGCACGGAGTGTGGTTGAACACACCATTGGCATCCTGAAAATGAGGTTCCGGTGCCTGGACAGATCTGGCGGGGCACAACAGTAACTCCCCAGAGGGCGTCATACATCAGAGTGGCTTGCTGCACGCTACACAACCTGGTGATGCAATGGGGGGAGGACCTGGATGATGAGGAGATGCCAGAGCTGCATGTCTCCTCTGATGAGGAGGAAGTTGAAGGTGTGAGGGTGATGAGGTCCTGGAAGGCGAGGATGCAGGCGATGAGGTTATTGCACCGGCCAGATTAGGCAGGCATACCCGTGAGGCCCTCATTGCCACAAGATTCCAGGAGGATGATGATGAGATGCAGAGAGGACACTCCTGAGATTTTCACATTGCATCTGGGAATGTCTGACACCTGTCTGGCTGAGGGCAGCGCACATACACTCTGTGAAGAG
This sequence comes from Cetorhinus maximus, assembly GCF_964194155.1. Lineage (NCBI taxonomy): Eukaryota > Metazoa > Chordata > Chondrichthyes > Lamniformes > Cetorhinidae > Cetorhinus > Cetorhinus maximus. The sequence continues at coordinate 50,242,230 of NC_135884.1, read as the reverse complement.
GATCATATCATGGAGACGCTGCTGAGATACAGCGGGCACGTGCACTTTAACAACACTTGATCCTTGGGCAAGCTTCATCACCTTTTCCCATCAGCACCACACCCTCACCTGTCAGGAATGGTGATGAGATTGGGGGAGGGGCAGCCCTGCTTCTAAGGTGCTGAGAGCACACAGAGAACATCACAGAGCCCAGTGACACTTGCGTACGAGATTCTTGCAGCAAACAAGCCACATGGAGGTTCAGGCATCACTGATCTGGAGAGTGACTTTGAATCCGGACAATCACTGTGTTCAAAAGGTTACACATGGCACAGGGGAGAGGCCCTGGACTGTGACACTAGCCTTCATTTTGTGTAAGAAGCAAGGTTTCACATCTGATTGACATGAACACTGTTCAACATAACAAGGAGCCATAGACAAGGAGACATTCTTGGGAGTGTATTTACAATAGTCAACATTAAGTACAAATGATTAACACCTGTGCCCACATTACGCAACTAGATCTTCCTGACCTTTCTAACCCTGCCGCTATGTTTTGGTGCTCCCCCACCATCCACAGCAGAGGGGGAGGCAGCCCGCTGACTGCTACGCCCGGTTGTCTGCGATGACCTTGTCGGGCGACCTCTGGAGGGCCGAGATCTGGAGGGCCCTGGCCTGCTTTCAGGGTCCTGCTGTGTTGCAGCCTGTGGAGCTGGAGTTGCTGGGGTCACAGGAAGAGGGGATTTGGATGGGCCGAACACTTCCGGATTCACCAAGGTGGATGGCCCTGGGATACGCACCGACTGATCCTCCTCCCTATGGGTGCTCGAGGGCCCCTGCCTAACGCCTTGAGTGGAAGGGGCAGCTGGGGTGGTCTCGAGATGCCCTGCCCCCCTCTCGCATTGACACTGATGGATGCCAGCAAGTGCCTCAGTGATGGAATGCAGCTGCTGCAGCAGTGCAGGACAGTATCCTAGACCAAGGTCTCCATATTGGCCACCATCCTTCCATTGTCGACATTGGTGTATTGGCATGCCGGTGCTATCACCTCAGATTGAAAGTGGGTGGACTCCTCCATCATGCCTTGCAGCTGACATCCCTTCCTGATGTTTCCAAGCTTGCCTTTGCAACCCCAGCAATTGAGGCATGGCCAAGTCCAGAGGCTCTTCACCTGGCTCAGACTAAGCAGATTTCTGGCCTACAGCAGTCCTCCGAGTGCCAGTAACCTGGGAAGTGCCTGCCTCTACCTGCTGTGGATCAGACAGTGTGATGTGCTCACCAGATTGTGGCCCCAAGGCTACTCTAAAGCTAGGTCCCAACAAGGTGTGTGTCTCTGGACTGGTGGAGGGTGTGGGTGAGCGCTATGATGGGTCTTCAATTTTGGTGTCTGTGGATTCCCCTTCCGAGGTGCCCTGAGGGCTGCAGTTGAGGACCTGGCTCATGGGACACCTCGGCTGTTTCCCAGGTGTGCCTGCAAAAGCAAGGAGAGATAATTAGTGCATGGCAGGCGGCTGCAGAACAGGGGAGCTGACTCACAGTATGTTTGTCTGATGGATGTTGCACTGCTGGATCCTCACTAGGTTGAGTGCCATTGACCTCACTGTCAGTGCAGCAATGATCTAGATCATTGTCGGCCAGCTGGATGGCTCTGCTTTCAAAGTCTGTGAGGACCTTGATGTCGAGCATTCCTCCGCCAGTCTACGACCGCTCTCTCTTGTGTGCCAGCTTGTCCTGCATGAATTCAGATGGAGAGAGTGTAAGCAGGATGCCTGCCAGGCCAGATGAGAATGCCTGGCCTGTGTGGGCAGTGAGTGGTGTCACGGACAGGATGAGGACATGACAAATTGTGGCTGACCACAACACAATACAGAGTATATAACTGATGCAGCCAAGACAGATCCATAGATTTCTCAAGAAATCACCCATACAATCTCACTGAAACATTGTCTTTCTCACGAGGGTTTCCAATCTTCACCTTTGAAGATCCTGCCTTGGAATTCTCTCCAAATATCTCTCCCACTCGGACGGCTTTAACAATGACCCACCTCACTGGGTTTCAATCTCGCCTTCCAAAATTCCTTCTTCCTGGATTCCCAAGTGACTCAGCACGAGCTCACAAGCACACATTTGTACCTATGTCCATGCCAAGCAGAACATCACTGCTCCAAAGGGGAACCTTTGCCCTAACGGCCCACAGCACGGACTCAGTCTGCTAACTGCGTCTCTTTCTTTAATTTGGAGCCTATTTCTTTGCTCCCTTCTTTTAACGTACTTAACAGGGCCTATTCCTGTCCCTGTGTCTGTGACACTTCTTGGCTAGCAGACGGTCTCAAACTTACTCCCTCAGAAGAGTTGTTCACTGACCCATGAACTGGCCTGTGTAACCTATCAAAATACTTCCAAAGGGTCTCCCCCCTTCCCGCCCCCCCGCCCCCCCCCCACCCAACCCGCCTTGTTACTAGGCAGGAACGACTGTATCAGCATTGGAATTTCCTGTACCTTTAAATGTTCCAATGTCCATTGAGTGTGAATTTAACAGAATGAATTGAATTCATAATAGTAGTTAGTCCATCCATTGATATTCCATTCTTGTATATATAGGTGTGCTTCCGTTTCTTCTCACTATTCTATTTTCAGCCCTGACAAGATAAGATTGCGGATACGCTGTTTTTCCAGTACTTAACCTTTGGGATTCTGGTCAGGAATCTAGACCAGTCAGTTGTCATCACTAAAAAGTTAAGTACATTATTTTATTGATAAAAGATTCATGTACTGCCGGGAGGTACCTGGAGATACATTCTCATCCTCACAGCCTGGGTAGTAAACTGGCAGAGAGCATCACCCACCCTTTCTGGAACCCATCCTATTTTCATTCCATTGATTTTTAACCTAGCTAGCTTTAAAACCCTGGATTTTTCCTCCTCCTCTTTTTCTGAGTAACACAAAGAAAGTTGAGTTTCCCTATGGTAAATGGATGAATTTCTTTCCAAATAGGTACGAGGTGCTGCTGGACCTGCTGGCTCCCGGCCCATGCTTTCATGTCTTGGGTAAATGAGTTTGTTGGCCAACCGAACTCTAACTGCATGCCTTCCTATGTTCTTCTCAATTGCTGCTTGTAATCAATAATGGGGAGAGACTGATGTAAGAATAAACAGTGATGGTTTATTGAGACATAGGGCAGAGCACCAGATCGTACGTGCTCACTCAGAAACCTCCAGAACTAGACTTACAGTTCCCAGTTGCCCACGCTGTATAGTGATTTGTCAGTGCTGTCACATGATCAGTACACTTGCATTCTCTTAAAGGGACAGGGCACCTCACTTTACCAGCTCCCTCCCCCCCTTACTTAAAAGCACAGCTAATAAGCATACAACACATGAACTACTTACACAATAATTATTTACAGGTCAAGGCTCTCAGTAGACCTTCGTTGACAGGTTGAGCGTCATGGCCCAACAACCTCGGCTGGTGTTTCTGAGACCTCCTTTTCAGGGGACAGTTGCCCACTATGCCCCTCAGTGGATGATTTCACCATCTTCCAGGTGCAGTCACGTTCAGTCCTGTTGCCCCTCCCCTCCAAACTGAAACAGATAAAGGGCAACAAGCACAAAGCAATACAACGATGAGCTACATGATGTGTGGGGAGAAAGAGGAAAAGGGAAAAAAAAAATTTTTGTTTTTCTTTCCGAGGACTGTCAATAATTTCTCTTTTTCTTCCTTTGTGTCCTTTTCTTGGTAGCACTGAACCTGTATCTGCCTTCTCTTTAATTTCACTGTTGGCTGGATTAGACTCAGGCTTGAGCTGAACATGAATGAGCTCAGTAGTTAGGTTTCCTGACAACTGTTCTGAGAATTCAGAGCCTTTAGCTTTAAAACTTCAGGGCTTTTGCGCAGCTGCTGCTTCAGCTCTTCCAATTCTTTCCTATTCTCACTAATAACCTGTGGGAGAATCACATATCGTTACCCCTTCTCAGCTAACTTTTCCTTTTCTTCTTCATATCTTTTTCAAATTGGGAGTTTGTTGAATTTTGTAGAGCACGGAAGTCCTTTAATAGACTTTCCATTTCCGTTCGAAGGATGCTGATTTCAGCTTGAACTCTGTCCCAGTGTAACATTTCTATGGGCTTCTCCCAGTGGGTTTTTGTATACTCATTTTTTTCTTGCAGCAACACTTCTGGTTTAGAATTGGGAACTGAGCAGGCCCTCAAGATTCATCTCTCCCAGCCAGTTCCTTCCAAGGAGACTTAGTCCCCTGCCTGACATTACAGATGGGATAATTTTGCACACTGTTCCTCAAACTGCACCTTGACTTGACATATCACTCTCACGTTTATTTCTTCGCCTGTGTATGTCCTCAGCTTTGTGCCCAAACCCTCTAACTTCAAAGGATTCATTCCTTTACTCAGATATCTAAATGTATGCCCTCCAATGAGGGACATTGACGCTCCCGTATCAATTTCCATTTTAATGGGATGTCCGTTAGCTGCAATGACTACTTGGATTGGCTCAGTTCTACCCACTTTGAGGTTATATAACGAATTCATATTTCATGAATTTTCCTTCTGCCTTTATAGTGCTGTTTTAGCCTTCCTCTGCAGTGCCGCCTTATGTGACCATAGTGGCAGCAGGAAAAGCACTCAACTTGTTTGAATTGTTGTTCACTCACTGGAGGCCTGGATGTATTTCTCTCATTCATTTTGTGGGTTTTCACTGCAGTATAATTGTTTTTCAATGGTCTGGAGCCAGAGAGTGTTTTCCATCTTCCCGTGGAGTCCGAAATTTTTGCGCCTTTTGTTGCCAGATTGTCCTGCTTGACCAGATGGACGGCACCATTTTGTGCATCTTTTATAACTTCAGAATTTCTAACAGCACGCTCCATTGCACTAGCTAATTCTAATGCCTTATTGAATTCTAGAATAGGTTCGGCTAGCAAACGCCTTTGGATAGTATCATCTCCAATCCTGCTTATCAGCTGATAACATATCACGAATGGTCATTCCAAACTCGCAATGTTCAGTTAATACCTTTAAAATAGCCACATAGTCAGCCATTGTCTCCTCTGGAAGCCTGTTCCTTGAATTGAACTTGAAGCACTGCATAATAACCGAGGACTTTGGCCTCAGGTGGTGCTGTACAATTTTTATTAATTCGTCGAATGTCTTTGAGTCTGGGGCACTAGGTGACATAAGGCTACAGATCAGCTCGTACATTTTGCTCCCCATGAGGACAAAAGAATTGTCCTCTTCTTCTCCTCCCCCGTGATGTCATTAGTGGTAAAAAAGAACACTAGGCGTTTGACATACTGAGATCAGTCATCTGAAATGGGTTTGGATGGATCGACACACCCAAACTGTGGCATCATGAATGACTGCAATGGGTCTGCACTTCCAATATGCTTTCCAGGTACTGAAGAATTTAGGTGTTTGGCTTACCGCAGAGTTGTGTTCTCTCTGGGGTCTCTCATAATTTTCTGCCCATAGCCATTTTTCATGTATTTACACTGTTAAATGTATTGCCACTTTAAGAGCAGTCACTTTTTTTTAACCCTGACTCTGCAGCTGTCAGCTTTTCGCTGCTGGGTTTCACGCTCTTTTTGAGTTTTGGCAGGATCCCCATGATTGTGACTCTGCAGGGGTTTTTTTTATTTTAAACTGCAACACTGCCTCCTGCTCCGATTGCCGACTGTTGCCTATTTTACAAGATAAGTACAGATGCTCTTTCCAATGCTTTTCTCGCCCATCTTGAAATGTATTTTCTTTTGTTCTTTATCCTCATCGCCACGTTTATGTCTTTCGCAAATGAGTTCGTTGGCTAACCAAACTCTAACTGCATGCCTTCCTATGTTCTCATCAGTTGCTGCTTGTAATCAATAATGGGGAGAGACTGATTTAAGAATAAACAGTGATGGTTTATTGAGCCATAGTGCAGAGCACCAAATCATATGTGCTCACTCAGAAACCTCCAGAACTAGACTTACAGTTCAGTTGCCCATGCTGTACAGTGATTCGTCAGTGCTGTCACATGATCGGTTCACTTGCATTCTCTTAAACGGACAAGGTATGTCACTTTACCACACATGCCCTGACCCCTTTTCTCGCGCTTATCTACCAATGAAATCGTCAATTTTGGGCTTCCTGGTTGCAGTGTGTGCTGCTCAAATAGTAGTGATGTTTTTTGGGCCAATACAAATTGATACTCTCTAGGTCCAGGGATAACCACTGCAGTTTTAACTTATGGCACCATCCATAAAAACCATCAGTGAACTTAGCATTGGCGTAGTAGGACAAAAATTCTGATGCTTGGATGGATCAGGAGATAGCTTACAGTACAGTGTGACCAGCAGGTCAAACATAATCATTCTTTTCTCCATCATCATTGAACACAATGAAGAATCAGTATGAAAGTGGAAGGCACCAAGTCAACCATGGAAACAATCTTCAGCAGGCTCAGATGTTGCTGTTGTCAAATGTGTGAGCTGAAAGAACTATTCAGCAGGCTCTCATTGAAGAGAGGTGCTCCTCATTATCACCCTGTCCTGTTAATGAATTACCCTTCCAATATCTTTACTGCTCCTTCACCTACATATTTTTAAACTCCACAAAACTGCCAAATATAACAAATCTATTGCCTGATGATATAATATATAATACCATTAGAGTAACGCTCTCAAGCCACAGTGAAACTGAAGTCCAAACAAATCTTCATTTTCTAAATATGATCTGCGTGTGCTGTTACATTTTGCCACCCCAGTGCACTCCCTTGGTGATGGCATGTGACTTCGTCCACCACCAGTGCCGCATTTACACATAACAGCAACAACAGCACAGTGCTTTTAATGTAGGAACAGTTTCAAGGCATTGCCAGTAATCAAAACAAACTGTTAATGTAACAGATGATAACTAGGCAAGTTCATAAGAAAATGAATTCCAAGGAGGAAACACTGGGTAATTTTTAACTTTGTCACCTAGGCAGCAATGTGGCAGAATGGATTGATAATGCCCATTTTCCAACCCAATTTTCAATGGCATGAGAAAGGAAGAGATTTACACTGAATGAATGATCTGCTGTGTCAGGTTGTTGCGCAGATATTGAACAGTCCCTTTCTGAGTTTAATTTCTGAGGTAATCACCCTTAAGAGAGTGTGAGCAGGTCGACCACATGGCTGTATGACCCAATAGCTGTGTAGTGCGGGCTACCATGTTAATGTTAGTCTAGAGTAGGGTCAGGTTGGAGAAGCACACAGCTTGTAAGTGTTGTCTGTGTAAATAAATAGTATGTGCTTCATTTCATATTGGTCCCTGCATCTGCAGTATATTGTCATCAACTCACCTACCGAAAGATAAGCCTGCAACCAGCAAAGCGACCCCATAGTAGAACATAACAACTGGCGACGAGGCAAAACACAACCAGTCGACGACACCAAGGAAAGCCGTGAAAATTCAACTGTAGTGAATCAGCCGTGCCCTGCAGGCCAATTGTAAGTACTTTACAATTGTAAGCCCTCACCATAATCGTCGAAGTTATCACCCTCCAATATGCCACGATTTGGCCGCAACAAACCGTTTGATCAGACCACCGATGACTGGTCACATTATATTGTTTATCTTTTTGGCCAGCAACATATCGGGGGAGGAGAAGAGGCGAGTGATCCCCTTACTGACATTTAGCAGTAAAACATACGGCCTAATTCCTAATCTAACGACACCCAACGCCCCAGATTCCAAGAGTTTTGATGAGTTGGTGAATCTTGTGAAAAGCCACTTTCAGCCAAAACCCTCGGTAACAATGCAGCGTTTTAAATTCAATTCGAGGTGTCGCGTCCCTGGAGAGACAGTCGCTTGCTACGTAGCAGCCTTAAAACAACTGACAGAGCGCTTGGAGTTTGGACATCGATTAATGGCATGTTAAGAGACTGATTAGTGTGTGGGATTAATGAAGATGCCATTCAACAAAGGTTGTTGTCAGAAACATATCTAGGCTTCAGCAAGGCGCTGGAGTTGCTGCTCGCAATGGAAAGCGCAATCAGCAACTCAGAAGAAACTGAGTCAGATATTTACTCACTACACAACTTAAAAATGAGTAAACATGGAGGTGGATGCAGGCGCATCCACGACAGTCATAGGGGAATACACGTTTAAGTATCTGAATGGAGGAGGCCACTCATTAAAGCTGGAAAACTCAGATACCAGACTAAAGACATATACTGGTGAAGACATATGAGTGAAAGATATATGCAAGATTCCTGTACAATAGGAGGTATTCCTGTAGGTTAGCCAGTCTGCTGACCTACCCTTCATGATGATAGCAGGCAGAGGACCGAGTCTCCTCGGAAGAAACTGGTTAAGCGAGGTTAATCTTGACAGACTACTGAGATCTCAATCAAAAGCAAGACATGTTACTGTTTGGAAAAAGGAGCATGTAAAGACTCAACAAAAGGAACTTGTAGAGCTGATGCTTCAGGACAGAGTTCGAGTTGAAGTCAGTAACCTCCAAAAAGAGAAAGAAAACCTGCTGAAGGACTTTTGCATTTTGCAAGTTTCCCTCAGATCCCAATTTGTACCACTAAAAATGTATGAGGAATAATAGGAATAATTCAGCATATCTCTGGCCAAGATGAAGAATAAATTAGCCAAGAAAGCACAACAATGCTTAATTCTCCAGGAAATAACTAACAAATATAAAAATGAAATAGAAGAGCTGAAGAACCAGCTACATGGAAGCCAAGAAGCCTTAAAAATAGAGACCCCTGAGTTTTCAAAGAGGCTGACAGATGAGGAAATGCTGGAAGACTCAACCACTGAGTTCACTCAAGTTGAGCTCATACCTGAGCCTAGTCTGGCCAATAGGGAAGTTGAAAAGAAGGCCGAGATTAAAGTCAGCGCTGCCAAGAAGAAAACCCATCAAAAGAAGACACGTAGGAAGATAAAGTGAAGTTACTAACAAGGCCCCGAAATTTTTTTTACACAACAGGAAGCTGATCATTTCATGTTAAATTTAGCCTTGCTCAACATCCTGATTTTCAGAACCTGCCTTACGGTTGCCTTTCATATTGTTGAACTAGGAGGGGAGGGGCAGCAGGAGTGCATGCAATTGGGCCTGAAAGAGGATGAAAACATTCCCGTTGGAGCCTATACCACAGGTAGAAGAAATCTTCGTACTTTGGAAGTACCTGTTGGACCTGTTGAGCCTGAGAAAGTCAAAGTGGCAAACTTACAGGTTCCTACTGGGGAGTCTAGTGGACAGATAACTCCTGAGAGGGAGGCCTTAGATAAAACATCCGAAGTCATAGAACTATGATGGTCGACACATTTGAAAAAGCCTCCTCAATGACTGTATTTCTAATTAGTTTATTTTTGTAAATAGTTAATACATTGTAAAATGTACTTTCAAGTAAAGGGGGAGGGATGTGGTAATCTGAGCTGTAATACACCTTTAAGAGAATGTGAGCAGATTGACCACATGACTGTAAGACCCAATAGCTGTGTTGCGCTGGCTACTATGTTAATGTTAGTCTAAAGTAGGGTCTGGCTGGAGAAGCACACATCATGTAAGTTAGTACTCTGTTTATGTATATAAATAGCATGTACTTCATTGCATATTGGTCTCTGCGTCTGCAGTATATTGTCATCAACTCACCTGCTGACAGATATGTGTGTAACCGGTTCGTGAGCAAAGCGACTCCACAGTACAACATAACAATTAGAGACCACAATACTGTGAATGCTGGAAATCTGAAACAAAAACAAAAAATGCTGGAAAAACTCAGCAGGCCTGACAGCACCTGTGGAGAGAAAGACAGAGTTAACGTTTCGAGTCCGATGACTCTTCTTCAGTGGCTCAGATGCTGTCAGAGTTTTTCCAGCATTTTTTGTTTTTGGATTAGAGACTGCAAATCTGAAGCTGCAGAAAGTATGTAATCATTGGACTCTTTTTATTTCCATTCAGACCTTTTATGCAGCCTCTTTAAATATATAAAGACACATGATATAAACATTATCAGAATTATAAATATGTCCTCTAGATTTCCTGCAAACAACTATGGAAAACTTTTAAGCAGGACCTGTTGGAACATTCCATCACCATAATTGACTGAATATTTTAATGTCATCCAGGACTGCAGAGCATATGCTATAAAGGACCCCAGAATCATTGGGTGGCTCTCTTTGTTGTGTGCTCAGCAGAGCAGATGAAAATCTGAATCAGTTGGTTTCCAGTGGCTCCTGGGCAAGTATGTAACTTTGGTGACTTTAGCTGTCCTCCTGCCTAGTTTCTGCCGTGTAGTCTATTGTCCATATTGTCTATTAAAATAGAATTGTTAATATCACATAACTGTTGCTCATAAATTGGTACATTGCTTTCTAATCCTACAATCAACCTCAGGTTATACCATCTAGAGATGGCTCTTCACCATTTAATAAATAGCAGAAGGCTCAAGTTTAGCTGTAAATGGCCTTGGCCATAAGGCTAACATACAAGCCAATCCATGTTGGAAGCAAACTTTTCTTTTTCCACACGTTTATGTGAACATTAAGTCAGCTTGGTTTATATTCTTAATCTTTTCCCATTTAATTTCTGATGAAGCATAAAAATGTGCTGAACCTTTATTCAATGTCAATGAAGAAAAGATAGAATTGCGGCCTTTGTATTAAATACATATTCTCCACGAATGTCGTGACAAATTTCATTGGCAAGCTAATGGGCATTTGTGTTCTTTGTTGATCTTGGCATTGTGGACATGTGCTATGTATGCATGTGAATTACTTACTCAACAGATTTATTGATGAGATATTCAATAAACTGATACAGAGGAGGTAATCTGTTCACATGCCTAGATGCGAAGTTCACGTATATATTAGGCTATCTGCATGCAGTTTCAATTTTGCAATAAAAATTCCTAAAATGGAATGTGAAATGCTTTAAATATTTTAATACTGCGCAGTTGATAAAGTTATATAAATGAGGTTTTATAATATGAAAATAGGATGTGCTTGAATCTCACAAAAAATAGATGTGTTTTATTTCATTGCTTTTTACAATGAGTCAAGTACACACGCTTTATGACTTTTTTTTACGAGCCTCATTGGAAGGTGAGACTTAAAGGGTCTAAAAATGCTGCCATCAATTCACTCTATTCAAAAGGTGCAGGAAATCATTGAAGTAAAATCCCTTCTGGTGAAATCTAAAGATGTAGTGTTCAGATGGCAACAATTATTAGATGCCTGCCATCAAATGTTATTAATTTAGTGATTGCTAATTACAACCTATTTTTGTACTGCTTGTATCTATGTTTTGCCAGCATTAGCACTGTCTTGCTTTCAAAGCGATTCCTGGAGGGCTCTGTTTAGCACTGGGAGCAAAATAAGTGAAATGGCTCAATGTTCATGAAAGGCTGCACAATACTCTTTAATGTACATTCTATCTTCTAATGCTGAATGCACTTTATAGCCATATTGCCACAAGTGATTCTCAAAAACTACTGTACTAAATAGAATATTGTTCCTGTGTTTCTCTGGTGTGGTGCTTCTGCACTATCAGCAACTCAATGCAATCATTGTCATGGATTCTGTCTTTGAGAACTAGTCGAACAGGATGAGTTAAGAGTAAGGGCATTTAAGGGCACATAAAATACGAGCACATTCCTTGATGTCTGTATTTTGGAAGAAAGGTATTGGTACACAGGGTAACAATAAGATCCATTTCAACTTCCGTACTATGTTCGTATATTATGTTCATGAGTTCAGATGTCAGAGCATGCATAATAATGTAATAAACTCACACAATAATTGGCAATTCTTTGTGTCGGTCCACATTATTTGTGCACCCAATATATGACACATCCTCATTGCCAATTTTGTAGCATATTGGGCAGCACAAATAAAGAAGACTGACACCAAGAATTGCCTGTTACTGTGTGTGTTTATTGCATGATTGCATATTTTGAATGCCCTGACATCTTATATCATTAACATAATGTATGAATACATTACACTTTCAAATAAATTGGTGCCTTTGACTGATCACTTTACCTCTTTGTGGACAGACATTAGGAAAGCGAAGTCTGTGTGAGAGGGAGGGTATATCATGTTTTTATTCATGCCCATAAAACAGTGGCTGCGATCAACAAACCCTTTTATCACTGAGTGAGACAATGTGAATAATATGGATTACAACAATGCACTTCCTCAAGAATAAATCATATATTGGCAGACTCAATGGGAGGCGATTTTAACCCTAAATGCCTGAAGAAAACCAGGCCAATGGGCAGTTGAAATTGCCAAGGCAATTACCTGCCCAAAGGTGGCCGACCATGATTTTAATCTGCTTGACTGAGAAGGCAGCAAGCACACCCAACCAGGTAGAAAAATATTGAAAATTGGAAAAAAGAGGCTGTTTGGCTGACTGTCAAGCACCATCCAACTGGGGAATGAGCCTTTTTGCTTTCCAATTAGTGTAGGAAAGCAGTGCATCACAAGGATGGATGTGTTTTTCAACAAATGGCCAGGACCGTGAGGGAAAGTCATGTGATATAACCATGGCAACTCTATCTGGACCCTAACAGGAAAGTTTAGGCTTCTCCCACCACAATTTTGCCACCAGCTCCTTATTGGACTCTGCGGCGTGGCTCTGTAGCTGATCTTCACTTAACCTGCTGTTGGTTAGCAGCCTCTGGGCCATGCACATTTCCTCTGCCTCCTGATGGCTGGGAAGGTGACAAAGGGGATTAAAATGAAGCCTGAAAGTTAAAATACTTCAGGCCTCATTTTTGGAGCTGCAGGTGAGTTTTTAAACTTATACTGCTGGACATCTGCCAAAAATTGGGCTGCAGTTAAAACTGCAGCGGTTTAAGAAGGCAGCTCACCTCTGCCTTCTCAAGGGCAATTAGGGATGGGCAATAAATACCGGCCTAGCCAGCGATACCCACATCCCGTGAATAAAAAAAACCCCAACACATTCTCTGGTGGTTCCAGATAAACCGGTATACTGCATTTATTCCCAAAGAGTACAAATTCTCTCTCTTGGCTGCCAAATGAACAGCTTGGCTTATTTATTACAGACCTCCTTATCTCTAGGATTCTCTTGTGAAAAATATGGTTTGGAAGCTTCCCTTGCCTGTGTTTCTCAGCTCCTTATCCTCAAATGCAATTAAAAATATCAGAGTCAACAAAGAACTTAAACCTGCATGATTCAGATGCTTTCATGTGTTACCTTCCAGTTTAATAATAGTGCCACATCTATAAAGACCTCTATGTGATACTTCTGTACTGAGATACACAAAAGGAGCATTCTACAGGCAAATGTGTGAGTCAATTTTAACTTCTCCCCGCCCATCCCTATTTGGCGGAAGCCAGAGAGTTGGGTAGTTAAAATAGAAAGGGTGGTTACTCATTCCTTTCCCACTCCGAGCTCGCTGCCAGCAATTTTACCTTCTAATACAAATTTTCTTTTGGCCTTGTCCCTTGAGCTCCTGTGTCCAAAGCACCGTCTCTGACATATGAAGCAGCAATTTTCAATTTGAAATTTTTCAAGCATTGATTTGTAAGGTGCGTACAAATCTAAACTCATTGTTGATAACACGGTTAATTCCATGCAAAGATGTGCTTGTAAATGTTTTTATTCATTCGTGGTGTGTGGATATTGCTGGCAAGGCTAGCATTTAGCGTCCATCCTTAATTGCCCTTGAGAATGTGGTGGTGAGTCATATTCTTGAACCACTGCAGCCCATGTGGTGTAGGTGCATCGAGAGTGCTGTTAGGAAGTTTTAGTATTTTGACCCTGTGAAAGTGAAGGTACAGTACTTCCATGTCGGATATGTGTGACTTGGAGGGCAACTTGCATTTAGTGGTGTTCCCATGCACCTACTGCCCTTGTTCTTCTAGGTGGTAGAGGTTTGACAGGTGCTGTTGAAGGAGCTTTGGCGAGTTTCTGCAGTGCATCCTGTAGATGGTACACATTGAAGCCATAATGCGCTGATGGTGGAGGATGGGGTGTCATTCAAGAGGGCTGCTTTGTCCTGGATGGTGTTGAGCTTCTCAAGTGTTGTTGGAGCTACACTCTTCCAGGCAAGTGAGAAGTATTCCATCACATTTGTACTGTGATTGGTGCAGTAATGCAGTTAATAACTATTTGTCACACAAAAATATAATTATTTACCAGTATAACTGCACAAAATGGTAATGATTTCCAATAATTATAATTCATCACTGGCCGGCCTAGTTAAAAGTAAACCATTCCATAATTTTGCAGTGATATACACCAAAGATCATAATTGATGACCTTGCTATTATGAAATGTTTTGTTTATCAATATCATTCCTTTCAAACATGCTTTACTGACTGGTAAAATATATATGACTGCCAAACCAGGCAATCAATAGTTATCTTGCAGCTATAGAATATGTAATTTATGTGCTCCTACAAGCATATGTGATCACCAGCAATGAGCACCAGCTGTAACCATAGCAACTTGCACCTAGTAACTGCCCCACTACATAACGCTCTTTTCTGTTCAGAAGAAGAGTCCATAATAACTGGGCTAAAACTCTACTGGTATAAAATGAGCTTAGGTTAAAACTTTTAGCAAATAACACAAATCTAGAACACCCATGTTGCATAAGTCAAATGCTAGAGAGTAGTAGGTTGGTTCTACTGGTGCAGAGGATCAGATAACTAATTTTAACATGGTCTCCATTTGGGTGATGATCTTATGCGTCACTTACCTCATCAGTAACCAATAAACATAAAGAAAAAGCTCTGTTCAATCCTTCAGTGGCCAGTACGCAGTTACCTGAAGTAACTTTGGGCAACTTCCAGCTTGTGAAAGTAATTCCTTTTTATTTAGAATTAGGTTCTGCCTTTTTTTTTGCCATCCTTTATAAAATGACATTTAGTAAAAATGGAGGAAGGGAAAATGACCAAGGGTTTCGGAGAGATTGAATGCAACAAAGTTTCTATACATTATTCTTTCTGGCATGGTGGCACTGATTGAAATTTTTAGATCAAAAATTGAAGCAATTTTAAGAATGAACCTCTTCAGGATGTGGAAATCTGTTGCTCTCAATTGGTGGTCTTCAATTATTAGTTGCACTAAAGCAGGCCCTCAGCTGCAAATGAATCCTTAAGCACTAATATTCACAGAGATACCTCAGAAAATTACATTTATATAAATGGGATTTAGAATTTCTTCTGCATTTCTGACCCATTTTTACATGCTTTATGGCTTGCCACAGACAATAAGGAATCTATCTCCTACAAGCAGTTGTTACTGTTATCATTATCATAAAAATACTAAAGGAGAGTGGAAATTAATTCTAAATCTCAAATATTGTGCCAACGACTTTCACAGCAACAGGATACAAGAGTTCACTGTTAATAAACAGCAGTTCTTTGGGTACAGATGGTCCTGGTTGGTAAAAAATTGGACCATGCCTTTGGATCAGTTGAGTTACAACACATCCACATAATGAGAATTCATCAGAAACCCCAACAGACGTAACTGGGAGAGGAGAGCAGCAAGAATTTTCTATTGCTTATAATACAAGCAATGGGGAAAAATCCAGAAAGGAGCTTCTTCTGATGTAGAAACAGTTGCACCAGACTTGAATAACTATGGACAAAGAGAAGGATTGAATGTTTTGTTTCTTAGCTGCTCTCCCGAAGGAGCCTGTCTTGGGCTCTGGTTGATGAATTGACAATCCAGTTAGCTGTGATAAACTTATGGGGCTATGTAATCTGACTTCCAAAAGGCATTTGATATATTCCACAGAAAGATTTACTTACTAAGCTTAAAATTATGCTAATCCAAAGCAAAACTTGAGTATGGATGAGGAATGTGACTGGTCAAAAAAATGGGTACAGTTAGAGGGGGAATGTCAAACAGGGTGAAGTACAGAGTGGGTGCTACAAAGTTCTGTCACTGTTTCTAATTGACATCAATGACTTGGGTTTAGAAATTCAATGCAAATTGGCCAGATTTAGAGATGATGGCAAAGTAGAAGGAGCAATGAAATTGAAGAAGTTAGCCCAGAATTTAAAGAATGATTTAGAATCATAAATTGGTTCCAGGACAGAAAGAAGCCATTTGGCCATCATGTCCTTGCTGGCTTTCCACAGGAGCAACTCAATTAAACTGACTCCACCCCACTGCGAATGTTTTCTTTTCAGATGCTTATCCAATTCCCTTTTGAAAGCCCCAATTATAACTGCTTGCACCACACTCTGAGGAAGTACATTATAGATCCTAATCACTTGCTGCTTGAAAGCGTTTTTCCTTATGCTGTCTTGGGTTCTTTTGCCAAGTAATGAGAGCAAGTAATGAAGGCTATATCAGGGTTACACTGCATGTATGTGAATGCGTGGAGTATAGTTAATAAAATTGAGGGGTTACAGGCACAGATTGCCTTGTGGGATTAGGATGTTGTGGCAATAATGGAGACCTGTCTTAAAGAAGAGCAGATCTAGGTGTTAAATATTCCTGGTTACAAGGTGTTCAGAAAAGATAGGAAAGGGAAAAAAGGAGGATGGGTAGCATTTTTGGTTAAGGAGAGTATTGCAGTATTGGAGAAAGAGGATGTGTCAGAGGATTCAAGGACAGAATCAATTTGGCTAGAGCTAAGGAATAAGAAGGATGCAATTACATTGCTCAGTGTAATAGGTAGACCACCAGCTAGTGGGGAGGATACAGAGAAACAAATCTGCAAGGAAATTACAGAGAGGTGTAAAAATCATAGAGTAGATATAATGGGGGACTTTAATTACCCGTGTATAGACTGGGATAGTGGTAGTGTAAGGGGCAGTGAGCGACAAGTGTTCCTAGATTGTGTTCGGGACAATTTCCTACAGCAGTATGTTTCTAGTTCAAAAAGAAAGGGGACACTGCTAGACATGGTTCATGGGAATGAGGTGGGCCAAGTGGATTGTGACAGTGGGGAAACATTTAGGGGACAGTGATCATTGTATCATAAGGTTTAGGATAATGGTGGAGAATGACATTGGTCAATCCAGAGTAAGAATAATCAACTGGCAGAGAGCAGACTTCAATGGGGCAAGAACGAAGCTGGGCCAGATAGGCTGGAGCCAAAGGTTGGCGGGGACAACAGTGGCTGAGCAATGGGCTACCTTCAAAGAGGGGATGGTTTGGGCACAGTCAAGGTATATTCCTTCAAAAGGGAAGGGTGGGACAAACAAATCCAGAGCTCCCTGGATGACAAAGGAGATAGAAATTAAGTTAAAGAAGAAAAAGTGTGCTTACGACAGGTGTTGGGTAACAAATACAATTGAGAACCAAGTTGAATACAGAAGATTCAGAAGGGATGTGAAAAAGCAGACGTGGGAAGCAAAGAGGGATTATGAGAAAAGACTGGCAGTTAACATAAAGTGAAATCCTAAAGTATTATATAAGCGCATTAATAGTAAAAGGGTGGTAAAAAGAGTAGGGCCGACTAGGGACTAAAAAGGGGATTTACACATAGGCCAGAATTTTGACATCGCCATGCAGGGGCAGGCCCGGCATGCCAACGCATAAAATGACGCCCGGCAATGTCGGGCATGCGTCCCGACGTCACCGAGCACCATTCAGATATTTTGTTCAGTGGGCATGCGCTGGATGTGGCTGTGTACCCGCCAAACTGTCAAAGGCCTGTTAAAGCCAATAAAAATACCAATTCAGATGATTAACAGGGCTGCCCGTCCAACCTTAAGGTTGGCGGGCAAGCGAAGAACCCAAGCAGCCTTTGCGTTTCTAAGGAAACCTCATCCACCGGCGGGATGAGGTTTTCTGAAGGTTTTATTAAATAAATAAATAAAATTTTCACATTTCATAGACATGTCCCAACTCATGTGACACTGTCACATGAGGGGCCATGTGTAAATAATTTTTATGTTTCTTCATTGAAAAATCTCAATATGTACTTAATCTCCTGTGCCTCAGGGAGATTTCTGTGTTCTTTCAAGCACATGCACAAAAGAGCGCAGGCCCTGACTCTCCCTCTTCCCCAACCGGCACAGGGAGCGCTGCTGGCTGTGCGTCACGCTGGGTGGACCTTAATTGGCCCACCCACGTAAAATGGTGGCGCAGAGCCGATCGCAGGCGGCGATTGGGTCTGTGCCTGCTCCTGACCAGCCCACCTGACAGGGGGAAAATTCTCCCCATAGAGGCAAGAGGCATGGCTGAGGTGTTAAATGAATACTTTGCATCTGTATTTACCTACAAGGCAGATGCTGCCCAGACCATGGTGACAGAGGAGGCAACTCAGTTACTAGAAGGGCTTAAAATTGATATTAGATAAGCTGTCGGTATTTAAAGTTGATAAGGCACTGGGACTGGATGAGATGCACCCAAGAATATTGAAGGAAGCGAGAGTAGAAATTGCAGAGGCACTGGCAATAACCTTTCAATGTTCTCTGGACTCGGGAGAGGTGCCAGAGGACTGGAGAATTGCAAACATTATGCCCTTGTTCAAAAAAAGGTTGTAACGATCTGCCCTGCAATTACAGACAAGTCATTTTAACTTCGGTGGTGGGGAAACTTCTAGAAACAATTATTCAGGATAGAATTGATAGTCACATGGAAAAATGTGGATTGATTCAGAAGAGTCAGCATGGATTTGTTAGAGGAAAATTGTGTCTAACTAACTTGCTGGAGTTTTTTGAAGAGGTAACAGAGATGGTTGATGAGGGCAAGGCTGTTGATGTGGTGTATATGGACTTCCAAAAGGCGTTCGATACAGTGCTACACAACAGACAATAGGTCATGGAATAAAAGGGGCAGTAGCAATATGGATACAAAATTAGCTGAGGGATAGGAAACAGAGATTAATGGTTAATGGGTATTTTTCAAGCTGGAAGAAGGCTTGTAGTGGAGTTCCCCAGGGGTCAGTGTTGGGACTGTTACTGTTCCTGATATATATAAATGATCTAGATCTTGGTTGCAGGGGATAATTTCAAAGTTTGCAGATGACACAAAACTTGGGAGAATTGTAAACTATGAGGAGGATGGTGTCTTCCTGACAGTGAGGACAGTGACAGTGTCAAAAGGACATTGATACATTGGTGGAGTGGGCTGATAGGTGGCAGATGAAGCTCAATACGGAGAATTTGAGGTGATGCACTTTGGTACAAAGAAAATGGAGCGATGGTACGAAATAAAGGATACTATTCTAAAGGGTGTACAGGAGCAGAGAGACCTGGATAAGCAATTAAAGGTGGCAGGACAGCTAGAGAGAGCTGTTCCTAAAGCATACAGTATTCTAGGCTTCATTAATAGGGGCATGGAGTACAAGAGCAGGGAGGTTATGATGAACTTATATAAGACACTGGTTAGACCACAGCTGGAGCATTGTGTACAGTTCTGGGCGCCACACTATAGGAAGAATGTGAACGGATTGGAGAGAGTGCAGAAGAGGTTTAAGAGAATGATTCCAAAGATGAGATTTAAATTATGAGGAAAGATTGGAGAAGTTAGGATCGTTTTCCTTGGAGAGGGGAAGGCTGAGAAGAGACTTGATAGAAGCTTTCAAAATCATGAGGGGTCTGGACAGGGTAGATAGGGAGAAACTGTTCCCGCTTGTAAACAGATCGAGAACCAGAGGGCGCAGTTTTAAAGTGTTTTGCAAAAGAAGCAAATGCGAGTTGAGAAGAAACTTTTTCATACAGTGAGTAGTTCGAGTCTGGAATGCACTGTCTGGAAGTGTGGTGGAGGCAGGTTCAATTGAGGCATTCAAGAGGGCATTAGATAATTATCTAAATAGAAACAATATGCAGGGTTACGGGGAAAAGGCAGGAGATTGGCACTAAGTTAAAATGCTGAGCGAGCTGGTGCAGACACGATGGGCAGAATGGCCTCCTTCTACAGCGTAACAATTCTGTGATTCTGTAATTCCATAAATCGGTGTCATTCAGTTGCCAACCCCTCTGCCTCTGAGAACAGTTTCTAGGCCCCTCATTATTTTGAACACTTCAACAGAATCTCTTCTCAACCTTCTCTTCAGAAGGGAGAATAACCCCAGCTTCTCCAATCCATCCACAGAACTGAAGTCCCTCACCCTTGGAACCATTCTTGTAAATCCTTTCTGCAACCTCTCTAAAGCCTTCATATCTTTCCTGAAGTGTTTTGCCCAGAATTAGACACCAAACTCTAGTTGAGGCCGAACCAGGGTTATTTAAATGTTCACCATAATTTCCTTGCTTTCAGAAAAGCCCACGATCTTGTATGCCTTTTAAACCACTTTCTCAACCTGCCCTGCCACCTTCACTGATTGCTGCATGAATAGCCACAGGTCTCTCTGTTCCTGGACCCTCTTTAGAATTGTACCCTCTAGTTAATATTGCCTCTTATTCTTCCTGCCAAAATTCTTTGCATTAAGTTTCTTCTGCCACATGTCCACCTATCCCACCAGCCTGTCCAAGTCCTCTTGAAATCTATCACCATCCTCCTCACGCCTCACAACGCTTCCAGGTTTTATGTCACCTGCAGAAATTGAAATTGTGGCTGTATGCCCATGTATGAGTCATTAATATATATCAACTAAAGGAGTGGTCCTCATACTGACCCATGGGGAACCCTACAGTATACCTTCCCCTGTCCTGAAAAATAACCACTTACCAGTACTTTCTGCCCGGCACTCAGCCAACTTGGTATCCATGCCGCCGTGTGTTTGGCAGCCTGAGCGGGCAATGTGGCGAGAAGGCCAAAAATCGGTTTCACAACATCATGAAACCATTTTGCAATCGTTCACTCTGCCCGTCAATGGTGGGCTATGTTTCCCGCCATCGGACATCAGGAACTTCATTCTAATACATCTGTATATCATTATAAACCCAGCTCACTGGAAACATTCCCCCATGCTGGATCAACTGAGCACGTCAGTGTGATTGCACGCCAAAATGTTTCACAACTGTACATAAGCGACGTGCACCTGGCGGGCTGCACTTCGCTCGAGACTTCGAGGTTTGTTTGCCTACCTTGCTCAGGCAGCACTCGCTGTCATCAGCACCAGGCTTCACAGACAGCATCACATCATTTTTAGTGGGGCTCACAGGCAGGTCTCTACCAGGCCAGCCATAACGCGAGGGGGGTTGGGGGGGGTAGTCAGGGGAGGCTTTTCAATGGCTGCAGGGCTTCGGGAAGGGGGAGAAGTGGCTTCAGGAAAGGGAAGAGACTGGAAGAGGAGGCAGTCTCCAGAGGAGATGAGCCCAGATGGAGATGTGAAAGTGTGTGTGAGAGAATGAGAAGTGATGTCCCTTGAGCTGGCAGTGAATGAGATGCCAGTGAATGTGAGATGGGCTTGAGTGTGTGAGTTTGGAGTGATGAGATGGTTGCCTTACCCTGGCAGCACGGATGAGATCATTCATCCTCTTTCTGCATTGGATGGACAACCTCTTCTGTGCAGCATTGGCTCTGATCACCACTGCCACCACCTCCCAAGCTGGAGTGGTGAGATTGCTGCCCCTCCTGCAGTGGGGGTAGAGGACATCATGGCGGGAATCCATGGTGTCCAGAAGGCGTTCCAGGGACAGGTCACTGAATCGGGGGGCTACGGGGGGCTACAGTCTTTTTGCCTCTTGGGGCCATGTCTTCTGTACAGCAGTCCTGGGCTGGAATCACTGAGAGGTGTGCGCACGGCAGCACTTTAAATATGGCATCTGGTATGAGCAAGCAGTGAGGTGATGGCGAGAAGGGCAAATGAGAGCCTGCCCGCCATTGAAACGACGTGTTTCCCGGGAATGCATAATTAATGAGGCGGGTTTGAGCTGATAGCGCATGAAAAGCCGTCATCATGGCCAGCCGGTAAAATGTTCTTTTTCCCGCCCATTACCGCACTTAGTGTAAATCTGGGATAGTTCCGCCCTTAGATCTTTTCACCCACCTGCCTAGTTAGTTCTTCAATTCTATCATACATTTCATCACCCTCCTCATCTGGATGATTGCTTGTGGGCGTATATACTTGAATGTTGGTAATGTCCACTGGTTGCCTCTTTAGTTTCACTAGTATCTGTCTGTCTGACTTGGGTGATGTACCTGTGATGGCTGAGGAGCTGGCAGTCTATACAGGCTCTAAGGTGTGGATATAAGGTTTGCAGAAGTGCTAAATGTGCGAGGGTGAGGTGAAGCATGGTTGATAGAGATTGTTGGTAGGTGATTGAGTGGTGGATTGAACTGTCTGTGAGGCTAGTGGTCCAATTGGTGGGATATGGTATTTGAAGATGCCTGAGTTTTACCATCAAGTGAGGTCATTGAACTTCTGGCAGCACTGCATCCAGACCCTTGAGGCTACATTGCTGGCATTGACCTTGATGACTATCTACTCCCACTGCCTTTGGAGTGTATGTCTGTTCACCTCCAACACCAAAGTGTCCATGACTGTATTGGAGAACCTTGGAGGGCACACTCTGCCATTTGTGCCATCCTTGTGTCTTTCCCAGGTCAAACTCACTTTTAGAATGACTTCCAGCATCTCCGGTCAAAATGTACCTCGCCTTTAAGAGGTACAGACTTCCTGCAAATATCGCAGGCTGGCTTGAGCTCACATAACCTCTCACAATTTTACGCTCCCCTGCTCAGGCATGCAGCCAATTGACAGCATGCTTAGCATGGCTGCGTGCTGCAATCATGTAAATAAGCAGGCAGCACGAAGTTTGCATGCCACCTCCATCTTTAGGAAATAACGTGGGTTCATTGCACATCCCAATCCTGGCATCTGTTTTCAGGGGCAATCCAATTTTGTCCCTGGAACTTATTGCCTCTGACTTCCCTTCCTCTGACAGCCAATAGGCTTTTAAAATCCAAGGTTCACTCACATAAACAGCATGAATTGATTTAAATCATCTTCACTCTTATGTTTTTCAACCTTGACATCCCATTTGGCCCTTCAGATAGGTTCCTCAATATTATTTGAGAGAAATCTTTAGTTGCAGACTGTGAGCGTAATTTTTTAGATAAAGACTTTCACAGATCAAGCTTCATTGAATGCTGGCAATGTGGTAACAATAATGAGTGTGGCCTTCAGAACCATCTGTATTCTTTTGCTGCTTTAGAAATGAAAGAGCTTTGAATATTTGCTGTTGTTCTCAGAGCATATTAATGCTGGTTTTCAAAGTAGCTGCTTTATTACATCCTTTCGATGTGAACGGTTGAAACAACAGGAACAGAGATTCCCAAAACATAAATCTGTTTGTCTCAGGCTGAGTAAACTGCTCCTGCTGTGATGGTGCTCAATAAAATGGGTCACATTATTATCTTCTGAACTGCTGAAAATGCTAATGGATTAACTCTCTCAGGACAGAAATGGGCTTCAGTCTTGTGTAAAGCATTAAAGGTTTGCCAAATACAACTGAGAAACTAATCTCTTCAATTTCTAGTTCCACCCTCACCCCAGCCCCACTCTGACCCCTGCTCCAATCTAGACAATTCTTGTTCTATTTCAGGCTTCATTGAATAGTTTTCCCACCTGTGTTGTACACTCATTACCAGGACACAAGCAGTTGTTGCGAGAATGAAAATGGATTATAGTTCACAGCTGTTGGAGATCTAACCAATAAATTGAGTTTCCAACATCATGTAATAATTGTATAAAATCCCAAAGGAAAATGCTTCAGCATGAATCAGAAATGAATTGATCCGAACTCAAAATTCCCTGATTGGACTGTTTTGGGATGACTCTTACTTATTCAAACCAGAGCTAGTTCAGGGTGGTCTGTTACATTAAAAATACAGCAGAATACATTGCCTCTGCATGTGTACATCTTCCCATTCTTTTATTGTCATTATGCAAAATCCTCCAGCACCTTAACCTCCTTCAAGCATGGAACCTTATTTCACCTCCTTGCCTTTGTAAAATCCTTGCCCTCTAGAGTATCTCTCAAAGATATCCTCCCACAGTCTCTGCATTGAGTGACTACCGACCCTCAGTGATTTCAATCTTTACATCAACTCATATCGCTGTAATTGTTACAATCCCTGTAGGGACTGATAACTTTAAAAAGAGATTTGAATGCCCAGTAAAATAAAGGCAAAAAGTTGTGGTTGCTGGAAACCTGCAATAAAAACAGAAAATGCTAGAAAAACGCATCAGGCCTGGTAGCATCTGTGGCGAGAGAACAGAGTTAATGCTTCAGGTACCGAAGAAGAATCATTTTGGGCTCGAAATGTTAACTCTGTTTCTCTCTCCACAGATGCTGCCAGACCTGCTGAGATTTTCCAGCATTTTCTGTTTTTATTTTGCATTCCCCATGACCGGCTCAAAGGATCGCACAAGATTTTACGTTTTAAGGCTTTTACTGCAACAAACTAAAATCAATGTTAACTAAATATTACTTAGTGAGCAACGAATACACTAAACTACAGAAAATATTTCCCCCCTTTTACTTCCTTACATGACCAAAAGCCCCACCTGTATTTATACATTATGCTGCACTCTCCACTGAATTATAGTCCCGACAGGAACTAGTCCAAAGTTACTCTCAGTTTCCAACAGGCTAGTTTCTCCCTATTTTGCTGAATAATAACATGCATTGTCCATCAAAAGACATTTCCCTCAGTCTCCTGAGAATCCCTGAACTGACTTCCAGTAGCAAGGCCCATTCTGGTGATCCTTCTCTCAGCCGTTCAGAGCAAATATTCCAGTGTCCTTCAATCTCTACAGGTCCTAGTTTTTTGACCAGAGAACAAGTTCCCACCCACATTCTGCCTGGAGGCTAACAGAGAACAGCCTTTTTCCCTGCTGTTCACAACAGCTACTATTTCCCTGTCTCGCTCTCTTCAGGACACTCTCTCTCTTGCACTCTCTGTCCAAGGGCTCTGAGTCAGTAAGTCTGCACAAAGCAAAGTCAGCTGCTCCTTTCTTAATGTTAGCTGGCACTTAGATTTCAATAGGACTTGACCTGGGCCGGCAGTCCCCATGGCAACCAAATCACATTGGCTTATTGTCAGGCAGCTCTAGTAGGTAACCAAGTACTCCTCTCCATTATACTAGTTTACCTTAAATTAAAGGAGATAGTTTAAAACATAACCATCTTATAAAATGTTAGAATTGTAACACTGTCAATTGCAATTTCACTCTCCTCTTTTCCTCCCTTAATACCTAACAACCATGTAAAATCTCCCAATTATATTCAGACCCATCTCCTTGACCTTACCATTTCATGTGGCCTCTCTACAGTGTCTCAGTTGTAAATGAGGCCATCTCTGACCACTTCCTTATATCTCTCACCAACCACATCTCTCCCTTTAAACCTCTCTTCTTTCCAAATGCAGTCCTACTTAAAAAAAAAACTTTCTCCAAGTCACTTACAGTCTCATTATCAAGCCCCTAACTTTCCAGCTCTTAACCCTCCATTGGACATAATATCCCTGCAGATTTCTATCTGCTCAACTGGCAATAATGTGAAATGGGAACCAAGCAAGCATACAACTGACTAAAGAAATATGATTCCAAAATATGAGAGCAAAGCAATATAATTCTAGACTGCAACACCTTTAGAGATGCAGTCTTGGCAATGCCAAACAATCTTCATTGTACAGAATGTCAGAGGCACTCTGCTGCATGTAGATTTTATCAGCGCTAAATGTTCTGGCAGATTTAATCACTGAGTTAATAGGGAGTGGTAGGGTGTTAGAGTTACCAGCTAGGCTGAAGAGCATTTGTCCTCCAATTTGGCCACAGTTCAGGTTAGAAATTCTAAGACTGTAGAGATAATTATTTATCTTTTCTTTGTTCACAGGATGTGGGCAATGCTGAGAAAGCTGCATTTATTACCCACACCTCCTGAAACACCTCCTGGTGATGATGTTGTTACAATGAGCCTGACCTCACTAACCAATATTGGTCAGAATTTTCCGTGCCCGTTGGTGGTGGGCCTGTTTGACGACGAGAGCAGACAAAATGGCAAGAAGGCCAAAAATTGGTTTCACGACTTCATGAAACCAGTTTGCAATTGTCCGCTGCGCCCATCAATGGCGGGCCACATTTTCTGCCGTTGGAGGTCCCACTGCATCTGTTCTGATGATGCCATCAGTGCTTCTGATATGTCTTCTTTTCTCCTTAACCATGGATTCTCCTTGACCATAGTTGATAGGGCCCTTGACTGTGTCTGTCCCCTTTCCTGCATTTCTGCTCTCACCCCTTTCCCCCTCCCAAAAACACAATAGGATTCCCTCAGTTCTCATCTTCCACCCCACCAGCCTGCACATTCAGAGGAGCATACTCCACCATTTCCACCACTTCTAGCTTGATACCAGCACCAAACACATCTTCCCCTCACCTCTCCTTTCAGCATTCTGAAGCGACCATTTCTTCTACAACTCACTGGTCCACTTTTCCATCACCCCAACACCTGCTCTCCTCCCCACAACACTCTCCCATGCAAACTCAGCAAAGACAACATCTACTCTTTTACCTCCTCTCTTCCTGCCATCCACAGCCCCAAACACTCCTTTCGGGTGTAACAGTGATTTATTTGCATTCCTTCCAATTTAACATTGAATTCACTGCTCAGAATGTTGACTCTTCTACACTGTGGAGACCAAAGGCAGATTGGGTGATTGCTTTGCTTAGCACCTCTATATAGTCTGCAAGTGTGACTCGAGCTTCTGGTCACTTTCCGTTTTTATTCTCCATTTCACTCTCACTCTGTCCTCAGCTTCCTACACTGTTCCAATGAAGTTCAATGGAAGCTTGAAGAATAACACATTTTTTTATTTTAAGTGTTTTGCAACGCCTTCTGGACTCAATGTTGTGTTCAATAATTTCAAATCATAACCACTGCTCCCTCCTTATTGGACAACAGATAATGATAGGGATTCTGCTGTTCATTTAATCACTCCAACCTTCTAGCCTATCACCAAAATTCCTATTTGTTTTGTTGTTTTCTTCCCGCCCCCATTTTCCTGCATCAGTCATTGCTGAAAACTTCTTATGTTTGTAACAATTTCCAGTTCTGACAAAATGTTTCAGACCTGAAATGTTAACTCTAGTTCTCACTACACAAATGCTGAGTATTTCCAGCATTTCCTGTTTATAGCCCATATTTGTACTGCCCTTTGTGTGAAGAAGTTCTTTCTGATTTCATTCCTGAATAATTTGGCTCTGATTTTAAAATAATGTCCCTTTGTTTGGATTCCCCCCACTAGAGGAAATAGTTTCTCTTTTCTACCCTGTTGAATGTCTTAGTCACTTTAAACATCACTGCTCAAACTTCTTTGCTCAAGGGAGTACAAGGAAGTCTAAGTAACAGGTTTGCGTAATTTAACCATCTTAATCCCATGTTATGGGCTTGATTTTCCAGACAGCTTTCTCATTAGAAACATCGAACTTTATTTATAGGCTGCAGCAGCAGTTACATGCTTCCATCAAGCTCCACAACTAGAAGAAGAATTCTCACTCTAAGGTTCCCCTTATTTGTTCACACTGTCATGTGATACTATACAACACAATAAGTCTTAAAGCTACAGTCACTACATTCCTTAAAGCTACAATTACTACACCCCAATAAAGTTCTGGTGAACTTGACCTTCACATCCTCAAAGTCCTTCCTGAGATGCAGAGCTGAGCACAGTGCTTCAGATGGGCCTGCAGAGAATGGCCAGTGCTGTGAAAATAATTCGATGAGTTTCTACAGTGCATCCTGTAGCTAACACATGCTGCAGCTACAGTGCACCAGTGATAGAGCGTGTATTGAGCCCAGTAGCAGGGTGTGAATAACACAGGCTGCTTTGTACTGGAAGGTGCTGGGAGAAAACACAAATTTGTGTATAAATGTGTTGTGTCCTGTTAAGATTTTTAGTCCAACAAATCCAGAAATTATATAAGCAATTAGAATTTATTTAAAATGTCCATACAATTATTGCATTCAATATAATGAAACTGCAATTTTTCAAATTTGATTTTAGGGTTCAGCCGCTTGCTTCCTATTACAGCCTTGACAGTTGGGATAAGCTACTGTTCCTTAGTAGATCATATATTTCCTAAGCTCAATCATTTAAATAAACATTTTGAAACATTGATATTTTATTTACTGAATTCAAGATCTGATCAATGGAAACGTTTCCCTTCAGAGGTTTAGAGAGAGAAATCTGAGACTGTTTAACCTCAAAACATCAAAATTATATCTAATATGATGATCATTGAATTGAATCCTGATTCGTAATTTGAAAGGCTGTGGCCTTATTTTCTGTGTTGACAATATAATAAAGAGATAAATCAATAACTTTCTTTTGCTTTCTGTAAGGAACATATCTTCTTGCTGTACCGCAACATATTTGGTATCTGAACCAGGATTGTTTTGATCAGCTGAATTGATGCAGAGTGCATGGAGGGAGGCAGTGACAGATTGATGGAGTCTAAAATTTAATGGCAATGAGTTGGCTTATGTCTCCTAGGCTAATGATCTAATTTCCTGTTGCAGCAAGTTAAACTCTAATGTCCTTCACAAGGTGGACATAGATAGCTGCTCTATCTGTGAGACATAGGATGACAAATTGTCCATTGTTGTGACTTATTCAGTCAACTGTACATCTTTAATTCAAGTATTACCTGTGCCCACTGCCATCTTTCTGGGTCTTTTCCCCTTCAGAATTTTTGTTTCTGTATTTTAACTTGCAGAGTATCTTTATCAGTTTAGTTAACACTAATACTATAATGCACATATGTTTTCTTGAATGGAAACCATAAAATCACAATCTAAAAGCCAAGCTGTTCTTTTAGAAATATTTTTTACATATCAACGATGCCTCTTCTTGTGCCCCTTTGTCTGTCTGAATTGTGTCTCCTGGGCCAGGATTTTATGGCCCCTCTCACCTGATGGGGTATTACGATCCAACCGAACTGAATGGAGATTTAAATGGCTCGCCTCATCCACTGGGGGAGACACGCCGAGGCAGAGCCGTAAAATCCTGGCCTTGGAATTTTGAAGTGGCTTTCTCAGATAACAACCCTTACTGTTCTTGAAAACAGCCATTGGGCTTTGAATTTAACTATTGGCCCCATTTGGAAATAACTAAGTTGTTGTAGGTGAAAAAAATCACAGTTCATGCTTCTTTGAAAGCGGCTCGTCACCTCCCTATCGCAGCGTGGTGCACAATAAAACAAAAATTGTAATGTTTGTGTTGAGTTAAGCTTACCACAATGTTTTGGCTATAGGTGCTTTACTCCTTATGACTAGTAAAGGAACCTGTTAAAAGCTACAGAAAAAGATAAAACTGCTTGATTTTTGTCACATTAGGCTAGAAGCAACAACACTTGTCACTGGCTTCTAAGAAACCTGCCACAAAACTCTAGTCATCTCTGTGGGGGGGATTTCCCATTTACCAACAGTTGTTTAAATCTAGCACCAATTCAAGAGGATCTCAATTCAATTCAAGAGGCATCCAGCAGGAGTGATATCAGGAAGCAAGGTAAGTTGCCAACCACATCGCAGCATTCTTACAGACAGCAAACCAGGAAGTTTAAAGCATTTCATTCTCAACTTTTAATTAAGTTTTTCAGAAATCAAAACAAATTAATGTTATTGGATTAAAATAGAAGCTAAAATATCTTGCCACAGCAGAGGAACTTTAACTTGTACAGGGAATTGGGGTGCAGAAGGAAATACAACAATGACAATCCCACCATACTGCCCAGGCAGTTTCCATATATATATTAACCACATGATGTGATATATCACCAAAGCAATATAGGAGCGTTTTCTTAAATATATTAACCCGCTGGTTACTAGCAATTTGTCACGATAAGCCAAAAAGTAACCTTCTGCCCCTCAGTTTCAAACTGGAAGCTAAATAGATGGTTTTCCAATAGTTTGAAGAGGGGAGATGAAGGCAGGCCTAGGAGTGGACCTGTGGGAGAGGGGGAGGAGCAGCGGGAATGCCATCACCTGGAACAGCTCAAGCTCCAGGTTTCGGAGCTAAAGCAGCAACTGGCATCACCTGGACAAAGGGAGATTAATTAAAGAAAACCTGCATGAATTTGTTAAAGGAGAATCATGTTTAACTAATTTAATTGAGTTTTTGATTAGTTGATGAGGGTAATGCGGTTGGTATAGTGTGCATGGACTTCCAAAAGGTGTTTGAAAGGCGCCATG
Organism: Cetorhinus maximus; assembly: GCF_964194155.1. Classification (NCBI taxonomy): domain Eukaryota; kingdom Metazoa; phylum Chordata; class Chondrichthyes; order Lamniformes; family Cetorhinidae; genus Cetorhinus; species Cetorhinus maximus. The sequence continues at coordinate 50,212,183 of NC_135884.1, read as the reverse complement.
TAATAAGCTTGTCAGCAAAGTGGAGGCCCATGGCATGAAAGGAACAGTGACGGCATGGATACAATGAGTGGCAGGGACCAGTGAGGAATGGCAAATGGTTTCAGATTGGGGGAAGGTATACAGTGGGTTCCCCAGTGGTCAGTAAAGGATCATTGCTTTTCTTGATATATTAATTTTTTTTTTTTGCAAAAATATACTTTATTCATGAAATATCTTCAAGAACATTCCAAACCGTTTCAAAATCACCATTACAAAAGTACAATCATGTTCAACTTTTACAACATTTATCACGAGGTGCATCAATACAATCAATGAATATTACAATCATTTGCAGACATTCATTTTGAGCTGTACAGCCGGGGGTCTCGAAACAGTTCCCAGTCCCTCAGTCCTGGGAGAACCCCCCCATTTTAAAGCATTTATTCTCTTACCAAAACTGTTGTCTCTGAGAGTCCCAGACCTTTGCTCTGCTCTTTCATACCCATAGTGTGCAGAAATTGCCTCACTTTGGATGGGCTGAGGAAACTGTCCTGAACCACCCCATTGGAGATGTTTAGCTCAGGTGGCATCTGGGGGTTCGTGCAGAGAACGAGATTTGAAATGTCCTTTGTTGGAGAAGCTTCTCCAATCCTCTCCCCCTCTGGGGCGTTGCTGCTCCCGGCTTCCTGGAGCTGGGGTGCGCTGAGCGCCTCACTGCTCCCAGATTCCTGGGGCTGGGGTGCACTGGCCTCTTCGGGTTGTGGGCAAAGTTGGGATGCGCTGGTCTCCTCATTGTCTCCAATGTTCTGGAGCTCGGGTGTCTCGTGCTCCAACTCCCTAGAGCTTTGCCGCTTCTTCTGTGGGTGCCACCCTGGCACTTCTTCATCCGAAGAGCAGCTGCCCTTGTCATCTGTGTCGGATGGGAGATGCCTCTTGCCACTTGTCTGAGAAGTGGCTTGGTCCCTTCTTAGCCCCTTCTTCCTTTTGGCTCTCTTCACCAGCTGCCACTCCCCCTGCTGATTTTCCGCTGCTGCCTCCTCCTCCATTGATTTGCTCTCCTGAGGAGTGGGAGGTTCAGGGGGCAGTGCTGTTGATTGGCTGTCTGCTGCCTCAATCTTTTCCTCCACCTTGTCTCTCTCCCTGTCCTCCTTTGTCCCGTTGTTATCACTGGGGGCCATGGTGGTTGGAGTGTTGCAAGTGTCCTTGGTTGTAGTGACACAAAACATTTCCTCTGCTTCCCCCTCGTTGGCTTTGGCTGCCTGTGCATAAGTGAGGCAGCATTTGGGGCAGGTCTTGTAGAGGTGACCTGCCTCGCTACACAGGTTGCAGCACTTAGTCTGTTTGCAGTCCTTTGTCTGGTGCTCTTCCTGTTTGCAGTTCTTGCAGAGGGCGGCGCTGCAGTTGGCCGCCACATGACCAGACTTGCCGCATGAGCGACAAAGTTTGGGTTGCCCAGCGTAAACAAGGTAGCCACGGCTTCCCCCGTTAGCGAAGCTGAAAGAAGGGTGGAAGATGGCTCCCTTACCATCGGTCTTGAGTGTGACCTTAACCTGGCGTTTGCATGTCCAAACCCCAAAGGCGTCTCTAACCTCGGTGCAGCTCCCAACCTTGTCGACGTACCTGGCGAGGAAGGTGAGCACGTCGGCAACAGGGACGTAGGGGTTGTAGAGATGCACCGTCACCACACGGTCCCTTTGCGACGGCAGAGCAAAGAGCGGCTCCACCGTCAGGATCTTGATCTCCGGCTGGTCTCTCTTCTCCTCGAACACCTTCAGGAACTTGACGCAAGCTGCCACTCGCTTGAACGTCACGTCGAAATATCCAGCGCTGGGGAAGTCGCTTCAAATCCACACGCCTTCAACAGGATCCACTTGATGAAGAAGGCCCGATCCATGGGTGCTCCTCCTTCGCTGTTCTTCACCGTCACCCGGACGGTGTTAGGTACCCCGTGGTATGGGGCTCGACTGGTTATAGCCATCGCTTCACGACCTTGTCCTGGGTGAACCACACTCATGATCATGGTCTCTCCATATTAATGGCTTAGACTTGGGTGTACAGGGCTCAATTTCAAAATTTTCAGATGAAGTAATTTGAACTGTGAGGAGGACAGTGATACACTTCAAGAGAACATAGAAAGGCTTGTGAAATGGGCGGCCAAGTGGCAATTGAGATTTACTGCAGACAAATGGGAAGAAAGTGTAAGAATTAGGCACTCTAGGAAGGATGTGAAGCCTTTACAAAGGGTGTTGAAAAGATTTATGCAAATGATTCCAGGGGTGAGGGACTTCAGTCATGTGGATAAATTGGAGAAGCTGGGGCTGTTCTCCTTAGAGAATAGAAAGTTGAGAGGAGATTTGATAGAGGTGTTCAAAATCATAAGGGGTCTGGGCAGAGTAGATAGAGAGAAACTGTTTCCTTTAGGTGGAGGGTCGAGAACCAACATACCGATTTAAGGTGATTGGCAAAAGAACTAGACAACCTAAGAAAACATTTTTTACACAGAAAATGGTTAGGATCTGCAGTGCATTGCCAGAAAGTGTTGGAAGCAGATTCAATTGTGACTTTCAATAGGGAATTGGATAAGCAATTAAGGATAAAAAAAAAAATCAGAGTTATGGGGAAGGGCAGGGGAATGGGTAAAGTTAAGTTACCCTTGAGAGAGTTGGTGCAGCCTCGATGGGTTGAATGGTCTCCTTCACTGCTGTAACCATTCTATGACTCTTGTACTCCTGAAATTGTGCATTACAAATTTCAATCTTGCAAGGCTAATTTTTTCAATAGGATGTTGTTACTTCTGGTCACTTCATGTTACTTTGCTGTCCCATAGAAAGTCTGACATTATTGTGACAGTTTTATTTGTGTGAATTATTAATATCTCAGCAAGTTTAAACATATACAGCCTCTAGCACAAGAATGCCATGGCTACAGGATGCACTGCAACAATTTGCTAATGCTGCTTGAATTGCAACTCCCAAACACCCGACCTCCATCACCTAACAGGACAAGGAACCATCACACTTCCAAGTTCCCCACACCATTCTGACATGAGTGTATATTGATTTTCCTTCTTCCTTGCTGGATCAAACTCTTGGAACTTCTTACCAAACAACATTGTGGGATTACCTTCAGCACATGGGTCGCATTGGTTAAGGAAGCAGACTCACCACCTTCTCAAGGGCAACCAGGGATGGGCAATAATTTGATGCCTTGCCGGCAATTCCCACATTTTCAGAATTGATATGTAAAAAAAAGTTATGGAAATCACAACTTGTGAAACCCAAGAAAAAAATAAGCATTAAAAAAAAGATTCTGTTGCAACCCAGTGTACACATCTGACGCTCACAGGCAGATACAGTTCACACATGGTTATAAGATCGGTACAACCCTAATAATGGCTAACACCATTATGAGGGGCTTGTTACAAATTTAAGAATTAAAAAAGCAAGAAGAAGTTTGAATTTAAGGAAGCGCATCACATCACATCCCACCTGTGAAAATACATTTCTGCTCCCAAATAAAAAAAGGTGCCATGTTCTTTCTAACTTGACAATCTTATTTCCAAGGCAATGCATTCAAGAATAGTATACATCACACTTCAGAACTTGGGACTTCTAACTTCAAAATAAATGGGATCTTAAAGTAGTGCAGCAGCACAGTGAGATGCAGCACCATGGAATGTTGCTTGCAGACTTGTATGTCCCATGGCCCTAGATTCCTGATCTTGGGCATGTTGCCATAAGAAAGAAAAGGGCAAATCAATGCCTGTAAGGAACAGGAAAGACAGAGTCATGCACATGCGTAACTTCTTGTGGCCACTCAGTACTATTCACTTGAGGACTTGGGCATTTACTTGAGGGTAGGTCACCCAGTCTGTCCTCTTGGCTATACTAGGTGTCTGATGCAGGAGAAAAAAAAACATTCGGGACATTTTTTTAAGAAGTAACTCGTGCAGGGTTTGTTCATTTCTTAATGCTGTCAAAGCCACAAGAGATTTACAATAATTGCTACTTATCCAGGAGAATAGATTTTTAAAGTAGATGGGATCCAGAATTGTTTTTTAAGTGTTATGATAGTAGCTGTTATTGCTCTCAACAAAGTTCCATTTCTAAGTAAAAGAATCAATCACACTAATTACTTTCTTTGGCAAAATTCCAACAAGCTCATCATTTACTGCATTGTTTCCCAGGTACTTTATTTTCTGTGCGTGGAATAATAGAGCAGTGTTAACGTCACAGTCCAAAATCTGTTATAGGTCACAGAGTCACGCATTCTAAATCCTTAAGAATAACTTGAACTATAAAATAAATTATTCTTCTGCTTTTTGTGAAGAAAATGACAGTTCAAGTTCAACCCCTGAAGTCTATCATTATATAACTTATAAACAAGGTGTTAAGCTTCTTTCTAAATTTTCTAAACATCAGCTATAGGGTTTGCATATTTATGTCATGCCACAGCTTAGATAAAATAGGACATTCATTTATTATATGCCACAGTGCTTCTTGTAGAAGGTTTACAAGTACATTTTAGGAGTGTACCTTTAAATGAATTCTACAGCACCGATACCTTGAGATGAAAATACCCACAGATTTAAATGTGTAAACTGAAACTTATTTAAATATTTGGATAAAGAGTTACATATTAGAATTAATACATGCCCTTGTATGTCCACATTAAACTCATGCATCCTTCAATATAAATAGCAACAGAAATCAGTATTGCTATGTTTTCTGTACTGGGTATCATACATAACACCCAGTCACTTCCAAATTGATCCACTAAGTTAAATTGTTAGATTTAAAGGATTTAAATGATTAAATCATTTTTGCAATTTGAAATAAAAATACATTTAAATGTTTGTTTTGGCAGCAAAAGGCCCTGAAGAATTCACTGCCAATGAATTGCTTTTGAAACATTGGGCTGGATTTTCCATGCCCGCTGGCGTCGGGCATGTTCGGTGGCGTGAGCGGACAATCTGGCGAGAAGACCAAAAATTGGTTTCACGATGTGAAACCAGTTTGCAATCATCCACTCTGCCCATCAATGGTGGGACGCATTTCCCGCCACTGGACATCGGGAACCTCATTGTAATACATCTGCATATAATTATAAGGCCAGTCCGCGCTGGATCGTCCACCCACGTTGACATGATTGCACACCAACGTGTTTCACAACAGCATATATAAGATGTGCACTTGGCAGGCTGCACTTTGAAGCGAATTCGGAGGTGAGTGCACAGGAGGTGTTGTGTAGCGCTCATGAGGGACACTGTTGGACTTGAAAGTTGAGGTGATTGGCGGGGGCAAGGGCTCCGTGCACTGTGGTTGAAGTTAGTGCACAAGCAAGTGCGGGGTGGGGGGAGGGAAGCAGCCACACATCAGGGAAACCTTGTATAAAGTGACCATTCCTCCATGGCTGAGACAGTTCAGGTGCAGCCCCATTGACATGCGTGGAGTCGAGCTTCTAGCTTATCTGCCCACTCAAGCAATACAGAGGCATGAAAGTGCCACCAAGTGCTCCAGAGCTTTTCATCCCTCGAGCACAGACTGCAAACTAATGAGCATTTTAGTGGACTGCAGGACAATTGGACAACTGGGCACATTGTACAATCTCTTTGCTAAAGCTGGCCATGGAGCAGTCACTGGTGGAGGTGCTCACAGCCCCTTGCAATGTCATCATCCCGGTTTGGACCAGTCTCCCCCATGCTTCAAGCTAACAGTGCAGCTTTGCAGTGTGGGTTAGGAGAATGCCTGTGCCTGAACTGAGAGCACAGCATGCAGTCCAGTTGCCAATCGATCAGGTGGAGTGGGGTGGAAGAGGGTGAGGTTTCAGGCAAACATGCAGCGCGCTAAACCCTGGCCATCCAAGTGGTAGCCAGCACTCTCAGGAATGTGTTAAGGGGCCTTCAGACTTAACCAAGAGAGGTTCTTAGAACACTCAAGCGATGTCCTTGACCTGGGGCTTGATATTACAGTGCACTATCCCTAATGAGTTGTGACACCAGGCTGTGCAACTACATCATCTTAACCTTCCTAACCCTGCCATTACATTTTGGGGCTTCTAGACATTCATAGCGGAAGTGGAGGCAGCCTGCTGACTGCTACACCCAGTCTGTGATGGTCTTGGTGTGCGTCCTTTGGTGGGCCGAGACCTGGAACACCCGGCCTGCTTTCGGTGTCCTGCTGTGTGGCAGCGGCACCCTCTTTGGCCTGTGGAGCTGAAGCTGCTGGGGTCACAGGAAGAGGGGATTGGATGGGCCAGGCTCTCTGGAGTCAACTGGGTGGAAGGCCCCAGGGTGTGCACCTACTGATCCTCCTCCCTATGGGTGCCCGAGGCCACCTGGCTGATTCCTTGAGGAGAAGGGGTAGCTGGAGTGGGATCAAGCTGCCCTGCACCCTTCTCTCGTTGACACTGTTGGAGGTCAACTATGGCGTGACCGATGGAGTTCATCCCATGCAGCAGTGCAGGAGCGATGTCCTGGACCAAGGTCACCATTGCAGCCACCATCCTACCAGTGTTAACTTGGTGCATTGGCATGATGGTGCTATCACCTCAGAGTGAGGCTGACAGACTCCTCCATCGTGCCTTGCAACCTGAGGAGTGAAGCGGACATCCCTTCCTGATGTTCCCGAGTTTGCCTTTGCAGCTCCAGCAACTGAGGTGTGACCAAGTCCAGAGGTTCGTCATCTGACTCGGACTCAGCAGATTTCGGGCCTCCAGCAGTCCTCCGAGTGCCGGAAAGCTGGGAAGTCCCTGCCTCCACCCGTTGTGGATCAGAAAATGTGATGTACTCATCAGATTGTGACCCTGAGGCTACTCTAAAGCTAAGTCCCACTGAGGTGAGTGTCTCTGCGCTGGCGGAGGGTGTGGGCGAGCGCTATGACGGGCCTTCAATGAAGGTGCCTTCAGATTCTGCTTCCTCTTCAGAGCTTGAGCCGAGGACCTGGGTCGTGGATCCTCCCCGCTGTTTCCCAGATGTGTCTGCGAAAGCAAGGGGAGATAATAAGTGCATGGCAGTGGTCTGTGAAACAGGACACATCACTCACAGCCAGAATGTTGCATTGCTGGATCCTCACGTAGTTGAGCACCGCCGACCTCACCGTCAGCACAGGGACGGTCCAGATCCTCGCCGGCCAGCTGGATGACTCTATTTTCGAAGTCCGTGAGAACCTTGATTTCAGGCATTCCTCCACCTGTAAGCGACCTTTCCCTCTTGTTGTGTGCCAGCTTGTCCTGGATGAATAGAGATGGAGAGAGTGTAAACAGGACACCTGCCAGGCCAGATGATAAGTATACCTGGCATGTGTGTACGGTGAGTGGTCCCACGGACAGGATGAGGACAATGAAGGTTTGTATGAGAGAGTGAATGGTGATGTCCCTTGAACTGTCAATGAGTGAGGGCCTTTGGATGTGTGATGTGTTTGTGAGTGTGTGAGTTGAGAGTGATGAGAAGAGTACCTTATCCTGGTGGAACAGAGGAGATCATTCATCCTCTTGCGGCACTGGGTGGCTGTCCTCTTTTGCAGGGCGTTTGCGTTGACCACCATTGCCACTGCCTTCCAAGCCAGATTGGAGCTCATCCTGTGGCCAGAGCAGGGGTAGAGGACATCACGACAAGTCTTCACTGCTCGAGGGATGCGTCATTGAACCTGGGGGATGCAGTCCTCTTGCCTTTTAGGGCCATGTCTTCCATGTAGCAGTCCTGGGCTTGAAGCACTGAAATGCGTGTGTGTGGCTACACTTTAAATATGGCAGCCAGCGTGAGGAAGTGGCGAGGTGATGTCATGGCAAGCGAATGAAAGCCTGCCTGCCATTGAAACGCGTGTTACCCGGGAATGCATAACTAATGCAGAGGGACTGGTCCAATACGGCGTGAGAAGCCACCATTGCAGCCAATGGGTAAAACATTGTTTTTCCCACCTGCTACCTCACTTAGTCCAAAACTGGGACAATTCCACCCATTGTCACGGCTGTCATGCAGGCAAATGCAGAAGCCAATATGTGCACTGTAATGTCCCACAAACAGCAATGTGATAAATAAACAGTTTGTTTATTTTTGGAGATGTTCAAAGAGGGGTAGTTGTTGACTAGTGCATTCGAAGAATTCCTCTGCTATTTCTTAAATGGCACTATGGCCAGCTGGACTAGCAGGCAGAGTCTTGGTGCAACATCTGCTCCAAGAATGGCATACTCCCTCAAATACCCTTGGGATTTTTAAAATTATATTAATGGCGCTGTATAAATGCAAGTCCTTTGGGGAGTTTTACGGCCCCTGCCAGGTGTGCTTTTGGCAGGGGAGCCCACCACCTTCCCACCCACTCCCGAACTGCTGACCCACATAATATGGTGGGTGGGTAAGGCGTCAGCCAGCCGTCCCACCCTTAAGCCTATTGAGGCCCTTAACTGGCCAATTAATGAGCAATTCAGTGCTTAATCCTGCCTATGCCACAGTAATACTGTGGGCAGTAGAAGGCTGAGGAAAATACCCAATCTGCTTTTTCACCATCTCTGGTGAAGAGGTGGGAAGGAAGGGGAAGGCACCTCATTTGGGGTGATGACCTCATGCACTGTGGGCACCCCTCCCAAGACAGTACCCTCCTTTGTGACTCCCCCTGGCCTACTAAACCCAGCCCTCACCACCCTCCCTAGGGTCCCCGACTGCCCCCTGCCCAAAAAGCCTAGACTTATCCAAGCTGTCTTTTTCTACCAGTACTGAGTTCTGGCGTTGCTGGGGCTGCTCAGCTTCAGGCCAATCAGATTGGCCGGCACCTCTTGAGGGTGGGCTTTCCTGTTCCTGAGAGGCAGAAGTCCCACATTTAACTTGTTAAGGCTTCCCGTGTGTATTATCGCTGCAGGGCAGCCTTTTTAAAAATTAGGGGGCTCACGACTGCCTTCTGATGGGGTGTGCAATACGCTTTCCTTCCTGCCTGTTTAAAATTCAACCCCTTGTTGCTGGTGGTTTGGGCTATTTACTCAGTGGTGATTGTACCCGTAATCTTCTGACCTGAGTGAGAGAGCTACCCATAAACTACGACTGGGCCAATATCTGACACGTCAAAGGAAAAGCTCGTGCTGTTCCAAGATTTTAACACAGGATGTCACGTTAATTGGAAATCTACAGGCATGACTTTCCTAATTACTGGAAGACTATTCTATTGTTTCCTTTTCATTCTAAATTTCATTCCTATGATACTTAAAACTGTCAGATTAGATCTGTACTATTTACAAGCTGCAATGTTGGTCCATTTTTACACCCAGGGTATGGCTTTGCTTTGCTGTACATCAGTGAAGCTCATCCCAGAACAAGCACGAGATTCTCGTTGAAAAGTCAAATAACTTTAAACCAATCATTTTCTCCGATAGTAACTGTCAACTTCAATAGAAAAAATAAGATGGTCATTTATTTTATCTTTGTTTTCATTTGTTTAGAATTTCTAGTTGTGTTCAGAGTTTGGTTAAGGATTGAGGATGCACTGCTGTTCCAAGGCAGATGGTGAAGCAGCAGGTACAAAGTTCTCTTAAAGTAAAAGCCATTAAGGTCTTTCTTGCTTTCTTTCTAAACTACCACGACATGCTGGTGTTGGATAGTCATATGTACAATCCACCCGAAGCTGAGTAAACTTTTATACCACGCCTAAGTTTATAATGAATACAACTCGCATTGCATTACCTGACTGATTTGAACTCTGACCACTGGAATACAGAATATAAATATTCTAAATTGTTTGTTGAATACATTTAGAGTTGGAATTTATTGAAAGTGCCTTCTTCCATAATGTGAGAGAATTTGAGTTAATTGCTTATTGGCAATGACATTACCATTTATTCAATTCTAAATTTAAAAGATTCATTTCACAGTAAAACTAACTGTTCTGGTAATACACTGTTTACAGGTGTTGATTAAATTAGTGCTATAAAACCAAAGTTTCTGCATTTTTAGAGTTAGGCACCGCATACAAAAATTACTGGGTTGTCATATTCTCAGAGCATTATGCAATTTGTATCACTTTAGGATTTTAAACAATGTACACCAAGGCATTGAATGCCGGTGTCTAATCAGTTCTAATCAAAACTTAGAATGCCGGTTTTTCTTAACCTTGTGTCAAGAATGAGCCAACTTAGTTAAATGGAAAAATAAAGGTTGCTGATGAAGAGATTTAAATTATCTGCATAATGCTTATGTGCGTCGACAAGATATTGGGTGGAATTTTCCATTAATGAGACTAAGTGTGGTGGCGGACAGTTTTGGCAGTGCCCACCCCACTGGCTGGAATGGCTGGAATTTGCGCCCAATTCTGCACTTGGAGGATCATTAATTATGCAAAGGCGTGAATTACCTGGCAGATTGGGAGCTGATTCATCAGCCCGCCGTCAGCTGGTGGGTTCGATGGTCTGGGTCTGATATTTAATATCTGGTCTGATATTTAAAGGCCAGTCCAACCCACAATCTCACTCTCTCCAGCCCACCAGAGATATCTGGCAGCCAGAGGAAGACTGAGAGCCTGAAGAAGAAGGGCAGCACCCCGCTTTACGCGCCAGGCCCTCCAGGCCTTGATCAGAGAGGTGCAGGTGCAAAGGCACATCCTCTATCCCAGGGATGAGTGCAGGAAGCACAGGAGCCTCACCTCTCCAGCCTGGGAGGTGGTCACGGAGCAGATCAGTATGGCTGGCAACCGCGCCCGAAACACCATCCAGTACAGGAAGAGGATGAATGATCTCATCCACCCCGCCAGGGTAAGTCATCCTTCAACTCCCTCCAATATCAAACTCTCATCATGGCATCATGCACTCAAACGGCTACTCTCTTCAGGAATCTCACACAACCATTAGTGGGGGACACATATCACCACTCAGTCTCTCACCGGGAATTTCACATCACCACCATCTCATCTATCATGTTGCTCACACTCCATCCTCTGGCCCTTCTGGGGAGGGCTCACCACACACAGGGACATGCATCTCACCCAATCTCTGCTCCATCCCTTCTCAGCACATGCCTTTCTTTCTTCTTCATACAGGCCAAGCTGGTGCACAACTGGCACCAGAGAGCGCAGACTGGGGGAGGGACAGCTGACATCATTGCCCTCACTGAGTTTGATGAAGCTGCAGACGAGCTGACTGAGGAGGACAGGGATCGCTCCTGTGGGGAGGGGGAGATCGGCCTCTCCCAAAACCTAGTACAGATCACAGCTCCATCACTTCATCAAATCCTGACAATCACAGTGAGTCACATACAGGCTTATCTAGCTCATGCTCAGCAACTGAAACTCTATTTTCTATTTTTTAGGCACCAGCAGATCAAGGCCCCCAAACCAGTCCAGCACCAATATGAGCCCCCAGACTTCATCTGAAGAGAAAGCTCTGGAAGGACCATCACCCACACCCTCCACCAGCTCAGAGACACACAGGTCAGTGGGGCACAGCTGTAGATTAAGCTCAGCCTCACTTTCTGGGGAACACCTCACTGACACGTCCCCACAGCAGTCGGAAGCAGGGACAGCCCAGGTCTCTGGCACTCAGAGGACTGCTGGAGACCAGCCACCTACTCAGTCCAAGTCAGATGATGAGCCTCTGGAAGCGGCTGCAAAATCAATGCTGGAGATGCAACGACAGGCGGTGGAACATCAGGCAGAGATTTGACAGTCACTCAGCAGACTAGAGCAAACGATAGAGGAGTCTGTCCGCATTTTGTCTGATGTCGTGGCTCCAACATGCGAGCACCTCGAGGTCACCATGAGAAGATTGGTGACCACCATGCAGACCTTGGTCCAGTAGGTCTTGCTGGATTTGCGCTCGGCCCTGCACTCCATGGCCACACACCCTGGTAGGTATCATCAAGATGTAAGCGACATGGGGACGAGGCACCTTGACCTCCCTCCAGATGCACCACCTCCTGCAGGAGTCAGGGTGGGGCGCTCGGGCACCCACAGGGAGGATGAACATCAGCCGGACACCCTGGGGCCTCCTCTCAGTACCCTCCAAGGATGTGCAGCCGCTCACAGCCCCCTCTGCCTGTGACCCCATCCACTCCAGCTTCTCAGGCTGCCGAGGGGGCTTCTGCCCTGAGCAGGTGACCTCATCAGGCTGGGGCCCTCCAGGCCTTGGGCCACCAGAGGTCATCCGCTAAGGTCATCACAGACATCAGGACATAGCAGTCAGCAGCTGCCTCCACCTCTGTTATGGATGTTGGGGCTGCGCCCAGATGTAGTGGTAGAATTAGGGAAATTAAGAAAAATTGATGTCACTTTTGGGTCAGGGGTGTGCTATACATGGAAATAAATTGCACTTTTGTTAATACATTTAATGGTTATGTGAATTTTTCTGTCAACTGAAGGCATTGTGATTTTGTACATTGGAATCCTCTTATTTTGAGGTTTAGCCTTGCTCCCATTCAGTGATAGTGTCCCACTGTGAGATTCATATTCCTGTGATGTCAGCCTCAATTGAACTAGTCTCCGCACCCTTGTATGATGTCAGGGAGATGTGTTTACATCTTTAATGGAAATGTGTGATGTAACCCTTCTTCCTCAAGGAACACCATTGAGTGAGGGTAGCTCATCAGCATTGATATTCTAGCAGCATTTGTGTCTCCTCAGTGGTAGTGGCAGAAGAAAAGACATGCACAGGAGGAGGAGGTCTCTAGGCATGTCCACATCTCAGTCACAGCAGTGTTTGCATCATTAGATGCCGGTGAAGGCTTCAAGTCTTCTCTCACATCGCTCTTGTTCCTCAGTGGACTCTCAGTTCCCAGAGTGAGCTCACTCACAGGGCCCCATGGACCAAAGCAAAGATCTTGGCCTGGTGAATCATGAGGTCAGATGCGCAAGTGTGAATGTGGGACTGGTTCTCGCTGCGAGTGTGTGGACATCCCGAATTCAAAGAAAATGGCACTGAGGGCTAGAAGAGATGTGGCCAAATTCCCTCACTTGACTTTGCTTTTCCTGGAACCTGTCAGCGATTAACATATCACGGGCACGCCTCCCATGACTTCCTTCCTTCATGGCATGATTGTGCTCATCCTGATGCCCAGCAGTCTCCTGAGGTTCCTGAGCCTCCAGGTCTTCATCCTCCCATGAGTTCTCATCCTCCTCCAGTTCATCCTCTGGCAGTGGTCACCTCTTTGCATTGCCAGATTGTGAAGGGTGCGACACACTGCGATGATGTGGGAAACCCTGTCAGGAGTGTACAGGAGTGACCCACCTGAGTGGTCCAAGCATCTGAAACACACCTTCAGGAGCTCTATGGTCTGCTCTATAAGGGAGCATGTGGAGCTATGAGCAACGTTGTACTTCTCCTCGGAACGACTCTGAGTGCGACGCACTGGTGTCATCAGCCAGTGTTTCAGTGGATACCCCTTATCCCCAAATAGCCATCCCTGCAGACGTAATGGTCCCTCAAAAATCTCAGGTGTCTGGGAGTGACCCAGGTTATAGGAGTCATGGCAACTCCCATGTACTGTGCACAAACATGCAGTATGTGCTTCCGGTGATCACACACCAGTTGTACATTGGTGGAATGATAGTCTTTGCGGTTTATAAACATTAGGGCCTCCTGCCATGTATAGCCACATGGGTGCAGTCTATTGCACCCGGCACTCTTGAGAAGCCTGAGATGGCGGCAAAGCCGATGAATCTCGCAGCTTGGCTATCTTCATCCACAGCAAACCTGACATAATGATGGGCATTCCTGTAAAGGGCATCTGTGACCTCCTTTATGTATTGATGTGTTGCGAACTGAGATGCTGCACAGGTTCCCTGTTGACTCTTGGAAAGAACCAGAGGCCAAGAAATTGAGTGCTGTGGTCACCTTCAAAGCCACTGGCCAGGGTACCCTCCAACTCCATGTGGCGTCATGTCTTCATGAAGAATGTGGCATATGTGATGTACCAGTGCTTGGGAAAAATGCAGACATGCATGGCATTGCCTCTCACTCATTTGTAAAATGGAGACTCTTCTACAATAAACCCTAGGTCTGGTGAGTCGACCCCATTGTCTGGGCGTCTCCTCCTGACCCTCCTGTTCATGCTCTGGCTCCACTTGACCCAATGTCTCCTGCTGAAGCTGTGCGTGGGGTTGTCTCTCCCTCATTCTCCTCCTCCATTGCATTAGGACCCTGACAAAGGCAGCATTAAACCCTGTATCCATATGTGCTTTTGCCTTCTTTCTGAAAGGAAACGTTGGAGGCATTAATGATTCAAGGGGCAAGAAAGTGAAGCTCAGAAGATGACATGTTTGGAGACTGTAAGGGTCCATAATTTTTCCTGCCCTACTTGCATGGTGGCTGATGCCGCCTTGTCCCTGAGACACTAGCATACACATCGAGGTGGTCAAGATGGCATCGCAGGTATGTAACATCTTGAGCCCTGTGTGGGATACTAAAGTTTAATTGAGATGAGTGATCCATAGAACCATAGAAATATTACGGCGCAGAAAGAGGCCATTCAGTCCATCGTGTCTGCGCCGGCCAAAAAGAAAAATATAAACTAGCCACTCACTTGAATTCCACTTTCCAGCACCTGGCCTGTAGCCTTGCAGGTTACAGCACTTCCTGGTACTTTTTAAATGAGTTGAGCATTTCAGCCTCAACCACCAACTTAGGCAGTGAATTCCAGACGCCCACCATCCTCTGGGTAAAAAAGTTTTTCCTCATGTCACCTCTAATCCTTCTATCAATTTCCTTATATCTATGTCCCTTGGTAATTGACCCCTCAGCTAGGGGAAACAAGTCTTTCCTGTCTACCCTATCTAGGCCCATCAAAATTTTGTACATCCTTTAGGATGATTGGATATAATTGGATAATCATCCAATTAGGTCACCCCTTTGCCTCCTCTGTTCTAAGGAAAACAGCCCTAGCCTATCCAATCTTTCCTCATAGCTGCAATTTTCAAGCCCTGGCATCATACTTGTAAATCTCCTCTGCACTCTCTCTGGAGCAATCATGTCCTTCCTGTAGTGTGGTGGCCAGAGCTGTACACAAAATTCTAGCTGTGGCCTAACCAGCATTTTATACAGTTCCATCATTACATCCCTAATTTTGTATTCAATACCTCGTCCAATAAAGGAAAGCATTCCATATACTTTCTTGACCACTTTGTCCAGCTGTCCTGCCACCTTCAAGGACCTATGGACAAGCACTCCAAGGCCTCTCACTTCCTCAACCCCTCTTAATAACTTCCTGTTTATTGAGTATTTCTTTGCTTTTTTTGCCCTTCCCAAATGCATTACCTCACACTTTTCCAGATTGAATTCCTTTTGCCACTTTCCGCCGATGCAACCATACCATTTATATCATTCTGGAGTCGACAACTATCCTTTCCACTATCAACTACACAGCCAATTTTTGTGTCATTTGCAAATTTTCCAATCATTCCTCCCACATTTAAGTCTAAATCATTAATATATATAACAAATAGGAAAGGCCAAACAGTGAGTCCTGTGGGACAAGACTTGAAACCGTTTTCCATTCGCAAAAGCATCCATCGACTATTACCGTTTGTTTCCTGTCATTGAGCTAATTTTGGATCCAACCTGCCACCTTCCCCTGTATCCCTTGAGATCTCACTTTCCTGACCAGTCTGCCACGTGGGACCTTGTCAAATGCCTTACTGAAATCCAATGTAGACAACATCCACTGCACTACCTTCATCAATTCTCCTTGTTACTTCCTCAAAACTTTTATTAGGTTAGTAAGACACAATCTTCCCCTAACAAAACCATGCTGGCTATTGCTGATTAATCTGTGCCTTTTTGAGTGACAGTTTATCCCGTCTCTCAGAATTTTTTCCAATAATTTGCCCACAACCAAAGTCGGACTGACCAGCCTATAATTTTGTGGCCTATCCCTCACACCCTATTCAAATAACGGCACAACGTTCGCAGACCTCCAATCCTCTGGTCTGTGTTCCAACCTCTGATGTGGCATATTAATGACCAGTCAGTTGCTCATGGTCAATGAGTGGATGCCCTTTGGCCTGTTTGGAGTGTCAAATCTGGTGAACATGTGACAGGCCTTCATTGATGGAATGCCATATGTAATACAGCTGTGTTTCCTTCACTATTGCCTGCATTCCAGAATTCTACATTCCTACTGATGAGATGCAGCGACTGTGATGTGAAGCCACTGAATAGCCCTTTAACAGTGTTAATGAAGCCATTGGCTTTCAGTGGCTTTCATCAAGGAGGTCTTCCTCCTTTCTTTCTAAGCAGGCTCCTGCTCATCCCTGTGGCAACAAGAGGTTAGAGGATGACCCCAGAAAGGCCCCCCTCATGTTCGCCTTCCCCTTCATTGCCATTCCACAGCTTTCCCTCCCTATTGGCCCCTTTGTGTTTGCCCTTCTCCCTGACTATCATTCCATAGCCTTCCCTCCCCGTTGCCCCCCTCATGTTCATCGACCCCCACCCTCGCCTCACAGCCACACCTGGTTGAAATGCTAGTTTCTGAAAGTGGAGGCCTGTATGAGTACCACAGCACAGTGGTGTTCTTTGAGACAATGTAGGCAAAGAGCAGGAGCAGACCAACTCTACAGCCCCCAGCAGAGTGGCGTTCATCGCAACAAGACGGGCGCAGCGCTATGGCTGGTAGGATATGTGCGTTCCACTCACCTCGAAGTTACCAGCAAACTGAGGTCCGACTGGTGCACACCACCGCTTTTCAAATGAGTTTGAGGCCGACATAATTTCCCGCTAGTGTGATGCAAGATGGGAAGGCCTGACAAGATTCTGGTGAGTAGCTGCTTTAATGAGCTACTCATGACATGTTAATAAATGCAAATGTCGTTTGCGCCACTAGTCGGCGGGATAACTGACCCACCATGAACACACCATCGGGAGAATTGCAAGCTGTTTTTACCCCAGCAGACTTGCAACTTTTTGCCTGCCACTGGATTCTCCACTCCTGCCCACCATGAAACCCACCATGGGCGGGATGGGAAAATTCCACCCATTTTGTCAGTACTTTGAGGCAGGACTAACTTCAATGAGCAGATTACATGCTTGTACAAGTAATGAAGTAATAGCAAACATCAAAGCTGTATCCTTCTACAGAGCCAAAATCTTAGTGACAATCAAATTGTGGTACACTGTTACCAAGCACTTATTGCATAAAATGTAAATCCATCATTCTTAAGGAGGCGTCTAGAGTGTATGAATAATGTACATTCTGTCAGCTCAGCTTAGAGTGTCCTCAAAGCTCAGCCGCATAGTTACTTAGCTGCCTGAACTGGATGCAATATAGATCAATCATCCAGCCCAGTACTGTTGGATGAACATCTATTGAAAATTTTTGTTGAGAATTGCTATCAAAAGTTAGCATGGATAATTTGTTATTGCACAAACTTCCAAATTAGGACTGGAGGAAGCTTGTCCCTTTAACACTTCACAAGCATAAATCTGCAAACACTGTAGTGTTTAATGCACAATGGTGATAACTGCAGGCAATGGGGTGTCCAAGATCACTTTGCAGGGGAAGGGGGATGATTTTAGAGTCAGGATAGTTATTCCCAAAATGTATGTGGTTTGGAATTTAAACTACAATTATTTATGCTACTTTTTATGTTGTGCAGTGATGTCTCATCAGATAACATTGGCATGTGCAGATGTTATAGTAACAATGGGAGATTACAACCAGAACTGCTGGATGTAGGATGATGGAACCAGAATTAGTAAGCATGAATCAAGAATTTGAATTAACACAATTAGAGAGAGATGAGAATGTGGAACTCAATGGAGCAGTTGAGGCGTACAGCATAGATGCAATTAAGGAAAGCTGGATAAACAGGAATGGTAGTCAATAGGCTGAGGTGAAGTAAGTGGAGTGTGGTAAGGATCCAGTGGAGTATAAACACCAGCATATACCGAACGGCCTGTTTGTGGTGCTCCAAGTTCTATGTAACATAAACAGGTTGATTTCCTGATGTCTTCCTGACAAGGGTTGGGGGGGTGGGGATGCTGCTTCTGTTGGGAGTGCAATTTCTTAAGTGAGCCCTAGGTGATACTCGTGTTATAGAAATAGTGAGATCTCCAGGAGTGAGTCTCTAGAATATACTAAATTGTAAGGACATTTCCTCCCATGATATTGTTACATGTAGAGAAGTCACAAGAGGACATATCCCTACTCTTTGCAACATTGAGGACAAGGACAAAAATATATCTTCCTGAAGGTAAACATCAAAGGCATGTAAGCTAAAATGAATGAAGTGTTATTGAAAATATGCTTGTCACATACAGGCATTGAAAAGATTTCTGATCTAAACAAGTTATTGGCAAAGCTTAAACTCAACAATATAGAAGTAAATCAACACCAGAATTACTTCAGCACTGAAGGGCTCAAAGTTAAATTTTTGAAAATTAACAACAGTTAATTTACAGAAGTGAATGTCTTTATTCCAAATATAGAAAACATTTGGGATATTCTACCAGATAAGGGAGTGAACTCAAATTTAATTAGGACATTTAAAATGCAGTTGATTGCGAGGCCTGTGTACCACAACTATCAGCTTCAATGTGCTTTCCTTCCCCTTGTTTTTTGTCCTCTACATTCTTGCTTCTCTGGAATTGCAATTACCCACTTTCCAAAGATTAGCAGAATTAAAGAAACAGTTATTCGGCAGTAAATTTAGAGTTAATAGAAATTAACTCGGCTGAAAATTTAAAAACGGACATTTGAAATGGTATTGTTACATTGAAAAGTGATTATGTGACATTTGTTCAAGTCCTTCCGAACATTTGTTAGTTAATATTGGTTGGTAAAAACCTAATCCAATTACAAATTCTTGAAATATTAGAGTGTTTAGTACACCTTTATGGAACTTTTAATGCAACTAAAGCAAATGAGGTATTTCTATGTTTAAAGGTTAGAGTCTACAATAATGGCCCAGATTTTGCAGGCAGTAATGAAGCAATGCAAGTCGCTAATGGCCTCCAAGAAAGCTGTCCATAGCATTCTAGCAATCTCTGTGGCATGGATTTCCCCTTTCCAGATGTTAATTTGAATCATGCACCAAATCAAAGCGATCTCCATGTGTCCAGCACCAGTGATGTCATCAAGCATATTAAGCAGCCAATAACATTGAAGAGTTCTCACTGACAGCAAACCAAGAAGTAACATGTATTAATTATCCTTCACTTTTTATCAATGTTACAGAGATTGAAATAAAGATTTGGACATAGACATTAAAAGCTGAAATATCATGTTTATTAATATTAATGTTTTATTATATTAAAGCACTATGGAATTTTTACTATAATGGAAAATAAATTGTCACTCAACAATTATAAAATTAATTCTCTGGGGCCAGAAAAGTTGTTCTGCAATAGTTATGACTTAATTATGTATATCATTACAAACCCAGTTACACTTTATTAATAACTATTCTGAGTGGGTTCTAGCAGTGATATTACAATGTTAAAAGAGAAGTTACCATTGGTTTAGTAATTTCTAAAGTTTTTTGGTCAGCAGGACTTCAACAATGCATCCTGTGGAAGAGCACTGACAGCACATTTCTACATTTAACTGTGCAGGTGTGGACACCAAATATCGATTTCACAGCGTAATGATGGCGAACACTGACAGTTTTGCCATCATTACAATGGCAAAATCCAGACCATTGAAGCTTGTCAAGATTATACTTAGAGCTAGTTGGGTCCCAAGGCCTTGTTCATGGGTGAGCGTGTACTCACTTTGGTAGCGTTACCTTGGTGTAAACATCCTTCACCCAAGGACTGGAAAACTCTTACATTTATTCTGAGAGGAGAGGAGGACTATTACTTTTTATGCTGTGAGTAGTTCTGATCTGGAATCTATTGGCTGAAAGGATGGTGGAAACAATCAGCAGTAACTTTCAAAAGAAAATTGGGCGAATACCTGTAGAGGAAAGTTTTGCAGAGAAAGAGCAGAGAGTGAGACTAATTGGATAGCTCTTTCAAAGAGCTGGTGCAGGTATGAAGGACCAAATGACCTCCTTCTGCATTATATGATTCCTTTCTAATGTTAAATGTGGAAGAAATTATAGTGCAAGGCACATATGATGGTGCAGGTATCCTTGTCATGTACATGAATATTCCTCTTTTTTGATTTCTCTTGTAGAAATTAGAATGATCTATTCAGGTCAACCTTTTTTAGGGATATTAATTGTAAAATATCTATGGACATATATTAATCCTCTCTTTTTTGTGTTTTATTACATCAGATATTCACCAAATATTTTATTCTCCAACAGCACAGATTAATACTTTTTTTTAAGCCCTTGAGCCACAATCCTGATAGTTACCCAGGGATTGTGCTCACATGCTGTCCTCTCACACTGATTCTGTTTGCAAATGCCAAGGCAATGGATCCCTACACACATATTTTGGTATTATATACATTCAACTGCATTCATTTGCACTCATTTGACATCAATTGTGCTGAAAAGCAATCATTTAACCATAACCATTTAACCTATGGATAAAATTTTTAGACCCAACCAAGTGTAAAATGACACATGATGACATTGGGCATGTGTCCCGACATCATCGGGCACGCGTGTGATATTCCGGTCAGCAGGCGCACACCGGAGATGGCAGCTTGCCTGCCGACAATTAAAAGGCCTATTAAGGCCATTAAAAAGTTAATTGAAAGAAACTTTTCACTGCCCATCCAACCTTATGGTTGGCGGGCAGGCGAAAAGGCCAAGCGGCCTTTGCATTCTTTTGGAAACATCATCCACAGGCGGGATGAGGTTTCCAAAAGCAAATAAAAATCAAATAAAAACATTATTTTTTCATTAATAACATGTTCCTGCTCATGAGTCACATGAGGGGACATGTTTCATAACATTTATAAAATCTTTAAAAAAAAATCATTTCATCTCCCTGTGGCAGCTCAGGGCGGTTATGTAGTGCATACTTGCATGCATGTGCGAAACTCGCACTCCTGCCCACCCTCCCTCCCCCTCCCTGCACAGGCAGCGCTCAGCACTGCCACTCGCATTTCATGCTGCGTGGGCCTTAATTGGCCCACCCAGCGTGAAATTGCCTTCCAGGCCTGATCGTGGGTGATGGTCATCTTCCCGACCGCCCCCGCCAGTCCCCGCCAAGCCCGCACACCAAGGGCAAAATTCTACCCTATGTTTTAATAAGCTAGTTTTATGTTTTCCTTCGTGACCTATAACTCATGCAGCTTAGCCCTGCCCCCTCTGTCTCCCACCCACCCCCCCCCAGAGATCACAGCAGTTTTCCCCTCCACCACCCCCCATAAAATAATTTTCTTTCCCACCACCCAACCCCGCGAGCAATTTTCTCCACCACCCCTCTGCCCCAGAGCAATTATCTTCTGCCCCTGAGCTCCTCGTCCCCACACCCAGACTGCAGCAGTTCTCTTTCCCTCTCTATCCTCCATCCCCTTCCTCCTCCCACCTTTCTCACCCCTCCAACTCTCTCCTCTCTCCCTCTCACCTTGCCCCCTCTCTCTTCCTGCTCCCTCTCTCTGCTCCCTCCCTCCACCTACCCCCAGCCTCACTCTCCTACTCTCTCCCCCTCCCATTCTCTCCATCTTCCACTTTCTCCCCCTCTCTCCTTCCCCCTACCTCTCCACTTCTCTTCACCCTCTCTTCCGTCTCGCTCTCTCCCACCCTTCCCCTTTCTCACCCCTCCTCCTCTCTCTCCTCCCCCTCTCCTCTTCTCTCTCTCCCCCTTTCCTCTCTCTGCCCCGTCCCTCCTCCTTCTCTCTACCCCCCCCTCTTTTCCCCCTGCCCCCTCTCTCTCATCCCCTCTGCCTCTCTCTCACCCCTTCCCCTGGGGCCTGGAGTTTGGTGGGGCATAGGGCCTGGAGTTCAGCGGCGACAGGGGGCCTGAGGTCTGGGAACCAGAGGGAAATATGGAGGTAAGAGCTTTGAGACTGGAGGGAGAGGGGGTAGAATTTCGAGTCTGCAGGGAGGGGGCAATTGTTTGAGACTGGACAGGTAGCTTGGAGATTGAAGGGAGAGGGGTGGGGTTTGGAGATTGGAGGGAGAGGGGTGGGGTTTGGAGGCTGGAGGGAGAGAGAGGGGAGAGTTTGGAGGCCGAAGGGAGAGGGGGTAGACTTTGGAGACTGGAAGTCAAGTGGGGGGGGATTGGGGTGGAGAGTTTAGAGACTAGAGGGAGAGAGGGGGTAAGAGTTTGGAGACTGGAGGGAGAGAGGGTGTCATGAGTTTGTAGACTGGAGGGAGAGTGGGGTGGTTTGGAGACTGGAGGGAGAGAGGGGGAAGAGTTTGGAGACTGCAGGAGTGAGTCGGGGGGAGAGTTTGGAGACCTGGGGGAGAGTGGGGTTAAAAGTTTGGAGACCAGAGGTAGAGAGTGGAGGGAAGCTTTTAGACCCTGAAACTTGGAGGTTGGGGGTGCTGTGGAGTTTAGCCCCTGAGACCTGGGGGGTGGGTGAGTGGGATATATAGACCCTGAGACTAAAATGAATTAAGAGCAGATGGGGGCCTGGTGGATGCTTTCAAGCATGTACTTTATAGTGGAAAGTTTTTTCATCTAATTTTTAAATAAAGGAATAAATTCAAATGTTATTTAAGTAATTCATTTCCTTGTACTTTTCAACGTAGGTCGCTGAGCACATTTGATAGCTTTGAGCGTATTGACTAGCTTTGAGCACACTCGATGCCTTTGAGCATCTTTTGCCTTTTGATTGTATTTGATGTCAAAGATGGCAAAACGCTGCTGATCTGCGATCAATCTCATTCCAAATTAGAACATTTGATGTCAAATGATCACTGATAGTTTTTGAATGCATTGAACACAGAAATGATGTCAACATTCTCAGACAAAGGCAGTTCACTAATATGGCTCCTTGATGATTCCATGCTGCTCGATTTCTGGCATTTGGCAGCAATGCAGCAGGTGCCTGGTTCCTCCCTCCAACACCCCACCCAGGAAAAACATAATTCTGTACCCCTTACAAAGAATAAAATCAGAAAATTTTAAAACGCATGTATCTTGTCTTTAAGGGTCCAGGCATGTCTCTGTGGCTGAGGCTCAATTGAACCCTTCTGAATCAGTGTGTTGTACCAAACCTTACTGCCCTTATAGCCCCATTGAGACTGAAAATGTGGGAACTCCCAGCATAAGAAGGCTGCACTGACTCCCTTCTGGTTTTAGCCCTTTGAATCACTAACCTTGTAAAGGGCAGCTGGAGGCCAACTGGGAAACTTCCAGTGCAGGCCAAGACCTAACACATCAGGCCCCGGCCTATAGGCTGCTCTGCACACTCCCATCAGTGTCACTTGGTGGGAGTTTGTAAGATTGATAGAGCAAATATGGTCTCTTAATTTGAAGACAACTGGGAATACAAGTTTTCATAAGCCTCAGTTCAAACTTTAGGCTTCTGCAAGTGTGTTCTCCTGGTTCAGGTAATCCCTTGAGTTGGGAACAATGGATATATTGGGCCCAATGCATTATTTCAGACCTTCATTTGCTTTGTTAGCAAGGAAAAAGCAAAGGTTATAGATTGTTGGTTTAGACCTCGGGAGCAAAGAAGACAGAATTGCTCAGACAAATGAGGGAGGTTGGTAGTAAATCTAAACTCGCAATCATCGGAGATTCAAACAAGCCAAAAATAGTAACTAGGACAGCGGTCATTTCTGAGAGGAGGAAACAGAATTACCAACTGAGGTCAGTGAGTTTTTTAAAAATATGTGTGCACCAGGGCAGTTACAGTATAATTAAATCCATCATCACTGACAGTGAACAGAAATTCACTGGATTCTTTTGATGAGCAGTATTGTAAGTAATTATATGATTTGAGTGCCAGGCGACCCAAAAATTTAAAGCAATCATGAAAGACTTCAGAGAGAAATATTGAAAGAATGTAATTAGAAGGGAAAATGATTGCAGAGAATTTTTAACGAGCTGCAGGTAAATTAAGTCTAAAATATGCCATTGAGAAGCAAAACAACAATAATCAGAGCCAGCAAATGGTGAGAGATTTAAAAAAAATGAAAGGCACCAGATTCTTTAGAATAATATCAAGAAAAAAAGGTAGCAGGGAATCAACATCAAATAAAAAGCAAAGAAGAATGTGGGGCAGAATTTTACTTCACAAGGTTGGACGCGCGCCCGACCCGATCGGGCGTAAAATAGCGTGCGATGGCGTTGGGCAAGTATTCTGACGTCATCGTGCACTTGCGCGCTATTTTGGTCGGCGGACAGACGTGAGAGTCAGCAGCACCACCGCCAACAATTAAGAGGCCCATTAAGGCCATTAAACCAGCAATTAAGACAGACTTTTCGCTTCCTGTCCAACCTTACGGTTGGCGGGCAGGCGAATCGGTCAGGCAGCTTTCGCATTTTTGAGGAAACCTCATCCACGGGCTGGAGGAGGTTTCCAACATTAATTTTTTAAAAAATGTTTTGACATAATTTTCATGATGTTTATGTTCATGTGAGTGAGTCCTATGCAGGGACATATTAGCTTTTCCACGTCTTTATCTGCCTACAGGGAGCTTTCATTGTGCGCTCCCCGGCGCCTGCGCAGACTTCAGCGCTCACTCTCCTCCCGCCATCACCTTGGCAGCGCTGAGCCTTTCAGCCAGTGTGAAATCACGTTCAGGGGACGATCGCAGGCAGTGGACCGTTTCCCGGCCTCTCCCGGGCCCACCTGTCATGCCTGCCCGACAACCCAAAAATCCTGCTCATGATCCATCTAGCCCTGCACTAAACATAGATTTAGTGGAGTGTTTGGGCTTTCTAGAAATTGTGATGCTGGATTAATGTGGATTAGCCTTGGAACATCAACATCAGGCAGAACATTTAATCATTATTTTTTTTTAACATCAGCATTCATAAAGGAGGATTGTTTGATATTCCTAGCTGGATTACTAGGAGAGTCTATGAAGAAGATTATTATTAGTCGAAGTGCATGAAGGTAGACATTTTTGCATGTTTGTTGTCAGGAATTTTTTTTAAATTCTGAAAATGCAGACATATATTTTTTTTCATTCGGTTATAGAATGTGGACGTCGCAGGCTGGGCCAGCATTTATTGCCCATCCCTCTTGCCCTTGAGAAAGTGGTGGTGAGCTGCCTTCTTGACCGCTGCAGTCCATGTGGTGCAGGTACACCCACAATGCTGTTAGGGAGGGAGTTCCAGGATTTTGACCAAGTGACAGAGAAGGAACGGCGATATATTTCCAAGTCAGGATGGTGAGTGACTTGAAGGAGAACTTTCAGGTGGTGGTGCTCTGCTGCTCTTGTCCTTGTGGATGGTCGTGGTCAAGGGTTTGGAAGACACTGTCTAAGGAGCCTAGGTGAGTTCCTACAGTGCAACTTGTAGATGGTACACTCTGCTGCTACTGTGCGTTGGTGGTGGAGGGAATGGATGATTGTGGAAGGGGTTCCAATTAAGCAGACTGCTTTGTCCTGGATGATGTCAAGCTCCTTGAGTGTTGCTAAAGCTGCACTCATCCAGGCAAGTGGAGAGTATTCCATCACACTCCTGATTTATGCCTTGTAGATGGTGGATGGGCTTTGGGGTGTCAGGAGGTGAGTTACTCACTACAGGATTCCTAGCTTCTGACCTGCTCTTAAAGCCACAGTGCTAAAATGGCTAGTCCAGTTCAGTTATTGGTCAATGGTAACCCCCAGGATGTTGATAGTGGAGGATTCAACGATGACAATGTCATTGAATGTGAAGGGGAGATGGTTAGATTCTCTCTTATTGGAGATGTTCATTGCCTGGCAAAGGTTACTTGCCACTTGTAAGCCCAAGCCTGGATATTGCCCAGGTCTTGCTGCATTTGTACTGGTTCAGTATCTGAGGAGTTGTGAATGGTGCTGAACATTGTGCAATCATCAGCGAACATCCCCACTTCTGACCTTATGATGGAAGGAAGGTCATTGATGAAGCAGCTGAAGATGGTTGGGCAAAGGACACCACCCTGAGGAACCCCTGCAGTGATGTCCCGGAACTGAAATGATTGACCTCCAACAGCCACAACCATCTTCCTTTGTGCTAGATATGACTCCAACCAGCGGACAGTTTTTCCCAGATTCCCATTGACTCCAGTTTTGCTAGGGCTCCTTGACACTCTGTCAAATGTGACCTTGATGTTAAGGGAAATCACTTTTACCTTATATGGTTATGGACCAGCTTTTATACATGATACCTATGTGTCATACATTGTCGCCTTTATTGAATTGTGCATACATTCAGCTTTAGTCAGGATCCTTCCAGGCTGCAGCTGGCGATGCCTGTAACATCTTCCAGTTCACCTCCCGCTACTGTGTAAGAGAGGTGACTGATCCTCTTTATGCCAGGGGAGGGGAGCTCATTGTGTTTTCTCTGACCAGAGGGAAATAGATGGAGCATTCAAATGGCTTTGTCAGCATAATGGGCTTCCCAATGGCACAGGGTGCCATTGACTGCACGGTCATGGCTTTGCGGAGCCATATCTACATGCTGAGATGTATCGGAACTATACAGGTTACCACTCCCTGAATGTGCAGTTGGTGTGTGATGATGCTTATCATCAGGATGCTGGTGAATGCCCAGTATCCTGGCAGCAGTCAAGATGCTTTCATTCTGCACCAGTCCACTGTTCCGTTAGTATTTGAGCCAGCACATCAAACCAGAGGGAGGTTGCTGTGCAATAAGTTATCCGCTTAATATCCAGCTCATGTTTCTGCTCAGCAACACAACCAGACATGGCGAGCATACGTACAATGAGTACCACGCAGCACAAGGGACATCATCCAGCAGACCATTGGGATGCTGAAGACCAATGGTTCAGCTACCTGGACCAATCTGGAAGAGTCCTCCAGCGCTCGCCAAAGTGGATGTCCCAGTTTGTGGTGATCTGCTGCATCCTGCATAACTTGGCCACCATGAGGGCACAGCTCTTGCCACCACAAATACAGTGAACAGCTCAGGAGCAGGAGAAAGAGCAGGAGGAGGAGGACAGGGGAAAGGGAGGAGGGAAGTAGCAGACCCCCTTCTGTCTCAGCTGCCCATGATCACTTCATTCAACTGTGGTTTCACTGAACACAACCCCGAATGCCCATTGTACAACAGTCATACCCCTTAACGATCCTCATCAATGGTCCATCATAGTCCTTTTGGTCATAATGCTGAAACAAAAACATCACATAACAACCACCCAACTCAAATCTGTCAAACGAACCAATATTCCATGTAAACATCAACCATTCACACTTGTGTATTCCCTTTGTGGCTCTCTTTTGCCTGTCCTAATGCTCCTGTACAGTTCTCGCCAAGTGGCTGCAGCATGGCTGCTGGATGGCTGCTGACTTTCAGTGGAAGAGACTGTAGATGGCCTTGCAGGGTGCCATCAAGCAACTTTGGCCCTCGAAAGCTTGGATTTGGACAGCACCAACCTCAGCATGGGATGCAGCAGCCTAGCCTGGCTGGATGACATGCCTCAGCAAGGGCACTGACAGGATGGGAGTGGTGGGAACACAAATACTATCAACCTGTGAGAGGAGAGCAGCTTTGTGCTCCATGGAGTCCTGGCCATTCTCCCAGAGCGGCACCTCAGCAATCTTAGAAATCTGCTCAGTAACGGACTGCTGGGTGGCTGTGAGAGCAGTCTCAGCGATGCACATTGGGCATCCACAACCATAAACCTGCATAACAACAAGCTGAGATTTCATGACCTCAGTCTGAGCTTCCATTGCAGCACTCAGACAGTGGGTGTCTTCTACTTGTGCTGCAGTAGAAGCTGAGACATTTGTTATCGGGTGCTGCATCATGGTGACCATGCAAGTGCTTTCATGGATTTCACTACCACTTCCTCACTGGACAGGATAGTCTCCAAGCACTTTACACAGCCCTGTGCCAAGTTGGTACTGGCTCCTCCATGCTCCTTGACAGTGTCAGCAGGCATTTTGACTAGACAGCCAATACGTCAAGTCTTTCTGTGTACATGCCCATCAGCTTTTTCTGTAGGCCACCCATCAAAATCCTCATCTAACATTCTCTGCAACAGAACCCATGTGACCTTTCACTCAGGGGGACTGACACTTGCAATACCCTTTCCCCTTTCCCTGGCTGCAGCCCACTCAAGCCTGGTGACTCGCCACTTGCAGATCCTACCTCTGCACTACCCTTACCCTCATGCAGTGCCGAATCCGAACTGCTGGCTGCATGAGACCAAGTGACAGAGTTTCTTCTTATCAGTCTCTTGTCCCTCCTGCACTTAACACAAATCGCCAGTTTTCGACCAGGTGACAGTTCTTGGGCATCTGGAGGGCTAAAGGCACATGGTAGGGCTGGTGTGAGAGAAGGGATGAAAAGCAAGACTGACAGCACCCACAGTTTGTGAATCAGAAGAGTTTTTTTTTAAGTTCACTTATGGGATGTGGGTGTCACGGGCTAGGCTAGCATTTATTGCCCATCCCTAATTGCCCCCTTGTTTAGAGAGCATTTAAGAGTCAACCACATTTTTGTGGGTCTGGAATCACATGTAGGCCAGATCAGTAAAGGACAGCAGCTTTTCCTTCCTTAAGGGACTTTAATGAACCAGATGGGCTTTTATAACAATCAGCAATGGTTTTGTGGTCATCATTAGACTTTTAATTCCAGATTTTTATTGAATTCAAATTCCACCATCTGTTTTGGAGGGACTCAAACTCAGGTCCCCAGAACATTACCCTGGGCCTCTGGATTACCAACCCAGCAATAATACCACTATGCCACACCTCCCCTTAAGCAATTATGTGATGAGGGGAAGGTAGGATGTGAGAAGGGGAATTAGGCAGGAACATACCATCATGCCCTATCTTTTTAGCCCTGCTGCAGCTTCAGTCAAAGATTGTGAACACCTGTACCCTGCTGGTTAGGTGCTGCCACCTCTGATTATGTGGCTCCTTGTCTCCAATAGAGATGGGAAATGTTTTGTTTCAGTAAGTGTGTTTCGGTGATATGCCTGCCATAGTTCAATAGCTGCAGCCTGTACAAGCTGTGAGATTTGAATGTGAGGTTTGCAGCAGTGCTATGCATATCAGAGTTGAGGTGAGGCTATGATTCCCAGGTGTGAGTCAAGCTGGTTGGAAATTGTTGAGTGAAGGGGGTGTGGTGAATGGAGCACTGTCTGTGAAGCTGGTGGCTCAGTTGTAAGGTTTGGCATTTGAAGATGCATTCACTGACCTTGAGCAATCGCGTGACATCACTAAACCTCTTCCACTGCTATAAGCAAGTGTTCTGGGTTACAGTGCTGACATTGGCCATGATGGCTATTTGCTCCCATTGCCTTGTCAAAGTTTATCAGAGGGTCTCCCAACCTCCTGTCGATGTAGTACATTTCTACTTCTACCCACCTTTTGCACTGTGCCCTAGCACTGCATCAGAGAACTTTGGACCATGTTTTCCAGCCTGTTGTGCTACCTCCACTCCAATTATTACTCAGGGAGTTTTTTATGCTGCTCCAGCACCTGCTCCAGCCAGAATACACTTCACCATTAAATGGTGCTTCCTCGTATGAACTTGATGAGGAGTGCAGTCTCAGCTTGCTTAGTACTGAACAGTATGCCACTGTCATTTAAATTAGCAGGCATCACAAAGTTTACATTGCTGTGTAGAGTCGCAGGTTAACCACACATCGTGATCCCCATGTTTGTTTTCTAGCTTAATCCAACATCCCCCAACCTCACCCTCTCCCTACAGCATTCAAAAGGAAAGCTGTTCCTTTTCTAGGTATAAAAGGATGCAAGTGCTCGGTTTTTGAATACACAAGTAAAACTGCCTTTGATCAAAACAATGTGATTGAAATGCTAATATATGCAACCTCAGCACATGAGCATTTATTTCTCATGTGTTTTCTGATTGTTATATTCTAACATTGCCTGTCTGGAAGAAATACAAACATACCAGACTATGGTATGTGTAGTAATTGTAAATTAAACCTATAATACTGTTTTGGGGATCATGTGTCTGTACAGACGAATCAGCCCCAAGGGCGGGTAATCTTAGGGGTGGAGCTTTCTAGCCTTGATCTCGGAACAAGCATGTAGCTTCATCAGGAGCTCTGTAAATTAAGTTTACTGTTTCTTAAAAGAAACCTGCCCTGCAACCTAAGTTTATTACAGTGTGTGAGCAATTCCAGAGTAATGAAGCATTGCTAAATGTTTTAGATCATGCTATGCAAATATGGGTGTGCCCCGTAATTGAGATGTATCCTGCAAATTTTATTTAAATGATTACATATTATTATTTCAAATATTTCTGATTACATTAAGAAATCAGAATCAAAATTTGCAGTCTGTGGAATATTATTTTCTCTCTCCCTAACAGGGTACTACGACAATGGCCAGCTCACACCCAAAATCATTGCATGGTTGGCACCTGTGTATACTGCCCTGACCCAAATTCGACTTGGAGCGTCTTTTAAATACCATGGTTGTGTTGTGAGAACCAATTGGGTATGTTTCTGTACTTTGCCGTTTGGGGGCGGGGTGGGGGGGGGATGTGTGTGTGTGTGTAGGAAATCAGCCTGCAAGTAGGCTAAACTGGGTGGGGTTGGGGGGGGTGGGGTGGGCTTTGCGGCACAACTGTCAGACCAGGGGCGATGGCTGTGGGGGTGCTCAGAGTCTTTTTCATTGGCCTGAGCCACTGCAACATACACCACAATGAAGTACAAAAGCAAAATACTGTGGATGCTGGAAATATGAAATAAAAACAGAAGGGTCTGCTGAGCATTTCCAATGTTTTCTGTGTTTTTACTGTTATCAAGTCACGTTTTTTTGCATTCTCATTATTCATTAAAGATTTAGTTAGCTGCAAAATTAGAACTTAATAAAGAGCCTTAATAAATTATAAGGATGGATCACTTGGCTTAACACAGAAACAATTTGTTAACATCGCTGTGCTATAGAAATATATAATACTTTACAGACATAGTTTTTCATAATGTCTTAGCCATATCACTTTTGCAATTTTAGCCTTTTATGAAAACTATTGAAGTGCATAATTTAAGCAGCTATAAATGTTTTTAAAATGATTTGTAAGCAAAACAAATGCTAAGTTATGCTTTCTGACCTTTCAGTTCATTAATGCGTTGACCCTGCATTTGGATATATGGGTTTAATCAGCTAGCAGGAAATGTGAAAATTCAGTGGAATTATCTTTTCAGCATTACTTTCTAATTATACGCCAATTTCTACCTTTGAAGATGTATTTGTGAGCAATACATTTTTAGATACAGGATCTCTCAAGTGAAATTAAAAAGATGTAGTGAAAATTCTAACTAACTAATTAGCACCAAAGTGCTGAGAGGATTTTAATAAATATAAACATTTCCATGGAAAAGGAATTCATTAGGCATTTTTTGTGGGCATCACTGGCTAGACCAGCAATTATTGCCCTTGTCCAGGGGGCATTTTAAGAGTCAACCTTATTGCTGTGGGTCTGGAGTCACATGTAGGCCATAACAGGTGAGAAAGGCAGACTTCCTTCCTGAAGGGTGGGTTTTACAACAGTTAGCAATAGTTTCATGGTCATTATTAGATTTTAATTCCAAACTTTTATTAAATTACACCATGTGCTGTAGTGAGATTCAAGCCCAGGCCCTCAGAGGATCACCATGGGTTTCTGGATTATGGGTCCAGTGTCAATACCACTACACCACTGCCTCCCCTCCCTGTTTCATCATTTCACTGCAGTCATATCCATCCATAGCAACCTCATGGTTTTTTTTCAACCTCATGGCAATTTTGTGGGTTTCCAGAAACCAGGCTGACAGGAGAATTTAAAAACTACTTTCATTTTTAATTTCAAATTCTTACTGCTTAAATATTCATTTAAGAAAGTATTGCTGCTAAATACAATTCTTGAACCGCATGTAATTTCGGACCACTTGGTTTCCATGGTAATTTAAGGGTAGCTGAATCTTAAATGATTAGCAGCAAAGCTGATGATTTTGACAACAGAGAATAATCTGAGGGGAAAAATACTGACAGTGAAGATTTGTTTAAACTACTTGTGCAGGGTTAAGATGATTGAATATATTTTTGTTATTTAATGGTGTGTCGTTTGAATAATTTATTCTGCTGTGGAGACCAAGTTATTTTCTGATATGCCACACAGTCCCAATTATCCTAGTCATCACTCTGAAAGAAGAGCATTTTAATAGCCTTCATATAGCTGACTTACGTTTTTCCCATTCTTCGTAAATGTGGATATACAGCAATATGTTTCTTATTGCTCAGGGTGAGCAGCAGGGAGATGTTTGCTCTCTCTTTGCTGGGTATTTTTCCATCAGGCAGAAAGGCAGCAGACTGCATACCCACAAATACGGTAGCTTATGTTCTGTGAAACAGGAATGATGACTCATAGTAGGTGCGTTTTAAAAAGCTTTTCCAAATATATTTTTATGAAACTGATATTACTTTGAAGCTAAATAAACTCAATAATAATTTTAAATAAAAAGTTTTCAAACAAAAAATAGTTTTTAGTTTCTCAGTAATGTTAGGTTTTATTATTTTGAGAGTCAGAAATATTTACCAGGGTCTTGTTTGAGATAGAGATGAGGTCACCTGATAAAATAGTTGAGCTTAAGTTTGTGCTGTAGTCCATGATAAGGGGAAGAGTTAAAATTGTATAGATCATAAAAATATGCACTTGAAGATTTTCAATGTGCAAATTTGAATCCACGATTGAAGAGCTGAATTAAATGTGTGTCTTCTGCTTTTCTAACAACGGCATCTTTTCATAACAGTAATGTGGCAGATCCGCACTGTACAGATTACAAAGGTACTCATATTCTACCTTAGTTATTATCAAGCTAGCTGCTTTCAGACAGGGTGATATTTGAGATTAGCCTCAGCATCTTGGGGAAGAGATGGGTCTGTTAGTCCAGGGTTCCCACTTCTGATTGCTATCCAATATTTTTATTATTTTTGCTGTAATATATGTGGATATCAGATTAGAATAGAAATTGGCTTGAAGGTCTACCCAGTGTGGTTAAGTTGCTAAACAACATTTGTGATCTAGAAGTAAGAGTAAAAAATGAGCCCAGGTAAGAATTGGTGGCTTGAAGAGAGAAAAGGGGAGGTTTTTCTTTTAATTTTAAATAGTCATGGCAAGCTGTCATACACTTTATGAACTTCACCTAGGTCACATCAACCACGAAATGGTAAAATTTTAAACTATTCTCTGAGAAATTCTCACCATGATCTAGTATTTGAAGAGTGACATGATACGCTATTACTTGTGACACAAAGTGCTACTGTTTTCCATAGGATTACTCTCAAATTATGTCTGTTTTAATTAATCTTTATTGATTCATTTGGAAGATTGTTATAAGACTCTTTTGCCTCAGTAAGCAAGATAGACATGGAAGGTTAAATGGTTCAATGCACAGCAATTCTGAATGTTGCACTAAGTGTGAAGCAAAAGCTTTGAATATTTAGTGAGATTGAAATTCAAATATTATATAACCTTTTCATTGGGCGTGGAACATTTCAGTTTTGTAAATACATTTCCTTTATTATGAAAAAATCTATAGCTGAGCCAAGAATGTGCTATTAACTTCTTTTCCTATAAATAAATAATAGAACTAGAAATGATTTATTCAATTCCATATTTTCATATGTTTTATTCACAACACAAGTAGCATCTTATTGTTTTTTTTCTACTTAGCACTGAAATAAAAGCAATTCAGAATCTTACTTTGGATATGTTTTTCTTTAAATATATATACACTAAATAGTGCCAAAGATTATAGTATACAACTCTTACCCATAATCAATATACAGAAAAAAACCCAGACAGAACTGTGACCTTAGGGACTGTCTGTACTTGCTTGTCTTTATGAGGTAGCACTTTGACAGAGAGCCTTTCCCGACAAATCCACTGGGTGTCTTCCTCTCACTCTTCCAGCCATTAATTATTAAGCCCCAGCAATACTGGCTGTAGTTGCTCAGGGATGCTAATAGCTTAGAAATCCTAATACAAACAGACAGTAGATGGAAGATATGTTCAAGTAATACTGAGCACTACAATTAGATACAAGAACCAATACTTTATTAAGAATGAATGGTCAGGAAAGTGTAGATGAGAATGCAACCAAATAATTTTTTAACGATGTATCTATGGTAACTTCAAATCAGCACATGATCTAATTATAACAACTAGTAAACTGTAAGGATTATAAATGTTAATTAAATATAGGTGAGCAGAAACCTTGGTTCAAGCAGTCAGTACAACATAAGCTGGGTTTGCAACTTGTTGCCAAGCAACCACTGAGACCAAATGCTCTCTTTGGCAATATTCCACTGAAAGGTTGGGGGAAATGGTTTTAAAGTAACATTGCGTGTCTAAAATGCTATTAATTCTGTGAATGAAAAGGAACTGGTATTGATTTATTGAGAATCTAGCATTTAAGTATCTGAGCTATTAATTTTTGTACAACAGCTCTAGATTGTGGACGATGGTTAAAATCCACTCGAATATGATTGTTTGCAAGGAAGTGCCTCCAGCTCAAATATCAAAAGTGCGAGCAGGATTGCTATTTGAAAGAACTCTAATATCCTCATTAAAGGCAGTCCCCCTATTGGCTGTAAGAGTGGGAAATCCTCATAAGGTTAAATGTTCTCTAATTGCTTATCACAATAACAATATTTGGCGTGATAAATGCATTTATATCCATTTAACACAGCAGTGTATCATGAATGAACTCAGCGTATACCTCCAGAAAATGGTTAGTAAAAGTTTACCTAAAAATAAAACCATGCCTTGACTTCATTTGTCAACCCATTGGTTTAAGGAGGAATGTTCTTCCTTAATTGTTATTGAGCCATTCAAAGCAATTTTTAAAAGTTAATTTTATCTCATTACTTAACTTTTGCTGCACGATAAACAATCTTGAAAAAAGCTGCCAAGTAACTATCCCCTGTCAGTCATCGGGACTTCTCATTTCCTAACTGCCTGTATTAACTTCAGGTTGATGGAAAATACTCTAGTTCAGAACTTGGAAGGCCATACTGGCCAGAATTGGACAGAGCTACTTGTCAATGTTTATTGCCAAACTCTCCGTTATATTTAATTCTGCAATTTCCCATCATTAGATTCCATTTTATTATCTGACACAAAGATACCTGGTGCATGCTAATTCCTTAGTGTTGTGCATTGCAAACCAAGAACTTGGAGATGTAAGCTAATCTTGATCCAGCTGCTTTATTTCTTCTACATGGTGAGATTCATGTTGATGAAAATTGTGGCCTGACCTAACCCAAATTTCAGCTTTATTGGAATAAACTGAAAATGTAACCTATCGTCATTGTGATAAAAACAAAAATACCTGGAAAAACTCAGCAGGTCTGACAGCTTTTATCATTGTGATAAAGTTTAACATGAATAATTTACTACTGTCTGCTTTTCCTTGCCTATCCTTAATTCTTATGAATGTTAATATTTACCTGTTTTGCTTTCATCTTTTCTCCCCATCATTAGTAGAAATAGTTATGTCAGCTGGGCTGTCAGGAGTTGGTGATCTTTACAAATACGTAAGCTACCCCTTTCTCATCATTGTTAGACAAAAGAAATAGAAGCACACTTGCATTTCATAGCACATTCCACAAATTCAGGAACTGGAATTTTGTTTGAAGTATGGTAACTGTTGTAATGTAAATAAATGTGGCAGCGAATACTATGTATATCTAAATCCATAATCAGGTATCTGGTTTAATGCTTTTGCTCAAGGTATAAATGTGGTCCAGGGTACCCGGAGAGCTCTTCTGCCCTTTGAATAGCTCCATAGAATTTTTGATATTCACCTATGAGACCAGAGGGGGGCCAACCGCATGTTTTGAAAATACAATAACCTGGTACTTGTTAAGCTGATAAGATGTTATTTAAAAAGGAGTTTAATTTGAACAAGAACACTGATGTCTAGGCTTTTTGACGTATGAAGACATGACATGTATTTGCTAACAAGCACCAGCATGAAACTGGTGGAATTTAGACATCATTCAATCCTTTCTAAATGGATGCCTTTGTACTCTTTTTTTTTTGAACTCCCATTGATGTTTACTGAGGCTGTGAAGAATACCATTATTGACCATTAATTTCTGTTTCTGAAAACTGATATGAACATCCATTCCAATGGTCTGTATAAATGACCATAGTCAGTATCAACCTGTATCATATAGAGTTTTTGTCATGCTTATGCAATTGGCTGTAACAATCTTTCCAACTATCAAGTTACAGAATCAGAACTGCTCACCCCACAAGGATGTTTGAGGATTATGGATATTCAGAACTATGTGTTTACCACCTCTACAAGGGCAACATGCAAGAGAATGCCAGCTACCAATAATCAGGTTAATGATGCATAATATTCAGTAGCATTTGAATTGCAAAAAAAAAATCTTGCAATAAACTGTCAAAATTAAGTTATACTCCTTGGTTAGAAAAACAATTGTAATGATAATTTTAAAGAAATCTAATAAAAATCAGCCTTGTTTCTAATTTGCAGGTATGCATGAGTATGGACAGAGTCTGCTCATATTAACTATAAATAAGAAGAAAATTTGACCAAAAGAATTACCATAAAAGCTTATCACTGAATCAGTGAAATGGTATAATGAACCATGTACCAGTCGAATGGTCAAGAAAGGCTTGCATTTAATATCGTGTCTTAACCAGCGGTCATCCTAAAGTGCTTTAGAGCCAATGAAGTACTTTTGAAATGTAGTCATTGTTGTAATATGGGATTATATTCTTATCGAGAAGGTTGCAGTTTTGTTAGTCACCTGTTTGCTAATTTGTGTTTTCTTGGTAAGTAGATTGGTCTGTAATGACTACCATTCTGCAACCTGTGTGAAAGTTCAGCAATGTAACTAGGTGAGTTAGAAGTTTAAAATGATTCATCTTGAATTTTGGCAGATTGATGCAAAATTGAATGGTGAGTCAATCCCTTTGAAGCACCCTCAGGCCACTTGCCTAACTTTGATTCACTACATAAATTACACCACCTAAATGTTAAGGCATGTAATAAGTGGCCTGCAAGATAGCTCCCATTATTTTTAAAAAATATATCTTTAGAGATGATTCAGGATGAATAAGGCTACAAGTACATTGAAAATGGGTATCTTTAAGAAAACATATCAGTGTAAATGCTAAATTTCATTAATACCAGTTTTAGTTAGCGAAACAATTAGTTAAACATACACTTCTGGCAATTAAATAAAAATGCCTTGTATGACTGTGCACTTCAGAGCCAGGCCATTCAGAAGTGAAATCAGGGAGCATGTTTTAAAATAAAGGATATTGGAAGCCTAATCCCAATGGCTATGAAGTTTGGGTCCATAGAAATTTTGAACAATGGGATCAACACATTTTTATTAGGTAAGGTATTAAGATATAGTTTAAAACAAATAAATGTAGTCGAGGTACAAATCAGCTATGATCTAATTGAACGGCCAAGCAGACATGAGAAGCTGATTTGGCTGCTGCTTTTCTTAAGCTCCTTTATTGATTTAATTTGTTTGATTCTTTTTATCACTTGTCTGTGATACAGTCAATTTATGTATAGAGTAAACTGCAGCTAATTGCTTGACTGAGAAGCCTGGTTAAGGTATTGGAGGCCTCTGTCGATTTGAAGCCTAGGAAGAGGTCAATGCCTACAGCAGAAAAAGCAGTGGTTGGGGGAGGGGAGGGGAGAGGGGAGGGCTGGGGGGTGGTGGCTGGGTGCAGAGGAGAGAAAATGCATGAGGAAGAAAGCACAAATCAATATGATTAGATAAAATAAGGGAGAATTTTTGCAGGGGATCAATTGCTGTGCTGCAGACAAGTAGAAGCACACCTATTATCATGACTAATAATGCTGATTTTGACAATGGTTCTAAAGCACAAGGTATAGCATTGCAGGGAAGGAGGTCTTGTGGTACAGTGGGTGTGTCCCTACCTCTAGGCCAGAAATTCTGGGTTCAAATCTTACTTCAGGACATGATGGCTATGGGAGGTGCTTTCATAACATAACCAAGCAGCTTGTTTATTGGCCTGTAATACTTACAGTATGCCTGATGGCAGGCAGTAAGAGGTAGAGAATTTCCTGGTCAGCCGTACTGCAGAAGGCAACAGCAAACCACTGCAGTACTTTGCCAAGCATAATCATGGACCAATCCAATGGTAGTCCATAGTTGCCAATGGTCTCTTAGGGCATGGTACCTGAAGGAGACAGTACAATTAGAAGACCCAGCAGCTTTCAGAACCTCAATAAAGGCAGGGGTACAAGGCTCATGCTGGAAAAATTATTGTAGATTTATTTCCAGGTTATCAGTGGATGATTGTACTGTTTTACCACCATGCTGCAGGACAACATGTCAAATTTATACAGAATAATAAACCATCCCCCCACCTCCACCCATAACTGATGGGCATTGCTTTATCTTACAAAGCAAGAACACTAGTTTTTGAATTTGTTGCTATTAGTTTAATATACTGGAACCCTGAAAATTAAACTGCTATTGATTTGACTGTAGAATTAGAAATTAAATTATACTGTTTATACCTAGGCATAAATGCATTTACGTAATAAATCATTTCCAAGCTTTGATCAGTTCATCCAGCTAAATCATACTTCCAATCCACACAAGGGTTTAGCAATTTTATACATTCAGGCTTGCCAGTGTCATGTCAGTCATGGATTATTTACCTCTACTCAGTCTTGACAGGAAGATAGGTGACAATTTCTAGTCTGTACAATTTTTTATGTACATAATTAATGTGTTCTTGGAAATTTTAGGGGAGCACAGCTCTGCTTAGAAATTTAAATCCTGACCTAATTTTTGATGAGAAATGCTGACAAATGGACTCTCTGCAAAACATGAACTGCTGGCATGTGTGCTTAGGGTTAACCACTGGGTTCATCCAGCGAGACTACTTGAGTTTTAGATTTATAGTCATTGTTTTCTCTACCACTTATCCATTCATAATGCAATATTACAGATTACACTAATATATGCTTATACTCGGATTTGTGCATCATTTCACCATATGAGCTGGATTTTGTCAGGGTGGAGATGGCCCCAACAATGGCTGTAAAGCCAGGGCAACCCTACCATGGCCATTTGGGGAAGCAATGGCTGGATTTTCTGTTCATCTTGCAGCTGCCAATAGAAGGGCTGGCAGCTCTTCAGTCCCAGCAGCAGTACCGGGTGCAGTGACCATTGTTGGGACTGCACCCAGCCCAGATAAGCAGCAATGGATGCTGCCCTTGCAGCAAGGTAGGTGGGGTCGGGGGTGACTGGGGCCAGTTGGGCAGGCACTGGTGAGGAAAGACAGGAGTGTTTGTGAGGGAAGTGGGGGAGGGTGTTGTTACCACAGGGATGACCTTTGCCACCGGGACGCTCCTCCATTGGCCACAGAGTGCCTAATTAGGAGGATTCTACTGAGCCCACAGTTGGTAAAATGCCAACAGCAGCGGGAAGAGCCCTCAGCTGAACACTTAAGGGGCACACTTGGCCTCTGGGTGGGAGGGGAATCCTCTATGTTCCCTGCCACTGGCAGAATGCCATGGAGGCAGAAGGCGATGGGCTCTCAAAGCCCCCCCTATCCACCCTGCTTATTCTTTTCCCCCCTACCCACCTCCGGTCTCACCCCTGCAGGCCCCATAAATTCAGCCCTATGACTGCATCGAACGTAGGATCAGCAGAAAAGCAGCAATGTAATGTTTTTCCCGATCAGCGATTTATCATTTAATCCTAATGATCACATTCGCTATCTTTCACCCCTTGGAAATTCACTACCAACCTGCTCAATCCCAGGCCCGTTTTTCAGCTTCCAAGAGTTTGGCTCAGTATTTCTTTTACAGATCTTGCTGTCTATTGTTATTTGCTCTGCATTTATTCCTCACCTATTTCTATGGTGAGCTGCAGGCGATTTCGTTTACAGAATTCCCTGAAGGCTGAGGATTCTGTTTTACTGTCAGTGTCTCACAGCAGGGGAAGTGGAAACTATTCTGCTGAGTATGGGAGCCATGTGATATGGATGTGTCTGAACAGACAACATATGCAGAACAGTTTAAACCTCATTGTAGCTTTTGCTAGTAAATCCTGACTAACAGGCACACAGTACGAAACACTGACTACACAGCTAAAACATGGATGGTTGACAGATACCTTAGCACTTGAGAAAATTTCAACCCACTGAAGAACATTTGCTGTCAGCTTGTTTGGAAATGGGCTGATCATGGCACTGGGCCTATGAAAGCTGCTTGTTGCAGTGGGAGCAGGAAGATGATGGAGGATATGATCAGCTCATCATCGAGTCATGCCTTTAGCTTGAACTACATTGAACTACGATAGTAGATTGTGTTGGATGGAAGGAGGGAGGGAAAGTGAAAAAGATTGCGCAATAGTGAAGACTACGGCTGGGATTTTCCGGCCCTGCCATGGTGGGACCCGCCATGGGAGACTCGGCAGTCCAGACAAAAGTCCATTGACTCTTGGTGGGACTGGACAATCCAGGCGGCAGGCAGGGCCGGAAAATCCCGCCTTACACGTTATGAAGGTAGGCTGGAGCAAATCTTCCCAATGGAAACAGGAATCTCCAATAAATACTGTGGGAGATACTCATATAGACATCAGCCTCTGGAATCCAACTGCATTAATATTGGTTACCAAAAGACTGGAAAGGAATGCTGTCTCAGAAGGGAGGACCAGTCCTTGCGGTGAGCATAAGAAGATGCTGGGCAAGATAATCTTAGGCCCACCCATCTTCAGCTGCTTCATCATTGACCTTCCCTCCATCATAAAGTCAGAAGTGGGGATGCACCATGTTCAGTACTATTCACAACTCGTCAGATACTGAAGCAATCTGTGCCCATATGCAGTAAGACCTGGACAAAATTCAGGCTTGAGTAATAACCACTCAAGGTCTGCATACAATCCATTTCGTCAGACAATGCTCATTCATTGTGTACTCTGGAGTATGGGACCAATTCTTCCTCTATTTCATGAGGCTGGTTGGTTTTTTTAGGTACTGGCTTAGTTTCTGCAATATGCTGTTGCCGATTCCACCTTCACTCTTCTCACACAACAATGTTTGTGATTGCATGCAAAATCACTGCAATCACGTAATCTTTGACGTCACAGGTTGCTTCGCTATCACTAACGCTGTATGTAATTGTAGTATGGCTAAGCATGTCGAAAATATATAGGCCTGAATTTTCCCGTCGGCGATTTGGGGGCGGGGCCCGCTGCGCCGACGGGAAAATGACGCGGGATGATGTCGGGAGGAAACCCTGACGTCTTCCCGGTCCATTTAAATATTGAGGAAGGCGGGCGGACAGTGAAATCAGCTGTCCGCCCGCCGACCTGTCAATGGCCAATTAAGGCCATTGACAGGATAATTAAGGTAGTTAAAGGGCCTGCCCGTCCAACCTTAAGGCTGGTGGGCAGGCCAGGAGCCCCAGTGGACAATAGAAAAAACATATAACCTCATCCACCGGCTGGATGAGGTTTCATGTCCGCTTTAAAAATGTTTAATAAATTTAATGTCATATTTATTAACATGCCCCATCTCATGTGACATTGTCACATGAGGGGGACATGTTAATAATTTTTTTATTTTTCTATTTTTTATGTTTATTAAACTTTCAGCGCTCTCCCTGAGACAGCACTTAGTCTCAGGGAGCAGTGCGCTCTTTCACGCACATGCGCGAAAGAGCGAACTTTGACAGTTGGGGAATCCCTCCCCCCCCACACAGGAAGCACATAGCACTTCCTGTCGGGCAGGCCGCTGGGTGGGCCTTAATTGGCCCGCCCACTTAAAATGGCGGCGGGTCCCGCTTTGGTGGCGGAGTTCGGCTGCCCACCCGCTGCCGAGGCGATGGGGCCCGCCCGCCAACCTAGGTCAAAATTCTGCCCTATAAGTGTAAAAATAAGGAAGTGTTGTTGCAACTGTACAAGGCATTGATGAGACCGCACCTGGAGTACTGTGCACAGTTTTGGTCCCCTTACTTGAGGAAGGATGTAGTTGCATTAGTGGCGGTTCAGAGGAGGTTCACTAGATTGATTCCAGAAATGTGGGGCTTGTCTTATGAGGAGAGATTGAGCAGTTTAGGCCCATACTCACTAGAGTTTAGAAGGACAAAAGGAGATCTAATTGAGGTATATAAGATGCTAAAGGGGATAGGCAAAGTAGACGTGGAGCAGATGTTTCCCCATGTGGGGCATTCTAGAACGAGAGGCCATAGTTTTAGGCTAAGGGGTGGTAGATTTAAATCAGAGATGAGGAGGAATTACTTTTCTCAAAGGGTCATGAATCTGTGGAATTCACTACCTCAGAGTGCAGTGGATGCTGGGACGCTGAATAAATTTAAGGAGGAGATGGACAGATTTTTAATTAGTATTGGGTTGAAAGGTTATGGGGAGAGGGTGGGAAATTGGAGTTGAGGCCGAAATGAGATCAGTCATGATCATATTGAATGGCAGGGCAGGCTTGAGGGGCTAAATTGCCTACTCCTGCCCCTAGTTCTTATGTTCTTCTGTCAGCTACTCAGTTGTGTGAATCTGCGAGATGCTCAACCTTGAAGTTGTACTGATGAAGCTGATCAGAGCACATGTAGATGTGCAGGGATCGATGACCAGGTCCTGAAGTGGCTAATATCACTTGGTGATAGGTGCAGAGAGTGAGCTTCCTACCATGGAGCTATATGTGCCAATGTTCACAAATGTAGATGCAGGCTAGAGCTTCCCATTCTCCAGTAGAATATATGCGTTCAGCTTCTGACAATGTGACGCATAAACATTCACTTCCCTCAGTGTACTGTGAGAGTACAGCTGCAATCACATTTCCTGTGTCTCACCTCAGCATTTTAGTGTATTAGACCCACGGTTGTGCCAATTTTCATTTCCAAGCATATTGATAGTGCTAAAGTGAGACACAGTCCCACAACTGAGCGAGCGTTTATGTGAGATGAGGCTGAACAGATTGTTTGTAGGGTTACTAATTTACACCATGCCCTATACTGCGCTTGGTCTGAGGTGCGCAAATCTCTTTCATTTTTCAATTTGATCCATTTGTGCCGCTATATTACCTCAATAGATGACCACACTATAGACAATACTCACTTGAAACATGCCCGCACTGCAAACTCACTTAAGCGGAAGCGGTTTGGCAGTGCAATTAATGATGCTAAATTTCTCTGACTATGTACTCTCTGAAAGCAATGAGTTTGTTCTTGCGCATGGTTTCAATCTTGGTGTGCCTACATCCTACATCAAACAGGAAGAACTGGGTTCACACTTCGCTACTCCCAGCTATCCTGCCACAAACCAGCGTCCACTGAAGACGCTGAATCCTTGAAAGTGCGCCTAGCTGATCAGCAAAAGCATATTGTGGGTTTCCGAATGACTTGGCTGATTTTCACATGCAACGTGAATGTCTGGTAGAATTGTAAGGCCCCAGGTCCAACCCAGACATACATATCTGTAAAAGCAAAATACTGCGGATGCTGGAAATCTGAAATAAAAACAGAAAATGCTGGAAAAACTCAGCAGGTCTGACAGCATCTGTGGAGAGAGAAACAGAGTTAATGCTTCGAGTCTGAATGACCCTTCTTCAGAGCTGAAATAGACTTGAAACGTTAACTCTATTTCCCTCTCCACAGATGCTGTCAGACCTGCTGAGTTTTTCCAGCATTTTCTGTTTTAATACATATCTGTAAATCTGACAATAGTCATCCTCAGTAAATGTGGCTATATCAACAAAACGCATGCCATTCTTAATGACAGGTCAAAATTTGTATCCATTGGACCTGCTGCT
Source organism: Cetorhinus maximus (assembly GCF_964194155.1). Lineage (NCBI taxonomy): Eukaryota > Metazoa > Chordata > Chondrichthyes > Lamniformes > Cetorhinidae > Cetorhinus > Cetorhinus maximus. Next base: position 50,168,470 of record NC_135884.1, on the reverse strand, counting down.
AAGCATGACCGGACAGCCCTACTTGAAAGCAAGTTACAAAAACGTTTTTTGGGTTTGTGTAAGAGTGCCAAGATGCTGAGTGGTATTTATGATAGGATTTGTTCTCATGGCTTATTGCATCTACATATGTATGGGCTGTCCAAGACACACAAAAGTGATGTCCCTTTATGCCCTATCTTATCTATGATCAGCTCTACACAACATGAATTGGCCAAATGGTTGGGTGAGGTGCTACAACCAGTTTTGAGCACGTGTTCTACATACATAGTGAAGGATTCCTTCACCTTTGCAAAGACCATACAGGGCTTGCATATTGATGGAAATGCTGTGTCCATGTGGTCCTTCGGCATTGCTAGCCTATTCACCAATGTACTGCTCAAGGAAGCCATAGACATTTGCACCGTATCACTATATCATGGTGATCTTGACACACCACCATGTCTGAATCTGTATTCATTGAACTTATGGACTCAGCAACCCATAGAGTTGAGTTCAGTTTTAATGACACCATATTTGCCCAAATAAATGGTGTTGTCATTGGAACCCATCTAGGCCCAGCTCTCGCAAACAACTTTGTCGGTTTCCACAAGAAACACATCTTTGATAGAATGACACCTAACCTTCTATCCCTTGCATATTTCTGATACGTAGATGATATGTTTGCTACATTTGAATCCACAGCTGCATGTAAGAATTTCCTTACACATCTTAATGGACTCAATCCTGCGCTCAAATTCATCTTTGCAATGGAGCAGTCAAATGAGCTCCCTTTTCTTGACGTGCTATTTAGAAATCTTACAATGGGTTCTCTACTATTATCTACCACAAGCCTACCTTCACGTGTCAATATGTGTATTGGAATTCTTACAGTTCCACACGCTTTTAAGATCGGCCTTATCGGCAACCTCATCAAATAGGGCCCGAGTTATTCCCTTACTGTGCAAGCTTGATGCTGGGCGCATCAAAACCACCCTGTGGGATAATGGCTACCCTGATCAGATTATTGCTCACCTTTGGCTGCCACTTTCAGTCCGGAAAGGTGCCGGTCTATCTCAGATTACGCTGGAAGGGTGAGGTGTCTCAGAAATTTGAGCAACAGGTGAAGCTAGCTGCAATTAAGCAGCAGCAACAAGAGTGGTATTCTCCACTAACAGGATGCTGCCACCAAACCAAAAAGATGCTCTGCTTATCACACAAATGAGTACTGTGGTATATGAATTTTAGTGCCGGTGTGACGCCAGATTTGTAGGCCATATGTCCCAATGACATGTGGATTGTATCAAACAGCATGTCTCTTAGGCTGTCCACAGCAGGCAAGGTACTGACTGTACCCAACCATCCCATGCTTTCAAAACTCAAAACATTGCATCCAACGTTAGGTGTGATTCCACGATTGGACAGCACTTGCTAAACAACCCTGATTGTGCTAAAAATTACACTGACAACCAATTTAAGTTTATCAGTCGGGCTTGCAATGTGTGTCACTTATGCAGCTAGAAACTACATTTAACCACAAACAGGGCCCTGCCCCTTGCAGGCAGAAGAAGCATGTCCACACATTGCATCTGTTTTAACCAAACAAAAGCTTGGGGAATAGCCATTCCCAGGTTCATTCCCCAGAACAATGCCTTGACCAATCAGAGTCGAGCTGCTGGGTTTGAGTTTAAACAAAAGCTTGGCAGTTAAATTGTTCCCTGGTACATTCTCCATGGCAATGCCTCTACCAATCAGAGTCCATTTGCCAACCAATCAGCACTTTCTTCTCATGCAGTATAAATTGTCATTCCCTTTTCAATTGGTATTCTTGCAAATCTGTCCTGATTAGTACAAGTCAAAAAGCTTCAAAGGCATGTCTCTTTTTTCAGTAGTACTCAAGTTCTGTACTACCAAATGATCAGTCATGTTAATGTGTGCTCCAGTGGGGTCTTCAAGTTCGAATCCAAGCCTATCAAAAAGGTTTACCCCCATAAGGCTTCTGCCTTTAGCGATATAGAGCATGAACCTGTCCAGTGTGACATTTTTGTACTGCACTGTGATTGTCCTGAATCTGGAATAATTGGGTGATCATAAACATGAAGAATGTCTGTCACAGGAATGAGAGAAAGTTGTGAAAAATACCGATGGTAAACTTAATATCGATATTTTCGTGCCAACATTGATGTGAAACAACACTGAGATGCCCAAGACCTTAACGGATAATTCTTTAAAATAACCCAGTGCTTTATCATTTGTGATTGCATACACATGCTGTATCCCACTCTTGAGAAGTGACTCCTCAATGCGTTGAAGCAATGGAGTCCTCTTCTTTGACCTACGCACATTTGCAAAGCTGTTCCGCTTTAAACATGAGTTAACTTTTTCCCTCGAGCTGAACACGGGGTTGTGAATCAATGAGCACCTCCACATCTTGGACAATATTTTGAAGGTAAAAACAAAAAGCTAAAAGCTACTGCAGATGCTGGAAATCCAAAACAAAAACAGAACCACCCGGAAAAACTCAGCAGGTCCGGCAGCATCGGCGGAGAAGAAACCAGCCAACGTTTCGAGCCTTCATGGCAGTTCTGCCGAAGGGCCATGAAGGCTCGAAACGTTGGCTGGTTTCTTCTCCGCCGATGCTGCCGGACCTGCTGAGTTTTTCCGGGTGGTTCTGTTAATATTTTGAAGGTGTTTGACTGTGATGGGGAACATGTTGATGAGATTGCTGAGGTCTCCTTGTCCCTAATCCTTATACTTGAGCTGGTCGGGCAAACTGTGTCTGCAGCCCAGTGTCTGAGAGTATATTTCTGTGTAATGCTGCCACATATTGTTTGGTGGAATGTATCTTGTTCAATCATCACATTTTCCTTTGGTCCAAAATATTTTTTGAGACCGCTTAATGCGGTATCAGGTGTAGGTGTGTTTGCTGTGAGCTGCTCAAATATTCGCTGACCTTCTGCTCCAAGACAACGTATGAGTATCTCCTTCTTGCTGGTCGCTGCTACATCCGGATTGTCCATCCCTGTAACAAGCAAGCAGGTCTTGAACCCTGAAATCCATCAATCCCACAGCATGGGTGAATCTCCTGATGAAGAAAGGAAAGATGCAGGAATGGGTAAATTTAAACTTTTCTCCGTTATCCTTGTTGTAGCAATGTAGCGATGACACATCAGCTTATATGCGTGTAGGAACTTTATTTAGTATTTTAAAATGTCTGCTCCATGCTTCCAGTTCTTTGCTTCCAGCAACTTCTACAGTTTGATTAATATAAGGCCCAAGGACTAATTTTGAGTCATTCTTGGGCAAGATTGTACTGGCACAGGCAGTGTGTTCACCACCCAAAAACAGCTCATGATCTAATTTACTGCACAAAGTTCCTAAAAAGGAAAAATGCTGAGGCCTAACAGCCTGGATGCAGACCAGATCCCAACCTCTACTCTCTGGAAAGAACTGTGTTCTGACAGAGTCCACACTTAAACTATTAAACCCAAGTACAATCAGACCCACCAATCATCTCCAGTAGCCCCTGCTGAAAAGAAAGTGGGAATATAGCAAATGTTCAGGACAAAGGACTGCAGATGGTCCAGGACAAAAGAGGAAATGTTGTTACTGAAGTTTGGGTTAACCTTGATTGATGCAGTGTCAGAGATTGAACACAGGGGGGATGGGATTGACAGGAGTGGGGTGGGGGAGGTGGGGCTGGTGGTATTAACATGGAGAGTCAACTGGAGGTTCGGGCAACAACTGTAGATTGAACAAGGAGTTTGGTAAAGCTGATACTTAATCTGTATTTGGTCTGCCCCATTGTAGAGGAGACTCTAAGCAGTGAATAGCACATACTAGATTGGAAAAAGTATATTTAAAAATAATATCCCACTTGAACCACTTTGGGAAAATCACCTTATTGCCATCTGTGGATAATAGCCTATTATTCATAATTTGCTGACAACAGGGATAGGAGTGACTGATTATGATGGATCTTTAAAAATTTGCATCAGCAACATTTTTAAACTTTAGCAATGTTTCTGCGAGCTGTTTAAATGCTCTGATTTCATGTATTCTTCAATTTTTATTGACAGGGACTCTTGCAACTTTGGGATTGGCTCAGAGCCTGTTCTAACCCTGTATAAATATTCCGCAAAAGACTATAATGATTTGTTTCTCTTTTGGAAAAATTCCCATCTCCCACTGAGGCACAATAACACTCAAACATCTTGATTAATAGAACCGGCCTCATTGGGACAGTTTTGCTCCATGTTTGCTACAATCTATAATGGATAGATTCAGCCTGAGGACATATTATTGTAAGAGAGTCTACTTTATCTGTTAATTATATTTAATATGCACTTTGATTAGCTTATTTACTCTTCCCCTTGTGGTTCAACATTGACTATTGAAATGAAGCTTTGTACATGGGCTGAGACTAATTTGAATTTCAAAGTATATGAGACATTATGTATTCACAGAGATAGCTACAGTGTCCCAGTAAAGCTAAAAACACGTTAGAAAATAATTTACAAAAATCATCAGTGAAAAAAATGAAGTAAACACCATTTTTAAAATGATCACAAGATATCCAAAACTACAAAAAAAAACAGAAAGCACATATAATCAAAAAATGAATGATTTTCATTGTCTTCATCCAGTTCATAATAGCTGTAAGCCCACTGTACAAAGATCATGTAAGGAATGCTTTGATCATAGACTCTGTGGAACCTGAATGTGTTTCTTCCTGCTCTTCTTTACAGGTCCTGCAATTCAGACCCCACACCTCAGCCTCACCAGGAGACCAAAGACTCGACTTCTGGGCACAGTGACATCAGTGACCCAGAGGATGCACTGTCACCTACATCTCTCACAGCCTCCACCCACCCGGGTAGTAGCGGGGCCGCACTGGGGCCACATTCTGGTGAGCACAGCACTGACACATTCCAATAGCTGAGGGAGGCTGTGACAGCTGAGGTCCTAGGCACTTTTAGGACTGTTGGGGAACAGGCCCCAACTGAACCCCATGCTTATGACAGGCCTCTGGTCGCAGTCACAACAACTGGCTGGACATGCAGCAGAGGTAAGTGGGACATATTGCAGAGATGCCAAGGGTTATGTGCAGCTTTGTGCAGACTATGGAGGAATCCATGTATGCCATGACCTCTGCTATGACCCAGGCATATGAGCACATGGCTTCCTCCCTGGAGAGGTTGGCAACTGCCATGGAGAGCTATGTTGAGCAATCAATCCTTATGCGCTCTGACCTGCACTCCATCACTCTAGCCATAGGCTCCAGACAATAGTGGCTAAGCGAGAGGCATTGATGAACCTGGACTTCACTCCAGGAGGCCCTTCTCCTCAGGGAGAGAGGGAGGTGCCATTACGCAGCCAGATGGAGGAGTGCATGCCAGCTTCCCTGGGGGCTTCCTCTTAGGGCACTCTCAGGGTGACCAGCCTCGCCTCATCTCCTCTGCCCCATTGCCTCCAGCAGAGGTGGACAAGGAAGTTGCCCCTGAACTTGTCCAGGAAATCCCCAGTAGGACAGAGCCCTCAAGGCCCTCAATCACCAGATGATGCTCACCAAAGTCATTGCAGGCAATGGGGCTTCACACTCAGCAGCCTGTGTCCACCTCAGTTGTTGATGTCGGGTTCACCTGAAGAGGTAGTGGTAGGAAAAGAAAATTTAAGAATTTTTGAGAGCACGTGTTTTTACAAAATACACTTTGTCACAGGTAAATATTGCCCATGTATTGTTTTCATTTTATTCATGTGTGCATCATTATCTTCTTTTGGGACTTGTTTAGTCAGAGACCTAACTGTACTGACATACCTCATGGCTGGCACTCATTGATGGCTGTGGGGAAATGTTAGACATATCCTTCATTGTGTAGGAGATTACGGAGCTGTATGTTTGAGATCAGTCTTTATCTAATTTTCAAGTGTGTGTCTGTTTTTATGTTTGCCACTTTGTGGGAAATAGAGGAAGATGTGAGCTCTACAGACACTCCCTTATTTGCTGTGTCAAGGAGACTGTCTGAGATTATGTCCCACAGGGAAAATTGAACTGCCTTATGTGATATCAAGGACCTGTAATGATGGGGCAGTTTCTGAGATCTTGGTCATGATAGGCTGCTGGACTTTTGCCCACTGGTGCATCAGTTGTCCTGGGCAACACTCTTTAGTAATGAGTGTGAGAGACAGAGATCTACTCCCCTTGCTATTCTAGGTGGTAGAGGGCACAGGTTCAGAGACAGCTCCTGGTGGGGAGGCTCTCAGGGGTTGGTAGACATCCTGAGTAGGCAAACATGATGAGACAATGATCATATAAATCCTTCAACTTTGGGCGAATCTCATGTACATGAGATTGTCCCTGGTAATCCTGGCACATCTCTCCATGGCCCTGGCATCCAATATAGGCTCATGCACATTCATAGGAACACAGGAGTGGGAGTAGGCCACTGGCCCCTCAAGTGTGCTCCACCATTCAACTAGATCATGGCCTTTTCTCAGGCTCATCCCATTCATTCTCTCTGAGGAGGAGTTTTGCTCCTCCCTGTCATCCTGATGCAAAGGCTTGTCACATTGCAGAGCACAGTGTGCTATGACTATCCATCAAACCTCTTTGGTGCATAATACAGAGCTCTGCTGGACTTGTTAAGGCAACAGAAGCATATTTTCAACATGCTAATGGTCTGTTCGATGATGGTTCTGGTGGATGTGTGGGCTTCGTTGTAGTCGTCTTCTACTGCGCTGTGGGAATGCCTCACTGGTGTCATCAACCAGGTCTGGAGGGATAGCCCTTGTCATCCAGGATCCAGCCGTCAATCTGAGCAAGGGCATTGAGAAGCCGTGAGTTGCAAGATATATGAATCATAAGAGCCCTCTGGGAAATGAGCGCAAACCTGCATAATTCTTTGCTGGGGTTGCAGACCAGTTGGACATTTAGAGAATGGAATCCCAGGGAGTTCTAATGGCAACATGAGCGCAGTCAATTCCCCCTTGCACTCTAGGGAAACTAGTGATCGCCTCCTTGCTGTCATCATCTGTGATGAACCTAATGAACTCATTGGCATGATGGAAGTGGGCATTGATCACGTCTTTGATGCACCTGTGTTCGAAATGCCCACATGTCACCCATGGAGCCCTGGAAGCAACCGGTAGTGAAAATTTGAATGCTGCAGTGACTATGAGGGCCACAGGTATGAGATTGCCACCAAATCCATGTGGCTGCAAGTCTTGCTGCATGATTAGGTGAATTTCAGTTACCACTTCCCTGTACAGTTTCAGGCATCTCTGGCATTGCCTCTTGGACATCTGGAGGTAGTTTTTCCACATCCTGAAGACACACCGCCTCACCAGTGACTTTCTTTTCTGATGCCTTCACCTGGGTGGCTGCCTCCAGACCACCCTCCCCCTCTGGTGCTGCCTGCTACTGGCCTTGTGGCCTCAGTTGTTGATCGGCGAGACCTCTCCTTTGTCGCATCCTCTGCTTGTGCTCCCGAGGCTGGAGGGATATAGGGTGTATGAGACTGATAGGTATTCCACCAAGTGAGCTGTGTGAAAAAGGTAGACAATGATATATGCATCTGTGTGCCCAGGAGCTTCATGCATATAATTGCTGATGCAGTGAGATTTTCTACTCCTCCCAATGTTCACACCCAAAACTCTACCCACCCCACACTGGCCTCCTCCCACATGGGTATGCACTCCTGGCAGTCATAAATAAGTTTTTGGACATGACCAATAATACTGTGCAAGTGACCTCAAATTACAACCTGTGACCCTCCACCCACTCCCTGTCACCGTCGACATTGTCCACATTACCCTTGACCTTCTCAACGTCACTCTGCACCTTCCCTCTGTAAACCCTTGAACCATTTCCATCACCCTGGATCTGTCAGTGTGGAAGTGGACATGCCACCTCTCCCTCCTGAGCTACCCCCCATCCATGTCGAGATTCCTCCTCTGATCCAAGACCCTCCCCACATCTGCCTTAGAGTTTCCATTAGATCTTGTGACCTGGCCTTTGAACACCCCCTACCTCAGACTGGACCTGCCCACCGCCCCCTACAAATTGAGCTCCTACTGTGACTGTCAATGTCCCCTCTTCACGTCCTCCATGCCCTCACTGGAACATCCCAAACCTCCCCCCACTCCTCACCCCTGACTTGTCCTTGCCAGCCCTGATCCTCCAATCAGGCTGCCATTCTCTTACTCCCCTCCCTCGTGCTGCAGAGTTCGACATAGCCAGCCACTCACCTCAGACAAAACTGCATAAAGCCAATTGGTGAACGCCCTCTTTCAACAAATGTTTTAATGAACTGGGCACCATGAGATTCTTGTGTGCCGCTGTCCTAACCTTGAAGGTCGGACTTGATCTCACAGAGTTTAAAATAATGAGTATTTATGGGATGCAAATGTATTAGGCCACTGTCACGCTGTTGACTTATTTTTTTCTGTCTGAACACGCTGCCCTAATTTTGAACTTTCAGTTTCTGCATAATTAGCTCACCCCACCCACGACGTTTCCTGTTCCCAGGGTCATCACTAAATTAAGGCGGTTTGGAAGTTGAATGTTTTCACTTAATAAATGTTGTTGACCAAAATTTATTCCACACATTGAAAGGATTTTTTGAAACATTTTATTTTGAAATAAACATGCCATGCTTCCATGCAGCAATGCCTCTGGTTGAAGTTCAATGACAAATCTGATGCCGGACCAATCATGTTCCCAATATCCCACAAGCTACCTGGAGGTGAGCATTAAACTGCCAGTAGACAGGAATGCAGAGCAGCCATCTGCTTAATCCACCCACATTTCCACTGTCAGAATAGTAGCTGTGCTGCTCCATATGAAATTAATAAATTTTCTTATATGAGTTATGAGCCATTTTATGTCCTTCCAGTTTTTGGGAGAGATATAAGCCAGGCTGCCGACTCACTGTCACCCATTTCACATTATTCTATAAAATCAAGATCTACCCAGGAGGTGATATTTCAATTGCACACAGTCTTAAGCCCCGATCTGGAGAATTACATTCTGTTTTGGGCACCAAACCTCAGGAAGGCTATATTGGCCTTAGAGAGAGTAGAGTGCAGATTCACCAGAATGCAAGCAGGATTGAAGATTAAATTATGAGGATTGATTACATAAACTTGGTTATAATTCCTTGAGTTTGAAGGGAGAGGTGATCTAACTGATGGTTTTAAAATGATAAAGAGATTAATAGGATAGCTGAAGAGTCATGCCTTACCTGCATTTACTCTTCATTGAAGTTAATTTAGGGTGGGGTGTAAAACTGGGGTTTCATCTGATCCTATGGATTTTCTGGTGCATTAGATTAAAATGGCCCCCAATGTATCTGTGTTTTATTTAGCAGTAAAATTGCAATTCTGTGATTCCAACACTAAAACAGGCACTGGAGGAATCTGGCTCCTTACGTTTAATTACATAGACAAATCTTCAGCTATATTTAAAGGGTAAAGGAGAATTTCGCAAATTTTCTTTTGGCTTTTCAACTGGAAGAGAAATGTAAAATTTCTCTGGCTAAATATGTTAATAATTGATCTGATTGTGCTGGGTTCATGCTGGATTACTCAGTTAATGTTCAGAGCTGTAAAAATAAGCAGGGTTTTTCCTTTCATGTTACAAGTTCTGTTATGTAGATGGTTTGAACATTTTAATCATCGACGACAAATTAAGCAGAGACTCTGAAAGGAAAAAAAATAAGAAAGGCACACACTAATTAGCTTGGTGACAGAGCTGTTTAGCCGAATATAAATCTCAATTAAATAAATTGTACATCTTAATTATAATTACTTAAGCTCTTCTTATTTGATGTGTCTAGATGCTGTATTAATTGTTTTCTTATGGTAATTATTCTTAAAAACTGGATTGTCGTAGCCAGATAACTCCCGAAGATTACTGGGAAAGGTGTTTGGGTTATAAAGCTGTCTGTATGATTTTATAGGAGGAGATAGAAGACGAGCTCTGGCGAAGATTAGACAGGAACTCAAACTAAAAATAATAAAGGGAAACAATGTCACACACCTCCACCTCACCACCACTTCTCTTGACTCCCCCACCATCTCTAAGTTGTCAGAATGCTTTTCTGACATCCCGTACTGGATAAGCAGAAATTTCCTCCAACTAAGTATTGGCAGGTCGGAAGTCATTGGTCCAGGTCTTCTGGTCAGAGGCGATGCTGGGGTGATTGCTGGTAACTGCAAAGATCACTGCACCTGTATCTTTTTGCTTCATTCCAGCTGGGACTTACTGTGCCAGCCACAACAGTGATGCTTCAGCTCAGCCATCCATGAAGAGGAATGCACAACAGGAGCAGCCAAAAGGACACGCACCCTATTTACGACACCGGCAGCCATATATTTTAAGTGTTTAAAGATCTCAAGGGATTTCAGTGGTGTGAGTAGGTGAGAGTGGGGTGGTGAGTGAGTGGGAGGGCAGGTGAGGGTGGCAGAGTGAGTGGGGGACTGAGTAGTGGAGTGAATGGCTGGGTGAAAGTCGGTGAGTGCTTGGGTGAGTGTGGGAGCAGCAGGAGTGAGACCAGGAGCGGGGCAGCTGCTCCTGTCAGGAGCCAGTCAGAGCCTGCATTTCAGAAAGAAAAATAGAGGTGTGACATCACAGGGGAGCAGGTAGGTGACTGGCTGGTGAGTAATTCCTATTTATTTTATCTAAACCAGAGGATAAACTGGTGAATTTTATCTGTCTTTTTATTTGTCACCATTGGCATTGGAGATCTAGCCCATTATCTTCACTCCCTACCACAAACTCCATGCCCTAGCTACTGACTCCATTTCTCTCCATGGCAATTGCCTGAGGCTGACCCAAACTGTTCGCAACCATAATGCTATATTTCACCTTCAATTTGAGCTTCCATCTTCATATCCATGCCATCACCAAGACTGCCTATTTCCACCTTCATAACATCACCCAACTTTACCCCTTTCTCAGTTCATCTGCTGCTGGAACCTTCATTCCTACCTTTGTTACCTCTAGACTTGACTATTCCAATAAGCTTTTGGTTAGCTTATCATGCTATATCCTCTATAAACTTGAACCAAAACTCTGTTGTCTGTGTCCTAACTCACACCAAGTTCCATTCACCCATCACTCCTGTTCTTGCTGATCTACATTGCCTCCTGTTTAAGTAACATCTCGATTTTTAATTTGTCATCCTTGTTTTCAAACCCCTCCTTCTTGACCTTTCCTACCTCTGTAATTTCCTCCAATCCCACAAACCTCTGCAATATCTGTGACTCTCCAATTCTGTTCTCTTGCACATGCCCAATTTTAATCACCCCACCATTGGTGGCTGTGCCTTCAGCTGCTGAGGCCATGAGCTCTGGAATTCCCTCCCTAAATCTCTCAATCTCTCCATTTCTCTTTCCTCCTGAAAGACCACTGTTTAAAACCTACCTCCCATCAGCCTTAACATCCCCTTATGTTTCTTAGTGTCAAAGCTTTTTTGATAAGGCTCCTGTTAAGCACCTTAAGGCATTTTATTATGTTACAGGTGTTATATAAATGCAAGTTGTTGTTTTGTAAAAAAATGTTATCCTCATCTCATGTCTGGTTCTTTTGCCAATTATTGTAAGCTTGGGATACATTTAGACTTTGTTCCCAATGCTAGTGCAGGATTGTTCTAAGCTTTAATCTGCCAAAAGCGCCATTTTGCATTTAATGGGGGGTAATTTTTACAATTGGCATAGGTGAAAAACTGGATCTTGTGGAATTGGGCACCCTAATGTACTTGTGTAGCTGCCCTGAAATGCACCTTGAATGTAGAGTTAAAGAAGTAGGTTAGACAATTATTTTGAAGAGGGAGACATGTAACAAGGTGGAGGAGTTTAGGCAGAGAGTTAGGAACATAAGAACATAAGAAAGAGGAGCAGGAGTAGACTATTTCGGCCTCATGCCTGCTCTACCATTCAGTAAGATCATGGTTAATCTGACTGTGAAATTAATTTTACTTTCCTGCCTGTCCCCCATAACCTTTGACCCCATAGATCAAAAAACTATCTAACTAAGCTTGAATCTATTCAATGATCAAATCTGCACTGCTGTCCGGAGTAGTGAATTCCAAAGATTAATGACCCTTCTCATATCCATCTTAAATGTGAGACTCCTCATTTTGAAACTATCTCCAACTGGCTGCACTCTGCCAAGGCCAGCTCTAACAGAATCACCCAACTTAATGGCCACAATGTACCGCCATTTACGCCTCACAGACAAGCCAAGGATTGATTTGTATATTTTTAAAAAACTTTTATTCGGTCTCTGGCTCTAGATTCTCCCACAAGAGAACACATCCTTTCAACATCTACCCTGTCAAGCTTCCTCAGAATATTATTAGTTTCAATAAGATCACCTATCATTTTTCTCAACTCCAATGAGTATAGGCCCAAACCTGCTCAACCTTTCCTCATTAGCGTCATGAAAAGTAGATTACAGCCACAAATTACTTATGGGCATATCAAACATTTTAAGGAAGACCTGTATTTTTAAAAAGAAATACAAGCAAAGATACTGAGCAAAAGATGGCTGATAATGTAAAGTGGCCACTTTCTTGAAAATACATATGTGGATAATGATTAACAGAACTATCCTGAGAGAACATGGAATGTCGCACCTGGAAAGGTGCTTTGGCCTTCTTCAAGCAGAAACACTTGAAAGGGAGATGGGAAAGATGCAAAGGACTGAACTTTAATCTCCTGTGGTTACGGGGACAAAAGACTGATTTAGACGTCTCAGCAGTCACCCAAAAATGTTGATTTATATTTCAGGATGTGCAAATAGCTTTGACATGAATGCAAGATGACTGTTTCCCTTTATGGGAATACAAAGGGAAAAATGGGTTAATAAAGCTAGCTGCAGAGCAGTGCAGGAGGGCATGGTGTGCTGTGTGAGTGACAGAAATAAGAAGAAACACCAACCAGTCACCTCTACAGTTTGCAGGCGAAGTCTCTCTCTCTCTGTTGCTGGAGGCAAGGCTCAGCAGAAGCCACAATCAAAAAGGAAATAGGACAGCCTCTTTAGCTACCCTGCGGAATCAAATAACTCCAACTGATTGTTCTCTGTTAAGGTCAGCTCTACTGGAATCACCCAACTTAACAGCCACAACATACCATCATCAAATACACCTCACAGACAAGCCAAGGACTGATTTGTATTTTTAAAAACTTTTATTTGGACTCTTAGCTTCTCATTTCTGATCTGTGTGTATGTGTGTTGCATTTTTATTATTTTTCTTGGGTTTTTAAACTAATAAACTTGCTCTTTCTTTGACTTAAAGAAACCTGATTAAATTGGCTGCTTATAAAAAATAAATGCATTTGGACTGGGGAAAGGTGTCCATGGGGAAAAGATTTTTAAACTAACCTTATTGCGACCGGCTGAGGGGGTTGAACAAAGAGGGGAACCAGCTCACTCCTCCTCAGCCAGGACCATGACAAAATTTGGGCCCATCCCAGTCATTACAAATTGGGGATCTTGTCCGGGAATTTAACAAGTTGAGGGTACTCATCCAGGGACCAGTTGTAACATAAGACAACCCCTTCATCCTAGGAATCAGCCAAGTGAACGTTCTCTGAACTTCTTCCAATGCAAGTACATCCCTCCTTAAACAAAGAGACCAAAACTGTCCGCAGTTCTCCAGGTGTGGTCTACCAACGTCCTATACAGTTGTAACAAGACTTCCATACATTTATAAAAACAAAAAAACTGCGGATGCTGGAAAACCAAAACAAAAACAGAAATACCTGGAAAAACTCAGCAGGTCTGGCAGCGTCGACGGAGAAGAGCAAAGTTGACGTTTCGAGTCCTCATGACCCTTCAACAGAACTAAGTAGAAATAGGAAAGGGGTGAAATATAAGCTGGTTTAATGGAAGGGGGGTGGGGGGGTGGGGTGTTGTTGGGACAAGCAAGCAGTGATAGGAGGAGATAACCAAAAGATGTCACAGACAAAGGAACAAAGAGGTGTTGAAGGTGGTGATATTATCTAAAAGAATGTGCTAATTAAGAGTGGAGAGCAGGACAAGCAAGGTAGCTCTAGTGGGAGAGCTACCTTGCTTGTCCTGCTCTCCACTCTTAATTAGCACATTCTTTTAGATAATATCACCACCTTCAACACCTCTTTGTTCCTTTGTCTGTGACATCTTTTGGTTATCTCCTCCTATCACTGCTTGCTTGTCCCAACAACCACCCCCCCAACCCCCCCTCCCTTAGACCAGCTTATATTTCACCCCTTTCCTATTTCTATTTAGTTCTGTTGAAGGGTCATGAGGACTCGAAACATCAACTTTCCTCTTCTCCGCCGATGCTGCCAGACCTGCTGAGTTTTTCCAGGTATTTCTGTTTTTGTTTCCCTACATTTATGTTCCACCCCCCTTGCAATAAAGGCCAAAATTCCACTTGCCTTCCTAATTACCTCCTGTACCTGCATGCTAACTTTTTGTGATCCCTGTATGAGGACACCCAGATCACTCTGTACTCAAGCATTCTGCAGTCTCTCTCCATTGAAATAATATTCTGCTTTTCTGGCCTTCGTATCAAAGTGGGCAACCTCACATTTTCCTACATGACACTCTATCTGCCAAATTTTTGCGCACTCACTTAGCCTATCTATATCCCTTTGCAGAATCATTGTGTCCTCCTCACAATTTGCTTTCCTGCCTTTCTTTGTATCATTAGCAAATTTGGGTACGGTACAGTCTGTCCCTTTATCTTAGTCATTAATGTAGATCGTAAATGGTGAGGCCCCAGCACTGATCCCTGTGGCACTCCTCTAGTTACAGTTTGCCAACATGAAGATGATCCATTTATCACAAATTTCTGTTTCTTATTAGATAGCCAATCCTCTACCTATGGTAACATACTGGCCCCAACACTATGAGCAGTTACCTTATGTAGTAAGATAGTTATAAAGGCACCTTTGTAGAATGCCTTGTGAAATCCAAATACACTCCATCAATTGATTCCCCTTTATCTACCCTGCTTGTTACATCCTCAAAAAAATTGTCAAACACAATTTCCCTTTCATGGAACCATGTTGACTCTGATTGATTGTATTATTTTCTAAATGCCTGCTATTTGCTTAATAATGTATTCCAGGGCAGGGTTTTGAGTTTGGCATGATCGGTGGAACCGGGAGTGGCCAGGAAACGGGCCGCTGACCGTGATCGGCCCTGACCGCCGCAATTTCAAGCTGGCAGGTCAATTAAGGCCCTTCGAGCATGAACAGTGGCTCCCCAATGGCCGGGAAGGGGTGGGCAGGGGCGGGGGCAGGGGCCTGTCAGCTGCCGGGTCCAATGGCAACGCGATGGCCGGCTTAATACCGGCACCGTCAGGCCCTGGAATGCTGCCGGTGACAAAGACATCTTTGGTGTTATCAGCAGGAGATTAAAAATGATGGATTCCAATGCGGCTGCAGATGCCAGGTGGGAGTGCAGGTTGGGTGGACATTCGGCTCCCTGGTTTTCTGATGAATGCCTCGCGGTCCTTCTGGAGGAGGTGGCTGCCAGGAGCGGCATCCTTGGGGGTTATGATGTTGAGGGTTGCGATGGTGAGGGTTGTGGTGTTGAGGATTGTGGTGTTGAGGGTTGTGGTGGAGGCCCCGCTAAGCTCCTAATCCTAATCAGATATGAGCAGGATGCCTTGGAGCTGGAGAGGAGCCACGCACCTCCGTCAACCGGCTGCGGAGAGGCTGGGGTTTCAGGTGAAGGTAAGAGTGCAGTGCACAGAGGTGAGAGTTTTGGGTGGTGCAAACATTCTTGTGCAGCCTCATCATTAATGGGAGCCTCAAAACTGGATTCTCCATTGATCATTGAAAGAGGATGGCATCATGATGCAGATCTCCATGGTCGCAGCAGGATGCCTAAAGACCTATGGTTCTCTCTTTCACCGCCCTTGTGGAGGCATGGCTCCTGTTATACCGCTACTCTGCCTCTGTTCTTAGGTGGCAGAGAGTCGTTATAAGCCTCCATTTCAAGGGATAGCCATTATCATCCAGCAGCCATCCATCTAGTCGGGCTGGAGCACAGAAGCGCCTCAGCACCTGGGAGTGTCTCATTATGTAGGCATCATGGAAGCTGCCAGGGCATTTTGCACAGACTTACAGAATATGAATCCTATGGTCACACACAATTTGAACGTTCATGGAGTGGAATCCCTTCCTGTTAATGAAGACACCCGGCTGAACCTCTGGCGCCTCAATGGCCACATGTGTGTAGTCGATTGTACCCTGTATGCGGGGGAGCCCAGCAATCACTGCAAATCCACTGGGTCATTCAGCCTGGCTGGACTCGTCCGTACAGAAATGTATGAAAGTTATTACCCACCTGAACCGACCTTCTGTGACCAGCTTGACGCAACTATGGACAGCTGATTGGGAGACTCCACACAGATCCTCCACTGACCCCTGGAAATAGCCGGATGCATAGAAGTTGAGGGCCACTGTGACCTTCAGAGCCACTGGCATTGGGTATCCATCCATACAGTAGGAAGTGATTGCAGGCCCAGTCATCTGACAGATGGAGGTCGCTGTCTCCCTTGAAAGGCGGAGCCTCCTTCGGCATTGCACCTCAGAAATATTGAGGTAGCTGCATCATTGCCTGTAAACCCTGGCAGCAGGATAGTGGTGTCTTCTGCAGCCTCTAACACCTTGGACTACCTGCTGGCCCTGTGCCCGCTGTGCCTGTGCCTCTCCTCCCACAGGTCGATCTCCTGGAAGCTTGTTAGGACACAGCAGTTTGGTAAAGGCTGAGCTATTTAAAATCCTAGGGGGTAGTTTTAAACAAATGCATTAATCTATTTTCATTTAGTATGTTTTGAGTTGCAGCTCTAAATTCTGGAATAAGACCATCAGATCTCAAGAGGTTTTTATGTCAAAGTAAATGAAACATTTATCAATTTACCACAAATTAAACACATACACATGGCTACAAATCACTACTATCATAACTTTTAACAAATTCCCTAATTAATCTCCACTAAGGCAACAATAACCAATAGGCTTAACCAGACACCAGGCAAAGCATTTTCACCTTACGACTTCAAAATGAGCTTCCTTTCAATTTGGTTCCTTTGCAGACAGTTGTAGGCTTATAGGCTTAGATCTTACATGCCTCTGACCTGTACACACAAAACTCCTTTCTGTTATACCCAGCCTTTCCCTTTTAATGTACATTCTCATTGGGTCACCAGGCCCTTCAAACCCCTTTCATAGTACCAATTTTATTAGTAATATAAACATTGCTTGGTGTCGTCCTAGCTAGGTGCAAGATTTCACTGCCACTCTTGAATGATCTATTCAACAAAATGGAAATGTACCTTCTATACCTTTGTTTACATCTCAATACTACTGTACATCAAAGTACCCAGACCAGCTGGCTTTAATCCAATTAACACACACACAGACTAAACCTCTATTTTAAAATAAATTATTTCCAATTACATTATGTACATTAATATCTCTTCCTGACATCCCCCTTCCTATCAAAAAACGAACTGTCATAATTCTAAAAGGTGGCTTTATTTTTTAATAACACAATATCCTATACTTATTACACTATTACATTATCAGATGCATGCATTAACATAACTATATATACATTTTTTATAGGTTTTATTTAAAATCTCCAATTTTCATTTAAACTTCAAACTCTTAATAATGCATCTGTGAACAGATTCTTTCTACCAGCAACATGTATAATTTGTAGATTAAATGGTTGTAATAATAGATTGCATCTGAAAAGTCTTGCACTTTTGCCTTGAAATTTGTCCAAAAACTTTAAAGGATTACAGTTTGCATAAATAGTTGTTTCTTGTGATTTGTTTGCAATATAAATTCCAAAATGCTGCAAAGCTAACACCAAACCCAAAGTCTCTTTTCCGATTGTTGAATACCTCCTCTGTTATACATTTAGCTTCTGTGAAAAGTACCCTATCGGGTTTTTCAATTCCAGGAGCATCTTCTTGTAACAGTAAAGCCCCAAAGCCTATATCGCTTGTATCAATGGCCAACTTGAATTGCTTGGCATAATTGGGTACTACCAAAACTGGTGTGGTATTTAATACAGTTTTCAAACTATCGAATGACTTCTGACAAAGCAGTATCCATTGAAACTTCTTATTCTTTTTTAATAGTTCAGTCAGTGGAGCAACCACTTGGCTAAAATTTGGTTCCAATTTCCGGTAAAACCCAGTCATGCCCAGAAATCTCAAAACTTCTTGTTTTGTTGCAGGCTCTGGGAAATCCACGATAGCCTTGAGTTTCACAACTCTCGCAGCCACCTTACTATGTCCAATGGTATGGCCTAGATACGTAGCTTGCGCTTTTGAAAATTCACATTTAGCCAAGTTCATCACCAAGTTAGCTTCTTGCAGTCGAGTAAATAATTCTTCCAGATGCTGTAAGTGCTCCTACCACGTCAGACTGAAAACGATTAGATCATCAATATAAACAGCACAATTGCTTAGACCCACAATTACTTTGTCAGTCTTTGAAATGTCACAGGTGCATTCTTCATACCAAATGGCGTGACTTTAAACTGATATAGTCCACTTGGTGTTATGAAAGCTATCTCCTTTGCTCTCTCCGACAACGTACCTGCCAATATCCTTTTAGCAAATTAATCATTATGATAAATTTCGATTGTCCCACTTTCTCAATGCAATCTTCCAACCGTGGTATAGGATATGAATCACTTTTGTCACGGCACTCACTTTTCAATGGTCCACACACAGTCTTTGTGTTCCATTTGGTTTCTGTACCAGTATAATAGGTGAACTCCAGTTACTGTAACTAGTCTCAAAAATATCATTTTGAAGCATGAAATCAATTTCTTTTTGTATTTGTGATAACTTTGCCGGATTTAATCTATAAGGATGTTGCCTCATTGAAGATGAAACTTGTACTGCGACATCAAATATAGTTAAATGTGTCTTCCCCAACTTGTTTCCACAAGTAGGTTTATGTGACCGCAACAGATTTTCCAAATCACTTTGACGCTTGCTTGGAAGGTAACTCAATATTTCATTTACATTTTCAAGCACCCCCTCATTATCCAATTTGATCAGAGTAAAATCTATTTCAGAGTCCTGCACTTCTACCTCTTTCTCATCATCCACCATCACTAATATCTCTTGTTGCTCCTCCTTCCTGTCAAAGTACTTTTTAAGCGCATTTACATGACACACCCTCTGCTTCTTTCTCCTATCTGGGGCATTTATTAAATAATTTACTTCACTCAATTTCTTTTCAATCCTGTAAGGCCCACTAAATCTTGGATTTAATTAATCACCTAGTCCTGGTAACAAAACTAATACCTTCTCTCCAGAAAAAAAACTGAATTTTAGCTTTCTTATCTGCCTTCACTTTCATCACTTGCTGTGATATCTTTAAATGTTCCTTAGCCAACTCACATGCTCTGTTCAATCTTTCCCTGAAATTTGATGCATAATCCAGGAGAATAGTTTCTGAATTTTGACTCACCAATTTCTCATGAATCAATTTCAGTGGTGCCCTTACCTCATGACCATAAACTAGTTCAAAGGGACTAAAACGAGTTGATGCATTAGGAGCATCTCTAATAGCAAATAACAAAAGAGGAATTCCTGGATCCCAATCCTGTGGATAATACTGACAGTACACTCTCATCGTAGTTTTTGAGGTTTATTGCCATCTTTCCAAAACTCTTTGTGACTCTGCATGATAAGTTGTTGACTAAAACTGTTTTATCCCCAAACGGTTCATTACTTCCTTAAACAGCTGTTACATGAAATTTGAACCCTGATCTGATTGTATTTCCTTAGGTGAACCATATTTTGTAAAAAATTTAATTAACTCCTCCACAATCTTCTTAGTTGTAATATTTCTTAAAGGTATCACTTCAGGAAACTTGATAGACACATCCATTATGGTCAGTAAATACTAATTCCTACTTTTAGGGTGGGATCTTCTGGTCCCACCGCAAGTTAATGGGCTTCTGGCTGGGGCATCACCTCGCCCGCGGCATGTCCCACCCATAACACAGCCGGTATATCCAGCCTTAGTCTTAGGGAGCTGTCCTACACAATCAATCATGGCCCTAGTAAAAGGTTCTTCAAATGCTGGTATTGGGATTAAAGACGCCAGCTTAATCACTGCTTGTGGTTTTCCTGTTATTTGACATGTATAACAGGTTCTACAGAACTTGACTACATCCCTATGCAATCCTGGCCAAAAAAATACCTCTGTATCTTTTCCTGTGTTTTCCTAATTCCTAAATGTCCCCCTCCATTGGAATTTCATGAGCAATCCTCAGAATCTAATTTCGATGCCCTAATGGGATAAGAACCTGATGCATCTCCCTCCAGCTTTCATTTGCTGAGAAATGATCCGACCTCCATTTTCTCATTAAAATATCTCCCTGAAGGTAATAACATACTGTAATACATTTGCTTCAGTTTCTGAATAAGCTTTTTGGTATAATGGCTTTAACTGTAAATCATTTTTTCTGTAGTTCCACTAACCTCCTTAAGTTAAACACTTCAGCTGAATTGTACTGTATTCTTTCCTACTGAACACTGCTATTAAACACAGTGCCAGCTAATAGGATTTCGATACCTTCTTCTTGTCTTTGAACAGCCTGCCCTTCTTGTTTATCTTGTTCTTCCCTATGAGCCTTTGATCTCATTACAACAATCAGGAAACAACCTAGGATGTTCCTTCTGTAACACCTCTGTTTAAAACACTTCTACAAGCTGTTCAACTACCATAGGCATCACCCACATTTGCGATCCAGCTATATCATTACCCAGAATAAATTGAACATCTGCAATGGGCAATTTTTCCACCACTCCAACTATAACCCCACCCATCTTTCATTTGCTCTTTAAATTTACCTTCCAGAATGGAATAGGCTTAGCATTTCCATGAACCCCACTTGTTATTATCTACTCCTGCAGTGCTTCCTTTGAACAACAAATATCACTATCCCACAAAGTTAAGGATTGACTAGCCCCTGTGTTTCTTAAAATTTTAGCATTTTTATCTACTCCACTCTGTACACATGGAAAGACTTTCCTTTCATACACAAAATCTTTAAAAATCCTGCAATCTGCTCCTCAGAATTCTCTTGAGTAAACTGTGAACACATTCCCATTTCTTCACCTTTCACTGACTCTCCCTGCTTCACCTGAATTGGTTTCTCCTGTGCCTGAACCTCAGAACCCGCAGTACTTTTACTTCCAGAACTTTTCTGTGCCCCACTTTATTACAATGAAAACACCTCCATTTTCAAATATCGCTTCTACCTTCAGCACCTTCCTTTTTATTCTGAGAAAATACTTCCTGTGAACTTCCAACTATTCCTTCTCTTCCCTGACTACCAGCCTTCCTTTCATCTTCCCACTTTTTATCCTTTTCCAATTTTAAAGGGTGATAAAAAAGGCTTAGCTCTATGAGCTAACTCATAATCATCAGCTATCTCTGCTGCTGGTCTTACAGAATCAACCCTCTGTTCCTCTACACAAGTTCTCATTCCTGAAGGGATTGAATCTTTAAATTCTTCCAAAACAATTACTTCCCTAAGAGCTGCATACATTGTCTCTATTTTTAATGCCGGTATCCCCCAGTCAAAATTACTTTGTTTTACTTTTTCAAACTAAATATAAGTTTGCCCAAGCTGTTTTCACATATTCCTAAATTTCTGCCTGTATGCCTCAGGAACCAACTCATATGCACTCAAAATAGCCTTTTTCACCACATCACAATTTACCAACATTTCTTCTATAGTGAAGTATATACCTCATGCACTCTACCCACAAACTTAGACTATAATAATAACATTCAATTTCCCTGTGGCCATTTCATCTGTTTAGCTAGCTTCTCAAATGAAATAAAGAATGCATCAATATATTTTTCCTCGAACTTTGGATGAGCTTGTACAAATTTAAACATCTCCCCACTGAGTTCTACTCTGGAGATAAGTCCTTCCTCACCTCCTGACATCTTTTCTTTAACTGCCAACATTTTCAGTTTGAATTCTCTCTCTCTCTCTTTCTCTTTCCTCCTTCTCTATCTTAACAATTTCTAATTCTCTTTCCTGTTTTCTTTCTCTCTCCTGCCTTTCTATCTGTTCCCTTTTAAAAGCCATTTCTCTGTCTTTTGCTTCTAATTCAATTTTTTTCAGTTCCTTTGCTTGTTCAAATTCAAACGTCTTCATTTGTTACTGAAGTCACACTACCTCCAGCTGTGACTCATTAGTGTCAAGTTTCACTTCCAACTATAGATGCTGTGCTATACTTTAATTATATCTGATTTCCTAGCCCCCGCAGGTAACCCTAATGTTAACTTATCTGCCAACTCTGTTAACTTACTCTTGGTTATTTGTTTCAACCCAATCAGAGTTATATTGTCTACTCCCAGATTAGTCTTAGCAATTGCTAAAGCTATCTTGCAGTCTCTCTTCTAAAAATACCTCACCAACTCCTGAATTCTAGTCGCTTCTGACACTCATAACCTTAAGATTCACTAATTCCAAACCAATCAAGAAATTAGCAATTTTATCTTGCCAAGAGTCCCCAATTATTATGACACAGCACTTTGTAAAGGCTGAGTTATTTAAAATCCCAATTAAACAATCGTCATAACCTATTTTCAGTTGATATGTTTGAGATGCAACTCTGAATTCAGAAATGAACCCATCAATTGTCGGGAGGTTTTTATATCAAACTAAATGAAACATTTATTACTTTACAACAAAATAAACACATTTACATGGCTATAAATTACTACTATCATAACTTTTAACAAATTCCCTAATTAATCTCCACTAAGCAAACAACAACCAATAGACTTAAACAGACACCAGGCAAAGAATTTTCACCTTCTGAATTCAAAATGAGCTTCCTTTCAATTTGGTTCCTTTGCAGACAGTTGTAGGCTTATAGGCTTAGATCTTACATGCCTCTGACCTGTACACACAAAACTCCTTTCTGTTATACCCAGACTTCACCCTTGAATGTAAATTTTCATTGTATCACCAGGCTCTTTGAACCCCTTTCATAGTACCAATTTTATTAGTAATATAAACATTGCTTGGTGTCTCCTAGCTAGGTGAAAGATTTCACTCCCACTCTTGAATGCTCTATTCAATAAAATGCAAATGTATCCTCTACCTCTGTTTACATCTCAAAACTGCTATACATCAAAGCATCCAGACTAACTGGCTTTAATTCAATTAACACACACACAGACTAAATCTCTATAAAAAAAAAATTCCAATTACATTATAAACATTAATATCTCTTTCTGACAAGCTGCATAGGGACGCCTGTCCTTCTCACCCATCTGTCCCTCTCTTCCTCCTCAGAGGAGGTGCCAACAACAGAGACCACAATCCGCATTACCAAGGTAACGGAAGGCTTTCTGATACCCGGAAGGGTCCACATAGTCAGAATTCTCCAGGGTCATTGGAGACACCAAGGAGTCCTGAAATGAAGCCTGGAAATGCTAATAATCTATGAACTCATCCTCAAGGCTACCCTTTGCCAATTTAATTTGCCCAATTTACATGAAGATTAAAATCACCCATGATCATTGTGGCTCCTTTCTTACAAGCCTCCATCATTTGTTGATAAGTACTCTGTCCTACAGTGTATATATGATTATGGGGCCTATAAAATACTCCCACTTTCCCTTGATATTTGTTATTTTCACTTACACTGATTCTACATCTTGATCTGCTGAACCAAGATAATTTCTCACTACTGCACTGATCTCATCCTTTATTATCAGAGGTACCTCACCTCCTTTTCCCTTCTTCATATCCTTTTGAAATGTCAAATATCCTTGAATATTGAAATCCCAACCTTGGTCGCTTTGCAACCAAGCATCAGTAATAGCTATCATATCATACCAATTTATTTCAATTTGTGCTATCAAGGAGCAGGTAGAGTGACAATAATAGATTGAAGAAAGGAGAGACACACGGTAAGGTAGAGTCAGGAGATTAAAGGATCCACGTTAGGGTGTGGAACTGAAGAAGTCTGCCAGTTTGGGTGGGTGAGGACATGAAGACATTTGTGAATGAGAATAAAGATTTTGAAGTCAATACATTTAAGGATGTGAAACAATGGAATTGTAGTGAAGACAATGATTGCACTGTGTATTCAGGTGAATTTGCAGTAAGCTTTTTTGGATGTTTAGTGCAAAATTAACAGCTATACTGTAATTACCAAAGTTAGAAATTTATCTTTGCCATTATTATGGAAAAGAAAGTCAAAAAGAGAAACAGCGTTTTGCAATATTCAGTATGTCTGAAAAGAAATTGCCAATTATTTAGATGTGAAGTGAATACGAATTAGGCACTAAGTCAGTGTAAAGTCTATAACTGCTGTCACAACATTGTCAAGCAAATCAAACTGCAAACAATAACCTATTTTGATGTAATTGTGTACTGCCCAACTCAGGAGCTCATTAACTGCTCAAAGGGTGTTAGCAAAAAGGTAGCCTATTAAAATAATTTAAAATTTAGTTTAATTTGGGACACTCACATAGTTAAAGTGACTGAGTATATGATGCCAGATTGGGAGGTGATGACGCTGAATCCCAGGGCTCTGTGTCACTTGGACTCACAGGCTGCCAAATTGGGCTCTGTAGCGTCCATAGTTTCAGTGATACTGGCACTGTCTTGGTAGCAAAATAGCATCTGTGTCCGATGGTGTTTAAGTGAGGGTGTTAGGAGCCTGATTAAAATTTTATTAATTAGTTTAACTAGTTATGCTATAAATATAATACTGTACTTTATAACTTTCCAGCCCTAGTTTAAATCACTGCCCTGTATTTTTAAAGAACCTGATACCAACCAATCGCCTACTTGATGCCTTCTGATGTCACTCCTTGGCTTTTTTTTGGGAATTCCACCAATCTAGCTGGTATCGCTCCACCCCCACTCACTCTCGGTCTCTTATTCCCACTGCCACTGCTAGTGTCTCTGATCAAGTAAATCACAATAGATTGTGGGATGAGGGGGAATTGGGATGTGAGAAAGTACATTAGATTGGAACACACTGTTATCCTCCATGGTTTCAATTCTGTCATTGGTCACAGCCATAGTCGTGGTCCCACCAATGAAGGAGGTGAGGACATGCAGCCTTGCCACTTAGGTGCTGCTGTCTCTGACTATGGGAAAATTATCCTGCATAAGAGAGGTAAGTATTTCAGTGATTGTGGTGAAATGTGTTTGGATGAAATGCCTGCCACAGTTGATAGCTAGAAGTGTGTAAGATAATATTTGAGCAGTTGATTAACCCTTGGTTAAAGCAGTAGGTTTTAATGAGTAACTTAAAGGAAGAAAGAGAACTGAAGAATTGGAGAGGTTTAGGGAGGGAATTCCAGAGCTTAGGGCCTAGATAGCTGAAGGCCTGGCCACCAATGATGGTTGGTGGCTCATTTCAACGTATGTCTTATCCTGCTCTTGGCATGCTTTGTTATACTCCCCACCGAACTAAGGTTCATTTTCTCATGTGACGGTGTCCTTTGTGTGTAGATGATACTTTAGTGGTCAATTTTAACTTTCACTGCTTGGTGGAAAACTGACAACAGATTGACCGTCAATTACATGCCCACCCCACCTGATTTTCTTTTTGATTACCTTATTGGTTGTAAAATATATAGTAAACATTCGTTCTTGTGTTAATCTAACTGCACTTCTTAACTTGTCCACCATCTTGTATTGGCGATTGAGTTTCCTTCCATGCTTAGGCCACAAGCCAAGCGTTGATCTCTGTAGTATTGTAGGACTACAGTAGGTAATGTGGAGAAACAAGATACAAACTTTGGACTGATTCTCTGCACTTAATTCATACAAAATGGCTGCATCCCAATGTTGTAAAAGTAGCTTAAATTTCTGGCCTTGTCACTGGATAAGCAGACAGAATTGTACTAGCTTCATGAGCTTAATCATAATCATACTCAAATCAAAATATAGGCATTTAGTTTATGTGAATGTGACACCATTAGAGTAGAAAGGATTTTATCATTGAATTCCCACAATTTATCGACATACACGCTCTCTGGCCGTGGATCACTCACCACCTTGGCAATGTGTTATTGCCGTTAACTGTGCTTCCAGTACGTGGTACAGAGTACATTCTCTTCATCTAGGATTTGATCAGTCTATTAACTACTTAGTTTTCTTTATTTCTCGTTCTCTCTTCTCTCTCACACACACACACACACACACACACACGATGGTTTCATACCATAAAATAGAAAATCTTTTCACCTTTCCTTTTCTGTCAGTTCTTTCTCATCCCCTTCTTGTGAATGCAGTACTTCCACAGGGACTCACCATACTTCAAGAAGATGATTGCCATTTAGTGATTAGAAATTATAAACTGGTCAATCTTTCCCCTTCAATCCCAGGGTACCCAGATGAGTAAAACCACTTCCACCAATTGAGATGACCAACCTGATAGCACCTTCCTGGCACTTGCAATTCAGTTATTCATAGCCTTAAGTAGTTGAACCAAGAGTGAGCTCTTCAGTAAACTTCCTTTTTTAGATTTTAGTTACTTTTATTAAATCTTTAAATTCTTGTACCTCTGAACAAAAGCAATGCAGCATATGTCCTGAAACAGAGCCTTTATGGTTTTAAGTATGCATGTGAAAATGGGGGAAAGATAATAACACAAGAATGGTACTAGCACCAAGCTTAGGGGATGCTTTTAGCTTCACCATGACCTTCTCCCTCTATGGTCTGAGATCCCAGATTTCCATTTTGACTTAGGGGTCTAAAATAAGGGGCACCTCTCGCAGCTCTGATCTGCTTCCTCTTGCTACGTGCCACTTTGCCCTCCAAATGGTGAGCAGTGCTGAAATTATGGAAGTTTGAAGAACTCATGGACCACTGAGAACCATCAGTGGTTGCCAAGCATTACTGATTGTGTATGAGTGAATGACCAAATGTCATGCAGGTAACTTGTGTGTTGAGCTTTTTTTTGTGATGTCAGCTTTCCAAGTAGTTATGCAACAACCATTTCAGTCTGAAGTAACAGTGATGAAGCGAACTCAGCTGTGGTATGGGCAAGGACATTAAACTTGGAATGAGTTTTGTTTCCTGATGGCTTAGCATTCATGCCTGGTGATGCTGTGAACGGGTGAGAGGAAACTATTGGTGCTGTGCACCAACACTTGATTTAGTGCAGTTGGAAGACTTCTTGAAGCTACTCATCTTTTTCCTCATCTGCTCCAAATTGTCCCAATCATTGTCACTCATTCATCCTGGCCACTGCTTCCTGCGAGGCAGCCTAGAATTCTTGGTGCTCTTGTTTGTCAAATGAGCAACCCTTTGCTGCACATTTTAATCAGTGACCCCAAAGTTCCATCTGAAATTTGAGGTGTTCTGCCTATTTGTCCTGTCATAATTCATGGTAACAATAAAGTGGCACCTTTTAAGTAACTTCTCCACTCTTTAATAGATGCAGCTGTGCACACTGCTGCCCTGTAGTGAACATCCAGAAGTAGGCCACTTTAGGCGGGCAGCCTTCTTTCTATAATGACATTGATGAGCCCCATGGTTCGCGGTTTTAACATCCCCATCAGAAGATTCACATTTTATTTCCAATACTTTCCATTATTTTACAGAGCACATGGCACATATATCAAAATGGCTCCAGCTGTTGCCTAAATTCTTATCTTAAATCATTGGTGATTCCTGCCAAGTTTCTTTCATGTCACTTCACTTACACATCCAACTGTTCTGATAGTTTACATTTGTTTTACATTCATTACCCAATGTTTTGTGCCATTGAGTATATTCATGGCTGATTTAGACAGATTTTTGATCTATAAGGGCTATAAGGAAGTTGAGGGTTATGGGGGACAGGCAGGATTGAGGCCAAGATCAGACCACCCATGATCTTATGAATGGCAGAACAAGCTAGAGGGGCTGTATGGCATAGTCCTGTTCCTAATTCCTATATTCTTATGTTCTTATTTTTAATCTAGCAAACCTTAAAAGTACATGGAGTTCTCTGTTGAGTTGTAATGGCCTGCATGCAGGTTTCCTAATACAGTGCTATAGGGAGTATCAGTAAGTGATGATAAGCATATACCCAAAGAGATGGAAGCCTTTGGAACATTGCACTTCTCTGTTTCTCTTCAGCTCTTCAACTCAAAATTATGCTGCAGTATTTTTTTAATCAAATATTTCATTGAGACTGACATTTCTGGTGATTCGCAGGCTAAATGCTTTGTATACAACAGTGAACTAGGACGTGAAAAAAGTGAACCTAGGGAAACAAATCTACCCAGGGGTACTCTTTAATGCAGTCATGTACACTATATGCCACTTGAGGATTTTCTTCCATATGGTATCAATGATTGTGGACCAGGCTGAACCCAGTTTTCATTTTAAATACTTAATAAAAACTATTATAAGTAAGCCAGAAAATACAAAACTACAGGTTCACAATGAATTGCCAGTCAACTGCATTATTATGTGATGGGAACAAGGGGGTTCAAATAAGCTAATTAAAAGCAACGAGCGGACGTGCAGAAAATTCTGCACCAATACCAAGACAAAAGCAAAATACTGCGAAATGCTGAAAACCTGAAATAAAAACAGGAAATGATGGAAATGCTCAGCAGGGCTGGGAGCATCTTTGGAGAGAGAAACAGAGTTAATGATTCAGTTTGATGATCTTTCTTCAATTCTGGCATTTTCTGCTTTGATTTCTGCACTAACACTGTTGGTTGGCAATAGGTAAGAAAGAGTGCAGAATGAACACTTGATCCAAGAGCTGGACTTTGTGTTGAAAGGATTCAGTTGTCCTCTGAAAGTAGAGCAGAGCTCGAGCATGTGGAGGCGGGGCTGGGAAGGGGCAGGTACCTTGCAACATAGGTAATGTACCTAGAGTAGAG
The DNA here is from genome assembly GCF_964194155.1 of Cetorhinus maximus. Classification (NCBI taxonomy): domain Eukaryota; kingdom Metazoa; phylum Chordata; class Chondrichthyes; order Lamniformes; family Cetorhinidae; genus Cetorhinus; species Cetorhinus maximus. The sequence continues at coordinate 50,139,577 of NC_135884.1, read as the reverse complement.
GATATATGAAAAAATACCAAAAAGAAAACTATCATGCTCGTGTTGTAAAACCATGCTTTAAGAAGGAATGAATGGGAACCTATTAGCAAAACATCCAGATAATCTGCGGGGTACTCAACTGGATGGAGACAAACCATTATACATAATCACTTGGACAATGGGACCCTGGCTGATAGAGGACTTTGCAGCTGTTATCTAATTAAGGTAACTGGAAACACTAACCATGACCGTATTTGGGTGACTGGGTAGTTGGAGAAAGAAGTTCATATAACAAAACAATCCTTTGTTTTGTTTTCAGCACCTGCTTTCTCTGTGGAACAGGAGAAGTAACTGAAATGCTGAAAGAACAAGACCCTGAATGGGTTCCTTCCCCTCACCCCCTCTCTTTCTCTCTCTCTCATTCACCATCCAACTTGTTTTGCAACCCGTCTTCTGATTTTAATTATGCAGGTGCCACAGACAGAAATTTCAAAAAGACCTCAACCTAGCGCTGCTCTCTCCAGAAGAACAGATAAAAACCATCCAAGCTTTAAACAACCTCAATGCTGAAAGCAACTGGACCACCAGGTTCAGCCTGAAGTCAGCCGGGTGACCAACATTCAACAGTTGCATACCCCTTTAATTTTACTGGACTCTAAACTACTTAATGGGGAGAATTTTGAGCATGTCGGGTGAACTGTTCAGGAGCAGGTGTGGGCAGATGTGGAGCCATCACCGCCTGTGATTGGCTCCGTGCCGCCATTTTACGTGGGTGGGCTAATTAAGGCCCGTCCAGTGTGAAATGCGGCTCTCAAGAACAGCAGGAGGGGGCAGGTGACGGTGGGACCCCAATGACCGCTCGGTCCAATGGTGACCTGGCGGCCTGTTTAAAAACGGCGCAGGCAGCCTTCTAAAGGCTGGCAACGATGGCGCGCAGAAGGGTTCCTGAGAGCACTCACGGAGAGCAGGCCAGGCAGGAGGGCAGGTCGGCAGGGCACTGTGCCCCAAGTATCTCGGATGAGTGCCTCGCTGTCCTCCTCGAGGAGGTGGCAGCACGGCGCAAGATCATCGTGCCAAGGGATGGGAGGAGGAGGCCCCCCCCCCACCACATGACGAAACATGCCTGGGAGGAGGTGGCAGAGGGGTCAGCTCACACGATGTGGTGAGATGCACCTGGGTTCAGTGCCGCAAGCTCTTCAACAACCTGTTGCGATTGAGAAGCGTGAGGACTGTGTTGGCGTGGGTCGCTTAACACAGCAGTTAGGTTGGCCCCCTGGACCCTCTCCAACTCTGAATGCAGCTACTGCATTGAATCATTCATGGTATGTGGCCTTCGCTGGGTGGGCCAGCATTTATTGCCCATGCCACTGACCCTGAGAAGGTGGTGCTGAGCTGGCTTCTGTATCCGCTGCACATGATGCACTTACACCCACAGTACTGTCTTGGGGATGACCTCAAGGATCTGTGCCTAGGCACAGTGCTGAAATGCCAAAACATTTCAAAGTCAGGATGCTGACTGACTGGGAGGGGAACTTCCAGGTGGTGGGGCAGCCATCCATCTGCTGCCCTTGTCTTTCTAGGTGGTGATGCTTCCTTGCTTTGGAAGCTCATACAGTGTGAGTGGCAAATGTGATGGAGGCAGCATCTGGGCAAGGGGGTCAGCCCTGGCTGCTTGGACTGAGTGTATGGCGGCTCCAGGGTCAGGAATCAGATGAGCCCTGCAATGTTTCACCCAGATGGGGGTGGCAGGGCTGCAATGGCAATGCAGGTACAGGGTGGACTAATCAATGCTCCTCTCTCCTTTCAGGGGAAGACCACACACAATAACGCTGAACAGATGCGGACTGGCAGAGGGCAGGCCCAATTATTCATACTCACCAGATAGGTGCAGGAAGCTCTCGAGTTGGAGAGGTGCCATGCACCCAGGTTTACTGGCAGCGGTGAGGTTGGGGTGCCAGTGGGAGGTAAGAGTGCCGTGCACTGAGGTCACAATGTCTGTCATTGCAACCATTCCACTGTTGACTGTTCAGTGAATTCAGCCTCCAACATGGGTTTCCCATTGATTATGCAAGGAGGAGCGCATCCTGATCTGGGGGCAAGGCATGCACATTAACAGTGTCACATCTTCAACTAATCAAATGTCCTTGTTCTTCCTTTCAGCCTCACTGGAGCAGGCCCGGACTGAGGAGGCAGAGGGCCCGCCACTGACAGCTGAGGGCCCTGAAGAGATACACGCACCAGCGTCACACCCTCTCAGCCAGGCAGGCACCAGCGCAGATACCAGCACCTCGGTGGGGATAAGATCGTTAACTAGTGTCCCGGGGCACAGTGGTGAGGGCACTTCACACTCGCTTGAGGTGCAAGCGGAGACAGATGGTGCCCAGGGCGACGACAGTCGGAGGACTGCTGGGCACCAGGAATATGCTCAGTCGGTGTCTGATGATGAGCTTCTGGAATCATCCCTGAGGCAGCAGATGCTGGAAGTCCAGCAGGCTATGTGGGAGGATCTGGCAGAGATACATAAGGGAATGCATGCCATGGTCTCCGAGATGGAGGAGTCCATGTGGAGCATCAGCAATGCAATGACCCTCATGGCTGAGCGCACTACCTCCTCCATGGAGAGAGAGGTGACTCTCATGGAGAGGCTGATCCTGGAGGACAATTAGGGCTTCCTGGGGATGTGCTCAGACCTGCAAGCCCTAACACTGGCATTGACCTCAGCTGGTCAGTGTCTGTGTAGGTGATGGATTGGGCACCCAGTGTCCTAGCTCGGTGCCCATCCATCAATGGTGAGCAGGGAGGTCCAAAGTGACCTTACGTTGGTGCACAAGCTACCTGTTATCCCTGCAGGCTCCTCTCAGGGTGCTCCAGATACGGGCCTCCACCCCTCTGCCAGTGACCGTGGCATCTGATGAGGCTGCGGCAACTGGGGAGATTCCAGCTGTTGCACTGGCTACTCCCAGGCTCCACAGGCCAGAGGATGCCCGCCAAGGTCATCAAGGCCAATGGGACAGCAGAGTCAGCAGGCTGTCTCCGATGCCAGTGCCAGTGAGGGGGGAACACTTAGACGTAGCACCCGAGAACATAAGCGTAAATCACCTTAGACACATCATGGGCTTCTCACTGGTGGTTTTCTGTTGCCCCCGTATTAGCTGCTTATTAGTTGGTGTGCAGCTTAACACCTCTGAATGAACTTTCATTCCTGTTTAGTTTTATGAAATCATTAAATGTTTTAGTTCTGAACAAGCCTCTGGGCGCTTCATTACTTCTGCAGGTGACGGGGAACCCATGATGTTGTAAGTGACTTGTTATCATTGAGCTTTATTGACAAGGCACATAGTTAATGTTCCTAACCAGGCAGATGTTGCTCTCAGGTATCGAGTATGGAGCCTACAGCCCTGGCATGTTTTGGAGGTCCATCTGTGGTGGGGTTAGCTGAAGGATTGTTGGATCAAAGGCTCCCGGGTGTCCCTGGAGGTTGCCTGGGTAAGCGTCTACCCCCTCAGCATTCTCCTGAGTGTGCTCTTCCTCGGACTCACTACTGGACTCATCGTCTGCAGCCAGAGCAGCTGTATCCACATCTTCTTCCTCTACTGCGTCACCTCTTTCCAGTGCCAGATTGTGGAGAGCGCAGCATGCAACCACTATCAGCGACACACGATCTGGGGGATACTGGAGTGTGCCTCCTGAACAGTCCAGGCATTGGAAGCGTATCTTGAGAAGACCGATGGCTCTCTCCACCACAGCCCTTGTGGAGCCGTGGCTCCTATTGTGCTGCTGCTCAGCCTCTGTCCTTGGATGGCGGAGAGGTGTCATGAGCCACCTTCTGAGGGGATAGCCCTTGTCACCCAGCAGCCATCCATCCAGCCAGGCCGGAGCACTGAAGAGCCCCGGCACCTGGGAGTGTCTGAGGATGTAGACGACATAGGAGCTGCCTGGGTACCTTGCACAGACTTGCAGAATCAATATCCTGTGACCACACACTATCTGCACGTTCATGGAGTGGAAGCCCTTCCTGTTGACGAAGGCACCGGGCTCACCTGTTGGCGCCTTGATGGCCACATGTCTGCAGCCTTTTGCACCCTGGACGCGGGGGAAGCCAGCAATGGCCGCGAAGCCTCTGGCTCGCTCTGCCTGGCTGGCCTCATCCCGGTGGTAGTGAATGAAAGTCAATGCACACCTGAACAGAGTGTCTGTCACCAGCTCCACACAAGTGTGGACAGCTGACTGGAAAGATCAAAGATCACCCACCGACCACTGGAAAGGCCGGAGACATAGAAGTTGAGGGCAGCCGTGACATTCAATGCCACTGGCATGAGGTTTCCACCCACACAGTTGGAGCTGATTTCAGGGCCTATCATCTGACATATGGAGGTCACTGTCTCCCTTGAGAGACAGAGCCTCCTTCAGCATTGCACCTCAGACATACTGAGGTAGCTGTTTTTCGACCTGTAAACCCTGGCAGCAGGAGAGTGGCGTCTTCTGCGGCTCCTTCCGCCTTGCGCTTCCTGTTGGCCCTGCGCCCCTTGTGGCTATGCCTGTCCTCCCAAAAGTGGCTCCCCTGGAGGCTGTGTATGGACTCCTGGTCTCCTCCCACTTCTGGTCCTCTCTTCCTCCTCAGAGTAGGTGCCTCCAGTGGACAGCACAACCCCCATTCCCAGGGTAAGGGAAGGCTGCCTGAAACCTGTAAAGCCCTAAGAATGATGTTTACTCCAGAGTCCTGACCTGAAGTCTGTTATTCCTGTACAAGCAGCTGTGAAGATGTTTGAAGTTCTCCTATTCACACAAGCAAGTAGCAGTAAGTTTAAAAAGTAAATGACTAACAAATAACACTTGCAAGCCAACTCACCCCTCTTAACCCGCCCATGGATGAGGTTTTTAAAAATGTGGCCTACCCGCCTACCCTTTGCGCCCGTGCGACTCTGAAAATCGCACGAGCTCTGAAAAATCTCAGTGTATTAATGGCTCAAGTGGCCTGTTAATTAATGGCGGGCGCTCATCGGAGTTCATAGTGCGCCCGCCCACCGAAATACCTCGATGGCGCGCGGTGACATCCTGACGCACGCCCGACATCACCGCGCGTCATTTTACGTGTCGGCGTGTCAGGCCCACCCCCGCACGCCTATGTCAAAACTCTGGCCAATATGTCCTTCCCACTCTATAATCCATCTGCTTATTGTGAACTTTGAGTGTGTGTGTGTGTGTGTGTGTGTGTGTGAAAGTCAGAGTATTTCTTTAAAATTTATTTTACTTAGACTCGGTTAGATCCAATAAAACTACCCGCTTTTTAAAAAAAATCAAGAAAACCTGTCTGATCATGTCTTTTTATGATCATAGCACGCAAGTGGTTAAACACTCATGGAATTGGCAAGTACATCTGTTTTATAAAAGAACCTGTTGTGGTCAAACGAGGAGACAGTAAAGAGGGGAACCATTCGAGCCCTGCTTACCTGATCATAACACTGGCTGTAAATTAATTGTGTTTTTTTGTCCTGACTGAGTGGTGTCATGTTGTTAACATGGGCTAATATTAGAATTTGATTGGTGTTGTGTAAAATTTTACAAGCATGCAATGTTAGAAACAGAGACTCAAGGCTTAGCAATTATGTGCAAAACTTATTAACTTAGAAAGATCAATGTCACAAAGGACATTTCACCATGTTTTATGCTGGAAAGGAGGTTGCGAACAGGTCACAGCATTCTGCATAGTTGTAATCAGCTCTGAGTTATTATTGCATTGTAAAAGACATTGGAATGATTCTCATTATCATATGAATCCATGCTCAAGTAAAACTTACCTTTCTGGTTGGTTGAATCTCTGATACGATAATTAAATGTTGTTCAGGATTTATGGATTGAAAACACATTCAAAGCTTTAATGAATCAAAACAAAAGACTGAAGCATTGAAACAGCTGAAGACCTGAGATCTTGAGGAAATATTAGATAAAGCCCATAAAGGGGCTGGGGTATTGTGATCCACAATCAACCCATGCCCATTGATCCTGATACACATAGCATGTAAACATTTTACTGTTGTCAATCTAAATGATAAGATTCAGCCCAACACAATACCCACTGCCTCAGCAGGGGCCCAAGTTCATGTGAGGTTAGCACCACTTAACAGCTAGCCTGCATTGCTTAAAGCCAGTCCATACCCATTAAAAAGGGAGGTGCTTTCTGCCTGCAGCAGGTGCAGAAACTGGTTACAGAAAACATTCTGCACAGGAAGGAGAGTGAATATGGCACAACTGAGCAGAGACTACCCTCCAAAGTTCTCCAGTGCATCCCTGGAGGCCATGATGTAGGGGGTGCAGAAGAGGGGAGAGGTCTTTATCTAAAAGGAAGGCTGCAGCTGGCACTGGGGGCACAACTGACAGACGTTGGGCCCAATGCTGTTGAGGGGCCACACACTCTGCAGGAAGGGCAGAGCCCGGAGCAGCAGGAGGGCACAGGAGAGGCAAAACAGGCAGGAAGGCAATGGAGGCCATATCTTCATCAAAGGATCTACTGCTGAAGGCAGAACTACCCGGAGATGACGTAGACTCAAGGCCGCAGGAGACTGCGACTCTCCAGACAGATGGTCACAGACATCTGTGCTGTTGTCCCCGAAGATCTCATATCTCACAGTGGAGGTCGCCATGCTATGCCAGTAGCTGTCAAATGATCAGCTGCGGACCTTAGAGGCATCTTTCAAACAGCTGCTCATTGTTGCCGTCTTTGCCAGAGCTGAACAGCACATTGGCCTGAACTTACCTCTGGTGGGCGCGCCCAATCGGCCAGCTGGGAAATGGACCATCGACTGCGGCCGGCCCTGACCGCGATTTCACGCCTGACCTGCTGAGTTTTTCCAGCATTTTCTGTTTTGACTTCAGTTACTTATTTGGGTCTGGTTGCATAGTCCTCCAAAATTACGTCTTTATGGCCATTCTGTATAAATGGCTACAGACAGTGAGGAACTGGGCATCGCTGGTGAGTCTGAATCTGTTCTCAGCTGGTATGCACACATGCTCAGATTGCAGCAGGGCCCATTGTATCCCAGCCACACCCTTTTCTTCTCCTTACTGACCCAGAAGTACTGCTGCTAGTCGCAGTTCTCCTTATGCTCCTTCAGCTGAGCTCAGAAAACGCAGCACAAGCCAGAGATCAATGGAGCTTTCCTTATCTATATGGCTGGTTACCACGTTTATCCAATGAACCACTGGAACAACAGCTTAAATCAATCCTTTGTTTTCCTATCATTTTTAAATATTTTTAAAATAGTCCAGTTATGCTACAGCCAAGATTTAACATTGCAGATAAAAGCCTTTTTGTGGCATTATACTTGGTGATGGAATGTACTCATCTCAGATTCTAAAACCAATCTTAAATATTTAAAAGCTATAACCTCTCAAAAAATTAATCACAGCTATGGGAGTGTATATAAGCCCACAGCATGGCTGCATGCAAACAGCAAACTGTTAAATATTAAATGCAGGGAAGGGAAAGTATAGGGAGTATAATGCCCCAAAGGAACCCCACAGCCACAGTCAATCAATGAGGGTTACTTGAGAAGTTCATTACTGCCAATATTATCAGCATTAACTTATAAAATATATATTTTTCATGCCAGCAAAAAACTTATTCAAGCTAGTAAAGAAATTTGTGGCACTGACTAAAATAGCTATAACACATGGTCAATTCATGTCAGATTGGGTGCAATAATACAACCTCTTAAAGAAGAGAGGCTAAAGATGTCCAATTTTCAGGTGCAGTTTAGATGATTATCATCATCTCCCCCCATCAGGACCGATATCACTCTTTACTCATTGTGAAGCCCAGACTTGGGATCAAAATTGATCCTTGTTTGTTGCAAATAAAAATATTTAATAATGTTTATCGAAGTAATTTGGTAAGACACATGGGCCCCAAAATTCTGTGCCATTTGGTAAAAAAGGGGCAACTCACTTGACTGGCCAGTAAATTACGACAGAAGCTGTTTCCACTCATTTTCTGCCCTGTAAATGATGATTGCAAACTTTGAAACACAACTTTGCCCTTTTCACAATTTGATGATATGTTAATGGGGTACTGCAGACCCAAATACCTTCTGTTTACCCTTTGAATACACTGGAAGTAAGTTTGAATGAGAAATAAAAGGTGCAGTTGTAGCCGGGGGACATCTGTGACATTAACACACTCACCCTCTTAAGAATCTTATTTGTTATTTGGGAGTAAAGAAATAAATGATGCATGCTGTCAGACTGAATGAGTTGGGCAAGAAAAATATGAGGCATAGTCAAGATCCAAAGACTCTTGAATCTGCTTGATCTTCACATTCTCTCCCTCTTCATTATGTTTTTGTCATCCTTGTTTTCATAGTCAATAGAAACTATTTTCTTTCTCTGCTATTTCTCCTAATCAAAATTTTCCTTTCCTACTTTTTCTTTTTATTTGTCCCTAATTGTTGCAATGGTTCTGTAGGAAAGGAAAATACAACCTAAGAAAGGGACATTCCCACCAACTCTACCTCATAGCTATCTTTCAAAACCCTTCCACTAGCCAGACTGCTTGTTTCACATCCAATTTTATACTAGCTGAAATTTCCTCCAATTAAACATGAGGAAGGCTGAAGCCAATGTCTTTGACATCCACCACAATATCTGTTCCCTAGGTACCAATTCCATGTCCTTACTTGGCACTGTCTCAAGCTGAACCAGATTGTCCTCAATCCCAGTGATCTAACTGACCCCAGCTGAGCTCCCAAGCACATATCTTCCTGATCCAAAGGCCACCTACTTTCACCTCCATGATATTGCCTGTCTGGGCTCTTGCCTCAGCTTATCTGCTGTTGAAACTCTCACCCAGGCTTTCATTGCTTCCAAACTCAATTATTTCAATGGTATCCTGGCTGACTTCCATCTTCCATCCTCCATAAACTAAGATCCTCTGAAACTCAATTGCCTGTATCCTATCTCACACCAAATACCATTCATCCATCATCCCTGCATTTGGTGGCTAGATTACAGCCTGCTCATCAAATGCGTCAATTTAAAGATTCTTGCCCTCATGTTCAAATCTATCTATGATCTCAACCGTCTCTATTTCTGTAACTTCAATCCCTCCAAAAACTCTGCATTCCTCCAACTCTGGCCTTTTGTGCAACCCCCATTTCCTTCACTCCACCGTTGGCTGACGTGTCTTCAACTGTCCAGGCTATAAGCTCTTGGATTTCCTCTCAAAACCACCCCAACTTTCCACCTCTCCCTTCTACTTGAAGAGGCTCCTTAGATATACTTCTCTGATTAAACTATTGGGCATCTGTCCCAATATCTGCTCCTTTGTCTCAGCATCAATTTTTGGCTTTACCATTGCCTATGGCTAAAGCAGATTATCTCCCTAGCAACTTCCTAAGGGATGAACTTCTTGTTGAGAATGCCTCCTCTATTGCTCTGACTCTTCGAAGCATTGTGCATGAGTCTCTTGAGTGAATTAGGCTAACAATTGACAGTTCTCTCTTGGATGGCAGTTGTTATGGTATGGCAGATGTAATTGCCGGGCTGACCAAATCCCAAAGGGAAACTTGGTCAAGCTATCATAATGGCTTGCAATTTACATTTATTACGAGAAGGTATGTGTACTGAAGTCAGAAGTAAAAATTCTACTAACACTTTTGCAGATTTTAAACATTAAATTAAAACATTTATTAACAAAAGAAAAGAAACCTTAAACATACAATATTACAGTTACACAGTTAAATTTAGTCTTGTAACATTTTCCAAAAGATTTCTACTTAGCAAGGCTCACACATAAACACCCCTTTCCAGGCAACAATCCCTATAGGTTCTTAATCCATGAAAATTCTAGTAACATTACCACAAGGCACCCACTGTTACTATAGTGGAGGTATCTCACACGGCTTCTTTCTCCCTCTCACTCAACAATGGAAATCCAAGGCTTGCAACAAAATCTTGCTTTAGGGAACAACCAGACACTTCTCTGAGGTGGCTAGAGGCTGTTTCCTTCACAGGCCTTTCTTCGCATATCACACTCTTCAAGATCTCATATGACAGCAACCCATACAGCTTTTAATCGTTTCTTAAATATATATATTGTCCTCTTTCATGTTTAAACTCATTGTTTTTAACTTTCTTTGGAAATTACCTTTCTCAAAATATAAAAATCTTTCATGTTGTCTTTATGGCCATTACTTTTGGTTATCATTGCTTTATTCATTTATGATCTTTGCCAGTTGTAAAACTTCCTTTTCTCTCTCTTTGTAATTCAAAGCTAAAAATTCAACTCCTCATTTATCTCCTAATGCAAATTCCTATTCATGTTGTCTTTACTTGTACCCCATCTTAACTTGTCAATTTCCACTTCAAAATGTCTGCTTTTACACCTAACTCTTTGATGATATAAACCTTGCAGTCTGACTGTCTTCAGTTTAATCAAATCAGTCACACACACATACATACAAACATACACACAGCCTCCAGAAGCCTCCTTCACAGTATCGCAGTTATATTGGAAAAAGTGATATTTTCTATACACGGTAGACAGCTGTTGTAAGAAATCTGATAGCATAACCCTGCTAAAGTGGAGGAAGGACTATCAGAGATGGCAATAATACTGATGGCATCTCCTTTAACCATAGTGCAGTGTGAAAGGTTGGTTGTATAACTTCTGTTTTACAGAGTGATGTGCAGATGCCAAATGAAGAAAAGTGTTACCTTGCCTGCTTGGCCAAAACATTGAACTTTGTCTGGCATTAATAAGCTGTTCTGGGAGTGAGAGTTTTTCCAGCAGACCCCAGCATTCTCTTTTTTCCTGCTTAACCTCTTTGAGGAAGGTTTAGAGATCCATATCACTGAATTGAGATGTCATCTTCTTCGCCTGTCGCTGCCAGCTGCTCCAATGAAAGACAGTCTTTAAAAACAGGATAATATTATGCACAAGTCATCCAATACAAATACCTGACAATTAACTCAATGAACCAAATACTGCTTCATGGTGCAATCTTCAGGCAAAAATTTAAAGGCTGTGCTGTAATTTCCTAGCATGACTAAAACAGTACACCCACTTTATGTGGGATTTGTGCTCCCAAAGGATATCTAAATGCAGTTACCAACAAGTTTGGACATATGCAGTTATGCAGAGCATCAGCCCAGACACATAGGTACAAATCCTATGGAATGCACCATGTAGAATTTCAGGGCCTAGGGAGATAAAGTTTGGAAATTAAGTGCCAAAAAGTATGACAGGAAATAACTATATAAAAATATGTTGATCCATATTTTGCTGAAAATATGACATCTGAACGACGCATGCCATTCTTAATGTACAAACTGACAAAAACTTGTAACCAAGGAGACTTGTGATTTGCCACACAATTTATGCCGCTCCACTGTTAGTGTTACGTAAACAGCATCTTGCCATTAACTACCCCACGAGATTCACGATGCTGTTGCATTTGTACGTTAGCTGTCCATTAAACTTGCCATAGATAACGAAGCCAAGTAATTAATAACATACGCAATCTTTTAATAACAGCGATTGTTAATGACTGCTAGATTTCTTTCTGCAAAAGTGAACCATTACAAAGTGTGGACTCTCATTTTTTCAGGTTGCGAATTGTTTTAGGAAATTCCAAAAAAGTGAAATTCATCCTTTATCCTTTATCTTTTTTCTTCCTTTCTGTCTCCTTTTTTTCTTTCTTAAGCCAACTTATTCTTTCCCTCTTCATTTCACTTTCTGTGCCTAATTTGACATTTAATACACCCATTCAAATTGCCCCTCCAAAACAGCATATTATCTGCTTATTTCTCAATCCTTTAATCTCATTGATGAAGGAAGTAAAATGTTTTTGCCCAATTATTCACTCAGCTTCCAGGTGTACTTTTGGTCTTGCTGCACTGTTGCCAACTCATGCCCAGCAACTTTGTGGGCATTTTTTAAAAATCAAAATGTACATCAGCAAGCTGAAATAGCAAGGTATATCATGAGGTATCCGACTCCAGTAAAATCTGAACCATTAAATTTAGTTGGTATGTAATTGAGGCTAACTGAGTGAAGGATGACACATCAACTCTGAGCTGAGAGAAGGTAAGAGAAATTTTACAGATAATAATGAACATGCCCAAATCTACAATACTAGGGGAGGTAATTTTTTTTTAATGTTCTGAAATTAGTATCTGTGAACAATTTAGCAGTTTGGAGTGTAGAAAATGAAAGTTAAGCCATGGCTGCAAAATAAGTGAATGTAGATACAAACTAGTAAATAGGAAGTTCAGGAAATACTTATTCATTGTCATGAAGATATTAATGTATATAATATTTTGGAAAATATTTTCCTTTTAAAATAGAGGTTTAGTTTGTGGGTGTGTCTTAATTGGATTAGAGCCAGCTGGTCTGGGTGCTTTGATGGGTATCAGTTTTGATATGGAAGAGAATGCATTTGCAATTTTTGAACAGAGCATTCAAGAAGTGAGGTGAAAACTGATGCCTTTCTAGTAGCTACCAAGCAATGTATATACATTAGTAATAAAATTGGTACTATGAAAGGGGTTTCATTGTTAAAAGGTGAAGTCCAAAGAGGCTAGTGAGACAATGAGAATTTGAATTCAATCAGTGGTGTTAGGTATAACTTCAGCAGTTTTAGGGTGTGCCGAGAGAGGCAATGTGTGATCAAAAGGCAGCTATAAGCCTCCAATTGGCTCCATAGGGATCAAAATGAATGAACCTTATTTTGAATTTGTAAGGTGAAAATGCTTTGCCTGGTGTTTGGTTAAGTCTATGGGCTGCTGTTGCCTTAATGGAGATGAGTCAGGGAATTTGTTAAAAGTTACGATAGTAGTAATTTGTAGCCATGTGTATATATTTTAACCTGTATAGTAAATTAATAAAATGTTTCAATTAGTTTAATGTAAAACCTCGAGAACCGGTGGTCTGATTCCTGAATTTAGAGTCGCATTTCAAACATAACACTTAGAATTATAGGTTATGACAGTTGTTTAAAGATTCCCTCTGGGAATTTTAAATAACTCGGCTTTACCAACTGCATCGGTTATAACATTCATAAAGTGATTGATGTCGGAATGTTTTTCTAGATAGGGTAGAGGAGGCAAACATTCTAGAGTTATTCAGGGAACAGCTTGATGCTGTGATGAAGACTCCTATGTGTGTGTGGGAAGATGAGTTAGATGGGCTGAATGACCTTCATCATCTTTATGAACAAAACGTAAGCTTCTCTAAAGTTAGTTTCCTAAAGCTTATTCATCTACTGCACTGGAATGTACCATAAATCGGAAAGCCTAAGAGTAGTGTCCTCTACAGAGCATCTGAGACCTAAGTGAACAGAGCAAGGAACTGAATATCTGCTTAACCAGTCAGTTTGAAGAATCATAATGAGCAGCACCGGTGTGAGTTAGATTATTTAATTAAATTTCAAATCAGGTGCAAAAAGCAAAATAAAGAGAGGGGAAGAAAAATGGATTAAGAGAAAGAGTTAAGAGAGACAGAAAGAAATGTAAAGAAAACTATTTCTACTTGTTCTTATTTCTTGAATCTCTAACAATGATTAAAACTTGAAGGAATGATCTTGCACAATTTTAGAAGTAAATTTTCAGTGTCAGACACATTGTTTGAAAAATAATAAAACTTAACATGCCTTTAAATTAGCATACACTGAAATGGACAACCCCTAATTTTTTAGTGAGTATCTATCACAGGTATGGCAACTTCATGCTGTTCTAAAGCCGAGTATCTCAGTGAGCTATGGTATGACACAGTTTTAGTAAGAACAGGCAACTTTGATAGCAACTCCTGCTTTCCACATTTAACATATCTGAGGTGAGAATGGCTGCCCTTGATATCAAGGCATCATTTGACCGAGTGTGGCTTCAAGGAGCCCTAGCAAAACTGAAGTCAATGGGAATCAGGGGGAAAACTCTCCGCTGGTTGGAGTCATACCTAGCACAGAGGAAGATGGTTGTGTTTATTGGAGGTCAGTCATTTCAGCTCCAGGACATCACTGCAGGAGTTCCTCAGGGTAGTGTCCTCGGCCCAAACATCTTCAGCTGTTTCGCCAATGAGCTTCCTTCCATCATAAAGTCAGAAGTGGGGATGTTCGATGATGATTGCACAGTGTTCAGTACCATTTGCAACTCCTCAGATACTGAAGCATTCAATGTCCAAATGTAACAAGACCTGGACAATATCCAGGCTTGGGCTGACAAGTGGCAAGTAACATTCGCGCCATACAAGTGTCAGGTAATGACCGTCTCCAACAAGAGAGAATCCAACCATTGCCCCTTGATGTTCAATGGCATTACCATCACTGAATCCCCCACTATCAACATCCTGGGAGTTACTATTGACCAGAAACTGAACTGCACTAGCCACATAAATATTGTGGCTACAAGAGCAGGTCAAAGGCTAGGAATTCTGCGACAAATAGCTCATCTCCTGACACCCCAAAGCCTGTCCACCATCTACAAGAAGCTTGACACCATCCAGGACAAAGCAGCCCGCTTAATTGGCACCACATCCACAAAGATTCTCTCCCTCCACCACCGACGCACTGTAGCAGCAGGGTGTACCATCTACAAGATGCACTGCAGAAATTCACCAAGGCTCCAACGACAGCTCCTTCCAAACCCATGACCACTACCATCTAGAAGGACAAGGGCAACAGTTAGATGGGAACACTGCCACCTGGAAATTGCCCCCAAGTCACTCACCATTCTGACTTGGAAATATATTGCTGTTCCTTCACTGTTGCTGGGTAAAAATCCTGGAACACCCTTCCTAACAGCACTGTGGGTATACCTGCAACACATGGACTGCAGCGGTTCAAGAAGGCAGCTCATCACCATCTTCTCAAGGGCAACTAGGGATGGGCAATAAATGCTGACCCAGCCAGCAAAGCCCACATCATGTAAAATGAATTTAAAAAAAACTGTGAATGTATATTTGACTGAAGTTGACATCAAATTTACTCCTTAATAACGGTAAGTGCTGATAGCCTGACAATTATTTCTACTGCAAAATCCATCAATATCTGTCCATCTCTGATAGATCTCTGCTACACTCAGTTAAGCAAATGTTTTTCAGTGAAAAGGTGAAGACAGGCCGAAACATGAAGAACACATTTTCCTGGATACAGATCTCCAGGCAAACTTCGTAAAGGAATGCTGATCAGGAGGTGGAATTTTATTATTCAAGTAGGCATATTTCATTGTCACTAAATTAAATTATTCTACAACTATATGACATCCAATGAATTTGTTTCAATCACTGCAAGGTTATGGTAGTGACAAACGACTTCTGTCTATTCCAGTTTTCCTGTCTGCTGTGTCCCTGAGTGAAATTTGCTGTTTCGCCCTTGGAAAGTTAATTAAGAATGAACTTCATTGGTGAGCAATTTTTCAAAGGCAGCCAAAATAATTAAGTACATAATTAACAACCGATTAAAATCATGTGCTTTCTTTCGTGAAAATACTATTGACCGATGTGAGATATGATCGAATAGCATTGAAGCAATGTTCAAAAAGACAAAATGTCAGAGCACTACATTACCACTATACTTTAATAATGTATCTCACTATAATTAAATAGAATCACAGTCTTTTTTTTGTGCTGAACACCTTTGCAGTCAGCATTCTCAATCAGGAACACATATTGATGACTTGTCAGTTGAATTTGAGCGCCTACTGTAATAACCCACAAATGAAAAATTAAGCCATTAATGTCTGAACTCAATTCTATCACTGTTTAAATCAGGACTTTCACTGAACATAAAGTCAAAAGTTTTATCAACACTTAATCAAGCAAGAAGCAAAATAATAAGCTGTCCATTTAATACTGATTTCATGAGCTTATAAAGGAGGAATTTCTATGGGGCTCTTCCAGTCTCCAGCTGTAATTTTGGTGAAAGATTTGTCAGAGATCTCAGAGAAATGCCATGAATGGTCACTTTCGCCATTTAGCTTGTTTCACTTAAGTTCTGATTATCTTTCGCTCGAGAATGGCTGCAGAAATTACTGGGCAATATTTACATTGGGAAAGTTCAATCCAGCTTTACCTGTATTAAGCTTTCAGGCACAGTTATTCTCAATCATATTGTGTGATTGGAAGTATTCTGCTGTTCGACCTGATGCCTTTTGAGACACTGCATGCTAAGCTTCCCTAGCTGAGAATAAGAGGTAAATACATGAAATATTTACTAATATTTCTAAGTTGTTGGATGCTGATTATCACTTAATAAATGTGCCGTGGTTACAGTAAACTCACAAATCTTTTAGTATAAAGCTGGTCACATGTTGACTCCACAGACTTGGCTGAGCCAGTGATCTACTCCATAAAATAAAAAATATCTACTCCACTGTATATAATGTTCACAAAGGAACAATTTAAAATGACTGTAATTTTGTGCAGGAATTTAGGTGTTGGTAATCAGAACTCATATTTTCAGTCTATTTAACTTTGTCTCCACCATTCTAATCAAAAATACAGAAATATTGATCCGATTATTGAGATGGATACAAGTTCTGTCCTGCTTCACATTATAAAGGTTCTTTCTTAATATGAATCTTTCCAGAGAACTATTTATTGTCAAGGCTATATGTAATCATTTTAACAGTTCTCTGAGAGGATCGCCACATCATTAGACCCTGAGAATAGAATGGATAATCAATGCTATGTGCAATTAATGATGCTGTGGTGATAGCGCAGTTGGCCACTCCACAGGGAATTATTAACATGTTACCTTCACCTGGTCAACATTATTTTGCCAATGGTCTAAAGTTTTGGAAATGTTGTCCACATGCAGAGAAGCCTAGTGGTTGGTGCCTGTAATGTCTCACCAAACAGAAGGGTAGAAAGTTGTTTCAAAATTTTACTCCTGAGGCACAAAAGGCTTTCTCTGAGGCTTAGCTTAACAAACACACCTCCTGGCAGGGAATAGGGGTCATCATATCACCAATTACTTGGATGATGGAATTAATATCAATTGAGTTTTCAACCACCTATCTGCACTGCAGCCAAGATGGTCCATTCCCACCTCCATAAAATCAGGCGTGTCCACCGCTGCCCCCACCCCAACCCGGTCAGCTCTTCTGCTGCTGAAACCTTCATCCATGCCTTTCTTACCTCTGACTATTTCAATGCACTCCTTGCTGACCCCCCACATTCCCCATAAACCTGAGGCCATTCAACACTCTGCTGTCAGTGTCCTAACCCAAATGCCATTCACCTATCACCCTTATGCTTACTGACCTACACTGGCTCCAATTTTAAAATTCTTATCCTTGTTCTCGAATCCCTCCATGGCCTGGCCTCTCTCTCTCTCTCTCTCTCTAACCTCTTCCAGCCTTATGGCCCCCTGAGATATCTGTGCTCTACTAATTCTCACATTTTGAGAATCCCCAATTTTCATCACTCCATCATTGGTGGCCTCCAGCTGCCTAGGCCATAAGGCCTGGGATTGTCTCCTTAGATCTTTCCACCTCTTTACCTCACTTTCCTCCTTTAAGACGCTCCTTAATATCTACCTCTTTGACCAAGCTTTAGGTCATCTGCCATTATGTCTCCTTATGTGGCTCGGTATCAACATTTTGTTTCCTAATGCCTCTGTGACGTGCCTTGGGAGGTTTTATTACATTAAAGGTGCCATATAAATAAAAGTTGTTGTTGTACTGTTCTGTTGAGAAAGAGCTGGAACTTCAAATAAGCTGCCCTCCACTGTGTGAGGTATAACTGGATTCCAGTCTGAGGTTTTTACAGGGCTTGGTGCTTAGTGCGAGGACTACCCCATGTCAGCAAGCTGCGCTGGAGGGTTTCTCTACGTCTTTGTGACAAACTACTTGTTTCTTCCACCAAATTCCTGAACCACTGTCGCCTGTCCACTTTACCAGTTTTTTCATGCTTCCCTTTCTACTTACTCCTTCTCTATTGTTAGTCTCACTAACTTGCAAGTTGAATTTCAGCATCAGGCAGAAAATAGCAGTAGCTGACATGCCACCCAATATAGACCCCCACTGATTCTCATTTTGTGCTCACAAAGAGACACCCCTCTCTCGTTTGTTTGCACACCGGACCACAGGGATAAGGTTGTTCTTTCTTGGCACCTTGCTAATCCTTAAAATGCTTTCTGCATTCAGTCAAAAGTGTTTCTCCTCTTGATCACAACTACACTTCAGCACCTTAGCAAATGATCCTTCTACAGTGCAGTAGGTTCTCGATCCATAAGATGTACTTTGAATGTACTTAGGCCACTCATCTTTAGGAGCAATTTGAAATTGTCTTTCTCTGGTTATTGCTTCTGTTAGAAATGCAAATCTCTCCAGGTAGTGATGTGTTGGCCTTTCCTGTTCCAGCACAGGCTTGTAGCACTTTCTCAGTATCTGGTCCATCTGAATCCTAGATAGTAGGTCAGCTACATTCAATCCTTTTACTTTAAATCTCCAAAATACTTCAAACATCTTAGTTGTGTTTTGCCAAAACCTTTGCGAATGATTAACAGCATTGAGTGTAAACAGAGTGAAGAAATCTAACTTGTGCAAGTATCCAGCAAACCTGTCACACTCCCATACATCTGTATGACATCCTTTCCCTAGCTGGGTATACAGCTCCTGCCAATGTATCAGAATAAAATGTAATTGGAAAAAGTTTATTTCCACATTGCTGCACTGGTGCACCTTGAGACTCGAACTTTAATTGTTTTCATCTGTGCGCACCACTGTTGATTTGCTTGCATCATAAACCATTGGCACAAGGTGCCAATGATAACATTGCCTTCAAATGACAAAATTCATAATGCCAAATCTGTGCTAATGGTCCCTTTCAACCCAGTTTCCAGCTTGGGGTCTGCAGTATAATATTCAAGGGCTTTAACTATGGACATAGGCTGTGGCAGAACTGTGATTTCCACATCCATATCATTCTTAAAATTCACAATCTTGACAGTTATCTTCAGGCTATCCTGCCATAAACTTATTTGTCATCATAGCACATAACTTACGAAACAGTGACTTATATGATTTATCACCGGTGATCAGTGGTGTAATAATCTTTGAAGCAGGCTGTTTCACAATGTCCCAATATGTTACATTTCCTGCGCCTTGGGACCACACACTTGGCTGTTACCTTTTTGACTGCATGCATGATTACACCGTGTGCAGGGTACAGGCACTTTTTGGTTTGGAAAAGCTCTTGCCTTCTTTTGCTCCTTTCCATGGCCGACAGCCTCACAAAAGCTCTTCAGCTGGCTCTTGGTGAGTACCTTGTATTCCGTTAGCTCTCAGTGCTGAACCATTCAGCTGGCTGTGTTGAACACCAGCCCAAATTTAATTGAAAGCTTCTGTAACAGGTCTTTAGTGGCGTCACCAATTTGAATTTTCTCATGTCAAATTTATAAGAAGAAGCTTAAATGGGTGGGTTTGGATTGGATGAAAATGTTAAAAATCCCGAACCTGACTCCAACCCCTCTGCTTCTGGCTTTATCAGATTTGGGATGGGGTGGGTTCCCAAAGAAGGAAATGTTTAAACTATTTTCTGGGTTTAACCAGGTCTCCTAAGCCTCTTGAAACCCGACAGCTAAAGGGAGGTAAAGTGCCATAAAGAAGAGGTAAGTGCCATTACAGCACTGCTTGCGGGCCAAGAGGAGCAGGGGTGCTTCCTCTAGCCCACCAACTTAATCTGCTTTCCCACCCACCATCAGAAACCCACCTTAATCATATATCCAACAATCACAGGCCCCACCCAGGATCAGAACCATCTCCCCACACTTCCACTAACCCAACCTGTTCCTGGGCTGTGGTCTCCTCCAGAGCATTCCATACCTAAAAAGACTCAACATGCGATGGAGAAAAAAAAACGATGAGGTTAAAACTGTGGGCAACCAGAGCCCCTTCCCTGTTCACAGAAGCTGTCCCAATCAAAATCAGGGCTATAATGTCCAGTCAGTTTATTAAGGATCTGGACAAGTGATTCTTTAACCTCTTCTACTTTTTGACTGTGATTGTGAAAGAGAACCTTTCGTAAATTAGGCTACGTTTTGCAATAAAGCATTGAACTAAATTTTTGCATTACTGGTTGTGCTTATTTTTTTCCCGATCTTTTAGACTCAAATGAAAAAAAAAAGCTTGATTGCTCCCAGTTTACTGCCCCACATCAGAAATAAGCACCAAGCTCGGCATCACAATCTTCTTTGTGATTTTGAAGTAGTCCTGAACCATGTTCATTTTTCTTTCTATGCTAAACAAACCGATGAATAGCTGGAGTTCTGACTTTCAGAAGGGGTAATTTTAGTAATGCTGAGAAATCTTGTTTCCACAGATTGCTACTGATACTATAACATATGACTGGCTGATGTTTGTCTTTTTGAATAGATTTCCTTACAAGAAGTTAATAGCAATTGACTTCTGTGACCGAAGGATCTAACAACTGCTTGAGTAAAGAGTAAATATTCCAGCCTTATCAAATGTCTTTTGCTTATTTTCTTAAAGTGGAAATATGCTTTCCTAAACAACCAATTCCATCCCCCGCTAATGTGAGAAACAAATCAGTAGTTATTTGGTTTGCTTGAAGGTTTAACTGGCAAAATTCATTGTCAGTCTACTGGCACAAAGTGAACATCTTATCTGTCACTTTTTTTTTGCCAGAGTGAGAAACTCTGCAAGTGAGTCAACCTAAAAAATAATTGTACAGCTCCTTGCAATATAAGCGCATTTATTTTCCTTCACTTTCTCCAGGATCATTTTTTTTGCAATATTGTAGCAACTCATGCTTTAATTATGTAAATATTTGTGGGGCTGCATTTTTACCAGATGAGGTACAACTTTTGACAGTAATACTTTTAGCTTTTCAGAAAATAAATCTGCATTCAGCATTAAAGAGAAGTGGTGAATGTTCTCACTAACACTGAAGCAATCAGGCAGTTCCAAACTGACATCTGCTTTTACAAGTGAGTTTCTCTATATGCATTCCAATTCAAAAGTGCTCTCGAAACTGGCACCACAATTGTAATCCTGATCATCCGATGCACACAGATGAGCATGATTCAGAATGTTTTATGGGATAAGAGATACTCAGATGCTGTGAAGGCTGAGAGTATAAGCAGTCTAAGCAGTTTTCTAGCATTGTTGGACACCTGAGGTATGTTAAGATCTTACGACTGTGCTTCCAAACAGAGCTGTTGTAAAAGACGTGACTGTATTACATTAGCTTGTGGAAAAGGAACAACACCTCATGTTTTGATCAGACACTTTACAGCCTTCTGTCATCAACATTGGATTCAACTATTGTAGATCATAATCACTGCCCCCATTTTCTCAGCAGGTACTGGTAATGGTTTCAATGTCACCATTTACATCCCCTCAGGACCCAACTTCTGTTTATTTGATTGCCCCATTACCCCACCCCTTTTTGACTTAATGAAACAAGTGTCCTTTTTGTCTTTTAATCAACCCCAATTTAATTGTAATCAGGATTACAATTGATCTTCCACCCTTTCATGACCTTTCCCTTTGATCCTAACACCCCCAGCCTTTCTCCATGGCTCTGCATTTGCTTACAAACTATTACCTCTCTAACTTCTTCCAGTTCTGATGAAACATCATGACCATCAAACATTAACTCTATTTCTGTCTGCACAGATGCCTGCTGAGTTTTTCCAGCATTTTCTGTTTGTATTATCTATACCCATTTACTTTCGAAAGTTCCTGCTAAATTAGGGGCTGTTGACAACATGCATGTTGTAAGATAAATGCATCCTAAAATGCTCTGCACCCAGTATTATTCTTTATATTTACAGAAAGTTATGTGGGGGCAATTGTGTTCCACATTTGAAACATTTTTTATGCTAATAGATGTTTAATGGGTGCAATGGCTAGGCAGTTCCAGTGGGAAAATCACATACTGTAGTAACATTGAAATGTATTATTATGATTCATGTAAATTAAACGTAATTAAATGACAATTTTATATCAAGGTTACAATATATATTTCTCAGTTTTAAAGGGTCATACGGACTCGAAATGTTAATTCTCTTTTTCTCTCTCCACAGATGCTGCCAGACCTGCTGAGTTTTTCTAACATTTTTTGTTTATATTATAGGTTAATGTTCCTGGGAGACACTTAGAGGAGAATTTCCCCCCCATCGGCGGGGTTGTGCAGCGGTGGGCGCAGACCCAATTGGTACCACCGATCGGGTCCACGCCGCCATTTTACATGGGCGGGCCAATTAAGGCCCGCCCAGCGTGATGCGCGCCTGGAAGTGCTGTGCGCTCCCTGTGCAGGAAGAGGAGGGGGTGGGGGGGTGGTGGGGTTCCCTGAGTCGGGAGTGCGCTCTTTCACGCGCATGCATGCGAAAGAGCGCAGAAATCTCCCTGAGGCACAGATGTGCCTCAGGAAGAGAAATTTTAAGTCTGATAAATTTTAATAATGAAAAAGAAACTTTAAGACATGTGGCCTCATGTGACAGCGTCACATGAGCTGGGACATGTCAATGAACTTTAATGAAAAACTTTATTTAATTTATAAACCCTTCATGAAACCTCATCCCGCCCATGGATGAGGTTCCATGAAAAATGCGAAGGCCGCCTGGGCTCTTCGCCTGCCCGCCAACCTTAAGGTTGGATGGGCAGCTTTCTCAATAGGTTTAATTAGTTAATTAACGGCCTTAACAGGCCTTTGACAGTTCGGTGGGTGTGCAGCTGAGTCGCGGTGATGTCGGGACGCACGCCCGCATCACCCCGCATCATTTTACGCCTAAACGAGCGAGCCCCACCTCCGTCCGCCGAGCCGAAAATTCTCCCCTTAGAGAACCCTTGAAGGGTTCCACCCAAAATGTTCATCTGCCTTTTTCCATCACAAAATGAGGGAGAGGAGTATCTGGACAGAATTATCCAGGATATAGTCAAAGCCCAGGGGAAAATACAGTTTCAGGAAAGGGTGGATGTGACTGATGGGTAGTGAGAGTTTCAGAGAGGTTGAGAAAGTGGCCCAAAGACACTGGTCCTGTCAAACAGGTATGACATTGAGGATAGCCACAATATAGATCATGGCACTGTGGATCAGAAGGCTATCCAGTGGAGTGAAGAGGAGCATAGAATTTTTTTTAACTCTCTCATAATGTGAGCACCAGTGGCAAGGCCAGAATTTGTTGATCATCCCTAATTACCCTTGAGAAGGTGGTGGTAGGCTGGCTTCTTGAACCACTGCTGTCTATCTGTTATAGGTACACCCACAGTGTGTTCAGAAGGGAGTTCCAGGATTTTGACCCAGCGACAGTGCAGGAACGGTGACATATATTTCCAAATCAGGATGGTGTGTAGCTTGGAAGGGAACTTCCAAGTGGTGGTGTTTCCATGCATTTGCTGCCCTTGACCTTCTAGTTGGTAGTGGTCATGGGTTTGGAAGGTGCTGCCTAAGGAGCCTTGGCGTGTTCCTGCAGTGCATCTTGTAGATGGTACACACTCCTGCCACAGAGGGAGTGAATGTTTGTGGATGTGGTGCCAATTAAGGGGGCTGCTTTGTCCTGGATGATGTCAATCTTCTTGATGGTTGTGAGAGCTGCAGGAATTCCAGGCAAGTGGAGAGTATTCCATCACACTCCTGACTTGTACCTTGTAGATGGTGGGCAGGCTTTGGGGAGTCAGGAGGTGAGTTATTCGCCGCAGGATTCCTAGCCCCTGACCTGCCCTTGTAGCCACAGTATTTATATGGCTAGTGCACTTCAATTCCTGGTCAATGGTAACTCCCAGGATGTTGATAGTGGTGGATTCAGTGATGGTAATGCCATTGAATGTCAAGGGGTGACGGTTAGATTCTCTCCTGTTGGAGTTGGTCATTGCTTGGCACTTGTGCAGTACAAATGTTACTTGCCACTTGTCAGCCCAAGCCTGGATATTGTCCAGGTCTTGCCTCATTTGCACATGGGCTGTTTCAATATCTGTGGAGTCACAGATGGTGCTAAACATTGTGCGGTCATCAGCGAACGTCCCCACTTCTGACCTTATGATGGAGGGAAGGTCATTGATGAAGCAGCTGAAGATGATTGGGTGTAGGGCACCACCCTGAGGAACTGCAGTGATGTCCTGGAACTGAGGTGACTGACCTCCAACAACCACAACCATCTTCCTTTGTGCTAGGTATGACTCCAACCAACGGAGAGCTTTTCCCCTGATTCCCATTGACTCCAGTTTTGCCAGGGCTCCGTGGTACCATTTTTGCGGCCTTGATGTCAAGGAAAAGTACTCTCACCTCACCTCTGGAGTTCTGTTCTTTTGTGCATGTTTGGACCAAAGCTGTAATGAAGCCAGTAGTTGATTCTTTCACCTGCCATCACCTCACGGGGTCGAAGTTCTTGGTGCCATATTTAAACGCCACCTGAACACAGGCATTACTATCTGCAACCAGGCTGTGTGGTCGGAAGTCCAAGAGATGAACCCAAGGAACAAGAAGGATGCGCCAAGGTTTAGCCACAGCCCCCTGGAGGCCTAAATTAGAGGTGGCTGCCAGCACCCAGGGGCTCTTTTCCACAGGGATGGATCCAGGAGATCCACCAAACTCGTCTCGCCAGCCTGGGCGGAGGGGTGGGGAGGTGGTCATGAAAGAGGTCAGCTTCGCAAGCACCCACCAGAGAAATGCCATCCAGTGAAGGAAGAGGATGAACGATTTCATCCACTCCACCAGGGTAAGTTAACCTTCAGCTCACTCCAATCTCACACTTATAATGGCATTATGCACTGAAGCATCACAGAGCTCAGGGATCTCACACAATATTAGCCGGGGAGAAGTCAGCATTGAAAATCTATTCACCAGCATCTCATCTATCATCCTGCACAAACAGTATCTTCAGCCCTTACTGAAGGTGGGGAGGGATCAGCACACACAGGAAGAATGCATGCTCCCCAACCTCTCCTCCACCCCTTCTCATTACATCCCATCTATTTATCCTCATGCAGGCCAAGTTCACTCACAACAAGAGGGAGAGATCCCAGACTGGAGGAGGAACAACCAACATCCAGGGACTCTCCAAATTCAAGGAGGATACTGTTGAGTTGGAAGGGGAGGACAGAGATTGCTCCTGTGGGGAAGGAGAGATTGGCCTCTCCCAGCAAGCCAACATGGATGAGGCCTCCATGAGTTTATCGCATCCTCACATTCTCAGTGAGTGACACGCAATGTTGTATTCAGCCTGTTCATGAATTAAATCTATCTTCTCTCTCTTACAGGCAGCAGCAGGTCCAAACAGACCAGCACAGGTAACATAAGCCCCAGCCCCCAGGCCACCTCAGAGAGGATGATGAGGAGCCATTTGAAGAAGGCACAGTGTTCACCTGCACCATCCACCAGCTCACAGACACACACCCGATACGTTACAGATCTAGATTAGACTTGGTGTCACTTTCTGGAGAACACCTCACTGACACATCTCTGCAGCTGTCAGAGGCAGTTACAGCCCAGGTCTCTGGCACTCAGAGGACTGCTGGAGAACAGGCACCCGATGAGTCCCAATCAGATAATGAGCGTCTAAAAGTGACTGTAGTAAACATGTTGGAGGTGCAAAGACATTTGGCAGAATATCAGGTAGAGTTGCGAGTGGCAGTTGACAGATTAGAGTGAAGGGTGGAGGAGTCTCAGTGTTCTGTCTGATGTCGTGGCTCCATCATGCGAGCACCTCAGCTCTCCATGGGAAGGGTGGTGGCCGCCTTGGAGACCTTAGTCCATGAAGCTCTGCTGGATTTGCACTCAAGCCTTCACTTCTTCACTATTGGCATTGGTGACATCCATCAGGTTCTTTCTTCTCAAAGAATCAGACAGTGGCTGTCAGGCACCCATAGGGAGGAGGCCAGCAGCTGGACACCCTGGGCCATCCACTCAGGTGACTCGGTGAGTGCGCAGCCAATCCCAGTCCTTTCTGCCTGTGGCACCATCACCACCAGCTCCACAGGCCGAGGAGGGTGCTCCTGCCACACAGCAGGAGAGCCAAAGTAGGCCAGGGCGCTCCGAGACTCAGCCCTCCAGAGGACGCCCACCAAAGTAATCAAAGACAACGGTGTGAGGCAGTGAGCAGGCTTTCTCCACCCCTGCTGTGGATGTCGGGGTTCACAAAGACGTAGCAGTAAGGTTAGAAAGATTAAGGAAGCTTGATATCACTTTAGGGTCATGGGTGTTTACTCACTGTATATATCATGTACCTTCATAAATACATTTGCTGTTCATGACAAAGGCCTTGTCATTTGAATGCATCGTACATATGCATCTATGCGGCCTATTATTGCGAGGGTGACCCAAGCTCCCAGCCCGTGATCGCCTCCCTGTGTGGCCCTCATATTCATGTGATGTCTAGCTGACTCATGTTAGTTATTCGCCCCATGTCTAATGTTAGGAAGATGTGTCAACCTCTTTATTGAAAGTGACTGCAAATTGCATTAGGAAGTGATATTTATGAAAAGATATCATGAAGTTATGAGTACTCAATTGCATTGCAGGGTTACCACTCATGTTGCCTCATCATCAAACAGCTGTCTTCATTGTTTGTGCCAAAGCACAAGACCTGCAACCATGATGGTCTCTCCAGCCGTGTGTGCATCTCTGTGGCAGCAAGAAGTGTCTCATTCAGGAGGCCGCGACTGCATCAACTCCACATTGCTCTCGATGTTGCAGCCTTTCAGATCACTGGCATGCCACCAAGTAACAGGAGAAATGTGCTTGGAAAAGCTTGTCTGCACTTCACTCCTGGAACCTTGTGGCCATGAGTGTGTCACAGGCACATTTTCCGTGTCCTCCACGCCTTCGATCGCATTCTCATGTGGAAGCTCCCCATCATCGCCCTCTTCAGGTTCCTGACCTTCCAGTTCTTCATCATCCAAGGAGTTTTCAGCCTCCACCATGTCTCCCTCTGCAAGGGATCTCCCCTTTGAAGCACCAGGTTGTGAAGGATGCAGTAGACTACGATGATGTGGGACACCCTCTGTAGATAGTACTACAGAGCCCCAGCTGAGCGGCCTAAGCATCAGGAGTGCATCTTCAGGATGCAAATGGCTTGCTCTCTGGTGGATCTTGTCAAACTATGTACCACATTGTATCTTTCCTCTGAGGGACTTTGCAGCCGACACACGGATGTCATGAGCCATCGTTTCAGCGGGTAGCCCTTATCACCCAGCAGCCAGTCCTGCAAGTGTCGCGGCCCTTTGAATATCTGAGGCAGCTGGGAGTGCCCAGGGTGAGTGGCTCATGGGGACTCCCGGGGTGCCTGGCGCAAAGTGCATGATGTACTTGCGAAGGTCGTATACAGCTGAACGTTCAGGAAGTGGAACCCTTTCCGGTTACATCAGGGGCTGCTTCCATGGAGCTCTCAAAGCCACGTGTGTGCAATTGATCACATCCTGTGCTCTAGGGAAGTCAGAGATTTCCATCAAACCCAGGAATCTATCAGCATTGCTAGATTCATCCAGTGTGAACTTTAGATAATGATGAGCCTTACTGTAGGGGGCATCTGTCACCTCCTTGATACATTTATATGCTGAGGACTGAGAGACTCCACTTAGGTCCCCTGTGGATCCCTGCAATGACCCACTGGCCAAAAATTGAATGTGGCGATGACCTTCAGGGGCACTAGCAGGCGATGCCCTCTCAGTTCATGTGGCGTTAGCTCCTCCCGAAGAACGCAGCAGATATGAGCCACCACATCTCTTGACAAGTGCAGACATGTGCAAAATTGCCTCTTGCTCATCTCCAGTGTCCAAGGCCCAACCATCTTCAGCTGCTTCATCAATGACCGTCCCTCCATCTTAAGGTCAGAAGTGGGGATGTTCGCTGATGATTGCACAATGTTCAACACCATTCGTGGCACCTCAGATACTGAAGCAGTCTATGTCCAAGTGCAGCAAGACCTGGACAATATCCAGACTTGGGCGACAAGTGGCAAGTAACATTCGCAGAATCACATAAGGTTATGACGCAGACGGAGGCCATTCAGCCCATCATGATTGCACCGGCTCTCCAAATGAGCATTATGACTCAGTGTCATTCTCCTGCCTTTATCCCGTATCCTTGCACATTATTTCCATTCAAATAATCATCTAATGCCCTTTTGAATGCTTCGATTGAACCTGCCTCCACCACACTTCCAGGCAGTGCATTCCAGACTCAAACCACTCGCTGTGTGAAAAAGTTTTTCCTCACATCACATTTGCTTCTTTTGCAAATCACTTTAAGTCTGTGCCTTCTCATTCTTGATCCTTTTACGAGTGGGAACACTTTCTCCCTATCTACTCTATCCACCCTCCTCATGATTTTGAACACTTCTATCAAACCTCCTCTTAGACTTCTCCTCTACAAGGAGAACAGTCCCAACCTTGTCAATCTATCTTCATAACTGAAATTTCTCACCCCTGGAACCATTCTTGTAAACCTCTTCCACACTCTTTCCAATGTGTTCACATCCTTCCTATAGTGTGACACCTAGAACTGTACATAATGCTCCAGCTGAGGTCTAACTAGTGCCTTATATAAGCTCAGCATAATCTCCCTGCTCTTGTACTCTATATCCCTATAAATAAAGCTCAGGATACTGTATGCTTTAGTAACTGCTCTCTCCACTTGTTCTGCCACCTTCAATAATGTATAAATGTTTATACCCAGGTCCCTCTGCTCCTGCACCCCCTTAAGAATTGTACCCCTTATTTTATACTGTCTTTCCATGCTCTTCCTACCAAAATGCATCACCTCACACTTCTCAGCATTGAACTTCATCTGCAGCATTTCGGCCCACTCCACCAACTTGTCTCTGCCCTTTTGAAGTTCTATACTGTCCTCACAGTTTACAATGCTTCCAAGTTTCATCCACAAACTTTGAAATTATCCCCTGCGCACCAAGATCTAGATCATTATTATACATCAGGGAAAGCAAGGGTCCAAATACTGACCCCTGGGGAACTCCATGTCAAACCTTCCTCCAGCCTGAAAAATATCCATTGACCATTACCCTCAGTTTCCTATTACTCAGCCAATTTTGTATCCAAGTTGCTACTGTCTCTTTTATTCCATGAACTATAACTTTCCTCAAAAGTCTGCTGTGTGGCATTGTATCGAATACCTTTTGAAAGTCCATGTAGACCACATCAACAGCATTACCCTCATCAACACTCACTGTTACTTCAAAAAACTCCAGCAAGTTAGTTAAACATGATTTCCCCTTTAGAAATCCATGCTGGCTGTCCCTTATCAACCTATATTTTTCCACGTGACTACTAATTCTATCCCGAATAATTGTTTGTAGAATCTTGCCCACACTGAAGTTAAACTGACTGGTCTGTAATTGCTGGGCTTATCCTTACACCCTCTTTTGAACAAGGGCATAATGTTTGCAATTCTCTAGTCCTCTGGCACCTCCCCTGAGTCTAGGAAACACTGAAAGATTATGTCCGGTGCCCCTGCAATTTCCTCTCTTACTTCCTTCAATATCTTTGGATCTCATCTGGTCCCAGTGCCACACATGTGCCAGGCAATGACCATCCCCAACAAGAGAGAATCTAACCATCATCCTTTGACATTCAATGGCATTATCATCTCCCACTATCAACATCCTGGGGGTTAACATTGAACAGAAACTGAACTGGACTAGCCATATAAATACTATGGCTACAAGAGCAGGTTAGAGGCTAGGAGCCTGCGGTGAGTAACTCACTTCCTGACTCCCCAATGCCTGTCCACCATCTACAAGGCAGAAGTCAGGAGTGTGATGGAATACTCCCCACTTGCCTGGATGAGTGCAGCTCCAACAACACTCAAGAAGCTTGACACCATCCAGGACAAAGCAGCCCACTTGATTGGCACCCCATCCACAAACATTTACTTCTTCCACCGCTGACGCAGAGTGGCAGCAGTGTGTACCACCTACAAGATGCACCGCAGGAATTCACCAAGGCTCCTTAGACAACACTTTCCAAATCCACGATGACCATCTAGAAGGACAAGGGCAGCAGATACATGGGAACACCACCACCTGGAAGTTCCCCTCCAAGCCATTCACCATCCTGACTTGGAAATATATTGCCGTTCCTTCACAGTCGCTGGGTCAAAATCCTGGAACTCCCTCCCTAACAGCACTGTGGGTGTACCTACATCACATGGACTGCAGTGGTTCAAGAAGGTAGCTCACCACCACCTTCTCAAGGGCAACTAGGGATGGGCAATAAATGCTAGCCTAACTAGTGACATCCATATCCCACGAACGCATTAAAAAAAATATAGTAATGGCATCTTCGGTAGAACCCTGGTCATGTGAGTCGCCTCCATGGGATGGGTCTGACCTCCTCATCCCCTGGCTCTTGCCGGGGCTCCCCTGGACCATGGTCCACAGGCTGGGCCTCTTCTTGAAGCTGCGCTCAGTGGCATCGGGCTCTTCTCTTTTGTCGGATCAATGCCATCAAGAAGGCAGCATTGAGCACAGACTCCATTATTCAATCCTCCTTCTCCCTGCAGACAGTTCTAACAGATTAAAGAGCGATAGGAAACTATAGTAGATCTCCCAATCACTACCAGAAAGCCCCTGCCATGCCCTAGAGCTGTGTCTGTACTACTCGCCTTTTCCTGACCCAGCGTTCCAGCTGAGGGGCTAGCTCACAGATCTAGGGGACCAAGATGCCACACCAGCTACTTGACATGTTAATCTCAGAGAGGTGAAGAGGCTTGAGAGCCTCCAGGATATGTTCAACCTTACCTAATGCATCCTACTATGTCTGATCTGATATACTGATTATGCCTAACCCGCACTCTTAGAACGACTGGATGCCCTTTGACCCGTTAGTCATGCCAAATGCAGAAAGCACCTCAGAGGCTTTCATTGATCATCTTGCAGATATCCAGCAGCTGCGCTCCCTTCATGGTTGGCTGCATCTTCCATTCTCACATCCCTCTCTGTTAATGCTCCAATTGATCCACTTCACTTGGACCCAATGATTCCTGCAGTCTCATGTTAAAGTGCTCCAAATGTCAGTGGCTCAATTGTACCTTCTCAGTAAACTCTTCCTGAGTTCTATCAGCTCAGACTATATTTCCATGTTGTTACTCTAAGCAATGTGAGGCTGCTCCCTGTTCGGGGCCCTGAGTCCAGCTGTAGGCTCCTCCCACTCATCTTCCATTCTCACATCCCTCTCTGTTCATGCTCCAATTGATCAACTTCACTGTGAACCCAATGATTCCTGCAGTCTCATGTTAAAGCGCTTCAAATGTCAGTGGCTCAATTGCACCTTCTCAGTAAACTCTTCCTGAGTTCTATCAGCTCAGACTATATTTCCATGCTGTTACTCTAAGCAATGTGAGGCTGCTCCCTGTTCGGGGCCCTGAGTCCAGCTGTAGGCTCCTCCCACTCTGCCTCAGCCCCCTCCTGTGCAGATTCTTTTCCAGTTTCGATTTTAAACTGCATCCTAACTTTGGGATCTCAAGATGGTGGTGCTGCATTTTTACTTTGAAACCAGCTTTGATCCTCCTCCTGTCAGAGATTGGGTCTCCGCGATCATCCTGGAACCTCACGATGAGCAGGTAGAGCTCCCTCCAGGGATTCTCCAGCCTCCGCCAGTAACCCTGGATCCCATTGTCGTTGTAGTGGACATTCCAGCCCTCCCCACAAACTCAACACTGTTGATGTCCCCATGCCCTATGTGGACCTCACCCCTCCCCATCTTGAGGCTATATACACGGTCACATACAGAGGTCCCCCGGCCATTACATCTTCCCCATTTACAGGCTGCAGATGCCACCCTTAACCATGACCATCTCATCTGCAGCCCAGTACCGAGCCAGGCACCCCCATCACCACTGACTATGAACACGCTCTGCACACCAAGCTGTGCCTGATCCCCATTAAGCACATAGGCCTTGCCCCTCCCTAGAGCAGGAATATGACAGGCAGGCCATGCGTAGCCCTATAGAATGGCCCACAGAGCCCAGGACTGTCTTTAACCTCACCCCAATTAATGTACCACACTAACCCCTCCTTTTGTACTCTACAGCCTGCATGCATCCCCTCCCCTTCATGCAATCAAATCACATCCATTCTATCCTGTGTCTGCGTTTTACTGTTCCATGTTGGGCTCCAGCTTCCCCAACCCCAATCTTCCCTCTGCCTGCCCTCATTCCGCCACATTCCAACCCTCTCAAACCCCCTTCACCCTCATGTCTCTGTCACCTTCTCCCCCACCCCCAGTTGCCATGACGGTCTCTGTTTTAGATTGCAGCCCTGCCTGAGACTTGCAGCACACAATGCTGTCCTACTGGAGTAAAACAGCAACCACAGTGAGCAGCCCAGCTCAACACTCGAGGCAACCACAGTGAACAGCCCCACCATACACCCCCACCAGTGTGGGCTAACACTGGCATCGCTGAGGAACCGGAGCAGCGCTGTTGGCAGGTAGGCTTTGAATGTTGCACTCACCTCAAAGTCACAAGTGAATTGAGGGTGGACAGCTGCACACTACTTACATCTGGTTGTGATTTAGACTGGCCCAATTTCCCGCTGGCCTGGCACATAATTGGGAGGGGGAACCTGATACTGTCGAGTTGAGTTTTTAATGAGTATTCATGACATGCTAATGCATGCAAATAGCGACCTGACATGGATCAGCAGGAAAGCCGACCTGCCATCATTCAGCCATGAGAGTGGTAAGGGGCAAATTCCGACTCGTTTTTCCGCCAGCGGGAATCTGACTTTTGGCCTCACTCTGAATTTTCTGCTCCCGCCCACCATGAAACCCACCTCTGGCGGGACTGGAAAATTCTGCCCAAATGAGGGGAGCGGCTATGGAAAATGAGTTAAAGTGTCTGTACAGCAATGCAAAGAGTGTCCGCAATAAAACAGAGGAACTAGAGACAATCCTGGATCAAGAGGAACCGGACATAATAGGTATTACTGAGACCTGGCTACAGAAACATCAGGACTGGGAATCATAAATTATGTGACCTGAGTGAGAAAGAGTTCGTAGATCTGCACCTTGTTAGTGTTAACCATTTCCAGTGACTTCAGACAGAATATGGCTGCTGGTGAATGTGACTGTAATGAACTTGATATACCAGACAGGTTTCATGCTTGAAACAGATAACTGTATTATAGAGCTCTTTTAGAAACTACATGCTTGAACCAGGTCCATGACTAGAAAACTCTGCCCCTAAGATTACCCACGTTTAAGGCTGATTCATCAGTACAATCACGTAACCCCCTAAAAGCAATAGGAAAGGTTATACCTATAATCACTACATTTCTTACCCCTTTAGTTGTTTTACATTTCCTATTTACAAAGAATATTTTAATCCACAACACATACAAATATATACAGGTCATGCAATTAAAGATTAAGTCTTTGAGGTGGTTTTCTAATTTGGTTAGAGTGGGTTAGCTCTACTGCTTGAGCTTCTTCCACTGGATTGGCATGATCAGGAACTGCAGCATCAGAAGCATCCTTAGAAAATGGCAGTTCAGAGTTAGGTAATTCAGAGACATAAGGTATTCGGTATTCTAGGTCGACCTGGCACCTCAGGGATTAAAGCTTCCACATCAATTACAGGTGGAATAACTGCTTGCTGCAATGTTTCTCTACTTTTAGATGATCCACGTGTTTTTGAACAACATGGTCTTCCACTTCCACTTGGAATGACAAAGGTCCAGTTTCAGAGACAATTATACCAGGAACCCAACTAGGTCTGGTTCCAAAATTCCACATGAAAACAATATGTGCCACAGTAAATCTTCGAGCCTTGCTATGAATATTGTGATTCAATTTTTGACTACTCTGATTCTTCTCCACCTTCCCCGCTAAATTTGGAAACACCAGACTTAACCTTGTACGAAGGCAGCATTTCATCAGTAACTCGGACGGTGTTGAACCCATAGTTGCCTGAGGAGCCGGATGATAATTGAGAAGAAAACGTGAAATTCGAGCTTCTAAAGTACCTTCGGATAATTTCTTCATTCCTGATTTGAAAGTTTGCACTGCTCTTTCTGCTAACCCATTTGATGAGGGATGATATGGGGCTGTGTTAATGTGCTTAATTCCATCTAAGCTCATGATTCTCTGAAATTCCGTACTAATGAAGACAGTACTGTTATCCCAAATCAATGACTTCCGGTAGGCCATGTACACTAAAACATTGGTGCAGCTTTTCAATAGTTGCACACAATGCCAGTGATCTCACTTCATACACATCCATCCACTTAGAATGCACATCAATGATCAATAAAAACATGGTACCTAAAAATGGACCTACATAATCTATATGTGGTCTAACCCAGGGTCAACCAGGCCACTCCCACGGTGCAGTGGAGCTGAAACAGACAACTTCTGTTGTTGCTGACACTGGAGACAGTGCTTGACCATGCTTTCAATGTCACTGTCTATGCCTGGCCATCAGACATAGCTTCACACAAGCATCTTCAACTTCGATATGCCTGGATGAGCACTGTGAAGCTCTGTTAAGAATGGTTCTCTTTCTTGCTAAGGAACGACGACTCTTGCTTCCCACAACAAGATTCCATCTTGACAACTTAACTTTGTTTTAGGGGCATGGAATGGTCCTATTTTTTCAGATACTGGTCAATGTGACCATCCTTGCAATACCTGGTCTCAGGCTTTTGACAAAATTGGATCCCTGATTGTCCAATTCCTTATTTGCTTTGCACAGACCGGCAAAGAGTCCAAGAAATTCAACACAAGCACAACTTCTTGTCGCTCTGGAGCATGCACAATGCTATCTGGTAATGGAAGATGACTGAGTGCGTTTGCATTTGCAATATGCACGCCAGGACGGTGCATGAAGGTACACTCATACGCCGCTTAAAATCAAGGCCCAACTCTACTGGGCTTTGTATTCTTGTTGATGCTATTGACAGAATGGCTTTATCCTCACTGAATAAACCCATCAATGGTTTATGGTCTGACACTATGGTGAAATGTCATCCATGCAGATACTGATGGAATTTCTTCACTCCAAATATTACTGATAAACCTTCCTTTTCAAGTTATGAATAATCCTTCTTGGCTACAGCGAGGGTTCTGGAGACATAGACTATTGGCCTTTCAGAACCATCTTCCATCTTGTGTGATATCATTGTGACCACACTGGAAGGAGATGCATCACAGGTTAATATTAATTCTTTTGATGGGTCATAATGTACTAGTAGAAATGATGAGTGTAATAGCTTCTTGACTTTTATGAAGGGTTATGAAACATTTCATGACCAACGATGGTTCTTTTTCAATAATAAGTGCAAAAGTGCGAACACTGTTGACAAGTTTAGCAAGAAGCGACCATAATAATTTATCGTGCCCAAAAAAGACTTGGGGCAGGATTTTGAGGTCGTCACGTGGGTATGGAGGGCGGGCCAGGGAGAAGCCGGGAAACGGTCTGCCACCCGCGATCAGCCCCTGACTGCAAATTCACATTGGCGGGCCAACTAAGGCCAGGCCCACATGAAACACGGCTTGTCACTAGTTAGGATGGGCCGAGTGGGGGTGGGTGCCTGCTGGCTGCCGGGTCCAATGGTGATCCGGTGGCTGGAACTGGCCCAGGCAGCCCCTGGGAGGCTGCCACGGGAGAACGTCTCCTCTGCGACTTCAATATTGAAGTCATGGAGTCGAGTGCAACTGGACATACCAGGCAGGAGGGCAGGTCGGGTGGGAACTCGGTTGGAGACTTGGGCGGAGAAATGGCAGATGGAGTTTAATCCGGACAAATGTGAGGTAATGCATTTTGGAAGGTCTAATACAGGCAGGAATTATACAGTAAATGGCAGAACCCTTAAGTGCATCGACGGGCAGAGGGATCTGGGTGTACAGGTCCACAGGTCACTGAAAGTGGCAACACAGGTGGATAAGGTAGTCAGGAAGGCATATGGCATGCTTGCCTTCATTGGCAGGGGTATTGGGTATAAAAGCTGGGAAGTCATGCCGCAGCTGTATAGAACCTTGGTTAGGCCACACTTGGAATATTGCGTGCAATTCTGGTCGCCACATTAGCAGAAGGATATGAAGGCGTTGGAAAGGGTGCAGTGGAGGTTTACCAGAACACTGCCTGGTCTGGAGGTTATTAGCTATGACGAGAGGTTGGAGAAACTCGGATTGTTCTCACTAGAGCGACGGAGATTGAGGGGGAACTTGATAGAAGTTTACAAAATTATGAGTGGCATGGACAGAGTAGATAGTCAGAAGCTTTTTCCCAGGGTGGAAGAGTCAATTACTAGGGGACATAGATTTAAGGTGAGAGGAGAAAACTATAAAGGAGATATGCGGGGCAAGTTTTTTGCGCAGAGGGTAGTGAGTGTCTGGAATTCGCTGCCAGAGGAGGTGGTGGAAGCAGGTACGATAGTGGTGTTTAAGAGGCAGCTTGACAAATACATGAGTAGGATGGGAATAGAGGGATACGGACCCCAGAAGTGCAAAATATTTTAGCTGACGGGCAATATGATCGGCACAGGCTTGGAGGGCCGAAGGGCCTGTTCCTGTGCTGTACTTTTCTTTGTTCTTTGTTCTAACTCGGCCCCTTGCTTTTCGGATAAGTGCTTCACCGTCCTGCTGGAGGAGGTGGCAGCCAGAGATGGAAAGAGGAGGCCACCGCACCTCATCAAGAGGGCATTGGAGGAGGTGGCCATGCAGGTGAGCAGCCGTGATGTGGGGCGGTGCTCATGGGTGCAGTGCTGCAGATGGTTCAATGACCTGCTGTGCTCAGAAAGGTGAGTACTGTGTTGGCATGGGTCAGTGTGCAGAGGTGTTAAGGTGTGGCTGTCCCCTGTGGAGGTCAGGGGTGTTAGAGTCTGAGTGCCAACTGTCAATGACGCCAGAGCTGGCCAAGCGGGTGAGCCCTGGCTGCTTGGACTGAGTGCCTTGCGGCTCGAGGGCCACGACTCGGATTGCCCTGCGAGGTGTTCCTCAGCTGGGGTGGCCAGGCTGCAATGGCGCTGCAGGTAGAGAACGGCCTAATCAATGATCCGCTGTCCTTTCAGGAGAAGACAAGCCATAACCAAGCAGAGAGGGCACGGACAGGTGAAGGCCCATCCAACCTGCTGCTGCTCAGCAGGTTTGAGCAGGACACGTTTGAGCTGGAGAGCTGGCACACTCTCCGTGCAACCGGCCGTGGAGAGGCGGGGGTGCCAGACAAAGGTAAGAGTGCAGTGCACAGAGGTGAGAGTTTCAGATCGTGCAACCTTTCCAGTGTAGTCCCTTCATTGATGGGAGCCTTGAACCTGGAGTCATTGAAAGACGATGGCACCATGATGCTGGTCTCCATTGTCTCAGCAGGGTGCCTGGCATGCACAGTGACAGTGGGATGACTTTCACTAATGACATGCCCTCCTTCTCCCTTTTAGATTCACCAGCAGGTGTTCGCTCTGTGGACCCCGAAGGGCCACCCTTGATACCAGAGGACCACTGGGCGTCATTTGCACCTGTGTCACACCCGCTCTATGAAGCAGGCACCAGCGCAGATACCAGCACCTCAGTGGGTATTAGTTCGGCGGCTAGAGTGTCAGTGCCCAGCGGTGCCGGCAGTCAGAGGGCTGCTGGGGACCAGGATGTTGCTCAGTCAAAGGCAGATGATGGGTCTCTGGAATGGTCCATTACGCAGCAGATTCTGGATGTCCTCCAAGATGTGCAGGAGCATCTGGCTGAGATCCATGAGGGCCTGTGTGCCATGGTCTCCATAGTGGAGGAGTCCATGCGGATGGTGAGCACTGCATTGACCCTCATGGCCGAGCGCACTGCCTCCTCCATTGAAAGAATGGCGGCTCTCATGGAGAGGCAGCTCCAGGAACAGAATCAGCGGCTCCTGGGTCAGTGTCAGTGCCAGTGTGGGAGATGGATGAGGCACCCAGTATCCCAGCTAGGTGCCTGTCCATCAATGGTGAGCAGGGAGCTCCAGAGTGACCTCATGTTGGCACACGAGCTGCTTGTCATCTCTGTGGGCTCCTCTCAGGGCTCTCTGGATGACGGCAGCAGCTCCTCCACCCCTCTGCCAGTGACCATCGCATCTGATGAGGCTGCGGTGACTGGGGAGATTCCAGCTGCAGCACTGGCCGCTCTCTCCCAGGTGGGGCCAGCACAGGCTCCACTGGGCAGAGGGCGATCACCAAGTTCATCAACGTCAGCAGACTGTCTCCAATGCCCCTGCCAGCGAGGGGCAGGGGGTGGCACCAAGACGCAGCACTCAGAAACATAAGTTAAAAGCACCATGAGCACAAGCGGGACAGTTCACGGGTGATTTTCTGTCCATTTATGTTTGATTTATATTTATTGGTCTGGGAATGAGGACCAGAGAAGGTTATGTTAATTTTTTAGATTGTCAAAATGAGATAAATTTTGTTTTGTCCTAATGGCCTGAGTATGCTTCACCTTTTTATTTTTTTGGTGCAGGGTACGCCGGTATGTAATGCTGGATGTGAGTGTCTCTAAACATTATTGTACAGTCATTGAATGGACTTTGGGTTCAAATGAAAGGGTCATTTCAGATATCCGGGATGGAGGCGGCAGCCCGGCATGTGGCTGAAGCTGATCTTTCATAGCCTGGCTGAAGGACCATTGGATCAAGGCATCCCTGGTGTCCCTGCCTCCCTGGAGGTTACCGAGATCTGCCTCCACGCCCTCAGTGTTCTCCTCACTGTGCTCCTCTTCTGACTCACTACTGGATTCATCCTCTGTGGCCTCTGCAGCAGTGTCAAAATCCTCTTCCTCCAGTGGGCCCCCCTTGCCAGTGCCAGATTGTGCAACCACTATCAGTGACATCCGCTCTGGGGGGTATTGTAGTGCATCCCCTGAATGGTCCAGGCATCAGAAGTGCAACTTGAGAAGACCAATGGTCCTCTCTATCATTGCCTTTGTGGAGGCATGACTCATATTGTAATGCTTCTGTGCTTCTGTTCTTGGGTGGCGGAGAGGCATCATGAGCCACCTTTTGAGGGAATAGTCCTTGTCGCCCAGTAGTCATCCATCCAGTCGGACTGGAGCACTGAAGAGCCTCGGTAGCAGGGAGTGTCTCAGGATATAAGCGTCATGGGTGGTGCCTGGGTACGTTTCACAGACTTGCAGAATCTGCATCCTGTGATCACACACTATCTGTACGTTCATGGAGTGGAAGCACTTCCTGTTAAAGAAGGCACATGGCTGATCCACAGGCAGCTTGATGGCCACACATGTGCTGGCAATTGAGCCTTGGGCACGGGGGAACCCAGCAATCGCTGCAAAGCCTCTGGCTCGCTCAGCCTTGCTGGCCTTGTCCATATGGTAAAGAATAAAGTACCCGCCTGAACAGAGCTTCTGTCACCAGCTTGACGTAACTATGGACTGCTGATTGGAAAGAGCCAGAGACATAGAAGTTGAGGGCCGCTGTGACCTTTAAAGCCACTGGCATCAGGTGTCCACCCACACAGTCAGAGCTGATAATAGGCCCAATCACCTGACAAATGGAAGTCACTGTATCCCTTGAGAGGCAGCGCCTCCTTTGACATATTGAACACATTGAGGTAGCTGCATCGCCACCTGTAAACGCTGGCAGCAGGATTGTTGCATCTTCTGCCACCCCTTCCGCCTTGAACTTCCTGCTGGCCCTGTGCCCCTTGTGCCTGCGCCTCTCCTCCCACAAGTTGCTCTCCTGGAAGCTGCATTGGGACACCTGGTCTCCTCTCCCTCCTGCTCCTCTCTTCCTCCTCAGAGGAGGTGCCAGCAGCGGAGACCAAAATCCCCATTACCAAGATAACAGAAGTGTGATTCCTGGAAGCGTCCAAACGGCCTGAGTCCTCCGGCGGCCTTGGAGACACCAATAAGTCCTGAAATGAAGCCTGGAAATGCTAAGAATGAAGCCCCAAACAGAGATGAAGCTACCAATAAATCACAAGCAGTAAATTATGTACCAAACTCCCCACGACTGACACTGGCAATGCTGCTCACCCCTTTTATCCTGCCCGTGGATGAGGTTTTGGAAAATGTCGGCTGGCCGCCTGCCCGTAATGCCTGTGCACCGAGCGCGAAATTGTACGGGCAACGAAAAATCGGCATCATTTTGAAGGCCTTAAGTCACCTCTTACTTAATGGCGGGTGTGGCTCCAGCACCCGCTCGTGACCGCCGACCGAACTAGCGTGCAAGATCGCGATAATGTCAGAACAATCACCCGATTTTTAAAAAATAGAGGTTTAGACTGTGTGTGTTTTAACTCAATTAACACACACACACAGACTAAACCTCTGCTTAAAAAAATAATTTTCAACAACATTGTACACATTAATATCTCTTCATGACATCCCACTTCCTATCGAAAGATGAACTGTCATAATTCTAAAAGACAGCTTCATTTTTTAATAACCTATCTCACACTATCGTCTATAATTATTACTATACTTATTACCCTATTACATTACCAGATGCATGTATGAACATAATATATATACACAAGTCCTTAGTATCAATAGAAATCACTCCAGTTCAGAGTCCAGGTTTTTAAAAAATGTCCAATTTTCCTTTATGCTTCAAACTCTTGATAACACATCTGCAAACAAATTCTCTCTACCAGCAACATATATAATCCGTAGATTAAACGGTTGTAATAATAGACTCCATCTGAAAAGTCTTGCACTTTTGTCTCAAAATTTGTCCAAAATGTTTGAAGGATTATGGCCTGTATAAATAATTGTTTCTGATGAATTGTTTGCAACATAAATTTCAAAATGCTGCAATGCTAACACCAAACTCAAGGTCTTTTTTCAATCATTGAATAGTTTCTCTGTTGTACATTCAGCTTCCGTGAAAAACACCCTTTTGGTTTTTCAATTCCAGTGTCATCTTCTTGCAACAGTTCAGCCCAAAAGCCTATATCGCTTGCGTCAACGGCCAACTTGAATTGCTTGGCATAATTGGGTACTTCCAACACTGGTGTCGTAGTTAATACAATTTTCAAACTATCAAATGACTTCTGACATTCCAGTGTCCATTGAAACTTCTTGTTCCTTTTTAATAGTTCAGTCAATGGAGCAACCACTTGGCTAAAATTTGGTACAAAATTCCAGTAAAACCCACTCATGCTCAGAAATCTCAAAACTTCTTGTTTTATTGTAGGCTCTGGGAAATCCATGATATCCTTGACTTTTGCACCTCTTGGAGCCACCTTACCATGCCCAATGGTATGGCGTAATTTACGCTTTTGCAAATTCACTTTTAGCCAAGCTCATCACCAATTAGCTTCGTGTAGTTGAGTAAATAATTCTTCCACGTGCTGAAAGTGCTCCCTTCACGTCTGATTGAAAACAATTGGATCATCAATATAAACAGCACAATTGCTTAGATCTGTAATTACTTTGTCTGTCAATCTTTGAAATGTCACAGGTGCATTGTTCATACCAAATGGCATGACTTTAAACTGATATAGTCCACTTGGCGTTACAAAAGCTGATATCTCCTTTGCTGTCTCTGACAACGATACCTGCCAATATCCTTTTAGCAAGTCAATCTTTGTGATAAATTTCGATTGTCCCACTTTCTCAATGCAATCTTCCAACCATGGTATAGGATATGAATCCACTTTTGTCACGGCATTCACCTTTCGATAGTCCACACACAGTCTTTGTGTTCCATCCGGTTTCCATACCAGTACAATAGGCAAACTCCAGTTACTGCAACTAGACTCAATGATATCATTTTGAAGCATGACATCAATTTCCTTTTGTACTTGTGATAACTTTGCCAGATTTAATCTATAAGGAAGTTGCCTCATTGAAGATGAAACTTGTACCGAGACATCATGTATAGCTAAATCTGTCTTCTCCAACTTATTTCCACAAGTAGGTTTGTGTGACTGCGATAGCTTTTCCAAATCACTTTGACACTTGTTTAGAAGGTAACTCAATATTTCAATTAAATTTTCAAGCACCCCATCATTATCCAATTTGATTAGAAGAAAATCAATTTCAGAGTCCTGCACTTCTACCTTTTTCTCATCATCCACCATTACTAATACCTCTTTTTGTTCCTCTTCCCTGTCAAAGTACTTTTAAAGCATTTTTACATGACACATCCTCTACTTCTTTCTATCTTCTAATTATTTATTAAATAATTTACAGCACTCAATTCTTTTCAATCCTGTAAGACTCACTAAATCTTGCATTTAATGAATCTCCTAGTACTGGTAACAAAACTAATACTTTCTCTCCAGAAACAAAGCTGCAAGTTTTAGCTTTCTTATCTGCCTTCACTTTCATCACTTGCTGTGACATCTTTAAATGTTCCCTAGTCAACTCACATGCTCTGTTCAATCTTTCCCCGAAATTTGACATGTAATCCAGGAGAATAGTTTCTGAATTTTGACCCACCAATTTCTCATGAATCAATTTCAATGGTCCCCCTACCCTATGACCATAAACTAGTCCAGAAGGGCTAAAACCAGTCAATGCATTAGGAGCATATCTAACAGCAAATAGCAAAAATGGAATCCCTGGATCCCAATCCTGTGGATAATCCTGACAGTATGCTTTCATCATAGTTTTTAAAGTTTGATGCCATCTTTCCAAAGCTTCTTGTGACTCAGGATGGTAAGCTGTTGATTTAAAGTGTTTTATCCCCAAACTGTTCATTACTTCCTTAAACAGCTGTGATATGAAATTTGACCCCTGATCTGATTGTATTTCCTTTGGTAAACTATTTCTTGTAAAAAATTTAATTAACTCTTCCACAGTCCTCTTAGTTGTAATATTTATTAAAGGTATTGCTTCAGGAAACTGGTAGACACATCCATTATTGTCAGTAAATACTGATTTCCATTTTTAGTCACAGGGAGGGTTCCTACACAATCAATCATGGCCCTGATAAAAGGGTCTTCAAATGCTAGTATTGGGATTAACGGTGCCGGCTTATCACTGCTTGTGGTTTTCTTGTTACTTGACACGTATGACATGTTCTACAGATTTTGTCTACATCCTTTTGCGAGCCTGGCCAAAAAAAAACCTTGGTCTCTTTTCCTGTGTTTTCCTAATTCCTAAATGTCCCCCCACTGAAATTTCATGAGCAATCCTCAGAATCTCATTTCTCTACCCTAATGGGATAACAATCTGATGCACCTTCCTCCAGCTTTCATTTGCTGAGACATGATCCGACCTCCATTTTCTCATTAAAATATCTTCCTGAAGATAATAACATGCTGGAATACATTTTGCTTCTGTTTC
The DNA here is from genome assembly GCF_964194155.1 of Cetorhinus maximus. Lineage (NCBI taxonomy): Eukaryota > Metazoa > Chordata > Chondrichthyes > Lamniformes > Cetorhinidae > Cetorhinus > Cetorhinus maximus. The sequence continues at coordinate 50,096,422 of NC_135884.1, read as the reverse complement.
TGAATAAGCTTTTGGATATAACTGTTTTAATTACAAATTATTTTTCTGTAACTCCACTAACCTCCTTGAGTTGAACACTTCAGCTGAATTGTCCTGTATTCTTTCCTCCTGAACAATGCTATCAAATACAGTGCCAGCTAATTGGATTTTGGCACTGTCCTCTTGCCTTTGCACAGCCTGCCCTTCTTGTTTATCTTGTTCTTCCCTATGAACCTTTGATCTCATTGCAACACAATCAGGAAATCCAAGATGCTCCTTCTGTAACACCTCTGTTGAAAACACTTCTACAGGCTGCTCAACTACCATAGGCATCACTTACATTTATGATCCAGCTATATCATTACCCAGAATAAATTGAACGCCTGCAATGGGCAATTTTTCCTCCACTCCTAGGGCTGCATACATTGTCTCTATTTTTAACACCCATATCCACTAGTCAAAATTACTTTGTTTTAATCTTTCAAACTCAATATAAGTTTTCCCAGGCTGTTTTCTCATATTCATAAATTTCTGCCTGCATACTTGAGGAACCAACTCATATATATTCAAGATAGCCCTTTTCACCACATCATAATTCACCAACATCTCTTCTGATAGTGAAGGATATACCTCATGCACTCCACCCCCCAACTTAGATTGTAATAATAACATCCAGGTTTCCTGTGGCCATTTCACCTGTTCAGCTAGCTTCTCAAATGAAATAAAGAACGCTTCAATATCTTTTTCCTCAAACTTTGGAAGAGCTTGTACAAATCTAAACATCCATTGGGTTCTATCCTGGAGATAAGTCCTTCCTCACCTCCTGGCGTCTCTTTTTTAACTACTGACATTTGTAGTTGGAATTCTCTCTCTTTCTCCCTCTCTCTTTTTCTCTTCCCTTCTTCTCTATCTTCACAATTTCTAATTCCCTTTCTGTTTTCTTTCTCTCTCCTGCCTTTCTACCTGTTCCCTTTTGAATGCCCATTCTCTTTCCTTTGCTTCTAATTCAAGCTTTTTTCAGTTCCTTTGCTTGTTCAAATTCAAGCGTCTTCATTTGTAACTGAAGTTTAACGACCTCCAGCTGTGACTCAGTAGTGTCAGGTGTCACTTCCAACTGAGATGCTGTGCTATACTTTTAATTATATCTGATTTCCAAGCCCCTATAGGTAACCCCAATTTTAACTTATCTGCCAACTCTGTTAATTTACTCTTGGTTATTTGTTGCAACCTAATCACCAGAGTTATATCGTCTACTCCCAGACAAATCTTAGCAATTGCCAAAGCCATCTGGCAGTCTCACCGCTTCTAAAAAACCTTACCAACTTCTGAATTCAAAATTCCAAACCAATCAAGGAATTATAAATATTATCCCGCCAAGAGCCCCCAATTATTATGACACAGTAGTTTGTAAAGGCTGAGTTATTTAACATCCCAAAGGGAAATTTTAAACAACAGTCACAACCTATATTTTCAATTGATATTGTTTGAGTTGCAGCTCTAAATTCAGTAATAAGACCACCAGTTCTTGAGAGGTTTTCATATCAAACTAAATGAAACATTTATTAATTTACAACAAATTAAACACATACGCATGGCTACAAATTACTACTATCATAACTTTTAACAAATTCCCAAATTAACCTCCACTAAGGCAACAATAACCGACAGGCTTAAACAGACACCAGGCAAAGCATTTTTCATCTTACAAATTCAAAATGAGGTTCCTTTCAATTTGGATCCTTTGCAGATACAGTGGTAGGTTTACAGGCTTAGATCTTACATGCCTGACCTGTACGCACAAAACTCCTCTCTGTTATATCCAACCTTCCCCTTTGGATGTAAATTCTCATTGTATCACCAGGCCCTTTGAACCCCTTTCATAGCACCAATTTTATTAGTAATATAAACATTGCTTCGTGTCTTCTAGCTGGGTGCAAGATTTCACACCCAGCCTTTGAATGGTTTATTCAACAGAATACAAATACACCCTTTACCTTACTATTTACATCTCTAAACTACTATACATCAAAGCACCCAGACTAGCAGGCTTTAATCCAATTAACACACACACACACACACACATAGACTAAACCTCTATTTAAAAAAAATAATTTCCAATAACATTATACATGTTAATATCTCTTCATGACAATCATAAAGGTCGATTCTGCCGAAGAGTGGCATGACTGGTGAGTATACTTTTCTTTCTCACCTCAAGATTTGATGTACTCACATGCAGAAGGCGAGGTGCAGCTTCAGAGCTATTTATCGTCATCGCCAATTGTAACGACCTTGATGTACCAGACAGGTTTCTTGTTTGAAACAGATAACTGCATTACAGAGCTCTTTCATAAGCTACAGGCTTGAACCAGGTCCACGACTAGAAAGCTTCGCCCCGAAGATTACCCGCACTTAGGGCTGATTCATCAGTACAATCACGTGAACCCTAAAGACAGTAGGGAAGGTTATATCTAGAATCGCTACAGTGACTGAAGGGCCTAAATAATTAAGTGGGAAGTGAGAGATCCTACATAGCAGAGGCTGAATTGGAAAGACTGAGATTGCAAGTGGTGCTCCATTTGTGTGGGAAGTAGTGTGAGTGCTTGTGACTATTTGAGGTGTATCTTGTTGGATTGACTATTTAAAATTAAACTGACCTTTTTATTTGGAGTGACCTTCACTCCATGTTAATTCATTTTTGAATTATGCTGATTATAGTTTGTTTGTTACAGTAAAAGTTTAAAAAGTGAAGTTTTGTCCATTAGTTTTCTTTTTGTTGGTGTCATGGAAATTCCTTTCCTTTAAAAGTTATTTGTCTCTATGGGGATTGTAAGAATAGGTAGATATGACATTGGATGATGCTGAGATGAGTGTTTTTAAAATAAAAAAGGGCATGGGCAGAATTTTCCCATTGGCGTGCGGGGGTGGACCCCGCACGTCCGCGCGTAAAATGATGCGCGGTGATGTCGGGAGAGTGTCCCAACTTCACTGCGTGCCAACGCCATATTTCATTAGGCAGACGCCCAGCGGATATCATCGTGCACCCGCCATAAATTAACGGGCCACTTAAGGCACTTGACTCACCAATCCACCCTGATTTTTCGGCACCCGTGCAATCTTTGGGACGGTGCACAAGTGCAATGGGCAGGCGGGTAGGAGGCATTTCTATAAACCTCATCCACGAGCAGGATTAAAGGGCTCCCTGGGGTCGCGAGTGTGCTCTCTCAAGTATTGATTTTTCAAAGTTATTGAAACTTGCCTGTGTGATCTGCAATACTTGAAAATGCATACCAGCTGCTTTGTCTGGACTCTTAACCTTCAGGTCAGCGCTCTACAGTGAGGAATCTTTCTGGGTTTGTTGGTCAGAGCACATCCCCAGGAAGCCCTGATGGGTCTCCTGGAGGAGCCTCTCCACGCGGGTCGCCTCTCTCTCCATGGAGGATGCATGGCGTTCAGACATGTGGTTCATTGCTTCAGCGATCTGTGCCTGGCCACCGCCAGTCCTCACACCCTCTGCCGCGTTATGAGCATTCTTCTCCTGAAAATGAGAGACGAGCATTGACTAGTGCAAATTGCACATGGACTCGCTTCGCACACGCCCCACCCCAACCAGAGTGGGAGATATCAGGGCTCCAGTGCCTCCTCACCCCGCTGCTGCCGAACACTCACACAAAGGTGCTAGGCCTGTTCCCCAACCTCCTACACCCCCCTTGGACACATGCTGCCTATATCACATTAGGCACCACACGGTATATCCTTCCATAGCAAGGAGGTACAGGCATGTGGAGCGCAGGGCGCAGCAGGTCGTTCGTTGCCACACCACCTTGAAGCTCCCCTTCCAGCATTTCATCACCCTGACTTGGACAAGTCCTGGAGTTCAAATACAGCACCTAGGTGCAGCTCCTCCAGGTTGCCCCCAAACCAGTCATGTGTGTCTCAGTGTACCACATGCTGCGGGGGCAAAACACATCTCTTCATCACCCTCTCAGGCTGACCTCAGCATGGGTAATACCTGCTGGCCCACCCAGCAAAGGACACGTGCCATCAATGATTCAATGCAGCCCCTACACTCAGACTTGTGGGGGAGCAGCAAGGGGGTAAACCGACCTGCTGGGTTAAATGACCAATGCCAACATGGTACTCACCCTGCCAGAGCGCAACAAGTCATTGAAGTGCTTGCGACACTGGATCCAGGTGCACCGCACCACATCACGGGAGCTCACCACCTCCGCCATCCCTTGCCAGGCACATTTTGTCATGTGGGGCGGCCTCCTCTTCCCATCCTGGGGAACCAGCATTTCCCGCTGTGCTGCCACCTCCTCGAGGACGGCTGCAAGGCAGTCATCTAAAAAGTGAGGGGCACACTGGCCTACCCTCCGGCCTGGCCTGCCCCAATGGCCTACGCTCCGGACTTGCATTAACCTCATTGTCCCTCTGCACAGCCCTTTGCCCAGCCATTGTGAGCAGTCTTTCCGTGGCTCCCAGGGCCTTCCTTTATACAGGCCTCCGGGTCGCCATTTCACCCGGCGGCCTCAGCGCACCCGCCGCCACCTGCCCACTCCCGCAGAGAGTCGTGAAGTACGCTGGGCGGGCCTTAATTGGCCTGCCTGCATAAAATGGCGGCGCAGACCCCATCGCAGAAGGGGCAAGGCAGCCTGGTCTGATGTTAATGCACAAGCACATGTGGGGGTGGGAGAGGGCTGGGGGGAGGGAAGCAGCCAATCATTCGGGAAATTTTGTATAAAGTGACCATTGCTCTGCAGCTGAAATAGTTCAGGTGCAGCCACATTGACATGCAAGTAATCAGGCCTTTAGCTTATCTGCCCGCTCAAGCAACACAGAGTCATGAAAGTGCCACTAAGTGCTCCAGAGCTTTTCACCTCTCGGGCACAGACTGCAAAATAATGAGCATTTTAGTAGTCTACAGAACAGCTGGATGACTGGGCACGTTGTACAATCTCCTTGTTGAAGTTGGCCATGGAGCAGTCACTGGCGGAGGCGCTCACAGCTCCTTGCAATGTCATCATCCCGGTTTAGACCAGTCTCCCCCATGGTTCAAGCTAACAGTGCAGCCTTGCAGCATGGGTTAGGAGAATGCCTGTGCCTGAGCTGAGAGCACAGCATGCAGTCCAGTAGGCAAAGCTGCTGCCAATCGGTCAGGTGGAGTGGGGCAGAGTATAAATGCATTTAAGGGGGAAACAAAACAAGCGTATGGTGGTAAAGGGATTAAATGGTTATGAACGTAGATTTAGATGAGCAAAAATGGGAGGAGGCTCAACTGGACCATAAACACCAGCTTGGACTGGTTGGGTTGAATGGCTTGTTTCTGTGACATTTGTTCTATGTAATCCTTTCTCTTTAGGTACCAGGCTCTAAGAGAGCATTAGCGACCATGGACTTCCATGTGTTGGTCCATGGTTATACTTGGCAAGGTGCTGCAGTGGTTTGCTATTGCCTTCTGCAGGTTCTGGCTGGCCAGGAGACTCTTCTGCTCTTACCACTTGCCATTGGTGTTTGGAAGGATTTTCATGTTTGGCCACATTATGAAAGTGCCTTCTTTGGCCATCAGGTCCTGGAGTGGGACTCAAACCTGGAGCTTCTAGTTCAGAGGTAGATACGCTACCACTGCAGTACAAGACATCTTCCATATAACCCTAGGCAATTTAAAACCTTTATCCTTTGTGAAACAATCAAAATTGAAATGATATCACATTAATTATCTCATGGCATAAAGTATAAACCGAAAATGCTATAAATGTGAAACAGGTCGGCAAACATCTGAAATAGAAAGACAGGTTATTATTTTGGGTGGATAGGTTCTCCTGCAGAGTTTCATGTGGTATTTTAATCTACATTTCTTTGTAGGTGCCATTTTATAAGTTGAGGACGCTATGTGAAGGAATGAGGCCCATAGTTCGGGCAGCAAGTAAAATTGAAGACTGAGAGAGAACACTAGGTCAATCAAGTGAAGTGAGGAGTAAGATAAAAGACAAGGTCAATCAAAAAGAGTGATTAGTCTGTGACAAGCTTGGATTTAGACCCTTTGGGACAGAGGAAGGAGATAATTGGAAAGGGAGAGAACAACAGAAGATTTGGCAATCATCTCAACCAAACTGCTGTGCATCTCAAGTATTTTCTGTTCCAGCATTTATGCTTTTTGTTTCACCTTTACTTTTCTCATAGTGCAAATTCATTTTCTTTAATGAATATGTATAAGGCAAATTGAAAAGGTTTAAATGCATTTTCATAAATGAAATAACAAATTTATTACAGCAGACACGAAGAAGAATTATATTAGTGCAGAAGAGATCTACTAACCTTAGGGGTTGTTTTTTCTGTCTAGAAATAACCTGCCTTCTAAAATCAATTTTTAATAGACAGTGAAGATTTGAATTTCTTGCAAAGCAGTTTTATTGTCACATTTTCAGAATATATTACTTTTGAAGTTTGCCAAAACTGACAGTTGTATCTTAAACACATAAAGTATTAATTATAAAGTGCAACAAAGTGACTGCACATTGTCATAATTTTAGAAGTGCTAATAACTCACTGAGAATAATTACATTTAGTTTTGTAACGCTTGTTTAAACATTGAAAGGTGAAACTGGTTTCCCTAGCAGCACAAAATAGGCTCGAAGCGAATCGGCACTTATTTTCTCACTGCCACAGTTTTTGTTTTCCATTGATCTGGAAAACACTGACAAGACTTTTTAGTTCAAAGCAAAAACGATAAAGAGTATCTGAGTAAGAGTTTGAACTGCCTTTCCGTGAAACAGTGGAAAGAAAATCGGGTGCAGTGAAAAGAAACTGGCTGCGTGTTTGCTATAAGCCCATTTTGTGCTTCTGGAGTAGACCAATTTCACCACCAGAAAGTTTCCCTGTTGGCCTTGCTTGTGGGAATGAAAATATTAACTGCATCGTAGTAGCTAATGGAAAGGTCATATATAAATCAGGTCAAAGCTAAAGAAAAATACAAAACGCTTCTGTTGGGTTGTTTTAACTTCAGCAAGCGTATAGTTCAATAATGAACTTACAGAACTAAGCAGAAAGCAAGGAAGTTGCACTAATTGGACAGCTCTTTCAAAGAACCAGTACAGGTACAATGGGCCAAATGGTCTCCTTCTGTGCTCTCCAATTCTACGCTCTGTTAAAACAATGTTCTCCGAGGGAAGTGCAAGATTCTGAATATGATATATTGGATTGGTCAAAATCAATAATATCACAAGAGTGGGCTTATGCGTTATCGGGGTTAAAAATCTCTGTGGAGCATGTCTGAGATTCTTTAAGAGAAATGGCACTTTTTTAGCTATTGCTCCAGGACACTGCACTTGCAGTATGTGAATTGGATCTCCAAGGAAAATAGCTTGTTGGCAAATGCTATGTGACATTTTGAGGACATACATATTTGAGTACATGTTGTCTTTTCCCTAAGACACAGTGCAAAATAAATTATCAGCAGGTTGATATATTCATTCGAGATAGGTGGGTTGATTATATCATGGCAGCTAAAAAATTATTTTTGATAATCACTAATTTCTAAATATTAACCCATATGTATATTTCATAAGGATTAGTTGAATCTGTGTATGCAGCATTACAGTGGCAGCATTGTGGCTCAGAACAAGAAAAATCTGGTTTTCTAATGTAATTTTAAAAAGGTTAACATTGAAATGACCGTAAACATTCATTTTACTCCATTTTATATGATTGTTTATTCTAGTTTATTAATATTTATACTTGATTTTTTTTTGTTTTGTTCTTTCTCATAAATTATTTTATTTTGAATTGGTTTGTGTTTTTCTGCCCTGTTTCTGTTCAACTTCTTTTCTTGCCATATTTTCTTATGCAGTATTGTTCCCTCACATGAAATTCATGCCCTGAGAACCTATACAATCTGATTATTTAAAGAATCATAAAGAATAAACTCAAACAAAAGGGCTAGTTAAAAACTAAAATAGAAAGGGACAGAGAAATGGAAGGCAATGGCAAGAGCAAATAATAAAGATCCTTTCTTTACATGGTCTGAACGATTGATTGACTAGGGGCAGTGCAGAATCATGGATTAGCAATGCACAGCATTACGTGCTGGTGGGACACAGGTTATATCCCCCAGTCCGATGAATTCCTGAGCAATGAGGACAGGTGAAGAGTGTCATTTAACTCCACAGAGGAAACATTTTTTTTTCAGCTCCCACCCTCACAGCTCCCACTCAGGCTTCCACCATTGCCACTTCTATTGCCAGTTATTGCGCTGAATACATATGACCTATACCTTTTTCATTGCTATAAGCAATGCCATTAGTGACAGTCTTTTCTGCTTCAGTTCAGTAGTCAACAATAGTTCATTCCACTTCACTCTACATTGTATCATTGGATTTTCAGGGCCAATTTTAAACCAGTTCTGATGAAAGGTCACTGACCTGAAATAGTAGACCTGCTTCTTGCAGTATAAGGGATAATTCTAACTGTATAATATGCTAATCAGATACAATGTACATCATCACAGGAAGAGATACAACATCACATGATTTGCTGTCTCTCATGCAGCCTTGGGTAAGATGTAGCTAGCACAGTCAGATGTGTCTCAACAAAGCTTCCACTTTATAGACCTCTGCAGGCTTAGTAAATATTCTATATTCATCAAACAATACCAAGAATATTATATAGTAGCTGCAAGTGAAAGAACTGTTATGGAAAAGTGTTTTCCTTTATCGGAAAGCTTTGAAAAAGCCACAACCAAGAAGGAGCATGGTTGAATTGGTATCAGAGATTTGCCAGATATCACCATTGTTGGTCTCACTGCAAAAGAAAGCAGTGAGCAGGTCAGTACAATGTTATGTGTGATAGGTGGCTGTGTGGATGATATCTTTATCTTACAGGGTAGTGATGAAGAAAAAGCCACTTATGATGAAGCAACCAAAGTACTTGTTACATACCTCAATCTGAGAAAGAGTATTATTGTTAAGTGGGCAAAATTTAACAAATGCACCCAACGACAAGGGGAAAGTGTTGATGCTTTCATAAACGGCCTGTATAAACTTGCAGAGAACTGTGGCAGGGCTGAAAGAAGAGCTGATCAGATATAGAATTGTCATGGGAATGCTGGATGATGCCTTTCCTGACTACTTGCAGTCAAGAGATGATCTAACCTTAGCAAAGGCAAACCAACCGAGCAGACAAGCCCAGGTCAGGAAGCAAAATCAATCAGTGATTTGAGGTAATGGGGGAACCCTACCTCAAAAGCAGCTGACTCAGTAGAACATGGGTATGTCAGATTTAAAAACAGAGAAGCTGTCATAAAAAAGCAGGGGAGACAGGAAGAGGCAGGGAAAAACACAAACGTGAAAACTGCCCTGCCAAAGAGGCCAAATGCCATTTATGCAGAAAGATGGGCCACTTCTAGGTTATGTGCTGTAGCTAGAAGCCTGTACAGAATACACACAAAGAGGAACCTTCAAAAGGTGGCAAGATCAATGAAATAGATGATAACAATGATATTGCGATGCTTTTCCTTGGAGAGATCCAGGGACCAAGCAGAAGCTAGTGAAGTGCTGATATTCTAGTAGAGGGGAACAAGATGCACGTTAAGTTAGCCACAGATGCAGCAGTTTTGGTTCTTTCTGATGCTGAACTGTGATTGGAGAGAAGCTCTCTTCAGCCATCATGAAAAAAACTACATGGGCTGGGAGGGATAGAACTCAAGATCATAGGACAACACAGCACAGCACTCCAATGTCAAGAGAAAGAAATCACAGAAACATTTTGTGTGATTCAGAATCAGAGTAACTCACTCTTGAGCAGGAAGGTCCATACCGACTTGGATCTGATTTGCAGAGCAGATGAATTGAAAAGCTGAGAGGATCAGCCCAAAAACCTCAAAGCTGAATTCCCACAACTCTTTGCAGGACTAGAAAAGCTGAAGACAGCATACCACATCTCTACATCCTGAGGAGAAGCCAGTGTGTCTGTTTACACCCAGAAACATTCCTTATCCACTCTTGCCAAAGGTAAAGAAGGAAATTGACTATGATGAAGCAGGGGCTTATTTCACCCCTGACAAGCTGGTGCTCGAGGCTGGTGCCTGTGCCAAAACCCAATGAATCTATCAGAATTTACATAGTCTTAGGCAGCTGAACAAAGCAGTTGAACATGAAGTTCACCCTATGTCGTCTGTGGATGAGAGCTTAGCTAAATTGGGAAAGAGTTCAATCTTCACAAAGCTAGATGCAAAAAAATGTTTTTTGGCAACTACCCCTCGATGAAAAGTCAAAGTTGCTCACAACCTTCATTATTCTGTTTGGGAGGTTTTGCTTCAACAGATTACCCTATAGCATTACATTAGTACCAAGTCTTCCAGAGGACAATGTCAAGCATTTCAGAAGGACTGGATGGTGTCGTATGTCACATGGATAATGTCCTGATCCATGGATACACTCAGCCAGAACATGACACTAGAGTGCAAGCTGTGCTGCAACGCCTAGAGGAGGCAGGACCTACACTCAACAACAAATGCAAATTCTCACAGCTGACTGTCAAGTTCCTTGGGCATATTGTGGATATGTCCGGTGTCAGAGTAGATCCACAGAAGACGAGAAATCAAGGAATTCCCAGCTCCTCAGAACGTGATTGAGCTCCAGAGATTCATGGGAATGGAAAAGTCCCCGCCCAACCTGCCTGTGGTCAATAAGCCACCATGTCAACTGTTGTGACTGTACAACACACCTGGGAGGTAGCAGAATGGAGGTCTTCTGAGAAAATTAAAGAGATGCTGATATCACCTGATATTTTATCTCATTATGACCCAGAGCTATTACTGCAGACACATCTTTTACAGGACTGGGAGCTGTACTCTTTCAGATGCAGACAGATGGAAAGCATAAACCAGTTTACTACACATCCCATTCACTGAGAGAGACCAAACAGAGATATGCAGTCATAGAGAGGGAAATATTAGTTTGTGAGATATTCGTAGATTATGTTCTTATCTTCAATTCAAGATACAGACAGACCACAAGCCCTTAATGACACGTTTAAATTCTAAGGAGTTAGAAAAAATGCCTCCACGAGTAATCGATTCAGTCTGAGAATGATGACGTTTGATGCAAAGACAGAGTATGTTCTGGGAAAATGGAAGACCAAAGCAGGTGATTTGTCCTGTATTCAGTGACAAGACCTGAACAAGGTGATGTAGCTCTCAATGAAGAGGTGGAATTCATCGACAAAAAACATATCTCTCCCAGCAACAACTAGGCAACTGAATGAATCAGAGATGCGCAGAAATTTAATGAAGAACATGCTCAGGTCAGAAAGTACTGCATCAAAGGATGGCTGACATATAGACAGACAATCGCACGCAGACAGTACTATGAACTCATTTATGATGAGAGGTTGATCATTCTGAGAGTTCTGAGACTAGATATCCTGCAATGATTATTGTACTAAGGACATTTAGGCATCACAAAATGTCAAGCCAGAGCACAATATTCTGTTTGGTGGCCGGATCTCTCAAAATCATTGGAAAGATGATATCAAGCTGTATTGCTTGTGCTATTCATCATTAGGAGGTAAGACAGCCTTTGATGTCATCTTCCTTTCCATCAAGACCAAGGGAACATCTTGGGATGGACCTCTTCGAACAAAGAGATAAGATGACCTTGATCATAGTAGAATACTACCCCAGATGGATAGGAGTCAAGCAACTGAAGGGTCACACTTCTGAATCAGTGATTACATCACTAGAGGAGATATTTAGAACATGTGGAATCTCAGACCTTTTAATCTTAGAAAATGGACCACAGTTTACCAATGAATGCTTTAAAGATTTCACAGTGTTGTATAGGTTTGTCCATGCTACCAGCTCACCAAGATACCCCCTAGCCAACAGTGCACTGAAAGAAGAGTGTGTAGCTTGAAAGCATTGCTGAAGAAGAATTATGACATTGAACTTGTACTTCTGAGTTATCGTTCAACTCCATTCCAAAATGATCCAGCACGAATTGAACTCTTCATGGAAAGAAGACTGAAAACTCAACTCCCTACTCAAACACACACATGCCGCAAGTGCAAGCTGATGACTTGGGCAAGGTGAGGGAGAAAGAGGCCAAATGTTGTTCCAACTAGATGTGGAATTATGCCCACTGTCGCAAGGCACACATACTGCTAGTACTCCGACCAGGAGAGCCAGTTTGATCCATCTGAGGCACCTTATCAAGGCAAAATCACAGAATTCCTGCCCAGTGTCCAAACTGCCTGTAAAACCTAGTGGGATTGTTGTTTCAGGCCCTGATTTTTGTTGAGTTGGGCCAAGTTGGAAGATCTTCAAAAATGGCAGATAGGACCTGACTCATGTCGCTGGTAAGGGTGCAGGTAGCCAGTTCACATGCAGCACTCCCACCCTTGCTGGCTTCATTGCAGGGGTGACTATTTTGAGGGATGGCTATTTCAAATCTCCCTGCAATTTTGATGGAGCCAGGCCTGTTCTGTTAGTAGACATGGTTCATGGCTTCTTAGAGGAATCATGAACAAAAGGGGAGCTATAGCCTTGAGTCGGGAACAAAAATAAACAACCATTTAACATTCCCTTTAAAATACATTGCTCCTTTTACCTTAACATAAAGCTATCAATTAATCAGAGTCATTCATAGTATCAATGCCAAAGAGCTATTATCCACTTCACATCTCTTAATCGTGTGTAAATAAACACACAGGTATTGAAAAATCCTTTCAAAGGAAGGTCAGGTTATTACAAGGTAATAAAGAGGTTAACAAAGCTTGAAATCTCCTCTGCAGATGTGTAAACATTTCCTGCTGAGAGGTATGTGCCTTATCCAATCTTGGAGTTTAGGCAAGCATTCGTAATGAGGCCTTCTGGCAACTGTGTCCACAGAAACAGTTAGAACAAATGGCTAGACATCTGTTTTTCTGGGTGAAGGGGATGAGGTCTGACAGTCATGATTACAACTGGTCTGATGTTCCAGTAAACAAAGGCAAACCTTCAAGCCTGCTGATATTGCCATGCGCCCGCCTCCATGGTTGCCTCTGGCCTACATCCAGCCCTCCTCACCAGAACAAAAATATTGCACTTAACGGAGATAAATTTACAGAGTCAGGAATTTTCCCGACTCATGCTTCCTATCTCCTTCATAAAAATCCAGCCCTTTGTCACTGAAACAGTATTTAAACAGGGCACTCACCTCCATGTGTTTATTATACGTTGTGTTTAGTGTTCTTTGGATTTCCAAGACAACTCTCAGATAGCTTCTTTCTTATAATTGTTTTTATATTCGTTCATTGGATGTGGGCATCACTGGCTAGGTCAGCATTTATTGCCCATCCCTAATTACCATTGAACTGAGTGGCTTGCTAGGCCATTTCAGAGGACATTTAAGAGTCAACTACATTGTTGTGGGTCTGGAGTCACATGTAGGCCAGATCAGGTAAGGATGGCAGATTTCCTTCCCTAAAGGACATTAGTGAATCAGATGGGTTTTTCAGACTAATCAACAACGGTTTTTTAATGGTCATTATTAGGCTTTTGATTCCAAATTTTTATTGAATTCAAATTCCACTATCTGCTGTAGTGGGATTCAAACCCTGGTCCCCAGAGCATCACCCTGGATCTCTGGATTACTAATACAGTGACCATACCGCTATGCCTTCACCTCCCGCTTTTCCTTTGTAAGCTCCATCTATTTAATGTGGTGTTATTGTTGCCAGATTCATTTTGGTGGAGATACAGTTAGGTGAAGAGAAGCAGCAGCTTCAGCAACTAGCATTAGCCAATCAGTAGACAACAGCAGCAGCAGAGGTGGGGGGGGGAGGGGGGAATTCTGTGGAGCTGATTGCCACACACACAGCACACAAGGTGCTCAGACCAAGATTCAGTTCCTTGGATCAATCCAAAGAACATTGCAGGCACGCTGTTACAGATCTCCACAACCTGTTGGATTGGGGATTGGCTTTGCCAATGGCTGTCAAAATCACCAAAGCCCTTAATGTATTTGTCACTGGTTCTTTCTAGTTTGCTACAGGGAACATCTCCCATATATCGCAGTCTGCAGTACACAGTTGCATTAAGTAGTCCTTTGGTGTCCTGTACATCATCTTCCCCATTGAATTCAACGACCAACATGAGAGAACTTGGGGGTGTGCAGCAGTGCCTGGCTTCCCTCATAATCAGGGTGTCATTGACTGTACACATGTTGCCAGAGTGCCAAGACACCAGATAGCAGCTTTTGCAAACAGAAAGGGCACTAAATTAATGTGCAGCTTGTGCTGGGATGAGAGACATAATGGTCCATCCTCAGGAAGATTATCCTCCTCTGGGGTGTTTTATTCTGTAGCATCCAGAGGCTGAAAACATTTAGAGGAAGGAGAAAGTGGACAAAAATTAGAAGGCAGCCAGGAGACTGTATATCAACTATCTGCAGAATGCATTTCTCAAGCTGGCCGAGTGATTTGTTGAGGTGAATGAAGGGTTACAAGTAATGTGCAGGCACCATGCACAGATAAACCACCAGCCTTGTCTTTCCACAATGCTCACGGCTCATGCTGGGCCATTAACCTGCAGGGCTTCCTGCTTCATTTGTTATGATGGCTATGATGCCAGGAACTCATTTCCTGTTCTTATTTCCCAGACGTTATGTTGTGTTTTCCCTTGCAAAGAGGGAGAGGGCTAGAGTTAGTGAATGACTGTTAAAAAGGTAAATGGGGATGTTTAAGGCTTATGCATGTAATGCAGGGACATAGAGCTGGAAACAGGGCAAGATGGAATGAGGATGGGTAGATGATGAACATAAAGTCACACATATAGAGTGTGAAGTGAGAAATGAGTCCCAGGATTAGTTGCTGGTTCTGTGATACAAGAATGCTGTTTGTGGTTAGTGTGAAGACAACAAAGGAAGTGGTGAGTATGATTTGAATTACAAAGGAAGGTGTTGCTGTATGCCCTTGTGATTGTCTGTTTAAGGAACTGTTGAAGGAGAGGGAATTGATCGAAGTGATAGGGAAGAGAGTGAAAGGCTGATGTGGTTGAGAGAGGTGGAGAGCTGTACTCACACTTGCTGCTTTCTGGAAATCAATGAACCTCTTTCTACACTGAACCCAGTTTGTGGGGATAATACTGCTGACACTGACCTCTCTGCCATGCGCAGTGAGGCCTGCTGAATATTCAGCCTGAGGGTCTTCTTGTGGTTGCTGGGAAATGGTACCTCTATTCTTACTCTAACCTTCTCCACCAGGACCTCCAGGGAGGCATCAGAAATTGTACAGTGAAAATGGGCAGCCTGTCAATCACACTGAAATATGGCCCTTCAAGGAATTTTACTGCGTATCCTGCCTCCTGCCCATCTAATTCATATTCCAAGTTAAAATCAAGGCTCAATATTTTTGTCAGATACCAAAGAATATGACAGAGGTGTTCAAAGAACTGGCCAGATGTTGGAGCGTATACTAGCCTTGCACAGACTTGGACTTCATAGCTGTTCAGAGGAAAAAGAAAGGAAACTGGAGATGGTTATAATATTGGGGTTTCTTGGTCTGAGACAAGAGGAGATGGAAGGGCCAGGAATGTAAATTGATGAAGAATCAAGAAACAAGTACTGAACAACAAAAGGTGGGAGATGGTGGTTAGATCTGCATCAGATATGAGAAACTAGCCACAAAATTGGGTTCTCTAGTGCTGTTGTTCAACTTTCAAAGCAACCAGGACCATGTTTATCATCTGAGGTGTTTGGTAGGGTTCTGGTGGGTATGTAAGGTGACTGCTAAGGCTGATCTTCACCCAGAAGGTTCTACTAAAAATAGGACAGGACACCACCGACGTTTGAGTTTTGGACATATTGCTGGCTTGGGATTTCCTCTCCTTGCATTTTCTCTCTGCCTCTGAAAGTGCTTGCCTTCGAACATGGCCGCGGCCTTTTTATTTGGTTGAGCCAGGTGTAGCAACCCTGGGCAAGCTCCTCCAAGAACATGAGGTCAATATCAAAACTCCTAAGTGAAGTCTTCAGTGTATCCTTGTGGTGCTTCCTTTGACTGCCATAAGACCACACCCCAGACCCTGGAAATGCATCGCCGTACCTTCACTGTCGCTGGGTCAAAACCCTGGAACTCCCTCCTTAACAGCATTGCGGGTGTACCTACATCAGAAGGACTGCAACGGTTCATGAAGGCAGTTCACCACCTCCTTCTCAAGGGCAATTAGGGATGGGCAGCAAATGCTGGGCTAGCCAGCGATGCCCACATCCCATGAATGAATTTTTTAAAAACTCAAGTTCTCTATAGAAGTTTTGCTTTGCAAGTGAGTGTCAGGCATTCTGGCTACATGGCCAGTTGTGACTGTCTCAATATAGTAAGGATGCTTGGCATGCCAGCTTGAGTGACCACCTCAGTGTCTGGTATTTTGTCCTGCCATCTGATCATCAAAAGCTTCCCAGGGCAGTTCAAGTGAAAGTTGTTGAGCTCCATAGCATAACACTGGTACACAGCCCAACTCTCACATGCTCTATAGACTTTCAATTTGGTAGGCAGATTTACTTTTCTTCATTCTCAGAATAATATTCAAACTCTGCTGAATGCAGCGCCAGTTTTGGCAATTCTTGCATGTGCCTTGTCATCAGTATTGCTTGAGAGAGAGAGTGTGAGTTCTTTAGTACCTGGATGTCATGTGCCAAATGCTGTCTTGGCAAGGGCATTAGCACAGGTGTTAGGTATGTGCAGCAGAAGTATGTAAAGTAGACAGAGTGTGACATCAGTCAGCCTACTGTCTTGACCCCAGTGCTACCATTTTTGAGCTTGCCATTCAAGGTAAAGCTCTCTTAAACACACAGCTGGACATGTGTTCAGCAACAAGAATGACACCTCACCAGCATTATTTAAAAGGATGATCATCAACTTGCAGGTTAGTTGCTAATTGATTTCCACTGGCTGGTCCTGAGTTATCAGAAGTGTTTAGTGCAGCGCTTCCCAAACTATTTTCCAACATGATCCCATTTAACACTTGAAAATGAATGCAACCCAGATGCTAACAAAAACAAAACTGCAATAAAGCAGTATAGTAACATTCAGTATAAAGTTTGCATATTATAGATCAATATAATACCAGTCTGTTACTGCATCTGAGCCACTCCAGCTCATGGACCTTGGCCAGGAAGCAGCAGAAGTGCAGGTTGAGGGGCTTAAAATGACTGATGTTGGAGCTCAGGTTTTCCACAGCACCAGGATGATGGGGTTGGACAAGCTGCCGGAGGCAAAGCCATTGGGTTCATGCTTGGGGCCGGGCTTTGAGACATAGTGAAGCGGCCATGAGCAGGAGTCCATGGCCTGGAGAAAGAGGCTGAGAGACGAGCAGGGCAAGGCAGGGCTGGATGCATATGAGGCTCGGTGCTGGTGAGGGACGCAGAAATAGAAGAGAGGGTGCTCATGACCCGATTCACTGTTTCTGTGACTCCAATTGGGGCTGCAACCCACAGTTTTGGAAACCACTGCTTTAATGGTTTGTATTCGTATTAAAGTTGGCAAAGTCCACATGGTGTAGGCCTCGATTCTCAATTCAAAAGTTCTGTTCATACCACTTGCCCCCTGCCATTGGTGCTGTAGTATCAATCCCATGCAACATGACAGGAAGGTTAAGCATAGTTGACACAAAGGAGTACAAGCAGATCCCAGAGGGATGGAGGACGAAGGGAAGGACACCCAGCGGGAAGCCTTATCAACTCACCATCTTCCGGGAGCACTTCCCCTACCTCCATCTCAGTCAAGAGCAGTATGTGCATCATCAGTTCTTTATGAAGAATTCTGCTACTTCTTGCAACCAGAACTGTACCTCAGAGCAGAACAAGAACAATGCTGCCAAGGTGACCATGGCCCTGAATATCTTTGCATTGGGATCCTTCTGTTGGTGCATGTGACATATGTAACATCTCCCAGCTCGCCATCCACTGCTGCATCAGAGAAATGACATAAACTTCTTATGCCAGGAGACGGGAGTTCATTGTCTTTACTCTGGAGCACTGATTACTGGGTTGCTGTGATACCCTTAAAGCCCATTTGATCACTAGTATCCACACCAATGATGGCAGCAGCCTGATGGCACAAAACTGTGCTTGCATGGCAACAAACAGATTTCAGACCGTAGTCTGAGCTTCCACTATAGCACTCAGATGTTGGGTGGCTTCTGCTTGAGCTGCAGTGGAAGCGAAGACATCGGATGCTGCATCAATTTCAGGTCCACAACTGTTCTCCTGGGGTTGACCACCACTTCCACGTTGGAAAAGATGGATTCCAAGCTCTGCATGTTCCTTGACAGTGACAGTTGGCTTTCTGCTAGGTCTGTCAATGCACCAAGCATTTCTACGTGCTCTCCCATCAGCTTTTTTCTGTACACCACCCCATTGGTACCTCAAATGAGCCCTCTGCAGCAGAACATGTATACGATCTCATGTTCCAGAGGACAGGCACTGATGCTATCCTTTCCCATTACCCTGGCTGCAACTCACTCCAAAGGTCCAAAGTAAAGGACAGGAGTGTATAGCCTACAGAAAAGGTATTGGAACATCTGCACAAGAATAATTTTATATACCCACAATAAGGGATGAACAGTTGAGAGGGATGAAGCAGGCTATCTCTGTGATTAATATCTCTATTTATCTAACTTGTATAATGTGCTAGATCAATGGTTCAACATTGCTACCAAACCACAAAGCAGGCATTTCTCAAGGTCGTAGTAGTATACAACTAAATTGCCACTCCAACTTACAATGTGAGAGATGTTGATGGTAAAATAAAATGCATGTCATCACGGCAGGTCCAATGTACTAAACTTCATTTTTAAAATCTAATGTACTTATTCAAATTTTGAATGAAACCAAATTAAAGTCACACACTTGGATCAGATAACTGCAATAGTATGCATGTCAACATGTATTCCACTTTTGAAGGACAGTTGTAAGACTTGTGCCATTGTTGTTCCTGGGTCCTGTCTCTTCCACTTTTGGTATTCAACAAATTCATGAAAATAATCTTCCACTATTCAAACACTAGGGGCTGGAGAGAAAATTACAGGAGAATGTGAAAAAAAAAGAAATGTGTGTGGACAGGAATTCCTTGCTTAGGAATCACAATTGGCAATGTAGAAGTAATGATAAATGGAGTTGTTTTGGATGTGACTCATTTTGAATTTACTGGAGGGATGACCTTGAAGGAAGCTGTGACTGATTGCTATTATCAGGTTACCTTCTACTACTTTGGGTTAGGATGCAAACACAGTACTTCAAGCTCTATACAACAAAAATTAGAATTTGTGTCATTTGAGCATTAAATTCTGATTAAAAGCAAATGGGAATATGAGCAACATAGTCAGGGCAGTAGTATTCATGGTATTTTGAGATCTTACTGTTTTATTTTGGTTAAAGGGATAATACATTTATCTAACATTGTTGGCAAACATTTTTTCAATTTACAATTATCACAGTATGTTAGTGTAAGTTGTGCTGAAGTATATTACTCTGTCATTTGTTGTCATAAAAAGATATGGGAAGGCTCTCTCCACTCACCAAAGAAAATAAACAACTTTTGCCAAGCCTATTTTTTCCTCAAGATACCGATGCCCTGTTAATGCTGTATTGTTAAAAATGGGGCACAAAGGTTAATCTCCGTGAGTATTTTGTCCCACCATTGATGTCTTTAGAGGTTGATGTTTTTAGGCGTAAAATGTATTTATGTATCTTCTTGCATTGACAGCTGTATGCTTTATTAATTCTACATAGTTTACGAAGTATAACAAAACTCTAAAGCCCAGAAACACCTGCCCCTCCCAACTTTGAAGTAACCTACTTTGGCAACTCAAACACTGAGGAGGTCACATGGTACAGTACATTTTGTCCAGGCTGACAATCCTTCCAAGCTGCAGGCAACATTAGCTTGAGCTGTCCCTCCACATTAATGTCACATTAGCATGGTTTTCTGAACATAACAAATTGAATAATTTGAGCATAGCCAGATAACACTTTCATCAGATCACTGCGTATTTTAAACTGCACAGTTCTTACCTATTTTTGCAATTATCTTTTGATTTTTTACATGATAAGAAATATACTCAAAAGTAAAACTATATATTTAGAGAGAGACACACTAATATATCCATCAAGAAGCTTACAGAGGTATTTTCAGTAACTGCGTAGCAGCAAAGTGCATTATGGTGGATTATTTCCAACTGAAGACAGGGTGATTGACAGGAGTGCAATCTTTTTAAAATTATAACTAAACGGTACAGTAGATTATCCCAGCAAATTATCCAATGGGTAGTAAAAGAGGTTGATGTCTATTCCTAAATTCCTATTTGTGGAGCCCAGTCCCAGAAGAAGTAATGTAGTTATTGCTCAGTAATGTAGATCATTCGTTTACATTCCCGAGAGGTACATATTTCAATAATATATTAAGTTACTACAAGTAAATTGACAATTTGGGAGATTTCCGATTCATTAACATACAATTTTGGCTTCAATGAGGATAATGTCAACAAATTCAAATGCACAGCTCTGAAATAAGGGCATCATTATAGTTATCAAAAGGAAGTAGTGCTAGATTGAACAGAAATGTGTTGGATAACATAGCTGATGTTATACCATAAAACAATAATTTAGGAACAGCCTGCAAAGGCTGGAGGTAAATACATTTTTGAGTTAAGATTTAGTGCATAGTGCATTCACATTCAGTTTAAGATCTGGAATATTTTAAATCTGACCCATAAAACATAATTAAATTACAGATTCTTTGCTGCTACACTAATAGTGGGAATCTGCAGCAAATCATAATGGTGTGCCAACAGCTTCAGCGGTTTGAAGGCATAATGACGTTGTGCACTTGCAGAAAAGCAATTAATAGAATGGATTTCCAGACTGTATGTAGCCCACGAGTAACTAATGAATGTTGCATACTAATTGCAGTAATGCTTACATTTGTTATTTTAAATTACACTTAGACTTCTTTTGATATTTCAATGCCCTCGTGGTCTCTATCCTCTTGTGGAATAATTTGACATGAAGGCTTCAAATATATGACATTGTATCATTCCCATTTAGCAGAACTTTAAAAAATTTAAAAATAAGAGAAAAATGACAGGACATTAGGGAATACAATAGAGTTGAAACTATGATTTATTTTTTTAAAAAACCTCAACTTGGAAATCACTTGAACCATTTGACCGCTTCAGCACTCATTTGAAATTCCTTCTTATCCTCTGTTAACAGCAGCATTATCCCAATTTAACACATCTCTTAAAATGACAGAAACAGGAATTTGATAGAAGCATCTGAAGTATAGTATTAGAAATTATAGGCCTTCCTTAGATATTCTCTTAAATATAGCTGCGGCCCAAGTAGTTTATGTTCAAGATGTGTCAATGCTGCCCGATGTGTAATTATACGGTAGCCTCAGGCTGAGTGCAACCATATGGCTTCTTGTGATTTGAACAAAAGATGGGGTTACTTTGGCTTTGTGCAATGGTTTAAAATGCTTAGTAGTAAGTCAGCAGCTCGTTTTGCATCGAAATTATAAGCAGTTTGGAGAATGTGGATTTGAATAATGTTTTTGGTATTTAGATATTTCTAGAACAAAGTGACAACATTTCAAATTCAGGATGACATAGATAATAGGAAAGTCAAGCAATTTTTTGATAAAAATATGATAAGCATGAGGTACTGATTACCAACAAAGATGGTGGAACAAAACACTATGACTGGTTTCAAAAAGGCAATAGAAAAGCTCCTGTCCATAAATACAATTTAGGATTATCAGATTTAGCTATGTATAGTATGGTTGGATAAGTAGGCTAGATGTATCAATAGCTTTATTGAAATTGGTTATACATTACTATGACCATCATATGACCAACTGTATTGGGGGAGGAGTAAGGAGAATTTATTTTAAGCTTAAATCTTTACAGATTTGTACATGTGTAGTTCAGATTATTTTCATTGCGCAAGTTAAACAATCTGCTTGGATCAATATTACCCATGCCTGGCTCTTTACTCTCTTTGTAACTTTTCCAATGAAAATAGATTGAGTGGTGAACCTCATCTTTATAACTTAGAGCTTTAAGCCCTAGGTTCATGCCTGTTACTCCTTTCCAAGCCCCACAGTGTTTTGTCTGAAATGTCATATGATATTCTACAGTCAGAAAATTGAAGCAAGTTGCTTTACCCTGATATAAAACTTAGAATTAAGTCAAAATATTCTGCTTTAATTAGTAATGACACTTCAATGATGGAGTGTATCGCCCCTACCTTCAGTGTATGGACAGCAATTCATGCTTGTTGATTGCCGGTTATGTACTGTTGCCTCTGGTTGTGCACTACTTTGTCCTGCAAGAGAGATTGAAGTGTGTCAGTGAATGCGATGCAATCTGTTTCAGTGATGTTCCTGTCATAGTTGAATAGGTGCAGTTTGTACATGATAGGAGGTGTAAAGCTTGAGCAGTGCTAAGTGTGTGAGGGTGAGGTGAAGCTACAAATGTGAACTTTAAGTCATGGTTGGTAGGTGAGAGAAGAGACTATGGGAGAATAGAGCAGTGTGTGGCTAGTGGTTCATTTGTAAGGATCTGGTATTTGTGGCAGAATCTTCTGTTCCATGAGCGGGGGCAGGGCCCCCTAATTTAGATTCTCAGGTCGGCGGGCACACAGCTGAGTCAGCTGCGTGCCCACAGACCTGTCAATGGCCTTTAAAAGCCATTAAAAAACTAATTGAGACCATTAATGGACCTGCCCGTCCAACCTTAAACCTTCGCGGGCTTCTGAAAAAGCATGAAACCTCATCCACGGACGGGATAAGGTTTCATGAGTGATTAAAAAATCTCAGAATATTTCAAAACAAAAGTTATGGACATGTCCCAACTCATGTGTCACATGAGGGGACATGGCAGCAAAATTTTTCTCTCATCTTTATTTGAAGTTTTAAATCTGCCTCAGAGAGACCTGTGCGCTTTTTCACGCGCATGCGGGTAAGATCGCACTCCCGACTCAGGGAATCCTCCCACCCCGCCTGTACAGGGAGCGCATAGAGTTTCCTGGCGGACATCACACCAACGTAAAATGGGGGTGCCGATCGGGAACCCACCCAGGGAACCCACCCACCCATGCCCGTTCCCGCACATCTCCCCCAATGGGGGGAAAATGTTGGCCTTGAAGTCACGTTCACTGACCACTGGTGAATTCATTGAAGTTCTTCCAGCACTGCATCCAGGTCCTCGGGGCTCCACTGCTTGCATTGACAACAATGACCATCTGTTCCCATTCTGCTCTGTCTGTTTGGCAGGCCTTCTGATCCCCTGTGAATAAAGGACCACTCTCCTCCTCTCCAGGTTCTACACCAGAGCCTCCAGTGTTGCGTCAGAGAACCTGGGAGTACGTTCTCCATCCTTGCATCATGTTCACTCTTCTTGCAGGTCAGACACTCTTCCCCAGCCATAACGAGAACCGAGTGCAGACAAAATGCACCTCTCTTTCAAGAGGTGCAGGTTGGCTTTCGGTAGTGCAGACTAGCTTTAAGTGACACTAACATGACACAAACCTGGGTGCCCTGCTGAGCTGTGCAGCCACTCAGCAGCACATTTAGTGCTGGGATGCACATTATTATCATTTTAATTAGCATGTAGCATGAAGGTTATGCTCTCAAGCCATATTCAATTTTTCTCCCAAACAACTTCTTTATAAGAAAAATAGAGCTTTGAAAATTGAACCTTATGTAGAATAAAAGCAAGATTGAAGTAATATAAATAAGGGAGTGAAAAAAATGAAAAAACACTACAGCAAATAAACATTTTCAAAAAAGTAACTTCTTAAAATTATTTTTCAGTTTATAGTTTAGGTAATGTTACGGACAGGGGAGAAAAGGTAGGATGGGTCCCCCTTTTCGTATCTCTCGACTGACCAAAGCCAGGTGTGTTTTAAAAAAAGAAAGTTTTAACCCCGGGCGCTGTGATTGTTAAGAACAGACAATGACAAATTGTCTCTTAGATTTTAAAAATGGACAAATGCCACTGCACATCTGAAATATATTCATAACAATGCATGTAGATAGACGCACACACAATTTAAGAAAAGGTGATTACAAAACAAGTAGCATGCGCTTAGATCTGAAAAGTCTAAAAATTCACCGTCACCATTGCTTCTCTTGAGATGAAGGCTTGAAATGTTGCAGACCTATGATTCCTTTTTGGCCCACTGAAGAAATAAAGGTTGGAGATTTATGAAGACAGGTTTGCAGTAGCTTGCTTCTTGCAGTAGCAGGTTTCTCTGGCGTCATTTCAGCTCAGGTGCAGTCAAACCCCTGCAGCAAAAACCTGGTTTGCTTCCTCAAATAGGTAGGTAAAGGCCAGCCTGAATTCTCTGCCTTTTGATAGATCTCAAGCAGGGTTCTCTTCCTTTGCTGGTCTAAATCTGTTTTCTCTCCTTTCTGCTCCAAAAATGTGTGTTATGAAAAGTTTCTTATCATAAACCTGGTTTTGTCATGCGACCATAGTATCTATTTTTCAATTGTCCTCACAAATGGTTTCTGATGACTTGGCCATTGACACACAATGGTGCTTGAGTTTTATCCATTTACATATCCTTGTGATAGAATTTTTTTTCTCCACACCCATTCTTTGGAATTCCACACCAAAGCTGAGAAGTCTGCAAGTCCATTGTGAACTAGTTTCTGAAATTATTTGAATAAGGGCTGCCATTAATTCAACAGAAAAGATCTGTTGCCTTTTAATGCCTTCTCTTTGAAATGTCCTGAAAGGTCATTTGCATTTTACTGTCTTTTCCAGTCATACAGGCTAGCTTCCAGGGTGTAGTTCCATGTATATTAACAGAAAAGGAAAAAATGTCACCTGATCTTTCAACTCCATTTTGTTTCAAAAATAGAGGATCCATTCTCCATTTTGTTTTAAGGTAAAATGTTAATTTCAAATAAATCTGTGAGTCCATATTGTGTAAGCGTGACAGTAATAGAATAGGAAAAAAATGACTCCTGACTTTCTCCCTCTAAAATGTTAGTGTTTGTTTCAGTGTTACAAAAGCTAGAAAGGAACAGAGGGAAATGTCCCGACTCCAGAAAAACATGCAGAATCTGCTCCGGCTGCAGTCGATGGGGGTCGATGTCAAGGAGGAGCTCCAAGAGGTGAAGAGCCAGGAAGCCTCGCACTTTGCCTCGGAGGCCTCCAAGATCATCTTCCGTTCCAGAGTCCGCTCCGTGGAGCAGGATGAGACGTGCTCACGTTTCTTCTTCCAAAAGGTACACAGAGAGAGCTCTGTGATCAGCAGCCTGAAGGAAGAAGACGGCTCAGTAAAGTCATCACGGTCCGACATTTTGAGGATCAGCAAATCTTTTTATGCCGGATTGTATGACCTGAAGCCCACGGACAGCACGGCCTCCCAGTCCTTCCTGTCCTCCATCACGGAGGTCTTAGACGACAGTACGCGGGAGAGCCTGGACAAACCGCTAACTCCTGATGAACTGACTAAGGCCCTTGAGTCCTTCGAGAAGAGTAAAACTCCCGGAAGCGACGGCTTGCCGGCGGAGTTGTATTCGGCTCTGTGGGACTTGATCGGCCCTGACCTGCTAGAAGTGTACGAGAGTATGCTCCTGGCCGGTAGTATGTCAGAATCCATGAGGAAAGGCATCATCACCCTCATCTACAAGCACAAGGGGGAAAGGGAGGAAATTAGAAATTGGCGACCCATTTCACTGTTGAATGTGGACTATAAGATTCTGTCCAAGGTCATCGCCAATCGGGTCAAATCCGCTCTGGAATTGGTGATTCACCCTGACCAGACCTGCTCTGTGCCAGGCAGGAAGATCTCTGACAGCCTGGCGCTGCTCAGGGATACGATTGCCTATGTACAGGACAGGGGTGTGGATACCTGCCTCATCAGCTTGGATCAGGAGAAGGCCTTTGACAGAATATCGCACACCTACATGGGGGATGTGCTCTCCAAAATGGGGTTTGGGGAGGGAATTTGAAATTGGATCCAACTGCTCTACACTAACATCAGTAGCGCAGTCTCAATCAATGGGTGGGAAACAGATAGCTTTCCGATTAAATCTGGAGTCAGGCAGGGCTGTCCTCTCTCGCCTGTTCTTTTCGTGTGTTGCATAGAACCCTTTGCCGAGTCCATCAGGAAGGATCCGGGCATAAGAGGAGTGACGATCCCAGGCAGTGGAGGCACTCAGGTAAAAGCCTCCCTGTACATGGACGACGTCGCCGTCTTCTGCTCGGATCCGCTGTCGG
Organism: Cetorhinus maximus; assembly: GCF_964194155.1. NCBI lineage: Eukaryota > Metazoa > Chordata > Chondrichthyes > Lamniformes > Cetorhinidae > Cetorhinus > Cetorhinus maximus. The sequence continues at coordinate 50,070,174 of NC_135884.1, read as the reverse complement.
TGTGCAGACTGATGCACATCTGCGACCAGTTCGAACTGGCCTCGGGAGCCAAGGTAAATCGTGGGAAGAGCGAGGCCATGTTCTTTGGGAACTGGGCTGACCGATCCTTTGTCCCCTTCACTGTCAGGGCTGACGGCCTGAAGGTGCTAGGGATATGGTTCGGAGGGACCAGGGCATGCGTTAGAAACTGGAAGGAGCGAGTGGCTATGGTGAAAAGGAAACTGGGCATGTGGGAGCGACGCTCCCTCTCCATTGCGGGTAAGAACCTGGTCATCAGGTGTGAGGCACTCTCGCTGTTGCTGTACGTGGCGCAGGTCTGGCCCATTCCAGACTCCTGCGCGATGGCGATCACTCGAGCCATCTTCCGCTTTATCTGGAGGTCAAAAATGGATCGTGTCCGCAGGGACGCGATGTACAAGCCTCTAGATAAAGGGGGAAAAAACGTGCCCAACATCGCCCTCATACTGATGGCCACCTTTGTGTGTGGCTGCATCAAGCGGTGCGTAGACCCTCAGTACGCAAACACCAAGTGTCACTACGTGCTGAGGTTCTACCTGTCCCCGGTGTTGCGAAGGATGGGTCTGGCCACGCTGCCGCGGAACGCTCCAAGTAGTTGGACCGTGCCGTACCACCTGTCCCTGGTGGAAAAATTTATGCAGAAAAACACCTTTGACCACAAGTCCATCAGGCAGTGGTCAGCACGTAACGTCCTAGAGGCCCTGAGGGAAAAGGAGAGGGTGGACCCTGTGGGATGGTTCCCCGAGCAGACTGTCAAAGTCATTTGGCAGAATGCCTCATCGCCAGAACTTTCCAACAAGCACCAAGACGTAGCTTGGCTGGTGGTGAGAAAGGCCCTCCCCGTCAGATCCTTCCTACACGCCAGGAGTCTCACCCCCTCTGCACGTTGCCCTCGAGGTGGCTGTGGTGGGGAAGAGACCGTTGTTCACCTCCTTGTGGATTGTGCCTTTGCAAAGAAAGTCTGGAGAGAGATGCAGTGGTTGCTATCAAGGTTCATCCCAAGCAGTTCTGTGACACAGGACTCTGTGCTCTACGGGCTGTTCCCAGGGACACACACAGAGACAAACATCAACTGCAGCTGGAGGATCATCAACTCGGTGAAAGACGCGCTTTGGTCTGCCCGAAACTTGTTGGTCTTCCAGCACAAAGAGTTGTCCCCGACCGATTGTTGCGGACTGGCACAATCCAAAGTCCAGGACTACGTGCTGAAGGACGCACTAAAGCTTGGGGCAGCTGCCGCAAAGGCGCAATGGGGAAGGGTCGCTGTCTAAGACCTTTCTGCCACAGCGCACCGAGAGACTGGGAACTGTTTAGAGCCCCTCGGGCTGTACAGCTCAAAATGAAAGGCTGTAAATGATTGTAATATTGTTTGTACTGATGCACCTGGTGATACATTTTGTAAAAGTTTAACCTGGATTGTACCCTTGTAATGGTGTTTTTGAAATGGTTTGGAATGTGATTGAAGATATTTTATGAATAAAGTATATTTTTGCAAAAAAAAAGTGGTTCACAGTCATCAACTCGGTGAAAGACGCGCTTTGGTCTGCCCGAAACTTGTTGGTCTTCCAGCACAAAGATTTGTCCCCGACCGAGTGTTGCGGACTGGCACAATCCAAAGTCCAGGACTACGTGCTGAGGGACACACTAAAGCTTGAGGCAGCTGCCGCAAAGGCGCAATGGGGAAGGGTCGCTGTCTAAGACCTTTCTGCCACAGTGCACCGAGGGACTGGGAACTGTTTAAACCCCCTCGGGCTGTACAGCTCAAAATGAAAGGCTGTAAATGATTGGTAACTTTGTTTGTACTGATGCACCTGGTGATACATTTTGTAAAAGTTTAACCGGTTTGTACCCTTGTTATGGTGTTTTTGAAATGGTTTGGAATGTGATTGAAGATATTTTATGAATAAAGTATATTTTTGCAAAAAAAAAAGTGGTTCACAGTATCACTAAATAAATTAATGAAACATTAGAGTGTCTGAAAATATTTAACACTTTGCAATTTTGTTAATAGTGACCATAAAATAAGTAGGGAGATGGCTGATGAATTAAACACGTATTTTGCTTCCTTCTTCACCACAGAGGACACAAATAACATTCTGGAAATTGCTGTAAATCAGGAAATGGAAAGAGGGAGGAACTCAGGAAAATTACAATCACCAGGGAAGTGGCATTGAGCAAATGGTTGGGGCTGTGGGCTGACAAATCCCCAGGTCCAGATGGATTTCACCCTAAGGCCTTGAAAGAAGTGGCTAGTGAGATAGTTGATGCACTGGTTCTAATTTTCCAAAACCCAAGCTTTGGGAAAGGTTCTATTATATTAGAAAATAGCAAATATAACTCCTTAATTCAAAAAGGGAGGGAGACAGAAAGCAGGAAACTATAGCTTAACATCTGTCATAGGGAAAATGTTAGAAGCTATTATTAAAGATGTTATAGCAGAGCAATTAGAAAAATTCAAGGCAATTCAGGCAGAGTCAACATGGTTTTGTAAAAGAGAAATCATGTTTAACCAATTCATTGGAGTTTTTTGAAGGCGTCATATGTGCTGAGGATAAAGGGGAACCAGTGGATATACTGTACTTAGATTTCCAGGAGGTATTTGATAAAGCGCCACATCAAAGGTTATTGCAGAAAATATAAGTTCATTGTAAAGGGGGTAACATATTGACATGGGTAGAAGATTGGCTAACTAACAGGAAGCAGAGAGTTGGCATAAATGGGTCTTTTTCTGGTTGACAGGATATGACGAGTGGTGTGCCACAGGTACCAGTGCTAGGGCCTCAACTTTATACAATTTATACAAATGACTTGGATGAAGGGACCAAAGGAATGGTTGCTAAATTTGCTGACGACACAAAGGTAGGTAGGAAAGTAAATTGTGAAGAGGACGTAAGGAGGCTACAAAGTGACAGATAGGTTAAGTGAGTGGGCAAAGATCTGGCAAATGGAGTATGATGTGGGCAAATGTGAAATCATTCATTCTGGCAGGAATTAGTAATTAGGAAAGCTAATAGAATGTTCTCACTTATTGTGAGGGGAATTGATCACAAAAGTAGGGAGGTTATGCTCCAGTTGTAAAGGGCATTGGTGAGACTACAACTGGAGTATTGTGTACAGTACTGGTCTCCTTATTTAAAGAAAGATGTAAATGCATTTGAAGCAGTTCAGAGAAGGATTACTAGATTAATACCAGGAATGGACAGGTTGTCTTATGAGGAAAGGTTGGACGGGTTAGGCTTGTAACCACTGGAATTAAGAAGAGTAAGAGGCAACTTAATTGAAACCTTTAAGACCCTGAAGGGTCTTGACAGGGTGGAGGTGGAGCGGATGTTTCCTCTTGTGGGAGGATCTAGAACTAGGGGTCACTATTTAAAAGTAAGGAGTTGTTCATTTGAGACAGAGACGAGGAGAAATTTTTTCCCTTGGAGCGTTGTGAGTATTTGGAACTCTCTTCTTCAAAAGGCAGTGGAAGCAGAGTCTTTGAATATTTTTAAGGCAGAGCTAGATAGATTCTTCATTAACAAGGGGGGTGAAAGGTTATCAAGGGTAGGCAGGAATGTGGGGTTGAGGTTACAATCAGATCAGATCGAGGGGCCAAGTGGCCTGCTCTTGCTCCTAATTCATATGTATGTATAATTGCAGCAATATATCATTATATGTTATTAGATTTATTATTGGTATATTTATAAAAGATCAAGAGGTAAATTTTCAAATTACAATCTGGGTATAAATCTGGTGTTGTAGGTACAATGACCAGAAACTTCCAGACTTGTAAAATTCTTAGATATTTGAACTACTTCTGAGTCACTACCCACCTGCAGGTGAGCAGTTAGCAGGCCATCTCCATGTTCACTGTCCAATTCAGGAGGGATGGGTGGGAGACTGGGTCAGCAACTCCACTGACAATGATATATTTAAAAGTATATATTATTCTTCATGAAAACATTACTTCTCCAAGAGCAGAGGGAAAGCCAACAAAGCAGATTTGTGAAACATTGATGGTCATTTTTGAGGGAGGGGGGGTCAATCATTTTTGAGGGCGGGGGCACACTGCACTAGGATATATTTGAAGCTCAATGCAAACTGGAGGAACAGCACCTCATCTTCCGATTAGGCACTTTACAGCCTTCCGGACTTAATATTGAGTTCAATAATTTCAGATCATGAACCCTCTCCTCCATCCCCACCCCTTTCCGATCCCCCTTTTTCCAATAATTTATAATTTTTTTTACAAATATATTTTTCTTTTCCCTCCTATTTTTAAATTTATTTCGATCTATTGTTTCATTTCCACCTTTCAGCCCATTTCAATCCCTTCCCCCCACCCCCACTAGGGCCATCTGCCACTTGCTCATCCTGCTTTCTACCCTTAATGTTCCCATTAGCACACCCTTTAGATAATATCACCACCGTCAACACCCCTTTGTCCTTTTGTCTATGACATCTCTGGCAGCCTCTTCTTGGCCTCCACCTATCACTGGCCCCTATCGAGCTCTACCTGTCCCACCCACCCCCTTCTACCAGCTTATATTTCATCTCATTTCTATATGTCTTAGTTCTGATGAAGAGTCATACGGACTCGAAACGTCAACTGTATCCCTCTCCGCAGATGCTGTCAGACCTGCTGAGTTTTTCCAGGTATTTTTGTTTTTGTTATATATTTAAAGGGCCTAGTACAGTGTGCCCCCACCCCCAAAAATGATTGACCCCCCCCCCTCAAAAATGACCATCAATGTTTCACAAATCTGCTTTGTTGGCTTTCTCACTGCTCTTGGAGAAGTAATGTTTTCATGAAGAATAATTTGTTTAGAGCCCTTGTGGCCTGTCTTGGACTTCCAGCTGATTTATGCTGAAGTTGGTTCAAGTTGGAATATCAGGACTGAGGGGAAAAGTGTGCATTATTTTCTCCTGGTATTCACAAGGAATGGAATCATTTATTACATTATCTTGGACTAATCCTTAGATTCTATTTTGTTTACACCTCTTCACCTATCTTTTTACTGTTGCACTATAATTTGCTGTTCTGTTTTTATCCCCAGTTATAGATTTTACACGTCCTTCTTTGATCCTTTCATCATGTTTCTAGGTATTCTGTATTCATCCCAGTGAACTCTGCCCCTTTCCTCACTACAAGATTACTTATATGTGTTATTCTTCCTTATTTTCTTTTTGGTTCTGATTAATTTGTTAATCCATGTAGCCCCGACCTGATTCTTGTCATTTTGCTCCTTATTAATCTTATTGATCCCGTCAACGATGACTGCCACTTGTGGTTTCGTCTCTTTGGAGCTCATGAGCTCCTAACACAGCATGGAACCTGTACGGCATTCGTAAAATGTCGTTATACTGGTGACAAAGGGACTAATTCAAAATACCCTAATTGGGTACCTGCTGTTGTTGCTCAGAGCCTGCTTCAGGGAAAAGTGCATGGAGGCGAGAACATGTCGGGGGCATTTCTTTCTGGTTTTCCCTGCTTCCGTGCCCCCAGAGCCGCCTCCAGGCAGCTGGAAGAATTCAGGCCAATGAATGCGAAAATCGAGTGGTTTCTATAATTGGCAAGCGATCCATAAAGCGAGTTTTACAGTTATATGGCAATTAGAAAATCTACCCCCCAGGTGTTCAAGAAGAAATGAAGGAGAGAATGACAAATATCAGTGTTCTCTCAAATGGTTGTACCAGGTATTATTGATTAAGACCCAACAACCTAATCTGATATTATCATTTGATTATTTCATCATCATTTTTTGAAAAAACAGAATTACTCAGGCATGGCTTTCTTTGATAGTTCATCAGTAAGAAGTAGTGTGGGGAATTAAATTGTGAAATTGCAATGTATACATCAAATTTATATACATCATGACAAAGCTGACAGTTTGTGACAGTGAAACTAATTTATAATTTAATTCTAAACTATGTTGGGGTTTTCTGAACCAGACTGTTGCTGTTCTATGATCTATAAGGTTTCTCTAGTATAACAAACAGTCCAATTTTGTGCAATTTAATTAGTCCATGTGCGAGAATGAGCTTATAAAGGCCAAGCAGATGAATGAACTTGTCAGTATTACTCTGTACTGCACCTCTATATTAAATATTTTATATGCTATCCTTAAATGATACATAATTTACTTGATGGGGGCCTTAACACTTAATTCTCTTTCTTTCCCCTTCAGAGGAATCATTTGGGATGTGAATATGGCTTTCTGTGCCCATGGCACTGTCATTGCCAAATAGAGCCTCCAGCTCTGATGCCACCCCAACCTGCCATTAGGAGGCCACCTCCACTGAGCTGCCTGACTCACCACTCAATGGGAGGCCACTCCAATGCTGGGAAGATGCTGCCAAAGTCCTTCCTTTCCCCATAGGTGTCACTTTCTGGAAAATCCTTAGAATTCCATAATTCAACAACGTATTGACCATTTAGGGATGCGTGGGTGGGTTATCTCTCCCTGGGCTGTTTAGAATAATAAGCATATATTTGTTAAAGATAAATACAATATATGAACAATTATTTGATGATGGGCTTACCTTATGAAGAAAGGCTGAACAGGTTGGGCCTATACCCATTGGAGTTTAGAAGAATGAGAGGTGATCTTATTGAAACATAAGATCCTGAGGGAATTTGATAGAGTAGATATCAGGAGGATGTTTCCACTTGTGAGAGAGACTAGAATGAGGGGACACAGTTTAAGAATAAGAGGTTTACTGTTTAAGACAGAGATGAGGAGAATTTTTTTCTCTCAAAGAGTCATTAGTATGTGGAATTCTATTAGGCAGAAAGCAGTGGAGGCTGGGTCATTGAATTTATTCAGGGCAGAGTTAGACAGATTTTTGATAGACAAGGGAGTCAAGAGTTATGAGGGACAGACAGCCAAGTGCAGTTGAGACACAACCAGATCAGCCATGATCTTATTGAATGGTGGAGGAAGCTCAAAGTGCTGAATGCGGCCGATTCTGCTCCTAAGTCTTATGTTCCTATGTTCCTATAATCTGGGTACTGTCACGACTCACTGGGGATAGTGGGATAGTATCAAGCCCCACGGTTCCCCGAGCCGTGACAAATGTGAGAAGTTTAATCAGACCACCAGATTGCCCCAATTCTAGTTAACTGTTTAATTTAGGTTAAAAGAATATGGGCACCAGGTTTGTAAAATTAATAAGTAAGTAACTGTTTATTGAACAAATAGTCTGTAACCAGTGGCAAAAGAAAGAAATAGGAACTGCTAACTTTTAACTCTATAACTTAAACTCTACCCCTTCTTAAACCCCTATACACAAACACACACACACACACAAACACACAGACATATTTATGACGTACAAATCGTGGATTTTAAGGGTGAGATAAAACAGTTCAATAGCACCAATCTGGAGTTCAGGATTAGATGGTTGACTTTGCTTTCTTCCAAATTCCTTGCAGGTTGTTGTGGCTGACACGAGGTGGTCTCCCAGCCCTTGCAGTCTGTGGTTCTCTGGTTGAATCTTGCTTTTAATGTCTCTACTGATGATTTTTCCCCCTTTCCTCCTGACAAGTGTCTCTCAAAGAAAGCAAGATACAGCGATGCGGGGAATAGTCAGCTAGCTAGTATGGCAGGATTACTGGAGTCTTACAAAATACAGAAGAGAGAGGTTTCAGGTCTTTCCTCTTTTCAGGCTAGGAGCTGATCCACTGCACTATCCACAAACAGAACCTGGCCACTTGGTCAGGAGCCAATCAAAACTCCGTCGTTAGGCAGTTCCCTCTTAAACCAGGGGCAGAATTTTCCCATTGGTATGCAGGGGCGGGATAAGAAGGCTCCCTGGGGTCACGAGTGTGCACAGTCAAGTATTGATTTTTCAAAGTTTTTGAAACTTGCCTGTGTGATCTGCAGTACTTCAAAACGCATACCAGCTGCTTTTTCTGGACTCTTAGCCTTCAGGTCAGCACTCTGCAGTGAGGACTCTTTTCTGGGCCTGCAGATTTCTGGAAGCCTTTCCTTAGCCTGGGAATGGGAGCTGAACTGTCCACTGGAGGCAGCTCCTCTGAGGAGGAAGGGAGGGCTAGAAGGGGAGGAGGCCAGGAGTCTACATTCAGCCTTCAGGGGAGCCACCTTTGAGAGGACAGGTGCAGGCACAAGGGGCGCAGGGCCAAGAGGTAGTCCCAAAGTGGAAGGGGCTGCAGAAGACACCACTATCCTGCTGCCAGGGTATACAGATGGCGAAGCAGCTACCTCAATATGTGAGGTGCAGTGCCGAAGGAGGCTCCGTCTCTCAAGGGAGACAGTCAACTATATCTGTCAGGTGATAGGGCCTGAGATCTCCGCTAACTGTGTGGGTGGACACCCCATGCTAGTGGCTCTGAAGGTCACTACTGCCCCCAACTTCTATGCATCTGGCTCCTTCCAGGGGTCGGTGGGTGATCTTTGCGGTGTCTCCTAATCAGCTGTCCACACTTGTGTCAAGCAGGTTACAGACGCTCTGTTTAGGCATGCATTGACCTTAATCTACTACTGTTGGGACCAGGCAAGCCAGACTCAGTGAGCCAGAGGCTTCTTGGCCATTGCTGGCTTCCCCCGCGTCCAGGGTGCTATAGACTGCACACATGTGGCCATCAAGGCGCCAGCAGGTGAGCCCGGTTCCTTCGTCAACGGGAAGGGCTTCCACTCCATGAACGTGCAGATAGTGTGTGATCACAGGGTGCTGATTCTACAAGTCTGTGCAACGTACCCAGGCAGCTCCCACGACGCCTACATCCTCAGACACTCCCAGGTGCTGGGGCTCTTCAGTGCTCCAGCTCGGCTGGATGGTTGGCTGGTGGGTGACAAGGGCTATCCCCTCAGAAGGTGGCTCATGACTCCTCTCCACCATCCAAGAACAGAAGCTAAGCAGTGGCACAATAGGAGCCATGGCACCACAAGAGCTGTGGTGGAGAGAACCATCGGCTTTCTCAAGATGCGCTTCCATTGCTTGCACCGTTCAGGGGGCACACTGCAATACCCCCCAGATCATGTGTTGCTGATAGTGGTTGCATGCTGCACTCTCCACAATCTTGCACTGGAAGGGGGGGACGCAGTGGACGATGAAAACATCAACTCGGTGGCTGTGGCTGCACAAGATGAGTCCAGCAGTGAGTCCGAGGATGAGCAGGCACAGGGAAATGCTGAGGGGTAGACGCTGACCCGCGCATACTGCAGGGAGGCAGGGACACCCAAGAGGCTTTAATCCAATGAACCTTCAGCTAGCACACCACAGATGGACCTCCAGGACAAGCCTGGGCTGTAGGCTCCATATTCGAGACCGAAGTGCAAAATCTGCCAGGTTAGGAACAGTAACTAAGGGCCTTGTTAATAAAGCTGAATTTCCAACAAAGCACTCATTACAGTTTTGGAAACCATACACATGCAGAAGAAAAGAGGCACCCTCAGCCATGGTGACATATCTGAATTTAATATGCCAAGCAAACAAATTTATGCAAAAAAAAAGACAATAATGTTGCAAATCAAAACAAATCATAACGACCTCATCTTGAACCAACACAAAAGCACCAGTGATAAACCCGTGGTGTGCCTAAGGTGCCTTATGTTTACATTTCCGGGTGCCATGTCTAGGTGCCGCCCCATCGCTCAGAGTGGCATCTGAGACAGCCTGCTGACTCTGCTGTCCTGTTGGGCTCGATGACTTTGGCAGTCGTCCTCTGGCGCGTGGAGCCAGTGCTGGACTTCCCAGCCTGCCTGTTTTCCTGATAAACGCTCCCCATTGTGCACTCACCTCAGTAATCCTGGTGAGTTGCTGATAGCTTGGGAAATAAATCTGCTGGGTGTTTAAGCCAGAATCCTTGGTTAAAACAGAACTTGCTTCTTGTAATTATTATAATATTTAAATGACTTACACAACAGCTGCATGAGGCTTTGCTGCATGCCTTTTTAAAAATTCTTTCATGGGATGTGGATGTTACTGGTCAAGTCAGTAATTGTTGCCCATTCCTAATTTCCCTGAACTGACTGGCTTGCTAGGCCATTTCAGAGGGCAGCTAAGAGTCAACTGCATTATTGTGGGTCTAGAGTCACATGTAGGCCAGATCAGCAGTTTTCCCTCCCTACAGGGTATTGGTGAACCAGATGGGTTTTTACAACAATTGTTTCATGGTCACCATTACTGAGATTAGCTTTATATTCCAGATCTATTAACTGAATTCAAATTCTACCAGCTGCTATGGTGGGATTTGAACCTATGCCCCCAGGACATTAGCCTGGGTTTCTAGATTACCAGTTCAGCAACATTACCACAACACCACCATCTCCCCTTCAAACCTTCCCGGGTGAAACCTGGAAGGGAGCAGATGATAACATCACATTTTGGGAATTTAATTCCCTGCATGCATCCAAACCTGCTTCCCCTTGCCTCGGGGCATTCTCCAGATGGAGCTTACGGCAGTGCTAAGGATGAGAACTTCAGTCTTCCCAATGTTTAATTGGAAGAAATTATCGCTTATCCAAGACTAGATGTTGGGAAAGCAGTCTGACCGCACAGGGGCAGTGGAGGGTTCAAGAGAGGTGGTGGAGAGTTGGAAGTCATCATGTAGAGACTGACCCCATACCTATGGATGAAATTCCCAAGGCATGGATGTAGGTCAGGGAGAGGAAAGAGTCAGGGAGAGACCCTGGAGTGAATCCAGAGGCAATGGAGTGAGAGAGAAAATTTGCTCGTGATGTACTGGTCACAATTGTAGAGCTAAGAGTGAAAGCATGTTTGGCAATCCAGCTGAAGTGGTTAATGGAAAGGCGTTGGAGGTGAGTAGTGTAGCTGACTGACTTGGAGATTGCAGAGAAAATGAGGGATCGTGGTCACAGTTACAAAGGATATAATTTGTGACTTTGGTTACATCCATTTCAGTGCTGTGGCAGGGACAGAATGATTCAACAATGGACTTGCAGGAAATAATCCGAATACAACTGGGAGGCAAGAATGGAGGAAGCAGAGATGGGGTGATATTTTGCGAGGACAACAGGGCTGAGTGTGTGTTTTTTTGAGGTGACAAATGACAGCAACAGTTTTGAAAATGAGAGGGACAGTTCCTGAAAAGAGGGAGTCACTTCAGAGTCAGTTCCCTGGGAGGAAGGTGGGGGTGGGGCAGGAAGGGATGTTGGATGGTTAGGAATACAAACGGAATGGGGGCAAGAAAGCAAGACGCGAATATAATGAATAAAATGAGACCCGAAAGGGCATGAAAGGAGATGGGACAGAAACTAGAGAACGACATGGGTTTAAGGTTCAGCAGAGTTTTGCGTTGGTGGATAAGATGAAGGGAGAAATGCTGAATTAATAGTTTCAATCTCTGTGATAAAGGACTCTGTCAGTTCTTCACAAAATGAGGATGGAAAATATAAGAGTGGAGGAAACAGAAATGGAGCAAAATAAGCCCAGGGTAGCCTTTATTCTCCAGGCTAATCCCGGAATATAGGGTAGTGGAACATAGGGCGGGATAGGCATCATGGTGGGTGTGAGTGGACAATATGGTGGAAAGGTCAAAAATCGCTTTCACACCATCGTGAAACATGTTTGCAATGGTCCGCTCCGCCCATCAATGGTGGGCCGCGTTTCAGGCCACCTGACATCGGGAAGTTCATTGTAATATATCTGCATATCATTATAAGCCCAGCTCTCAGGTATCATCCCCCATGCTGGATCATATTACACCAACGTGTTTCACAACAGCATTTATAAGGCATGCACCTGGCGAGCTGCATTTCGAGGGGTACTTGGAGGTGAGTGCACAATAATGCTGCACAGTGCTTACAAGGGTCGCCTGTTGGACCTCAAGGTGGAGGCGTTGTACATTCAGGCGAGGGCACAGGCGAGTAGCTTTTTCCCGGCTGGCTGACAGTATGGTGCCGGGAAAAGGGCTGCACTGTGGTTGAAGCGAGTTGGCGGGGGCAGGGGGTGGGGTGGGGGGGTTGCAAGGCAGAACCACTCCGGTTGAGGCGAGTTGAGAGGGGGGTGGAGGCAAGGGCAGCTTTCTGGTTGAGACAAGTTTAGGGGGGAGGGGGGGGTGGGGGGTGAGGGAAGCGGCCATGCATTAGGTAAACCTGTACAAAGTGACCACTCCTCTGTAGCTGAGACAGTTCAGGCGCAGCCACATTGACATGCGTGGAGTCGAGCTTCTAGCTTATCTGCCCACTCAAGCAATGCAGAGGCATGAAAGTGCCACCAATTGCTCCAGAGCTTTTCACCCCTTGGGCACAGACTGCAAACTAATGAGCGTTTTAATGGGCTGCAGAACAGCTGGATGACTGGACACATTGTACAATCTCCTTGTGAAATCTGGCCATGGAGCAGTCCCTGGTGGAGGCGCTCACAGCCCCTTGCAATGTCATCATCCCATTTGGACCAGTCTGCCCCATGGTCCAAGCTAACAGTGCAGCCTTGCAGTGCAGGTTAGGAGAATGCATGTGCCTGAGCTGAGAGCACAGCATGCAGTCCAATGGGCAAAGCTGCCGCCAATCGGTCAGGTGGAGTGGGGCGGAGGTGGGTGGGGTTTCGGGCAGCCATGCAGCGCACTAAACTCTGGCCATCCAAGTAGTGGCCAGTACTCTATGGGAAGTATTGAGGGACCTTAATGATGAGAGATTCCTAGAACACCCAAGCTAACCCACGATCTCTCTCTTTTATCCTGCAGGAGGAGTACATCAGGAGCATGGAGCCTGGTGATCTAGCTGTATGCCTCATGATTTACAGAGAGTGGAGATAAAGGAAAAGAGAGTGATGGAGGTGCCTGGCTGCGCAGAGGGAGCAGAGGGAGGAGCAGCACCCTCAGGGAGAAGGGGCAGCTGGGGCTCCCATTCACGCCGCTGAAGAGCCACAGCGAACCATCACTGGTCGGCACCTAGCTAGACCCAGGGTCTATAGGTGCCACCTTTCATTCCTGCAGATGCCTGAGAGCCAGTGTCGCCAAAGACTGGCATGTCTCGGGAACTGGTCAGTCATACCTGCTGCAGGATTGGGCACCACGGGGACATGGAGGGCATCCACTGCCAGTGGCCGCAAAAGTGACCATAATGCTCAATTTTTATACAAGTGGCTCATTTCAGGGCTACACAGGTGACCTCTGCAGATATCGCAAGCCTCCACCCACAAATGCATCCTTGAGGTCACAGATGCTACCCTGGCGAGGGAACACAACTTTGTGCATTTCACCCGGGACCAGGAAAGCCAAGGTGCAAGAGCACTGGGATTTACCCAGATCTCACGTTCTCCACAGATGCTGGGTGCCATCGACTGCACTCATGTGGCACTCAGATCTCCTTGGCAACAAGTGATCAACTATGTCAACCGCAAGGGCTTCCACTCGCTGAATGTGCAGCTGGTGACCACAAATACATCCTACAGGCCTGTGCATGGTTCCCAGGGAGTGTCCACGGCTCCTACATTCTCAGTAGGTCTCAAATCCTTGATATCTTCCAGGGTCCACAGAGGCTGCAGGTTGGCTCCTCGGTGACAAGGGCTAACTGCAAAGGACGTGGCTGATGACACCCGTGCAGCGGCCTCAGACTGAGGCAGAGCGAAGGTATAATGAGGCTCATGCTGAAACTCACAACTTGGTGGAGCAAACCATCGGGATGCTGAAAATGAGGTTCCGGTGCCTGGACCGGTCTGGTAGAGCCCTGCAATACAGTCCACAGAGGGTGGCACGTATCATCGTCGTCTGCTGTGCCCTTTACAACTTGGCGCTGCAATGGGGAGAGAAGCTGGCTGAGGCGGAGATGGAGGAGCTGGACGTCTCCTCCAATGAGGAGAACATCAAAGGGGATGAGGGTGAGGAGACACTCGAAGGTGAGGATGCTGTTAGTAAAGCAATCTCACTGGCCAAACAAGGCAAGCGCGCTTGGGAGGCCCTTATAGCTGCTAGATTTGTGGAGGATGATGACAACATGCAGTGAGGAGACACCATTGATCCTCACATTCTATCTGTGAATGTTTGACTCCAGTCTGCCTGATAGCATCGCACATACTGTCTGTGATAAGGTGCCTGTCATGGAGATGCAGTGGAGGCCTTAATATCTGTTAGATTCCAGGAGGATGATGATGACATGCAGTGAAGACACTCCATAGATCTTCACATAGGCTCTGTGAATGTCTGACTCCTGTCTGGCTGGGGGAAGTCGCTTTCACTCTTTGATAAACTTCATATCATGGAGACACAGCTATGAAACTTTAAATGCACCTGATCCTTTGTCAGCCTTCAGCACCTGACCCCTTCAGGAGCACAGCGTCATTGGTCACAGATGCTGATGAGATGGGAGCCAGCCCCACCTTAAAGGAGCTGAGGGCACACAGAGAGAATGATCGAACTCAGTGACACCTGCCCACTACATTCTGGCAGCAATGACCAGCACCATCGAGGTGCAGGCATCAGTAATGTGTCCAGTGAGTGTGAGGCCGGACCATCACTTTGATCTGAAAGTTACACACTGCACAGGGAAGAGGCCCTGGACTGAGACACCTGCCTTTATCTTGTGCAGGAACCAAGATTCACATCTGAGTGACACAAACACTGCTCATCATAACAAGGAGCCATAGGCAAGGAGACATTCTTGGGAGTTTATTTACAATAGTGAACATTATGTACAAGTGATTAACACCCACGTCCAGGCTGTGCAGCTAGATCTTCTTAAGCTTCCTAAGCCTGCTGCTACATCTTGGTGCTCCGCTGACATCCACAGCATAGGTGGAGGCAGCCTGCTGACTGCTACACCCTGTCTGTGATGACCTTGACAGGTGCCCTCTGGAGGGCTGAGACCTGGAAGACCTGGCCTGCTTTCGGGGTCCTGTTGTGTGGCAGAGGAACCCTCAGCCTGTGGAGCTGGAGCTGCCGGTGTCACAGGAAGAGGGGGTTTGGAGGGCTGGACACCCCTGCTGATCCTCCTCCTTATGGGTACATGAGGGCCTCTGGCTGACTCCTTGAGGAGAAGGGGAAGCTGGAGTGAGATCGAGCTACCCTGCACCCCTCTCACATTGACACTGCTGGAGGCCAACAATGGCATCAGCGATGAAGATCAGCCTGCACAGCAGTGCAGGAGTGACATCCTGGACCAAGGTCTCCATGGTGGCCACCATCCTACCAGTGTTGACCTTGGTGCATTGGCATGCCGGTGCTATCACCTCAGCCTGAAGGCAGACAGACTCCTCCATCGTGCCTTGCAATCTGAGGAGTGCAGCAGGCACTCCTTCCTGATGTTCCCGAGCTTGCCTTTGCAGCTCCAGCAACTGAGGTATGACCAAATCCAAAGGCTCATCATCTAAGTTGGACTAAGCCAATTTCTGGCCTCCAGCAGTCCTCTGAGTGCAGGGGACCTGGGAAGTCCCTGCCACTGCCTGCTGTGGATCAGACAGTGCGATGTGCTCACCAAATTGTGATCCCGGAGCTACTCTAAAGCTAGGTCCCACCGAGATGTGTGTCTCTGCGCTGGTGGAGGGTGTGGTTGAGTGATGTGATACATCTTCAATTGGGGTTTTCACAGATTCCTCTTCTAAGGTGGCTTTGGGGCTTGAGTCAAGGACTGTGTCGTTGACTCCCTCCGCTGTTTCCCAGATGTGCCTCCAAAAGCCAGGAGAGATAATTAGTGCATGGCAGGGGGCAGTGGAACAAGTCAGATCACTCACAGCATTGTTGTCTGATGGATCTTGCACTGCTGGATCCTCACTTGGTAGAGCACCACCAACCTCAGTCAGCCTGCTGTATGACTCTCTTTTCAAACTTGGTTAGAACCTTGATGTCGACCATTCCTCCAGTAGTCTGCGACTCTCCCTCTTGTGTGCCCGTTTGTCTTGCATGAATACAGATAGAGAGATTGTATGCAGGACATCTGCCAGGCCACATGATAAGTATGTCTGGCATGTGTGGGTGGTGAGTGGTCCCATAGACAGGATGAGGACAATGAAGGTGTGTGTGAGGGAGTGAATGGTGATGTCCCTTGAACTGGCAGCAAGTGAGATCCCTGTGGATGTGTGATGGGTTTGTGAGTGTGTGAGTTGAGAATATTGAGAAGAGTGACTTATCCTGGTGGAATGAGGGAGATCATTCATCCTCTTTTGGCACTTGGTGGCTGTCCTCTTTTGCAGGGCGTTGGCACTGATCATTGCTGCCACCGCCTCCCAAGCCAGATTGATGATGTTGCTGCCCCTCCTGCGGCTAGAGCTGGGGTAGAGGACATCACGGTGGACTTCCACTGTGCCCAAAAGGTGTTCCACAGATGCATAACTAAATCAGGGGGCTGCAGTCTACTTGCTTTTCAGGGCCATGTCTTCTGTGCAGCAGTCCTGGGCTGGAAGCACTGAGAGGTGTGCACGCGACTGCACTTTAAATATGGTGCCCTGCGTGAGGAAGTGGCGAGGTGACGGTGTGGCAGGCGAATGAGAGCCCACCCACCATCGAAAATGCGTGTTTCCCAAGAAAGCAAGATTAATGAGGCGGGATTGGGACAAATTGGCGTGAAACGCCACCATTGCGGCCGGTGGGTAAAGCGTTCCTTTTCGCGTCTGCTACTGCACCTAGTGCAAATCTGGGACCATTGTGTCCATAGGAATATATGAGCAGGAATAGGCCATTCAGCCCATGGAGCCTGCTCTGCCATTCAATATGACCATGGCTGATCATCCACTTCAATGCCACACTATCCCCATATCCCTTTACACCATTGCTATTTATCCCTGCTTCAAACATACTCAATGATTGAGGCTGGGGTAGAGAATTCCAAAGATTCACAACCCTCTGAGTAAAGAAATTTCTCCTCATCGCGGTCCTAAGTTGCTTCATCCTTATTTTGAAATTGTGCCCTCTGTCTCTCGACTCCCCAACCAGGGAAAACATTTTACCTGCATCTGCCCTGTCTATTCCTTTAAGTATTTTGTAGGTTTCAATGAGATCACCTCTCATTCTTCGAATCTCGAGAGAATACAGACCCAGTTTTCCCAGCCTCTCTTCATAAGACAGTCCCGTCATCCCCAGAACAAATCTGGTGAAGCCTTTGTTGCACTCCCTCTGTGGCAATAACATCCTTCCTAAGGTAAGGGGACCAAAACTGCACAATTTACTCCAGGTGCAGTCTAACCAAGGTTGTATATAATTGAAGTAAGACTTCACCACTCCTGTACTCAAACCCGCTTGCGATAAAGGTCAACATACCATTAGCCTTCCTAATTGCCTGCTGCACCTTCACGTTAGCTTTCAGTGACTTATTGACGAGGACACCCAGGTACTTTTGTACATTGCACTTTCTAATCTCTCACCATTTAGGAAATACTCTGTGCATCTGTTCCTCCTACCAAAGTGGATAACGTCATATTTTTCCACATTATATTCCATCTGCCATGTTCTTGAACACTCACTAAGTCTGTCCAAATCCCTTTGAAACCACTTTGCATCTTCCTCACAACACAAATTCCCACCTAACTTTGTGTCATCCAGGAACTTGGAAATATTACATTTGGACCCCACATCCAAATCATTGATATATATTGTGAACAGCTGGGGCCCAAGTACTGTTCCCTGAAGTATCCCACTAGTCAGAACCTGCCAACGTGACTGTGATTCATTTATTCCTACTCTCTGTTCTCTGCCTGTTTACCAACCCATGCCAGTATATTACCTCCTATCCCATGTGCTTTAATTTTGCTAACCAACCTCCTGTGGGGGACTTGATCGAAAGCCTTCTGAAAATCCAAGTACACTACAATCACTGACTGCCCTTTATTAATTCTGTTAGTAATATCCTCAAAAAGCCCCAACAGGATCATCAAACATGATTTCCGATTCATAAATCCATGTTGACTATATCCAGTCAGGTCATTATTATCTAAGTGTCTATTTATCACATCTATTATAACAGTTTTCAACATTTTCCCTACTACCAATATAAGGCTAACAGTCCTGTAATTCCCCATTTTCTCTCTCCCTCCTTCTTAAATAGTGGGGTGATATTTGCTACCTTCCAATCTGCAGGAACTATTCCAGAATATTTAGAATTTTGGAAGATGATCACTAATGCATTCACTATCTCCATAGCTACCTCTTTCAACACTCTGGGATGTAGAATATCAGGTCCCGAGGACTTATCAGTCTTCAGTCTCAGTAATTTCTCCAATACAACCTTCGGACTATTACTAATTTCCTTCAATTCCTCTTTCTCCCATGTCCTTTGGATCTCTAATCCTGGGAGATTTTTTGTATCTTTGTAAAGACAGACATAAATGAATCATTTAGCTTCTCTGCCATTTCTCTGTTCCCCATTATAAATTCTCCTGACTCTGCCTGTAATGGACTCACATTTGTCTTAGCTAGTGGTTTCCTTTTTACATACCTATAGAACCTTTTCAGACCAATTTTATGTTTTTCGCTAGTTTGCATTCAAATTCTATTCTCCCTTTCTTGGGAGCGGTGACCACTACTGGGACTGCAACAGGCCTGGACCAGGCAACTTGGAGGAGGCCCTAGAACAGAGGTGAATGGGTTGGCCTCACCAGGGTCATTCAGGCATGCCCTGGCGCAGTGTGGGGTAAGGGTGGGAAAGACGTGTGTGGAGAGCAGGGGAGGCTCTATCAGTGGGGTGGCCCTCCATGGGCCACAGGAGCCCAATCAGGAGGGCCCCATCCCGAGGACTTAGGGAAGTCAACAACTTTTATTTACTGGGTGATGTACAGCACCCCAATGCCAGCAGGATGAGGCCCTTAAGGCATGGGGAATGGAATATAAAAGTAGGGAAGTTTTGCTACAATTGTATAGGGCTTTGGTGAGACCACACCTAGAGTAATGTGTACAGTTTTGGATCTTTACTTGAGAGAAAGAATATAATTGCTTTAGATGCAGAGAAGGTTCACTCGACTGATTCCTGAATTAAGGGGCTTCCTTAAGCGAAAAGGTTGGACAGGTTGGGCCTGTATCCATTGGAGTTTAGAAGAATGAGATCTTATTGAAACAGATAAGATTCTGAGGGGAATTGACAGGGTGGCTCCTGAAAGGATGTTTTCCCTTGTGGGAGAGACTAGAACTAGGGGAACACAGTTTAAAAATAAGGACACTCCCATTTAAGATGGAGATGAGAATTTTTTCTCTCTCAGAGAGTCGTTTGCCTGTGGAATTCTCTTCCCTATAGAGCAATGGAGGCAGGGCCACTGAATATTTTTAAGGCTAAGTTAGATTCTTGATTAACAAGAAAGTCAAAGGGTATAGGGGTAGACAGGAAAGTGAAGTTGAGGCCATAATCAATTCCTCCATGATCTTATTAAATGGCAGAGCAGGCTCAAGGGCCTGAATGGCCTATCTCTGCTCCTAATTTGTATGTATGTATGTATGTATGTATGTTTGTAAATGGCGATTAATTAGCCACTCAAGGGCTGAAGGGTTCTCAAAATTCCCACATTTTTCATATCATCAACAAGGATATGACTTTTGGACTTTTATGGCAGAGGACCCAACTGCTGAGTTAAGTGTAGAACCCTGCAGCCCATGAAGGCCTGGGACTGGACATGCCCGGGCTTGTTGAGTGCAGTGTGGATTGTTGCCTGTAGCCAGACAATGAGAGGAGACAGAATACGCATTCTTCCCTTTAAAACAATCAACTCAGAAAGACTTCATCTTACACAAAACTAAAGCCCATCAAAATCTTGCACAAATAATCGCTACTAACTACTAAGGCAGGAAGGCAGCAATCAATGCAATTATGTGAAACCATCAATACTCCACATATACAATGGCTTTCAGTTCAAGACTAGCTAGGGGGTCCCGAAGACAACGATAAAAATCATGCGAGCCCATTAAAAACAACGCGACAACAATCACCTGAAGAAGCCCAAATCAGACAAAGAACTAACCTTGATTTGGTTTCAGGTAAGAAATTAAAAAAAAAACAGTATAGCTGGGCCACCAGTTACGAAAGGGAGCAGATCTGAAGGGTGAGCAGTTTTGGAGCGGTTGAAGCAGAGTTTAAGCAGGGAGTTTAGCTGAGCCAAGCAGGGGGAGGAGATCTGGAGGTTTACAGGCAACATCACGGCGAGGGGCACGGGGTGACAGGCTCAACCGAAGACAACAAGCCTGCAACCGCAGGCCTCCACGAAGATTGACCACCCACAACCGCGCCCTCCACCCAACTGAAGAACCTTTGCAGATTCTACAGACCAGGACCACGTGGGGATGGCAGGCCCCAGAGGACACAAAGAGCGTACCCCAAAACTACAACCGGCTTACCTGGCTGGATTTCGAACTGTCAAGGAACCCTGGTTGGTGAGCATGATCCCTGACCTCCTAGTTCAATTTAGTTAGGCTTTGGGGGTGGGACAATGGTAAGGAGATTAGTAGCGTGATTTTCCCTCATTATGCCGTGTGTTCCCCATTCTTAACTAAGTGTACTTTGTAGGTCTGTATAATCTCAGTGTAATCCTAATGTTATAAGTTCATTTGTGACTTCAATAAACCCAGTTTTTTTCTTGCACCAAAACCAGTTGTCTGCTGCATTTTGTCACAACCCCCAAATAAGTCCAAGGTCTAGAACCCAGGGAGTGGGAGCAATTCGGACCGCTCAGAAGTCAGAGGTGAAGCTGACACACACCACCACCTCAGTTGGCTTCCAGGTGTGAAGGCTGCACTTGACCTTCTTTACCCCGACTTTATCGGGGGCTGTCAGAACAGTGATGGCATGCCACCCCCAGGCCTTCCCTCCTGATTCTCTGGCCCTGTGCTCCCCAGACACCCCCTCAACCTCCTAATAGCAGGGGATTAAATCCCGCCCTCTATATACTCTGTTGACCAGAAATTTCATGAATTGTGATCTTTCAAATGACTGTCTCATGAATGGAGGTTAGCAGTGCGGCATTATTAAAATGATTTTTAAAAATTCTTAGAACTACCCAACATTTGATACTGCAATGATAATGACTATGTAAATGCTGCTGCTTCAACAAACAACTGCAGTACACTTACTGTGCCATCATGGACAATATAGTTACTGTTATCATCAGCTAACACTATTCTGAGCTGTTACTCTAATCTTTCTCCTCCTTATATTCCCAGCAGGACAATGTTGCCCTTTAATGTTGATGCATTAAGTGAAGATGCAGTAAGTGAAATTCTTCAGTACAGCTCCGTGCAAGCTCCCATTTAATATCGACTTATAGGCTAACCCAGAAGTCAAAGACTATTTGATGTATTCATTAACCCAGCCAGGGTTCAGACTACTATATAATCAGAATAATTCAGGGAAATGTTACTGTACACATCGGTACGAAGCTGGTTTCTTTTTGCTGCAATAGTAATGATGCACATCTAGTACAGCCCAAAGCCTTAAAGTGCAGAACAGAGTTCTACTTAGGATAATCACAATTGTTTTGCACACAAAATAATGTTGTGGAGTTATTTGAAAAAGATCTCTCCTTGATAGGTGATGATTTCAATGTGGCATACTTGAGCAGTTTGTAGGAAGTGACAGCGATCCTTTGTTGTATGTGTCAGAGTTCTTGCAGTGCCAAGTCATAGGGCAGGCTTACATATCAAACACATAAAAGCTGACAAATCTAGAATGGCCTTGACATGAGAAAACAAGTAATTAAATGAGCTTTGTGTCTTTACCTGTCAGGATGTATAACATCCCTTAAATTGCATTAGAGGAGAGGAAAAAAATACATCAAAGCTAAAGGAAAATCCAGATGTTTTGGTCACAAAATTGGTGGTGCAATTCGAAATGAGAGGTATTAAAATTTTTTAATAATTTTAGCTAATTTTAAGCAAATTAATAATTTGAACCCAAAAAAGGAAAGCTAGGTGGCATTTAGATTTTAAACAGAAAAACCCAGAAGGCAGCATTTATGTTGGGCCTTGATATTGCTGCTCAAGGACATTAAGAAAACCAGTACTCTCAGGGGCTCCTGACATTTTTAGAGATGACATCTGCACCACAATAACCTTCTCTGATGTCATTCTACAACCAATGGCAGCATCAGTGAGCTTTTCCAAATCTGTTGGCACGTCTCATTCTATGGGCAGAATTATGGGCAGGCGTGCGCCCGACACAATCAGAAGTGAAACTGCCCGAGATGATGTCAGGCGAGCGTCGGTGGGCTTGCGCAAAAGTCAGTAGTGCACCCGTCGACAAATTAAGCCCATTATCGGCGCAATTGTCTGTCATTTTACATAGCCTGCCCAACATTACAGTTGGCGGACGTGCAAATCACCCAGGCGGTCTCTGCATTTTTCAACAAACCTCACCCACTGGCGGGATGAGATTTCCATCATAAAATAAAATATGAATACATTTCTGTGAACAGCATTTACATAATCTAAATTTTCAGGTGACTGATTATGATGCATGGACACTTTTTTCAGCTTTTGAAACCTTTATTCTTGCTGTTTCAGGTCTTCAGCTCCCTGAGGCAGCTCTCTGCCTCCAGGGAGCTTTCTGTCAGCGCTGGCCCATGCCTACGTTAACGTCATCGCCCACCCTCTCCCCGCCCCCATCCGGCAGCGCTGAGCTTTTCAGCTGGTTGGCCGTTAGTTGGCCAGCCAGCGTGAAATCGCGGTCGGGGGCCAATCACGATTGGCAGTCCATTTCCCGGCCGATCCCAGGCAAGCCAATGCACCTGTTGAGCTGAAAGTTCAGGCCTATGTGTGCCTCTCATTTTGTGTGTGTTTCTATTTCTTTGTCCATATATATCCCTTAACTTCACTGCCTGTTGTTTTTCTCTCTTTTCCTTGTGGGTTGTGCTGACTATCCCACTGTCTGTTTGTGTATCTTGGTCTGTCTATCTACATCTATCTGTTGTGTGCATTTCCCTACCTGTCCATTCCAATTTAACTCACAGACTCAAGACAATTTTGATCTCATATCTGTAGCTTAGGAAAGAAATACTGGAAGATACCATACACTTACACGTGCTAAAGGCTACATATATTCACATACATGGCCCTGTCCTTTGCAAGCAGTAAGGACTTGTTCATGCATTGCGCCTTTTTCAACTAAACAAAATCTTTGGCGACAGTGCCTTGAACAATCAGATTCAACTTGCCTGGTTTGAAACTAAACAAAAGCTTGGCATTTAACTGTTGCCTGGTGCATTCTCCATGGCAACACATCTACCAATCAGAGTCCACTTGCCAACTAAACAGTACTTTCTTCTCATGAAGTATAAATTGTTGTTCACTTGATGATTTGATATTCTTGCGATTCTGTCCTGATGAGTTTAAGATGAAAAACATTGACATCATGCCTCATTTTTCATCAATACTCAAGTTCTGTATTTTATATGTATACATATCATATGTATTCCTTAATTTGGTATTTCTTACAGAGGATAGGAATCATATCCCATCATCTGCTGATTCTTCATAATGTGCCCTCATCACACAGACATTTGATGACAACAGTTGGTATTGCACTTTAACTGTCAGTAATGTGATTAGATGAATGATAAACTCAAGATGCATAACTAAAGCTCTCCAGCAGAGCAGAAATGTAACAATTTCAACAGTCCAAAACAATCCATTACATCAAATAACAAGCTAGGATGGGGAAAAATACTGTATTTCAATCTTCATGATCTGTTAACTTTTGTCAACTATTTAAGCTTTGGCTTTGTGTTATGATACAGCAGAATTCTTTGATTGAAAGGCAGTGTTATGACTGCCTTCAAGTTTTTATTGCTTCATGGATGTTGATGGCAGAATCCTGGAAAAAATGACAACAGTGAAAATATTTAACTCTTTGGAACAGTGTTGAAGGAAAAGCTTCCTAACTGCAGTTCATTAATCTAAATTTTAAAAAGTATTTCTGAGGTGGAAAATAAAATCAGATATTGGAGTCTTAGTTTGAAGAATCTGAAGGAGCTCTTCCAACTCATGCTCATAAATAAAGGAAAGTTTCATTTAAGGTTGAACAAAGATCTAAGAAGTAGTTCAGTCTCCATGTTAGGTTAAAGTTAATGATGGAAAACTTATGTTAGAGCCTTAGTTCAAAGAAGAACATTTCTGATACATAAAAGTAAGATACAGCAGTCTCATGTAGTCATAGCTTAGTAATCAAACAATAAAACAACATGCTTTCACATGTCGTCTTTTATATAATAAAACATCCCAAGGCGCTTTTCACAGGAGCATTATAAAGTAAAATTTGACACTAAGGCACGTAAAGTGATATTGAGTCAGGTAGCCCAAAGCTTGGCCAAAGATGGTAAAAGGAGCATCGAGGAAAGAGAAATAGAGATGCTGAGAGGTTTAAGAGAGAATTTCCAGAGTTTGGGGCTTAAGAAGCTGAAGGTACTGTAATGAATGATGAAGCATTTAAAATCAGGAATTCTCAAGAAGCCTGAATTGGATGAGCACAGATATCTTTGACATTTGTTGGGCTGGAGATAGGAGAGTTGAAGCCATGGAGGAATTTGAAAACAAGGTTGAGAATTTTAAAATTGAGGTGTTTCTTGACTAAGAGCCAATGTAGGTCAGTGAGCACGTGAGTGATTGGTGACTGGAACTTGCTGTGAGTAAGGACATGGGAAGAAGAGTTTTGGTTGACTCCAAGTTTGTTGGGGATAGAATGTGGGATGCTTGCTAAGAATACATTAAAATAGTCAATCCTAGAGGTGATAAAGATGTGGATGACTGTTTGAGCATCAGATGAGTTCAAATAGTGGCAGGGCTGTGCCATGTTACAGAGGGAGAAATAGGTGGTCTCAGTTATGTTCAGACATGTGTCAGAAGCGCATCTCAGAATCAAAAATGATACCAAGATTGTAAACAGTGCAGATCAGCCTCAGACAGTTACCAGGGACGGGGATGGAGTCAGTTGCAGGGGCTGAAGACAATAACTTCTGTCTTCCCATTATTTAACTGGAGGAAATTTCTGCTCATCCAGCACTGGACCTCAGACAAGCAGTCTGATAATTTAGAAACAAAGGAGGGGTCAAGAGAGGTGGAAGTGAGGCTTGAAGTCATCTGCGTATAAGTGAAAATTAATGCAGCAGCAGCATTTAGTTAAGCAATTGGAGGGAGCAAAGGATAGATCCTTGGGTGCCACCAGAGGTTATGGTCTAGGAATGACAAGAGAAGCCAAATGATACTCTAGATGCGATTTGATAGCTAAGAGATGGAACAAGGTGAGTGCAGCCCTACCTAGCTGGAAAGCAGTGGAGAGGCATTGAAGGAGATTGGTTATGGAATACAGGAACAATGAAATTTACAGTACAGAAAGAGGCCATTTGGCTCATTGTGTCTGCGCTGACAGACAAGTATCCATTCAATCTAATCCCACTTTACAGTTCTTGGCCTGCAGTCTTATAGATTATGGTGCTTAAGGTCCATATCCAGGTTCTTTTTGAAATGAAATAAGGGTTTCTGCCTTTACGACCCTTTCAGGCAGTACATTCCAGATCCCCACAGTATCCTCCGTAGCCTAGCATTTATTGCATATTCCCTTGCCTTGTTAGCCTTCCGGAAATGAATTACCTCACATTTCTCTGGATTGCACTCCATTTGGTGCTGTTCTGCCCTCCCACAAGTCCATTGATATTTCGCTGCAGTCTATAACTTTCTGTTTATTATCAACCACATTGCATTGTCTGCAAACTTCTTAAACATACCCCCTACATTCAAATCCAAATCATTGATATATGCCACAAAAAGTCAAGCGACCTAGTGCTGAACCCTGCAGAACACCACTAGAAATAACCTTCTAGTCACAAAAACACGCATTGACCATTACCCTTTGCTTCCTGCCTCTGAGCCAATTTTGGATCCAACCTGTTACTTTGCCTTCGATCCCGTGGGCATTTCCTTTGATCACCAGTCTGCCAGGTGGGGTCTTATCAAAAGCCTTGCTAAAATCCATAAAGACTACATCATTGCACTGCTCTCATTGACCCTCCTTGTTGCCTCCTCACAAATGCAACCATTTTAGTCAGACACAACCTTCCCTTACAAAGTGCTCCAGCCAATGGTGTCAAAGGCTATGGACAGGTGGAGAAGGATGAGGAGGGATAGTTTACTGATGTAAATACTAGGGAACCAAGCGACTTGTGAAAATGAGGATCTGAAAAAAATTAGTATTAATAAAGAGATAGTACTTGAAAAATTAATTGGATTGAAGGTTGATAAATCCCCTGTAACTACAGATGAACTACATTCCAGCGTGTTGAGGGAGGTGGCTATAGAGATAATGGATGAGTTGGTGCTTATCATTCAAAATTCTATAGATTCTGGAAAAGTTCCTGCAGACTGGGATGTAGAAGATGTCACCCCAATATTTAAGAAGGGAGGAAGAGAGAAAAACTACAGACTTGTTAGTTTGACTTCAGTAGTAGGGAAAATGCAAGAATCTATTATAAAGGATGTGATAGTTGAAGACTTAGAAAATAACGACATGGATTTATGAAAAGGAAATCATATTTGACAAATTTGTTGGAGTTTTTTGAGGATGTTACCTGTAGCATAAAGCAGAACCAGTGGATGTGGTGGAATTAGATTTTCAGAGGCTTTTGATAAGGTCCCACACAGGAGGTTAGTAAACAAAATTGTTTACTAAATTTTGGGGGTAATACACTGGCATGGATTGAGAATTGGTTCACAGACAGAAAATAGAGAGTAGGAGTAAACAGGTCATTCTCAGGATGGCAGACTGTTACTAGTGGGGTAGTGAAAGGATCAGTTTTGGTTCCACAGCTGTTCACAATCTATATAAACGATCTGGGTATGGGAACCAAATGTAATATTTCCAAATTTGCTGATGACACAAAACTAGGTGGAATGAAACTTGTGAGGAGGATGCTCGGAGGCTTCAAGGGGATTTGGACAGGCTAAGTGAGTGGGCAAGAACATTGCAGGTTGAGTATAATGTGAATAAGTGTGAAATTATCCATTTTGGTAGAAAAAAGGCAGAAAGGCAGTGTATTTCTTCAATGGTGAGAGATTGGGAAGTGTTGATGCCCAAAGGGACCTAGTCTTTGCTCATGAGTCACTAAGAGCTAGCACGCAGCTGCAGCAAGTAATTAGGACAGAAAATGGTATGTTGGCCTCATCACAAGGGGATTTGAGTACAGGAGTAAAGATTCTTGCTGCAATTGTATAGACCTTGGTGAGACCGCACCTGGAGTATTGTGTACAGTTTTGGTCTCTTTACCTAAGGAAGGAAACATTTGCCATAGCAGGAGTACAACAGAGGTTCACCAGACTAATTGTAGGGATGGCAGGATTGTCTTATGAGGAGAGATTGAGGAAACTGGGCCTTATTCTCTAGAGTTACAAAGAATAAGAGGTGATCTCATTGAAACTTATAAAATTCTTACAGGAAAGGATAGATGTGTATAGGATGTTTCCCCTGGCTGGTGAGTCTAGAACCAGGGATACAGTCTCAGAATATGGGGCAGGCCATTTAAGGAGGAATTTCTTCACTCAAGGGGGTGGTGAATCATTGTAATTCTCTACCTCAGAGGGGTGTGGAAGCTTAATCAATTGAGCATGTTCAAGACAGAAATCGATAGATTTCTGGATACTGATGACATTAAGGGTTATGGGGGTAGTTGGAAAAATGGTGTAGAGGTAGATGATCAGCCATAATCTATTTAAATGGCAGAGCAGGCTCCACAGGCTGAATGGCCTACTCCTGTTCCTATGTCACAGTCACATAGAATGTCATTTGTGGCTTTGACAAGAGCCATTTTCAATACTGTGACAGGGGAGGACACCTGATTGGAGGGAGTCAAACATGGAGTTCTAGCATGGATTTGGAAGACGAGAACATGTTCAACAACTTTGGAAAAAAAACGGAGTCTGGAGATGGGGCAGTAGCTTGCAAGGATGGTGGGCTCATGTGTTAGTCTTTTGAGGAGAGGAGTGATGATGGCTGATTTAAAGGAAAGAGGGACAGTACCTGAAGAGAGAGAACAGCTAACAATATCACCAGCATGGGAACCAGGAGGGGAAGTTATGCGGTCAACAGTTTATTGCAAATATTATCAAGGGAGTAGGTAGTGTATTTTGTCGACAAGATAAGCTTTGCGAGGAATGAGGGGGGAGAGGAAAGAAATTGCAGCTAGTGGCAGATTTCAGTGAGGATCTCCTTACTGGAGTACAGACATCTCACACATTGATCCTCATTGAGGTTCAGATGGGGACATTGATCCTTTAACACCCTAGGCAGATATGTCCTTCTATTGAGAACCCTTCTCAAGCAGCTTGTCCTGCTCTACATGACCTCTCTTCACTTTCCATTAAGCCAAGCAGCATTTCAAGGAGAATGTGTACAAAATTCTGGGAGCAAAGGTGCAGAAGCTTTTGAGTCAGGAAAAATTGCTCCGACACCTACCACAACACTTCCTATAGACTTTTGCATCAAATACTTTTGGAATTGAACCAAGAGCCAGCAGAAATCAACCAGAAACTAACCTGTAAGTAGTTGATGATCCCTTTAAATAGTTCTGGTGGGAGGTTCTTCCTGCTGCTTAAGGCATGTTCAACAGTACAATTTTAAGACAGGACATTGGCATATGGAACTCCAAAATAACACCATTGATGTCACAGAATCACAGAACCACACGGTGCAGAAGAGGCCCTTCGGCCCATCGAGTCTGCACCGACACGTGAGAAACATGTGACCTACCTAATCCCGTTTACCAGCACTTGGCCCATAGCCTTGAATGTTATGACGTGCCAAGTGCTCATCCAGGTAATTTTTAAAGGATGTGAGGCAACCCGCCTCCACCACCCTCCCAGGCAGCGCATTCTAAACCGTCACTACTATTTGGGTAAAAAAGGTTTTCCTCACATCCCCCCTAAACCTCCTGCCCCTCACCTTGAACTTGTGTCCCCTCGTGACTGATCCTTCAACTAAGGGGAACAGCTGCTCCCTATCCACCCTGTCTATGCCCCTCATAACCTTGCACAGCTCGATCAGGTCACCCCTCAGTCTTCTCTGCTCCAACAAAAACAACCCAAGTCTATCCAACATCTCTTCATAACTTAAATGTTTCATTCCAGGCAACATCCTGGTGAATCTCCTCTGCACCCCCTCCAGTGTAATCTTATCCTTCCTTTAATGTGGCGACCAGAGCTGCACACAGTACTCCAGCTGTGGCCTCACCAAGGTTCTATACAACTCCAACATGACCTCTCTACTTTTGTAATCTATGCCACGATTGACAAAGGCAATCCATATGCCTTTTTCACCACCCCACTAACATGCCCCTCTGCCTTCAGAGATCTATGGACACACACGCCAAGGTCCCTTTGTCCCTCAGAACTTCCTAGTGTATCAGCTCACACTTTTCAGGGTTAAATTCCATCTGCCACTTATCTGCCCATTTGACCATCCTGTCTATATCTTCCTGTAGCCCAAGACACTCAACCTCACTGTTAACCACCCGGCCAATCTTTGTGTCATCTGCGAACTTACTAATCCTACCCCCCACATAGTCATCTATGTCGTTTATATAAATGACAAATAATAGGGGGCCCAGCACAGATCCCTGTGGTACGCCACTGGACACTGGCTTCCAGTCACTAAAGCATCCTTCTGTCATCATCCTCTGTCTCCTACAACTAAGCCAATTTTGAATCCACCTTATCAAATTACCCTGTATCCCATGTGCATTTGCCTTTTTTATAAGTCTCCCATGTGGGACCTTGTCAAAGGTTTTGCTGAAGTCCATATAAACTACATCAAGTGCACTACCCTCATCTACATACCTGGTCACCTCCTCAAAAATGTCAAATTTGTTCGACATGACCTCCCTCTGACAAAGCCATGCTGACTATCTCTGATCTGACTTGCCTCTCCAAGTGGAGATAGATTCTCTCCTTCAGGATTTTCTCCAGTAGTTTCCCTACCACTGACGTGAGACTCACTGGTCTGTAGTTCCCTGGCTTATCTCTACAACCTTTCTTAAATAGCGGAACCACATTAGCTGTTCTCCAGCCCTCTGGCACCTCCCCCAGGGCCAGAGAGGAATTAAAAATTTGGGTCAAAGCCCCTGCGATCTCCTCCCTTGCCTCCGTCAGCAGTCTGGGACACAAATCATCCGGACCTGGAGATATGTCAACTTTTAAGGCTGCCAACACCTTCAATACCTTGTCACTCCCTATATCAATTTGCTCAAGAACTCCCAGTCTCTCTCCCCGAGTTCCATACCTTCATCCTCATTCTCTTGGGTAAAGACGGTTGTGAAGTATTCGTTCAACACTCTACCGATGTCCTCTGGCTCCATCCATAGATTGCTCCCTTGGTCCCTAATGGGCCCTACTCCCTGGTTATCCTCTTCCCATTGATATACTTATAGAATATCTTGGGATTTTCCCTACTTCTACCAAATCAGCATTGCTCGCTGATTCACACCATGATCTGCTTGCTCTGCATGCTTCCAACGGCTGTTCATTTCCAATGGCTGTGCTCTGCACTGATACTTTCACCAAAATGGCATCCAGTGTGATTTTCCCCAAAGGTGCGCATGTGCACGGCGAACCCATTTTGTTCTCCAAGCAGTGCCCGTATCACCTAAACAAGGAGTGCTGTTGATCTCAAATGCACACCACATATGTGGCGTTCTGAATGTTTTTGTTGTGGGTCACGAGTCACATTTTCTCACAGATTCCCAGAATCTTGATGTTCAGATGTGCTACTGCACCAGAAAACTTCATTGCATATTAATTATGCATTATGCAACGGTGCATTTTGCCTTCTAATGGTTAGATGCAAGATTAGATGCAAATGAGGCAGGCACTGTCATATGTTGTGGGAAATTATTGTATGCTTTGTCTCTGTGATTGCAATGTGAAATATTATCCAAAACCACATATTATGTGATTTTATGACAAGCGTGTGCATTTTTGACAAGAAATTAGCATTTGGCAGTCTCTGTACTATCTCCTAGGTCTCCATCTGTTGATATATTGTAAGCGATGTTGGTACCAGACAACATTTTAATTTCTGTCATCTCAATTTTTGAACCATTTCGCAATGTGGTTAAAAAATTAAATTCAAAAGAATGAGGTGACATGAGCTATTGTTGCCCAGGACATCTGGAGCTGTGAGCTGCTATGGCACAAGTGACCTCTCTGGAGCCAAGTCTTGGACGAATGGCAGCTGCCACCCTCCTAAAGCATCTTGAAGTGAGGAAGTGACAATCTGGAATGCGCGCTGAGTGCAGGGTAGAACTGACATACCAACAGCAGGAACTTGGCCTGGTGGGAACAATCATGACTACAACATCTGGCTTTGTCCAATTACTGCTTTTTTTATTTTGAGCATTTGAGCCTTGTCTGGTAGAAGACTAGCATTGAATAACTGGTAAAGCATATGGACTTCGGAGGCACCAATTGTGCCTGCATTACAGGTTATAAGTTTTTATGATATTGATTATACTATTTTTAGATTTTTTAATGACATTACTAATTTCCATTATCCCCTGCTAGCTACATTGTTAAACATTCAATTACCTGACTGTTCTGCTTTGTTACTTTCATTTTGCCTGAGGTGAGGGGTTGGAAAGAAAATTTTGAGAATATTTTTTCCCTTATTTGTGTTCCTGTGCTTTCCTTTTTTTATTGCTCCCAGGAGGTTACACGAAGGTAGTGTTGGCTAGGAAGTATCTAATCTTGATGCTCCCAGTTTTTTCCTCTCTTACTTCTCAGTGACATTTTTTCTCATTCAATTTTGCATCAATTTCTTATTTCCTATTTTCTTGATACTTGATTTGCCCAGGAACTTGGCCTAAGCAAGTGATAAATTTCGAGCGTATATTTATTTTCAATGTGTTACACTGATCTGAATTTCAAAAGTTTGATTGTTCGGTTGACAAGACGAAGATAACTTCAAGATGAACTCAAGGTAACAGAACACGGTAAGTAATAAGCAAAGACACCTGCTGGAATTGTGAGGGTGTTCTATCATAAAATGGAATCCACCATCAATAAGAAAATGGCAGCCACCATCACAAGGTGATGGATGAAACAAATGTAATCCTGAAAATAGGACTATTGCTGTGGCCTGGTAAGGAATCCTGGGAGCTGAGAGCACCAGGTTGTAAGATACATCTTTTTAAAAATTCATTCATGGGATGTGGGCTTCGCTGGCTGGGCCAGCATTTATTGCCCAACCCTAGTTGCCCTTGAGAAGGTGGTGGTAAGCTGCGTTCTTGAACCGCTGCAGTCCATGTGGTGTAGGTACACCCACAGTGCTGTTAGGGAGGGATTTTCAGGATTTTGACGCAGCGACAGTGAAGGAACGGCGATATATTTCCAAGTCAGGATGTTGAGTGACTTGGAGGGGAACTTCCAGGTGGTGGTGCTCCCATGTATTTGCTGCCCTTGAGCTTCTAGGTGGTAGCGGTTGTGAGTTTGGAAAGTGCTGTTGAAGGAGCCCTGATGAGTTTCTGCAGTGTATCTTGTAGATGGTACACACTGCTACCATTGTGTGTTGATGGTGGAGGGAGTGAATGTTTGTGGATGGGGTGCCAATCAAGTGGGCTGCTTTGTCCTGGATGGTGTCAAGCTTCTTCAGTGTTGTTGGAGCTGCACTCATCCAGGCAAGTGGAGAGTATTACATCACACTCCTGACTTGTGCCTTGTAGATGGTGAACAGGCTATGGGGAGTCAGGAGGTGAGTTACCGGTTGCACAATTCCTACCTCTGACCTGCTCTTGTAGCCACAGTATTTATATGGTGAGCCCAGTTCAGTTTCTGGTCAATGGTAACCCCCCCAGGGCATTGATAGTGACGGATTCAGTGATGGTAATGCCATTTAATGTCAAGGAGCAATGGTTAGATTCTCTCTTGTTGGAGATGGTCATTGCCTGACATTTGTTACTTGCGAATGTTACTTGCCACTTGTCAGCCCAAGCCTAGATATTGTTCAGATCTTGCTGCATTTGGACATGGACTGCTTCAGTATCTGAGGAGTCACAAACGGTGTTGAACATTGTGCAATTATCAGCAAACATCCCCACTTCTGACCTTATGATGGAGGAGAGGTCATTGATGAAGCAGCTGAACCATCGTCCTTTGTGCTAGGTATGACTCCAACCAGTAGAGTGTTTTCCCCCTGAATCCTATTGACTCCAGTTTAGGGCTCCTTGATGCCACACTTGGTCAAATGCTGCCTTGATGCCAAAGGCAGTCACTCTCACCTCATCTTTGGAATTCAGCTCTTTTGCCCATGTTTTAACCAAGGCTGTAATGAGGTCAGGAGCCGAGTGACCCTGGCAGAACCCAAACTGAGCGTCAACGAGCAGGTTATTGCTAAGCAAGTGCCTCTTGATAGCACTGTTGATGACACTTTCCATTACTTTACTGATGATCGAAAGTAAACTGATCGGGTGGTAATTGGCCGGATTGGATTTGTCCTGCTTTTTGTATACAGGACATACCTGGGCAATTTTCCACATTGCCGGGTAGATGCCAGTGTCGTAGCTGTACTGGAACAGCTTGGCTAGGGGCGCGGCAAGTTTTGGAGCAGAAGCCTTAAGTGCTATTGCCAAATAATTGTCAAGGCCCATAGCCTTTGCAATATACAGTGCGTTCAGCCGTTTCTTGATATCATGTGGAGTGATTCGAATTGGCTGAAGACTGACATCTGTGATGCTGGGGCCCTCTGGAGGAGGCCGAGATCATGCACTCGGCACCTCGGGCTGAAGATTGTTGTAAATGCTTCAGCCTTATCTTTTGCACTGAGCTGCTGGGCTCCCTCATCATTGAGGATAAGGTTATTCATGGAGCCTCCTCCTCCAGTGAGTTGTTTCATTGCCCACCACCATTTGCGACTGGATGTGGCAGGACTGCAGGGCTTAGATCTGATCCATTGGTTGTGAAATTGCTTAGCTCTGTATATCGCTTTCTACTTATGCTGTTTAGCATGCAATTAGCCCTGTGTTGTAGCTTCACAGAGTTAACACCTCATACTTAGGTATGCCTGGTGGTGCTCCTGGCATGTCCTCCTGCACTCTTCATTGAACCAGGGT
This sequence comes from Cetorhinus maximus, assembly GCF_964194155.1. NCBI lineage: Eukaryota > Metazoa > Chordata > Chondrichthyes > Lamniformes > Cetorhinidae > Cetorhinus > Cetorhinus maximus. The sequence continues at coordinate 50,036,202 of NC_135884.1, read as the reverse complement.
TGATCCCCTGGCTTGGTGGTGATGGTAGAGTGGGGTAGATGCTGGGCCATGAAGTTACAGATCGTTTTTGAGTACAATTCTGCTGCAGCTGATGGCCCACAGCGCCTCATTTTTGCCCAGTCCTGAGTTGCTAGGTCTATTTGCAATCTATCCCATTTAGCACAATGGTAATGCTACACAACATAATGGTGGGTATCCTCAATGTGAAAATGGGACTTGGTCTCCAAAGGACTGTGTGGTGATCATTCTTACCAATACTATCATGGACAGATGCATCTGCAGGAAGCTGGTTGGTGAAGATGAGGTCAAGTATGTTTTTCCCTCTTGTTGGCTCCCTCACCACTTGCCGCAGACCTAGTCTAGCAGCTATGTCCTTTAGGACTCGGCAGCTTGGTCTGTAGTGCTACTACCAAGCCACTCATGGTGATGGATATTGAAGTCCCCCACCCAGAGTACATTCTTTGCCCTCGCCACCCTCAGTGCTTCCACCAAGTGGTGTTCAATATGGAGGAGTGCTGATGGGGGGGTTGTTCAGTGGCACATGCTAATCAACAGGTTTCCTTGCCCATGACTGATCTGATGCCATGAGATTTCATGGGGTCCACAGCTGATGTTGAAGACTCCCAGGGCAACTCCCTCTGGACTGTATACCACTCTGCTGCCACCTCTGCTGGGTCCATCCTGGCGGTGGGATAGGGATGATGATGGTGATGCTTGGGCATTATCTGTAAGGTATGATTCTGTGAGTATAAGTATGTCAGGTTGTTGCTTGATGAGTCTATGAGACAGCTCTCTCAATTTTGGCACATGCCTTCAGATGTTAGTAAAGAGGACTTTTCAGGGTTGATGATAGTTAAGAAATTCTCTGCTGGACTGCTTTGAATGACAGGTCAGCTGGTGCAACATATATTCGAGAAGTTTCAATAGAGTTCTTAGTTGACATCCCCCAAGAGTTATTCATTATGAATGCTTGGCTGAGTTCCAAAATCTACAATTACCTCAGCAGACATTTCTGAGATCACTGCTTTATTGGCATCTTAAAGAGGCTATTAAGGGATTAGGGTATGAACAGAGGTTTGTTTTTTTATCAGAGATTAACCACTTGAGGAGACTTACAAGCTTTGATGTTTTCCTGAATGGAAGTTGTTTTTCACTATCAAGACTGTATAGTGAGAGCTGTACTAGATTTGTAGAGTGTTTTTCACCTCCACATGGCTCCTGAGGTCTGATCAAGGTGGATACTGGGTGAGTTAGCATTGAGTTGGCATGGGAATATGAGGAGCATGATGGGTGGGTAGGGTGAGGGCTAGATGGCCTAAAATCTTCTAAAACAACTGGGACCAAGTTCCAGAGCACCAACAGGGCCTTGTAACCAGCCCATATCAGCACTCGCCCATCCTGTGTCTTCCTATCATCTGCTTCTGCGGTCAGCAGGTCCGATTTCATCCCACATCTGCCTGAAAGGAATGGGAGTGGATTCAGTTTGAGTGCCGATTTTCCCAGTGGTCTGTTTTTTGACATTCTGATTTAGATTAAAATCAGGGTTTATGCATTTGTTTGCATGTTTGTTTTGCCACGTATTTCTAGACTGTGCAATAGTGCTAAAAGCGACACAGGTTAAGATTTGTAGGTTACGTTTTCAAGACAAACTGTGTGATTGTCCCCCTGAATGAGCAACACAGGCAGATGTGGAATCTACCCAGCACATTTTGCATGTCTGTGAAATTAATCCATTTTAGTGGAGCCAGAACTTTTGCTGCAGGTGACTGAAATAAAGATAATATTAATTTCCTTTTTGGCTGCCTGTGGGATTAGGCACTTTTCATGAAACCAGGTAATAGGCCCAAATATTTACATTCTACATGACTTATGCTCCTTTGCATCATGAAGCACTATCAGAACAAAAGTTGAACTGTACTTTATCTAACAGTGAATGGGTACCTGATATTATACCTTGGCTTCTATAATCCTTTGAAGATTCAAAGCATTTTAAAGAAGGAGGAGTAAAAGAATGTTATGAAATCTACATGTGGTGTATTAATTTTAAATGAGGAATTTTAAAAGGAATTATGGAAAGCAGGTAGTTTTATTAAATGATGTATTTTCAATTATTGTACTAAATCTTTGCAGCCATTCATCTGCTTTGTTGAATAAAGTTTCCATTTTACTGATCTGAGAGGTAAACTTGATGAAAGGTAATCTTATTATAGACCTATTCTAATTTATATGCATTGATACAGTAAACAGTTGATCCTTTTTAGCTCTCCTAGTCATTAAATAGTCTTATGGCACAATGGGTAGCGCCCCTGCTTCTGAGCTAGAAGTTCCATGTTCAAGTCCCACTCCAGGACTTGATGGCCAAGGAAGGTGTGTTCATAACATGACTGAACAGGTTGAGTATCAATCTGAAAATCCTTCCAGCATATGCCAATGGCAGGTGGTAAGTGTGGGAGAGATTTCTGGCCAACCATTTAATGGAAAGAAAATTGGAGCCTTTACCATTACCATCCATGGTTCTGAACTACAACATGCATGTAAAAGTGCATGTTGCCACACAACTCAGGCTCACTGGTTGTCTCAGTTGGCTGGTCAGCTGGTGTGGATCAGATTGGTGGCAACAGCACAGGGTTCAATTTCCCCATTCTGGCTGGGGTGGATTCAGGACTTGTCCTACCCATGGTGGAGATTGCAGCTCTGTGGGTTGCACCTGCCTTCTGGCAGAGAACTGAAGAAGTCATTAAACCCTTAGATATGGGCATCGGAGATGTCCCAGTGTAACCTGCAGCAGGAACAGTGAGATGCTACATCTTATTTTATATTTCATGCCCTATGGGAAGATAAAAGTAATGGAAATTGTTGGCATGCTTATGATGGATTAAATGACCTCCTTCTGTGTCGTAAATCTTTCTATGTTTTTGTTTATGAGGCGGCATAGTAACATCGATAATAACAATGAAGAATGGGGACAGATGTGGATCGGACCATAAAGAAGTAGCTAGGTAAAGCAGCCATTTTGAAGCTTCCTATAAGAAATGATTATGAATAGATGCTCCACTACTATTATGTTAAAAGTATTATGTAGCTATGTTGTAGATGTCGGCATATAAGTCGACCTTTGAAGTTTCAAAAAATCCATACAGAAAAATGGGTCGACTTATACACTGAGTATAAAAGAGAACTGCTAGTGGTTCTTTGTCATTTGCCACACAGGGTTTGCTCTGTGTGAGTACGTTTTACACTCCCGCGCATCTTTGTAACACAGCCTGTATTGCCTGCTTGATCCCTTGCACCCAGTTATAAGGAACCAGTAAGCAAAACATCCATTTGTGAGGTTAAAAATTGAGGCTGACTACCATTGCAAGCATAGCATGTCATGGCTGAAAAGTGGGGGTCTACTTATTCTCTGAGTATTTGTAAAAGTCAAAAAAATAGGATTAACTCATACGCCAGCTCGACTTAAATGCCACAACCTGTGGTAGTTAGGATTTGAATTTATTTTAATGTCAGCAAATGTTATTGCTGCTGTAATTGTATGGGTTACCTACCCCTTGTTGGTGCAGGAGAAGGACAGGAAGAGAGACATCCTCTTCCCTGGGAGGCCCTCCAGGTAAATACTAAGAAGGTAGTGGGAGCAGGTATCCCACGTGGTCAATGTGAGCAGCCAAATCCCAAAGTCCTGGATGTCATTCAGGAAGAAGTTTAATAACTTCACGTGAGTGGTCAAGGTCAGCGAATGCATCTTCAAATGAAACATTCACCTGACCTTCAGTTACCTGACATTCACTTACCTACCAATAGTCTCTTTCAAGCACGGGTCAAACTCATGTTCTTAGCACTGCTACAAGCCTCACATCCACATCCCGTATGTTACACTCTGCCATTCAACCATGATAGGCATCTCACCAAAACACTCTTGCAGGACAGAGTGACACATAGCCAGAGGCAACAACACCTAAGTGGCAGGGGACAGGGACAGTTGCGTGCCCCCATCCCCATGGAGGAGACAGTACTGGCCATCACCGAAACTGAGCTTCCCAGTTACTATGGAAACTAAGACTGAAACAGAGCCATTAGAGTTCAGTAATTTGATGATGATTCCCACTGGTGCAGTACAGGCAGGCCAAAGAAGACAGAGACTAGATCCTGAAGCTGGGATTAAACACATACACAGTAGTTGCAGCTATTTCTGTTATTTGAAGATAACATTAGTGGATCTACGCCATCCAGATTGAGTTGAGGAGATTCTGCAGACGTGTGCCATTTTTGGTGAAGATTGTAGAACTCAGGTTGGTTGGGCACTGCTATTGCCTGGGGATCAGACTAGCTCCGAGAAGGAGAGGAGCTGAAATTCTTCACGAGGAAGACAGAGTTTTGAAGGACGTTTGTGACTGAGATTGATGACCTATATGCTGTATGGACTGCTGAGCCAATTTATAAGATCTGTCTTAGTTGTGTCTGCCCTTTAATGTGTAATTTATAGTTTATAATTAACCACAATTCAGGAGACAAAAAAAAAGTTGAGGAATAGTACTGACAGCCAGCATTAACAAATGACCTGAGCCTCCTGAAGGACTGCCATTCCAAATTGTTAAGGAAACCCAGCCTCAGCCTGTGGACCCTGTGTCATGGGTAGTGTCGCCCCTCTCTGCTGTCCAGCTACAGGAGTCTGAACGGCAGATTACAGCTGCTGATCATGTTGCTCCTTTGTCTTAGCCAAAGCATCACCCATCCTGTTGTGGTTCAGAAAACCTGAGAAGTGTGTAAAGTGCACTCTCAGCAAAAGTACAGTGAACAAATTGCTTCCCACTCATAAGTAAGAAAGCAGCTGTGACGTCTGAGTATTTATTGCAGTATTTGTATGAGTTTAATCAGCCACCTCAATTGACACTGCGTTCTCATCTTGATTTTGCTGGGGAGTTTCAGAAAACCCAGGAAGCCTGGATGTAACCTTAAGCTTAAAACTGTGTTGAAATATTGCTTCCATTGAAGGATTACCATATTTTAATGGGTAAACTGCCTCTCCCAGGGGGACAGCCAAACACGTTAGAAAAACATGGGTGTCGTTGGATTGGAGCCAGCCTCCTGACATGTTTGTATTTTTGCCAGATTTAACTCCTGAACTCAGACTGAAATGCACATGCTCCTCCAGGTTAAAATTCTTCCCATCATATTTGATTTAGAGCCTCCATTCATTGTTATTCAGTAGCCATCCACAGAATGCATCAACATGTTGTCAGTTCCCTGAAATTGTGTTGAAGATGGAAATTGAATGCCCAAAGATAAATGTATATAGTTTTAAATGCCTTGATAGCTAGTGAACAGAAATGATAAGTGAGTTTCACGAAAGAAGTAAAGTTCAAACAAAAGATTTATGACTTGAAGAGTTCCTGAGACATTGGCCTAGATTTTGTGCTACTGATGAGCATGAAACTGCCGGTGTTCACCGTCATTACTTCTCTGAAACTGAGCAATTTCTGGACTCTGCACATGCGCAATTAAATGCAGGAGTCTAGAAGTTGCTGTCAGTGATTCTATGCTTCTCTATGTGAGGTGTGTTGTTGAAGTCTCTGCAGACTGCAATCAATTAGAATTTACTGAACTGGTGAGAACTTGCCTTTTTATACTATAATATCACTGCTTAAAAAATGCTCATTGATATTGGAAAACTAAGTTTATGTCTGTGTACTGTTAATTTTTTTCCCATTTTTATGAAAATTCTGTGTTTTTAATTTTTAATAGCTTTTAAATGGTATTTCAGCTTCAAACGTGTATGTCCCAATCATTTATTTTTCTCCTTATAAAATGTATAAAAAGTGAAGGATATTCAGAGCATTTTACTTTCTGGCTTGCTGTCTGGGAGAATACTTTAATGTGACTGGCAGCTTTCCCTGCATGATGACATCACTGATGCTGGATGCCTGGAGATCCCCTTGACTTGGCATCAGACTCAAATTAACATTGGGAACAGTGAATTCCATGTGACAGAAATGGCTGGATCTTTTGTGGGCAGCTTTATTCAAGGCCAGTGGCAAATGCTGTTGTTTTGTCCCTGACTCCAAAATCCAGGCTAATGTTGACATGCATAGAAAGAGTTGAGTAATTCCTAACATTATAGTTTCCCATTACCAAAGAAAATTTTGAATGATAACAAGTCATTAACATTCCTGGTCAACTCCTTTCCATTGTGAGAATGGTCATAGATAAGCTAATGAGTTAGAAAATAAACAAATTGCAGAAAGAAAGGGTTTCTGCTGCTCCTTCAGCATCCTTGAGGTCAAATAAATTCAGGTTTATGAGTAAGCGTTAAATCTTGCCTTGCCAGTGTTTAATCAGAGTGCATTATGAAGTGAAGTGAATTAATATAGGAAGAAAAATTGCTTCTCCTTTAGTGAAAAGAAATTCTTGATAAACAAAAACAGAAAATGCTAGAAAAACTCAGCAGGTCTAACAGCATCTGTGGAGAGAAAGACAGAGTTAACATTTCGAGTCCGTATGACTCTTCATCAGCGCTGGGAAATATTGGCCCAAATTCTTGGGAAATATTGGCCTGCATCTTCTGATTAGTGTCAGAACCGTTGCATCTGACGTGATCAGAAAGAAAACTGTGCACTTACTTGGATATGTTTAAAATGCTCCCATTTCTGATGCAGCAGCCGGAAGAATTCCTTCAGCATATGAATCCATGCAGAGAGCAGCGAATAAGTTCAGAAGAAATACCCCCTTTTTACAGCACTAGCTGTCATAAGGTAAGTTTAAATGTCCAGTGTGAAAGTTAGTGAATGGGCGAGTGGATGAATGAGTGAATGGGTAGGGTGGTAGAGTGGGTAGGTGGGTGAAGTAATTGGGTAAGTGGGGAGGGTGGTAGTTGGGTAGGGTGGCAGAATGGCAGGTAGGTATGGTGGTAGGGTGGTAGGTGGGTAGTGTGGCAAGTGGGCAGGCTGGCAGGTGGATAGGGTGGCTGGTGGGTAGAGGAGTGGGGTAGAAGGTGAGTAGGGCAGTAGGGTGGCTGGTGGGTAGAGGAGTGGGGTAGAAGGTGAGTAGGGCAGTAGGGTGGCTGGTGGGTAGAGGAGTGGGGTAGAAGGTGAGTAGGGCAGTAGGATGGCAGGTGGGTAGGGTGGTAGGATGGCGGGTAGGTAGGCAGACTGGTGGGTACGGTGATAGGGTGGCAGGTTGGTGAGGTGCTAGGTGGGTAGGTTGGTAGGCGGATAGGATGATATGTGTGTGGGGTGGTAGGGTGGCAGGTGGGTGAGATGGGTGAATGGGTGTGTGGGTTGGGGGTAGTGGGTTTTGGTTGGGAAGGGTTGTCAGGTCAGGGGCTAGTCGGGTTGGGTCAGGGGATTAGTTGGGTCAGGTCATGGGTGGGGGAGTCAGGGGGTTGAGGAGGGCAATCAGTGTGAGTGATGGGGGAGTCAGTTTTATAGTTACCCAGCAGTTAGACTAGGATTTTTGTGTCTAATATTTCCTGGGTAACTATCCAGCTAAGTAAGTCAGTACTGTCCAAAGCCCCCTACTCAGATTCAAAGTTGGAGGGTCTTGGGGAGCAGGGGAATTGCCCATCAGAAGTTTAAACTTCCTGGGCAATTCCCACTGAGTCAGTGTGTTGGGACTTCTCGATACTCATCTTGGGTCGACAATCTGGAGACTGGAAGATCTGGGCCATTTACTTGCAGCCTTTATGAAAATATAAACATTATTATGAAAGGAAAAGTTAGTTTGAACTGCTGAAAGCTCTTTTCTTTTTGTGGTTTGCCAAGATATTAGAATGGACCCTTTGGTTACCACTTGGCCCTGAACTGAGCATTCTACCCCATATATTATCCATCACACAGACTACCTACCCCTACCTCCATATTAAACTTGACGGGCAGAATTTAGCCCTCGATGGGCGGGCGGGCAGCTGAACTCCACCGCCGAAACGGGCTCCACCGCCATTTTGAGTGGGCGGACCAATTAAGGCCCGCCCAGCGGGCTGCCCAACGGGAAGCACTATGCGCTTCCTGTGCGGAGGGGGAGGGATTCCGCAACTGCCAGAGTGCGCTCTTTCACGCATGAGCGCGAAAGAGCGCACTGCTCCCTGAGACTAAGTGCTGTCTCAGGGAGAGCACTGAAAGTTTAATAAACCTAAAAAATAGCAAAATAAAAAATTTATTAACATGTCCCCCTCATGTGACAAGGTGACACAAGATGGGACATGTTAATAAATATTACATAAAGTTTATTAAAGTTTTTAAAAACAGACATGAAACCTCATCCCGCCAGTGGATGAGGTTTCATGTTTTTTCAGAAGCCCGCTGGGGCTTAAGGTTGGACGGGCAGGGCCTTTAATTGGGTTAATGATCCTGTCAATGGCCTCAATTAGCCATTGACAGGTCGGCGGGCGGACAGCTGATTTCGCTGTCCGCCCACCTTCCTGAATATTTAAATGGGGCGGGATGACATCGGGGGTTCCTCCCGACATCATCCCGCATCATTTTCGTGTCGGCAAGTGGGCCCCACCCCCAACTCGCTGACGGAAAAATTCTGGCCGACCATTCCAATGCTGTAACAGACTCAACTCACCCAACGTTCTCTTTGCGGGGGCCCAATCTCCACCCTCAGTAAACTTGAGTTCATCCAAAATTCTGCTGCCTGTATCTAAACCCCCACTGAGTCCCATTCACCCATGACTCTTGTGTTTGCTGACATATATTAGCTCCCAGCCCACCAACACTTCAATTTTAAAATTCTCAGCCTCATATTCAAACACTTTCATGGCCCAGCCCTTCCTTATCCCTGACCTTGTCTCCAGCTCTGCAATCCTCCAAGAATTCTGCATTCCACCAACCCTGACCTCATTTATTAATCATAAAATACAAGTATAGATCCTGGACTTAACTGTAATTTTATAGAAGTATATTTGTAGAAAATACCTTCAGCTGCTTATTTAATTATAAGATAGAGTTCATGAAACAAACTGTACCCCAATTTTCAACGCTCTGTCATTGAGAACTGTGCCTTCAGCCTTCTAGGCCTTAGGCTCTGGAACTCCTTCCCTAAACATTTCTGGACCTACACTTCTTGACCCTCCTTTAAGATGCTCCTTAAAACCTACCTCTTTGACAAAGCTTTTAGTCACAAGTCCTCATATCTCCATTTTTAGCATGGTGTCAATTTTTGTCTGATAAAACTCTTATGAAGTGCTTTGTGGCATCTTACTACATTGAAGGGCGCAGTTCGAGTAGCTTTTGTAAACCTGTCCTTGACACCAGCAATAAACTCCTTTATGTGTTCTACAGATGCAACAATATAAATTGATACACAATGAATAAAATCATCAAACATATTCCTTCAATTTACCTCATGAATTCTACTTTATAATTAAGTTTGCAGCTGGGAGTATTTATTTCAATACACTTTTCCATTAGCATGATACACAGTTATGGACAGTATTTATACTTGTATATTTATGATTGATAAAATATCTTTGCAGATGGCATGCATTTAACAAAGACTAAAATTCAGGCTCAAGCCTCAAATACATTAACTGAAGATCTCCTTGTAATGCAGATACAATGTTAAGTAGCAGCGATTGATGCATAAATGTCGATAAGCACTATGTCATGTGCCAAGTTCAGCTCTAGATTGATAAAAACAAAAAACTACTGCGGATGCTGGAAATCCAAAACAAAAACAGAATTACCTGGAAAAAATCAGCAGGTCTGGCAGCATCGGCGGAGAAGAAAAGAGTTGACGTTTCGAGTCCTCATGACCCTTCAACAGAACTAAGTAGAAATAGGAGAGGGGTGAAATATAAGCTGGTTTAAGGTATTGGGGGGTGGGGGCTGGGGGGGTGGAATAGAAGTTGAGGGGGGGGATGGTTGTAGGGACAAGCAAGCAGTGATAGGAGTAGATAATCAAAAGATATCACAGATAAAGGAACAAAGAGGTGCTGAAGGTGGTGATATTATCTAAGAGAATGTACTAATTAAGAATGGATGGCAGGACACTCAAGGTACAACTCTAGTGGGGGTGGGGTGGAAAGATTGACAGGGCATTACAGGTATAGATTTAAAAATAATGGAAATAGGTGGGGGAAAAAAGATCTATATAAATTATTGGAAAAAAACAAAAGGGAGGGGGAAGAAACGGAAAGGGGGTGGGGATGGGGGAGGGAGTTCAAGATCTAAAGTAGTTGAATTCAATATTCAGTCCGGAAGGCTGTAAAGTGCCTAGTCGGAAGATGAGGTGCTGTTCCTCCAGCTTGCGTTGGGCTTCACTGGAACAATGCAGCAAGCCAAGGACAGACATGAGGGCAAGAGAGCAGGGTGGAGTGTTAAAATGGCAAACGACAGGGAGGTTTGGGTCTTTCTTGCGGACAGACCGCAGGTGTTCTGCAAAGCGGTCGCCCAGTTTATGTTTGCAGCATTTCACTTGCATTTCCCCTAGCTTAGTCTACTGCATTCGTTGTTCCCAATGCAGTCACCTCTACATTGGAGAGACCAAACGTAAACTGAGTATGTCTTTAACTGTTGCTTTGGGGACATGACCAAGATAATGTCCACTTCTTGCAGAATCATTTAATGTTTGTAGAGCAAACAAGTGAGATGTTATAAAGTGAACTTCTGCCAAGAGTGCTACTAGAACAGGAGGAATGATTGTTTCAGCTAAGTTTGTTCTCTCCACTGCACACTTGGCACAGTTCCTGACAATTTATTTAAGCCGCTTGCTCGAGCCTGACCATAGCATACATTGGTCAAGCTGATTCTCTACTTTTTCAGATCTTATAATGTCCTGTATGTATTTTACCCAACACCTTAAGGCCAGGAATCAATGACTGAGTGCTTTTTAAAAAGTATTTATCTTGAACTGACAATTTTCCTTTCATAGTCCAGCAGCTGAACTTTAAGGAAAGAATTTAAAGAGGCTCCAATTATTTACTCATGTTATGATATGGCAGATGGTAATTGCCAGGCTGACCAAATCCCAGAGGGAAACTTGGCTAAGCTATCACAACAATTTGCAATTTGTATTTTATTATGAGAAGGTATGTGTACTGAAGTTAGAAGTAAAGATTCCACTACCACTTTTGGAGATTTTAAATATTAAATTAAAACATTTATTAACAAAAGAAAAGGAAATGTAAACACACAAGATTACAGTTACACAGTTAAAGTTAGTCTTATAACATTTCCCCAAAAGATTTCTACTTAGCCAGACTCACAAATAAACACCCATTTCCAGCCAACAGTCCCAATAGATTCTTAATCTATAAAACACCCAGTAATATTACCATGAGGCACCCACTGATGCTATAAGGGAGGTATGTCACAAACTTCTCTCCCCCTCTCATTCAATAATGGAATTCCGAGGCTAGTAACAAAACCTTGCTTTCTGGAACAAGCAGACACTTCTCTGTGGTGGCTAGAAGCAGCTTCATTCACAAGACTATGGTCGCATAGTACTCTCTTCAAGATCGCATGGTCACCCCCCATATAGCTTTCAAACTTTCCTTAAATACATTTTTTCCCCTTTTATCTTTCAACCCATTGTCCTTGAAAGTTACCTTTCCCAGAATCCAAAAATCTTTCACATTGTCTTTATAGCCACCACTTTTGGAAAAAGTAAACTTAATAACTTTGCTTTATTTATTTATGATCTTTGCCAGTTGTAAAACTTCCTGTTGTGTCTCTTTGAAATTCAACAGCTAAAATTTCACTCGCCATTTACTTCCTAATTCAAATTCCTATTCATGCTGTATCTACTGGGATCCCATCTTAATCCATCAATCTCCATTTCAAAATGGATGCTTTTACACCTAATACCTTTGATGATTTAAACCTTGCCATCTGACTGTCTTCAGTTTAAATAAATTAGTCACAGACATACACACAACATGCACACAGCCCCCATAAGCCTGCTTCACAGTGTCCCAAAGTAATATTGAAAATGAAGATATTTTCTTTACACTCAGGAAAAGGGAAGGCACAGGAAGAATATTGTTAACATAATCAAGGTTCTTAAAAGAGTAGATAAATTGCAAATGACAGAAAACTCTTGAACCAGTGAACAATAATTTCTTATAAAAAGGAGGTTGTAAAGCTATTTTAGATTCAACTTTTGTATCTAGAAGTGGGGAGAATTTTCAGCTCGTCGGGTAGGTGCACAGCTGACCCAACCAAGCGTAAAATGACGCGCGATGACGTTGGGCGAGCATTCCGACATCATCATGCACTCGCACAATATTTCAGTCGGCGGGTGCGTGCTGGAGTCAGCAATGCACCCACCGACAATTAAAAGGTCCATTAAGGCCATTGAAAGGATAATTGAATGCAATTTTTTGCTGCCCACCCTAACTTGCGGTTGGCGGGCAAGCAAAACGGCAAGCGTCTTTTGCATTTTTTAGGAAACCTCATCCACGGGTGGTATGAGGTTGCCAACAGCAAATAAAAATTAAATAAATAATTTAAAATTAAATTAATAACATGTGCCTGCTCATGTGACTCTGTCACACGAGCAAGGACATGTTTTATAACATTTTAGAAATCTGTATTTTTAATGTTCTAAACAGTTCATCTCCCTGAGGCAGCTCTGTGCCATGCGCATGCAAGAAGTTCGCAGCTGCCCTCCTCGCCCCCACTGACACAGGCAGTGCTGCCGCTCATGTTTCACGCTGGGCGGGCCTTAATTGGCCCACCAATGTGAAATCACAGCCCGGCCCCGATCGCGGTCGGTGGTTGGCTTCCCGACCACCCCAGCCCACACCACCCCCCCGCAAGCCCGCCAAAGAGGGAAAAACCCTCCCCCTGAATATAAGGAACTACCTTCTTGAAGGGGTGGAGACTAATAGTATAAAAATTTAGATCGAATGATATTGACTTTTGAGGAATGGGTGATGAATGAATATTACTGTTGAAGCCAGCCAGACTATATGCATCTTTTCCATTCTTGCACTTCCCTCCGTTTCTCTCGCATCAGCCTGCTATCCAGATTCGACTTTCTTGTCTGTCCATCCACACGAGGTTCCATGATCAGTTTACAGGTCTCGTCATCTTGAAGTATAGCCGTGAATTTTCTCCAGGATCAATTCTCCTAATCCCTATAACTTTGGTGGAAGATTAGCAGAACCCCTGTTTATCTGCTTTATCCAGGATTTCTGCCCATCTCCCATTAAAGGCCAATTGGAAGAACTCCTGAGGAAATTCGCCCCTATAATTTTTTTTATCTCCTGTAAGTAATTTGCTGCTGGAATTCTTTGCAAAATTCGTTCCACCTAGGCTTTCATCGCTGCCTGGAAGTTCATCATTTTTACAGGTCCTAGCAATGATAACCTTTACAGTTCTATTAATAGAAACCTGAATTTCTCAAGTTTCTCTTCACAACTGTGACCCCTCCCCTGATAGTTTCCCAATGAAACTACTCTGCACTTTTTCGGTTGCTTTTCCATTCTTCCTATTCTTATAATAATATAAATAATATAATATAAAACTGTGTGCAGTTCTCCAACTGTGATTTATCTAAAGTCTTGTACAAATTCAACATCTTACTTCACCCCTTTTTTACTTAGAAGATATGAATTTACATACATCTAAAGCATTATTCCTACACCACCTAAGATTTTATTTCACCTCTGTAAAAGTTCCAATTCTATTTCTTTATACTGGGGAACAGCTATCGCCAAAATATCTGCTCTTATGTCAATTTTCATCTTTCATCCCAAGGAACTGTTTAATAATCTGCGGGTTGCTCTCTCTAGAACAGAAAAGACGAGTGGGAAATTTTATAAAGGTGTTCAAAATCATGAAGGGTTTTGTTAGGGTAAAGAAGGAGAAACTGTTTTCAGTGGCAGAAGGGTCAGTAATCAGAGGACGCAGATTTAAGGTAATTTGCAAAGAAACCAATTTTGAAATGAGGGGATTTTTTTTTCCCTTAACACAGTAAATTGTTAGAATCTGAAATGCGCTACCTGAAAAATGGTGGAAATAGGTTCAGTAATAACTTTCAAAAAGGAATTGGATACATTCTTGAAGGGAAAGTATTTACAGTGTCAAGGGAAAAGAACAGAGAAGTAGGATTAGAAGCAAAATGCTGCGGATGCTGGAAATCTGAAACAAAAACAGGAAATGCTGGAAAACTCAGCAGGTCTGGCAGCATCTGTGGAGAGAAAAACAGAGTTAATGTTTCGAGACCCTTCTTCAGAGAAATGTTCCCATTTGCCTAGAGAAGCTAGCTTTACCAAAGATCAACATATGCATGGCGGACCAAATTGTGATATTCTTATAATGATATAAAGTCACCAATCAGTCATAGGGATTGGGTAAACACATTGTCGGTTCACTTATTAAGACTAGGCACATGGGAACATTTATGCAGAGGCATAAAGCCTGGAGACATTAGAACTGCAGAGCTGTATGTGTATGCTCTACTGAAAAGCAAAAGTAAAACTAAAATGGGACACACTTCCTTTCTAGTGAATGGCATGCTGCTATCCCTTAAAGGCATATTATAACACAAATGGGCTCCATTCGAGCTGTATCATTCCAATGATTTTCTATTATGCATAGAAAAGCCGATTAGATTCCTTCATTTTAAATCCTCTGAAATAATACCAATTGCTCCTTTGTATGGCAAACCCTCTGTATTTATCCCTGTCAGTGACATTTGTAGCACTTTGCTCATGATACAAATATCTGTGCTGTAGGAAGAAATGTCCCAAATACTTTACAGTTTCCTTATCCTTTGGGACCTTCATTCCATTAGTTCTGGCCTCAAGAATTCTGGTCAGTCCACTTGTTCCCAGCGCTAACTGCGGTAGTAGTTACCATCATATTTGGCTTGCAGAATGTCTGGGAGATATAGCAGAGGCAACACAGGGGAGGACATGCTATTTGCAGATGAAGGAGGAGGAGGCAGAGAAAGGCTCACTTTTAGGGTGACCTTATCCAACCAAGGTCTTCAGGGGCAATTCTCTTACCTCAAACTCAACGAGAAACAGTGTTTGGGATGTTTCAGTGAAGTGCTGACTGAAATCAGCCACCTCTTGCAGGCAAGCCTCCAGTCTCAGAGCAGAGTGAGGGCTGACTGCCTATGGCTATAAAGGTGACCATGGCCATGGATTTCTTTGCTTCTGGATTCTTTCAGGCTGAAACGGGCAACAACTGTAATATGTCCCAGTTTACTCTGTCCATTGCTGCATAAGGGAGGTGACAGACGCTCTTTATGCCAAGACAGGGAACTGCATTGTGCTCTCTCTGACTAGAGTGAAGTAGGCAGAATGTGTACATAGCTTTTCCAAGATAGCTTTTGACTGCATACACATGGATTTCCAGGTGTTGCATCTAAATGCAGAGTAGCACCGCAACCACAAAGGCTTCCACTCCCTGAACGTACAGTTGGTATGCGACCATGCTCGGCACATAATGCAGTTGAATATCCGGTTTCCTGGCAGTAGTTATGAAAAAAACAAGCCTTTAACTAAACATCTGGAAAACTAAGTCCTCATCCAATCAGCTCCCACATTAAAACACCTCACCCTGTCATTAAGATCAATGGTGAGCTCCTGGAAAATGTGGATCATCTTCTGTATCTTGGGAACCTTTTCTCGTGAAGGCAGACATCAACAAGAAAATTCACCATCACCTCCTATCGCCAGCTCAGCCTTCAGCCAACTGAGGAAAAGAGTATTTGAGGACTAGAATGTCAAACCAGAGACTAAGGTCATGGTTTACCAGGCAGCAATGATCCCCGCACTCCCACATGCTTTGGAGACTTCAACAACTTGCAGTAGGCACCTCAAAACACTGGAGTAGTACCACCAGTGGTGCCTTGTAAGATCCCCAAATCCAGTGGTGAGAAAGATTGTCCAGCAGCAGTGTTCTCTGCAAGCCAACACGCCCAGCATTGAGGCATTAATCATTGAAAACCAGCTCCACTGGCCAGGACATTTGTATTCCTATTCCGGCAATAATACTGAAGACTTGCGCTCCAGAACTTGCTGCACCCCTAGCCAAGCTGTTCCAGTACAGCTACAACACTACCTGGCTATATGAAAAATTGCCCAGCTGTGTCCTGTACACAAAGGGCAGGACCAATCCAACCTGGCCAATTACCGCCCCATCAGCCTGCTCTCAATCATCTGTTAAGTAATGGAAGGTATCATCAACAGTGCTATCAAATGACACTTGCTTAGCAATAACCTGCTCACTGATGCCCAGTTTGGGTTCTGCCAGGGCCACACAGCTCCTGGCCTCATTACAGCCTTGGTTCAAACATGGACAAAAGAGCTGAACTCCCGAGGTGAGGTGAGAGTGACTGCCCTTGACATCAAGTCAGCATTTGACCAAGTGTAGCATCAAGGAGCCTTAGCAAAACTGGAGTCAATGGGAATCAGGGGGAAACCTTTCCGCTGGTTGGAGTCATACCTAGCACAAAGGAAGATGGCTGTGGTTGTTGGAGGTCAGTCATCTCAGTTCCAGGACATCACTGCATCCTCAGGGTAATGTCCTTGGCCCAACCATCTTCAGCTGCTTCATCAATGGCCTTCCTTCCATCATAAGGTCAGGAGTGGGGATGGTCGCTGGTGATTGCACAATGTTCAGGACTATTCGCGACTCCTCAGATACTGAAGCGGTCCATGTCCAGTCTTGGGCTGACAAGTAGCAAGTAACATTTATGCCACATAAGTGACAGGCAATGACCATCTCCAACAAGGGAAAATCCAACCATCGCCCCTTGATGTTCAATGGCATTACCATCACTGAATCTCCCACTATCAACACCCTGGGGGTTACCATTGACCAGAAACTGAACTGGACTAGCCATATAAATACTATGGCTACAAGAACAGGTCAGAGGCTAGGAACCCTGTGATGAGTAACTCACCTCCTGACTCCCCAGAGCCTGTCCACCATCTACAAAGCACAAGTTAGGAGTGTGATGGAATATTCCCCACTTGCCTAGATGAGTGCAGCTCCCACAACACTTACGAAGCTTGACACCATCCAGAACAAAGCAGCCCACTCACAGAATCACAGAATCACAGTGCAGAAGAGGCACTTCGGCACATCGAGTCTGCACCGACATGTGAGAAACACCTGACCTACCTACCTAATCCCATTTACCAGCACTAGGCCCATAGCCTTGAATGTTATGACTTGCCAAGTGCTCATCCAGGTACTTTTTAAAGGATGTGAGGCAACCCGCCTCCACCAACCTTCCAGGCAGTACATTCCAGACAATCACCACCCTCTGGGTAAAAAAGATTTTCCTCACATCTCCCCTAAACCTCCTGCCCCTCACCTTGAACTTATGCCCCCTTGTGACTGACCCTTCAACTAAGGGTAACAGCTGCTTCCTATCCACCCTGTCCATGCCCCTCATAACCTTATACATCTCGATCAGGTCACCCCTCAGTCTTCTCTGCTCCAATGAAAATTGATTGATTGACACCACATCCACAAACATTTACTCCCTCCACCATCGATGCACAGTAGCAGCAGTGTGTACCATCTACAAGATGCACTGCAGGAATTCAACAAGACTCCTTCGACAGCACCTTCCAAACCCACAACCACTGCCATCTAGATGGTCAAGGGTAGCAGATAGATGGGAACGCCACCACCTGGAAGTTCTCTTCTAAGCCCTCATCATCCTGACTTGGAAATATATCGCCGTTCCTTCACTGTCGCTGGGTCAAAATCCTGGAATTCCCTCCCTAACAGCACTGTGGGTGTACCTACACCACATGCATTGCAATGGTTCAAGAAGGCAGCTCACCACCACCTTCTCAAAGGCAACTAGGGATGGGCAATAAATGCTGGCCCAGCCAGCGAAGCCCACATCCTGTGAATAAATTTAAAAAACCCCCAAAGCAACCGTTCTACTCGGAACTCAGTCATGGCAGGATATTCCCAGGAAGACAGCGGAAACACTTCAGGAATCCCTGAAAAGTTCAAACATCCCTGCTGACTCAAAAGTGCCCCTGGCTTGTGACCAGCCAAAGGAGAAGGTTTATTGAGCAAGGTACTGGACCCTTGAGAGATTTTGTTTAGAGCATGCTGAGACAAAGTCAGGGCATCTATGAGAGTGCGCAAACATTTAAACATCTTACTTGCCAAACCTTTCAAGTACCACCTACCCCACATGTGCCAGAGTCTACAGCTCAGGCATTGGAGTTATCAGCCATCTTAGGATTCACCGAACCGGGTGGAAGCAAGTCATCCTCAATCCCAAGGGACTGTCTAGGATAGAAGATTATTTCCACCTTGTTTCTACTTTCAGGAATCTAAGTACTTCCTCCTGCAACATGTCTCTAGTCGCACATTAACCTGCCATATCTTCACCAGTCTGTGGCACTGGGAATAATCCAAACATTACTACCTTTGAGGTCTTATTTCTCAACTTCTTCCTTAGCTCCTTAAACTTGGACTATAGATTCTCAACTCTGTTACTCCTTCTGTGTTGGTTCTGACCTGGATCCATAACATCTGGATCTTCCCCCTCCCTCCACAGAATATTTTGTACCTTCTCCATGATGCCGCTTATGCTGGAACCAGGATGGCAATGTACCATATGGATCTCATATCCGTGTCTCCCCCGATTATTGAATCCCCAATTACTACAGCGTGCCTACACATTGCTGTGCCACCTGGTGTAGTCATTTGCCTCACAGTGCCAGGTTTGGAAGAATTGCACTCTTTTGAAGTATCATCACCCTCACTGTTTTTCAATTCTGAATACCAGCTTGAAAGTGTCACACCCCTGTTGTATTCCTGCATGGCCTACCTCTTCCTACCCTTCCAGGTGGCTTCCCACATGCTAGTCTGAACTCTATCTGACAATTGCACGATCACTTCTTGAAACCTGTGATTCAGGAAACATTCAGCCACCCATATACCCTGCAATGAATCCAGCTGCCCTTCAAGCGTGAGTTCGAGCAGCTGGTGGCACTCCTGCACACACAGGCCACTGGCATCCTGAAGTTTCCACATGGCTCTAGAATTGGATCATTGCTGTCCCTCCATCCTAATTAGAAACTTAAAATAGATTCCTTAGATATAAAGTGATAATTTACATTATTGCTATTAATTAGGTCTAAACTACATTGCTATTTTTCTATCCACTCTTCAAAGCAAACCAAAGGCTATATTATTTACTGAAGATTAACAAGAGCTACTGAGAGAATAAACACAAAGGACCCAAATATTAGTTATTGAGATACTTAATCTAGATTCCTCAAGTCCTGCAGCTCCTCTCCTTTTAAATTGAGCATGAGATTTGTCTTCTTTCCTGCTATCACCAAATTCTCAGTTTCCACTCCCTTTGTGCTGCAGTTTATTTGTGAGTCACCCGGCCCTGTCTCAAAGCTCTGGATGAAAGTTCCCTGCATTTTTTGACAGAAAAGATCTGAGATGAAATGAGCCTGAGCAGCTCAATCGAGTTCCTAGTAGCCTACAACATCAACAACATACCTCAAAAAATAGTCATGAGATTAATGATTAGATTAAATGGTCTGTTTCTGATGCTGAAGCTTGGAGGTGGTAGTTTGGGCAAATTTCCTCTTCAGTTAATAACTTATATCTTATGTTTTAGTTGCCTTCTTAATTTGTCTCCATCCTCCATATCTTTCAGTTTGTGTTTGCTTCCTCAGGAGTCAGTAGGTTTTTTGACGTTGGTTTTGTGCCGAGAGAGATTTTTGCATTGAGGATGGTTTTGTGCATTATGTCAGATTTGAACATTTTGGCTGAGATTTAGTTAATTCTATGGAGAGCCAAGGGTTGCAGTGACTGCATAGCAAGGTCAGGGAAGGATAATTTTGCATGAGTGATTATCAATTTCACTCTTACTGCTGTTGACTATCACTGTTTCTGTCTATAAATAAAGTTAAAAGGACATGTTCTTTAACATTAAAAGTTAAATGATTGCTATCAAAATACAATTTACAATCTAGAAAAATATTTTTCACAAACAAGTTCTTAAAAGCTCGGATGCATCTTCAAGTCATGGAAAATTCATTGCCTATTAAAAACGGTAGGTTGTAAAAGCTCTGAGGAATAAACTATAGTAAGTCTGCTCTTTGTAACAGTGGTGAAATTGGAGTAAAAGTAATGCTGGAGCTAATCATTTTGAAATGTATTGCTTGAAGCAAGTAATAAACTGACTCCTAAAATGCCATGTCCTCTTGGCTGTATGTCAATGCAATAAATAATGCAAATTCAATGCATTTTATATAATGTTATGAACACCTACTTTACTCATACCACAGTGGCTGGAAAATGTGACTTCTATCTGATTTACCACAAGCCTTGTCATCAAATGATTCACAGCATGGAGGGGAATGTCAAGAGAAAAAACAACACAGTAAATAACTTGGTTTTATTATAGGCACTACCAATACTTGTAATGGCTACTCAAAAAATGGAACAAAATGTTCCAGAAAACTAATTTTGTGAAATGAATATGATTTTACCATTTTCCCTCTAAAGATGAATGAAGCAAATGATTTAATCCCCTGCAGCATATTGAATAATTAATACCTAAAGCAAAAATGGTTTTGGACATAATAATATCTAATTTTGCGCTCCCAAATTGCTTCCAGCTTTGTGCAATTTGTCACGAGAGAATCAGTTTGATGTGAGTGACAAGGGCTCTAATTCCAGTAGTATAAAACGTGAAGGAAGGTTAAAATGCAAAGCACAACAAGTTCAAAACAAATTACTCTGAATGTATGGCATTTGGGCAAGATCAAATGAACAAAAATTAAGACCTTGACCAGGGAATCTTTTGGCACCATGGTAACACAACAGAGAATCTAATAGAAAGTCAAACAATAGACAGCCATTGCAGTGTCCTAGAACATCACTACCCAACCAGTGAAGATGAAAATTGCCCCCATTATATCTAAATTGAATTAAATTCAGTAACTCTACTTTCAAATGGAGCCTGTAGCAGGAGTAGTAGTTCTTGGACAATCACTTCAAATTGAACTCATTCACCTTAGATGATGCACTTTAATTCGAGCTCAGCTTTCTGAACCTTTCCAGATAACTTTGATTCTTGAGAACCTAGGCTAATCATGTGCCCTACACTACGGGCTTTCATGGGTTATAATATGTGTAATAATTAATACCGCACAATACAATCACAGAAAAGTGCCTGGTAACCTTCTAGTGATAATTTTCTTTAATCATTGCAAATCCAAAGTGATATGTTGGCTGTATAGCACCATGTATGTAATATATTATTTAGCTCAGGCATGCTTATAAAGTCACTGAAAATCACAAATGTTCAGTAAAGTAGTATCAGTTTTTATATCACTAACTTATTTCAAAATATGAAGGAAAACCAAGCGGTAAACATTGCAATTGCTAATTAAATAACATAGGGATAAACTTTTTTAACTACTGCCTGGGTTCAAAACCAGTCATTGGAGATCAGCTGCTCATAGACAAACATACTTCAATTTCAAAGGCGATGAAATTGGAAATTTTGCAGGTTGCATGATGGGCATCAGGCCCACAGTGCTAGTTTTACAAACAGTCAGGGAGTTGATACCTCCCTGTATCTGAATGAAAGGCGTAACCTTCAAAGGCTATTACATTACTACAGATATGAAAAGACATTTTCCAAGGGCGTTCTTTAAATTGTTGCAGCACAATGTCTATGTATGAGTGGTGAGCAGTGTTTAACATACAGCAAAGGCTACCAATCAAATACCTTACCTGTGTTGACCTATTAAGCCACCAAGGAGTTCACTATGACAATAATTAGGACTCCCTTTTGAAAATGAATTTGGATCTATCCTTTGGTTCTTCAACAGGTCTGATCACATTTCAAAATAAATACATTTTTAAAGCAAAGATTACTCTGTGTACATTAAATACCTTCAATAGCTGAACTGAGCATGTGGTAATAAATCTATATATCTAAGAAGCAACCACAGTACATTGGAAATGAAACTGAATGACTATAAATCTGTGCAATTAATCTGTGGAAATGAAACTTCAGGCACTAAAAGGGTAATGAACAAGCCCTCAGACCATTCTGAAATGAATATAAGGCTTTTACCTTTACAAAGCTCCAACCTAAATATGAAACTTAAACCTTTTAAATAATGTGCTTCTACTTCAAAATCAAAATTAGAGCTAGTTTGCAATTTAAAATTGATGAATAAAATTATTTTCTTTTGAAAGTCTGTGCATTCTTCCCCATCAATAGTAAAAGCATATAGCCTGCGCTTAAACCGTTTGATATTAGAAAACAATAATTCCATTGACCTGTGCAGATTGTTTCCCTTTCTATCTCTTTCCACTTTTCGCTCCATTTCATTCACTCAATTCCCACCACTTCACTTGGTAGGTTTAGACCACAGAATCTAGTAGAGTGTATTGTATTAAATAGTAGTCTCTCTCTCTCTCCCTTTCTCAATTCCATCAGATTTTACTATAACACTGTTTCATTGGTTTTGTAACTTGCATATAACCATTTTTGTTACATTATGTAAGTTCTTGAGATTTTTGAGGTACAAAACGCTTTCACTTAAAATGTCTAAATTCCAAATTCTTAATTCATAAAAATGCTGTCCTCAGTTATGCCTGATCCAACAAGGTATGAACAATCAGCATTATGAACCAAGAAGAATTTATTAAGCAAGATGTTATATATACTTAATAAAAGCAATAAAGACAGCGTGGAAGTTACTAATCCCTCAAGGCCTGAGGGTTCCTTGAATGATGCCAATACAGATGATACCTTTCTCCTTCTGTTTCTGATGTGGTGTTATGTTGAATGATGCATCAGGAGAACTATACCACAGGAGCAATTGTAAACAGTGCCAACAAAGACTCTGTGCGGAATCACCCCAGGTTTGCAGTAGTGGACAGGAAAAAGAACATTGTGCCAGCTTGCTGCAATGGCAGCTTTTTGCGCCCTATCATCCCATTCCCGGCGTGTGTCGCCTCATTGATAATGCATTCCTGGGAAACACCCCAGGTCACTGGCAGGGCAGCCTCTGATTCGCCTGCCCTGCTGTCACCTCAGGCCTTCAGTAATCCAGGAGCCACATTTAAAGGGAGCCCCTGCACAGAGCCAGCTCTCACTGAGCCATCGGAAGCTGCTGCAAAGTCATGGCTGCTAAAGGGAGGAAACATGATGCCCCCAAATTTAGCGACGCTTCCCTCTGACACCTATTGGACACTGTGGAAACCCGCTGTCCCCTGACATGCACTAATTTTCTCTACTTGCTTTCGCAGGCACATCTGGGAAGCAGCTGAGGGGGTCCATGAGCTAGTCCTAAGAGTCCTAAAGACACCTCGGAAGAAGAATCTGAAGACACCCTAACTGAAGACCCGTCACAGTGCTCACCCACACCCTCCATTGCAGAGGCACACACCTCGGTGGGACCCAGTTCTAGAGTAGTCTCGAGGTCACAATCTGGTGAGCACATCACACTGTCTGATCCACAGCAGGCAGCGGCAGGGAATTCCCAGATTTCCAGCACTCAGAGGACTGCTGGAGGCCAGAATCTGCTGAGTCCAAGTCAGATGAGGAGCCTCTGGACTCAGGCAAACCTCAGTTGCTGGAGCAGCAGCAGCTTTTCCCATTGGACTGCATGCTGTGCTCTCAGCTCAGGCACAGGCATTATCCTAACCCACACTGCAAGACTGCATCGTTAGCTTGAACAATAATGGATACTGGTCCAAACCTTAATGAAGATATTATAAGCGTCTCCACCATTGGCTCTCAGTGCGGTGCCAGGGCAAGGGCTCCAGTACGGGTCAGACTGCGGGTGGGGAGCATGGTAGCACAGACAGATTGAAGGAAATACTCAAGCACATGTCGGGGGCCTGGGGAGCAAGGCAGCACAAACTGAAGTAAATACTAAAGCACATATCGGGGAGTAGAGGGAAGGGGGTGAGGGGAGGTGCCACGCACTTGAAAAAGCACAGTGGCCACCTTTCACAAGGGGATTGTAAAACTTGCCCAGTCGGCCAATTGTTTTCTGTTCCCAAAACGCACATTAATTTGCAGTCTGCGCCCAAGGGGTGAAAAGTTCTGGGGCATTTAGTGGCACATTCATGTTTCTGCGTTGCTTGAGTGGGCAGAAAAGCTTCAGAGGCCCAACTCCATGCACGTCAATGGAGCTGCAGCTGAATGGTCTCAGCTGTGGAAAAGTGCTCACTTTTGACAAGCTTTTTCAAGTGCGTGGCATCTCCCCTCACCCCCCTCACCCTACCCCCCGACATGTGCTTGAGTATTTCCTTCAGTCTGTGCTGCCTTGCTCCCCACCCTCAGTCTGACCCAAACTGGAGCCCTTGCCCTGGCACCGCACTGAGAGCCAGCTGGGAAAAAGTGACTTGCCTGTGCCCCCCTCAAATGCGCAGCCCCTCTTCCTTGATGTCCTACAGGCGATGCTCGCAAGTGCTGCACAAAGTCGTGTGCACTCACCTGCGAGTTTCCTTCAAAGTTCAGGTCACCAGGTGCATGCCTTTTAAAAGCAGTCGTGAAGCAAGCTGTTCTGAAGTCATGCTGACGTAGGTGGTATATTTGAAGTGGGGAGATGATTCTGGTGAGAAAGGCTTATAATAAGAAGCAGATGTATTAAAATGACATTCCCAATGTGCAGCAGTGGGACACGTGACCCGCCATTGATGGGTGGAGCGGACAATTGCAAACTGGTTTCATGACGGTGTAAACCAATTTTTGGTCTTCGTGCCATATTGTGCCCCACCACCTGCCTTATTGTAGTGCTCCTCAGCCCTATTGGTTGCCATGGAGATGAGAAAAGTTTACTAAGTGCTCATAAGCTGGTATCACATGGTGTAATTTTAGGGCTTTAGTGTTGGATTTTTTTAGAATTATGAGAGAGCAGAGACTATTCCCCATGTTCTAACTTTAAACTTATGCCAGGTATATAACTCACTTGTGTGGAGCTCTTTTTGGGTTGGCAGTGAGTAAATTACAGCCTGCAGTATAACTCTGGTCTTGCTTAGCAAGCTTTATCCTCTCCAGATATTTTTTTAAAATTCATTTACGGGATGTGGGCTTCGCTGGCTGGGCCAGCATCAGGGCCCATCCCTAGTTGCCCTTGAGAATGTGGTGGTGAGCTGCCTTCTTGAACCACTGCAGTCCATGTGGTGTAGGTACACCCACAGTGCTGTTAGGAAGGGAGTTCCAGGATTTTGACCCAGCGACAGTGAAGGAACGGCGATATATTTCCAAGTCAGGATGGTGAGTTACTTGGAGGGGAACCTCCAGGTGGTGGTGTTCCCATCTATCTGCTGCCCTTGTCCTTCTAGGTGGTAGTGGTCGTGGGTTTGGAAGGTGCTGTCGAAGGACCCTTGGTGAATTCTTATATTGCATCTTATAGATGGTACACATTGCTGGTACTGTGCGTCGGTGGTGGAAGGAGTGAATGTTTGTGGATGTGGTGCCAATCTTACTTTGTCCTGGATGGTGTCAAACCTCTTGAATGTTGTGGAAGCTGCACTCATCCAGGCAAGTGGGGAGTATTCCACTGCTGCCTTCTACTGGGAGTCTACTGCATTTGCTGCCCCCAATGCAGCCTCCTCTACATTGGAGAGACCAAACGCAAACTGGGTTTCTGCTTTGTGGAACACCTTTGGTCTGTCTGCAAGCATGACCCAGACCTCCCTGTCACTTGCCATTTCAACACACCACCCTGTTCTCATGCCCACATGTCCATCCTTGTCCTGCTGAAATTTTCCAGTGAAGCTCAACGCAAACTGGAGGAACAGCACCTCATCTTCCGCCTAGGCACTTTACAGCCTTCCAGACTTAACATTGAGTTCAATAACTTTAGACCATGAACTCTCTCCTCCACCCTTATCCCCTCTTTATCCACTTTTACCAATATTCATTTTAATTTTAAAATTTTTACTTTCTCATTTTTTAATTTTTATTTTTTATTCACATTTTTATTTTTACTTATTTTCATTTTTATTCATTGGTAATCCCCACCTTTTATTCTATTTTCAATCTTTTTTCCTACCACCATCCCCTCCTCCATCCCACCCCCTCAAGAACCTTCTGTCACTTGTTCATGTTGTTCTTTCCAGAGTGCTTACCCTTGTCCTCCTATTATCACATTCTGCTCTCTGACCTTGATACCACCATCAGCACCTCCTTTAGCCATTACCACTATCATTAACACCCCTTTGTCCTTTTGTCCATGACATCTCTGGCAATCTATCCTTTGCCTCCATCTATTGCTGACCTTCTATCCAGCTTCACCTGTTCCACTCACCCGCCCCCCTCCCCCTTAAACAGTATAAATTTCATCACATTTTTACTTCTCTTTAGCTCTGAAGAAGAGTCATACGGACTCAAAATGTTAACTCTGTCTTTCTCTCCACAGATGCTGTTAGGCCTGCTGAGTTTTTCCAGAATTTTCTGTTTCTGTTTCAGTATTCCATCACATTCCTGACTTGTGCCTGTCTGTCTCAGACTAGCGATGAACTGCACTCCTAGATTCTAAATTATCCTGTGATAACTGTAAGATTTTGATGATACTACTAATTTATAGGGTTAATATTTTAGGATTTTGCCTTAGCCATTAAATATCCGGCTTGAATTTCTGTCTGTTGAGTAAGAAATTAAATAGTTAAAAGCAGGCTAAGAGCTGTTACAACAGCTGCCGAGGTGTTAGTTTGTCTGGTTAAAACAGCCACCACATTTATTTTAATTACACTATGTGCAATTCAAGGCTTCTTTGTCGGCTTTAAAGAAATAAGCAAAGGGTTTGAACTTGGCAGCTTGACACCTTATCTTTAAACAAGAACTATGTGTTTTAAAGGTTTTAACTTACTAATAGCCTTGATCTATTGACCATATCTGTAGGACAAAACACCTGCATTTTAAAAATACATTCTTTCCTGACATCCTGCTAGGAAATTACTGCTGATATTTGTTCTTAATTTTCTTAGTGTCCGTGGGAATAGGTTAACATATTTTATTTGAATTGTTTACAATAGGTTGTATTATTTATGAGAGGATGTAACATTGGTTGTACAACTGCTCTATCTACAAGGATATTTGTTCACAATGGAATGTAATTTCTGGGGCCTAAAGGAAATAAGAGGTGGGCATTTGTTTCAATCTATGTGACTCTAGTTACAGAGGTGGGGTAGCACCAAATGATCCTCACCCTAAACCAATGAAAATAATTAATTCAGACTATTTCCTAATAATGAAAGAGGAAATGCCAGAATTAGGGATAAAGGTTGAAAATTCAAAGGCTGGAATTTTCCAGCCCCATTGGCTGAGGAGCACTACAATAAGGCCTATGTCAAAACTTGTGTGCTCTTGAGTGTTGTTTTGGAACTTTCCAACTTTTTCTGGGCCCATATTTCAGTATGCACTAGATAAGGTATGCGAGATGGTTTAACGGCTTATTGCATGTTTCATAATATCATTGAGAGACATCAATAAGGCACATCATCACAAGGAGGAAGAAGCAAGTGCCCTGGGATGTGACTGTTGAGGAGTCATCAGTGTTAGGTAGCCAGGAGTAGCATTTCATTGTCATCTTCTTCAGATCAACTTCAATATGATTACAGTTGGTGGTTGGAATGATGATGACTTGATGATCATTTGACATTTATGATCTTCTGTATTGCCATTTATAAAAGCAAATTCTTCTGGAGTTGATGATTGGATAGTGTTTTACAAAAAGCCAAAACACCATTTGTTTAAAGTGGCCTGTAACATCCTGCTATTTGGAAAGGATTATACATCTGCCAACTTGTTATTCTAAGGAATGTTACAAGGATGTGCTTATTTTTAAAGATACAATTTCTAATTTCTCTTTTTCTGGCTGGATTTAAAAAAAACTGGAACTCTCTGAAGACAATGGAAACTGCTCAGACTGCTGCAACACAGTCGCATTCCACCAAGTGGGGTGACAAAAAACAAACACTCAACCCCCGGGGGTGCATGAAAGACCCCATCTCCTGCTGATTTCACACTATCCTGAGACTTTTCAAAAGTTTCTGAAGCAAGACATCAAAATGCAATTACCTGTTCTAAAACAATAACTACAGCAGACATGGAGTAATAGAATTGCTCTGGAATATACAGCCAGCGAAGTACTTTAAGGGATGGCTTACCAGGCAGGAGAGGGAAATCAAAAAGACAATGCTGTACTGAAACAAGCTCTCTCCGTCTCTCTCTCAGAAGTATTATGCCCAGATTTACAAAGTAACCATCCTGAGAAGAGAAATCTATTGTAAATTGAGATCTTTTGGGAATGAAACATGGAAATCTGCTCCATACAACTACACCTAGGAATGCAACCAAACAAAACGGCCACAATGTGGAATCACCGCAGCGAGAATAGCCAAGGAACAGCTAACCGTGTACTCCTTTGTTTTATTTTTTCAAGAGCTGTAGAAGATCCTTAAGTCTATCCTCTTTTTTTGCCTTCTGTACTGGTGTGTGTGACATATGAATGTTGGTTGTGATTTACCTAGTCTTTCTTTTAATTTGGAAAATAGTTTCAATAAACTTATTTGTTCTTTGTTTAGCCTAAGAAAATCTGTCTGACTAATTCTTTACAACCTGAAAGTGTAAATCTTGGGACATCTACAGAATTGGCAAAGTACATCATCTCTAAATTCACTAAAAAACCCTGCTCTGGTCAGACGTGGAGCTGGAGAATGGGGCAGTCATTTCACCCTTCCTCGCATGATCATAACAGGAACCTATGTAGTCATTAGAAAAGATGTGAAGGTGCCAATGTGTGCAAAGGTGGTTAATTAACAACACATTCAGTTTAAAGTCAAGGCTTGTGGAGCATGCATTCTTTGAAGATTTCCTTTAAGTGCTTCCTGAGAATAACTACAAGGTCAGTAAGACTTGCTATGCCAGACGAAGGAAAACTTGTCTCTATGTACAAATAATCATGCTTATGGGCAGAATATTCTGGATGGCGGGAGGGACAGAGCAGGAGTGGGCGTGGGCCGGCACAGACCCAATCGCCACTCGCAATTGGGTCTGCGCCGCCATTTTATGTGGGTGGTCCAATTAAGGCTCATCCAGCGTACTTCATGACTCCCTTGCATAGCGGGAGTGGGCCTCTTTTCTTCTGCATATGTATGGTTTCCAAAAATGTTAGGAGTGCTTTGTGGGACATTCAGCTTTATTAACACGGCCTTTGGTTACTATTTCTAAACTGGAAGATTTGGCATTGGGTATCGAGTATGGAGCCTACAGCCCAGGCTTGTCCTGGAGGTCCATCTGTGGTGTGCCAGCTGAAGGTTCGTTGGATTAAAGCTTCCCGGGTATCCCTGTCTCCCTGGAGTATGCCCGGGTCAGCGACTACCCCCTCAGCATTTCCCTGTGCCTGCTCATCCTCGGACTCACTGCTGGACTCATCGTGTGCAGCTACAGCCACTGAGTCGATGTCTTCATCGTCCACTGCGTCTCCCCTTTTCGGCGCAGGATTGTGGAGAGAGCAGCATGCAACCACTATCAGTGACACATGATCTGGGAGTACTGGAGTGCGCCCCCTGAGCCCCCTACCAAGGAATCTGCACAGTGATATCCATTAATAGGCAGCAGATGTGGCAGCAGGTTGCATTGTCTGCATCGGAAGCGCATCTTGAGAAGACCAATGGTTCTCTCTGCCACAGCCTTTGTGGAGGCGTGTCTCCTATTGTGCCGCTGCTCAGCCTCTGATCTTGGATGGCGGAGGGGCGTCATGAGCCACCTCCTGAGGGGATAGCCCTTGTCACCCACCAGCCAACCATCCAGCCGAGCCGGAGCACTGAAGAGCCCCGGCACCTGAGAGTGTCTGAGGATGTAGGCGTAGTGGGAGCTGCCTGGGTACCTTGCACAGACTTGTAAAATCAGCATCCTGTGATCACACACTATCTGCACGTTCATGGAGTGGAAGCCCTTCCTGTTGACGAAGGCACCGGGCTCACCTGCTGGCACCTTGCTGGCCACATGTGTGCAGTCTATTGCACCCTGGACGCGGGGGAAGCCAGCAATGGCCGCGAAGCCTCTAGTTCGCTGTGTCTGGCTTGGTCCCAGCGGAAGTGGATGAAGGTCAATGCACGCCTGAACGGAGTATCTGTAACCTATTTGACAGAAGTATGGACAGCTGATTGGGAGACACTGCAAAGATCACCCAATGACCCCTGGAAGGAGCCAGAGGCACAGAAGTTGAGGGCAGCTGTGACCTTCAGAGACACTGGCATGGGGTGTCCACCCACAAAGTTTGCGGAGATTTCAGGCCCAATCATCTGACAGATATAGTTGACTGTCTCCCTTGAGAGACGGAGCCTCCTTCGGCACTGCACCTCAGACATATTGAGGTAGCGGCTTCTCCACCTGTATACTCTGGCAGCAGGATAGTGACATCTTCTGTGGCCCCTTCTGCCTTGGACAACCTCTTGGCCCTGCGCCCATTGTGCCTGCGCCTGTCCTCCCACATGTGGCTCCACTGGAGGCTGAATGTGCACTCCTGGCCTCCTCCCCCTTCTGGCCCTCCCTTCCTCCTCAGAGGAGGCACCTCCAGTGGAGAGTCCAGCTCCCATTCCCAGGCTAAGGGAAGGCTTCCTGAAACCTGCAGACCCAGAAAAGATTCCTCACTGCAGAGCGCTGACCTGAGGGTTAAGAGTCCAGACAAAGCAGCTGGTATGCGTTTTGCAGTACTGCAGATCACATAGGCAAGTTTCAAAAACTTTGAAAAAACAATATTTGACAGTGCACACTCGTGACCTCATTGAGCCCTCTTATCCTGCCCGTGGATGAGGTTTATACAAATGTGTCCTACCTGCTTGCCCATTGCGCCCGTACACCGACCCGTAGATTGCACGGGTGCCGAAAAATCGGCGTTGATTGGCAAGACAAGGGCCTCAAGTGGCCCATTAATTAATTGCACGGGCGCAGCGGATATCATTGTGCGCCCGCCCAATGAAATATTGCGATGGTGCGCGGTGATGTTGAGACGCTTGCCCGACGTCACTGCATGTCATTTTACGCACAGACATGCGGGGCCCACCCCCAAACGCCAAAAGGAAAATTCTGCCCTATGTTCTTATGCAGCACTACAACGACTAGCTGTACTCAGTCCTAGAATTAGCCCCTATTTGATAGAATCAAGAGGTGTATCACACTGTCATGCAGAACTCAGTGGTTGCATGTAGGAAGTGTGTGTGGGCAGCACTCAGAGACCAGGTGGTAAGACTTATATCAGCAGGATGACTTGTGACTGCTTAAGCTGCTGTGTCTCTTCTCTCAGCCTCTCTATACTTTCTTACAGGGTAGAAACTGGCTATGACACCCAAAGCACCCAAGGCAGCAGGGTGACCAGCATTGAATTTGCACACATTGGTTGTATCTCAGCACCAGGATCGCAGGTGAGGATGGGGGCGTGGTGGGGGGTTGGAGTGGGGGGTGGTGGTGCAGAAGCTAGTCCTACATCCTCCATACCAAGGAATCTGCACAGTGATATCCATTAATAGGCAGCAGATGTGGCAGCAGGTTGCATTGTCTGGGAAGCACAACAAGTAGGAGCAGGAGTAGACCATATGGCCTGTCGAGCCTGCTCTGTCATTCAGTATAATCATGGCTGGTCTTGGGCTTCAACTCCCCCCCCACCCCCCCCACCAAATATTCCTTAATTTCCTGATAGATTAAAAATCTGTCTATCCCAGCCTTAAATATATATCCTTCCTTCTCTAAAATGTCACAATATGCACCCCTCCAAGCCACAAACTTTCCTGACTTGGAATGACATTGCCATTCCTTCACTGTTGCTGGCTCAAAATCTTGGAACCCCCTTCCTAACTGCACTGTGGGTGTTCCTACACCAGATGAACTGCAGCAGTTCTAGAAAGCGCCTCATCACCACCTTCTCAAGGGCAATTAGGGATTTGCAACAAAATGCTGGCCTAGCCAGCAATGCTCACATCCCATGAAAGAATAAAAATAATTGAAAAAAAAACACTGGCTGTTGAATAATCTCGTCAGGTGCCAATTGTGTACTGCTTACACCAGCTGAGCTGATAGAAAGACAAATGAGCTGGATTTTATGCAATGCCCACAGGCGGTGTTCATTACTGGGCAAGACAAATCCCAGGGCGAAACCTGGTTTATGGGCCACGACCTTTTTTTTTGTATTCTGATAATGAGAAGAAGACGTACTGACATCAGCATTAAGAGGTCCAGTAATGCTTTGGGGTTTTAAAAAAATTATATGTACAAGTTTATTAACAAAAAAAAACTTAAGCACACAAGATTACAGTTACACAATTAAGGTTAGTCTTACAAAACATTTCCCCAAGAATCTCTACTTGGTCAAACTCACAAGTAACCACTTTCCAGGCAACATTCCCTTATAGATGTTTAACTATGAAATCCAGTAACATTACATAATGCAAACTGCTGTAGCTTCAATAAAGGTGTTCTACCTTTATGGTGGTGGAATCCACTTCAAAATAAAATTGCTTGCTGCAGCCCAAGACTTTTCCGGCTTGACTGGATAGGTGATTCAAATTGCATTCCCTCCCAGCACACAGCTCCAGCCATCTCCAGCCATCTCTAGCGCAACAGATATCCAGCTCAACAGCTAAAAAACAGCCACCCACAGTAACTCTAATATACCTTTTTCCCTCTTTCATCTCAGTTCCACTGTTCTCGCACCCCTTTGAAACTCAAACCCTTCCAAATATAAGAGATTTCATGTTTCCATCTTGTCTTTGCTTTTGGGTCAATAAAATGTTATATCCCCACTACTTGTATATCTATGAATTCCTGCAAGGTGCAAACATTTTCCTTTTTACCTCTGATTCCTCTTTGATATTCAAACAACCTCTCAACTTATCCAAAAATGCAAATGTTAGATCTAACCTATTTACCTGTACCTCAACTTAACACCTCTATCCTTTCCATATTTCCTATCTGACTCCTGACTCCTATCAAACTCTTGCCCAGCATAATTAAATTACATACACACAGGCACAGACACACAGCTTTCTTTACAGAATAACACAATATTCCCCCAAAATATTAAAAAAAAACATCCATTCTCATATATACTTGTTGCCATGTATGTGCTGTCATAACAATATAACTGACATTCAAGGAAGACCTTCATGCATTTCAAAGCTGTTGAGGTGTGAAATTCAGGGGCCCTCTGAGTGAGGGGGGGGGGGCTGCACCCCCATTCATTTCTGGCACAGCTTGCATGGCGCCACTGCTGGAAAGGGCATTCACATGGGCATCCCCTGTATGCACTGGAAGCCCCTGGTGCTGCATTGACATCGCTCAGCCCTACCAGCTCATTTGATGCTCTATTTGTGAATTTGGGCCATGCAGGTTCATTCAAGTATTTGTTTGTCACTCACCAATGGACATACGTTCAACTGCAAGAGGATCACCTTGAGCATAATTTAAAGGGACCAGTACCCAACTGGGTCAGGTAATATGGAATTACAAAATTTGGATAACACAGTCTCTGGAAGTACTGTGATGTGTTTTTGGAGATGCTGTGGTGAGTTCCTGGATTTGGCAGGGAGTGTTGCCATAAGCTCCACATCATATTGTCTGCCAAGTTGTAGCTGGACTCTTTCATACTCCTTGATAATGACAGGTTGCTTCTAGCAGGCCAGCCAATACACTCAGCATCTCAGAGTGCATCTGCATCAGACTGAGGACTTGGTCTGAGTGCCCAGAGCTTATCTGTGATTTCACCCTCTGGTGAGCTGGCACATGAACTATCTTTTCCCAGGGACTGGTTGTACCCCATTCGTGCTCGCTAACCCACCAAGTGCAGATCCCAATTCTATACTGTACTCAAACATGCCAATATCTGAGCTGGTGACTGCAAGTGTCAGATTAAGTGAGTGTTGTACCAGTGCTCTTTCTCCTCCTCCTGGAGCTGCTTTGACTGGGCAGATGACAGTTCTTAA
This sequence comes from Cetorhinus maximus, assembly GCF_964194155.1. Classification (NCBI taxonomy): domain Eukaryota; kingdom Metazoa; phylum Chordata; class Chondrichthyes; order Lamniformes; family Cetorhinidae; genus Cetorhinus; species Cetorhinus maximus. Next base: position 50,002,291 of record NC_135884.1, on the reverse strand, counting down.
GTGCCTGAAAGCAAAAACCCGAAAGGGGAAGGATGGGGTGAAGAAAAGAGGTTGGGGATGAAATCAAGAGGTTCAATGATTGCACCGTCATCATGTCAGATAGCAGGCTGAGGGTGAGGTGGGAATTGAAAAGAGGCATAAGGCAATCAGAAGGAAATATTCGTTTGAATAGTGACTTGTTGACTAATATCTATATCAACAGAATTGAAAGCTACTTCCTGCTGGCTGCTGAAATGCTTTATGTTGGCTGTGTTAATCATTAATATATGGCTGTTAAATAAAAAAATTAAGGGAAGTTGAAAGTGACATTACTTTGATAATATTAATTGGTAGCCATTTTTAAGAAGAGTGGCCTACACATGCACAGAAAGTCTTGTCAAAGGCATCAGGGGAGATGAAGACAAATATGTTCTTGGCTCCATCCTTCGGCCAGAATGATGAGGTCATTGGGCAGGCGCAGCAGGCAGGTCTGGAAGCGGCTGGGAAATTGTCCGCTGCCTGTGATCAGGCCCTGACAACGATTTCATGGCTGACGGGCCAATTAAGGTCCGCCCAGCATGAAATACAGCTCCGCACTGACCGAGAAGGGCCAAGTGGGGGCGGGTGCCTGTCAGCCACTGGGTCCAATGGCGACCCGGCAGTCAGTTTAAAAGCGGCCCAGGCAGCCCCTGGAAGGCTGCCACAAAAGTACAGAGAGTCTCCTGTACTTTCACTATGGACCCGAGTGCGGCTGGACATGGCAGGTAGGGAGGGCAGGTCAGGTGGGCACTCGGCCCACTGGTTTTCTGATGAGTGCCTCGCCGCCTTCCTGGAGGAGGTGGCTGCCAGGAGGGACACCCTTGACCCAAGGGTTGGGGGAGGAGGCCACCACACCTCATCAAGGAGGGCATGGGAGGAGGTGGCAGCAATGGTGAGCAGCCATGATGTGATGCGGTGGGTGCAGTGCCGGAAGCATTTCAGTGACCTGCTGCACTCAGGAAGGTTGAGTACCATGTTGGCGTGAGTCAGTGTGATTAAGGTCTGGCCTTCCCCACCGTGGAGCTCAGGAGTGTTAGAGTCTGAGTATCAACTGTCAATGATTCTGAAGCTAGCCAAGGGGGTGAACCCTGGCTGTTTGGACTGAGTGCATTGCGGCTCGATGCCCGCGACTCAGATGTGCCCTGCCAAGTGCTCCTCAGCTGGGGTTGGCCAGGCTGCAATGGCGCTGCAGGCACAGAGCGGACTAATCAATGCTCCTCTGTTGTTTCAGGAGAAGACGACCCACAACAATGTAGAAAGGTCGAGGATTGGTGAAGGCCCTGCTGGCCTCCTAATCTTGTCCAGATACGAGCAAGATGCCCTGGAGCTTGAGAGCTGGCACGCGCCACATGCAAATGGGCATGGAGAAGCAAGGGTGCCAGGCAAATGTAGTGCAGTGAACAGAAGTGAAACTTTCGGCTTGTACAACCATTCTAGTGTAGTCTCTTCACTGATGTGAGCCTCAAACCTGGAGTCCTCATTGATCATTAGAAGACAATGGCACTGTGTTGCTGATCTCTATTGTCTCACCAGGGTACCTGGCATGCACAGTGACAGTGTGGTGACTTTAACTAATGACATGTCCTTGTTCTCCCTTTTAGATTCACCAGCAGGCGTGGAATGTGGAACACCCCTGACACCGGAGGACCACTGAACTTCTGTTGCACCTGCATCACACTCACTCTCTAAAGCAGGCACCAACGTAGATACCAGCACCTCGGTGGCCATTAGATCGGCGGCTAGCATCTTGGTGCACAGCGGTGAGGGCACTTCACACTCGCTTGAAGTGCAGGTGGAGGCAGAGAGTGCTCAGGGCACCGGCAGTCGGAGGGCTGCTGGAGACCAGGACGATGCTCAGTCGAAGGCTGATGATGAGCCTCTGGAGTCATCCATTAGGCGGCAGATGTCCAGCGAGGTGTGCAGGAGGATCTGGAGGAGATCCATGAGGGTGTGCATGCCATGGTCTCCGTGATGCGGAGCGTGAGCACTGTATTGACCGTCATGGCCGAGCGCACTGCCTCCTCCATTGAGAGAGTGGAAACTCTCATGGAGAGGCAGCTCCAGGAACAGAATCAGGGGCTCCTGGGGTCGCACTCGGACCTGCAAGCCCTCACACAAGCACTGCCCTCAGGTGGTCAGTGTCAGTGTGGGAAATGGATGAGGCACTCAGTATCCCAGCTAGGTGCCCATCCATCAATGGTGAGCAGGGAGGTCCAGAGCGACCTCATGTTGGCACATGATCTGCTTGTCATTTCTGCGGGCTCCTCTTATGGTGCCCCAGATGACGGCAGCAGCTCCTCCACCCCTCTGCCAGTGACTGTGCATCTGATGAGGTTGCAGCAACTGGGGAGATGCCAGCTGTGGCACTGGCCACTCGGGGCCAGCAGAGGCTCTACTGGCCAGAGGACGACCGCCAAGGTCACAAAGGCCAACAAGACGGCACAGCCAGCAGACTGTCTCCAATGCCAGTGCCTGCGAGGGGGGAGCACCAAGACGTAGCACTCACAAGCGGAAGTTAAAGGCACCATGAGCAGAAGAGGGACAGGGTGATTTTATATTCATTTATGTTGACTTTATGTATACTGGTCTGGGGTTGAAGACCAGAAACGTTTATGTAAATATTATTTAACTGTCAGAATGAGATAAATTGTGTTTTTGTCATCATGGACTGAGTATGCTTCACCTTTTCATTCCATTGGTGCAGGGAATGCCTGTATGTAATGCTGGACGTAGGTGGCCCTGAACTTTATTGCACAAGCACTTAATGTTCTTTGGGTTCAAATGAAAGGGTCCTATCAGACATCTGGGATGGAGGCAGCAGCCCTGGCATGTGGCTGAAGCTGATCTTCGGTAGCCTAGCTGAAGGAGCGTTGGATCAAGGTGTCTCTGCCTCCCTGGAGGTTATCGAGCTCTGCCTCCACGCCCTCAGCATTCTCCTCACCATGCTCCTCTTCGGACTCACTACTGGATTCATCATCTGTGGTCTGTGCAGCTGTGTCAAGATTCACTTCCTCCAGAGGCTACCCCCTTGCCAGTGCCAGATTGTGGAGAGCACAGCAGGCAACCACTATCAATGATATCCCCTCTGGGGGTATTGTAGTGCTCAACCTGAATAGTCCAGGCATTGGAAGCGCATCTTGAGAAGACCTATGGTCCTCTCTACCACCGCCCTTGTGGAGGCATGGCTCATATTGTAATGCTTCTCTGCCTCTGTTCTTGGGTGGCAGAGAGGCATCATGAGCCGCCTTTTCAACGGATAGCCCTTGTCACCCAGCAGCCATCCATCCAGTCGAGCTGGAGCACTGAAGAGCCCCGGCATCTGGATGTAAGCGTCATGGGAGCTGCCTGGGTACCTTGCACAGACTTGCAGAATCTGCATCCTGTGATCACACACTATCTGCACGTTCATGGAGTGAAATCCCTTCCTGTTGACAAAGGCACCTGGCTCATCTGCTGGTGCCTTGATGGCCACATGTGTGCAGTCTATTGCACCCTGGACACAGGGGAACTCAGCAATCGCTGCAAAGCCTCTGGCTCACTCAACCTGGCTGGCCTAGTCCATACGGTAAAGGATAAAAGTCTGGATCCACCTTAACAGATCTTCTGTCACCAGCTTGATGCAACTGTGGACAGCTGATTGGGAGACTCCACACAGATCCCCCACTGACCCCTGGAAAGAGCCAGAGGCATAGAGGTTGAGGGCCACTGTAACATTCAGAGCCACTGGCATGGGGTCTCCACCCACACAGTCGGAGCTGATCTCAGGCCCAATCCTCTGGCAAATGGAGGTCACCGTCTCCCTTGAGAGGCAGAGCCGCGGTCGGTATTGCGCCTCAGACATATTGAGGTAGCTGCATCGCCGCCTGTAAACCCTGGCAGCAAGATAGTAGCGCCTCCTGCGGCCCCTTTCACCTTGGACTTCCTGCTGGCCCTGTGCCCCTTGTGCCTGCGCCTGTCCTCCCATAGGTTGCTCCCCTGGAATCTGCATTGGGATACCTGGCCTCCTCTCCCTTCTGCCCCTCTCTTCCTCCTCAAAGGATGTGCCACAAGCAGAGACTACAATCCCCATTACAAGGGTAACGGAAGGCTGTCTGATACCTGGAAGGATCCACACAGTCTGAACCCTTTGGGGGCCTTGCAGACACCAATAAGTTCTGAGATGAAGCCTGGAAATGCTAAGAATGAAGCTCCGAATAGAGATGAGGCTGTCAAGCATCAATAAGCAACCAGCAACAACCTATCTCTAAAACTCCTCACTACTGACACTGACAATTCTGCTCACCCCTTTTATCCCACCCATGGATGAGGTTTTTGAAAAGGTCAGCTGGCTGCCTGCCCATTTTGCCCATGCAGTGAGTGCGAAATCATACGGGCAAGGAAAAATTGCCATCAGTTGGACTGTTAAAGGCATTAAGTAGCCTCTTAATTAATGGCAGGCACAGCTCTGGCACTCGTGCTCGCCTGCTGCTCGAAATATCACACTCACCCAATGTCATCACGCGCAATTTTACACCTGATTGGGTCGGGCACACGCCCGCCTACATGATGTAAAATTCTGCCCTTAGCATCATCAGTTTGTGTGTAACAAAGCCATAACAGCGGCTTTGGGCCTGACCTAACCTGAGGATGTGTGACATTGTGTAAAGAATAAACTGCCTGCAGTGTTGCATGTAACAAAAATAAATTACCCACTGTCCCATTTATTAATAAATTACTTTTGGTTTGTACAACAGTATTCTATGCTCCAGTCAAACCTGAGGCATGGTTACAGTGAACACAAAGAGAGCTAAACATGTTGAAAAGATCCATCTGAGTCCCCATCACAATTCTGCATAGGTTTACTGAGAGGAAGCTCCAGAATTTCATTAACCATTACCTTCATCTTTCCTTCAGTAATACAGCAGCAGCCTGTGCACTGAGATGACCCATTTTCCCAGGAGACCCTGACAAACAGTATGCTGGAATAAAAAAAAATCACCTTTTATATATATTTTTCAAACTCACTTTGATCCTCTGCATAATTTATTCAGATGATTCACATACTACAAAATTCAGCTAAGTAAATGTCAGAGAGGACTGTTTTGGGTTATTCATGGCCATCCCTGGCCTTTGTTTTTGCAACTAATGTGTGTTATCAGTAAACAATCTAAGCTGTTTCTTCAAAGTTGTACATGAAAATCCATTAGTGACACTGTGCAGCAGTTAATAGGAGTCAAGGTTTAAATAGCACACACTAACCTTCTTTCATAGTACAGGTGCAAATAACATACATCTGTGGGTAAATGTAAATCAACAATTCCAGCAATCAGCTTGCGAACAAGACAACCGCATCACAACAACAACTTGCATTTATACCACAAATTTTCAATACAGTCAGGCCTTCTGGTCTTAATACAGATACTAGGAAGCCAACCAATGTTTTATTTGACTAGTTTTGCTATGTAGGAGTGAATCATTTCCTCTGGGTATGGATTGCAGCCAGAGTTTTCATTTTAAGATCAAGTTGCTCAATTCTGTGCTCAGATAAATTGAGATTTCTTTTTAATTTGCTGAAAGTTTGCATTTATGGATGGAAGCTCTTGATACAGGAAAATGTTGATGAAAAGCTACAAAGCCAGTTACACTGAGCACGCTACCAGTGGGGGTAATTTTGAGCTTGGGTGTTTGTGTATAATAGGCGTTATTGATTCAGACATCCATTTTAGATCTCTCCCAATTTTAATTTCCACTGATTTTGATATTGATATTGATATTGCTCATGATGGATCATCACACAAAGTCAAAATTATCAAATCCAAAGTCATTTGAAAATCAGAAGAATTTTGCTCTGGGTTAGCTGTAGAAGTTCCTTTGTACAAATGACCTTGCCCATGTTCAGAAGAACGGTTTACTGGTTGCTGCTCCCCATGACATGTAAAGTATTACCATTTGTACCTTTGTGTTTATCATCAATGATGTCATGAACCCAGAGATGTGTGGTCAGATGGCTATGTGATTTCTGCTCAATGTTGGGCTAAAAGCAGTGGGTCTGTCATATTCCTTGGAGTTTTAATAATATTAAACATGGAATTATCTTGCAATCTAGTGACAGATGTTTCATGATGATTTTTTTTTCAAATAAGTTTCTGAACTAGTAGGGTAAAATTCCCAATGTTGGCCTTAATTACTCATTCAAGGTAAGCTTGCCTCACTGAACCTCACCTTTAAAAAAATAGACATTTTTGTGAAGCTTTGTTTCTTTGTTACTGAATTTAGAGATTTCATAGATATCGTTACACTTTACACCAAACTTGGTGTAAACTGAAAACTTTTCAGTTCATAATTAAACCACAATTTTATGCCCTTTTGTAACCTGTAGTAGTAGGGTCTGGTACAGACAGGATTAATGTGGGACAGAGTACAATATCGCTCACACAATTCTGAGAAGGCACGTGACCCAGACCAGGGGCAGTCTAGAGATGGATAGAGATCTGTAAAGACCTAGGATGGACTCAGCTCCATACCTGTACCCTCTACTATATATATGTAGAATGTAATGAGTTGTTAAAAAAGACTTACTGTTAATATACTCAAGACTACGAAGCCTACTTCCTCGTGTCCGAAGCAGGATTTTTCATGGTAATAGTGTCCGGATCAAAAACCCTTATCCTTACAAGAAACCAGAAGAACTAAGCAAAAGGACACCTTCAACTGAACCTGAACTGAAACAAGCTCCCAACTGAACCTACAGACGCAGAGAAAATTCAGCAGACAGAGAAAACTCCAGAGGGAGAAGAGCCTGGAAGTAAAAAGGTAGAAGTTTTACTCCAGCGTAAGACTCCATTGAATCTCCCTTTTTATTCATTAAGTCAGAAGCGCCGTTTGAAAGCAACCCATTGCTAATCCCAATTCCCAACTCTGAGTCTCAACACGTGACTTCCGAGTTCGGCAAAAAAAAAAAATTAATTTAATCTATTTCGGGTACCTCATGACCATCCTAAACAGCAAGTCTGCAGTTCTTCTCTACGCGCCCCAACTCACAATGCTAAACCACTGATTAAATTAAGTCGGCAGCCATCCAACCCTTGCAGCAATTACGAACCCTTCTTCTTCAGGCAGAAGCATGCCACTACTGGAAAGCCCAGCAAAAACCAGCAAGCAATTGTTTAGCAGTGAATGGCAATGCCATCTTGGAAGCTTGCAATCTCTTAAAGCTGGACCTACACCTCTGAAAACCTTCAAAATGGAACACAATTCCACATTTCCAGCTCCACTGGGATTCACCCATGGCCCAGGCCAGTCACAAAATTGGAACCTTTGGAGGAAAAGATTTCTAAGATATAGCATTGGTACAGGTCTAAATAAAAAATCAGAAGCAGAACAAGTCAATATACTTCTTTACTCGATTGGACCAATTGCAGATGACATCATTGTACAACAAGCTATTAATGAGTCATCTGCCAAATTTGATAAAATCCTTTCAAGTTTATTTTAACTTGAGTTCCAATAAAATATTGAACAGAACCAAATTTAATAAGTGCCCAACCTCCAAGCCAACAGCAAGAACTAGAACCACTAGAGCCTACCGCTCTCCCAACAGAACGGCAAACAAGATGTTAAAGGGTTAGATGGCTTCCGGGCCCTCTGAACCTCTAACCTCAAGGACTTGAAGGGGCAAGATGTGGTAGAGAGAATGTTGTTAACTTTAATTCTGTACTAGCAATAATGTTGGAATAGCATTAAGGTTGTAACAAGAAGGTAAGTGCACAATACTTATAACAATGTAAGACTTGAAGTGAACTAAAGTAACTCTTTATCCATGGAAAAAAGACTTGGGGGGAGATGTAGTAGTAGGGTCTGGTACTTACAGGATTAACGTGGGACTGAATACCACACAGTGATGTAAAGTACATGACCCAAAGTCAGGGGCAGGCTAGAGATGGATAGAGATGTATAAAGACCTAGGATGAACTCAGCTCCATACCTATGCCCTCTACTGTATACATGTATATAGTTATGAGTTTTAATAAAGACTTGCTGTTAATATACTCAAGACTACGTAGCCTACTTCATGGTGTCCAAAGTGGAATTCTTCATAACCATCTGATGATTGATTGCATATTGTAAACATGAAAAAATGTATGGCTGTTGTGTTTTCTAGAAGCTCAAAGTCACAAGTCCTCAAGGCTAGCTGGCACCAAGATAATTCACGGCCATTTTTTGCAAGTGGCAAGGTGGAGGTGGCAGGGACAGCAGAGACCCTGTCTTTCCTAGGTGTCATTGCACATATCTGCTCCTTCTGGCCCCACCAATGAAAGTTTTTGATTTACCTTAATTAGCCTTCCCTTCTTCCCCATCATTTACTGAGATTTTACAGAGGTGGGCTCCTACTGTTGAGGTCCTTTGTACATCATGGGGCCTCAATTAGCGTAAATTACTGAGGTTTCCCCCTGGGCTAGGTGCACACCTTGGCCATCTCTCAAAAGGTTGAGTTAAGATTGTGATGGAGTGAATCGAGTGTGAACGGGGGGATGAGCCCCTACACAGCTATTTTAACAGCTCTCTTTCCATGGATTATAATTCCCACATTAATTTTACCACCTGCGATAAATGGCAGTGACAGTCAGAAAATAAACATTAATCTCCCCTATCATAAAAATAGCAAGGGAGTAAACAGATTCTATAATAAAACCAAAGTTGTATATAGATTGGTTTCCACTCAGCTCCAATATCTTTTCTCTTTCCTTGTTTATCCCTCGAGCCGTCTGATAAAATCCATTATAGTGATGCATCTTCCCGGATGCTTTTATCGTTAAAAGTACAATTACAACAACACATTAAGATTTCCCTGGTTTCACAGTTATTGACTCAAAGTCAAGCCACTAAACATGATGAAACCACTAAACAAAAATCAAGAGTGCCCTGTTATCCCCAGAAAAACATCCTAAGATTTACCATAACACATTTCAGACCCTTAAGCACCTCAAAGCACTTCACAGATAACAAATTATGTTTGCAGTGTTCTGCTATTAATTTTTAGGCAAATGGTCTGCAATAATGTTACACAACAACAATGTGATGAATGACTGGATAATCCATTTGTTAACTTACTCATCGCAGCGTTCACCTGAAGGTTGAATACAAACATACAAATTAGGAGCAGGAGTAGATCATTTGGCCCCTCAAACCTACTCCACCATATGATAAGATCATGGCCGATCTGATTGTGGCCTCTACATTCCTGCCTCTCCCCTGTATCCTGTGACTTCCTTGACAGTCAAAAATCTATCCAATTCAGCCTTAAACATATTCAATGACCCAGCCTCCACTGCTCTCTGAGGAAGAGAAATCCACAGTCTGATGACCCTCTGAGAGAAAGAAATTCTCTTCATCTCCGTCTTAAATGGGAGGCCCCTTATTGTTAAACTGTGCCCCCTAGTTCAGGTCCATCCCACAAGGGGAAACATCCTTTCAGCATCCACTCTATGAAGTCCCCTCAGGATCTCATGTGCTTCAATAAAACCACCTCTCATTCTTCTAAACTCCAATGGATACAGACCAAACCTGTCCAACCTTTCCTCATAAGGCAGCCCCTTCATCCCAGGAGTCAGCCAAGTGAGCCTTCTCTGAACTGTTTTTAATGCAATTATATCCTTCTTAAATTAGGAGACAAAAACAGTACACAATACTCCAGGTATGATCTCACCAATGCCCTGTACAACTGTAGCAAAAATTCCCTAATTTTATATTCCAATCCCATTGCAATAAATGACAACATTCCATTTGTCTTCCTAATCACTTGCTTAGCTGCACACTGACTTTTTGTAGTTCATGCACCAGGACATCCTGATCCTCCTGTACTGCAAAGTTCTGTAATCACTCTCTATTTAAATAACATGCTGTTTTTCTATTCTTCCAGCCAAAGTGGATAAATTTACATTTTCCCACATTATGCTCCATCTGTCAATTTTTTGCCTACTGTCTTAACCTATATATATCCCTTCACAGGCTCCTTATGTCCTCTTTACAACCTATTTCCCTACCTATCTTTGTGTCATCAGCAAATTCAGTGACCATACAATCAGTCTCTTCACCCAAGTCATTTATGTAGATTGTAAATAGTTGAGACCCTAGCACTAATCCCTGTGCCCTGTAGCATCAACTCAATACATCTTGCCAAACTAAAAATGACCCGGTTATCACTACTCTCTCTTTTCTGTTAGCTAACCAATCCTCTATCAATGCTAATATGTTATTCCCTACACCATGAGCTCTTATTTTGTGTGGTAAACTTTGATGTGGCACCTTGTCAAATGCCTTTGGGGAATCCATGTGCACCGCATCTACAGGTTTCCCTTTATCTAGCTTGCTTGTTACTTCTTCAAAGAACTCTAATAAGTTAGTCAAACACAATTTCCCTTTCAGAAAACCATGTTGACTTTGCTTGATTGGATTAAGATTTTCCAAGTGCCCTGCTTTATAATAAATTCCAGCATTTTCCCTATGCTAGATGTTAGGCTAACTGGTCTGCAGCTTCCTGCTTTCTGTCTCCCTCTCTTCTAGGATATTGGAGTTACATTAGCTATTTTCCAATCTGATGGGACTTTTCCAAAATCAGAGTTTTCTCTTTCTGCTCTCTTCAGAATCATACCGCCTCTTTTGAATTCTCTCTCTCTTGAGGGCATTCCTATTGCTGCCATCTTTCAGTCAGGGTTGGATGGACTTATATGCACAGATTCTGTTTTTGAAAAAATACCACATTTCCTGCCTCAAACTTTGCAACACATAGGAGTTGTTTGCACAGCTACAACAAATATCGCTCTGTGTTGGGAGTTCCTGCCATCATGGTAATATATTTTTCAAAATCATAGGCACCCTATTGGACAGCAAAATTGAGAGAAAAAAATTGTCCTTCTGTTGTCTGGGATAATTTAACCATCAATCTGGAGTGTTGGAACCCCACTCATCCAAACAAATGGAGAGAATTCTACTGCACTCTGGATTGTAGCCTTTGGGGAATCAGGAAGCGTAGAGTCATCACAGACTACATTGTCTCTGACCTGCTCTTGGAGCCACAGTAGTTATATGGCTAGTCCAGATAACTTTCTGGTCAAAGGTAACCCCAGGATGTTGATGGTAAGCAATTCAACAATGGTAATGCCATTGAATATAAATAGCAGATGGTTTGAGTCTTTCTTATTGCTGCCGCTTATCAGCCCAAGTCTGAATGTTGTCTATGTCTTGCTGCATACGGGCACAGATTGATTTACTATTTGTGATGCTGTGAATGGAACTGAACATTGTACAATCATTAGCGAACATCTCCATTTCTGACCTTATGACGAAGGTAAGGTTATTGATGAAGCAGCTGTTGATGGTTGGGCTGAGGGCACAACCCTGAGGAACTCCAGAAGTGATGTCCTGGGGCTGAACTGTTTGGCCCCCAATGAGCACAATCATTTTCTTTGCGCTAGCAATGACAGCAACCAGTGGAGAGTTTTCCCCTGGTTCCCATTGACTTCAGTTTTATTAGGCTCCTCGATGCCATACTCGGTCAAATGCTGCCTTGATGTCAAGCGCAGTCATTTTCACCTCACCTCCAGAATTCAGTTCTTTTGTCCATGTTTGGAGCAAGGTTTTAATGAGGTCTGGAGCTTAGTCACCCTAGTAGAAGCTAAACTGAGGTCTGGGGAGCAGATTATTGGTGAGGCAGTCAGTAAGTGTGAAACATTGATTTAACACCAGCACTGCCACTATTGAAAGACCTGCTCTAGCCTACACCCTCTCTTAATTCAATACAACATTAAACAGCATGAAGGATACCCCTCTCCCTAACTGCCACCCCCCCACACTCCACCACCAACCAGAGTTAATTAAAAGGATCACGTAGTTTAATTGCTGGGTGAATTCTTCTGGCTATTGGTGGAATTGTACATGTCTTTGGAATTTTCCTATACTTGGCTAAAGTTTCAATACCCACAGGCTGTAGGCTAACTGATGCTGAAGTACTTTTTGGTTCATTTAAAAGCTTGCTTCCAGATATGGGCAGCCTGATAGAGTTTCCTATGGGAATGGAACATGATTAGGAAAAAGAAGCATTCCATTTAAAGCAGAACAAGATGCTAGAACTGCATTATCTGTGGCTGTCAAAATGACCATAGCTCTTAGCATTTATGCATTTGGCTCCTTCTTGTTGCAATATAAGCAAGATCTTACAGTTTGCAATACTCTGCTGCATAATGGAGGTCACCACCTCATCTCATTCTCTTTTGCCAGAGACAAGTATGCAGAGTGAGCACAAGAGTTAGCTTGGATTGCAAACTTCCCCAGGGTGCCATTGACTTCATGCACATTAACCTGGTTGTGCCTCATGAGCTGTTACTTTCTTAAATTGAATTCCACCCCCTCAATGGACAGCTGTGTAACACCACATCCATTGCAACAGGTGAATGCCTATTATCCTGGCACCAGTCATAGTTCCTTCATTCAGTGGCAGCTCTCTATGACACCATATTTGAACCATAATAGCATGTCATGGTCTAGTTACTGGGTGATAATGGTTATCTAGTCATGACATGGTCACGACTCAGGTCCTGAACGCATGCACACATGCAGGCCTAGAATGAGAACTAATTAGTCACAAGGAAAGTTATAGAGCAAGTTGTCAGAGTCCTCAAACAACACTTCCATTTCCTGGACTGCTCTGGGGGAGGGCTGCATTACTCAGCTGAGCAGCTATCAAGATTTGTGATTAATTGTCAGTAACTCAACCACACCTCCCCATTCGCCATACTCCTTACCCTTCCTCTATCATTGATCATCTTACTGCCTTCTTTTCAACAACAGAAAGATAAAAGACAGCAGAAAATGCACATTTCAATCCAAGTTTATAAGTTCAATCAATGTATAATGAAAACAAAAATAAACTAATCACCTCTGTGCATTTCCTTAGCATCTGTCTTCCATGTGTCTTTGTCTATCAAGAATTCCTGTGAAGTGCTTCCCCAGTAGTTGCAGCATAGGTGGTGAAGGCTGCTGACTTTCAATGAAGGAGACTGCAGATGGCCTAGGAAACCTTGAGCTTCTCTGGGCCTAGGTGGCCTGATGTGGACTACACCATCTCATCTGGCTACAGCAGTCTGGGCTGGATAGAGGATAGGCAACAGCAAAGGAACAGGTGAGGTGGCAAGGCGAGGAGCAACAATGCTGTCATCCTTGGAGAGAACAACAGGTTTGTGCTCATTGGGGCCATTGCCACTCTCCCAAAATGGTTCTTCAGCAATCTTGGTGATCTGTTGGAGAACAGATCGATGGACTGCTGTAGCATGCTTAAAACGTCTTTGAACAGTGATATCCACAGCCGTGATGGCAGCTGTATGATCTTCCACTACAGGACTCACACCTTTGATGGAAGCTGTGTGTGCTTTAATAGAAGCTGTGATTTTGACCATCTAACCCTGCATCATGGTGAGGTAGGTCAAAATATTTTCCATATTGGAAAGGATGGGCTGCAAGCCTTGTGTAAAGTACCATGCCAAGTTAGTGCTGGGCTACTCCATATTTCTTGACATTGAGCATAGCTTTCTGGCAGGCTATCCAGTGCACCAAGTGTTTGCTTTTGCACATCCATCAGCTGCCTTCTGACCCATTGAAGTTTTCATCTGACTTACCTGTAGCAGAACTAGTTTGCAACATTGCCCTTTTGAGCTGGCAGATGGAGTATCATTTATCCTGCACTGCTTCCTGCACACTTGTGTCTGGTGTCTCACCACATTCTGATCCATTCTCTCTCCTCTCTTCTAAAATACGTGCAATGCCAGTATCTTTAGCTGGTGGCTGTGACTATAAAATCAAATGACATTGTCTACTCATACCTACAAATTTTGCAGCTTCTCAGTCAGGAGAGATTGAGGGATCAGGGAGAAATGAGATGAGAGAAGGAGGATTAGGTATGCTAATAGTCTCATCATCACATGCTTCAGTGTTGCCAGTGGCCACAGCCTCAGTAATGCTCCTTTCCACAGCACTGTCTCCCCCATAGAGATTGAAACATACCAATATGGTTGTCCTCTTACAGCTTGCTACTGCTAGCTACAACTGTTCTCCTGCAAGAAAGAGGAAAGTGTGTATGATTGTCCTGCAATATGTTTGGGTGATGTGGTTATCATAGAAACATAGAAACTAGGAGCAGGAGTAGGCCATTCAGCCCTTTGAGCCTGCTCCCCCATTCATTATGATCATGGCTGATCATCCAACTCAATAGCCTGCTCCTGCTTTCTCCCCATACCCTTTGATCCCTTTTGCCCCAAGAGCTATACCTAACTCCTTCTTGAAAGCATACAATGTTTTGGTCTCAATTACTTTCTGTGGTAGTGAATTCCACAGGCTCACCACTCTCTGGGTGAAGAAATTTCTCCTCATCTCAGTCCTAAATGGTCTACCCCGTATCCTCAGACTGTAACCCCTGGTTCTGGACTCCCCCACCATCGGGAACATCCTTCCTGCATCTACCCCGTCTAGTCCTGTTAGAATTTTATAGGTTTCTATGAGATCCCCCCCTCATTCTTCTGAACTCCAGTGAATATAATCCTAATCGACTCAATCTCTCCTCATATGTCAGTCCCACCAACCCAGGAATCAGTCGGGTAAACCTTCGCTGCACTCTCTCTATAGCAAATACATCCTTCCTCAGATAAGGAGACCAAAACTGCACACAATATTTCAGGTGTGGTCTCACCAAGGCCCTGTACAATTGCAGCAAGACATCCCTGTTTCTGTACTTGAATCCTCTGGCTATGAAGGCCAACATACCATTTGAATAGCTGCCAATGTGTACAAGTCGAGAATTGATTGTGATAGATTGCTGGTGTCTGGATGCTGGGAGTATAGTAAACTGAGCAGTGGATGAGCCCAGTGGTACAGTTGGCAGGAATCGCCATTTGAAAATGACCTCTCGACAACTCATGTGACATCATGAAGCTTCTTCCTGCATTTGGTTCAGGTTGTAGAGCAATACTCCTCATGTTGACTGCCACTGTTACCTCTTCCCCTGCCTCTTCAACATGTGCATGGAGGGTGCACTCCTGTGGATATAGAACATCTCTCCTTCTTTCCACCTCTTCCAGCAAGGCTTCCAGTGCATCATGACAAAACTTTGGGGCATGATATTTCACATGAACAAACCTTCTTCAATCTTTCATAACACAAATTCACTTCACAAATTATTCGCACAACTTTTTCCAACCATAATGTACTCCCCCTTTAAGAAGTACAGACTCCATTTAGTGCTAGCCACTCATGGTATCAAACTCCCTGCTGTGCATACAGCTTATAAGCAGCATGCATAGAGTAGCATTCATGTCTTCAGTGCAATGAGGTGGCATTGATTAATTGCAAACCACAATCCATTATAAGTATGGGTCATGTTTTGTGTGAAGATCAACTTCCTAATATCAGTAATGAAATTTTCAAGCAGTGTCCCCTTATCCTATGCTCCAATTTAAAGTTATATTCCAGATTTATCTTTTAAGTATTTTGTCCAACCCCGATCAGATAATCTCTCACATGCCTTCTTTCCAGAATGGAAAGCCAAGTTTCTCCTTCTAACTCCAAACTTTGACACAAGGAACCATTCTCATTTATTATTTTCTCATTTCTTCATCAATTAAATGTCTCTCCTCTTTCTCAGTGACCATAACCGGGGACAGTAGAGTCATGACATGATCTAACCGCTGCACAGTTTGATGGTGACTTCCTCCAATTTACATTCAACTGTTTTGGTGTTTGAACTCGACATTCAAAGGAAGATGCTTGTGGTTGTTGGAGGTCAGTCATCTCAGCTCCAGGGCATGACTGCAGGAGTTCCTCAGGGTAGTGTCCTTGGCCCAACCATCTTCAGCTGCTTTATTAATGACCTTCCTTCCATCATAAGGTCAGAAATGGGGATGTTCACTGATGATTGCACAATGTTCAGCACCATCTGAAACTCCTCAGATACTGAAGCACTGCATATCCAAATGCAGCAAGTCTTGGACAATATCCAGGCTTCGGCTGACAACTGGCAAGTAGCATTCGTGCTACACAAGTGCCAGGCAATAACCATCTCCAACAAGTGAGAATCTAACCATCGCCCCTTGACTTTCAATGGCACTACCATCACTGAATCCCCCACTATCAACATCCTGGGGATTACCATTGACCAAAAGCTGAACTGGACTAGCCATATAAATACTGTGGCTACAAAAGCAGGTCAGGGGCTAGGAATCCTGTGACAAGTAACTCACCTCCTGACACCCCAAAGCCTGTCTACCATCTTCAAGGCACAAGTCAGGAGTGTGGGAATACTGCCCACTTGCCTGGATGAGTGCATTTCTCACAACACTCAAGAAGCTTTATACCATCCAAGACAAAGCAGCCCACTTGATTGGCACCACATCCACAAACATTTACTCACTCCACCACCAACACACAGTAGCAGCAGTGTGTACCATCTACAAGATGTACTGCAGGAATTCATCAAGGCTCCTTCGACAGCACCTTCCAAACCCACAACCACTGCCATCTAAAAGGCCAAGGGCAGCAGCTAGATGGGAAGACCACCACCTGGAAGTTCCCCTCTAAGTCGCTCACCTTCCTGACTTGGAAATATATCGCCGTTCCTTCACTGTCGTCGGACATCCCTCCCTAACTGCGTTGTGGGTGTACCTACACCACATGGGCTGCAGCGGTTCAAGAAGGCAGCTCACCACCACCTTCTCAAGGGCAACTAGAGATAAGCAATAAATGCTGGCCCAGCCAGTGAAGCCCACATCCCATGAGTGAATTAAAAAAAAATAAAACTTTTTCGTTCCTATGGGCTGTCATTGCTTTCATCTGAATCAAATATTCATCCCCATTGCTCTGTGCATACACAAATTCAGTCCAATTCATTCTACAGTTTTTGAGCTTCATCTTTTGACCCTGCTTCTCCACCTAATTTGGTTCACTTGTAAGTATGTCTAAGATATAGGGAGTTTCTGATATCAAGTTAGTTGACAGGCCTGAAATGCACAGAGTGGAAGAGATTTTTGTAAAATAGGTTCTAGGGCATGCTGGCCAAGATTGACAAGATTAAGTAGTTTCATGAATTTATCTTTTATTCTTTTTTTAATTGTTCCTTAAGCATGGCATTTAATAATTGGATTTTCAAGGCCAAGGAATTATCCTTTGCAAAATGTGTCTATTAACAAATCATACATTGGAGCACTGTCTTTCTTAGTTTCTAAAAAGCTTATTTGACATTTGAATTCCGTTTTATCTGTACATTGTTCACTAAGTTGAATGTAAATGGCATTGCAGTTCAAATTTAAGTTTAATAGATTTAGCAACATTTATTGTTCTCAAAATACATAGAATGCAGTAGAAATGTTCTCAGCTTCCCAGTGTAGAACAGGATACATCACTGCTGACAGCACTTATAGCTTTTCTTTTACAAGACTGTCCTTTCATGTGAATAAAAAAAAACTGAAATCCATTAGCACCATCAAAATATTCAATTTAATCCATGAACACATTTCCTCAAAGTGCCTTAACTCCTGAATATTTGCAAGTTTGCCAATCATAAAGGAACAGTTCATCCAATATAGATAGTTTGATGGAATCCTTGGTTTCAAAGCTTGTATTTTTTGACACAGATTGAAAAGGGAAACCAAAAAGAGAAACTGAGAAAGGAAACTGACCCTCCCAGTTTCCAAGGAAACTAAGACTGAAATAAAAACAGGAAGTACTGGCAAAACTCAGCAGGCCTGGCAGTGTCTGTGGAGAGAGAAAGAGAGTTAATGTTTCAAGTCCAATATGACTTCTTAGGTTCTGAAGATGAATCACATTGGACTTGAAATGTTAACTCTGTCTCTCTCCTCACAGATGCTGCCTTTCAGTGCTTTTCAGCACTTCTGTTTTTATTTCATATCTCCAGCATCCACAGTATTTTTCTTCTACTTTACTGAAACTAAGCGTGAAACTGAGTTGGAAACCACAATTTTTGGGGAGGCTGAAACTGGTTGAAACATATGAAAAGGAAACAGAGCCATCAGAGCCCAAATAATGATGATGATGATGATGATGATCCCAGTGGTGCAGTACAGGCAGGCTGAAGAAGATGAGAGACTAGATCCAGAAGCTGAGAATAGGCACATATGCAGTTGCTGCAGCTGTTTCTGTTACTTGAAGATAACATTGGTAGATCTCTGTTGTGAGCAGAATTCAGGAGATTCTGCAGATGTGTACCGTTTTTGATGAGGACCATGCTAGTGGAACTCAGGTTGGTTGTGAACCGTTGTCAGCTGGGGATCAGGCTAAATTCTAAAAAAGAGGAGCTGAAATTCTTTGTGAGGAAGTCAGAATTTTTAAAGACTTCGTGACTGAAATTGATAACATATATGGTGAGTGACTGCCAAGCCAATTCAATTTGTCTTACTTATATCTGCCATTTAATCTGTAATGTATAGTTTATAATCAACTGGACCTTGCCTGTTAATTTATGTTTAACTATGTTGATTCTGGGTTTTAGAGTACAGGTGGTTATCCAATATAGTATCGAGTGTTTGCTTTGTTTGACTCTTGTATAGTAAAAATGCTTTTATTTTAAACTGTGGAATCTTGTGGTTTCATTTTGCCAGTAAATAACTGGGATTTCAGATTTCTATTTTTAACAAAAAAGTTACTGATCTTGACCAAGATCAAAACATTAAGCAATGGTCTTTATTACTAAAGTTATGGAACTAACCTACTTGAATATTGCTGAAAAGAGAGATACGTTGCCAAAGCTTTTCATGTTGCACTCATCAGGACAATTGTGAGAATGTCAAAATTCAAAAAATCACAACAATTTATACCACAGGAGAAAAGGAGTGCCAATTGGTTGGCAAGTCAACTCTGATTGGTTGAGGCATTGCCATGGAGAAGGCAACAGGGAACTATAGGCTTCCCCTGCTTCTGTGTAATTCAGAAAAGCTGCAAGTTTTGAATTTTTTTCCTTTTGTTCGCAGTGAATGGCTCCCTGTGTATGAATGTATGTAGCTTCTAGCAAGCATAAATGGGCCACATTATGAGCTTGACTGATTATCTTAAACGCGTTATTAGTGTAGCTATTAGCATACTCAAGATTGTTCAGCAAGTGCTGCCTAATTACAGAATTGCATCTAACAGTAGACATTTTGTTTTGGGCCTTGCAATTGTGGGCTGGTTGAGTATTGCCTGTACTCAACCTATTATCAACAGTTGAAGAAACATGTTGTTTGACTCAACCCAATCATTGAGGCAGACAGCCTGTGTACTTGGCATCACACCAACAATGAAATCCATACACAACGTTGCTCAATTGTGTGGTAGGCAGAACGTCTTTTTGGACTAATGGCAGCATCCTATGAGTGGAAAATACCATACACTTAACCTGCTCAAGTTTTTGAGAGACTTTGCCTATCCAGGGTAATTTTAGGTAGAACTGCACTTTTTAAGCCCTAACGTGCCAGCATTTGGCCCATTTGTGAGTTGAATGATACACAGTGATCAACGATCTGATCAGGTTAGCTTTGAGGCACTCTATTTCTGTGTTAAGCTTGCAGGGTGAGTAAATGGCTAGGGCCCTGTGTACAAGGTTGCGGATAAGGTTAACCTTAGAGTGTGTGGAGCTATATGAGTCCCAAGGCATATATTGAGTATTGAAGATAGGCTTGCAGTGGACAGTCGTGGAGGAACTCTTAGCGGATTTCTCAACTAGTACATTGAGGAAAGGGAGTGTGTTAGACTGCTTCATCTCACAAGTGAATTGGAGCCCAGGATGGAGCTCATTAAGGGAATCCTTATATGTGGCTGTAGATTCAAAGATTGTGAACATACCACCTATGTACTGCAGCTGTACAGGGCCTTTGTGAGACCACACCTGGAGCATTGTGTGCAGTTTTGGTCTCCTTACCTAAGAAAGGATATAGTTGCCATAGAGGGAGTGCAGCGAAGGTTCACCAGGCTGATTCCTGGAATGGCAGGATTGTCATATGAGGAGAGATTAGGCTGACTAGGCTTGTATTCACTGGAGTTTAGAAGAATGAGAGGAGATCTCATTGAAATGTCTAAAATTCTACCAGGGATGGACAGACTGGATGCAGGGATGATATTTCCTCTGGCTGGGGGGTGTCTAGAACAAGGGGTCACAGTCTCAGGATACGGGGTAGACCATTTAGGACTGAGAGGAGGAGAAACTTCTTCACTCAGAGGGTGGTGAATCTATGGAAGTCTCCACCACAGAAGGCTGTGGATGCCAAGTCATTGAATATATTTAGGAAGGAAACAGATAGATTTCTGGACTCTAAAGACATCAAGGGGTATGGGGAGAGAGCAGGAGTATGGTGTTGAGATAGAGGATTAGCCATGATCATAGTTAATGGCGGAGCAAGCTTAAAGGGACAAATAACCTACTCCTGTCCTATTTTCTATGTTTCTATGTTTCTATCTTGCAGGACAATGGCTATCTTGATCAGATCATTGTTTGCTGTGTATCGCACAAATTCGCAAATGGGCCAAAAGCTGCCACTATTGGACATGTAAAGTATCTGGTCTTTCTGAAGTTACCCTGGAAAGGCAAAGTATCACAAAAATTTGAGCAGCAAGTTAAGCAAGCGGATTCGTGCTGCTACTATGCAATGGCTACTCAAGTTGTATTTTCCACTAATAGGATACTTCCATCAGTCCAAAAAGACACCATGTCTACCACACAATTGAGCAATATTGTGTATGAATTTCAATGCCATTGGGATGCCAGGTACATAGGCCATTTGTCCCAATGATCGGCTGATTGAATCAAACAACAAGTTCCTCTGGCTGTTCATAATAGGCAGAAAACAAATTGTACTCAGCCAGCCCTCATCGGCAAGGCCCAAAGCAAAATGTCTAATGTTAGAAATGGTTCTGTTATTAGACAGCACTTGCTGAACAATCCTGAGTGCACCAACAGCTACACTAAGAAGCAATTTAAGATAATCAGTTGAGCCTGTAATGTGACTCATTTATGCTTGCTAGAAGCGACATGCATTCATATGCAGGAACCCAGTTCTCTGTAAACAAAAGGAATATGTTCAAGCCTTGCGCCTTCTTTGAATTACCCAGAAGCATGGAAAGCCCATAATTCCCTGTTGCTTTCTCCATGGCAATGCCTTAGCCAATCAGAGTTGACTTGCCAACCAATCAGCATCCTTTTCTCCTATGATATAAATTGTTGTGATTTTTTGAAAGTTGGCATTCTTGCATTTGTTCTGATGAGAACAAAACATAAAACTTTGGCAACATGTCTCTCTTTTTAGCAATAGTTAAGGTCTTTATTACCAAGCAACTAACTACCTAGCAACTAACCTGCTGTTAGTTGCTAAGATGGTGACTAATAATGGAATATACTTCCTGTACTCCCAAACCTCAATGGTAGCCCTTTCATTTTGTTTGTTGCTACTTTTGAGTCAGAGGTGTTGGCAAGATTCCTAACATAAGCACATAAAAAATTATCGGAGTAAACACCTTTTAGTCTCTTAAGATTGTCCCTTCTATAGCTCTTGCACAACTTTGTCGTCGGTGAGGGTTGGTGGGTGGGTGGATATGAATGCACATTCACTCAAATGCAGGTTAAGAATGATAATGTTAATTGGTTTTTGGAGGTCAACTCCAGCATTAGAAGGAAATGTTCACCTACTTTCTCTGGATTATATCTGAAGGTTTGCTTTTACTAGAATGTGGAACATAAACCATCGCATCAGCAGTGACTCAGTTGGTAGCAGCCTTATTTCCCAAGGCAAAAGGTTATGGATTTAAGCCCCACTCCAGAGATTAGAGCGCATAATTATGGCTCACTTTCCAATGCAGTACTGAGGGAGTGCAGCACAGTCAGAAGTACATCTTTTCTCTGGAAAATGGCCTTCAGGAACAGAGAAATGAGAAAAATTGGCAAAAAGGGAGAAAGATAAACGATAAAGCCTTATGTTATTGAATGCAGAATGCTACAGGAAGCTTGTCTACACAGTGTATTCCAAAATAATCCTAACAACCTTGTATACATTCTAATTCTCTGTGCCCAGCACAGTCCAATAAAGAAATATTGGCCCAGATCTACCAGTCTCTGGACATAAAACATCAGAAGCACATAGACAAGTTGGTGGAGTGGGCAGATAGGTGGCAGATGAAGCTCAATGCAGAGAAGTGTGAGGTGATTCCTTTTGGTAGGAAGATTATGGAGAGACAGTATAAAATAAGGGGTAAAAGTCTAAAAGGGCATGCAGGAGCAGAGGGACCTGGGTGTATATGTGCATAAGGCATTAAAGGTGGCAGGACAGGTGGAGAGATCAGCTAATTAAAGCATACAGTATCTGTGGTAATCTGAGGTGCAATACACCTTTAAGAGAATGTGAGCAGGTTGACTATGTGACTGCATTACCCAATTGCTGTGTAGCGCGGGCCACAATGTTAATCAGTAGTTTAGAATAGGGTCTGGTTTGAGAAGAACACATTGTGCTTGTGCCCTGTTACTTGTAAATAAACAGCATGTGCTTCGCCTTATATTGGTCTCTGCATCTTCAGTATATTGTTTGCCAACTCACCCACCTGTAGGTAGGTGTGCAACTGTGTTCATGAGCAAAGTGACCCGACAGAAGGAACATAACAACTGGCGACGAGGGAAAACATGACCAGTCAACAACAACAAGGAAAGCCGTGAAAATTCCACTGAAGTGAATCAGCCATGCCCTGTAGGCTGATTGTAAGTACAACCCTCGCCATAGTTGTCGAAGTTATCTCCCTCCAGTATGCCACAGTTTGGCCGCATCGAACTGTTTGATCAGACCAGCGATGACTGGTCACATTACATTGAATGCCTCGCGTTCTTCTTTTTGGCCAATGACATATCGGGGGTGGGGGGGGGGTGGAGAAGAGGCAGGCGGTCCTTTTATCGACATGTGGCAGTAAAACATACGGCCTAATTCGTAGTCTAACAGCACCCAACGCCCCAGATTCCAAGAGCTTTGATGAGTTGGTAAACCTTGTGAAAAGCCAATTTTAGCGGAAACCCTCGGTAACAACGCAGCGTTTTAAATTTAATTTGAGGTGTCATGCCCCTGGAGAGACAGTTACTTGCTATTTAGCAGCCTTAAAACAACTGACAGAGCTGTGAGCTTGGGACATCGATTAACGGCATGTTAAGAGACCGATTAGTATGTGGGATTAGTAAAGACGCCATTCAAAAAAGGTTGTTGTCAGAATTTAGACTTCACTAAGGCACTGGAGTTGGCGCTCGCAATAGAGAGTGCAGTCAGGGATTCGGAAGCAATCAAGGGAGCATCAGGAGGGAAGCACCAGTTAGAAATGGAGCGAAAGCGCAGGGCTCCACGGAAAGGTAGGAAAATGCCGCCATTAACAGACCAGCAAAAAGCAATGGTTTAACAGAGAAAACCCACAATAATAACAACAGAAATGGAAGCAGACAGACTGCAAACGAATGACAATTTAAAAGAATTGAATGTTTCTACTGCCATCATAATGGGCACATTTTATGATATTGTAAAGACAGATTAAGACAAAATTTTAAACAAAAAGGTAGAAATCGTGAAATCCACATAATAGAGGAACCAGACGAAACAGTCATATATTTACTCACTACACAACTTAAAAGTGGGCAATACAGATCCAATCTACGTGACAGTGGAAGTCAATGGGAAACCCAACCAAATGGAGGTGGATACAGGGGCACGTACGGCAGTTATAGCGGAACATACATTCAAATAGCTGAATTGAAAAGACCACTCACTACGACGTTCAACATGTTTGAAGAAGCCTCCAGAAAGACTGAATTTGTAAATAGTTAATTTATGTGAATAGTTGAGATATTGTAACGATTGTAAATTGTACTTTAGAGTAAAGGGGGAGGGATGTGGTAATCTGATGTGCAATACACCTTTAATAGAATGTGAGCAGATTGACCATGTGACTGTATTACCCAATTGCTGTGTAACGTGGGCTACAATATTAATCAATAGTTTAGAATGGGCTCTGGTTTGAGAAGAACACATTGTGTTAGTGCTCTGTTACTTGTGTAAATAAACAGCATGCGCTTCATCTTACATTGGTCTCTGCATTTGCAGTATATTATTTGCCAACTCACCCACCGGTAGATAGGCGTGCAACTGTGTTCGCGAGCAGAACAACCCAACAGAAGAAACATAACAGTATCCTAGGCCTTATTAAGAGGGGCACAGAGTTTCCAGAGCAAGAAGGTTATGCTGAACTTGTATATGAGACTAGTTGGATCTCAGCTGGAGCACTGTGTAATTGTGCACAGTTCTGGGCACCACACTATAGGAAGGAAATGAACACATTGGAGAGAGTGCAGGAGAGGTCTACAAAAATGGTTCCAGGGATAAGAAACTTCAGTTATGAAGGTAGATTGGAGAAGTTCGAACTGTTCTCCTTGGAGAGGAAAAGGTTAAGAGGAAACTTGATGGACATGTTCAAAATCATGAGGGGGCTAGACAGAGTAGATAGGGAGAAACTGTAACCGTTCATTAAAGGACCGAGAACAAGAGGGCACAGATATAAAGTGATTTACAAAAGAAGAAAATGTGATGTGAGAAAAAACTTTATCACACAGTGAGCGGTTTGAGCCTGGAATGCACTGCCTGAAAATGTGGTGGAGGCAGGTTCAATCGAGGTATTCAAGAGGGCATTAGATGATTATTTAATTAGAAACAATGTGTGGGGGTACGGGGAAAAGGCAGGAGAATGGTACTGAGTCATAATGCACATTCAGAGAGCTGGTGCAGACACAATGGGCTGAATGGCCTCCTTCTGCACCATAACAATTCTGTGATTCTGTGTCCCAGAGGTACCCCAGAAGATGCACTGGAGATCCCATTGGAAGTGCCCAAGCATTGACTAGAGGAAGTTTCAATTTCTGTTGGGCAATTCCCCTGCATCATGAACCCTCTGAAACTCTGATTTAAAGTCAGAGACTTTTGATACTTCTGACTCACTTAGCAGGACAGTTACTCAGAAAAAGTTAGAAGGATTAAAACCGGTTCTATCTCTTGGGTAACTATACAAATGAATTCTCCCAAGTCCTTGCTGGACACCCTGACTATCCACTTCCGACTACTGAACTGACTACCCCACAAGTCCCCCCTTGACTATCTCCCCTGACTCCTCCCAACCTCCAACTACCTCTGATCACTTGACTACCTCAATCACCTGACTACACCCCGATTACTCCCCCGAATCAACTATGCCCCCCCGATTACCCCCCGCCGATTACCCCCAACTACCCCTGAGCCCCAACTATCCCCCTGAATGCCCAACTATTTCCCAACCCCTGGCTATCCCCATTACCCCCCCAACTAGTCCCCACCTTGGCTACCCCTATCCCCAACTACCCCCTACCCCCGACCACCCCCCCACCCACCCTACCTCCTCACCCACTTACTCCACGTACCTACCTTCTCTGCCTAACTTGTCAAATTAGCATTTAAACAAAGGGACATTTAAACTTATCGGAATACAGCAACTAATGCTATAAAAAGAAGGCGTGGCTTTGCCTCCCCTAACGCCCCTACACTACGAAGGAAGGGCACCAGGAGCAGGCATGTTCCACATTTCTCAGGAGGCCTGATTCAGAAGTCTGGCTTCCGAATCAGGCCTCCTGAGACATGCGGAGTTCCAGTAGATGGTTAAGTGTAAAGGGGCAGAGCAGCAATCCAACCGTGATGGCTACTCCTTGGATGATTCAGCCCATTATTTGGTGCTGTGCTCAGTTCTGGCCACCAACTCTCAGGAAACATATGCTGGACTTGGATGGAGTGCAGTGCAGATTCAGCAGAATCTTCAAGTGAACCAGGGCTTAAAGCATTGAATTAGGAGGGCCAGTTGCAAGGACCTAGTTCATATTCCCTTGAGTTTAGAAGGATGAGGGACGATCTAATCAAGATTTTTAAAATGCTAAAGTAGTTTCAAATGATAGATAAAAAAAACAGCTATCTGCTCTGGAGAGGAAATCACAAGGGGATGAAATTTTAAGATTAGAGTTAAGCCATTTAGGAATGAAATCAGAAAGCACTTTAGCGCTTTAGCACACCAAGGCTATTGGAAATCTGAAACTCCCCTAAAAAGCAGTGAATGCTGGGCCAATTAAAATTGCTTTTTATATGCACTATTATACTGAGCTTTTTTTTTGGAAATTAAAAGATATACCAATAAAATATCTAATGAAATTATTAAGTACATTCTACATTCATCCATGTACACAATCATTGAATACATTTAATCATTTAGCATGACGCAGAAGCATAAAAATTCAGGGCAATGGTGGCCTTGATGGCTGCAGGAAGGGGACTGTCATGGGGACTGTAAAGCATCAGGTCATCGTGGAACAGCACACAAATGTCTGAGACCAACTGCCTAGATAGGCTTAGTCACCTGCAGTACTGGCGCATTCCAGGCGAATGCAGGTAACTGACATCTAGGCAGTATATCCGACATCTTAGGCAGTGCCTTCTTCCCCTTGCAGCCCATCGCAGTGCTGCTGTAGCCTCGTCCTGGCCAGTAGAATGAAATGACTGAAGCTTCTCCTCATTACTCTGTCCAATCTCGGAGTAGCTTGCTCCCATTTCAACTCTCTCAGCTCGTGCTCATTTATTCACCAAGGATTTCCCTGCTAACCTCTTTTGCCCAAGATACGCCAGCATCCTCACACCCTTCCTAGGAGTCCAACCTCTCAATGCTTATGAACAGTGCATCCATAGCCTTCATGGCTTCTTGCTGTGTGCATGGCAGCTGCACCCTAATGTTATCCAGGCACTCCGTGTTCCCTGTGCTTTCTGATTGAAAATGTGAAACTGCTCCTCTGGGACCTTTTAATGAGCTCATCAATAAGCTCAGCAACCATATTCAATTGGAGGCATGCAGATTCCCAGCTGCCAACCTCCCTTTGAAAACTGTGGCATGTTCTGGGGGATTCGAGATCCAGTGAGGTCTTCCAGGAATGAGATTTTCAATGGGAGCCCGCACCCATGCTCACCCTACTGGCAATTAAAAATCCAGCTCCGGTTTCTCATTTGGTGCAGGGATGCAGTAGCTGTTGGGACAAATAGAATACTATTTTCTGCTCAGCTACACATTCCTTTCCCAGTCAAGGTTGTGCTGCACAGAATGCTTCCTTTTATTCTTATTGAAGCTGACGAATCTTATTTTAGCCGTTAAGGTACATATT
Source organism: Cetorhinus maximus (assembly GCF_964194155.1). Classification (NCBI taxonomy): domain Eukaryota; kingdom Metazoa; phylum Chordata; class Chondrichthyes; order Lamniformes; family Cetorhinidae; genus Cetorhinus; species Cetorhinus maximus. The sequence goes on along the minus strand of NC_135884.1, from coordinate 49,975,029 downwards.
TAATGGACTGCAGAGGATAGCTTTACTTCACCAATTCTTCAGCTGGGGCTAAGTGAGGACAGGGTAACCTAAGAAATGAAATATGATGTAGCACACATGACCTGATTCTGGGACATTATAACTTGTGTCTGTTGTCAGGGAACAAAGTTAGAAAATAGACACTTTGCTGAAGTTTCCTGCCCATCGGTGAAAGAAAGCTCAGTGATGCATTCAGACTGAGCAAATTAACGGCAGTTGACTTGTATGCTGATTCCAGTTATAATTAGAATGAAATTGAATAATTGACTTGAGTAGCTTAGGTGCTTTGACTTATAACTGTGAAACAAACAGCAATACACAACATACGTTACTAATTCTTGCTAATCTTGCACTGAAATATTCTCTGGTAACAGCCAACCTGATAGAGTAAATAAGGGAAAACGGTTTCTAGTGGCACAAGAATCGGTAACCAGGGAATACAGATTGAAAGTATTTGGGAGAAGAAGCAGAGGTGAGATGATAACGTTTTTGTGCAACCAGTTGTCATGATCTGGAATGCACTGCCTGAAAGGTTGGTGGAAGCAGGTTCAGTAACAACTTTTGAAGGTCAATTAGATAAATACTTGAAAGGGAAACATTTGCAGGGCTACGGGGAGAGGAATGGGACTAAGTGGATCGATCTTTCAAATGGCCTTCTTCTGTGCTGTATCATTCCATGATTCGAGGTGGTGATGTATTAGACAAAGTGATGATTGCCTGTTGAAGCAGACTGGAAACTTAAGTCATCTTCCTTATATTCCAGCCACATCAAGAATAAATAACGTGCACTTCCTCGTACCTTCAGTCATGCTTAATATTGACCATAAGAATTGTATATTTTGAATGTATATTTTATCATTCATATGCAGGATTTTGCCATTAACTCTTTCACTCTGTCCAAACCCCACTCTACTGGATATTTCAGTTCAGTTCAATTCATGTGTCATGTGGGGGACAATATTTTCTGCCTTAAAAACCTGATTAATGACATGTATTCTAAATCCACTTTGTTCCTTGAAACACTTGTATGCTCCAGGAAATTTGCAGTTTTATTAAAAGAAACTTTAAGTGCTTTAGTTGATGTGAAGTAAACATAACTATACTCCGGTAATCTGCAGTTTGCCCAGAAACTAAACTAGTTATATAAATACTGTGGCTAGAAGAACAGGGCAGAGGCTAGGAACCTGCAGTGAGTAACTCACCTCCTGACTCCCCAAAGTCTGTCTACTATCTACAAGGCACAAGTCAGGAGTGTGATGGAATATTCCCCACTTGCCTGGATGAGTGCAGCTCCAACAACACTCAAGAAGTTTGACACCATCCAGGACAAAGCAGCCCACTTGATTAGCACCCCTTCCATCCACAAACATTCACTCCCTCCACCACTGATGCAAAGTAGCAGCAGTGTGTACCATCTACAAGATGCACTGCAGGAACTCACCAAGCCTCCTTAGACAGGACCTTGCAAACCCACGACCACTACCATCTAGAAGGACAAGGGCAGCAGACTCATGGGAACACCGCCACCTGGAAGTTCTCTTCCAAGCCACTCACCATTCTGACTTGGAAATATATCGCCGTTCCTTCACTGTCGCTGGGTCAAAATCCTGGAACTCCCTTCTTAACAGCACTGTGGGTATACCTACACCACATGGACTGCAGCGGTTCAAGGAGGCAGCTCACCACCACCTTCTCAAGGGCAATTAGGGGCGGGCAATAAATGCTAGTCTAGCCAGCGATGCCCACATCCCATGAATGAATAAAAAAAAGTTCATGTCTATACTCTGTCACATCCCCACCACTCAGCTACTCATGAATAGATTAAGTTGTGATCATAATGGATTTCATGAACAGCATGCTGTGCCCGTAGGCTGGAAAGCAATAACAGTTTTATTGAACAGCAATTCAGTTTTTTTCAAAATAACCACATTTCAGAATGATCCTTTTCCCTCTCTTCCTTTATTCCTGAAATCATGGCTCTGGTCTTCTAACCAAAGTAACGGTGAACATTTAGATGTTCGCCACTGTTGAGCATCAGGAGAGGAAATTCCGACACACACATTTTCAGGGTACTTAAATGGGAACTTCAAACTTCTGGAGGGCAGAGTTAAACTGCCTGGACCCCACCTTGGTTCCCTCCAAAGTTTTGACCCTGCAGTCAGAGACTTTGGCTAGGTGCCCTGAACTTCCAGCAAAAATTTACTCCAGGGTATTAAAACCTGTTAATCACCAGCATAGGACCCGGATTGGAAGTATTACAAAGGAAACTGTATTTGGAAGGCTTTCCTTTCTTATACAAAGTATTTAAAAGCAAACTTGCTGAGCAATCAAGAACTTTTGTGCTGTTACTCCTGTAACTATACCTTTGGGACTTACAGGGTTGTCACTGCTATACATAAATGCTGACAGCTACTAGGATGATGCTGATGTTTGTGTTGTCATGGGGTAAACAAAAGAAAGTGTCACTCTGACCCCAGAAAATTCCACACATACCCTTAGATCAAAGCAAAATACTGCGGATGCTGGAAACCTGAAATAAGAACAGAAAGCAGCTGAGTTTTTCCAGCATTTTCTGTTTTTATTTCACACATTCCCTTGTTAGGAACATTATGACCAGATGCATCGATGGAAGTGATAATAGTGGGGTTGTTGATCAGAGCTTGGTGATCCATGGTATTTTTGGCTAGAAAAATGTCTGATTCAGCAAATACACCTTGATCTGTTTTCTAGTAATCTGCAATATCAAATTGTTTCACAAACAAGGTGCTGACATCTTTGACTCTACCCCATTTTGTCCGCAAGAAAGAGGGAGGTATGTCAGTGAGTGTAGCACAATGTGTTTGTGTGATGTGGCTGTCATTGTTGAATTGCTGACAGCATGTGCAAGCAATGAGATCTGAATGTGAGGTGTGCAGCAGTGCTAAGTCTATGAGGGTGATGTGAGGCATATGAATGTTAGGTTTGAGACATGATGAATAGAGATTGTTGGTGGGTGAGCGGTTGTGTGGTGAACTGCATGGCTCATGAGGCTTGTTGGCATTTGAAGATGCATTTACTGACCTTGACCACCCACATGAGGTCATTAAACCCTTTGCAGGACTGCATCAAGGTCCATAGGGCCACACTGCTTGCATTGACAGCAACAATTATCTGCTCTCACTGCCTTCTGAGAGTTTGTCTGGAGTTTCACTAGGCCTCCCCTAGATAGGTGACATCTCTCCTGCTCTGCACCTCATTGACTGAGGCCTCCAGTGCAGCGTTGGAAAATCATGGAGCTACCCTCTGCTATATTGTGCCATCATTCAGTGTTCTTCTCACTCACGCTCTCTTCTGCAACCAGCTCCAGCAGTTGCTCCAACCAGAATGCACCTCCCCTTTAAGAGGTCCAAGCTGTTTTAAAGTAGCACAGGCTAGCTTTATGTGGTGCTAGACCTTCGCAATTTTGTGCCCCCTCCTCATGCAGCCACACAGGAGTGCGTTTAGTGCTGGCAACAAGCAATTAAATGAGCAGGCAGCACAAAGTTTGCCAGCTGCCTGCTTCAGAAGTTAATCGCACATTCTGATTCCCCTGCTGGTTTTTGTGTTTTAACAAATTGTGTAGCTAATTTATTTCCTCCATTTTTTTCCAATTTTTCTCACCCCCCTCCTTTCCCTTTTGATCAAGTATAGTCCATGGATACTCTGATTTATCTCCTCAGTGGTCAATTTCCATGAGTGAACCAGACCTTTAAGTATTGGCAAGCTGTTCAACTGCAGGTGCCATCAAAGCCAAACTCAATCTTATTCTCTCTTCAGTTCCAAAGAAGAGTCATGCGGACTTGAAACATTGGCTAGGACTTTCCGTGCCCGCCAGTGTCAGGCATGTTTGGTGGCGAGCAGACAATATGGCGCGATCATCCACTCAGCCCACCGATGGTGGGCCGTGTTTCCAGCCATCAGACGTCGGGAACCTCATTGTAATACATCAGCATATCATCATAAGGCCAGCCTGCCGGATTCATCCCGCCCTGGCTGGATCGTCCGACCACAACGGTGGGAAAACACGCCGACGTGTTCACAATGGCACATATGCGACGTGCATCAGGTGGGCTGCACTTCACTTGGGACTTCAAGGTTTGTTTCAATACCTTGCTTCAGTTACCACTCACAGTCATCAGCACTTCACAGACAGCACTGCATCACTTTTAGTGGGGACTCATGGGTAGGTCTCTACCTACCATATCAGCCATATGTAGGTGGCTTTCCAATGGCTACAGGGCAAGGTCTTCCTTGGGGAAGGGGGAGAAGTGGCCTCAGGCAAGGGAAGAGTCTGCAGGACGAAGGCTGTACTAGGGAAGGAGGGTATCCCAGGGTGTGTGTGGGGGCACATGTTGATGTGTGCAAGTGGTTTCAAGATAGTGAGGGCTGAGGAGGCAGCCTCCAGAGGAGATGAGGCCAGATGGACATGTGAAGGTGTGTGTGAGAATGGGTGGTGATGTCTCTTGAGCTGGCAGTGAGTGAGATGCCAGCGAATGTGTGATGGGCTTGAGTGTGTGAGTTTAGAGTGCTGAGATGGTTGCCAAACTCTGGCTGCATGGATGAGATCATTCATCCTCTATCTGAATTCAATGACCAACCTCTTCTGTGCAACATTGGCCTGACCACTGCTGCTACCATCTGCCATGCTGGACTGGTGATGCTGTTGCTTGTCCTGCAGCAGGAGCAGGGGCAGAGGACATGACAGCGGGCCTCCATGGCGTTCAAATGGCATTCCAGTGATGCATCATTAAACCTGGGGGCTGCAATCTTTTTGCTTTTTGTGGACATCTTCCCAGCACTAGTCACGGACTGGAAGCACTGAAATGTGTGCAGGTGGCTGGGCTTTAAATATGGCGCCCAATGCAATGAAGCAATGAGGTGATGGTGTGGCGGGCGAATGAGAGCCGGCATGTTTCCAGGGAATGCATAAGTAATGGGGCGGGTTTGGGACGATATGGTGTGAAAACCCGATATCGGGGCCACCTGCTACCGCACTTCGTGCAAATCCGGGACAATTCCGCCCATTAACTCTGTTCCTCTCTCCACAGATTGCTGTCAGACCTGCTGAGTCTTTCCAGTACTTGCTGTGTTTTTTTTCAATCCTGTCCTCATCCAGTGCCTATGTATTTCATTAGAGATGACCGTACTTTAATTAAAAGTGGAAACCATTCCTGCTTTTCTCCTTTCTAATGCCATGACAGGGAATGAAAATAATTCTAAGTTAACAAAAATTTTGATTATATAAAACTAGTCTAATTCAAATTCCTACTCATGTCATACTCTGTTGTTTGCACAAACACCTAAATTAATTTGAAGCATCTTATACTGGCAGCGGAAATCAAATTTTATTCAGGTAAATGTAACCAACATTCAATCTGACAGAATAACAAGCTGCATTAGGGCAGAAGCTGTTCGTAGTTGGCAAATTTAAAACATTTTCAAAATTAAATTCTGGGAACCAACTTGTGTGATTGCTTTGTCACATGTGTTTTGAGTTTTGGCATGTGAAAAATGTGTTAGTAAGAAGTAGCAATTTGTTTATTGCCAGATCAAGTATCATCATGACTTAGATAGGTCTCTGGAGACATAATGAATCATAATTAGCTCACAGCTATTACAGTGGTTAAAGAATATGACAGTTCATTTATAATATAATGTGAAGGCATAGATATGAAAATGTTTTAAGTATTCCTGTGAAGTTGCCCACAGGTAAAATAAAGTTCATATCTCAATTAATTTCACTGTCCTTTCCTGTTCCAATCTCAAATTCCTTCGATATCCATCTCTATGATTAGTTTGGTTTCCACTCTTAAGGTATCTCTAGAACCCACACACTTTCTTCTGTTGTCATATCTGCTTTCACTAAGGCTATGACTTAAAAAAAATTCTCTATTTCTTACATAAGATCAAAGGAGTTACAGCTCAGATCATTCAACCAATTTATCCTGTGCTGGTGCTAATTCTCCAACTGGAGCCAGATTCACTCTAATCACATTTATTTGTTCTTTCCCATCATTTTGTGTATGCTTGTGCTTCTGTGTGTTTACTTGCTGTTCTGCATGTTCCCCACTCTCACACATGCTCCTTAACTGATGACTGAATTTATTTCAGTGGGGTAAACTATGTGGAAGAACTGGAAAGACCTTGGTGCTTCAGACTGAAAAGTGACTGAGAATGAATGTCATAAAGTTATAAAGGACAATAGAAAGTATACAAAATGGTATTCTTTAAAAGTAGGACAAAAGGAGACAGATTAAAACTGGTGAAAGACAGAATGATGAGCAACAAAGTTCTTCTTCTTGTAAAGACTAATTAACATAAAATGTGGAAGTAAAAGTTAGCAAGTCTTGAATTTTATCATTCTGTCATTGCACTATTGTAACTTTGCCAGGAGTACAACAGAAAGCAGCGTTTACATGTAAACAAAGTTTTTGTCATAGTTCCAGTGGGCAGAAAGTTCGATGAGCTCAGGTCCATAAATCTAAGAGGTAATCCGATGCTGTGATGGGAGCACAGCCGCATTTTCGAGATTGATGAGCTAAAATGCGCTGATTAGCCTGTCTGACATGTATTTATCCTATAAATAGCAAAAGCATTTCCATGTTATAGCTTGGGCAAGATAAGGCAGATGCCCACCTTCCTCCATCCGACCTGCATTAGTTCCTTCCATTTTGTTACAGTTTGGCTTAGGCAAATATTGAATATTAAAAGATAGAGTCACAGGCAATTTATGCAGCAATTCAGCTAAGTTCAACAAGAGAATATATGAAATTGTTTTGTCATGAAACACTACTTAATTTCTTGCTGTAAGCTTTAGTATTTCTTATTCCATACATCAAAGCTACTTGTATTATATTTAATTCTTGCTGCAAGAACAACTTTGGCATCCCACTTAAGAAAATTATCTTCAATATAAGTACATTCTCCTTACATCTGATGTTCTTTGTCTATAGGGACATATCATGTACATGAAGGAAACAAGCCCTTAGCACAATGTCTATACCTAGATTTTAAAATGTAACAGAAACTTCATTATTATATGTAACTAATTACAAAACTACATTCATGCTGGAAGGAGGCAGCTACATGCGGTTTAATATTGTAAGTCAGTTTGGATATATTCAGCTGTGTTCCAGTGATTATGAAAGAGGCTTTGGGCTACTTCCAATATCAGATCAGAAGGTTATACCCCAATTTTCCTCTTTTGAGTGTCTTGGCTTGCATGTTGAAACGTCAAAGAGCTTCACACAAAGAATTGCTTTGGAATTTCAGTACGCTGTTTTGGGAATGCATTCTACAAGGCTGTGTCTAAGAATTCTAGGCACCCAAAAAGAGATAGGCGACCAACAACTGAGCTTGAGAGAACCATGGCAGACATCAAACAGAAATAGAAATTACAAGATTATAAGAGGATGAGCATTTTTAGAAAAAGGAACCGGTCATTGGTTCAACATTGCTCCCTTTGATTCATCAATTTACCTCATCTACTCCTTCCCTTACTTTGTGTAATGTATTCATATAATATGTTAATGAGATAAGATGGCAGAGCATGCTGAGTATACATGATGCAATGAACTCACACATTAACTGGCCATGTTCCGTGCCTGCCTTCATTATCTGTGATACCCAAATATGTGGCGCTCTTCAATTTCTTCCCTTCATAAATACATCCAACTCTCTCACAAACTCATGCTGTCTGCTTCATTGGCCTTCTCTGGCAAAAAGGTTCTGTCGCATTACCCTCCTTATTCCTAACTTGCTTAATTTTAATTGGAACTCTGCTTTGCAGTCAACATTTGCCTGGTTAGGTTTCTTTAAGTCCCCTTCATAGACTTAAAAACTTTGCTCCTTTTGAAAGGAAACAAGCCCAACTTCAATAATCATTCCTGATACCCAGAATCATTTGCTCATCTCCCTCAGGACAATCATATACTTCCATCAATTCAATGATCACCACTGCATGTTGCATACTTCAGACCTGGTATGACCAAAGCCTTATCCAGCTGCAATCTCTTTAGGTTTCTACTGCGCCCCTGTACTAACGCTGCCTAGGTTTTCTTGTTAACTGTGGCCAAGCTCTGGGTTGACAGTTTTACACATTTATCCATCATAACCCCTAGATCTTTCCTGATTAGCAGCATGTGTTCTGTTTAAAGCATATAGCGTCCTTAGGTTTACCATTCCCACTGTAGTTACTTTACACTCTAGATTATATCTTACTCTGGCATGCAGCTCCTTGTAAATACCCAGGTCAGAGAAAATTATTAGGATTTGATGGGCTTTCTTTACTTTTCATACTTTTGTTAAATTGTGATAGATAAATTTGCCTGTGGAACAAAGTACATCACCTCATGTGACAGACTCATCTCAAAACTTTATTGTCGATCTCCAGTAGTGTCGTTCCCAGTATAGCAGGGGAGGTGCTGCCTCACAATAACAGAAATATTGGCCCAGATCTTCCAGTCTTTGGATCGTTGGAGACTGGACATACCCCTCAAGATGCGCTATGGGACCCCCTTGGAAGTCTCAAAGCGCTGACTCTGTGGGAAATGCCTGTGAAATTTGAACTTTCAATGGGCATTTCCCCTACTCCCCGGGATGCTCTGAAAAAGTCTCCAACTCAGAGTTAGAGTCAGATGGTTCCAAATTACTTACCTGAACAGTTACCCAGGAAATGTTCGACAGAAAAATCTAACTCCTAGATAACTATACAACTGTCAACCCCCCAATCACTCACACTGACCCCCCCTCAAGTCCCGCCTCAAACCCATGAATGTAGCCCTGATCCCCCTAACTTCCCCAACCCGGCCTGACCTGACTTCACCAGCTGCCACCCTACCCAGCTGCCACCCAACGACCTCACTCACTTACTTCACTCATTCTACTCCCTTACACACTTACCTCTCCCACCCTACAACACTCATTCACTAACACATTCAAAAGCTTTGGAACATTCTGTTTAAATGTCCCAAAGCCTTTCAGTGTGTTAGTGAACACTTGCCAGAAAACGGCAGCTAGTGCCATAAAAAAAGGGGCGTGGTTTCTGCACGGATTCCCTTCTTTGTTGTCATCTCCGAGGTTCCCTGCACTGACTGAGTTCAGAAGATTGGCCAGAAAAATCAAAGGAAGATAAGTAGGTAATTTTTTGTCTGACCAGGATCGGAAATAAGGGTCCCAATCCTGATTGGAAGATTTGAGCCAATATAACATAAAACGTCAAAATAATTATTATTACAGTAATTTATTGTGGCACTATTTTACTCAATTCCCATGATTTTAACCTAGAGGACAAACTTCTCGATCAGCCTTTTCACTCACCTACTTTGGGCTAGATTTTCAGCACCTGTGGGCCGGGATTGGAGGCAAGCGGGATATAAAAATAGCCCTGCCGGCCAGCAAGCTGGTTTTCTGGCTCCACCAGGCCTCTGTGCTATTTTTAGGGGGGCAGGGTCAGGGGCTGGAGGGCTACCCACCCACATACGATGAGTAGCCGGTCAGGCTCATTTAAAACCTAATCGAGGCCAATTGACGGACGCCCGGTGGTATTTTCCAGTCAACCTCCAGCTAAGTTCCCGCAGGTGGTGGGAGCCAATTTATGTGCCTGGGAGGAAGGCACCCAGAGGCAAGCTGGGGTGTTAGGAGGTTGCAGGGGAGGTGCAGGGAGGCAGGAGACAGCACTCCAGGCCAGCCTTAAGGCCTTCAGGCCTCCCCTCCATGATTGCATGCAGGAACAGCCACAAGCCATCCTGGTGGCCTGACTGCTGAATCTATTTTTAATGAAAGATTTTAAAGAAGTTGAGGGAAAGGGCACCTACATCTTGAAGTGTCTTCTCCCTTACTTGCCTTTCACTGCAGCCTGTTGCTCTTCTCAAGCTGACAGGCCTCTGATTGGCCGTCCAGCTTCGAGAGCCCACCTGCCACCCTTGATTGGATCATGAACCAGCCCTCTGGTCATTAAGTGGCCATCCTGGAGGAAAAATCATAGGCGAGTGACTGTTCCTCCCCCCAGGGTGATGGGGGTTGGATGGTTGGGGTGGGCGGGGGGTGGGCGTTCGGCGCTTGGAAATAGACCTGACCTCTGTTTCCCGCCTTCGTGGAGAGAAAAGCTGTCCTTTTTAAAATTGGTGTTTTAAACTACTAGTCCTTGTTCTCTCCACATGCCTAACCATAAAGACTATTTACAGTTGGTAACTATGAAAGCTACCCCTACAGTTGGCATACACTCTGGTTATTTTTGCCACTCCAAATCACCTAACTAAATTATAGCTTTCCCCGAGCGGATTTACTCAGGATAGAATTGGAAAAAAAGTATCTTCCTCTGACAGTCCTTCAACTCCTCATCTCCCATGCTCAATTTATTTCTCCCTATCTCTCTCTCTCTCTTCCTCACTGTCAGTTTTTTTATCATTCGTTTCTTTTCTCTCTTTATGCTACTCCATATGGCAATCATTGACTTTGTACCTCTCAGTCTGCCAACAAATGTCTCACACACTGTCTCTCTAAAGTCTGTCTCATTTGCCCTTCCTCCAAGTATGTCAAACAGTTTGTGTTTCTCTCTCTTTGGCTCTGTAAGTAAACAGCTCCTTGAAAATATTTTTCCTGTCAAAACCTACTTCAAACTGTTCTCAGATTTATGCATTGCCTTGTTCTAATGCCTTTACACAAAACTCACAACTATTGTTGTAACTATGATTCCTCATGCAGGCTTCAAGCAGAATATCTTTCCCGCAGGGTGTTTGGTCCCTTTAACTGACAAGTGGTGAATGGTTTGAAAATGGAAAGCTAGAAACTCCAGGGAGTGTTCAGGAGAAGAGGTGTCCGGGATGAGGTTTGAGCAAGACAGAGGGAGTCGGCTCTTCCTTTGATGATAATGGTGAAGGGAAAGATGGGGAGCAAAACTAGAGCAGCGGTTGAGATGTAGCTGGGTGTTGTAAGCTCTCTTTGCGTTGCAGAGCATATGGGGTTGGAAACTCTGGGGTTTGTGGCTGCAAACAGTCTAGTTCAGTCTGAGATAAGTGCCCAGAGAGGGAGATGTAATCAATAGCAATGGCACAGAGTTTGTTAAGGGGCCGAAGGCAATGATTTCTGTCTTATGTTTAACCAGAAAAAATTGTTGCTGAGAAATTTGGCCTTCAGCAGCTCCCCTTCTTTCCATCCCCTCCCCTGCCTATCACTTCTGCTTTCCCCTGTGAACTCACTCCTATTCCTACTCACACTTCTACCCTTTAGAACTGTCTGCTCAACCCTTCTATCCTCCCTTCCCTCTCACTCCACCATCACTCAATGCACACTTCCTTCCATGGATACATTAAGTAAAAGTAAACTGATTTTAATGTCTTTGGGCTAAAATTCAACTTCAGCAGGGTGCAAAAAAGGCAATAATGGATTGACTGCCCATTATGCAGCCTGCTCAATTCTGCTTTCCACTACAGCCAATCAAATGGAAAAATAAATCAGGCAGGGTCCGTAAAGGTGGCCAATCTGCTGCAGCCTTTTCTGCAACTTGCTGAAATTGATGTTACCACCATTGCCCTGTCTGAGAATTTAGAGATAGGCAATTGTTAAATGTAATTATGTACTGCATTCCTAACTGAATAATCTTTTAACTTTAATTGGGTTTATGGAGGAATTAGAACAAGCTAAATGCTGTACCTTGTATAAAACTAGACAAATATACACTCTGATACCTCTTTTCCAACAGCCAAATATGGTATTATGTTCTATATTCGTGAAGTGGTGGCAATTCAGAAACGATGATGTGATTTATGCTGCAGTTCTAACACAGCTAATATATTTTAGCATGGTCTGAATCTGTCCTTTCTCGCACGAGTGACTGATGCAGGCTTTGGCTGCTTTCCATCTCAGCATGAGGGAGTCAAAGTTCCCATTCATAGTGAGGTCATCACCTGTTCCATCAAATAAAATCTCTTTGCTTCTTTGGACGCAAACTGAAAAAGAAATTGACATGTGATGTGGTGTTGCCAAATTTCCAAAACAGAAGGTAAATGTATCAGCATAAATCAAAATAATCTATACAAAATAATTTATACAAAACAGAAGGTAAACGTATCAGCATAAATCAAAATGATCTATACAACAATGGCTTGAATGATGTCTGTGATGGAAGGTCTTAAAATCCTTTTGCAAGAGAACACAAGAACCCAAGGCATAGGAGCATCAGTTGACCACATGGCCCATCGAGCCTGCTCTGCCATTCAATGTGCTCATGGTTGATTTTGGGCTTCAACTCCACTTTCCCCCCTCTTCCCATATCCCTTGATTTCTTGAGAGACCAAAAATCTGTCCACCTAGCCTTAAATATAGTCAACGATGGAGCATCCACAGCCCCCTGGATTAGAGAATTCCAAAAATTCACAACCCTTTGAATGAAGGAATTTCTCCTCATCTCAGTCCTAAATGATCAGCTCCTTAGCATGAGACTGTGCCCCCAGGTTCTCAATTCCCCAGCCAGGGGAACACCCTGTCAGTGTCTACCCTGTCAAACTTCTTCAGAATCTTCTTCAGCGCTGCTCTTCTGCTCTGGAGAAGTGTTGTACAGACTTGAAATGTTAACTCTGTTTCTCTCTCCACAGATGCTGCCGGTGCTGAGTTTTTCCAGCAATTTCTGTTTTTATTTCAGATTTCCAGCATCTGCAGTATTTTTCTTTTATTTCTTCAGAATCTTGTATGTTTCAGTGAGATCACCTCTCATTTTCTAAACTCCAGAAAATATAGGCCCAATTTACTAAGCCTCTCATCATAAGACAATACTGTCATCCCAGGAACCAATATAGTGATCCTTCACTGTCTGCCATCAATGCAAGTATATCCTTCCTTAAATATGGAGACCAAAATTGCACACAGTATTCCAGGTGTGGTCTCATCACAGCCCTGCACAATTGTAGCAAGACTTCTTTATTCCTACACTCCAATCCCTTTGCAAGGCCAACATGCCATTGCCTTCCTAACTGTTTGCTGTACTTGCATGTTAACTTTCTGAGTTCCTTGCCCGAGCACACCCAATTCTCCCTGAACATCAACATTCACAAGTTTCACATCCTTTAAATAATATTCTGCTGTTCTATTCTTATGACCAAAGTGAATAACCTCACATTTCCCCACATTATACTCCAGCCACCTTGCTGCCCTTTCACTTAACCTGTCTATAACTTTTCGAAGCCTCTGTCCTCCTCATAACTTATATTTCCACCTAGCTTTGCATTGTCAAAAAACCTACATACATTACTCTCTGCTTCTTCATCTAAGTCATTAATATAGGCTGTAAATAGCTGAGATCCCAGCACTCATCCTTGCAGCATACCCTTAATGTCCTTAAGAGGCACTCGTTACAGCCTGCCAACTTGAAAATGTCCCATTAATGCCTGTTCTTTGCTTCATGTCCATTAAATAATAATTTATTCATGTTAAAATGTTACCCCCAACTCCCTGAGCCCTTGAGTAGAATGTCCTTCAGTAATTTTATCAACCACAACATTTTAATTGTTGTGAAATAAACATGTCTGTATGGTAAACATATAAATATATTATATATATATATAAATACAATATTCTGGAATGTCATAAGAATCTGACCTCCCCCCCGCTGACCACCCCCAACTGACCACACCCCACTGACCACCCAACACCCCCCTACTGACCACCTGACCCCCCCTACTGACCACCCTCACGCTGATCACCCCCACCACTGACCACCCAACCTCCCCCCCCAATCCTTCCCACTTACCTTACAAACTTACCTTCTCCCTGGCTTCTCAAAGTGGCTAGACTTCTAAATTACCTGCTTTACAGCAACTGGTGATGTAAAAAAAAAAGCGGGTGTGACTTCCTTACCTCTGATTCCGCTGCCCTCGGCTCATTATAGCAAAACGGTCAAATCATGAAAAAAGTGCAGCAATTGTCGTGGGTAAAATGGACTTCAAAATATTAAGCCAGAAATGTATTCAAATGGTTAAAGGAGGTTGTTGGGAAAATAATACCCTTTGGGCCAAGTTGGCTTGTTAAAAATTAATTGTCAGCAGTAATACCTGAGGAGTATTTGTATCGTATACAGATCTCATGGCAGAAGTATTTTTATATAGTGGGATGTTTTGCAGTCTAACTTGACATCAGCCCAAATTTAATAGAACAGAAATTAAAATCTTATCATTCATCGAAGAACGTCCGTCAAAGCTGCTTCTTTCAGAAAAATCAGAGGACAAGATGATTATCGCTATTAATAAATCTTCTAGCAATTAGTTTAGCTACAAAACGCAATTGCAGTTATGGGTGTGACACAGTGAGAGGAAGAAGAATAAATCAAAGTTCGCTGTTTATCGCTTAGTAAGATAATAACCTGCTAATATTGCCCTAATTGTGGTTTGGAGACCCTCAGATGTTGCAAGTAATTGACTCAATTTTAAATATATTAATGCCCCATAAAATGAGTTTAAATACACAGTTTGACTCAGAGTCTGCAGCTTCATTTATTCCATCTACCAACGTATATAATTGGTATAAAATAATTTGCTGCAACCATCACTTCCTACAAGCATTCATATACAAAACTACATTTTGCACATTAGGCACAATGGAGAGAATGGAGGCGGGTTTTTGAGATGAGGATGTGAGCAAAATTAGACAAAAATATTTTGGATCTGTTTGCCAATATGTTCCCATCTCTGGCCACTTATCCCAGGAGTGGGTTGAGTCCAATGTTGGCAACCCACCTGGAAGCCAGTGGAGGTAGATAATTAGCCAATTAACTGCAATCTTCCATCGACATTGCAATTTTCCCAGTGTCACATGGACCCCACATTGAGTAAGCACTTAGCAGCTCAGAGGAGGTGGCTGCACAGTGGAGTTTGGAGCAGCATGAGAGTTCAGCATGTGATTTTCTAACCTTTAATGGCAAAAAATGGCAAGGTTAATGCCTTCCACTGACTGAGGCTTACCATTCCGTGAGGATCTCCTAGAGACTGATGTCTCTGATGCTGCTGAATGTGATGTATTAGAAGTCACTCCAAACAGACTGACCACACTTCCATTTGTCCCTCTTACTGATGCTACACTTTCCTATAAGCAGCACTCTCACGGCATTCACAGTGAAGGGTGCCGGCTGCCCTTGCATTAGGGTGTGCTTGTATTAATTATGGTTTTATTTAGTGTGTAATGTACATTAAAGAATAATACTTGTTAAGGGAGATCACATGATCTGTAGTAGCCAATAAGAGAGTAGCACGGGCTACCTCTGAGGTCAGTGTAGAGATAGAGTTGGAGTTAAAAGCACACATGTAGTTGCTGTTGAGTACATTGTAAATAAACTTAAGGTTTCCACCCAAGAAGTGTCTGCAGATCAACTCTATCAATAATAGTAGCAACTCGGCCACCCTTGCAACATTGACCTCCCAGCTCCTCAGGCTGCCCACTGTCCCTAACTGAACAGTGATCTTGAAGGTAGGTTCTTAACTGGCTAACTTCCAGAAGATTGAAGTGGAAGGCCGCACTGCTGCGAACAGAGTCGGGACCCGAAAATATTCCTGAAGGTCGAAAATTTTCTTAGCCCAGAAAATTCTGCCCAATATGTCTTTCCTTTAAACTTTATTCAAAAGAACTTGAGTGGTAACTTTTCTCCTTCTTACAGTGCTACAGATGCTGTCTTTTGTGCCAAAATGGTGTCCGCAATGTATGTACACCCTCCTGGGTTGCCAACCCTCCTGGATTGGCTTGGAGTCTCCAGTAATTGAGGATCAATCTCCAAGGTGCTAACGTGTGCAACCCTGGAGAAAAATATGACAGGGATGTTAAAAAATACTTTTTTTATCATTCTCTTTGAACATTTCTCTTTACCAGATATAAAAATATTGAAAACGGGTGTTAAAAAAAGGCTGTTTGGCTGACAGTCAACCATCATCCAATTGGGTAATGAGTCTTTTTGATTTCCAGCTGGCATAGGAAAGCAGTGTGTCACAAGGATGGATGTGTTGTCCAACTAATAGCTGGAGTGTAGGAGAAAGTCATGTGATGAAACCTCCAGGAATACATTTAATCACGATTGGCAACCCTAGCACACTGCCAGTTGTCAAGAAATCCAGGCTTATCTCGCCGGGAGGCTGGAAACTACAACGCCTCATCTTTCTGACCTTGTATGGTAAAGTTTATTTTGGTTTGTGCAAAAACCCATGGAATCTTGTGCCTTTATTCTCTTAGCATGCATTTTTAATCTCAAACTTTGTCTACTTTAAACAAGGATTGTACCAAAAAATTGGGGGTCTGGTCCAGGATCATAACACAGTGCAAACCATGCCAGACGCCATTTTGGTTAGTGCATTAGCGTGAGTATTTGGAGTGAATGCTGGAAGTATACAAAGTGGGAAGACTGTGATGTCAGTCAGCATGTAGCTCTGATTTAACACCAGTGCTGCCATTTTTCAGCCTTGCCCTTCCAGCTAAGATCTTTTCTTAAACACACACAGCTGAACATTCAATTAGCAGCAGGAAGAACCCCTGCCCACCCCCACAGACACCATTTAAATGGTCAGCAACAAGTCACAGGTTGCCATTGATTCATTTCTATTGGTTCTGTCTAAGTTTGTGGAAATGTTGGAAGTTTTCTCATGCTGAGAAATCACAGAGTGGTGATGCATGTGCTGAAGACCATGGTTCTGGCTTCAGAAGTTCTGGCCAGGCCATTTTCCCCCAGTCATGGGTGCTGTAGTTACTATCCGCTTTGGTTTGCAGTATGACAGGGTGATAGAGCAGAGGCAGCACAAAGGGTGACAAGGTGTTCACAGAGGAAGAAGAACAAGGTGGAAAAAGACCCTCAGGTAGAAGTTTATCCACCCAAGGTCTTTGGGAGCAGTTCCCTTACTTCAACCTAAGCCAGGAGCAGTGTGTGCGATGCCTCTGTTTTATGAAGAAGGTACTCATTGAAATCTGTCAGCTCTTGCAGGCAGATCTGTAACCGCAGAGCTGATTGAGGATGGTGCAGCCAATGGTGGCGAAGATGACCATGGTCATGAGCTTCTTCGCAACAGGATGCTTCCAGACTGGAGCAGGCAACAGCTCTAACATCTCCAGTTTGCCATTTACTATCGTATAAGGGGGGTGACTAACTCTCTTTACACCAGGAGAAGAGAGCACTTGATATTCTACCTAGTCAGAGAGAAGCAGAGTGCACCTATGGCTTTGGAGGATAGCAGGATTCTAATGATATGTGGCGCCATCGACTGTGCGCACGTGGCTTTGCAAGCACAGCACCTAAATGCTGAGATATGCCCCAATTGCAAAGGCTCCCACTCCTTGAATGTGCAGTTCATGAGTGACCACGCTCAACACATCATGGAGGTCAATGCCCATTATTCTGGCGGCACCAATGATGCCTTTATTCTGCACCAGCCCACTATATCATCAATATTTGAGCCATTATGTAAAATGAGAGTGGCTACTACATGGCAAGGGATTTCCACTGACCCCCCTGGCTTGTGACTCCATTGTGCAACCAACCACACATGTGGCCAGCTGTATATAATGTGAGCCACATTGCAACACAAGCTATCAGTGAGCAGACTGCTGGGGTACTCAAATACTTATGTTGCCTGGACCACTCTGGAGGAGTCCTGCAGCGCTCAACAGATGAGACATTATGAGTTGTCATGGCCGGCTCCATCTTGCACAACCTGGCTGTCATGAGGGCACCAAGGACACAGCAATCAGCTCAGGAGAAGGAAGATGATGACAAAGAGGAGGAACAGGAGCGGGGAAGAGGCCCCCACCACAGCCCCTTTCTGGCTGGGTTGCCTGTGATCAGCTTATCTAACTGCAGTGCCAGTGAATGGAACACCAATTTCACATTATACAACAGTCACACATCATGCTTCCCTCTGTGTCAGTTGGTAGCACTCTTGTCTCTGAATCAGAACAGATTATCTGGTAATTATCTAATTGCTGTTTGTGTGAGCTCGTGATGTGCAAATTAGCTGCCATGTTTCCTACATAGTGACTACACTTCAAAAGTCCTTCATTAGCTATAAAGTACTATAGGACATTGTGTGGTCATGAAAGACACTGTATAAACCCAAGCCAATTAATCATCCTTGTTCATTCTCTTAGCGCTTAGTGCTTCTGTGCAGTGTTAGCCCAGTTCCTGCAGCATGGCTGGTGCTGACTGTCACTGGATGAAACTGCAGATGGCCTTGTAGGACATTCTCAGCCAGGCCCTAGAGGACTTGACTTCAGACTGCACCAATTTGACATGGATGACAGAGTCTGGGATGGCTGACAGGCAACAGCAGGGGCACTGGTGGAGCGGTAGTGGTGGAAGGGTGAATGCTGTAATCATGAGAGAGGAAAGCAGGTTTGTGCTTCACAGGCTCACTGACACTTCCATGGAGCAGGGCATCAGAAATCCTGATAATCTGCAGGGCAGGTTCCTGGACTGCAGTAAGACTTGCAAGCCCCTTTATGTACTGGTATCCACAGCCATGATGACAGGAATCTGAACAAGCTGATAGTTCATGGCCTCAGCCTGAGCTTTTTCTATAGCACTCAGATATTGGGTGATATCTGCTTGGGCTACAATGGAAGCGGAGACATGGGTCATCAGACACTATATTATGGTTGGATCTGCAAATGTTCTCATGGAACTCACCACCTGTTCTGTTGTATATATCAAATCTCGGATCAATGCAGAGAAGGCACTAGTTTCTATGACCAGGACTTTGTCCACAGTGCGTCATTCCCGACATCATAACTGGAACCATGCACCACTTCCGCTTTCTCCCCTTTTGCCTTTTCCCACATAATTATAATCAAAATTCTATGCACTGAAAGCATGCATGGAAAACTCATTCAATTTAGCAGTGGAGGAAGCTCTTCATTGGTGAAACCCACTCTCAGCTGACAATACTGCATCTACGTGCGGCCTATTCAAGGCTTCCTGTTCAAGCGGGAGGAGCTGTGCATCGCTACCAGAATGATCCACATATTCTTTGGGAAGATGAGTGACTGCCAAAGCAGACCAGTCCCACAATTCAGTGATGCTACCCTGCCCATTCTCCTCCAGATGGCATCAGAATGGATAGATGTTGCAGAGAAGGTGAGCAACCGTGGGGTTGCCCACTGAACCCGGGTCCAGTGCAGGAAATGGGTCAAAGACCTGCTCCGATCCTCAAGGGTAAGTGCCAGTGTCCCATCTTCAACAGGAGTCTCTTGTGTTGTTATTAATAATGTATATTCTGACAGCTATGCCAGAAGAGTGAATGTGTGATCAGACTTAGTGCCACTTGACAATTGAGGTCGAAGTGTCTGAGAGTTTGCCTTTTGTACACGCTTGGATGCAACATGTGACTGACAGAGCAGTATGTGTGATGGGGATGTATGCAGTCAAGGGGGTTAGGCGTCACTTGTCATGTCACTAACTGCACTTTGTCATGCAAGACGAGGAGACACACAATTCCTGTGAGAGGAGACGGACAGAATGAGGGGTTCCTGACCTCAGGCTCCGCACAGCTGCAGTGGAGGTGGCGGTGGAGATCGCTGGTGAAGGGTTAGTGTGATCTGTTACAGACGGCGAGGCTGGACCGGCCAAGATTAAGAAGGAAGAGGCAACCATCCTGCTGGTGGCATATGGGCTCACAGGATGGATATGATGAAATCTGACTTGATCATACTGAGATGATTCTTAATTTGATTCTGTTTGTTCATCATGAGAGGTCATCACCATCCAAGGACCAGGGCACAGACAAGACAGGAGCCGGAAGACTCCATTCCTGGGGATGAAGTCGCCAGTGCCCCACAGAATGCACTGTCACCAGCATCATCATCCACCTCTGCCAGCACAGTTATACCCACACGGTCTGCGGAGGGTTCGTGTGTAGATTCTTGAGCATGATCTGGTGAACAACCGGACACACCGAGCAGCCAAGGAAGATTTGACAGCCGAGTACCCAAATGATCAAAATATTGCTGAGGATCAGACCCCTGCTGAGCCCTACATTTTTCTTTATTCATTCATGGGATGTGGGCTTCATTGGCTGGGCCAGCATTTATTGCCCATCCCTAGTTGCCCTTGAGAAGGTGGTGGTGAGCTGCCTTCTTGAACCGCTGCAGTCCATGTGGTGTAGGTACATCCACAGTGCTGTTATGAAGGGAGTTCCAGGATTTTGACCCAGCGATAGTGAAGGAACGCTGATATATTTCCAAGTCGGGATGGTGAGTGACTTGGAGGGGAGCTTCCAGGTGGTAGTGTTCCCATTTATCTGCTGCCCTTGACCTTCTAGATGGTAGTGGTCATGGGTTTGAAAGGTGCTGTCGAAGGAGCCTTGATGAATTCCTGCAGTGCATCTTGTAGATAGTACACAATGCTGCTACTGTGCGTCAGTGATGGAGGGAGTGAATGTTTGCGGATGGGGTGCCAATTAAGCGGGCTGCTTTGTCCTGGATGATGTTAAGCTTCTTGAGTGTTGAGGGAACTGAACTCATCCAGGCAGGTGGAGAGTATTCCATCACACTCCTGACTTGTGCTTTGCAGATGGTGGACAGGCTTTGGGGGGGTCAGGAGGTGAGTTACTTATCGCAGGATTTCTAGCCTCTGACCCGCTCTAGTAACCACAGTATTTATATGGCTAGTCCAGTTCAGTTTCTGGACAATGGTAACCCCCAGGATATTGTTGATAGTGGGAAATTCAGTGATGGTAATGCCATTGAACATCAAGGGGCAATGGTTGGATTTTCTCTTGTTGGAGATGGTCATTGCCTGACATTTGTGTGGCATGAATGTTACTTGGAACTTGTCAGCCACAACCTGGATACTGTCCAGGTTTTGCTGCATTTGGCTATGGGCTGCTTCAGTATCTGAGGAGTCGCGAATGGTGCTGAACATTGTGCAATCATCAGCGAACTTCCCCACTTCTGACCTTATGATGGAAGGAAGGTCATTGATGAAGCAGCTGAAGATGGTTGGGCCGAGGACACAACCCTGAGGAATTCCTGCGGTGATGTCCTGGAGCTGAGATGACTGACCTCCAACAACCACAACCATCTTCCTTTGTGCTAGGTATGACCCCAACAAGTGGAGAATTTTCCCCCTGATTCCTATTGACTCCAGTTTTGCTAGGGCTCCTTAATGCCACACTCAGTCAAATGTGGCCTTGATGTCAAGGCAGTCACTCTCAGCTCACCTCGGGAGCTCAGCTCTTTTGTCCATGTTTGAACCAAGGCTGTAATGAGATCAGGAGCTGAGTGGCCTTGGCAGAACCCAAACTGCTCATCAGTAAGCAGGTTATTGTTAAGCAAGTGCCGCTTGATAGCGCTGTTGATGACTCCTTCCATTTCTTTACTGATGATCGAGAGTAGACTGATGGGGCAGTAATTGGCCAGGTTGGATTTGTCCTGCTTTTCGTGTACAGGACATACCTGGGCAATTTTCCACATAGCCAGGTAGATGCCAGTGTTGTAGCTGTACTGGAACAGCTTGGCTAGGGGCATGGTAAGCCTTCAGTACTATTGCCGGAATATTGCCAGGGCTCATAACCTTTGTAGTATCCAATGCCTTCAGCGTTTCTTGATATCACGTGGAGTGAATCGAATTGGTTGAAGACTGGCATCTTTGATGCTGGGGATCTCCGGAGGAGGCCAAAATGGATCATCCACTCAGCACTTCTGGCTGACAATTGTGGCAAATGCTTCAGCCTTATCTTTTGCGCTGATGTGCTGAGCTCCCCCATCATTGAGGATGGGATATTTGTGGAGCCTCCTCCTCCAGTGAGTTGTTTAATAGTCCATTACCATTCACGACTGGATGTGGCAGGGCTTAGATCTGATCTATTGATTGTGGGATCATTTAGCTCTCTTGCTTATGTCATTTGGCACGCAAGTAGTCCTGTGTTATAACTTCACCAAGTTGACACCTCATTTTTAGGTATGTCTGTTGCTGCTCCTGGCATGCCCTCCTGCAGTCTTCATTGAACCAGGGTTGATTCTCTAGCTTGATGGTAATGGTAGAGTGGGGGATATGCCAGACGTGAGGCTACAGATTGTGTTCGAGTACAATGCTGCTGCTGCTGATGGCCCCCAGCGCCTCATGGATGCCCAGTCTTTGAAATCTATCCCATTTAGTACGATGGTAGTGCCACACAACACAATGGAGGATATCCTTAATGTGCAGGTGAGACCTAGGGATGGTAATGGTGGTGTCTGAGACATTATCTGTAAGGTATGATTCAGTGAGGATGACTATGTCAGGCTGTTTCTTGACTCGTCTATGAGACAGCTCTCCCAATTTTGGCACTAGCCCCCAGATGTTAGTAAGGAGGCTTTGCAGGGTCAACAGGGCTGAGATTGCCGTTGTCATTTCCAGAGCCTAGGTCAGCTTCATTCCTTTTTTGTGCCTTTGTAGTGATTTGATACAACTGAGGGAAGGGCATTTAAGAGTCACATTTAAGCCAGGCCAGGCAAGGATGACAGATTTCCTTCCCTAAAGGACATTAGTGAACCAGATGGATTTTACAACCCCTGGTCACCAGATTTTTATTGAATTCAAATTCCACCATCTGCCGTGGCAGGATTCAAACCCGGGTCCCCAGAGCATTACCCTGGGTCTCTGGATTACTAGTCCAGTGACAATACCAGTACGCCGTCGCCTCCCACTGATGACAGGCCTCTGGTTGGGGCCACAAGAAACCTTCTGGACATGCAGCAGAGGTTAGGGGAAAATATGATGGAGATGCCAGTAATTAAGCGCAGGTTTGTGTAAGGTATGGAGGAGTCCATGAATGCTATGAGTTCTGCCATGCCTCAGGCATTTGAGCCCATAGCTTCATCCATGGAGAGGATGGTGACCGTCATGGAGAGCCAGATCAAGCACTTGATCCATATGTGTTCAGACCTGAAACCCATCGCGCTAGCCATGGGCTCAGTGCAGCAGTGGCTAGGTAAGAGGGGCATGAGACACCTGGACCTCCCTCCAGGAACCATTACCCTTAGGGAGACAGGGAGGTGCCATCACAGAGAGGAGGAGCACATCCAAGCTGCTTTGAGGCCTTCGTTTCAGGACAACCACAAGGTTAGTGGCATCTCCTCGCCCCCTCCACTATTGACCCCAACAGCTCCAGTCAGTGAGGCTGAGGAGGATGCCCCTTCACCAGTGCAGGAGACCCCTAGTAGGCTGGAGCCCTCAAAACCCCATGCTTCTAGAGGATCAACATCCGCCATGTTCATCCAAGGCAAAGGGCATCACATTAAGTAGACTGCCTCCACCCCTGATGTTGGGGTTGTCTTATTGGTATTAAAAGAAAATTGAAAAAAGCACAAGCGCTGAGGTGGCATGGATAATTTTGCCATGTCTGTTTCACTTGTTAAAATATGGACAATATAACTTGCTTTTACAGAATTCTCTGCCTCAGAAGGTGGTGGAGTCGGGGTCATTGAATATTTTTAAGGCAGCAGTAGATAGATTCTTGTTAGGCAAGTGAATCAAAGGTTATCCGTGTTAGATGAGAACGTGGAAATAGAAACACAAGATCAGCCACGATCTTATTGAACGGCAGAGCAGGCTCGAGGGGCCGAATGGTCTACCCCTGTTCCTATTTCTTATGTTCTTATGTTATGTTTCCTATAATCATTCACAATTGTTGAGACTTTTTGGGGCCTGCCCCTTGTTTCTCATAATGTGATGGTGAGAAAGGAGATAGGGGCACAACATTATTCCTGAATGAGAGGTGTTGCATTTTCATGCATTCTTTATTGAAAGTTCATGTGAATTGTTACATCTATGATGATCATTCTATGGAACATGCCTTTAAATACAGGCACAGATGGAACCCCATCTATGTACTATGAAGGATATTAATGATTTAGATGAGGGAATTAAATGTAATATCTCCAAATTTGCAGATGACACAAAGTTGGGTGCGAGGGTGAGTTGTGAGGAGGATGCAGAGATGCTTCAGTGTGATTTGGACAAGCTGAGTGAGTGGGCAAATGCATGGCAGATGCAGTATAATGTGGATAAATGTGAGGTTATCCATTTTAGTAGCAAAAATAGGAAGGCAGATTATTATCTGAATTACTATAAATTGAGAGAGGGGAATGTGCAATGAGACCTGGGTGTCCTTGTACACCAGTCGCTGAAGGTAAGCATGCAGGTGCAGCAGGCGGTAAAGAAGGCAACTGGTATGTTGGCCTTCATAGCCAGAGGATTCAAGTACAGGAACAGGGATGTCTTGCTGCAAATGTACAGGGCCTTGGTGAGACCACACCTGGAATATTGTGAGCAGCTTTGGTCTCCTTATCTGAGGAAGGATGTACTTGCTATAGAGGGAGTGCAGCAAAGGTTTACCAGACTGATTCTTGGGATGGCAGGACTGACATATGAGGAGAGATTGAGTCAGTTAGGATTATGTTCGTTGGAGTTCAAAAGAATGAGGAGGGATGTCATAGAAGCCTATAAAATTCTAACAGGACTAGACAGGGTAGATGCAGGAAGGATGTTCCCGATGGTGGGGGAGTCCAGAACCAGAGGTCACGGTCTGAGGATATGGGGTAGACCATTTAGGACTGAGATGAGGAGAAATTTCTTCACCCAGAGAGTGGTGAGCCTGTGGAATTTGTTACTGCAGAAAGCAGTTGAGACCAAAACATTGTATGCCTTCAAGAAGGAGTTAGATACAGCTCTTGGGGCGAAAGGGATCAAAGGATATTGGGAGAAAGCGGGAGCAGGCTATTGAGTTGGATGATCAGCCATGATCATAATGAATGGCGGATCAGGCTCAAAGGGCCGATTGGCCTACTCCTGCTCCTAGTTTCTATGTTTCTACATTTCTGTATTGGCCCACTTACCTCTCAGAGGCTATAAATGAGACAGGTGCAGTTGCATTCAAAACACTTGAAGATGGTGCTGGATCAGAATACTTGAGCAAGGCAGGCTGTTACATGGATGCCCATGTTCCCCTAGGATGTCCTTGGTAACAGCACTCACTAGCAAGTGCATGTGTCAAAGCTCCACTTCCCTTTCTGTTCCAGGTGGTAGAGGCCCAGGTTTATGGTAAATTCAACATGGGAGGATGGCAGGGCTAGGTCTACATACCGGGAAGGCGATGAAGGTCTGGTGATGGAGCGATGATCGTGCAGATGTGTGGTTGTTGTGTGAACCTTGTGTAGATCAGGTTGTCCCTTGCAAACCTCTTCATGGGTTTGGCATCCACGAAAGGCTCATTTGGACTTATGGCCGCCTCCTCATGCTCCAACAAATCTTCGTCACCTGAGAAGGGCTGATCTTCCTCACATTCTTTCCCCTTGCAACATCTGCCTGTGTTGCAGCACCAGATTGTGTGGTGCACAGCAGACCACGACTATTTGTAGCACCGTCTGGGGTGTGTATCACAGAGTCCCTCCAGGCTGGTCAAGGCTGTGGAAGCGCATTTTAAGAAGCCTAATGGTGTGCTCGATGATGGCTTTAGTGGAGGCACGAGCTTGATTGTAGGGCTCCTCTGCCTTGATGCTTCACTGGTATCATCAGCCATGTACACAGGGGATGGCCCCTGTCACGGAGGATCCATCCATCCATCAGCCTGGGCTGGGGCTTCAAAAAGCTCTGGGAGTCATGAGTTGTGCAAGATCTTGGCGTTGTGACAGCTCCCTTGGGAAACAAGCACAGACTTGTATTATTCTTCTCCTGTGGTCATGCACCAGTTGCACGTTCATGGAGTGAAAATCTTTACGATTTACAAATGTAGCTGGCTGTTCCCAGGGAGTTTTTATGGCCATGAGTTCAGTTGATGACACCTTGCACTCAAGGAAACCCAGCAATGACACCGAATGTTGCTGACATTGCAACCTGGCTGTCTTCATCGGTGGTGAAGTGGATAAAATCATTGGCATGATTAAATAGGGCATTAGTAAACAAACTGTAGAAAGAGCTGGAAGCCAGAGCTGAAGCATGGAGCAGACATTTTAAAGCACTGTGAATAAAACCTGTTACACATATTGAGGGGATTTTTATGGAGCCTATGGATGGTTGAGGTGCAGAAATAAAGCCAGGGGCATGTTTGTGGTGTGTCAAAAGTTATACCAACATGTGGTAGGTTTGTCCTTGTATTACATTTGCATGCCATGAACCTGAAACAGTTTTCAATAAAGTTCTTCCCTTGGGATAAAGTCAGTGGCACATGAAAATCTCGTGGCACCCAGTTCAAGATCGTTTAAAGGTGGCATGCACCAGTCGGCTCCATGCAGTTGTGACTAAGCTGAGCACATTTCCAAGTTGAACCCTGTGGCACAAGATGGTGAAAGGTTGGTGTTCAGTTGTAGGGAGGTGTGGTGAATTGAAGGGCCTGGGTGTGGTGGTCCATTAAGGGGGTGGGGGGTGGGTTAAGCAGGGATTGAAAGATGCATGAAGGGCTGAAAGGTCAAGATCAGTGCTATCAATAGTGGAGTCCTGAGGCTGCTGGGTGATGGAGGGAACAGTTACTGTCAAAGGGAAATTGTAGTCGGTATGGGGACAGGTCCAGAGTCAGTGTCCGGCTTGGAAGGTCTCATGTGGTGGGTCACAGGAGCGAGAAAAAAAAACACTGAGGAGGATAACAAAAGGATTCAGGTCAGAGTGGGCATTGAGATGGTCACGGGTGTAGGCACGGGGGTGAAAGATGGCACATGCAGGGAAATGGAATTAGCATCTATGGTAATAGGGTTCAAGGTAACAGAAGGGAGAGGAAAGTTTATGTTAGCTGACGGAGACAAGCTGAGGGTGACAGGAGGAGGGTAGAAGGTACAGGATCAGGTTTCAAATGTAGCATGCACCATAACCTGGGATTCGCTGAAAAAGCACATTTGGTTGCAAAGATTGCATAACAAAGTAGGAGGAGGACCATTTTGCATGGGTGGAGTTAGTGTTGTGCACAACTGGCTGATTAAAGGGACTCCCTAATAGTTAAATGGATGAGAACCATAGAGAGCATACTCTCACAGGTATGTCTACCTTCTTTACACAGTGCAATCACTGCTATACCCATGGGTCTCACTCACCTGACATTACTGCAATCTTGGCATCAGGAAGAGAGAATGCGACAAGGAGAGCTCTTGCTGTCCAACAACAGAGGCCGTATGGCCCACAACAGGCATCACCGGGTGGAATGAGGGTCTAGACGCAGACATTCAGGGAAGACATCAGTGAAGACGGGCACCGGCGTGTCAATACTTCCAGAGAACAAGACAAACTGCTCCCAGATGCCAGAGAGGTGACGCCAGAGACATCTGAAGATGTCCCGTGAAATGTTCACTGAGATATGTCGGATTGTTCATCAAGACGTGCAGCCACATGGATTTGGTGGCAACCCCATGGCTGTGGCCCTCAAGGTTACAACGGCATGACGGGCAACATATGTAGGAACTCACAGAAGAATCGCATCGATGGGAAGCGTCCCGGGGCTGAATTTTCTTGTTGGCTGGGGGACGGAGTGGATGCTGGTGGGCTGGGACCAGATCGCCGCTCGCGATCAGGTCCACGCCGCCATTTTACGTGAGCAGGCCAATTAAGACCTGCCCAGCGTACTTCACAACTCCCATGCATAGTGGGAGTAGGCAGGTAGCAGTGGGCGCGCTCAGGCTGCCGGGTCCAATGGCGACCCGGAGACCTGTATAGAGTAAGGCCCTGGCAGCCTCAGAAAGGCTGCTCGCAATGGCTGGGCGAAGGGCTCTGCAGAGGGGCAATGAAGTTAATGTAAGTGTGGAGGGTAGGCCATCAGGGCAGGCCAGGCTGGAGGGTAGGGCGGGGAGCCAATGTGCCCCTCGTTTTTTGGATGACAGCCTTGCTGCCCTCTTCGAGGAGGTGGCAGCACGGCAGGAGGTGCTGGTTCCCCAGGATTGGAGGAGGAGGCCCCCCCACATGATCAAACGTGCCTGGGAGGAGGTGGCGGAGGTGGTGTGGTGCACCTTGATCCAGTGTCGCAAGCGCTTCAATGACTTATTGCGCTCTGGCAGGGTCAGTACCATGTTGGCATTGGTCACTTAACCCAGCAGGTCGGCTTACCCCCCATTCCCCCCACCTCAACAAGTCTCAATGTAGTGACTGCATTGAATTATTGACAGCGTGTGTCCTTTGCTGGGTGGGCAGGCTGATATTGCCCATGCCAAGGTCAGCCTGAGAAGGGGGTGAAGAGATGGATTCTGCGCCCGCAGCATGTGGTACACAAAGACCCACGTAACTGTTCTGGGGGCAACCTGGAGGAGCTGTACCTAGGTGCTGTGCTTAAACTGCAGGACATGTCCAAGTCAGGGTGATGGCATGCTGGGAGGGGAGCTTCAAGGTGGCAATGAACCATCTGCTGCCTTTTGCGCTCCACGTGCTTGCACCTCCTTGCTATGGAAGGATATACCGTGTGGTTCCTAATGTGATGTAGGCAACATGTGGCCAAAGGCGTGGGGGTGGGGGGGTTGGGGAACAGGCCTAGCATCTTTGTGTGAGAGTTCGGCAGCAGTGGGGTGAGGAGGCACTGGAGCCCTGATATCTCCCACTCTGGTTGGGGTGGGCCGTGCGCAAAGAGAGTCCATGTGCAATTTGCACAAATCAATGCTTTTCTCTCATTTTCAGGAGAAGAACACTCATAACGCGGCAGAGGGTGCGAGGACTGGTGGCGGCCAGGCGCAGATCATCATTCTCAACCACTTCGAGATTTGGAGAGGCGCCATGCGCCCAGGTCCATCAGTGAGGTTGGGGTGCGACGACCAGGTATTTATGCCGAGCAGTGAGGTCAGCATTGTTCTCCCAACAGCCATGGCAGTGCTGAATGTTAAGTGATTTAATTTTGCAACATGGCTTGGCCATTGGCTATGGAAGGATGAGCACATAATGATCCGAGGGACAGGGATGCACTTTGTCATTATCTCCACGTGAACTGATCCAATGTCCTTGTTCTTCCTTTCAGCATCAGCAGAGCAGGGCCGGGAGGAGGGACAGCAGAGGCTCCCTCTCATACCTGAGGGCCCTGAAGTCTCACCACATCACACCATCTCTGCCAGGCAGGCACCAGCACAGATACTAGCACCTTAGTGGAGATTAGAACATCGGCTAGTGTCCCAGGGCACAGAGGTGAGGGCACTTCACAGTCACTGGAGGAGCTGGCAGAGACAGAGAATGCCCATGGCGCCAGCAGTCAGAGGACTGCAGGGGACCAGGATCATGCTCAGTTGGTGCCTGATGATCTGCCTCTGGAGTCGTCCACGATGCAGCAGGGGCAGGAAATGAGGTCGGGTGTGCGGGAGCAGCTGGGGGAGATACATGAGGCTGTGCTTGGCTTGGTCTCTGTGGTGGAGGAGTCTACGTGGACGATCGCCAAAGCAATGAGCCACACGTCCGAGCGCCATGTGTCCTCCATTGAGAGAGTGGTGACTCTCGTGGAGAGGCTCCTCCAGGAGACCCATCAGGGCTTCCTGGGGATGCGCTCGGACTAGCAAGCCCTCACATTGGCGTTGACCTCGGCTGGTCAGTGCCAGTGTGGGAGATGGTGTGGGCACCAAGTTCGCAGCTCGGTGCCCTTCCACCGACGGTGAGCAGGGAGGTCCGAAGTGACCTCACGTCGGCGCACCAGTTGCCTGGGCATCTCTGCGGGCACCTGTCAAGGCACTCTGGATGAGGGCAGCATCTCCTCCGCCCCTCTCACAGTGACCGTAGCATCCGGTGAGGCTGCGACGACTGGGGAGGTGCCAGCTGTAGAACTGGCAGATCCCTCCCAGGCGGGGCCAGCACAGGCTCCATGAGCCAGAGGACGACCGCCAAGGTCATCGAGGCCACCAGGACAGCAGAGTCAGCAGGCTGTCTCAGACGCCAGTCCCAGCGAGGGGGCAGAACCAAGACGTAGCACCCGGAAACAAAATATAAGGCACCTTAGGCACACCACGGGTTTATCACTGGTGCTTTTGTGTTGGCCCGAGATGAGGCTTTTATGATTTGCTTTGATTTCGAACACCCTTGTCATTTTGTTTCATTAAGTTTCTTTGCCTGTGATATTAAATTCAGACATGTGACCATAGCTGAGGGTGCCTCTTTTCTTCTGCATATGTATGGTTTCCAAAAATGTTACGAGTGATTTGTGGGACATTCAGCTTTATTAACAAGGCCCTTAGTTATTGTTCCTAACCTGGAAGATTTGGCACTTGGGTATCGAGTATGGAGATTACAGCCCAGGCTTGTTCTGGAGGTCCATCTGTGGTGTGCTCGCTGAAGGTCCGTTGAATTAAAGCCTCCCGGGTGTCCCTGCCTCCCTGGAGTATGCCCGGGTCAGCGTCTACCCCCTCAGCATTTCCCTGTCCGTGCTTATCCTCAGACTCACTGCTGGACTCATCGTGTGCAGCTGCAGCCACTGCGTTGATGTTTTCATCGTCCACTGCGTCCCCCCTTTCCAGCACAGGATTGTGGCGAGTGCAGCATGCAACCACTATCAGCGACACATGATCTGGGGGCTAGTGGAGTGCGCCCCCTGAGCGGTCCAGGCATCAGAAGCGCATCTAGAGAAGACTGATGGCTCTCTCCACCACAGCCCTAGTGGAGGCGTGGCACCTATTGTACCACTGCTCAGCTTCTGTTCTTGGATGGCGGAGAGGCGTCATGAGCCACCTTCTGAGGAGATAGCTCTTGTCACCCAACAGCCATCCATCAAGCTGGGCTGGAGCACTGAAGAGCCCCCGGCACCTGGGAGTGTCTGAGGATGTAGGCGTCGTGGGAGCTGCCTGGGTACCTTGCGCAGACTTGTAGAATCTACATCCTGTGATCACACACTATCTGCACGTTCATGGAATGGAAGCCCTTCCTGTTGACGAAGGCACCGGGCTCACCTGCTGGCGCCTTGATGGCCACATGTGTGCAGTCTATTGCACCCTGGACACGGGGGAAGCCAGCAATGGCCGCGAAGCCTCTGGCTCACTGTGTCTGGCTTGCCTGGCCCCCACAGAACTGGATGAAGGTCAATGCATGCCTGAACAGAGCGTCTGTAACCTGCTTGACACAAGTGTGGACACTGCAAAGATCATCCACTGACCCTTGGAAGGAGCCGGAGGCATAGAAACTGAGGGCAGCTGTGACCTTTAGAGCCACTGGCATTGGGTTTCCACCCACACAGTTCGCAGAGATCTCAGGCCCAATCATCTGACAGATAGAGTTGACTGTCTCCCTTGAGAGTCGGATCCTCCTTCGGCACTGCACCTCAGACATATTGAGGTAGCTGCTTCGCCACCTGTATACCCTGGCAGCAGGATAGTGGCGTCTCTTGTGGCCCCTTGCACCTTGGACAACCTCTTGGCCATGCACCCCTTGTGCCTGCGCCTGTCCTCCCAAAGGTGGCTCCCCTGGAGGCTGAATGTGCACTCCTGGCCTCCTCCCCTTTCTTGCCCTCCCTTCCTCCTCAGAGCAGGTGCCTCCAGTGGACAGTTCAGCTCCCATTCCCAGGCTAAGGGAAGGTTTCCTGAAACCTGCAGGCCCAAAAAAGATTCCTCATTGCAGAGTGCTGACCTGAATGTTGTGAGTCCAGTCCAAGCAGCTGGTATGCGTTTTGAAGTATTGCAGATCACATAGGCAAGTTTCAATGACTTTGAAAAATCAATACTTGAGAGAGCACACTCGTGACCCCACTGAGCCCTTTAATCCCGCCCATGGATGAAGCTTATAGAAATGTGTCCTACCCACCTGCCCGTTGCGCCCGTGCGCTGACCTGAAGATTGCACGGGCGCCGAAAAATCCGCATTGATTGGTGAGTCAAGGGCTTTAAGTGGCCCATTAACTAATGGCGGCCGCACGTCAGACATCATCGCGCGCCCACCAACGAAATACCACAATGGCACGCGGTGATGTCGGGACGCTCGCCTGATGTCACCGCGCATCATTTTACGTGCAGATGTGCAGGGCCCGCCGCCGGCCACCAACGGGAAAATTCTGCCCCCGGGGAACAAAGCAGGAAGATCTCGGTCAGAGATCACTCCAAAGCGACCTACAGTCATCTCAGATTGACCACCTGGGGGTAACTGTGTAATTTTTTGTATAAAATTCTCAATAAAGATTTAATGTGAGATTGTACCAATCATAATTCTCCCTATCCGGACTTAAGGAAGAGGTAAAATCGTCTACAGTTCTTTATACAATGGCACATAAACAATGCTCCCATGGGTCTTATTAGTTACAAGATTAAACAGGAGATTTTTGTGAACATTCCTTGTGAAGTAAAATGTTTGTTCTTTTTAATGTATGAAATCTTCAACTGGATTTGAGTACAAAAAAAAACCTTTCTTTGCAAATAGAGTCAGATGGTAGAAGTTTGTGACTGATACCATTAATCCTTTCTTCAAAAAGCAGGTTTGTAATATCATTTAGCTGTTTTATTTGTAAGAAATATCCATTATCAGCTCAGTTGAACAAAATCATAGAACGATTTGTGATTTAAAAACAGTAGCTTTATCTATTGATGAAAATGACAGCCTATGAATGGTAAGAAATTGGTCGGAATTGCCTGTGCCCACTGGTGTCAGGCATGGTCAGTGGCGCGAGCAGACAATATGGCGAGAAGGCCAAAAATCAGTTTCACAATGTTGTGAAACCAGTTTGCAATCGTCTGCTCCGCCCGCCAATGGCAGACCGCATTCTCCACCATTGGACGCCAGGAACCTGATTGTAATACATGTATCATTAAATGTCCAGCCCACCAGACTCACCCCCCCACTGCTGGATCGTCTGCCCATGTCGGCAGGAAAACATGCCAGTGCAGCACACGTCTTGACAAGTGTGACGTGCAGAATTCAAGACTTAACATCAGGGCCTTGCCCACATCGCAGACATCCAGAGAGCAGAAGATGCTGGAGCCTGACAGCAACGGCACACTGGAGGAATGCCCATGGCATGGTGGGTGGATTCTCATGGACATGGCTCTGTTGCGAAGCAGCTCGCGGAAGTTGGAAAGTCACCGTTGATGCTCACAATGGGTGATGGTCGAGGGGGTGGGAGAAGGTGGTCCAGGGTCGACTGGGAGAGGAAGAGATGTTGAAGGGTTAGATTGGGAGGGGGGGAAATGAAGGTGTCGGGGCTTGAGGTTGGGAGGGGGAGAATGAAGGTGTCATGGGTGAGATTGGTTGGGTGGGAGTACCAGGGTGGAGGGAATATTGGGGGAGGAGGGGGTAACAGGGGAGAAGATGGCAAATGTGGAGGCAGGTGTAAGGGGGGGATGGAAGATGTAAGGGAAGGAGCTTGGAGGGGAGAAGGAGTGCAGAGAGGGGTAGGAGTCCAGTGGGAGGAAGGAGTGTGGAGAGGGTAAGGAGTTCGAGGGAGGAATGAGTATGGAGATGGGAGGGAGTCCCCGGGGGTGGGGGGGGTGGGGGGGGTGGGGGGGGATGCGGGAAGGAAGAAATAAGGGTGGAGGAAGAAGTGAGGCTGGAGGAAGGAGTTGGGAACGGGGAAGGATTAAGGGTGGTGGAAGAAGTAAGGGTGTCTGAGAAAGTCAGGAAGGGGGAGGGACTAAGCAGCAGGGGATCCAGTGGGGGGTGGGGGTGGTGGTGGGAGGACTAAGGGCAGGGGGAAGGGGTTCTGGGAGCAAAAGGGTCTGGAGGGGGGAAAGCCTTCCGGGGGATGAGGGGGTCGGGAGGGGGGAAGGGTTTCTAGGGGGAGAAGGTATTTCGGGGGTAGGGGGAGAAAGGTGTTCAAGTGGGAAGGGGTCGAGAGTGGGGAAGAGGTTCCAGGGGGGAATGGGTCTACAGGGGGTGATGCAAAGGAGGGGTCTGATGAGTCCATGAACTGGGAAGCAAACTGAGGGTGGGCATGGTTTGAGGGAATGGTGAGAAAAAGTCCAAGTGAGGCAGTAGGGTGGGAGGGTAAGGGTTCGACAGTAGCAGTAGAAGGGACGGCGAGGGTGGTGGGTGGGGACTCGGAGACAAACGCAGACCCTGGGGGTGGGAAGGAGGAGGTCAGGGAGATTAATGTGGATGCAGGGAGGGTTTTCAGGAAGGAAGGGAACATAGACATGTTCATCTGGACATTCCCAGGTGAAAAGGGTTGTGGCTGGTAGGTCATGGAGGGGAGGTGAAAGGTCATGCCGGGGGGCCAATTGGGGAAAGGAAATGGCTGACTGGGGGAAGGGAAAAGACAGGGGAGCAAAAGTGAAACCGAATTAACACCATGCTGTCCAAATCGAAAGTGAAATGAGAGTCCTGGTGGGCGAGATCAGGTTCTGCATGGGAGTGTGATCAATGGGTGGGTGGAGATGCAGGTCAGCTCAGATGGACAACTGAAAACGAACCTAGCAGGCAGCATTGAAAGTGCTCAGGACATTGAGGTGAGTGTGATACGTGAAGGCTCCGCGTGCGTTGGAGCGTGCTTGCACGAGGCTCCGAAAGGCCCTGCCACACACACACTTCTCCCTCCAGAATCACTCGTTGGCCAGCTGTTCCCTCTGTGGTAACAGAGGATAAGGTTGAGG
Organism: Cetorhinus maximus; assembly: GCF_964194155.1. Lineage (NCBI taxonomy): Eukaryota > Metazoa > Chordata > Chondrichthyes > Lamniformes > Cetorhinidae > Cetorhinus > Cetorhinus maximus. The sequence goes on along the minus strand of NC_135884.1, from coordinate 49,940,551 downwards.
GGCTCACAGGCAAAGGGGACTCGGAAGGAGTGGACAGCCTCTGAGATTCCTGAGTGGATGACCCAGAGGTGTCCAGCTGCCACTCCAGCTGCCCCAGCCTGATTCATTGAGGGGAAGGAGCACCTGGAGGGATGTCGAGGTGCCCCGTTTCCCTCTCGTATCGCCACTGTAGGAACTCACCCATGGATCCCGTGATGGAGTGCAGGTCTGTGTGCATCTCCGTGTTTTGCTGGACTCGGGTCTCCATGACATCCATCATCCTCCTTGTGAAACCTCCATATGCACACATGTGGGCACCACTTCATCAGAGAGCAGGCAGATGCACTCCTCTTACTCACGAGCCTCTCTGTTGAGGGCTTCCAACAGCTCTGCATGATGTTCCCCCGCCTTCTGCTGACACTCCAGGATGAGTTGGAAGGCCTAACCCAGAGGTTCATTATCTGACTCCATCCTCACAGATACCTCTTCCCCAGTAGTCCCTCAGCTGAGCTCCCCCGGGGAGCTCGGCTGAACCTGTCTCCTCCTGCTGTGGACATGTGTCCATGCAGTGTCCACCAGATTGTGAACCCAAGTCTGCTCTAGATCTAGATTCCACTAAAGTGTATGTCTCTGCGCTGCTGCAGGGTGTGGGTATGCGCTGTGACGGGTCTTCCAGGCTGCTTATTTCCAGCTCTTCAATGGAGGAGGTGTCCTCTTGGTTGGAGGTGAGGATGTGGATGGAGCTGAGGGACTGGCTGGCTGAGGGTGTCAGCCACTTGGCAGAGCTCCCTCTGAACCAAAGTAGAGATAATTAGTGCATGGCATCAGAGTCAAAAGCAGGAGAGAAAGCACTCACTGTTTTGTTGAGAGAGGGATGATCTGGTGCAGGATCCTCATGAGGGTGTTCAATGCTGACCTCACCGTCACCACAGGCAGGATCCACTTCCTCACCAGTCAGCGTGATGGCACACTCCTCGAAGTGAATGAGGGGCCTAATGTGGGCCACTCCATCCCCGGTCTGAGACATCTCCCTCCTGCTGTGAGCCAACTTCTCCTGCATAAAAACAGACGGAGAGAGTGTGAGCAGGACGCATGGCACTGAGTGGAATGTTTGTGTGGTGAGCGGAGCCATGGACAGGATGAGGACGCGAGCTCCAGAGGATCTGAGCCTGATGGAGATGTGAGGATGTGTGTGAGAGTTAGTGGTGTTGTCTTGAGGTGTGAGATCCCTGTGGATGTGTGATGGGTTTGTGGGTGTGAGAGTTGAGACTGATGTGAAGAGTGAGTTACACTGGTTGAACGGACGCGAGCACTCACCCTGTAGCGGCACTGGGTGGCTGTCCTCTTCTTCAGGGCATTGGCGCTGACCACCACTGCCACCGCCTCTCATACAGGATTGATAATGCCACTGCCATCCTGCGGCCAGAGTGGGGGTAGAGGACATCTCGGCAGGCCTCCACAGCTTCCAAAAGGGCGCTTGAGGGACGCGTCACTAAACCTGGGGGCTGCGGTCCTTTTGCCTTTCGAGGCCATCCTGTCTTCCATGCAGCAGTCGTGGGCTGGAAGCACTGAGAGGCTGGACTTTAAACATGGTGCCCGGAGTGATAAAGCGGCAAGGTGATGGCATGGCAGGCGAATGAGAGCTCGCCCGCCATGGAAACGGCGTGTTTCACGGGAATGCATAATTAATGCGGCGGGTTTGGGACCAATATGGCATGAAAAGCCACCATTGCGGCCAGTGGGTAAGATGTTGTTTTACCCGCCCACTATCTCACTTAGTGCAAACCTGGGATGATTCCGCCCATTGTTTTCTGAGTTTTTTGTCCTGACGATCACATTTTCCACATTTCACTATGATTGTGACAGGCACAATAAATAGAAGGTAAATTGATTGGAAGATGTAGATTTAGAGAATGAAATAAACATTATTGCCAACACACATGAATATATAATGTTCTTCTAAAGCCATTTCTACTAAATTGATTTGTTTTTCTCAGTAGAGCATCTGCATAACTTTAATGTCCATAAATGTAATGACAGTGTAATGCTGAAATTTTAGGAGTCATAACAGTTTCCAAATGGAATGGTTTGCTTAAAACATCACCTTCTTCCTATTAGGCTTTTCTGCTTGAGAGCAAGTTCCTTTCAAAAACAAACCATTTGCAACCTATTTGCTCACTTGGAGGAACCCTCTGACAAGAACAAGTTATTCCTTGCGTGCGACAGTGCTGTCTCTTCAGTTCCAAAGCATAAGATGGGGTGAGAAGAGAGCAAAGGTTTTCATGCAGTGACTCGCTGCTGTGATTCAAGTGTTAACTAATGTTTCTCTCTTCTGTAGGGCTGAATTTTACGCTGATCCGGCGTAAAATCGTGCGAGATGACATCAGGCGAGCGTCTGGACATCATCCCGCGCTCGCGCAATATTTTGGTCAGCGGACGCGCGGAAATTTCTGAAGCGCACCCGCCAACAAGTAAAAGGGCATTTAAGCCCATTAACGGCGCAATCGCCTATCATTTTACATAGCCTGTCTAACCGATCGTGGTCGGCAGTCCGTTTCCCGGCTGCTCCCAGGCCTGCCAATCACGCCCGCCTGCTGAGCTGAAAATTCAGGCCGCGGTTTTTAGAACATTGAGCTCTTGGGTTTAAGCCTATTTCTTATTTTCAGTAGTATTCTTTGAATCTATTGCATCCATATCCCCGTGGAAATAATTCATATAATTAAAAAACAGATGACCCATTAATGTGCACTGTTTAGGCAAGTTAGATGTGCTTGGCATGTTATGAAACCCGGGAATTTCAGAACAATGAACCAAATCAAAAGGCAAGCCATAAGATATTTGGAGGGAACCATTCCTTCCAAAAACATTATGGAGGCAACATTGGGCTCAGTAGCACCGGGAGTTTGGGGCTCTATGGGGTCCTTTAAGTATCAAAATGGTGTTGTAGCATGCGCAGACAATTCCGATGTAAAGCTGACAGGAGGCTGTATTTGTGAAGAAGATACCACAACACACATAACATCAGCCAGCAGCATGCAAAGCAGATAGACCACGATGTTAGTCAGTTGTTTTGACACCGTTTCAGCGCTCCATGTTCCAGTTTACACCACTTAATTTCATATAGCTGAACGTGAGATTGAGCAGCGTGAGGGAACCCTACTAGCGTTATTTCAAAGGATCATCAACTACTTACAGCTTAAGTGCTAGTTTAGTTCTTTTGCCTCTTGCTGCAACTGCATGGCCTGAATTTTCAGCTCAGTGGGCGGGCCCGATCGGCAGGCCAGGGAGTGGTCAGGAAACGGACCGCTGACTGCGATCGGCCCTCGACCGCTATTTCGCATTGGCCAGCCAGCATGAAGTGGGCACACTGAAAAACTCAGCGCTGCCGGGGTGCGGGCGGGAGGAGGGTGGGCGATAGCGTTTCCGCAGGCGCGGTCGAGCGCTGAGAGAAAGCTCCCTGAAGACAGAGAGCTGCCTCACAGGGCTGCGGACCCGAAAACCAGGAAATAAAATTTTAAAAATCAAGAAAAAAATGTCCAAGCATCACAATCAGGCACCTGAACATATAAATGATAAAAACGCTGTCCACAGATTTTTATTCTTATTCTATTTAATAACCTCATCCCGTCCTTGGATGAGGTTTGATGAAAAATGTAAAGGCCGCCTGACTGATTCACCCATCCACCAACTGTAAGGTTGGACGGGCGACGAAAAATCGGAGACAATTGCGCTCTTAATGGGCTTAATTGCCCTCTTACTTGTGGGTGGCCGCGCTTCCGACTTTTGCGTGCGCCCGCCAAGCAAAATATCGCGTGATTTTACGCCCAATCGGGTCGGGCGCAGGCCTGCCCATGGGAGGTAAAATTCTGCCCTATGAGTTTTGGATGCTCTCTATCGATAGTTTAAATCTCGGTAATGTACAGAGAATGCTATGGCAGAGGTTGAAGTACTTTTTTGCTGACTCAAAGGCTTCTGCATTGATCTGTTGCTCCCAGGCATAGATGGATTATTAAGTATATTCCCCTTGCCATTAAGCATCACTGGGAGAACCAAGAGAGGTCATAGAGACTAGGCCAAGCTGCTAAAAGAGGGAGGAGGAGAGACAGAAAGACTCTCAGCAGGAGGCCTTATCTGGACCGGGTGTTTGGTTAGGAATTCCCTTACCTGAACTCAAGCCCCAACTGATGCTTGAGATCGGCACTTCACAAAAGAAATCATGACTGATATATGCCATCTGCTATAGCCAAAACTCCAACCTCACAGCAGGGTAAGGACTGCATTGCCTGTGGGTGTGAAGGTGACTGTGGCCCTGAATCTTTATGTGGCTGGCTCTTTCCAAACTGTTAAATAAGTAACGGATATAAGCAACATATCTCCAATTCCAGTGCACTTGCTGTTGCCTGTCAGTCAACTAGCACAGACTGCTGCCACCCAGGCCAAGATGGTGCCATCTAAAAGCGGGTCTTCTTCGACCAGAGATGCTCAAGGTCATCTGCCAAGGCCATCTTCAGCCATCTCCACTCTAGCCTTCCTCCAATCATTGTTACAACCAGGTGAGGAGGAGTTGAATGGCTCCCTTCTTTGCCCTCTCCTCGTTTGACTGCAACAGGTATTTTTGTTGGAAAAGGATATACTTACCAATACAGTGAGTATTTAAATACTTTACACACTGTGATCACAAACACCAATTTGACAAGTTTTCTTGAGTTTAACAAAGAAGGAGGTTAGCTTTATTACACTTAAACTGATCTAAGTAAAATAATAAAACAAGCATCAATTTGTACACACACACAAGCTTGAAGCGCACACACACACACTCTCTTCAGAGTGGGGAAGGATAGATTAGCCAAAAGTTAAAAGGAATTCACAGTCTGTAGTTTGGTCAGCCGGCTGGCTTCGGGGTGAATCCGGTGGTCTTGCTGCTTTCACTGGATCGTCTTCTGCTTTTGTAACTGAAAATGGGCGATCTATCTGATCGTCAGGAGACACAGCTGTGGAATTTGAGTTCTTTCAAATCTCTGTCTGCTGCACTTGGAGAGAGAGACAATCAATAGCAGACAAGACTTGAAAGCTTGCAAGATAAAAACAATAAACTACTGCGGATGCTGGAAATCCAAAACAAAAACAGAATTACCTGGAAAAACTCAGCAGGTCTGGCAGCATCGGTGGAGAAGAAAAGAGTCGACGTTTCGAATCCTCACGACCCTTCAACAGAACTGAGTATAGTTAGGAGAGGGGTGAAATATAAGCTGGTTTAAGGTGGGCGGGGGGAGAGAGAAGTTGGGGGGGGGTGGTGGTGGTTGGGACAAGCAAGCAGTGATAGGAGCAGATAATCAAAAGATGTCACAGACAAAAGGATCAAAGAGGTGTTGAAGGTGGTGATATTATCTAAGAAAATGTGCTAATCAAGAATGGATGGCAGGACACTCAAGTGTAGCCCAACGCAAACTGGAGGAACATCACCTCATCTTCCGACTAGGCACTTTACAGCCTTCCGGGCTGAATATTGAATTCAACAACTTTAGATCTTAAACTCCCTCCCCCCATCCCCACCCCGTTTCTTCCCCCTCCCTTTTGTTTTTTTTTCAATAATTTTTATAGAATTTTCTTTTCCCACCTATTTCCATTATTTTAAAATCTACAACTAATACCTTGTCAGTCTTTCCACCCCATCCCCACTAGAGCTGTACCTTGAGTGTCCTGCCATCCATTCTTAATTAGTGCATTTTCTTAGATAATATCACTACCTTCAACACCTCTTTGATCCTTTTGTCTGTGACATCTTTTGATTATCTGCTCCTATCATTGCTTGCTTGTCCCTACAACCACCCGGCCCCCCCTCAACTTCTCTCTCCCCCCGCCCACCTTAAACCAGCTTATATTTCACCCCTCTCCTAACTACACTCAGTTCTGTTGAAGGCTCGAAACGTCGACTCTTTTCTTCTCCACCGACGCTGCCAGACCTGTTGAGTTTTTCCAGGTAATTCTGTTTTTGTTTTGAAAGCTTGCAAGTTGTGTGGGAGAGAGAGAAAGAGAGAGAGAGGTCTCAACTTCTCAGCTGCTTGTCCTCAGTTCTGCTGAGAAACCATGTGCTTAAAACATACAAAGAGTTGGTTGTCATGTGAACTTCCTTCTCCAGCTGCCAAGGGAATTAAAAAAAATACATTGTTGTGTATTCCACAGGCACCTATGGCAGCTAACAGTCAGAGGGTGGAATTTTCTGCCCTGGAGACTGAGTGTGGTGGCGGGCAGGATTAGCGGCCAGTTTCCTGCTGATCAACAGGTCAGGTTCTCACATCCGATCTTCTGCTTGAAACTTCATTAATTATGTATAGGCGAGCTGCTCGCTGAATCACGAGGCGGGGCATACACTGATCTGCCTGCCCGCCATCACCTCACGGGGTCGCAGTTCGTGGCGTCATATTTAAACGCCACACCGAACACAGGCATTACTATCTGCAACCAGGCTGTGTGGTCGGAAGTCCCGGAGATGACCCCAAGGAACAAGAAGGATGCACCAAGGTTTAGCCACGGCTCCCTGGAGGCTTTATTTAGAGGTGTCCACCAGCCCTGGGAGGATCTTGTTCCCAGGGATGGATCCAGGATGGATCCACCAACCTCACCTCACCAGCTCGGGAAGTGGCCACAAAGGAGGGCAGCTCTGCGAGCACCCGCCCCAGAGAAATGCCATCCAATGCAGGAAGAGAATGAATGGTCTCATCCACTCCACCAGGGTAAGCCAACCTTCGGCTCACCCCAATCTCACACCCTCATAATGGCATTATGCACTCAAGTGTCACCCAGCTCAGGGATTTCACACAATATTAAGAGGGGAGATATCAGCATTGAAAGCCTATTCACCAGCATCTCATCTATCACCCTGCACAAACAGCATCTTCAGCCCTTACTGAAGGTGGGGGGGGATCAGCACACACAGGAAGAATGCATGCTCCCCAACCTCTCCTCCACGCTTCTCATCACATTCCATACATTTCTCTTCATGCAGGCCAAGTTTGCCCACAACACGAGGGAGAGATCCCAGACTGGAGGAGGAAAGCCAACATCCAGGAGCTCCCCAAATTCGAGGAGGATGCTGCCGAGTTGTCAGTGAAGGACAGAGATTGCTCCCGTGGGGAAGGCGAGATTGGCCTCTCCCAGCAAGCCAGTATAGATGAGGCTTCCATGGTTTGATCACATCCTGACATTCTCAGTGAGTGGCATGCAATGTAGTATTCAGCCTGTTCATGAACTAAATCTATCTTCTCTCTATTACAGGCAGCAGCAGGTCCAGCACAGGTAACATAAGCCCCAGCCCCTAGGCCACCTCAGAGAGGATGATGAGGATCCATCTGAAGAAGACCCGTCACTGTGTTCACCTGCACCCTCCACCAATGCAAAGACACACACCCGATGGGATACAGATCTAGATTAGACTCAGTGTCATTTTCTGGAGAACACCTCACTGACACATCTCTGCAGCTGTCAGAGGCAGTTACAGCCCAGGTCTCTGGCACTCAGAGGACTGCTGGAGAACAGCCACCTGCTGAGTCAGAGTGTGATGATGAGCCTCTGGAAACAGCCATGTCAGACAAACTGATGTTGTGTAGACAGGTGATCGAACTGGCAGAGTTGGGGGAGGCAGTCAACAGACTAGAACAAATGATGGAAGAGTCTGTTCATGTCTGATGTCATGGCTCCAACATACAAGAAGCTCTAGGTCTCCATGGGAAGGGTGGTGGCCACCTTGGAGGTTTTGGTCCAGCAGGTTCTGCTGGATTTGCGCTGTTATGACCGATGAATTGGTAAAGCGGAGTTATTTAAAAATCCCAGACGGAAACTTTAAACAACTGTCATAACCTATTATTTTAAATGTTATGTTTGAGATGTGAATCTAAACTCAGGAATCAGACCACTATTTCTCGAAGTTTTACTTTAAACTAAACGGAATATTTTATTAATTTACACAGGTTAAAAAATATATATACACATGGCTACAAATTACTACTATCATAACTTTTAACAAATTCCCAAACTAATCTCCATTAAGGCAACAGCAACCCATAGGTTTAACCAAATACCAGGCAAAGTATTTTCACCTTACAAATTCAAAATGAGGTTCTTTTCACTTTGGTTCCTGTGGAGACAGTTTGAGGCTTAAAGCTGCCTTTTGATCTCACATTGCCTCTGCCCTGCACACGTGAAAATGACTGATGTTATACCTACCGCTGCCCATTGAATGTAAATTCTCATTGTATAATCAACCTCTGAACGAAACCTCTCTAATAATAAAACCCCTTTCATAGTACCAATTTTATTAGTAATATAAACATATTGCTTGGTATCTGCCAGATAGTTGTCAGTTTTCACCCCATTTCTTGGATGCTCTATTCAAAAAAATGCAAATGCACGCTATCTCTCTTACATATCAAAACTAGTACACATCAAAGCACCCAGGCTAGCTGGCTTTAATCCAATTTAGATACACCCACAGACTAAACCTCTATTTTAAAAGAAAAATACTTTCCAATAATAATATATACATTAATAGCTTCTGACATCCCCCTCCTTATCAAAAAATAAACCATCATAATTCTTAAAGATGGCTTAATTTTAATAACACATCTCACACTATCTCCTATACTTATTACCTATTACATTACCAGATGCATGCATTAACATAACTAAATATAAATATTGGTATTAACAGAAATCACTCCAGTTCAATGTCCAGGCTTTTAAAAAAAAGTCCCATTTTCCTTTAAGCTTCAAACTCTTGATGTAGCATCTGCGAACAGATTTTCTCTTCCAGCAATATGTATAATGCGTAGATTAAATGGTTGTAATAATAGACTCCATCTGAAAAGCCTTGCACTTTTGTCTCGAAATTTGTCCAAAATCTTCAAAGGATTATGGTCTGCATAAACAATTGTTTCTGATGAATTGTTTGCAACATAAATTTTAAAATGCTGCAATGCTAACACCAAACTCAAAGGGCAGAATTTTGCCCTTGACGGGCGGGCGGGCCTGACTGACCCGGCGGCGGGTGGGCAGCTGATCGCTGCTGCCGAAACAGGCCACGCTGCCATTTTGAGTGGGCAGGCCAATTAAGGACGGCCCAGCGGGTTTGTGACTCCCATATACAACGGGAATATCGAATCGGCGGTGGGCGTGTTCAGACCATCAGTTCCAATGGGGAACCAGCAGTCTGTATAAAGAGTGGCCAGGCAGCCTCCTTGAGGCAGTGCACCATGGCCACTCATAGAGAAGGACATGCTGGTTTGAGGGCAGAGGAAGAGGAGGGGGGCAGGCTGCAGGAGAGGCCAGCGTGGGGGGCCACTATACCCCTCGGTTCTCAGATGCCTGTCTTGCTATCCTCCTCCAAGAGGTGTCCAACCATAGGAATATTTTGTATCCAGAGGATGGGAGGAGGAGGGCCCCGCACGTCACCAGGCAGGTGTGGCAGGAGGTGGCGGTGACTGTAAGCGCCCATGACGATGTGCGGCGCACCGGAACCCAGTGCCACAAGCGTTTCAATGATTGTGGCACACTGGAAGGGTGAGTACCATGTTGGCCTTGGCCAGCAGGTAGCCTTAGCCTTTGAGGCCCCCTCCCCACGTCTAAGTGCCTTACTGCTTTGGGCATTTGGCGCACGCTGGGTGGGTAAACAGATAGTGACCATGCTTACATCAGCCTTAGTGGTTGAGGAGAAGATGGGTTCTCCCCGCAGCATATGTTGGTGTTTTGTCGCATTTGAGTAGTTTGGGGGGCAACCTGCAGGGGAGGCAGCTAGACATATACTCAGAACTCCAACACATTTCATATTGATGGTGATGAGATGGTGGAAGGGGAGCCTCAAGGTGTCGTGGCCAAGAGCCATCTGCTGGCCTTGGCGCCGCACCTAGTTGTGCCTCCTTGCCATGGGCGCTAAGACCCGTGTGTTATTCAAAGTGATGGACGCCGAATGTGTCCAAGGTGGCTGTTTGGGGGAGGGGGTTGGGATCATCCGCACTATCTTCTGGTGACTGATCATCAGTAGTGTGGACAGGAGCCGTAGGAGGCCTCAGATGGGCCACTGTGGTTGGGGTGCGGTGTGCGCGTGCAGAGCACATGAGCGATCAGCCCCAATAAATGCTCTTCTCTGTTCTGCAGGCAAAAACTGAGAACAATAGCCGGGAGCGTTTGCGGACTGGTGGTGGGCATGCCATGCTGCAGCACCTCACCACTTATGAGGAGCAGGCCATGGAGCTGGGGAGGAGACAGGTGGCCAGGTCGGCAGGTGTCGGCGAGGCTGGGGTGCAGCGGTCAGGTATTTGAGGTCCACAGTCCCATCCACTCTGTCTCCCCACCATCCAAAGCACTGATGATTGCTGCAATCATTAATGCAGCAACTCTGCTCATTCACAGACTGATACAGTCAGACGTGTGGGTCATATACAAAGGTCCCTCGGCCCCTTGAGGATGCGCGTCTCCAGCACCTTCCAAAGTCGCCGTATCCCATTTGTGACCACTATCCCCATGGCCTAACATGTCATGGCATCGCTGCTGCTCATCCAAAGACTTATAGCATCTTAGGAGGGTTTGTACCTCCACCACCCTTTCAGCCAGCGCGTCCAACATTACTCTGTCCAAAAGGTCCTCAGCACCTCACCTGTCAAACTCATGGCACTCAACTTAAATAAATGCCACCACGTTAGTCATCCCTGCACCAAGGGGAAATGTTGCCTTCTGTCCACCCGTTCTATGCCCCTCATAACAGTATGAATGTCAATAATGTGACCTGTCAATCTCCTGTGCTCCACGGCAAATGTCACAAGTGTTTGCAATGTTTCCTCATCACTCCAACCCTCCAGGCCAGCATGCATCCAGGTCAGGTACCTCTGCACTCTCCCCACTCCAATACCATCCCTCCAATGAAGCGCAGGTCACAACTGAACGCAGAAGTGCAGATGTGGCCTCAACAGCATTTTCTGCACTTGCAACATGACCTCCCTTTTCCTACATTCTATTCCTCGTCTAATAAAGGCAAGTTTGGCTTCGACCTTGTTAAACGCCTTATGTTCCTGTTCTAGTACCTTAACGGGTCTGCCCAGCAAGGTCCCTGTAATCGTCGTGACTTCCCACAGTCCTACCATTACTCATGTATTCCTGTACCTTGCTTGTCTTGCCCAAGTGCTTAACCGAACACTTATCCACATAACATTCCATGTGGCATTCCTTAGGCCATCTGACCAGCCTGTCTGTATGCGTGTGTAATGTTTGGGCCTCCTCTTGACTATTTACCACCGCACCAATGTTCATCTCCTTAGGTTCTTGAAGGTTGAGCGCATTATGAGGCTAGGGGGGAAAGGGGTGAAAGGTGTTACTGACTGAACGTTAACTAATGCACTGTCCTTGTTGTTAATTTCAGCATCACCACCGCATGGCCGCCAGCAACAAGTCCAGAGCCCCCCCCCTCCACACCTGAGGGCCAAGACTTGCAACTTGCAGCACGTCATTTCAGCCAGCCAGGCACCAGCGCAGCAACAAACAATTCGGTGGGGAATATAACGTCGGCTAGTGTCCCGGGGCACAGTAGAGAGGGCACTTCACAATCGCTGGAGGAGATGACACAGACAGAGAGTGCCGATGGCACCAGCAGCCGGAGGACTGCAGGGGACCAGGCACATGCTGAGTCGGGCAGTGATGATGTGCCTCTGGAGATGTCAGCAATGCAGCAGCTGCAGGACAAGCGGCCGGGTGCGCGGGAGCATCTGGCAGGGTTGCATGAGGGTGTGCTTCACTTGGTCTCTATGGTGGAGGAGTCCAGGCAGAGTGTCAGTGATGGCATGAACCTCAGGACAGAGTTTCAGGCTTCCTCCATTGAGAGATTGGCGACTCTCATGGAGAGGGGCGTCTAGCAGATTGAGAATCTTCTGATTGGGTTATGCTCTGACCCGCAAGCCCTCACAGCGCTACTGGCCACAGGTGGTCATTCCCAATGTGGGATATGTTCTGGGCACCAAGTGTCGCAGCTTGGTGCCCATCCATCTGTGGTGAGCAGGGAGGTCCAATGTGACCTCACGTCGGCGCAGCAGCTGCCTGTCGTCACTGCGAGCTCCACTCAGGGCACTCCGGATGAGGGCAGCAGCTTCTCCGCCCTTCTGCCAGTGACCGTTGCATCCATTGAGGCTGCGACAACTGGAGAGGTGCCAGTTCTGGAACTGGTCACTCCCTCCCAGGTGGGGCCAGCACAGGCTCGACAGGCCAGAGGACGCCCGCTAAGGTCATCGATGCCAACAGGACAGCAGAGTCAGCAGGCTGTCTCACAAGCCACTCCGAGCAATGGGGCGGCACCTAGACATAGCACCCGCAAACATAAGCATAAGGCACGTTAGGCACTCCACGGGTATGTCACTGGTGATTTGTGTTGGTCCTAGATTAGGGAAAAAAAATAGTTATGTACGTCTGAGTGACGTTTGTGTTTCATTTTGGACTGAATCCTCTGAGCCACTGCTGGATTCATCATGTGCAGCCTCATCCACTGCGTCAAGGTCTTCATCGTCAACTGCATCCCCCCTTTCCAGCGCAAGGTTGTGGAGAGCGCAGCATGCTACCACTATCAGAGAGACGCGATCTGGGGGGTACTGGAGTGCGTCCCCTGAGTGGTCCAGGCAACGGAAGCGCATCTTGAGAAGACCGATGGTTCTCTCCAACACAGCCCTTGTGGAGGCGTGGCTCCTATTGTACCGCAGCTCAGCTTCTGTTCTTGGATGGCGGAGAGGCGTCATGAGCCACCTTCTGAGGGGATTGCCCTTGTCACCCATCAGCCAACCATCCAGCCGAGCCGGAGCACTGAAAAGCCCCGGCACCTGGGAGTGTCGGAGGATGTAGGCATCGTGGGAGCTGCCTGGGTACCTTGCACAGACTTGTAGAATCTGCATCCTGTGATCACACACTATCTGCACGTTCATGGAGTGGAAGCCCTTCCTGTTGACAAAGGCACCGGGCTCACATGCTGGCGCCTTGATGGACACATGTGTGCAGTCTATAGCACCCTGGACACGGGGGAAGCCAGCAATGGCCGCGAAGCCTCTGGCTTGCTGTGCCTGACTTGCCTGGTCGCAGCGGAAGTGGATAAAGGTCAATGTCCATCTGAACAGAGTGTCTGTAACCTGCTTGACACAAGTGCGTACAGCTGTTTGGGAGACACTGCAAAGATCACCCACCGAGCCCTGGAAGGAGTCAGATGCATAGAAGTGGAGGGCAACTGTGACCCTGAGAGCCGCTGGCATGGGGTGTCCACCCACACAGTTAGGGGAGATCTCAGGGCCAATCATCTGACAGATATAGTTGACTGTTTCTCTTGATAGATGGAGCCTCCTTCGGCACTGCACCTCAGACATATTGAGGTAGCTGCTTCACTGCCTGTATACCCTGGCAGCAGGATAGTGGCGTCTTCTGCGGCCCCTTCCACCTTGGTCAACCTCTTGGCCCTGCACCCCTTGTGCCTGCGCCTGGCCTCCCAAAGGTGGCTCCCCTGAAGGCTGATTCTCCACTCCTGGCCACCTCCTTATTCTATCCCTCCCTTCCTCCTAAGGGGAGCTGCCTCCAGCGGAGATGTCAGAACCCATACCCAGGCTAAATGGAGGCCTCCGGAAAGCTGCAGGCCCGATAAAGATTACTGTCTGCAGACTGCTGAGCTGAAGCTTCAAAGTACAGGGAAAGCTACTGGAAATCAATCTGAACTGCCAACAATCACACAGGCAAGTTTAAAACACTTTCTACATTAAACACTTCAATAAAAACATGAACAACCCCTCTGAGCCCACATATCCTGCCCGTGGATGAGTTTTGTTCAAAAATCACTTACCCGCCTGCCCGTTGGGCCTATGCGCCGAGCCGAAGTTCGCACGGGCTCCTCAAAATCGGCGTCAGTTGCTGAGTTAAGGGCCTTAACAAGGCCCTTAATTAATGGCGTCGCGCTGCATAGCGCACCCATCCAGCTAAATATTGCGGTGCGCTGACATCGGGACGCTCATGCGACATGTTAAGCGCTGACATGCGGGCTCCGCCATCAGCGCATCAGCCAGAAAATTCAGCCCAAAGTCTTTTTTTCAATCGTTGAATATCTTCTCTGTTGTACATTCAGCTTCCGTGAAAAATATCCTCTCGATTTTTCAATTCCAGTGTCATCTTCTTCTAACAGTACAGCCCCAAAGCCTATATCGCTTGCATCAATGGCCAGCTTGAATTGCTTGGCATAATTGGGTACTTTCAAAACTGGTGTCATAGTTAACAGTTTTCAAACTATCGAATGACTTCTGACACTTGAATGTCCATTGAAACTTCCTGTTCTTTTTTAATAGTTCAGTCATTGGAGCAACCACTTGGCTAAAATTTGGTGCAAATTTCAGGTAAAACCCACTCATGCCCAGAAATCTCAAAACTTCTCATTTTGTTGTAGACACTGGAAAATCCACAATATCCTTGACTTTCACATCTCTCAGAGTCATCTTACCATGTCCAATGGTATGGCCTAGATATGTAACTTGTGCTTTTGAAAATTCACTTTTAGCCAAGTTCATCAGCAAATTAGCTTCTTGTAGTCGAGTAAATAATTCTTCCAGATGCTGTAATTGCTCCTCCCACATCTGACTGAAAACAATTAGATCATCAAAATAAACCACACAATTCCTTAGACCCACAATTACTTTGTCAGTTTTTGAAATGTTGCAGGTGCATGCTTCATACCAAATGGCATGACTTTAAACTGATATAGTCCACTTGGCGTTATGAAACCTGATATTTCCTTTGCTCTCTCTGACAACGGTACCTGCCAATATCCTTTTAGCAAGCCAATCTTTGCGATAAATTTCAATTGTCCCACTTTCTTCATGCAATCCTCTAGCCGTGTTATAGGATATGAATCTGCTTTTGTCACCACATTCACCTTTCAGTTGTCTGCACACAGTCTTTGTGTTCCATCCGGTTTTGGTACCAGTACAACAGGCGAACTCCAGTTACTGCAATTAGACTCAATGATATCATTTTGAAGCAAGAAATCAATTTCTTTTTGTATTTGTGATAACTTTGCACATTCTCCGTGTCTTGTGGCTTCAATTGCTCCCCATCATTGCCCTCTTCAGGTTCCTTACCTTCCAGTTCTTCATCATCCAAGGAGTTGTCAGCCTCCACCATGTCTCCCTCTGGCAAGGAATCTTCGCTTTGAAGCGCCAGGTTGTGAAGGATGCAGTAGACTACGATGATGTGGGACACCCTCTGTAGATAGTACTGCAGAGCCCCAGCTGAGCGGCCCAAGCATCAGGAGTGCATCTTCAGGATGCCAATGGCCTGCTCTCTGGTGAATCTTGTCGAACTATGCACCATATTGTATCTTTCCTCTGAGGGACTTTGCGGACGACACACGGATGTCATGAGCCATCGTTTCAGCGGGTAGCCCTTATCACCCAGCAGCCAGCCCTGCAAGCGTCGCGGCCCTTTGAATATCTGAGGCAGCTGGGAGTGCCCAGGGTGATTGGCTAATGGGGACTCCCCAGGTGCCTGGCACAAAGTGCATGATGTACTTGCGAAGGTCGTATACAGCTGAACGTTCGGGGAGTGGAACCCTTTCCGGTTACATCAGGGGCTGCTTCCATGGAGCTCTCAAAGCCACGTGTGTGCAATCCATCACATCCTGAGCTCGAGGGAAGTCAGAGATTTCCATCAAGCCCAGGAATCTATCAACATTGCTAGATTCATCCAGTGTGAACTTTACATAATGATGAGCCTTACTGTAGGGGGCATCTTTCACCTCCTTGATACATTAATCTATTGCGGACTGTGAGATGCTACATAGGTCCCCTGTGGATCCCTGGAATGACCCTCTGGCAAAATAAATTGAGTGCAGAGGTGACCTTCAAGGGTAGTGGCAGGGGATGTCTTCCCAGCCCATAAGGCATTAGATGCTCCTGAAGAATATGGCAGTTATGAGCCACCACACTTCTTGGCAAGCTTACAATGTGCAGCATTGTCTCTTGCTCGTCTCCAGATAGGCATGGCATCTTCGGTAGAACCCTGGTCATGTGAGTCGCCTCCATGGGATGGGTCTGACCTCCTCATCCCCTGGCTCTTCCCCGGGCTCCCGTGGACCATGGTCCACAGGCTGGGCCTCTTCTTGAAGCTGCGCTCAGTGGCATCGGGCTCTTCTCCTTTGTCGGATCAATGACATCTAGAAGGCATCATTGAGCACAGGCTCCATTATTAAATCCTCCTTCTCCCTGCAGACAGTTCTAACAGATTAAAGAGCGATAGGAAACTATAGTAGATCTCCCAATCACTACCAGAAAGCCCCTGCCATGCCCTAGAGCTGTGTCTGTGCTACTCGCCTTTTCCTGATCCAGCGTTCCAGCTGAGGGGCTAGCTCACAGATCTAGGGGACCAAGATGCCACACCAGCTACTTGACATGTTAATCTCAGAGAGGTGAAGAGGCTTGACAGCCTCCAGGATATGTTCAATCTTACCTAATGCATCCTACTATGTCTGATCTGATATACTGATTATGCCTAACCCGCACTCTTAGAATGACTGGATGCCCTTTGACCCGTTAGTCATGCCAAATGCAGAAAGCACCTCAGAGGCTTTCATTGATCATCTTGCAGATATCCAGCAGCTGCACTCCCTTCATGGTTGGCTGCATCTTCCATTCTCACATCCCTCTCTGTTAATGCTCCAATTGATCCACTTCACTTTGAACCCAAAGTCTCATGTTAAAGCGCTCCAAATGTCAGTGGCTCCAATTGCACCTTCTCAGTAAACTCTTCTTGAGTTCTATCAGCTCAGACTCCATTTCCCTGTTGTTACTCTAAACCAGGCTTGTCCAATGTACATCCTGCGAGTGTGAGAGGGGGAGGGAGAGACTGTGAGGGGGAGGGAGAGCGTGTGGGGGGAGTGTGTGTGTGCAGGGGCAGAGTATATCCATAAGTCTGACTCGCTCCCAGCCTCAGGGTTCTCATTCACCCTTACCCACGCACACCATCAAGCACTCTCATCCACGCTCACAATCGGTGAGGCTGAGTGAGTGAGCGAACACCCTGAGACTGGGGTCAGACACACTCTCGCCCCATTACACTCTAATACTCATCTTTATTTATTACTCATTGTTTTTATTTTGTTCAGCAAGCTGTTTCTTTTCATACCTCAGTATTCTTTTGAAATTCATATTTAATGTCACGCCAAACTTTATCTTTCTGAAACTTGCTCATCAGCCTTTGAGTGGGAAAAATTTTGAAATGTGGCCTCCCCCATATGAAAAGGCCTGGCCTAAGCAGTGTGAGGCTGCCCCTGTAAGGGGCCCTGAGTCCAGCTATAGGCTCTTTCCACACTGCCTCAGCCACCCCCCGTCCAGATTCTCTTCCAGTTTCGATTTTAAACTATGTTATAACTTCAGGGTCTCAAGGTGGTGGGGCATCACATGCTGGGTAGATCCTCACACTCATGGCTCCGCTGCCAAGCAGCTTTTGGAAGGTGGGAGGTCTCCGTTGATGCTTCGGAGCTTCACAGATTTCACCATGCGCTGGCACCATCCTCAATGGTCTCCACTGATGCTTTGGAACATCGCCCATGGGCTGGTACAGATGATCGGTGAACGGGGTGGGGGGCAGGGGAAGGCCTCAGTGTGAGTGGGAGAGGAAAGCGTACCGGGTGGGGACTGGGCATTGGAAGGGGTTGGTGGGGGGGAGAGGTTGGGTAGTGGTGCGAAGGTGTCAGCAGGGGGTGAGGTTGGGGGTGGTGTGGAGCTGAAGGTGTCAGGTGGGTAAGGTGGGAGGGGGACAAGTTGTCGGGGGGTGAAGTTTGGGGGTGAAAGTGTCCGGGGGTGAGGTTGGGAGGGGGATGGAGGGTGTCCGGGGGGAAAGGGGAAAGGGGGGAGTCTGGAGTGGGGGAGGTGTCTGAGGGAAGAAGGGAGAATGGGGGGGAGGGGGTGTAATGGGGTGACTGGTGCAAGTGAGGAGGTAGGTGTAAGGGAGGGGGAGGCATAAGGGTTTGGTGGGGGGGGGGTCTCCAGAAAGGGAAAGGTGTCCAGGGGGAGGAGGGAGTATGGGGAGAGGGAGGTGTCAGGGGGCGGAAGGAGTAAGGGGGGAGGAAGGTGTTGATGGGGGTGGAATGTCCAGGTGAACATGCAAGGGAGGGTCTGTGGAGTCAATGACTGCCTCCTGGGGAGGGAACTCAGGGTGAGTGTGGTAGGAGGAGATGGTTAGAATAACAGGGAGCAGAGAGAGTCGGTAGGGCAGGAGGGTGAGGGAGCAATGGTAATGGTAGGAGGGGCAGCAAGGGTAGTTGGTGTGGACATGGAGGTAAACATGGATGGGGGAGATGGGAAGGAGGAGGTCAGAGAGGTCAATGTGGATGGGGGTGGGATTTTCAGGAAGGTAGGAACGTGCACGTTCACCTGGACATTCTGGAATGGCAAGGGTTCAGACTGCAGGATAACCATGGGGAGATGGAAGGTTATGCCGGGGTGCCCACAGTGATGGGGAAAAGGACCTGGGCGACTGGGGGAGGGGAAAGCACAGGAAACCTTAGCAAGAACTTCACCACAACCATGCTGTGCAAATCGAAAGTGAGTGGAGCCTCGTGTTGGACGGGCACAGGCGCTGCCTGGGAGATCAGTGGGTGGCGGAAGTGCTGGTCAGCTCAGATGGACGAGTGAAAGAGAACCCAGCAGGCAGCATTGAAAATGCTCGGGACATTGAGATGAGTGTGGTGGACAAAGGCTTCACATGCATGGGAGAGTGCTTGCATGAGGTTCTGAAAGGCCCTGCCATACACACTTCTCCCTCCAGAATCACTTGTGATCCTGTTGCGTGCAGCTGAACTGCTAGTGGTGGAGGATGCAGGGGTAGGGCTCACAAAGTCTGTAAATGAAGCTGAAAAACAACATTACACGTTGTTCAGAGAAAGTGAATATATTTTCAGATTGTAAAGTGACAAAATGTCACCCATGCAGCAGCCTGTGATCCGAAATTCTTAACTTTTGTAGGCCGACTACTTCTCCTAGGTGCTGCCCTGACATTTGCAGCAGGGGTGGAGACAGCACGTTGTCCTGGCTGTCCCTGTTGCCTCTGATGACTTCAGCGTGCATCCTCTGGAGGGCCCTGGCCTGCTGTGGGCCAGGCGCACCCTCCTCGGCCTGTGGAGCTGGCAATGCTGGGGTCACAGGAAGAGGAGATTTGGATCAGCTGGACATTCCTGAGGTCACCTGAGTGGTTGACCCCGGGGTGTCGAGCTGCTGGTCCTCCTCCCTCTGGGTGCCCGACGTTCCCTGGCTGGCTCCTTGAGGAGAAGGGGAAGCTAGAGTGATACTGAGATGCATCACACCGGAGGCCAACTATGGCATCAACGATGGAGCTCAGCCCGTGCAGCGGTGCAGGATCCATGTCCTGAACCAAGGTCTCCATGATGGTCGCCATCCTGCCAGTGTTGACCCCAGTGCGTCGGCATCCTGGCGCTATCACCTCAGGCTGAGGGGGGTGTACTCCTCCATCATCCTTTGCAATCTGAGGAATTCACCACACATCCCTTCCTGATGTTCCCATGATTATCTTTGCAGCTCCACCAACTGATTGAGGACCCAGTCCAGAGGCTCATCATCTGACTCGGACTCAGCAGATTTATGGCCTCCAGCTGTCCTCCGAGTGCCAGCAACCTCAGATGTCCCTGCCTCCGCCTGCTGTGGAACAGATTGTGTGCTGTGCTCACCAGATTATGACCCTGAGGCTGTTCTGCATCTAGCTCCCACCAAGATGTGTGTCACCGCGTTGGTGGAGGATGTGGGTGAGCGTCATGATGGATCTTCAACGGTGCTGCCCTCAGGGTCCTCACCCGAGGTGCTCTCGGCATGGGGGGCAGTGTCAAGGTTGCCTCAGGGCGATGTGTCAGGTGTACCTAGGAGAGAAAGTGGAGATTATTAGTGCTTGGCAGCTGTGTTACCCACAGAACAGCAGACTCAGAGTAGCGTTGAGAGAGTGATGATCTGGTGCAGGATCCTCATGTGGGTGTTTGCCACTGACCTCACCATCACTGCAGGCATGGAGTACGTCCTCTCCAACCAGCTCCGATGCACGACTTTCGAATGGAGTGAGGACCTTGATTGCACACTATCTTGTCCTGCATAAAGACACGTGGAGAGAGTGTGACCAAGGTGCATGCTAAGCCAAATGAGAATGATGCCAGGCGTGTGTGTGTGCTGAGTGGAGCCAGGGATGGGATGAGGAGGCAGTCTCCAGAAGAGATGAGTCCAGATGGAGATGTGAGGGTGTGTGTGAGAGAATGAGTGGTGATGTCATTTGTCTGGCAGTGAGTGAGATGCCAGTAAATGTGCGATGGGCTTGTAAGCGGATGAGTTGAGAGTGATAAGATGGTTGACTCACCTTAGCAGCACAGATGAGATCA
Source organism: Cetorhinus maximus (assembly GCF_964194155.1). Lineage (NCBI taxonomy): Eukaryota > Metazoa > Chordata > Chondrichthyes > Lamniformes > Cetorhinidae > Cetorhinus > Cetorhinus maximus. Next base: position 49,920,144 of record NC_135884.1, on the reverse strand, counting down.
TTCATCCTCTTTTCACACTGGATGGCCAAACTCTTGTGTGCAGCATTGGCACTGACCAATGCTGCAAGCTGGAGTGGTGAGACTGATGGGCCTCCTGTGGCCAGAGCGGCAGTAGATGACATCGTGGTGGGTCTCCAGAGCACCCAGAAGGCGTCCCAGGGATGTGTCACTGATTCAAGGGGTGGCAATCTTCTTGGCTTTTGGGACCATGTATTCACTGGAGCAGTTCGGGGCTGCAAGCATTGAGAACTGTGTGTGCGGCTGCAGTTTAAATATGGTGCCTGGAGTGAGGAAGTGATGAGGTAACGGCATGGTGGGCAAACCGGAGGCCATCCACCTGCGAGACAGCGTGTTTCCCATGACTGCCTATTTTATGAGGCAGGAAAGGGACGATACAGCACAAAAAACCACCATTGTAGCCAGTGGATAAAACGTCCTTTTTCATGTCCACTGATAAAATTTGCAGGTACAGGAATGCATCATATCTACAGGTACTCCACGGGGCCCATTTCTGAAAGAAGAAGTGCATTTCTTAAAAGTTCATTTTTTGCTCTCAATTGTTTTTAACAATTAGGCCTTTCTTTCTAGAACATTGGAAGTTATTTTATCATTCTCCAGAATGCTCTGTTCTTGTAAAGATAAAAGAGTAAATTCACTATAAGAAACTCTTTCACGGAGTTTTACAAAATATCACAAAGTGTTTACAGTACAGAAACAGGCTATTCAGCTCAACAGGTCTGCACAGGTGCTTATGCTCAACACAAACCTCCTCCCAGTCTTCTTCATCTATCCCAATTAATATATCATTTTATTCATGGTAGGTTGATATCCCAACCTATCCCAATTCTTATGACGTAGAGGCACTATCAGAATTACAGACCCATCCATTTACTGTAAGCATACTTCATACTTTCAATATCTCTATGCAATGCCTGATACTTATCCACATTGCATCCATCTGCCATTCTTCAGCCATTGCTTTATTTGCCCAATTTCCTTTGATTGCTATAAATCTCCTTTATATTTGTTGCCCTGTCACATAGGTTGGCATCATTATGACTAGTACAATATGACTAGACACAGAGAGCTAGGATAGCAATACAATATAAAAATTGCTACTCAAAGAGGAAATAGTAACACTGGAGAAATGCACAGATATTTTATTATTTTTTCATACCCCAAGGTAATTGCAGTGTTATAAAATGTTGCTATTGTTACAAATATGAGATTTTATAAGATTGTTCAGGTTTGGGACAGTGTCTTTAATTTAGCTTAAAATGACGGGCCTTATGTGACCTGCTCTAAAGTCTGCTAACAACAGGCCTGGGTGATGTGAATGTTAAAGATTTCAGGGAGGCCCATGTCATTTGCTGGAAAGAATGTGTCAAGGTGTTCACACTTGGAGACAATGGCAGCAGCATCGATGTTTACAATGATTAGGCTGTTAGTCTCCAAAGTCCCAGGAAGGTGTTGAGAATGTTGGGTTGTAAACAGTTATGCTTTAAACCGCCCATTTACTTCCAAGATAAAAGAGAGTTGGGGTCGCAAGGATAGCCAATTAGCATTTCTACCTCAATACCAGGCCTATGTGATTTACATTGCCATGGAGATGTTAGTTGAGAGGGTAAAGGTTTCTAGGATATGTCTGAAACACACAGGCATAGACTGTGTCAGTCTACCAGGATCTGGGAGAGATAGAGAGCAACTGAAGGCAGAAAGTCTCTATGGTTCACCATGCAGGAAAACGGGTGGGAACTTGTGCTCAGATTGAAAAGACCAAATTCATGAGGATTTGAAATGAGGTTGGAAGATTTGCCTACCTTACACTAGAGAGAGAATCTCCAGGAAAACCCTCACCATGGGAAACAGTTTTGGGGTTAAAAGTTAAGAGGTTGGGAAAGGAAAGAAACAGGAGTAAACACTCGGGAGATGCAAATCACTTTGGACTCGGTCCAGGTAAATCGAATGACTACTTGGGGACAGTATAAAGTATACCTGTGAAGCGAGTTTTTCAATTCTGTTAGAAGTGAAAGAAAAAGTTCTGTCCTGTAGCTTAAAGTAAGTTGCCTACAAAAATGGTGTTTTTTAATTAGTGGCTTTAGTTTGTTGCTTACAGTAAAAGTCTTAAAACATGAAATCTTGTTATGTCATCCTTTTGGCAATCAACTAGAAGTTTTATTTTTTTAAGCCAACAGTGTATATGGAGCTCATAACACTATGGACATGAAATCTATTATTATTCATTTAAGCCTCCAAAAACCACTTTACATTGGCAAAAGCAGTTATGTTAAAATAAGCACAGACACAGAAAACAGTATTGTAATATTTATGAATGATAACACCATTAAAATGTAATTTGAAATGCAAAAAAAGTGATTTTCACTTCAATAATGATTCATAATTAATTAATTAATTAATTAAGCATGGATTGTACTTTGTTTGCAAATAATTTATTCAAAGCTGGGATTTTCTGGCCCCGCCATGGCGGTACCCGCCGTGGGGGATGCAGTAGGACAGCCAAAAGCCCATTTTCTTTCAGCGGAACCAAAAGGTCCCGGTAGCGGGCAGGGCCAGAAAAGCCCGGCCCAAATCTTGTTCCCTGTTTTGTTCCTTAAAGTGATGGTGTTGATTCTGCAATCCCATCGCAATTGTGCCAGGCCAATTCACCTGGCAGGCAAAATGCACACTTGTGCACAGATTGACCTCAACCAGGTTCATGAGGTCAGGCTATTTAAATAATTAGAATGAACTCCTTGAGTACATTTGCCTCAGCACAGGGCACATGCTAATGGAGTTGAGTAAGATACTTGGCACATTTAGAAGGTTGGCCCTTAAAGATAAATGGCCACATGGAGAAGTGGATAAACATTCTTTTGGCTTCAAAAAGCAGAAAATAGTGTCTGAATATTTGTCAGTCTTTTGAAATGCTGTATGGCAGCACGGGAGAAGGAACAAGTCAAAGGTAAGAGAAGGTGAACCAATAATGGGGCACAAGATGGAATCTGTGGGAAAGCTTGCTTTGTATTTACGCACGCAGCTTTCTTTTCCTTTATGGGGGAAATAGTGCAGAAGTGCTGGAAGGATTAACAGGCTGATTGTTGAACCATCTGGCCAACAGGTGCTGAAGTAGGGCTTGAACCCAGAGCTTCTGGCTAAGAGGTAGGAGTGCTATTTACTGAGCCACAAGACTCAGTCAAAAAGTGACAGGTCAGCACACTGCCCAAGCTACTGTTTGTTGGTGAAGAAGACATATTGGTGCAGGGCACATATTCAAGCTGTCAACATTTCTTTCTCAACCAACATTGCCAAATATGCAAATTGTCTGCTGCACTTGCAATTCAAAAATAATCAATTAGTTGTAAAACATTTATGAACATCCTCAAAATATGCTTCACTCCCGGCTGGCATTGCAATGTGTTATGTATCAAACAAGTAATGGATGCTTCAGGCAATGTGGCCACTCACTTTCAGCTCCTCTTTAAAAGAATGTTCATATTTGTATTGTATCTTAGGGGCATTCTAAAATAGAAACACACCTTAAGGAAGAAAATAATTAATCTCCAGCCCTCAAATGTTTTCCAAAAATATGGAGAAAATGCAAAAGACTTTAGGAGTATTATAAAACAAAACAGAAGTCTTGTTGCCCTTTAAGAATCATTTGCTCCTCATTTCATTGTTTGGAGAAAAAACAGGAGAAAACCCATAGAATTACGCCGCATGTTCATTTCAATGTTTGTGCTCGAGTTTTGATTTTAATGTGACCATGGTCGAAATTAGTTGCAAGCACTGTAACACTTGAAATACAGCAGGCAGCAGACTCACAGCTTAGCAGAAAATGGATGTCAAGTCCCTGATTCTTTAATTTCTCCCATGCCCATGATGTAACTGCTCTCCCACGCACAACACCATAGAGTGTGCACCTATAAAAGTTCCCATGTTTTCAAATTGCATTTCAGATTTTCTATTTCATAGCATCTAACCTCTTCACAGAATGTAATTATTTGCAATGTTCTATCTGTCTAGAGTTTGGAGAATGCAAAGAAAATAAATCTCATTATTTCCCCAAATTTAAAATTTTTGCTTTGTGAAACTAGAACATCTGGGCAGAGAGTGAGGAATTGAAAACAATTTTAAACGCAAATCTATTTTAACATTTTCATTAATGTAGATTGGTTTTGTAGATCACATAAAAGGAAGAATCTTTTCAGCATAGCTTGAGGCAGCCTCTCTCAATAGCTCTCACACTATGCATGCTCTTATCACAGCCACTGCAGCATAGTTTATCAATTATCACCTCCTTCAGATGTGCAAAGGCTGTTTAGAAATTGTATTGCATTAATTCTAAATCATTATGTAATGCAGAGCCAAAGATCTTGCAAGACCAGCTGTATCTATGCTTGAACATGGAGCATTTGGCTTTGTACAGAACATCGATGTATTGGAAAATCCATTTATCTAACAACATAGAAATATAATGGAAAAATAATTTTAAAAACATAATAAACCAGTGCTTTTCCTCAAACATGTATGTTACTGGCCATTTTTTCATGATACAACATTGAAGTTGCAATTAAAGCTTTCTGTCATTGTTTAGAGCACCCTGAATGGATGGAAAGAAAGAACAACAAACTTGCAATTAAACAGTGCTTTTCATGACTATTGAATATTTCAAAGCACTTTACTGTCAATGACATACTTTTGAAGCGTAGCTGTTGTCGTAATATAGGAAACACAGCAGCCAATTTCACCTCAGCAAAATCCCACAAGCAGTAATGTGATATTGACCGGCTGATCTGTCTTGTGATGTTGATTAAGGGATAAATATTAGCCTGGACATAGAGCTCTTCTTCAAAGCAGCACTATGGGATCTAATCCATTCACCCAAGCACACAGGTGGGGCTGGAGTTTAACATCTCACCTGAAAGACTGCACCTCAACAGTGCAATACTTCCTCTCTACTGTTCTGGAATATCAGCCTTGATTTTTGTACTCAAGTCCTGGAGTGGGGCTTAAACCCAGAACCTTATGATTTAGAGATAAGAGTGCTAGCAACTAAGTCACAGCTGACAATTATTCTTATACCGTACTAATGCTATCAATTTATTCACCCATTATTACTCACTTTAAAGTTCCTCACATCCTAATGTGATTCCCACGTGCACAAACATCATGCACCAGGAGGCCATTTTGCACTGCTTTGAACTCATACTCAATACAGAATAATTTTGCTCCTGTGTGAAGGCAGTGTTGCACTTCACAAGTTTCCTTTTCGATGTTGGGAAAAGTGCCCCCACAGGCAAGTTTTGCAATTGCACAGTGCCACTTTCTCATGCTATTCTCAGTGCGATGCATAGTTGTCAGTGTAACTTTGGTCTGCCAACTGTGTATCATATTCCAAAGATATGTTTTAGAACTGGTAGCTGCATGTGTAACTGTGGGCTTAAAGTTTTTTTTTCCCTCTTCAAAAAACAGTTGTTTAAAATCAATTTAAACTGTGATCATTTTGATACAACACTGTGTGTGATAACATTGCATTTTGTCTCCAGAATACCAGCTCGACCCACTTACCATTTCTATCTGATCGTGCTCTGATCATTTTCAATTTTCTTGCTTCAATGAACACATTTGCTACATTTTGAGGTGTTCCATACCTAACAGGAAGATAAAGAGTGCTTGCTTTACCTTTAAACTGTTTCCACTCTGCCTTGTTAAGCAACAGATTTAATTGACAAGGGACTTCAGACTGTTGAAACACATTTGGGTTAAATAGGATTTAATAATCAATTAATCTATAATAATTGATATACAAAAAGTAATAAATGCAGGAACATCTAAACCAGCTGGTAAATTCACTCGAGGAAAATGTAAATTGTTAATTAAATTATTAGACAATTATTTGACAACTCCTGTGGAGACCATTTTCATTGACTATATTGTTGGATCATTTTTAACCTGAAACGAGTATTGGGCGGTAGCAAGTCGCAGAGGTGCTCGTTCATTGTCACCAACGACTTGGTGGGGCCATTAGTATTGTCTTGCTTCTTATCTTGGCTTTCTTCGAGCCTCCCTCAATCCATGTCTCAATGTTGTCCACCCATCTGTTTTTTCTTCTTCCTCTTCTGTTTTTACCCTCAATTTCTCCTTCAATCCTTGCCAAGGCAAGGTTGTCCAGTCTTCGTTTCCAAAGCCCATACTTAGCTATCTTTCTCTCTCTAACTGTACTTGATTCCTGACCTTCTATTCTTGATCTAGCCCACTAATTTGTCCTTCTGTCCACCCAGCTGATTCTGAGCATCCTCCACCATACCCACATTTCAAAAGCTGTTAGTCCCCTCTCATCTTCTTTCTTCAGAGTTCAACTCTCACATCCACAGAGTGCAACACTCCACACTAGTGACAGCACAAGATATTTTTTTCAGCTTCATCCTGGCGCTTTTGGACTTCCAGATGCTGCATAAGTCACTGGTCATGCTTCCTGCAGAATGTGGGCAAGCGTACATTGCACTTGTAGGCACAGGTTTCAGGTCTGGGGGACTTTAACTCCTGGGTCTCAGCTGCATGGCATTAATCAAACGTTCACCAGAAGTGAGTGTAAAATGGCAGTAGGCCAGTAGATGAGAGAGAAAGCCCTGACAGCTTGAGGCCATCAGCCAGCACCAGTGATAGGCTTGCAAGCAAGAAGGTCAGGTAAGGTAAGATTTTTTCGCGGGGAGGATTTTCAGGTGATTATTACAAAGGAAGGAGGGGTAAGTCCAGGACAGGGACTTGCTTTTGGGGGATCTGAGGAGAATTCCTGCTCCTCATGGACCTCAGAAGGAAGCATTTTCATTTCCCTTTGAGGGCTTCCTCAGCCATCTGACAGCCTCTGACCAGCCTTCACCTGTTGGAAAAGCTGTAGTGACTTCCTCGCTCGAACCCAGGTTAAAATCTAATTAGTGCAATGGAACCCTGATCTGAATAAATTCCTGAGGCTTCTGTGTATTCCCAGTGGGGCATTCCACCAAACTCCAATTGAAATGGTGACCAGCAGGTGCAAATGATGGAAATCTGTATCACACACTGAGAACGTTTGAAATGTTCAGTCAATCATCAGCACCTGTGGAGACAACAAACAAGTTGATATTTCAGATACAAAGTTTCATCAGATTGCCTTTTCTCTCCACAGTTGCTGACAGACCTGCTGATTGTATCCAGCATTTTCTATTTTCCTTTTACAATGCAAGCTCCCACAGGCTTTATAATTCATAAGGGAACAGATTGCTCTAGTGCACCTTAGCTTTGCCAATCAAAAATAAAATACAGGCAAACCATGAGTGCAAGGAGTGTAGTGGAAAACATACACTATTTGTAATTTCATGTATTCCATGTGGACAGAGAGAGAAAAATTATGGGCTACACTCATCATGTACTTATTACAGGCTTTGTTCGAAACATAAATAAAGTATAAAAGCACTGAAGCACATTGAGCTGGGAGAAATAGGTAGACATGTCTTTCTACATCCTAAAACAAGTTATTTTCTTTAAAACAAAACAATTGAGTTGACTTTAAAAAGCCAGTTTTTAATTATTATCTGATTATTTACAGAAAATGAATCCACTCATTTATGGTTTTCGCAGAATAATTAGCAGAATTGTAGAATTTGATTCACAGAGCATTAAGAAAAATCCCAAGATGTCATGTAATAAAAATGGAATATGAGGTATTCAAGTACTGTAAATTATTAGCTTTGATGTATCACCTATAGTGTAGAAACACCCCTAGTGTAATAAGTAGTGCATCATTCAACTCACCATGGCAAGGCCATGTGTAATATACTGTTATAATTAAAACTTCTTTTTGATATGATATCATTGTTCTTGGGCTAAATATATTTTCCTAATGGTTTCTCTGAAACTAGCCAGCACTTATCTTTAAAAAAAAGATCTTTCCCACATTGACTGTCTTCCTTTTCCAAATCCCTCCAGATATTTTTTTCTTTTTTATCTGGACAAGAAGCTAAAAGTTTGTTCCCTGGTCCTCTCCAGTCAACAATGCATGGAACCAGCTGGTCAAGCCGCCAATTAAACATGCTTCAAATGTCCTGTGTATGAGCTCTGGGCAGCCAACACCTTCCCCTCTGCCCATAGAGCTAATGTGTGTATTGCATGAAAAATATCTGTATAGTGCAGCAACATGTCTGATAGGCCCACAAGATGTGATTTATTTTGGATACACTCTAGGTATTCTTTTCGGTTGAATCACTGATCTCTCCTGAAAGCAGAATCAATGGGCAGAGTTTTCCATTTCAGGCCTAAATCCCATGGCGGGGCCAGGAACCAGGAGCGTTTGCCGCCTCAGAGGCTAGTGGGGATTCGGGCCGAATTGTGCAACGTTGGCCTAATTAGTTATGCAATCGAGAGTTTCTGGATGTACTGCACTGTGGGGGAGGCTGGATGGCGTGGCCCATCATCATAACCGAGCACCATATTTAAAAGGCACCCAGACATCAACTTTTTATGCACCATTGAAGGAGGAGATGGCCTCACAGGGAGCAGGGAGCTCCGACCCCCAAATTCAACAACGCTTCCCTCCATGTGATGCTCAGTACAGTGGAAGCCAGGAGGGGCATCCTCTACCCAGAGGATGGAAGGAAGAGGTTGAGCTGTCAGACCAACCCTGCATGGGACAAAGTCTCCAGAATGGTCAGTGCCCAGGGCCTCCACCAGAGGACTGCCCTGCAGTGCTGGAAATGGATGAATGGCCTCCTCCGCGCCACCAGGGGAAGTGAACCCTCAACTGCTCACTCACCTCACTGAATGGTACATGGGACACGGCCCTCAGTGGATGGGGCACCGTCTGTGTAGCCCATGCATAAACGAGCTACACAATGTGATAAGGTGCTGCCTCATAGCCGCACTGCAGTCCATCTGCTCTGCAGGTGGAGAGGTCACTGTGGGTCCCTGACACTTCCACACAGAGAGCTCACATGCTGTCTGGGAGGGGGGTGTGGGGAAAGTGGGTTAAGCGTTGAGGGCACCAGCAAACACCACTAATGACATGTCTCTGTGAGCCGTATCCTCCTATCTGCATGGGCTCACCGCTCTGGAGGGTGCTGCCCAGAGCCTTTCTGGACAACCTGCAGCTCATTAGTCACATGGCACACAATCCAGTGGGTTATTTGTAAGACTGCAAGCACGGGGAAGATACATGAAACCCAATTGATCTCAACCCCAGCTCCTCTCTTTCTGCAGGGAAAGTTGAGGCACAACAGGAGAGGGAGAGATAAGACGGATGGGGCCGGTCTGACCTCAGAACCTCACAGACATCGAGGAGTGGGCAGCCCAGCTGGCGGAGACAGAACCAGACTGAGCCTGCGGAGACGGAGAATAAGGATCCATGCATGTCCCATAGAAACCTAAGGGCCATGCATTCCTCTATGTCAGAGGCAGCTCACGCATTCACTCACTTTCTCCCCGCTCACAGTTACAGGTGCCAGGAGGAAGAGGGGGAGGGAAGAAGAGGAAGTCCTGTCCAGCAGTTCCTCCATCCCATGGAGGACAAGGACATTGGCGAGGAGGAAGAAAGTGCACCTCCAGAGGAGTCACAGTAGTCACCTGTGCCATCCACCTGCACAGAGAGAGACACACCTCCATGGGTACTGGATGTAATTCAGGCAGGGTTTCACATTTAGATGGTCACCGCACGGACACATGTCCACAGCAGGAGGAGGAACGGTCAACCAAGCTCACCGGCACACAGAGGCCTGGTAGAAACATGGGGCAGGGGCTTTAGGTCGGCGAGCGGGGGACGGGGCCTGCTCGCCGACACGTAAAATGATGCGGGACGACGTTGGGCGGAACTCCCAACATCACCCCGCATCACCTCCATTTTCAGGTCGGCGGGGGCGCAGCCGAATCAGCTGTGCACCAGCCGACCTGTCAATGGCCTATTGAGGCCATTTAAAAAGTCATTAATCTAATTAATGGACCTGCCTGTCCAACCTTAATGTTGGCGGGCAGGCCGGGAGCACTGGCAGGCTTCAGAAAAAGCATGAAACCTCATCCATGGGCGGATTAGGGTTTCATGAGGGTTTTTAAAAATTTAATAAATGTTTGAGTTAAAGTGATGGACATGTCCCAACTCATGTGTCAGTGTCACATGAGGGGACATGTCAGGGAAATTTTTTCAACATTATACTTCAAAGTTTTAATTCTGAGCCGATGTCCCTGAGGCAGCACTTAGCCTCAGGGAGAAATGTGTGCTCTTTCGTGTGCATGCGTGAAAGAACGCACTCCTGGCTGAGGGAATCCCCCCCACCCACACAGGGAGCGCATAGCGCTTCCTTGCGGACGTCACGCTGGGTGGGCCTTAATTGGCCCGCCCACATAAAATGGTGGCACGTCCCCGATCGGGGGCACCAATCATAGACGTGCCTGCCCGCGCCCGCTCCCGCACCCGCACATCCCCCACAACGGAGGGAAAATTCTTCCCATAGGAACATAGAAAAATAGAAGCAAGAGTAGGTCATTCGGCCCTTCAAGCCTGCTCTGCCATTCAATACAATCGTGGTTGATCCTCTAACTCAATGCCATACTCCCGCTCTCTCCCCATAACCCTTGATGCCTTTAGAGTCTAGAAATCTATCTATTTCCTTCTTAAGTATATTGAGTGACTTGGGCTCCACAGCCCTCTGTGGTAGAAAACTCGACAGGTTTACCACCCTCTGAGTGAAGAAGTTTCTCCTCATCTCAGTCCTAAATGGCCTACCCTGTATCCTGAGACTGTGACACCTTGTTCTAGACCCTGCCAGCCAGAGAAAATGTCATCCCTGCAACCAGTCTGTCCAGCCCTGTCAGAATTTTATACATTTCAATGAAATCCCCTCTCAGTCTTCTAAACTCCAGTGAATACAGGCCTAGTTGGCCCAATTTCTGCTCATACGACAATCCTGCCATCCCAGGAATCAGTCTAGTGAACCTATGCTGCACTCCCTCTATGGCAACTATATCCTTTCTTAGGTAAGGAGACCAAAACTGCACACAGTACTCCAGGTGTGGTCTCACCAAGGCCCTGTGTAGCTGCAGCAAGACATCCTTGCTCCTGTACTCAAGTCCTCTCACAATGAAGGCCAGCATACCATTTGCCTTCTTAACTGCTTGCTGTACCTGCATGCTGGGAAGAGGCACCTGCGGAATCCAAATCAGATAACCAGCCTCTGGGATGGGCTCTGTATGAGATGCTGGGGAAGCTGCACGAGACGGGGGAACATTAAGCAGAGGTGTCGGAGGCCTTCAACAGAGTGGCATGTGAGGCGGAGGAGTCCATCTGCCAGCTGGATGATGAAGTGGTACCAACATGTGCGCACACCGAGGTCTCTATGGCGAGGGTGGCAGATGCCATTGAGAACCTGGTCCAGCAGGCTGCCAAGTTTCTGCCAGGGATGCGTGCAGATCTGCACTCCATCACTGTAGCCATGGGTGAGCTTTTGCAGTGGCTACGCGAGAGGGCCCGTTGACCTCCCTCCCCTCAAGGAGACAGGCAGGGGCCCTCAGGTCCTGGGACGGGGAGCGGCTGTTGGACACCCTGAGACCTCAACTCATCCAAGGCAACAGGGCCAACGGGTCAGCAGGTTGCCTCCACCCCTGCTGAGGATGTCGGGGGAACACGTAGAAGAAGTGGTAGGGAATGCAAGACTAAAAAGTTTTGGTTTCACGTGTGGTTGCACCGGTGCACTGTGATTGTTCATGTTATGATACATTTGTAAGTACAGTACACTTGCACTTTAATGAGGTCTGATGTGGTTTATTTGTGATTCATAGTCTTAAAGTCCATGTGCACCCGCCCACCATACCATCTACAGGGGGGCACCCCAGGCTGGGTCTATGCTCCCCCCCCTGCCTCCATCCCAGAATCATGCATATGCAGGGAGACAGGGCCCTTGTGAGACATATGCTCGCTGAGCCTTTGCCCTTCACACACTCATCTGTCCCAATGTCCTAACATTGTAAGTACATACTGGGGCTCCCCTTCAGTTGTCCAATTGAACTAACCTGCATCTCTACCCACCCCTGATGGGCCAACTTCCAGCCAGCATCTTGAAATCTCCACCACGGGGCTCTGGATAGTTGCGACTAACCATGCTTTGTGTTACATTGGATGTGCAGTCCAATACCCCTCCCCCTGTGACCCATACCCTCCACCCCCACCCATAACCATTTACTTCCAGGTATAACATTTGACCTTCTCACAGTTACCCTTTAACCCGCCCCCATTACCCTCCATCCCATGAAGTTGAACGTCCACGCCCCCTACCTTCCCGAGGAGCCCACCCCGTTACATTAGACATGTCTCCCTCATTCTGCTGACCCCTAGAATCCGCTTTTACTTCCGTATCTCATCTGGGAACTCTCAGCACCCCTTCACCTGTCATCACCAAGCCCTCACCATCCCACCCTACTGGCTCCCACTGCCCCCTTTAACCCTCGCCATCTCTTCCTGTCAATAGTTCTCTCAGTAAATCCCCCAGGACTTATCAGTTGACACCACGGACCCCTCCCTCTGTCCCCCTTCCCCTTCACGCCCATTCACACCTACAAAACCCCCCATTCTCATTCACACCTGCACACTCCACACCCCCAAACTGCACTCCACCACAGCCCTTCCTACCCTCCCACTCCATACCCGCTCACCCATTCCACGAGCCCCACAGCATCTCTCTCTTTCCCCTACCACCCCCAACCTCCCCGAACCCCTCTAGGCCTCCACACCCGACCCACCTCATCATTCCTCTCCTCCTCGACTAATTCTCCCCAGCACGCAGCATCACCACCCAACAGAAGCTTGAAGATCCACCTCCTGGAAGCTGCTGCAGGAAGAAGATTCATGTGGTTGATGCTCCACTCACCCACTGCTCCACGTGGTGTTCCAAGGCCCACAGTCGCTGGAGGCCTCCATCTTCTGATCTCCACGAGCTTTGCCAGGCCTTCTTCCAGGTGAGTCCCAACGTGTCCACACCACGTTGGTCCAGACACGTTCTGGACTGACGTGATATCCCGCTGGCGGCACGGACATTTGTACAGAGGGGGACAATTCCAGTCGAGTCTTCACCTGCATCCCATTAACAGGATTCAAAACGGTTTCACGCTGGCCTCTGGTTGGAGTGGCAACCCACCACGTCGGGCAGGAGCACACATTCCCACCGGTGTGAAATTATAGTGGGAAACCAATTTTTAGCTCCCGCCACATTGTCCCCACTACCTCCCACCCAGCTGCCATTAAACCCACCACTCTTGGGGCTGGAAAATGTGCCCTATGTCCTCCACTACCTCTTTAAAATCAGGGGTTTATCTATACTTTTACTTATGCCACCCAATATTTAGTCATGTGGTAGTGTGAAGTAAAGTAAAATTTGAGATTGATAGGTTTTTGTTAACCAAAGGTAATAAGGGTTAAAGGGTAAAATCTGCCAAATAAGTCCTATGTCAGGGTTCTAGGCAGCCAACACCTCCCCTTTCCCTCCACTGATCTAGTGTGTGATTCTTTTGTAGAAATATCTTTAGCAAGCTTCCAATGTGTCACAATTAAGCTAGGAAACACCATTGACAGGCATTTTGCCTGAATCCAATTCCCACAAGCTATGAGTTGCAGAGTTGGTCTTTTATGAGTTGAACTACTATAACCCCAATATGAATTGATCTGGAGTCCAACTCAAGTAATAAAAATGTGAAATATGTTGATAGACTTTTTACTAAAAACCAGCTAACCAACCAAATCCCACTTCATGTGCATAAAAAACTGCCTTCAATACCTTTAAACTAAAATACTGTAATCAATTCCCATGCACTATTGAACCATACCAGTTTATACCACTGAATGAATCCATTCATCTCACTGTCTCCATGACAACCCTTTGATAGAGCAATCCAAAACTAAGTTCACTGCCCCATCCCGGTATCGTCCTCTGCTCCAAATATTTATCCAAATTTTCCTTAAACATGCAGTGGTTTCTACCGTAACTATTCCCTGTGGCAAAGCATTCCATGTCCCAACAATCATCCATGTAAAGAAATGTCTCTGAAGCTCTCCTCACTCTCACAGTAATCACTTTAAATTGACAATATATCACTGGATCCCCCAATAAATCTTCTCTTTGTCTTTTCTGCTCCAGTGTAAACAGTCTCAAGAGTTGCTAGAATGTGGAATCCGCTCCCACGTGAAATTGAGGCAGATAGCATGGATGCACTTAATGGGAAAGAAGACAAATTATGAGGGAGAAAGGAATAGAAGGGTTATGTGTAAACACCAGCATAGGCCACTTGAGCTGAATGACCTGTTTTTGTGCTGTATACTCTATATCTCAAGCCTGTCCTCATAACAGTAGTTTTGGTTAGTGGCATCATCCTGGTGAATGTATGCTGTTCACTCTCTTACGTTACAGCTTTAACATTGTTTCTGTAATGTGGTGCACAAAACTGCACAGTAACCGATATTTTGTACACATTTGTCATGCACTGTTTATTGAATCTATTCTCCTATTTATAAAAATACTGATGGTCTTTTTTATAGACCAATCTACCCATGCTTGTATTTTTGTTGAATTATATAATTATAGAGACTAGGGCACAATTTTACCATTGGCTTGCGGACTCAGCGAGGGCGGGCGGCGGAGGTGGGGAAGTCGACTGCTGCCCGCGATTGGCAGCGCACCGTGATTTCACCACATATTAAGGCCCGCCCAGTGTGAAAGGCGGCTGGGAAATCAGCAGGGGTGGGGGCATGACGTCCGCTGGGTCCAATGGCAACCCGGCGGCTGATTCAAAGCCGGCCCAGGTAGCCCCTGGAAGGCTGCTAAGGAAGGACTCTGAAGTGAAGACGTATCCCGTTGCGGTTGGACACAGCAGGCGGGAGGGCAGGTCAGTGGGTCAGTCAACCCCGCATTTCTCGGATGAGTGCCTTGCAGCCCTCCTGGATGAGGTTGAAGCCAGGAGGGGAACCCTTGCCCCCAGAGACGGGAGGAGGAGGCCCCCAACCCTCACCAAAAAGGCCTGGGAGGAGGTGGCATCCAGGGACAGCTGCCACGACGTGGTGTGGCGCACATGGGCTCAGTGCCGGAAGCGCTTCAATGATCTCCTGAGATCGGGAAGGGTGAGTACCGTGTTTGCATGGGTCACTTTGCAGAGCAGTTAAGAGCTGCCCATCCTGCTGTGGACCCCAGAGGTGTTAGAGTGTGAATGGAAAATGTCAATGAGGCAGGTGTTGGCCAAGGGGGTGGGCCCTGGCTGCTTGGACTGAGTGCTTTGCGGCTCCAGGGTCACGAATCGGCTGAGCCCTGCGAGGTGTTCCTCAGGTGGAGATGGCCAGGCTGCAATGAGAATGCAGGTAGAGAGTGGACCAATCAATGCTCCTCTATCATTTCAGGAGAAGATATCGCATAACAATATTGAGAGGTCGCAGACTGGCGGGGTCCCCCACACCTCCTAATCCCTACATGTTACGAGCAGGAGG
The DNA here is from genome assembly GCF_964194155.1 of Cetorhinus maximus. Classification (NCBI taxonomy): domain Eukaryota; kingdom Metazoa; phylum Chordata; class Chondrichthyes; order Lamniformes; family Cetorhinidae; genus Cetorhinus; species Cetorhinus maximus. The sequence continues at coordinate 49,904,660 of NC_135884.1, read as the reverse complement.
CCCTGGAACACGAGAGGCGCCATGCACCTCGGTCAAGCGGCCGCAGTGATGTAGGGATGCCAGACAGAGGTAAGAGTGCTGTGCACTGAGGTGAGAATGCCGGCCATTGCAATTATCCTCGTGTAGTCTCTATACTGATGTGAGCCTTGAACCTGGAATCCTACTTGAAAACCGAAAGACGAGGGCACCATGATGCATATCTCTGTCTCACCAGGGTGCCTGGCATGCACAGTAACAGTGTGATGACTTAAACTAATGACCTGTCCGTCTTGTCCCTTTTAGACTCACCAGCAGGCGGTTGCTATGAGGACCGTGAAAGCCCATCCCTGACCCCAGAGGACCACCATGCTGAGCACGCACATGCGTCACACCCTCTCTGTCAGTCAGGCGTCAGCGCAGATACCAGCACCTCGGTTGGCATAAGATTGCCAGCTACTATCTCAGTGAACATTGGTGAGAGCACTTCACACTTGCTTGAAGTGCAGGTGGAGGCAGAGAGTGCCCAGGGCCCTGGCAGTCAGAGGATGGCTGGAGACCAGGACGATGCTCAGTCGATGTCTGATGATGAGCCTCTGGAGTTGTCCCTGAGGCAGCAGATGCTGGACATCCAGCAGGATGTGCGGGAGGATCTGGCGGAGATACATGAGGGAATGCATGCCATGGTGTCCACTGTGGAGGAGTCCCTGCGGAGCATGACCACTGCATTGACCCTCATGGCCGAGCACACTGCCTCCTCCATGGAGAGAGCGGCGACTCTCAAGGAAAGGCTACTCCAGGGGGCTCAATCAGGGGTCCCTGGGATGCACTCAGACCTGCAAGCCCACACATCGGCAATGACCTTTGGTGGTCAGTGTCAGTGTGGGAGATGGATTGGGCACCCAGTATCCCAGCTAGGTGCCCGATCATCAATGGTGAGCAGGGAGGTTCATTGCAACCTCACGTTGGTGCACGAGCTGCCGATCGTCTCTGTGGGCTCCTCTCAGGGCAACCTGGATGATGGCAGCAGTTCCTCCGCCCCTCTGCCAGTGACTATGGCATCTGATGAGGCTGCGGCGACTGGGGAGATGCCAGCCATGGCACTGGCTGCTCCCTCCCAGGCAAGGCCAGCACAGGCTCCACGCCAGAGGATGCCCGCCAAGGTCATCAAGGCCAACAGGACAGCAGACTCAGCAGGCTGTCTCCAATGCCGGTGCCAGCGAGGGGGGAGCACCAAGACGTAGCACCCGCAAATGTAAATTTAAAGCACCTCAAGCACAAGACAGACTTATTACGGGTGATATTTTGTTTCCCCATTTTGGTTTGAATTTTTTTATGGTGTGATTAAAAACACCGGTTAGTGTTCATTTCAGCCATGTTTCACATTCACAATTAAATGAGATGTTATTTTGTGCTATTGGCCTCTCTCTGTATGCTTCATTTGTTCTGTAGGTGCATGGAAGGCCATTATGTAATGATGGACGTGTGTCCCCTGAAACTTTATTGCAAAAGCACAGGGTGCATGTTGTTGGCCAAGGAAATGGTCCTGTCAGGGATCGAGTACGGAGCCTGCAGCCCTGGGATGTGGCAGTGGTTCTTATTTGGTAGCCTAGCTGAAGAAGCATTGGATCAAAGTGTCCCGGGTGTCCCAGCCTCCCTGGAGGTTACCCAGGTCAGCGTCTATCCTCTCAGTGTTCTCCTCACTGTACTCGTCCTCGGACTCACTGCTGGACTCATCATCTGCACAGCTGCGTCAACGTCCTCTTCCTCCACTGGGTCCCCCCTTTCCAGTGCCAGATTGTGGAGAGCGCAGCATGCAACCACTATCAGTGACACATGCTCTGGGGGGTATTGGAGTGCATCCCCTGAACAGTCCAGGCAACGGAAGCGCATCTTGAGAAGACCGATGGTTCTCTCTACCACTGCCCTTTTGGAGCTATGGCTCCTGTTGTACCGCTGCTCGGCCTCTGTTCTTGGATGGTGGAGAGGCGTCATGAACCACCTTTTCAACGCATAGCCCTTGTCACCCAGCAGCCATCCATCCAGTCAGGCTGGAGCACTGAAGAGCCCCAGCACCTGGGAGTGTCTCAGGATGTAAGCGTCATGGCAGCTGCCTGGGTACCTTGCACAGACTTGCAGAATCTGCATCCTGTGATCACACACTATCTGTACGTTCATGGAGTGGAAGCCCTTCCTGTTGATAAAGGCACCGGGCTCACCCGCTGGCGCCTTGATGGCCACATGGGTGCAGTCTATAGCACCCTGGACGCGGGGAAAGCTAGCAATCACTGCAAAGCCTCTCACTCGCTCTGACTGTTTGGCCTCGTCCGTATGGTATTGAATAAAAATCAATACGCGCCTGAACAGAGCGTCTGTCACCAGCTTGACGCGACTATGGACAGCTGATTGGGAGACTCCATATAGATCACCCACTGACCCCTGGAAAAAGCTGGAGGCATAGAAGTTGAGGGCCACTGTGACCTTCAGAGCTACTGGCATGGGGTGTCCACCCGTACAGTCGGAGCTGACCTCAGGACCGATCCTCTGACAGATGAGGCGGAGCCTCCTTCAGCATTGCACCATGGACATATTGAGGTAGCTGCATCGCCGCCTGTAAACCCTGGCAGCAGGATAGTGACGTCTTCTATTAACCCTAATGCTTTGGACCGCCTGCTGGTCCTGCATCCTTTTTGCCTGCACCTGTCCTCCCACAGGTCCTTCCCCTGGAGGCTGCATTGGGACACCTGGTCTCCTCTCCCTTCTGCCCCTCTCTTCCTCCTCAGAGGAGATGTCTCCAGCGGAGACCACAATCCCCATTACCAGGGTAACGAAAGGCTGTGTGATACCTGGAAGGTTCCACTTGGTCTGAATTCTCCGGGCGCCTGGAAGACAACAATGAGTCCTGAACTGAAGCCTAGAAAAGCTCAGAATGCAGCTTCTAGCGAGATGAAGCTGTCCAGTTCACAGAAGCAACAAGCAGCAAGTTTGATCCAAAACTCCTCACTACTCGCATTGACAAGGCCACTGATCTTCCTTATCCCACCCATGGATGAGGTTTTACTAATTGTGGCCTGCCTGCCTGCCTGTTTTGCCCATGTGATGGCCGAAAAATCACACAGGCTACTTAAAGCCAGAGACAATTGGTGTTTCAAGGGCATTAACTTTAATTAATGGCGGGCACGCCTCTGTCTCCACGCCTGCCTAGCGAAATATCGTGCGAGTACATGTTGATGTCGGCACGCCCGGCCGAAGTCATCACGCGTTATTTCATGCTCGAGCGGGTCAGGCACACATGCGCCCACCAAGCAAAAAATTCTGCCCCTAGATTCCTTGATTCATTTACACCTTTCAGCATTTTTCAACTGAACATGTGTTCGCGTCCCTTGTTTTAACTCCCAAAAAATACATTAACTCTCAACTTGTCCACATTGAATTGCACCTGTCACCGATCTGACAATTGAGCAAGTCATTACTGACTTCCTGACCTCTTTGAGAGTCCTTCCTGCTGTTTGCAAATCCCCATACTTTTGAGTAGATGAAGGTAAGTTCCTAAACTGGGAATCAAATCTAGGTCATGGCAATGAAAGTGCTGAATCCTAACCACTAGACATTTTGCTAGAAATGTCCTTAAAATTGAAGTATTCCTAAAAATTCAAGAATTATGGAAAGAGGTCAATAAACATAACCATAAATTTGAACATTCCATATTCCTTGCAGCTCTGTAATTTGGGCCTTTGCTTCATGCTCTGAGCGATTACAATGCCAAAGCCTGGACACCACGTCCCCTTGTCAGCTCCTAGCCTCCAGCTCTGCCTAGGCACTCCAAAGCCCAGGCCTCATCAATCCTTTCAACCCACTTCTTATGTTCCCAAACCTAATCCAGCCTTTTAATATTCATACATTAAAAAACCATCCACCCAGTGCTCTCAGATTCTAGACATCCAAGTACTTCAACATCCCAGCTTTTTAGTAACCCCCTGCACCACCCCCTTCATCTCCCACAACAAACACATCAAAACACCGGCCACAGTGCCCTCCCAATACTCAATGCTGGGAAATTTTCTACACCCCGAACTTTTTCAGTGCTTTATACGACAACTCCCTATGTACCTCTGTCTCCAGATTCTTCTGAGCACCTTGAGAATCTGGCAAGGGTTTCCTGACTCCTTACCTCTTGACAGCTTCAATTTCCTAGGTTTCAGACTTCCACAGACATAAGTGTTGTTGTGCCAAATTGAAGCTCCTAAAGGTGCTACTCACCACTGACGGTGACTCTATGCTGCTCCCAAACTTCAATCTTTCCAGACTTATTTTTATCCTGAATATTCTCAATTCTCCCTCCCAGACCCCTTGGACTTACTCTTGTGTGCCCTCTTCCTTTCAGTGACAGCTCCTTCCCTGCTGGCTACAACATTCACCCTCTCTGTCACCAACATTGCAGCACCTCCCCAGCAGGCCTCAAATCCAATGCACATCACTTCCAACTTGCTGACCACTCCAGTAAGAAAAAACTAAGAACATCAGGAAGAGAGCCAGTGTGAATGCCAGGGAAAAGTATTCAGAGGGGATAGATAAGAAATTTACAGAAAGACTGGGAACAGGAAAAAATATCATAGTCTGAGATAAAAAATGAAATATGGGCACCACAATGAGAAATGTTTGGGTCTGGTAATTTTCACTTCATTTAGATTTTTCTGGTGTTTGCATTATCCTCTAGGTATAGTGTGGTGGAATATTGATAGTGATAAGTCCACAATCAGTATGAATATTTGAATCAGTATTGCTTACATTGGTCTATGTTCACATGTAGCTTATATTTTTTTTTGCAGCATTACTATAGTGATTTCTTAGTGAATCACCATGTGTAGAACATATTGTTTTTCAAGTAACTGTGTGTTTACATAGGTTCACATTGTTCAAAGAACTGGTTTCCAGGTTGCAAATGTGCTTGTGCAGGTACAAGGGAAACCTGCTTATTATTTGGCAAGCTACATAAAATAGTACTTTTAAAAATAAAATTGACCAAGATGCTGTGTTCAGAAGTAGGTCGGCATGTTGGTTTGTATTTTTTATTAATATACAGGATGTGATGTCACTGGCATTTATTGCCCATTCCTAATTGCCCTTGAGGTGGTGAGCCGCCCTCTTGAACATCTGCAGTCTATGTGTTATAGGTACACCCACAGTGCTGTTAGGGAGGGAGTTCCAACAACATATTTCCAAGTCAGGATGTTGAGTGGCTTGGAGGGGAACTTCCAGGTGGTGGTGTTCCCATGTATCTGCTGCCCTTGTCCTTCTAGATGGTAGCATCATGAGTTTGGAAGGTGCAGTTGAAGGAGCCTTGGTGAGTTCCTGCAGTGCATCTTGTAGATGGTACACATTGCTGCCATGGTTCGTCAGTGGAGGGAGATGAATGTTTGTGGAAGGGGTGCCAATCAAGCGAGCTGCTTTGTCCCGGACGGTGTCAAGCTTCTTGAGTGTTGTTGGAGTTGCACTCATCCGGGCAAGTGGAGAGTATTCCATCACACTCCTGACTGGCTTCGTCAGGAGTCAGGAGGTGAGTTGCTCACTGCAGGATTCCTAGCCTCTGACCTGTTCTTGTAGCCACAACCACAGCCCAGTATTTATATGGCTAGTCCAGTTCTATTCATTGAATGTGGACATTTATGGCCCTTATTCAGATGGCATTTAAGAGTCAACCACATTGCTGTGGGTCTGGACCACATGTAGGGAGACCAGGTAAGGTTGGCAGATATCCTTAAGGATATTAGTGAACAATCATGGTCATTATCAAAGCTTTTAATTCAATTTTTATTTTTATTTTTATTGAATTCAAATTTCACCATCTGCCATGGTGGAATTTGAACATGGGTCCCTGGATAGCCTCTGGAATACTAGTCCAGTGACAATACCACTATGCCACCACCACCCCCCACTTCTGTTCAACAGTAACTCTGCCCCCCACCCACCCCCCCACCCCCCTAGATGTGGATAGTGGGGGATTCAGTGATGGTAATGTCATTGAATGCCAAGGGGCGATGGTTAGATTCTCTCTTATTGGATATGGTCATTGCCTGGCACTTGTGTGGCACAAATGTTACTTTACGCTTGTCAACCCAAGCCTGGATATTGTCCAGGTCTTGCTGCATTTGGACATGGACTGCTTCAGTATCTGAGGAGTCGCGAATGGTGCTGAACATTGTGCAATCATCAGCGAACATCCCCACTTCTGACTTATGATGGAAGGAAGGTCATTGATGAAGCAGCTGAAGATGGTTGGGCCCAGGACTCTACCCTGAGGAACTCCTGCAGTCATGTCCTGAAACTAAAATGATTGACCTCCAACAACCACAACCATCTTCCTTTGTGTTAGGTATAAATCTAACCAGTGGTTTTCCCTCTGATTCCCATTGACTCCAGTTTTGCTAGGGTTACTTTATGCCACACTCAGTCAAATGTGGCCTTGATATCAAGCGCAGTCACTCTCACCTCACCTCTGGAATTGAGCTCTTTTGTCCATGTTTGAACCAAGGCTGTAATGAGGTCAGAAACTGAGTGACCCTGGTGGAACCCAAACTGAGTGTCAGTGAGCAGGTTATTGCTATGCAAATGCTGCTTGACAGCACTGTTGATGAGCCCTTCCATGGCTTTACTGATGATCGAGAGTAGACTGATTAGTAGACTGTAATTAGTCGGTTTGGATTTGTCATGCTTTTTGTGCACAGGGCATACCTTAGCAATTTTCCACATTGCCGGGTAGGTGCCGGTGTTGTAGTTGTACTGGAACAGCTTGGCTAGGGGCGCAAAAAGCTCTGGAGCACAAGTCTTCAGCACTATTGCCGGAATGTTGTCAGGGCCCATAGAGTTTGCAGTATCCAGTGCCTTCAGCTGTTTCTTGATATCATGTGTAGTGAATCAAATTGGCTGAAGACTGGCATCTATGATGCTGGGAACCTCTGGAGGAGGCCGAGATAGATCATCCTCTCAGCACTTCTGGCTGAAGATTGTAGCAAATGCTTCAGGCATATCTTTTGCACTGATGTGCTGGGCACCTCCATTGAGGATGAGGAGATTTGTGGAACCTCCTCCTTCAGTGATTAGTTTAATTGTCCACCACCATTTACAACTGTATGTGGTAAGACTGTACAATTTGTAAATGTGTGTTTTTTTTAAAAAATAGTGTTTATGTAGTTTGGATAAGCCATATATCCACATGTGTATGTTTAAGTGCCTGCAAAAGAAATATCAATAAACATCACTACTGTATTCCTTTTTTCTTGACAAAATTATTCAGATGAAACCATAACTCAATTATAAATATCTATTATCTGACCAAAGCCTGTTTAGAACTATAAAAATATTACTCATAATAGTCGAAGGAGTAAAATTAGTCTTGTGGCCTCGAGACACACAGCTGGTACATCTGTGAAACAGTTACATGCAGCACTCACTCTGATGAAAAAATATTACTGTATGTCATCTGGGGCAATCCAATCTCATTGAAATAAGAAAATGTTTAGTACAAAAATGTCTGTGTGCCAAATAACGTGCTGCGATATACCAGAGTAGAAGGCAGTGGTGTAGTAATATTGTCACTGGACTGGTAACCCTAAGACCCAGGGTAATGCTCTGGGGACCCGTGTTTGAATCTCGCCTGGGATTATTGAATTTGAATTTAACCAATTTGAATTAAAAACCCACCTGATTCACTAATGCCCTTTTATCTGCCTTCCTCATTTAGCCTACGTGAGACTTTCAATACACAGCAATTGGGAATGGGCCATAAATGTTGGCCTAGCCAGTGATGCCCACATCCTGTGAACGAATAAAAAAAATGCACTATAATGTAATTTGTCATACAAAAATTGAAGTCTACTGGATATTCTGTTCCATCATGAATGTGTTCATACAATCAGGTTTTCCTTAAGTGAGCCAGCAGTACTGGTTATGTCACGGAAGTGTTCCAGATTAGAAAATTCAGTTCTTGCTAATTCCATTAGAGATGATTTAACCCAGTTTCTTTTTTTTCCCCATAAAATTATTTCTATCTTATTTTTTCCTTTGTGAAATTTGAAGATTTTGTATGAAAAATCTTGCTTGGGTAGGATGCAGGAAAATGTGAGTTTACCCTCATTGGTAAGAAAAATAGAAAAGCAGAATGCATTTTAAATGGCAAAAGACTAAGAAATATTTTTATTCGGAAAGGTCCACGAGCATTTAGGAAGGTAAGTGGTATGTAAGCCTTTACTGCAAATAGATTGGAATTTAAGCATAAAGCTTTGCTACAGTTATGCTGTACAGGGACTTGGTAAGCCCACACCTGAGGTACTGTGTACAGTTTTGGGTTCCTTATCCAAGGAAGAATATGCCTGCCTTGGAGGGAGTGCAATGAAGGGTTGTCAGACTAACTACTAGGATGAGAGGTTTCCTATGATGAGAGATTGAATAGGCTAGGCCGATCTTGAAGGATGAGAGGTGATCTAATTGAAACATTCTTAAGGGACTTTACTGGGTAGTTGCTGAGAGGATGTTTCCCCTGGCTGGGGAATCTAGAACTAGGAGCCACAGTCTCAGGATAAGGGGTTGACCATTTTGGACTGAGCTGAAAAGAAATTTCTTCACTGAAAGGGTTGTGAATCTTTAGAATTTTCTACCTCGGAGAGCTATGGATGTTCAGCTATTGAGTATATTCAAAATAGAAATCAACAGATTTTTGGGCACTGAGGTAATTAGGGGACATTGGGATAGTGAGGGAAGGTACAGCTGAGATAGAAGACCGGCCATGGCCTTATTGAATGGCAGAACAGTTTTGAAGAGCCGAATGGCCTAATCCTGCTCCTATTTCTTACGTTCTTACTTTCTTATACCCAGAGAAAGAGAGAGAACTAGAGAGGGAAAAGGCTAAAGAAATATAGAAAGGGGGCTTCAGAAAGAATTAGAACAAAGCAGAGACAGCTACAGAAAGAGTGATTTCATTTTTTTATGCAGTCCCAACTGTACAGAATGAGCCACTCTGATGGGGCATAGAGCTTAACTCTTGATATAACAACATCTTAATGAATTTAAATAAATTCCACATGCTCCCAGTAACTAGAACTGCACTGATAGCACATTATGGTGAGGGTATTAAGGGATATGAAGAGCTATTCCTAAATCCAGCGTATAGAAGGATGTGGCAGGAACAGTGCCAGTTATACCTCAGACTTAGGGTTAGCATACCAACTATTAAAACTAACAAGGTGAGTCCCGGCTCCATCAGATCAGAGCAAAGCTCTGAAGCCCTATCCCCTCCAGTCAAAATTGGTGGAGCCAACATGTGAGAGTAAAGGCTGAAGTGTTTGCAAGCGGCTTGAGCCAAAAGTGCCAAGTGGACCATACACTAAGCCTCTTCCCAAAGTCCTCTTTATGCCAGTATTCCAGCTAAGTCCTCTCTTTATTTTATGTGCCATTAAGAAGCAAAAGATTGCATAGCAAAGGCTATATCCCCTGACAGCTCTTTTTTTTTTTCATTTTTTAATGGGATCTAAGCATTGCTGGCAAAGCCAGCATTTGTTGCCTATCACTAATTGTCCTTGAGAAGGTGGTGGTGAATTGCCTTCTTGAACTACTGCAGCCCATACAGTGTTGGGACAACCACAGTGCTGTTAGGAAGGGAATTCCAGGATTTCCAGTGACAGTGAAGGAACGGTGATATAGGCCCAAGTCAAAATGGTGTGTGGCATGGAGGGAATTTGCAGCTGGTGGTGTTCCCATGTGTCTGATGCCCTTGTCTTTCTAGGTGGTAGAGATTGCAGGTTTTGATGGTGCTATCGTAGAAGGTTTGATGATTTGCTGCAGTGCATCTTATATATGAGTACACATTGCTGCCACTGTGTCAAGGGACTAAATGTTGTAGATGAAGGATGGGATGCCAATCAAATGGGCCGCTTTGTCTAGGGTGGTGCCAAGCTCCATGAGTTTTGTTGGAGCCGCACTTATCCAGGCAAATGGGGGGTGTTTCATAAGGGAATGACTTGTGGCTTGTAGATGGAGGACAGGCTTTAGGAAGTCAGGAGATGCATTACCTGCTACAGAATTCCCAGCCTCAGGCCTCCTCTAGGGGCCACAGTATTTATATGGCTGGTCCAGTAAAGCTTCTGGTCAACCCCCAGGATATTGAATATGGTCATTGTCTAGTATTTGTGTGACATGAATGTTATTTGCCACTTATTATCCCAAGGTTGAATATTGCCCAGGTCTTGCTGCGTATGGATATGATTGCTTCAGTATCTGAAGAGTCGCAAATGGTGCTGAACATTGTGCAATCATCATCAAACAGCACTTCTGACCCTATGATGGAGGGAAAGTATTGATAAACCAGCTGTAGATGGTTGGCCCAGGACATTATTATATTCACTCATGGCATGTGGGCATTCCTGGCTAGGCCAGCATTTATTGCCCATCCCTAATTGCCCTGAGGAACTCTGAAGCAATGTCCTGGGGCTGAGATGATTGACCTCCAACAACCACAACCAACTTCTTTTATGATAAGTGTAACTCCAAACAGTGGAGAGTTTCCTCCCTTTTCCATTGACTTTGATTTTGCAATGGCTTCTTGATGTCACATTCAGTTAAGTGTTGCCTTGATGTCAAGGGCAGTCACTCTCACCTCACCTCTTGAGTTCAACTCTTTTGTCTATGTTTGGACCAAGATGTTCATAATAATCTCAAGAGCCAAGGGCAGAATGTTACATCCCGCGGGCAGGCGCGTACCCGACCCGATCGGGCGTAAAATCATGCGAGATGACGTCGAGCGAGCGTCCTGATGTCATCCCACGATACTTCACTCGGCAGGCATGCGCAAAAGTCGGATGTGCATGCCAATAGTCAAGAGGGTAATTAAGCCCATTTACGGCGCAATTGTCTCCAAATTTTCGTGGTCCGTCGAACCCTACACTTGGCGGATGGGCGGATCGGCAAGGCGGCCTTTACATTTTACATCAAACCTCATCCAGTGTTGGAATGAAATCTCCATTATGAAATAAAATAAAAATAAATATCTGTGGACATATCTGAGGTATATTTTCAAGTGCTTGGCTGTGATACATAGACATTTTTTGCAGTTTTTTGAAGCTTTATTTCATCATTTGCAGGCCCGCAGCTCCCTGTCTGCCTTCAGGAAGCTTTCTTGCTGCGCTCACCTGTGCCTATGGCGATGTCATCGCCTAATCTCTCCCCTCCCCCACCCTGGCAGCACTGAGCTTTTCAGCATGCTCTTCACACTGGCTGGCCATTAACTGACCAGCCAGCGTGAAATTGCGGTCTGGGGCCAGCCACGGTCGGTGGTCCGTTTCCTGACCGCTCCCAGACCCGCCGATTGCGCCCGCCCACCAAAGGTAAAATTCAAGCCCAAGTGTCCCTGGCACAACCCAAACTGAGCATAGTTATTGCTGAGTAAGCGCCACTTGATAGCACTGCCATCGACACTTTCTATGACTTAGCTGACGATTGAGAATAGGCCATTGTGGCGGGCATTGGCTTGATTGAATTTGTCCTGTTTTTTGTGAACAGGATATGCCTGGGCAATGTTTCATATTTTCGGGTAGTGGGGCAGTGTTGTAGCTGTACTGAAGCAGCTTGGCTAATTGTGGAGCACAACTCTTCAGTACTACTGCCAGGATCATCAGTTCGACTGTCAGGGCCCATAGCTTTTGCTAAAGACCTGTATACAGCAGAATAAAGTAAAGGCAATGACTTAAAGCATAAAAGAAATCATAAATGTTGCAACAAACAGTGTTTGGCATAGAATAAATTATTCAATGCATTGAAGGTGTCAAAATGTCACAACAGTGGATGGCTGTGCACATGTAATCTACGATTTAACCTTTAATAATATAAATTGAGCAAAGAAAGAATTCTAATTTTTATTACTGTACACTCACCAGCAAAGGATAGTTTGTCCCTGTCAATAAGAGTGCTTGATCAACTGGTATAGAAATGCCTGCTAGGTTGAGAGTTGTAGATGGACAGTCAGCTCCAAATAAACCTGATTTCTCACATTTCTACTGTTTGTGAGTTTGTAGCCATTATTCAATATGTATCACCATTTGGGACCATCATTACATAGCTTTAGCACTCCAGTAGGACCAGTCTAATGTTTTAGATTGAATCATCTTGGCACATATTTCTTTAAAGAGGAAATTAAAATTGTTTAAAATGTTTTTTTTCCGCCTTGGCTGAGGCTCATTCCTGAGACTCTTGGGGCCAAATAGTTGCAGAAGTACATGAAATGAGCTTTAATCTGTTTTGATTACTACAGGCCTTCAGATTCTCTTTAATTATTGATGCATTATCAGGGTAGGGTTATGTTCTTGGTATCAAGATCTTTCTGAATGTAAAATTTTTCAATGTGGATGATCATAATCAGATTTTATGGTGGGAAGAGTCCCTCTGTGCGCTGAATTGTAAATGTGTTTACAAAGAATGGGTTTCCAATTTTTCTACATTCAGCTCACAGTGGAAATCTTCCCTGTGTTGAAAAGACATTTAATCTGTTTTTTCTCAACATATATTTACAGAAACCTTCATATCCTCTGCATCACAAACAATGACTCCTTCCACCTCTGTAAAAACACCCACCACCACCCCTACATCAGCCTATCCGCTGCTGAAACCCTCATCAATGCATTTGTTATCTCCAGCCTCAACTATTCAAATGCTCTCCTGGTTAGCCTCCCATCCTCCCTCCTCTGTAAAACTCAGATCATCCAAAACTGTGCCTTTCATATCCTATCCAATACCATTTCCACCTCATCTATCATGCTGTGCTCACTGCCCTACATTGGCTCTTGGTTCCCTGCAGGCTCAAATTTAAAAAGAAACAAATGCTGTGTTTAATTCCTTTCATTGCCTTACCTCTCCCTATCTTTGTAGCTTACTATAGCCCTATAGCATCCCCCAAATTCTTTTTTCCTCTGCCCTTGGACCAGCAGCAGGACCTTCCCGCTATCCTTAATTGAACAGCTGCCCTCTGACCACTGACTGATCATCTTCTTCAAAATTATGTTACATGTCAGACGCCAATGCAGTGTGTGGTCAGGGCCCCAAATTGTTCCTGATGTCAGGGCCCAGACACCAAAACGCAAATTCAACCCAATGAGTGCCAAAAAATCATCAAAGAAAGATACATAAGAACAAATTACCTGTGTGAATGCATATCTGTATTTTTGTCTACTCTACTCCTTTTTTCACATGCACAACATGGAAGACCCCAACCCCTTTTCTGATTTAGTTTTTGTATTGTTTGTGATGTGTCAGCCCCAGGCAAAATTTACTGAATTAGAGATTTTCCATGAAAGGGAAAATAGTAAGACCTGAATTTGCAAAATAATATGCACCATAAGACAAAGGCCAAATTACATATGAACATACAATTTTTAAAAATTCTTTCATGGGATGTGGGCATCATTGGCAAGGCAGCATTTGTTGCCCATCCCTAATTGCTCTGGAACTGAGTGGCTTGCTAGGCCATTTCAGAGGGCAGCCAAGAGTCAACCACTTTCTTGTGAATCTGGAGTAACATGTAGGCCAGACCAGGTAAAGGATGGCAGATTTCCTTCCCTGAAGGACATTAGGAATAGGAGCGGAAGTAGGCCTTTCAGCCCGTCAAGTCTGCTCCACCATTCGATAATATCATGGCTGAGCTGTTTGTGTTTCGAATTCCACTTTCCCATCTACCCCCGATAACCTTTGATTCCCTTGCCTAACAAGAATCTATCTATCTCTGCCTTAAAAATATTCGCCTCCATCACCTTCTGAGGCAGGGAGTTCCAAAGTCGCACAACTCTCTGAGAGAAAAAAATTCTCCTCACCTTTGTCTTAGAAGGGTGACCCCTGATTTTAAAACCATGCTCCCTAGTTCTGGACTCACCCACATGAGGAAATGTCCTTTCCACATTCACCTTGTCAAGGCCATTCAGGATCTTATATACTTCAATCAAGCCACCCTTCACTTTTCCAAACTCCAGTGGAAACAGGCCCAGCCTGGCCAATCTTTCCTCATAAGACAACCCACTCATTCCAGGTATCAACCTAGTAAACCTCCTCTGAGCTGCATTCAACGCATTTACATCCTTCCTTAAATAAGGAGGCCAAAACTGCACACACTATTTGAGATGTGGTCTCACCAATGCCCTGTATAACAGAAGCATAACATGCTTACAATTCCTCTCATAATAAAGAATAGCATTCCATTAGCCTTCTTGATTACATGCTGCGCTTACATATTAACTTTTTGTAACTCATGCATGAGAACGATCCCTCTGTACCACAGAATTCTGCAGTTGTTCTCCATTTAAGTAACACTCCGCTTTTTTATTCTTCCTGCCAAAGTGAACAATTTCACATTTTCCCACATTATACTCCATCTGCCAGATTTTTGCCCATTCATTCAACCTATCTATATCCACCTGCAAACTCCTTGGGCAGAATTTTCCCCCCATTGGGGGGGAAATTGAAGAGTGGGCACATGGAGGCGCACCTCTGATCGGCGCCCCCAATTGGAGCGTGCTGCCATTTTACGTGGGCAAGCCAATTAAGGCCCACCCAGCGTGACGTCCGCAAGGAAGCGCTATGTGCTCCCTATGCAGGTGTGGGGGGGGGGGGATTCCCTGAGCAGGGAGTGCGCTCTTTTGCGCATGCACACGAAAGAGCGCACAGATCTCCCTGAGGCTAAGTGCTGCCTCAGGGAGATCGGCTCGTGTGTGAAATTTTTTTAAAAACAGAACAGATAAATTCCCCTGACCTGTCCCCTCATGTGACACTGCCACATGAGTTGGGACATGTCCATCACTTTCATTAACACTTTTATTAAAAATTTAAAAACCTACATGAAACCTCATCCTGCCCGTGGATGAGGTTTCATGCTTTTTCTGAAGCCTGCCAGGGCTCCTGGCCTGCCCGCCAACCTTAAGGTTGGACAGGCAGGTCCATTAATCACTTTAACTACTTTGTCAATGGCCTCAAATGGCCATTGACAGGTCGGCGGGTGCACAGCTGATTCTGCTGAGCCCCCGCAAACCTGAAAATTGAAATGAAATGCATCATTTTACGTGTCGGTGAGCGAGCCCCGCACCCTCCACTCGTTGACCAGGAAATCCTGCCCCTTATGTATTCTTCACAACATACTTTCCTACCTCTCTTTGTGTCATCCGCAAATTTAGTTACCATGCCATAGCTCCCCCCATCTAAGTCATTGATGTAAATTGTAAAAAGTTGAGGCCCCAGCACAGACCCCTGCAGGACTCTGCTCGACATATCCTGACAATCGGACAAAGACCCATTTATGGATACTCTGTTTTCTGTCAGCCAGCCAATCTTCTATCCACTGTTAATATGTTACCCCCACACTATGAGCTTTTATTTTCCATAATAACCTTTGATGTGGCACCTTATCAAATGCCTTCTGGAAATCCAAGTACAGTACGTCTACAGGCTCCCCTTTATCCACAACACATGTTGCTCCTTCAAAGAGCTCTAATAAATTGGTTAAATATGATTTCCCTTTCACAAAACCATGTTGACTCTTCCTGATTACCTTGCATTTTCCTAAGTGCCAGCTATAACCTCCTTAATGATTGATTCTAACATTTTCCCCACCAAAGATGTCAAGCTAACTGTCCTATAGTTTCCTATTTTCTGTCTCCCTCCCTTCTTGAATAGAGGGGTTATATTTGCTACTTTCTAATCTGATGGAACTTTTCCACAATCTAGCGAATTTTGGAAAATTAACACCAACACATTTACTACCTTATTAGCCACCTCTTCTAAGTCCCTAGGATGAAGTCCACCTGGACCTGGAGACTTGTCAGCCCGCAGCTCCATCAGCTTGCTCAGTGCTGCTTTCCTAGTGATTGTAAGTTCAACAATTTCCCCTCTCCCTTCCACCTCCTGATTTATAGCTATTACTGGAATGTTTTTTGTATCCTCTGTAACGAAGCAAAATATTTGTTCATTTCATCTGCCATTTCCTATTATCTACTATTAACTCCCCATTGTTACTCTCTGGAGGACCACCGCTCACTCTACTTTCCTTTTTAAATACCTGTAGATACTCTTGCTATCCGTTTTTACATTTCTAGCTAGCTTCCTCTCACACTCTAATTTCTTTCTCCTGATTAACTTTTTAGTCATTCTATGCTGTCCTTTATATTCTGACCAATCATCTGACCTGTCACTCATCTTTGCACAGTTGTATGCTTTTTCTTTAATTTTGATGTTTTCCTTAACTTCTTTAGTTAACTATAGATGGCGGGTCCTCCCTTTAGAATTTTTATTTATAGTAGCAAAATCCCTGAAATATCCCCTTAAATATCTGCCACTACTTCTCTATTGATCTATCCCCTAGCCTAGTATGCCAGTTCACTTCAGCCAGCTCAGCTTTCATGCCCACATAGTTGTTCTTATCTAAGTTTAAAATACTAGTCTTAGACCCACGCTTCTCCTTTTCAAACTGGATGTAAAATTCAGTCGCTGCCTCCTAGGGGTGCCTTTATTTTGAGGTCATTAATTATTAATTAGAAAATTTAAGATGGAGCACACCACACTATATTAAGAGACAGCTCTCTCCCTTTACACCCACCCCAAACCCCCATAACCTCCCACTGCCCCACCATAATACAACTAGTATTTTCAGCATTGCGGCAAAGCAAAATTGACTTTTACAGCAAGCTGAGAAGTGCCTCCCTCATCATTGTCTTGTTCTGACATTTCAATTTTCCATAACAAACCTCTTTATGGCTTCTCATTGTATTTGAGATTGCCCTATTCATACCAGTTGGTTTCTAATTCTGAAAGGTCTTGTGCTCTGGAGCCATATCTATTGATAACTAGATTAAGGTTGACATGAGCTTATTTGACCTTATTTATTTATTAGCAGCTGACAGAGAAATAAGCTTTATACATTCTCAGTTTTTGCAGGGCTAGCTTTGACCCAAGATAAAAGGCTACTTTTCTAACCAATTGTACTGGCTTACAAACCAATTTCAGCCAAAAGCACAGTGAACTGATTGTCTGTGATATTACAGTGTTGGCTGATTTGAATTATTATTCTGCTAAACTTTCACCTTGTAGAAGGAGCCAGCCTAATGGGATACAAGCAAAATCTAGCCAGCAGCTCAAATTCAAAGGGATGTATACTAATAAAGGCAAATAGCTAGA
Organism: Cetorhinus maximus; assembly: GCF_964194155.1. Classification (NCBI taxonomy): domain Eukaryota; kingdom Metazoa; phylum Chordata; class Chondrichthyes; order Lamniformes; family Cetorhinidae; genus Cetorhinus; species Cetorhinus maximus. The sequence continues at coordinate 49,887,488 of NC_135884.1, read as the reverse complement.
TATGAGGGCAAATATTGTTCAGCAGCTATAGGGCTTCAAAATTTATTTTAAATATTTGTCAGCCTTGGTTGTCACAAATGCCATCCTATGTGACTATGACAATTGCAAACTTTCCCTCCTCGTCCTTTTCAACCTCTCTGAAATCTTGACATGGTTGACCACACCACCTTCATCCAATGCCTCTCCACTGTCATCCAGCTGTGTGGGATTGCTCTCATCTGGCTCCATTCTTATTAATCTAATCATATCCAGAGAATCACTTGTAATGGCTTCTCCTTCTGCTCTTGCACTGTTACCTCTAGCCATCCCCCAAGTAGCTATACTTGGGCCCCTCCTATTTCTCATCTGCATGTTTCATATCGGTGACCTCATCTGAAAGTGTTGATTTTCACATGTATGCTGATGACACTCAGTGATACACCGCCTCCCTCAATTCCTCCAGTGTTGGTAAATTATAAGACCAGATGAGCAAAAATTTCCTCCAGTGAAATACTGAGAAGACTGAAGCCATTGTTTTTGGTCTCTGTCCCAAACTACATTCCCTGACTCCACTCCTCTGCCTAGCTACAGTCTGAGATTAAACCTTGGTGTTACATTTAACCCCAATCTTCTGACATCATATTTGTGCCATCACTCAGACTGTCTATTTACACCTCTGCAACATCACCCAACTTCACGCATCTCAGCTCATCCGCAGTTGAAACCTTCATTCATGCCTTGGTTACCTCCAGACTTGACTATTCCAAAGCGCTCCTAGCTGGTCTACCACATTCTACCATTGCAAACTTGAAGTCATATCTGTCTTAACCTCCTTTACCCCATCAACCCTGCCATCGCTGTGCCACATTGAGTCCCAGTCAAGTAACACCTTAATTTTAAAATTCTCGTCCTTGTTTTCAAATCCATGTAGGCTCACCCCTTCCTATCTCTGTAATTTCCTTCAGCCCCACTACCCTCCAAGATACCTGCACTTATCTAATTCTGGCCTCTTGAGCATCCCCAATTTTAATGGTGGCCTTAGTTGCCTGGGCACTTAGCTCTTTAGCTCTCAGACTCCCGCTCTACACTTCTCTGCCTCTTTACCCCTTTTCCTCCTTTAAAATGCACCTTAAAAATGATCTCTTTGACCAAATTTTGGTCATCTAAACTAATATCTCCTCATGTGGTTTGGTGTCATGTTTTGTTTCATAATGGCCCTGTGCAGCATCTTGGGACATTTTATTACATTAAAGGCACCATATACAAACATATGAATAGGGAGCAGGAGCAGGCCATTCAGCCCCTCGAGTCTACTCCACCATTTAATAAGATCATGGCGGACCTGATAGTAACCTGAAATCTGCATCCCACCTACACCCAATAACCTATCACCCCCTTGCTTACCAAGAATCTATCCACCTCTGCCTTAAAAATATTCAAAGACTCTGCTTCCACCACCTTTTCAGGAAGAGAGTACCTCTGAGTGAAAAAAAAATTGTCTCATCTCTGTTTTAAATGGGAAACCCCTTATTTTTAAACAGTAACCCCTAGTTCTAGATTCTTCCACAAGAGGAAACATCCTCTCCACATCCACCCTGTCGAGACCCCTCAGGATCTTATATTTCAATCAAGTTGCCTCTTACTCTTCTAAACTCCAGCAGATACAAACCTAGTCTGTCCAACCTTTTCTCATAAGACAATCCACCCATTCCAGGTATTAGTCTGGTAAACTTTCTCTGAACAGCTTCCAACGTGTTTACATCCTTCCTTAAATAAGGTGACCAATACTGGACTCTGTACTCCAAATATGGTCTCATTAGTGCCCTGTACAACTGAAGCATAACCTCGCTACTTTTGTATTCAATTCCCCTCCCAATAAATAATAACATTCTATTAGCTTTCCTAATTACTTGCTGTACTTGCATGCTAGCCTTTTGTGATTCATGCTGTAGGACACCCAGATCCCTCTGCACCTCAGAGCTCTGCAATCACTCACCATTTAGATAATATGTTTCTCTTTTATTCTTCCTGCCAAAATGGACAATTTCATATTTTCCTACATTGTACTCAACTTGCCAGATCTTTGCCCACTCACTTAAGCTATCTATGTCCTTTTGTAGCCTCCTTATGCCCTCATCACAATTTACTTTCTTACCTATCTTTCTGTCATCAGCAAATTTGGCAACCATCCCTTCAATCCCTCCATCCAAGTCATTCATATAAATCGTAAACAGTTGAGGACCCAGCCCTGATCCAAATGACACACCACTCGTTACATCTTGCCAACCCGAAGAAGACCCATTTATGCCTATTCTCTGTTTCCTGTTAGCCAGCCAATCTTCTATCCATGCCAATATGTTACCCCCATGCCATGAGCTTTTATTTTCTGCAATAACCTTTGAAGTGGCAACTTATCAAATGCCTTCTTGAGCTTATCCAAGTGCCCTGCTATAAGTTCTTTAGTAATAGCTTCTAACATTTTCCCTATGGCAGATGTTAAGCTAACTGGCCTGTAGTTTCCCGCTTTCTGTCTCCCTCCCTTTTTGAATAATGGAGTTACATTTGCTATCTTCCAATCTAATAGGATCTTCCTTGAATCTACAGAGTTTTGGGAAATTAAAACCAATGCATCAACTATCTCACGAGATACTTCTTTTAAGACCCTAGGATGAAGATCATCAGGACCCGAGCTCCTGTCAGTTTGCAGCTCTAACAATTTACTCAGTACCACTTCTCTGGTGACTTCCTGACTTCCTTCCCCACTTCCATTTCCAGCTTTATAGCTACTTCTGGGGTGTTACTTGTACCATCTACAGTGAAAACTGATGCAAAATACTTGTTCAATTCATCTGCCATCCCCTTGTTTTCCATTATCAATTTTCCAGACTCACCTTCTATAGGACCAACGCTCGCTTTGTTAACTCGTTTCTTTTTTTAAATATTTATAAAATCTCTCGCCAAATGTTTTTATATTTCTGGCTAGCTTTCACTCATACTCTAATTTTTCCCTCCTTATTAGTCTTTTAGTCATTCTTTGCTGTTCCTTACATTCTGTCCAGTCTTCTGACTTGCCACCTGTCTTTGCACAATTATATGCTTTTTCTTTGAGTTTGATATTATCTTTGACCTTTCTAGTTAACCACAGATGGTGTGTCCATCCCTTGGACTTTTTCTTACTCATTGGAATGTATCTATTCTGTGCATTCTGAAATATCCCTTTAAATATTAGCCACTGCATGTCTACTGACCTATCCCTTAACCTAATTTGCCAATTTAGCCAGCTCAGCTTTCATGCCTCATTATTGCCCTTATTTAAGTTTAAAAACTTAGACACAGACCCAATCCTCTCTCGCTTAAACTGAACATAAAATTTAATCATATTATGGTCACTTCCACCTAGGTGCGCCTTCACTATGAGGTCATTAATTATTCCCAGCTCATTGCACAATACCAGGTCTAGTATAGCCTGCTCTCTGGTTGGCTGCAGAACGTGCTGTTCTAAGAAACTATCCCGAAAACATTCAATGTACTCCTCAACTATGCTATCTTAGGCCAAGTGACTTTTCCAGTCTATATGTAAATTTAAATCTCCCATGATTATCGTCATGCCTTTCTGACAAGCTTCAATTATTTCTTGCTTTATGCTCAACCCTACCATGTGGTTACTGTTAGGTGGCCTGTACACAACTCCCACAAGTGACTTCTTGCCTTTACCATTTGTCATCTCGACCCAAATTGTTTCCACATCCTGGTTTCCTGAACAAAGGTCATCTCTCACTAATGTGCTAATACAATCATTAACTAACAGAGCCACCCCTCCACCTTTTCCTCACTTCCTGTCGTTCCTAAATACCCTGTACACTTCAATATTCCCAATTCTTATCCTGCTGCAGCCAAGTCTCTGTAATGGCTATCAAATTGTAATTACTTATTTCTATGTGCGCTCTCAGCTTTTTTTTATGCATTCATGGAATGTGGGCTTCACTGGCTGGACCAGCATTCATTGCCCATCCCTAGTTGCCCTTGAGAAGGTGGTGGTGAGCTGCCTTCTTGAATTGCTGCAGTTCATGTGGTGTAGGTACACCCACAGTGCCGTTAGGAAGGGAGTACCAGGATTTTGACCCAGCGACAGTGAAGGAATGGCAAATATATTTCCAAGTCAGGAAGGTGAGTGACTTGGAGGGGAACTTCCAGGTGGTGGTGTCCCCATCTAGCTGCTGCCCTTGCCCTTCTAAATAGTAGTGGTTGTGGGTTTGGAAGGTGCTGTCGAAGGAGCCTTGGTGAATTCCTGAGAATTCCATCTTGTAAATGGTACACACTCCTGCTAATGTGCATCGGTGGCAGAGGGAGTGAGTGTTTGTGGATGTGGTGCCAATCAAGTGGGCTGCTTTGTCCAGGACAGTGTCAAGCTTCTTGAGTGTTGTTGGAGCTGCACTCATCCAGGCAAGTGGGGAGTATTCCATCACAATCCTGACTTGTGCCTTGTAGATGGTGGACAGGCTTCGGGGAGTCAGGAGCTGGGTTACTCATCACATGATTCCTAGCATCTAACCTGCTCTTGTAGCTACAGCATTTACATGACTAGTCCAGTTCAGTTTCTGGTCAATGTTAACCCCTGGGATGTTGATAATGGGGGATTCAGTGATTCCATTGAACATCAAGGGGAGATGGTTAGGTTCTCTCTTGTTGGATTTAGTAATTGCCTGTCACTTGTGTGGCATGAATGTTACTTGCCACTTGTCAGCCCAAGCCTAGATATTGTCCATGTCTTGATGCATTTGGACGTGGGCTGCTTCAGTATCTGAGGAGTCGCGAATGGTGCTGAACATTGTGCAATCATCAGTGAACATCCCCACTTCTGACCTTATGATGGAAGGAAGGTCATTGATGAAGCAGCTGAAGATGGTTGGGCTGAGGACACGACCCTGAGCAACACCTGCAGCACTGTCCTAGAGTTAAGATGACTGACCTGCAACAACCACAACCATTTTCCGTTGTGCTAGGTATGACTCCGACCAGTGGAGAGTTTTTCCCCTCATTCCCATTTACTCCAATTTTGCTAGGGCTCCTTGATGCCACACTCTGTCAAATGCGGCCTTGATGTCAAGAGCAGGCACTCTCAACTCATCTTTGGAGTTCAGCTCTTTTGTCCATGCTTGAACCAAGGCTGTAATGAATTCAGGAGTTGAATGGCCCTGGCAGAACCCAAACTGAGCGTCACTGAGCAGGTTATTGCGAAGCAAGTGTTGTTTGATAGCACTGTTGATGACCCCTTCCATTACTTTACTGATGATGGTGAGTGGATTGATGGGGCGGTAATTGGTTGGGTTGGATTTGTCCTGCTTTTTGGGTACAGGACATAACTGGGCAATTTTCCACGTAGCCAGGTAGATGCCAGTGTTGTAGCTGTACTGGAACAGCTTGGCTAGGGGCGCAGCAAGTTCTGGAGCACAACTCTTCAATACTATTGTTAGAATATTGTCATGGCCCATAGCCTTTGCAGTATCCAGTGCCTTCAGCCATTTCTTGATATCATGTGGAGTGAATAGAATTGGCTGAAGACTGGCATCTGTGATGCTGGGGACCTCCAGAGGGGGCCGAGATGGATCATCCACTCAGCACTTCTGGCTGAAGATTGTAGCAAATGTTTCAGCCTTATCTTTTGCAATGATGTGTTGGGCTCCTCCATCATTGAGGTTGGGGAGGTTTGTGGAGCCTTCTCCTCCAGTGAGTTATTTAATTGTCCACCACCATTCACGACTGGATGTGGCATGACTGAAGAGCTTAGATCTGATTCTTCAGTTGTGGGATCGCTTAGCCCTGTCTATCATTTGTTCCTTATGCTGTTTGGCAGGCAAGTTGTCCTGTGCCATAGCTTCACCAGGTTGACACCTCATTTTTAGGATTGCCTGGTGCTGCTCCTGGCATGCCCTCCTACCCTCTTCATTGAACCAGGGTTGATCCCCTAGCTTGGTCTTAATGGTAGAGTGGGGGATATGCCAAGCCATGAGGTTAAAGATTGTGTTTGAGTACAATTCTGCCTCTGCTGATGGCCCATAGCACCTCATTGATGCCCAGTCGTGAGTTGCTAGATCTGTTCGAAATCTATCCCATTTAGCATGGTGGTAGCGCCACACAACACAATGGAGGGTATCCTCACTGTGAAGGCAGGACTTCGTCTCAACAATGACTGTGCGCGGTTACTCCTACTGATACTGTCATGGACAGACGCATGTGCGGCAGGCAGTTTGGTGACAATGAGGTCAAGCGTGTTTTTCCCTCTTGTTAGTCCCCACACCACCTGCTGCAGACCCAGTCTAGCAGCTATGTCACTTAGGACTCGGCCAGCTTGGTCTGTAGTGGTGCTACCGAGCCACTCTTGGTGATGGACATTGACGTCCCCCACCCAGAGTACATTCTATGCCCTTGCCACCCTCAGTGCTTCCTCAAAGTGATGTTCAACATGGAGGAGCACTGATTCGTCAGCTGAGGGAGGGCGCTACATGGTAATCAGCAGAAGGTTTCCTTGCCTATGTTTGACCTGATGCCATGAGACTTCATGGCGTCCGGAGTCGATGCTGAGGACTCCCAGAGCAACTCCCTCCCGACTATATATCACTGTGCCGCCATCTTTGCTGGGCCTGTCCTACAGTGGGATAAGACATAGCCAGGGATGGTGATGGTGGTGTCTGTGACAATATCTGTAAAATATGATTCCGTGAGGATGACTATGTCAGGATGTTGCTTGACTAGTCTGTGAGACAGCTCTCCAAATTTTGGCACTAGCCCCCAGATGTTGGTAAGGAGGACTTTGCAGGGTCGACAGGGCTGAGATTGCCATTGTTGTTTCTGGTGCCTAAGTCAATGCCAGGTGGTCCATCTGGTTTCATTCCTTTTTTGTGACTTTGTGCAGTTTATTACAACTGAGTGGCTTGCTCGGCCATTTCAGAGGGCATGTAAGAGCCAACCACATTGCTGCAGGTCTGGGGGCACATGTAGGCCAGACCATGTAAGGATGACAGATTTCCTTCCCTGAAGGACATTAGTGAACCAGATGGGTTTTTACAACAATTGAAAATGGTTCCATGGTCATCATTAGACTTTTAATTCCAGATTTTTATTGAATTCAAATTCCACCATCTGCCGTGGCATGATTCGAACTAGTCAAGCAACATTACCCTGGGTCTCTGGATTACAAGGTCCAGCAGAAATACTAATATGTCATTGCCTCCCCTATAAATCATGGCAACTCCCAAAGATACCTGGCACAAGCCTGCAGGATCCGCTGTCAGTGACTGCACACTAGCTGGACGTTCAGAGAGTGGAAGCCCTTACAGCTCACTAAGGTCCCCGGCTCTCCAGCAGGTACCTTGATGGGCACATGGGAGCAATCAAAAGCTCCCTGAATCCTTAGGAAGCCTGCAATAGCTGTAAATCCTCTGTAACGGAGAGGCTGTGCCAGCCTGTCCTCGTCCGTCTTGAAATGTATAAAGCTGTTCACCCTTCTGAACAGTACGTCCATCACAAGCCTTATGCAACTATGTGCTGCAGATTGTGACACTCCACACAGATCACCAACAAAATCTTGGAAGGAGCCTGAGGCATAAAAATTGAGGGCAATAGTTATTTTTAGTGCCACTGGCATTGGGTGCCCGCCTACACAGCTGGAAGCTATCTCAAGACCTATCATCTCACAGATTGAAGTTACTATCTCCCTTGAGAGGCGGATCTTTCTTCGACACTGCACCTTGGTCATCTCAAGGTAGCTGGATCTAACCTTGTAGACTCTTCCAGCTGGATATTGGCCCCTGCTCCTGCCCCTTCTCCCTTGCAAGGCTCACTGATCTTCAACCTCTTCAGGTTGTGCTGCAGGCAGATTCAATGACAATGTCTGCAGCCAGCTGGCCTCTTCTCTCTTGCTCTCTCTTGCCCTCTCCTCCTCATCCGAGGAAGTGCCCCCAGCTGAGTAAACAATGCCTATTTTTAACCTTCTCCTTTGCGGTGGTTTAACCTTTATTATGATGAGGCCTTTCTGTAAAAGCTTCTAAAAGGATTTAAGCCTCCTAACCCACATAGGAAATGATCAGGATTCTTCACTAATGAAACAGTACCACCCAGACTTTCAACTCACTTTTTGATCTCCTACCTCCTCACTTCTCCATTCCTCCTGAGCCTTATATCCCACCCTGGATGTAGAAAGTGAGAAATTTGCAATCCCTGCCTGCTTGTTTTTGCCGTGTGCTGACCGTGAAAATGAATGGGCCTCTCAAAATTGCAGTCAATTGGACTTTGATTGCCCCAATTGGCCCTTTAATTGACATCGGGCAGGCTACCGACATTCACACATACCTGCCTAGTGTAATATTGCAATGTGGCGTGATGACATCAGGAAGCCCTCCCAACGTCATCACACACTATTTAACATGACGCCGGGAGTGCCAGGTGCCTGCATGGGCAACATAAAATTCCGGCCCATGTTTCAAACTGAACGAAAGGGATGATCGAAACTCAGTTGCTGGCAGATGGAAGTGAATGGCCCTTATTATAGTCCCATTGCACCATGATAACTCTCTCAAACCCTGAGAGGTGTTGTAACCCACAACATAGGATGTGTAATCAACATGACCACCCCATCTTATTTGGAAAAAGACCTTGAACTTGGGTAAAGCCACATGGAGGCAGCCATGTTGTCTTTTTCTTTTTAAAAGGTCAGCTAGAAGCTGCTTGCATCAGATGCATCAGTTCAACCAAACTGTAAAAAAGACTAAGGAAAAGCTGTGAGATATTCAGCGGCCAGAGTATATAACATATTCTAGTTTAAAGTTCATCAGAGAACCAACCTCCTAACTATTAAACTGCAAGAAGTCTCACAACTTTCTGAGGGCCCTTCACTTTACAAGATACTCACTCCAACTTTAAACTAGTAAATCCATTGAAAAGACCATAGGCCTGCCACATGGGAGACCGAAGATTGTAAATCAGAATCTGAGGTAACTGTAAATCTGTAAAAATCCATGACCTTTATCTGTATCCAATCTTTCTGTGTGAGTGTATGGGTGACACTGAGTGTGTGATGTTCAATTTATTTTGGTGTAAGTGTGTGAGAATAAATAACATTCTTTATTTTAAAATTCGCAAAAGCTTGCTGCTGAATAATTTGATTGGAAATTCCAAGGATAAGAAAAGGCACACCTCTTTCCATACAAAGCACAATGATCATGGGTAATAAGAGAACTCATAAATCCTGACCGTGGCAGACATGTTTCATGGCCTAGAACTCATAGCCATAGCTTTAGATCTCCATGACCTCTCCTCCTCATCCGAGGAAGTGCCTCCAGCTGAACAAACAATGTCTATTTTTAACCTTCTCCAGGTAACCACACGCTCCATGTCCTATGCTGATTTAGTTGACAGCTGTCCATTATTATTGAGGAAGCTTGAAGCCAGAGACTTCAGTTTTTGAGCCAGTGATAAGATGTTGCTTCTTTCTGCTGTCGGCATCCCCCAGGGCTTTATGAATGGAAGGTCAGTGCTGCTCTTGATGTTTTCCACCTCACTAAGTACGATGGTGTTGCAGTGACAGTAAGTGAGGCAATGTGGAACAGCACCAGCAGCCAGTCAATTGGAGTGGACTTAAACATTCCTGACACTGTTGTATATACAAGTCTATAAAGTCGGTTCAAGGCTTCGGCTGCATCCGGGATCCTGTCTCAGTGTTGGTAATGAGTGGAAGGAGTTGTTCAGGGCAGCTTCTTGCTTCTCTGAAGCCTGTTTGCCTTTCTAAGATGATGACTTCCAAGACTGGTTTTATCCAGTAAAGAATGAAACTTTCAACTACTTTGTAGACAGTAAACAGAAGGGCAATGGGACACTGGATACAGGGATCATTGGCAGATTTTTTTGGCTTTTGGATGGCAGTAACTTTGCAATGCTGTGAGGCTTCAGGGATTATCCCACTGCCAAGCATGCTGGAATTGAGTCTGGAAAGCCACATTCATTCGTATGCACCATAGTTCTTCAGGATATCTGAGTTGATGCCATTGATCCTGGTGGCTTTTGCAGACTTGATTGCTGTCAGCAGGTGTCCACCTCTTTGGTTGTGAAGGCTGGCGAGAAATATGGGGCAGAAATTTACGCCTCACGGGGGGGCGTGTGCCCGATCTGATTGGGCGTAAAATCATGAGATGGCTCCAGGCGAGCGCCCCAACTTCATCCCGCATGTGCGCAATCTTCAGGGCAGCGAGTGTACGTGGGTGTCAGAGCCGCACCTGTCGTCAATTAAAAGGCCACTTAAGGCCATTAAAATGCCAATTGATCCAGAGTTTACGATGCCCGTGTGACTTCATGCTCATCGCACGGGCAAAATGAGCAGGTGGGCAGCCCATTTTTTGCAAAACCTCATCGAAGGACAGGACAGAAAGGGTCAGCAGCATTGCCATTGTGAGTAGAGAGGAGTTTAGGAGATAGTTTGCTGCTGGTTGTTTATTGACACTTGACAGCTTCATCTCAGTTCTGAGCTTCGTTCTTAGCATTTCCAAGCTTCATTTGAGGACCCATTGGTGTCTCCAAGGCCCCGGGAGGATTCAGACCATGTGGATCCTTCCAGGTATCAGACAGCTTTCTGGAACCCTGGGGTTTTGGTCTCTGCTGGATGCACCTCCTCTGAGGAGGAAGAGAGGGGCAGAAGGGGGAGGAGGCCAAGGGTCCCAATGCAGCTTCCAGGGGAGGGACTTGTGGGAAGAGAGGAGCAGGCACAAGGGGTGCAGGGCCAGCAGGTAGTCCAAGGCAGAAGGGGCAGCAGAAGACACCACTATCCTGCTGCAAGGGTTTAAAGGCGGCGATGCAGCTACATCAATATGTCTGAGGTGCAATACCGAAGGAGACTCTGCCTCTCCATGGAGACTGTGGCCTCCATTTGTCAGATGATTGGGCCTGAGATCAACTACAATCCCATGCCAGTGGCTCTGAAGGTCATAATGGCCCCCAACTTCTATGCCTCTGGCTCTTTCCAAGGGTCAGTGGGGGATCTGTGTGGAGTCTCCCAATCAACTCTCCACAGTTGCATCAAGTTGGTGACAGAAGCTCTGTTCAGGTGGGTAATGACATTTATTCATTTCTGTACAGATGAGGCCAGCCAGGCTGAGTGAGCCAGAGGCTTTGAGGTGATTGCTGGCTTCCCCCGCATCCAAGGTACAATCGACTGCACACATGTGGCCATCAAGGTGCCAGCGGGTCAGCTGGGTGCCTTCGTCAACAGGAAGGGATTTCACTCCATGAACATACAGATAGTTTGTGGCCACAAGACACAGATTCTGCAAGTCTGTGCAAGGTACCCTGCCAGCTCCCATGACGTTTATATTCTGAGGCACTCCCAGGTGCCAAGGCTATTCAGTGTTCCAGCCTGACTGGATGGGTGGCTGCTGGATGACAAGGGCTATCCATTGAAAAGGTGGCTCATGACACCCCCTCCACCATCCAGGAACAGAGGCAGAGCAGTGTTATAATAGGAGTCATGCCTCCACAAGGGCAGTGATAGAGAGGACCATAGGTCTTCTGAAGATGCTCTGAATGAGGGTCATACAGACTCGAAACATTAACTCTGTTTCTCTCTCCACCGATGCTGTCAGACCTGCTGAGTTTTTCTGGCATTTTCTGTTTTTATTTCAGATTTCCAGCATCTGTAGTATTTTGCTTTTATCTTAGTTAATATGCTAAATAGATATCATAGGATATATAACATAGAAACAGGCCATTTGGCCCAACCAGTCTATGCTGGCATTTAGGCTCCACTCGGGCCTCTTCCCATCCCTCCTCATCTGAATCAACCATCATAACCATCTACTCCCTTATCTCTCATATGTTTGTCTAGTTTCTCCTTAAATGCATGTTTGTATCTGCTTCGACCACTCCCTGTGGTAGCTCATTCCACATTCTCAACAGTTCAGGTGAAGACGTTTTTTCAGAATTCCTAATTGAATTTCTTGGTGACTATCTAAAATAATGGCCTCTAGTTGTGCTCTTCCTCATAAGAGGAAACATTCTCTCTGTATCCCAGCCTATCAATCCTGTCTTCATATGTAACCCATGCATTTCTCATACAGAAACATAGAAAATAGGAGCAGGAGTAGGCCATTCGGCCCTTCGAGCCTGCTCCACCATTCATCATGATCATCCAACTCAATAGCCTGCCCCTGCTTTCTCCCCATATCCTTTGATCCCTTTCGCCCCAAGAACTATATCTAACTCCTTCTTGAAAACATACAATGTTTTGGCCTTAACTACTTTCTGTGGTGGCGAATTCCACAGTCTCACCACTCTCTGGGTGAAGAAATTTCTCCTCATCTCAGTCCTAAATGGTCTACCCCATATCCTCAGACTGTGACCCTTGGTTCTGGACTCCCCCACCATCGGGAACATCCTTCCTGCATCTACCCTGTCTAGACCTGTTAGAATTTTATAGGTTTCATCCTAAAGTAAATCTTTTCTGCACCCTCTCTACATCCTTTTCATAATATAGCAACCAGAACTGCTCACAACACTCTTAAGCCTTGTCTAACCAAGGTTCGATACAGGTTTAGCATAACTGCCCTATTTTCAATTCTATCTCTTCAGAAATAAAGCTTCATGCTTGGTTTGCTTTTTTACAGCTTTGCTAACTTGTGGTGCAATTAAGGGCAGAATTTTATGGCCCTGTCATGGCAGGGTGGGGCCATAAAATGCGGCGAGCTGTTCAGAAGTCCATTGAATTCGGCGGGACTGGAATATCCCGCCAGCAGGAGGGGCTGTAAAATTCCACCCATAGAGATTGATGTGTTTGTACTCCAAGATCTCTTTGTTCCTCCATTCCACCTATACTTGTACCTTCCAAGTAATGTGATCTCCCTAAACTTCCTACCAAAATGTACTATCTCACATTTATCTCTGTTGAACTTCATTTGCTAATTATTTGCCCATTCTGCAAGTTTATTAATGTCCTCCTGTAATTGGTTGCAGTCCACCTCAGTATTGACTATCCCACACCCCACAATTTGGTTCCATCCACAAAGTTAGGAATTCTGTTTTTGATTCCAAAGTCCAAATCATTACTGTAAATTGTGAACAGCAGTGGCCCCAGCATTGATCCTTGTGGAACACCACTTCCCACCCCCTGCCACTCTGGATAACTATCCATTTATACTCACTCTCTGCTTTTTGTCTTGAAACCAGACAGCAATCCATTCTGCCACTTGTCCCCTTACTCTACATTCTCTGACCTTATTTATTAGTCTATTATGTGGCATCTTATAGAAGATCTTCTGAAAACCCAGATAAATTACATCTATTGCATTACCATTGCCTACTCTCTCTGTCACCTCCTCAAAAAATTCAATAAGGTCAATCAAGCAAAAATTTCCCTTTTGAGATCTGTGCTGACTATTCATTATTACATTTCTCATTTCTAGATGTTCTTCTGCTCTCTCTTTTAGTAACCATTCTATTGGGCAGAATTTTACATTCGGTGTGTGAGGGTGGGTCCAACATGCCGAAACGTAAAATGACACACAATGATGTCAGGTGTGCGTCCCAACGTCACCGGACACCGTCACGATATTTTGGTAGGTGGGCGCTATGAGGATGGAGGCACCCCACCATTAATTAACAGGCCAGCTAAGGCCCTTGAGGCACCAATTGTCTTTGATTTTACACACACAGCCCGTGCGATTTTCAGGGCGTCGCATGGGTGCAATAGGTAGGCGGGTAGGCCACATTTTCAAAAACCTCATCCACGGGCGGGATAAGAGGGGTGAGCGGGCTCGCTAGTACGAGTTGTTAGTACTTTAGATTATAACTTACTGCTGCTTGCTTGTGTGAACAGGACAACTTCATTTCACTTAAGAGCTGCTTTGACAGAAAGAACAGGCTTCAGTTCAAGGGGAACACTCTCCCCCCATTGTGGGGGAAGTGTAGAAGCGGGCGCTGGTGGCCGGCCTTTGATCAGCGCCCCCGGTCGGCAGGGGGGTGGGGGGCGCTGCCATTTTACATGGGCGGGACAATTAAAGCCCGCCCAGTGTGACATCTGCCAGGAAGCGCTGTGCGTTCCCTCAGCCAGGAGTCACGTGAAAGAGCACACAGATCTCCCTGAGGCAAAGTGCTGCCTCAGGGAGATCGGCTCCAATTCAAAAGTTGACAGAAAGGTAATAAAAAAATTTCCCTGACATGTCCCTTCATGTGACACTGTCACGTGAGTTGGGACATGTCCTTAACATTTATTTAAACATTTGATAAACATTTAAAAGCCCTCATGAAACCTCATCCAACCCTAAGGTTGGACGAGCAGGTCCATCAATCAAGTCAATTAGTTTTTAATGGCCTTAATAGGCCGTTGACGGTTTGGCGGGTGCGCAATCGATTCGGCTGCGCGCCCACTGAACCGAAAGTCTAAATGATGCAAGGTGATATCAGGACGCACGCCCAACATATCCCCGTGTCATTTGACACGTTGGCGAGTGGGCCCTGCCCCCGCTCGCCGATCGGAGAAACCTGCCCCAGAACTGCGGATAAGTCATACCACCTGGGGCCTTCCAGGTATCAGACGGCCTTCCCTTACCCTGGGAATGGGGATTGTGGTCTTCGCTGGAGGCACCTCCTCTGAGGAGGAAGAGAGGGCCAGAAGGGGGAGGAGGCCAGGTGCTCCTATTCAACCTCCAGGGGAGCGACCTATGGGAGGACAGGCGCAGGCACAAGGGGCGCAGAGCCAACAGAAAGTCCAAGGCAGAAGGGGCCGCAGAAGATGCCACTATTCTGCTGCCAGGGTTTACAGGCGGCGATGCAGCGACCTCAATATGCCTGAGGTGCAGTGCCAAAGGAGACTCCACCTCTCAAGGGAGACCATGACCTCCATCTGTCAGATGATCAGGCCTGAGATCAGCTCCGGCTGTGTGGGTAGAGACCCCATGCCAGTGATGCTGAAGGCCACAGTGGCCCTCAACCTCTATGCCTCCGGCTCTTTCCAGGGGTCAGTGGGTGATCTGAGTGGAGTCTCCCAATCAGCTGTCCATGGTTGTGTCAAGATGGTGACAGATGCGCTGTTCAGGCATGCATTGACTTTCATTCACTACCACATGGATGAGTTCCGCCAGACTGAGCGAGTCAGAGGCTTTGCCACGATTGCTGGGTTTCCCCGCATCTAGGGTGCAATCGATTGCACATATGTGGCCATCAAGGTATCAGCAGGTCAGCCAGGTGCATTCAACAGGAAGGGACTCCACTCCATGAACGTGCAGATAGTGTGTGACCATAGGATGCAGATTCTTCAAGTCTGTGCAAGGTACCCAGGCAGCTCCCATGACGCTTACAACCTGAGACATTCCCAGGTGCTGAGGATCAGTAATTGTATCACAAAACTATCATCAATTGTTGCAAAAACCCAATAGGCTCACTGGTGTCCTTTAGGGAAGGAAATTTGTTGTTCTTACCTGGTCTGGCCTACATGTGACTCCAGATCCAATAAGATCTCCAGATCTTAACTGCCCTCTGAATGGGCCTAGTAAGTCACTCAGTTCAGGGGAAATTAGGGGTGGGCAACAAATGCTGGCCTTGCCAGTGATGCCCATATCCCATGAAAAAATAAAAGAAAACCACAAGTGATATTATTGTTGCTGTGTACCTGGATTTCGGTGAGGAACAATGTGCAAGGAAGCAGAACCTAGATAGGGATGTAATTTCAAACCTATGTCCATTTCTGCAACTTCACCTAGAGCCACAGAAAACGTCAGAGCAGTGAGAAAGTGCCAGTGACCCCTTCGCAACTAATACCTACATTCAGTGACAACGCCCAGGCACCACAGGACGTTAGCACACAGATAAGCTGGTATGCAGTTCACCACATCATCATGAACGGATGTAGCTGATGTCCCCTTCTGCTACTTGCCAACATCCATCGATTTTAACTGTGGTGTGCAGGATCCGTAGAAGAGACAAACAGTGATATGGCCTTCCCCGTGTACAAAGTTCCATTGATTTTGCTCACATCACTGTTCAACAGAATGAGTTGCTGCATTAGTGCTCAGATGGCATATGAACAGTGCAGCAATGGCAACTTGTATTTATATAGCGCTTTTAATGTAGCAAAACATCCCAAGGTGCTTTCCAGGAGTGATTATCAAACAAATCTTGACATGGAGCCACATAAGGCGATGTAAGAGCAGGTGAGACGTAAGTTTTAAGGACTGTCTTGAAGTCGGAAAAGGGGTGGAGAGGTTTAGGGAGAAAATCATAGGTGCTGTTCAGTGCTCCAGCCCGGCTGGATGGATGGCTGCTGGGTGACAAGGGCTATCCCCTCAGAAGGTGGCTCATGACGCCTCTCCACCATCCAAGAACCGAGGCGGAGCAGCGGTACAATAGGAGCCACACCTCCACAATGGCTGTGGTAGGGACCCATTGGTCTTCGCAAGATGCGCTTCCGATGCCTGGACTGTTCAGGGGGCACACTGCAATACCCCCCAGATTGTGTGTCGCTGATAGTGGTTGCATGCTGCACTCGCCACAATCTGGCATTGGAAAGGGGGGGACGGAGTGGAGGAAGGAGATGTTGATGCAGCTGTTCTGGCAGCAGAGGATGAGTCCAGTAGTGAGTCCAAGGACGAGCACGGTCAGGAGAATGCTGAGGGGGTAGAAACTGGCCTGGCATTCTCCAGGGAGGCAGGGACACCTGGGAGGCTTTGATCCAAAGCTCCTTCAGCTAGCTTACCAAAAATGAACCACCACCACCATGGCAGGGTGCAGGCTCCATACTCGATACCTGACATGAACATTTGCTTGGTGAACAACATGCACTTTGTGCCAATTCATTAAAGTTCAATGACAAACAAGTCACTTATCATATCATGGGTTACCCTGCACCTGCAGAACTAATAAAGCACCCAGGGGCTTGTTAAACACAAACACATTTAATGGTGTGGTGCCTGGCATACATAAAACAAATTAAATGGAAAGGTGATCTCCATCACACCTACTCATAACTAACTTAAAAGTGGGGGGAAAAATATCACCAGTGTTAAGCCCATGTTGTGCTTAAGGTGCTTTAAGTTTGAGTTTGGGGTGCTACATCTAGGTGCTCCTCCCTCGCTGGCACCGGCATTGGAGACAGCCTGCTCACTCTGCAGTCCTGATGGCCTTGATGACCTTGGTGGGTGTCCTCTGGCCCGTGGAGCTTGCGCTGGCTCCGCCAGGGAGCAAGCGGCCAGTACCACAGCTGGCATCTCCCCAGTCACCGCAGCCTCAAGGGATACCCCGGTCACAGGCAGAGGCGTGGGAGCTGCTGCCCTCATCCGGAACGCCCTGAGAGGAGCCTGCAGAGACAGCAAGCAGCTTGTGCGCCAACGTAAGGTCGCTTTGGACCTTCCTGCTCACCATTGATGGATGGGCACCTAGCTGGGATACTGGGTGTGTAATTCATCACCCACACAGACACTGACCATCTGAGGCCATTGCCAGTGTGAAGGCTTGCAGGTCCGAGTGCAACCCCAGGAATCTCTGAGTGAGCTCCTGGAGGAGCCTCTCCATGAGAGTCGCCTCTCTCTCCATGGAGGAGGCAGTGCGCTCGGCCATGAGGGTCATTGCATTGCTCATGCTCTGCATGGACTCCTCCATTATGGACACCATGGCGCGCATTCCCTCATGTATCTCCACAAGATCCACCTGCACACCCTGCTGGACTTCCAGCATCTGCTGCCTCAGGGATGACTCCAGAGGCTCATCATCAGCCACTGACTGAGCATGTTCCTAGTCCCCAGCAGTCCTCCAACTACAGGCACCATGGACACTCTCTGCCTCCGCCTGCACCTTAAGTGAGTGTGAATTGGCCTCAACGCTGTGCACCAAAAACTAGCTGACGATGTAATGCCCACTGAGGTGCTGGTCTCTGTGCTGGTGCCTGCTTGGCTAAGAGGGTGTGATGCAGGTGAGTTTCTATGGTCTCTGTCCTCTGGGGTGAGCGGTGGGCCTTCAGGCTCCTCACCCCGATGGGCTTCTGGTGAGCCTGAAAGGAAGAACAAGGACATGTCATTAGTTGAAGTCATTACACTGTTGCTGTGTATGCCTGGAGCCGGAATCAGGGTGCCCTCGTCTTTCCATTATCAATGAGGATTCCATGTTCGAGGCTTACATTAATATACAAACAACAGTGGAATGGTTGCAATGACAGACATTCTGACCTCAGTGCACTGCACTCTTACCTTTCTGTGGCACCCCAACCTCACCATGGCTGGTTGCCCTAAGCGCATGGCGCCTCTCTGGCTCCAGGGCCTCCTGCTCGTATCTGGACAGGATTAGAAGGTGGGGCACTCCTCCACCAGTCCGCAGCCTCTTTGCATTATAGTGGGCTTTCTTCTCCTGAAAGGAGAGAGGAGCATTGATTAGTCGACCCTGTACCTGCATTGCCATTGCAGCCTGGCCAACCCGGCCTGAGGAACACCTCACAGGGCTCAGCCGATTCATGACCCTAGAGCCACAAAACACTCATTCCAAGCAGCCAGGGCTCACCTCTTTGCCCAGCTGCTGCCTTATTGACACTTGCCACTCACACCCTGAGAACTCTGAGGTCCAGTGGGGGTTGTGGGGTGGTGGGGGCACACTCCTAACTGCTGCGCTAAGTGACCCATGCCAACACGGTGCTCACTGTCCCTGATCGCAGGAGATCATTGAAGTGCTAATGGTACTGCACCCATGTGCGCCTCACCACATCCTGGGAGCTGACCTTGGATGCCACCTCCTCCCAGGCATTTTTGATGAGGTAGGGGAGCCTCCTCCTCCCGTCCCTGAGGACAAGCATAGCCCAGCGTGCTGCCACTTCCTCCAGGAGGGCAGCGAGACACTCACGGGAAAACCGCAAGGCCGACTACTCCACCAGCCTGCCCTCCTGCCTGCCTTGTTCAGCATTGACATTCTCCATGACCTTGGCCCTCCGAGTCAATGGCAGCCTTTGCATGGTTGCTGCGGCCGCTTTTCAATCGGCCACCGGGTCACTATTGGAGCCAGTGGACATTGAGCTTCTGCCTCCACCCGCCCCTTCTCGCTGATGCCGGAGTTGCGTATTACGCTGGGCGGGCCTTAATTGGCCTGCCCGTGTAAAATGGGGGTGTGGAGCCAATCATGGGCAGTGGTCGGGTTCCCAACTGCCCGCTCATGCCAAGCCTGCCCGACCAATATAAAATCCTGGCCATTATTTTTCCCGTCAGTCGAAAATGTCCCCCCCCAAATGCTATATGATATACAATATGTTAGCTTGAGTAAGTAATTGAAAAACATCTCATACACATTGTGGTGGAAAGTTTCTTGATCCCTATCTGTAAACAGAGAAAGATAAAAAAGAATGAAATAGACAGATTGTAGAGTAATCATGTTTGTTAACAAAAAACCTTTGAAGCTTTTTGCTCAGGCCTGGTGCTAAAGGATAGTTAGAAGGCATCTTGTTTAACTTAAATAAGATGATCTGCTGATGTGGACTAGTGCGGCATGTTTTACAATTTGTTTTAGCCTACAAAAATGTGAGTCCTGACACAACCTTTGTAGTGTAGATTCAGTTTGTTGTGAAATAAAGCATCTTAATAATTTCTATCAAGCCTCATCTCACCAAATGCTTGCTCAGTCTGCCTTCAGAGAAATTGCAGAATTATGTAATAACAGCATTCAATCAGGTCATTTGGGAATATTATTGTTACAGGCCTGGTTTATGCTGTTGTATAAGCAGATATAGGGTGATTATATGAATCAGCTCCAAATTTAAGATTCTTGAGCTAATTGCAGGAATGACTGATGCCATTGCACTTGAAAAGCTGACTAAAGCAGAGGCATATCTGTAACACTTACATACTCTTGAGTTATACCTTTGTGATTTACTGTTCAAATGCTCTTTCAATTTCCAATACCTCAAGATTGGGCCGGGGAGGGGTGGGGGCGGTGGTGGGGGGAGGGATGGTTTTGATGCGGTAGAATTTTGGAAGCTCATTTTATAGCCCACATGGCTTTACCACATCTAGAGTACTGTGTACAGTTTTGGTCTCCTTATTTGAAAAAAAAATTACATTAGAAGCAGTTCAGAGAAGGTTCACTTGACTCATTCCTGGGATGAAGGGCCTACCTTATGGAAGAAAGGTTGAGCAGATTGGGCTTATACCCATTTGGGGTTTGAAGAATGAGAGGTGATCATATTGAAACATATAAGATCCTAAGGGGACATGATACAGTGCATACCAGGAGGATGTTTCCTCTTGTGGGGGAGACTAGAACTAGGGGACATAGTTACAAACATATGAACAATGAGCAGGAGTAGACCATTCAGTCCCTCAAGCCTGCTCCGCCATTTAATAAGATCATGGCTGATTAGATAGCAACCTGAAATCTGCATCCCACCTACCACCAATAACCTATCATCCCCTTGCTTACCCCTCTGCCTTAAAAATATTCAAAGGCTGTGCTTCCACCACCTTTGCAGGAAGAGAGTTCCAAAGACTCAGGTCCCTGAGTGAAAAAAATTCGCCTCATCTCTGTTTTAAATGCGCAACACCTTATTTTTAAACAGTGACCCCCTAGTTCCACAAGAGGAAACATCAAGCCTAGTCTGTCCAAACTTTCCTCATAAGACAACCCACCCATTCCAGGTATTAGCCTGGTAAACCTTCTCTGAGCTGCTTCCAATGCATTTACATCCTTCCTTAAAGAAGGTGTCCAATACAGTACACTGTACTCCAAATGTGGTCTCAATCGTACCCTGTACAACTGAAGCACTTTAAGAATAAGGGGTCTCCCTTTTAAGGTGGAGATGAGGAGACTTTTTTTCTCTCTGAGGGCTGTTCGTATGTGGAATTTTCTTCACCAGAAAGCAGCGGAGGCTGGGCCATTGAATTTATTCAAGGCGGAGTTAGATTTTTGATAGACAAGGGAGTCAAGAGTTATGGAGGGAAGACAGGAAAGTGGAATTGAGATCACAACCAGATCAGCCATGATGTTATTGCATGGAAGAGCAGGCTCGAAGGGCTGAATGGCCTACTCCAGCTCCTAAGACCCATGTTCCTATGGATACTAAAGTAAATTGCCCGTCAGGCACATTAAGATTACCCCCCACATTTCTGATGCATTATGCGAACATTTCTGATTTGGAGAAAGGCTGCTGAGGTGAAGCACAGATGCTGAAGGCACATCTCTTGTTGAATGCCTAAGTAGTTCTGACAAGATTGTGGAAAATGACATGGGAATGTCATATCTGTACAGCCCACTCTATGGTTAGACAGACCTCTGATCATTCCTCTGTATCTCCTCCTAATCCTCAATCTGCCTCCAGGCAAGAGGAATTCCCAAAGGAATGTGTGTTTTAGGGTGCCCAACATGAGACAAAACTTGAAGATAAAAGTTTGAAAGCAACAGCCAAAGGATGCAGAAATGTTAAAACCTAAAGAATAAACAAATGCACTCAACAAACTCAAAGGACCCAAAAAGTTAAAAGTTCTATTTTGCTCGGAATAACCTTGAGCCAGAAATTTTTTCAAGAGGAAAATAATCTCAAAAAATTAGCAAAAGCCTTGAATTTTGGGCTTTTATTTTGGTGATCCAAAATGCTTCTTGCCAGCTTCAGGAAATCAAATGCCTTGGATGTTTAAAACATTTGAGTGTCCAATGAGGCTCTTGAGTAATGTGGGTAAAGATTCAGGAAGCTAATGCCTGTGCTACTTATTTGGGAGTGAGACAGCAGCTCAGAAATATCCTTGGCGGGGGGATGCTCTATATCAAATATAGTAAAGAATTCAAATCATGCACAATATTTGCCGCTATATCTGTGTAAAGCAAAAGCTTAAGTTGTATAATGGAATCTTCCAATATGATTTAATGGTGCACCTATAAGCTCCAGAAGGACAGTCACGTAATCTTCCATCTTTCTCAAGCATTTTGTAAATAGATGTGCTGTCATTGGGAGCGGAGTACGTCTTGTTTAAAATATTTTACAGATTTTGTATTAGATGTATATTTCAAAAGAAACCATTTTTCAGTGCAAGGAAGGGAAAGATATTCTGGATTAGTGTACTTATCCAATATGTAAGGGATTGTGTGCACTCATCTCATGGAAGACCGTCTGTGACAAGGACATTAGTCGAATGGCTGCATATTCACCCTCACCTTTTTTATTTATTCACAGGATATCAGCATCACTGGCAAGGCCAGCATTTATTGTCGATCCCTAAGTGCTCTTGAGAAAGACGGTGAGTTGCCTTTTTTTAGCTGCTGCAGTCCATGTGGTGTTGGTACTGCTGCAAATGTGAGGTTTTATAAGATGTTTTGAAACTTTTAATTCAAGTTAAAGAGGGTCATGTGACCTGTGTTACGGCTGGGTGAGGGAGTACAAACTGGTTCCCCTTTATTCAGCCTCCTCAGTTGGTCACAACAAAGGTTTTTAAATTTCTTTTCCCCATAGATGCCTTTTTCAATCCAAATGTATTTACTTTTTAATAAGGAGCCAATCAAACCAAGCTTTCTTGAGTCAAAGAAAGAGCAAGTTTATCAGCTACTAAACCCAAGGGACAAGACAGCACACACACCCATACACACCACACACACACCACACACACACATCTCAGAAGTAAGAAAAGCTAGAGTCCAAATAAAAGTTAAAAGGATATACGATTAAGTCCTTTGTTTGTCCCTGAGGTTTAGATTGTTGAATGTTGCATCTGTTTGAAGTTAGCTGGATTCCTTTAAAATCCAGGATTTGAATTGAAGTCCAGGTAACTGCACTTTGCTGAAGGCAATTTCCTCCGTTTTCATTCAGTGATATGTCTCCCAGAAATTGATGGGTTTCTCTTGATGTTCTTTCCGGTGGACAGTCACAATCTCTTGGCTTGGATTTTTATATTGTGGAGATAGGGCTTTTCTTACCTTGAGAGAGAGATTCCTTTCTACTCCCTTCAACAGTTTTTCCAGATGACTTCAATGGCATCTCTCTGTGCCTGGCTTGGCAAAACCAGTTCTTAAAAATGACCTGCCTGTATATACCCAAAAAGGAACCTAATTATCATGTCTTGCAGTCATTGTTGTAGATCAAGTAATCACATTTTGATCTTTCATTTTAGAAACTTTTGATACATTTCAAGAAACCAACAGGAGATGGGGTTATTTTGTCTTCTGGGGTTTGGGGGGAGTGAGGGGATTGGCACGGTTGGCGAGGGGATTTGAGTGCCTATTGGGTGTATCTGGCTGGTTAGCAGTTCCCATTGTCTTTAGTATTGATTAAAATTCAGCACCTTGCATTTTTAATCTCTTCCTTGGTTAGAGTGCTAGGTTTTGATGCCTGTAGTTTTCCTTTGAAATGTCTCTCCCTTTACACTTCCTTTCGGAAGGGGGTCTCATTTGCTTTTCTCACCTCGTCTGGCGACAAACTTGTGTGGCCTGGTTACCGTAGGGACCGGAAACCCACGTCAACTGGACATTGAAATCCAGGTACCAGCTTTAACACCTGAACACTAAGAGAGAGGCAACTGGTCTTGGTATTGCAGACTTACTGCCTCAAAGATTTTGGACAAGGAGAGAGAGTCCTGGAGAGAGAGAGAGAGAGAGAGAAAGAAAGAGAGAGAGAGAGAAAGAGAGAGAGAGATAGAGAGAGAGAAAGAGACAGAGAGAGAGATAGAGAGAGAGAAAGATAGAGAGAGAGAGAGAGAGAAGCCATTGTGCTCAGCAGAAGAAAAAAGGCTGTTTTCACTGTTGGCTACCAGACAGGATGCAGGCCAGAAGAGACTGAACCTGTGGAAATTTAAGGCCGCGAGAACACTCATTCTGGTGTGGCTGGGGGAAGGAATCATTGGAGTGAGCTGTGCTGCAGGTTGGTTGGTTCGTGATTTCTCAGAAGACTGAGGGAAGGACCTTCGATGGTCACTGGATATTATGACTTACTCCAACGGGGAGAAGTGGGCCCATTGGAAGCTGAGAGTAACTTTGGCCTGAGTGCTGTAAAGACTAAATCTGTGGAGTGCGCGCAGTAACATATAAACATGACATGCAGTTATCAGTCATATCGATTTTAGTTCCCTTGGGCAGAATTTTCAGTTTGGCGGGAGGATGTGGTCGGCAGGCCTGGGATTGGCTGGGGAATGGACCGCAATCAGCCCCTGACCGCAATTTCATGCTGGTTGGCCAATTAACGGCCAGCCACTGTGAAATGCACACTGAAAAGTTCAGCGCTGCCGGGGTGGGGGCAGGAGGAGGGCGGGCGCTAACTTAAGCATGGATGTTGGGGAAGCGCGGAATGAAAGCTCCCTCCCTGAAGGGAGGTGAAGAATTTAAAAGCGATAAATAGAAGATTTTAAAATCCGGGAAAAAATGTCCACGCATCAGAATCAATCACCTGAACATATACATGATGAAAATTCTGCCCATGTATTTTTATTTCCTTTTTATTTAATAACGGAAACCTCATCTCGCCCTTGCGGGTGATGTTCCATAAAAACTGCAAAGTCTGCCTGGCAGATTCACCCATCCACCATCCCTCAGGTTGGATGGACCAAGAAAAATCGGGGACAATTGGAACTTTAGCGGGCTTGATAGCTTTCTTAATTGTTGGCACGTGCACCAAAATATCAGACGAGCGTGGGATGACATTGGGACACTTGTCTGACCTCATCAGGTGCTGTTTTATGCTCGAGTGGGCTGGGTGCACACCTGCATGCCGAGCTAAAAATTCTGCCCTCTGTTACAGTGAAAGTCTCAGGGTAGAATTTTCCCCTCGTCAGCAGGGTTGTGCGAGGGCGGGCGCAGACCGGATCGGCGCCCCCGATTGGGTTCGCGCCGCCAGGACAAAGCAGCCTGTCTGATTGGTACCCCATCCATCACCTTAAATCTTGACTTCATCCACCACAGGTGCACCATCGGAGCACGTGTACCATCTGGGTAACACTGTAGCAACCCCACCTCAGGAATTCAGCTCTTTTGTCCATATTTGGACTGAGGCTGTAATGTGGTCTGGAGCAAGTCCTCGTGGAACTCAAATTAAGCATCAGTGAACAGGTTATTGGTGAGTAAGTGCCACGTGATAGTACTGACAATGAGATGTGGCTAGTTCTGGAACACAAGTATCCAGCACTACAGCCACGATGTTGTCCTGGCCTATATCCTTTGTTGCATCCAGTGGAGCGAATCAAGCTGACTGAGCTCAAACTGCTCAGGCATCATTGACAGAACCTTCCAAACCAGTGACCACTACCACCTAGAAGAACAAGGGCAACAGTTGCAGCAGGTACATGGAAAGCCCACCACCTCCAAATTTCGTGGGTGGGCCAATTAAGGCCCGCCCAGTGTGATGTGCACCCAGAAGCGCTGTATGGGCAGGGGGGGGGGGGGGGGGGGGGGGGCGGCCTCCCTGAGTTGGGAGTGTGCTGTTTCACGCATGCACGCAAAAGAGCGCAGAAATCTCCCTGAGGTATCTTACTTTTAAGTTTTAACAGTTTAATAAAGTGTTGAAAAAATTTTTACAACATGTCCACTCATGTGAAACTGTCACATGAGCTGGGACATGTGCATGAATTTAAATAAAAATTTTTGAGAAAATTTAAAATCATTCATGAAACCTCACCCCGCCTGTGGATGAGGTTTCATGTAAAATGTGAAGGCCGCCTGGGCTCTTCGCCTGCCCGCCAACCTTAAGGTTGGACGGGCAGCTCCGTTAAATGTTTTAAAGGTTAATTAAATGGCCTTAATAGGTCTTTGATAGTTCGGCAGGCGCGCAGACGACTCGGCTGTGCGCCCGCCGAACTGAAAATCTAAATAACGCGCGGTGACACTGGGACACACACCCAACATCGCCCCACGTCATTTTATACCTCAGCGAGCATACCCCACCCCCATTCGCCAGGCCGAAGATTCAGCCCTTAAAGTTTGAAATCTTGTCATGCAATTCATTCAAGTTGGTCACTGGGAATTCAAATCTCTTTTTAAAAGTTATCAGTCTCAACAGGGATTGTCAGGGAGGGTGTTCCAGAATTTTGACCCCTTTGCGATGAATGAATGATGATATATTTCCAAGTCAGGATGGTGTGCAACCTGGAAGGAAACTTTTCCTCATGTTTATTCTCTCGCTACCTACATTAGGCCCTTCTGGCAACTATGTCCTTCAGGACTTGATCAACCTGGTTAATCATTGTGCTACTGAGTCACTCTTAGACAATGAAGTTCTCACCCCACAGTACATTCAGTGCCCTTACTACCTATGTACCGTCTAAACCTATGTACCGTATAATCGCCTGCAGGCCACTCATGAGTTGGCCTCTTTAAGTTACCACAGCCACACAAACAAATTTAAAGAGGAACACAGTTAAACAAATTTCCTGTGTATTCCAAAAATAAAGTGTTGAGATTACATTGCTTGCTAGCCTAAGGGCCTCTTCTAAGTGGTGTTCAACATTAAAGAGGTTTCCGTGCCTATGAAGCCATGTGTCTTCATGGGATCCAGAGTCAAGGTTTTTAAAAAATTTACTCTTTCATGGGATGTGAGCATCGCTGGCTAGGCTAACATTTATTGCTCACCCCTAATTTCCCTTGAGAAGGTAGTGTTGAGCCGTCTTTTTGAACTGCTGAAGTCCCTGTGGTGTAGGTACACCCACAGTGCTGTTAGGGAGGGAGTTTCAGGACTTTGACCCAGGGAGAGTGAAGGAAGGGCAATATATTTCCAAGTCAGGATGGTCAATGACTTGCAGAGGAACTTGCAGGTGATGCTGTTCCCATGGACCTGCAGTTCTAGTCCTTCTAGATGGTTGTGGGTTTGGAAGGTGCTGTTGAAGGAATCATAGGGGGTTGCTGCAGTGCATCTTATAGATAGTACACACTGCTGCTACTGCGCGTCGGTGGTGGGGGGAGTCAATGTTTATGGATGGGGTGCCAATCAACCGGGCTGCTTTGCCCTGGATGGTGTCAAGCTTCTTGAGTGTTGTGGGAGCTGCATTCAACCAGGCAAGTGGAGAGTATTCCATCACGCTCCTGACTTGTGCTTGTAGATGGTGGACAGGGAGTCAGGAGGTGAGCTACTCATTGCAGAATTCTCTGACCGGTTCTTCTAGCTACAGTATTTATATGGTTGTTCCAGTCCAGTTCAATTGTTAGTCAATGGTAGCCCCTAGGTTGTTGATAGTAGGGGATTCAGTGATGGTAATGCCATTGAGTGTCAAGGGGTGATGGTTAGATTCACTCCTGTTGGAAATGGCCAGTGTCTGGCAGTGGTGCGGACACTAATCAGCTCAAACCGGAATGTTGTCTAATTTTTGCTGTAGTTGGACATAGACTTCTTCAGTATCTGAGGAGTCACGAATGGTGCTGAACGTTGTGCAATCATCAGCAAACATCTCCACTTCTGACCTTATGATGGAAGGAAGATCATTCATAAAGCAGCTGAAGGTGGTTGGGTCTAGGACACTATCCTGAGGAACTCCTGCAATGATGGCCCAGGACTGAGATGATTGACCTCGAACAACCACAACCACCTTCCTTTGTTCTAGGTATGACTCCAACCAACAGAGAATATCTCCCCTGATTCCAATTGACTTCAGTTTTGCTAGGGTTCCTTGATGCCACACTCTGTCAAATGTTGCCTTCATGTCAAGGGCAGTCACTCTCGCCTCACCCCTGGAGTTCAGCTGTTTTGTCCATGTTTGGACCAAGGCTGTAATGTGGTCAGGAGCTGAATGGCCTGGGTGGAACCCAAACTGGGCGTCAGTGAGAATGTTTTTACTGAGTAAATGCCACTTGATAGCACTGTTCATGACCCCTTTCCATCACTTTGCTGATGACTGGGAGTAGGCTGATGGGGCAATAATTGGCCAGATTTTATTTGTCCAGCTTTTTCTGGCCAGGATATGCCCGGGCAATTTTCCACATAGCCGGGTAGATGCCTGTGTTGCAGCTGTACTGGAACAGCTTGGCTAGGGGCACGAAAAGTTCTGGAGCACAAGTCTTCAGTGCTATTGTTGGAATGTTGTCAGGACCCATAGCCTTTCCAGTATCCAATGCCTTCAGCTGTTTCTTGATATCATGTGGAGTAAATCGAATTGGCTGAAGACTGGCATCTGTGATGCTGGGGACCTCAGCAGGAGGCCAAAATGGATCATCCACTCAGCACTTCTGGCTGAAGATAGTTGCAATTGCTTCAGCCATACCTTTTGCACTGATGTGCTGGGCTCCCCCATCATTGAGGATGGGTATATTTGTGGAGCCTCCTCCTCCAGTGAGTTGTTTAATTGTGCACCATCATTCACGACTGGATATGGCAGGACTGCAGAGCTTAGATCTGATCCGTTGGTTGTGGGATTGCTTAGCTCTATCTATTGTATGCTGCTTATGCTGTCTGGTATGCAAGTAGTCCTGTGTTATAGCTTCACCAAGTTGACACCTCATAGTTAGATGTGCCTGCTGCTGCTCCTGGCATGCCCTCCTGCAATCTTCATTGAACTGGGTTTAATCCCCCAGCTTTCTGACAATGGTAAAAGGGGATATGCCGGGCCATGAGGTTACAGATTGTGGTTGAATATAAATTTGTTGCTGCTGATGGCTCACAGCGCCTCATGGATGCCCAGATTTGAGTTGCAAAATCAGTTTGAATGTATCCCACTTGGCACGATGGTCGTGACAAAATATGATGGAGGGATCCTGAAGGTGAAGAAGGAACTTTGGCTCCACAAGGACTGTGCAGTGGCTGCTTCTATGAATGTTGTCATGGACAGATGCATCTGTGACAGATAGATTAGTGAGGGTGAGGTCAAATAGTTTTTCGCCTTTTGTTTGGTTCCCTCACCATCTGCCACAGACCTAGACGAGCAGCTGTGAACGTTATGATTTGGCCAGCTTTGTCTGTAGTGGTGCTACTGAGCCACTATTGGTGACGGACATTGAAGTCTCCCAGAGTACATTCTGTGCACTTACCACCCTCAGTGTTTCTTCCAAGTGGTGTTCAACATGGAGGAGCACTGATTCATCAGCTGAGGAGGAGGGGAAAGTGCGGGTTGTGGAGGGCGTGGTAAGTGGTAATCAGCAGGAGGTTTCCTTGCCTATGTTTGACCTGATGCTATGAGACGTCATGGGGTCCGGAGTCAATGTTAAGAACTCCCAGGGCAACTCCCTCCCGACTATGTACCACTGTGCAGCCGTCCCTGCTGGGTTTGGTAGACAGAACATATCCAGGGATGTGATGGTGGTGTCTGGGACATTATCTATAAGGTATGATTCCATGAGGATGACTATGTCAGACTGTTGCTTGACTAGTCTGTGAGACAGCTCTCCCAATTTTGGCACAATCACCCAGATGTTAGTAAGGAGGACTTTGCAGGATCAACAGGGCTGGCTGTGCCGTTGGTGTTTCAAGTGCCTAGGTCAGTGCCAGGTGGTCGGTACAGTTCCATTCTTTATCACTTTTCTGTAGTAGTTTGATACAACTGAGTGGCTTGCTAGGCCATTTCAGAGGGCACTTAAGAGTCAACCACATAGTCGTGCATCTCAAGTCACATGTATGCCAGCTAAAGAACATCAGTGAACCAGATGGGTTTTTAGGACAATAGACAATTGGTTCATGGTTACCATTACTGAGACTAGCTTTTTAATTCCAGGTTTATGAACTTATTTCAAACTTCAGTGGCTGCCATGGTGGAATTTGAACCTGTGTCCCCAGAGCATTAGCCTGGGCCCTCTGGAGTACTAGTGAAGTGACATTGCCACAATGCCACTGCCTCCCAGCAATTCCTAGGGCAATTCCCTCCAAACTATATACCACTGTGCTGCCACCTCTAGTAGATCTATCCTGCTGGTGGGACAGGTGGTGATGGAGCTGACTGAAGCGTTGTCTGAAAGGCATCATTCTGTGAGTATTCCTACGTCAGGTTGTTACTTGATTAGTTCGAGGGACAGTTCTCCCAAACTTTTGCACAGGTCCCTAAACATTAGAGAGGAAAACTTTTGCAGGGTCAACTAGGCTGTATGCCTTTGTTGTGTCCAGTGTCGAGGTTGATGCCGGTTGATCCATCTAATTTCATTTTTATTATACTATGGCTGGAATTTTCCAGCCCCATTGTGGTGAGACCCGCCACGGGAGATTCAGGAGCCCGGCCAGAAGTCCATTGACTTTTGGTGGCACCAGATGATCCCTGTGTCAGGCGGGGCTGGAAAATCCCACCCTATGGCATAGGAGTTTGGTACAACTGAGTGGCTTGCTCAGTCGCTACAGATGGGACCACATTGCTTTGGTCTGGTGTCACATATACACCAGAAGGGGTAAGGATGACAGATTTCCCTGGAGGGCATTAGTGGCCTAGATGAATTTTTATGTCAATCCAATAGTTGCATGGTCACCATTACTTTTTAGGACATTGTTGTATTGAGAAACCTACATTTACACTGCATCCCTAACCTTGCTTATGTGGTTACATATTGCTAGATTGAGAATTGATTGTATAATCAATGCCTGGAACATGATCAGAGGAGTAGCACTGAAGTTGACCTTGAATTACAGGAAATGTATTGGGAAACAAAAAGTCTGTAAGCAACTGATCACAAATGTGGTTTTATCTCTGCTGACTAGAAAACATACTGATCTTCTGCCAGTGCTAAATAGTTGTGGCATTTGTTAGCAGAAGACTTTTTCTTTTAGTTGTTTGGTAGCACAGAACTTCAGTATTGCTGAAAAAAGAGACATGTTTAAGCTTTTCATCTTGCGCTCACCAGGGCACTTGCAAGAATACCAATATAAGGGAGAAAACATCAATTTATACTGTATGTGAAGAGTGCTGATTAGCTGGCAAGTGGCGTTGTCATGGAGAATGCATCACTGATGGTGACTGACAGTTAACTGCCAAGCATTGTTTGAAATTTAAACCAGGACAGTGGCTGGAACATGCAAACTCATGAACAGGCCTAAGGCCATCACTTTTGGCCCTGAAAAGTGCCCAGTCTACCTCAGATTACCCTGGAGGGGCAAGGTTTGTCAAAAATTTGAACAACAGGTGGTGAGGCTAGTTGTTTCACGCTGCTACTATGCAGTAGCAACATGAGTGGTATTCACCACTAACAGGATGCCGCTGTCAAGCCAAAAAGATATTCTGCCTATCACACAAATGAGTAATGTGGAATATGAATTTCACTGCCAGTATGATGCTAAGTATGTAGGCTGTACATCCTGAAGACTGGTGGATAGTATCAAACAGCATGTCCCAGCTGCTGTTCGCAATGGGCAAGGTACAGACTGCACCCAACAGGCCTGTGCTTGCAAAACTCAAAAACACAATGTCCAACATTAGATGTGATTCCACGATTGGACAACATTTGCTAATTAATCCTCAATGTGCTAAGAATTACGCTGACAAGCAATTTAAGATTGTCAGTCTGGCTCTCAATGTGGCGTATTTGTATGTACTACACATATTAATATGCAGTGCCCTGTTCTTTCCAGACAGAAGTAACATACATTGCGCCTGTTTGAACTAAACAAAATAAGTGACAGCCATTGGCTGACCCATTCTTCAGGGCAATGCCTTGACCAATCAGGGACAAGCTGCCTGGTTTAAATTTCAAACAACACTTGGCAGTTAACTGTCAGTCACTATCAGTGGTGCATTCTCCATGGCAATGCCACTTGCCAACCAATTAGTACCCTCTTCACATACAGTATAAATTGTTGTCTTCCCCTTATATTGGTATTATTGCGAGTGTCCTGACGAGTGCAAGACAAAAAGCTTAGACATGTCTCTTTATTCAGCATTACTTTTTCTTTTGTTCTTGATTTGCCCCCAAACTTAACATTCCACTCTAATGTGGACATTGCTGTCAGTTATTAATGTGGTCCCAGGAATCTATGCTTACAAATGCTATTTAGCTCTACTTTACTTGTGCCCTTGTATGTGCAGAATGCTGGCATTTGATGTGAAAAATATTGCAGGTTTGCATATTTTCATAAAGTCCACCATTAATTGCTTTCACTGATACTTTAGTCATTGTAAACCTGTGTTTAATTAAATGTAGAAAATATGTGAGTTTGCAGTAATAATGCCAAAATTAGGGTTGGCTGTATTACCTTACTGTTATTGACTTTAAACAGGATGGCATTACTAGTGAACTTTATACACATTCAAATCAAAATGGAACAGCAGCAGCCAATTACCTGTAGGCCCCAGTCTCTTTGGCTCTGGCTTCAGGTACCTTCCAGAACCTCATCTGCAGACCAAAGCACTTGCCAAATTTTCTGTTTCTTTAGTCCTAGCTCTTTAACATCACTTTGTTTCTCTCAGGCCCAGGTTGCTTCAATGTTCTGTGTGCCCAAGCTGCTGCTTCTCCTGATCCAGATCCCTTGCAAAAACAAAACTCTTTTCCACCAGTTGTTGCACAGTGCTTCTCATTTTACATGCAGTTCTTTGTAGCAATGCAAAATCCAGGATACCACAGGGCAGAATTTTGCTGTCGGCGAGCAGGGGGCGGGGCCTGCTCGCCGACACGTAAAATGACGCGGGATGACGTTGGGCGGAACCCCCAACGTCATCCCGCCCCATTTAAATTTTCAGGAAGATGGGGACACAGAAAAATCAGCTGCGGGCCCGCTGAACTGTCAATGGTCAATTGAGGCCAATGGACAGGATCAATTATGAAATTAAAGGACCTGCCCGTCCAACCTTAAGGTTGGCGGGCAGGCCAGGAGCCCCGGCGGCAAATAGAGAAAACATGAAACCTCATCCACCGGCGGGATGAGGTTTCATGTAGGGTTCTAAAAAGTTTAATAAAGTTTTACTGTAATTTATGAACATGTCCCATCTCATGTGACATGGTCATATGAGGGGGACATGTTAGGGAATTTATTTTTCTATTTTTCATATTTTTAAAAGTGTCAGCAATCTCCCTGAGGCAGCACTTAGCCTCAGGGAGATCTGGGCTCTTTCGTGCGCATGCGCGAAAGAGCGCACTCTCGCTTTTGGGGAATCCCCCCCGTGCCCGCACAGGGAGCGCATAGCGCTTCCCGCCGGACGTCACGCTGGGCGGGCCTTAATTGGCCCGCACACATAAAATGGCGGCGGGGCCCGCTTCTCCGGCAGGGGTTGGCTCCCCACCCGCCGGAGATTGGGCCAAGCCTACCCGCCCAACAGGCAGAAAATTCTGCCCACAGTTGCAGTAAGTAATCCCTGGAAATTTTTTGACTGCATATTCAAAATATTACATCATCTGCAAACAAAAAAACTGAGGAGTATGTTTAAGTAGTGGCTTGTAGAGAACTTGAGTGTTGATGAAAAGGAGACGTGCTGTTGAAGCTTCTAGCAAGCTTTGTTGTTTTCCACTAACAGGATGCTGTCGTCAAGCCAAAAAGATGTTCTGCCTACCCCATAATTTCAATGCCAGTGCGATGCTACATGTGTACCCCCCAAGAATGGCAGATTGTATCAAAGAACACATTCCTTCGGCTGTTTGCAATAGGCAGAATACTGACTATACTTAACCAACCCATGCTTGCAAAACTCCAAACATAATGTCTAGCATTAGGTCTGTTTGTGCAATTGAGTAGCACTTGCTGAACAATCCCAAGTATGGTAAGGATTTCACTGACAACCAATTGAAGATTATCAGTCAGGCTCGCAATGTAGTTCACATAGATTCACCTGTCTTCTGCAGACAAGGGGAATATGGGAATATGGCCAGACATAGCACCTGTTTTTGAATAAATAAAAGCATGGGGACAATAGCTCCCTGGTACATTCATCATGGCAATGTCTCAAACCAATCAGAGCTGACTTGCTAAGTAATCAGCACCCCTTCCCTCAATCAGTATAAATTGTGGTTCCCTTTGAAATTTGGTACTCTTGTGCCTATCCTGATGAGTGCAAGGCAAAAAGTTTTGACAGCATGTTATTTTTTCAGCAATACTGAAGTATATTTCAGAAGCAAATGAAAAGTAAAAGTATTTCGAGGTAAGCACAATTCTAAAAATAATGTATATGAATGGCAAATATATTGGTAGTGATAAATTGTACCACCCACTAAGGCTAACCATAAACCAGATGTTCCACAACAAAGCACTTTTAAAAAATAAGCCTCCCCCTACCTGCCCAAAATGTGTGCTTTAAATTGATAACAGCCTAGATTTAGGGGTCACCAGTGAAAGAACAGTGAAAGAACAATGTTCACCATTCACGACACTTACAACAACCAAGAGGCTTTTCATGGGTTTTTGAGCAGCAACTGGCATCTGATCTGGCTCAGTGCCCTCTACAAGGGATATATAGCATGTGTGATCAAGGTAAGCAACAGTGTGACTCTTAAAAAAATTAGATTGAAGAAACCTCACTGAGATACACACAGCCCAAACCTGAAATATCAATTAGAATATGTAATTTGTTGTAAAATCATGTATTTAAAATTAAATAAATTGAGGGAAGGAAAGGTAGGATTAAGAGAGAGATTTAAAAATGACAAAAGAGTACTAATTTTTTTAACTCTACCAACAATAATTACATTCCGAAGGAATGCGACTCCACACTTGTAAAATAAAATTTTCAATGCCAAGAAAGTTTTTCTCTCAGCAAGAGACATATCACGTTATTAAAAATTCACTTATACCTGAATGCACCAATCCTGACTTTTTTCTGGCATATTTTGTGGCTAACAAGTGGATAAGTACAGCAATTTCATGTCCTTCATATATTTCAATACCGAGTCAAGGAACCAGTATTGCATATCTTATAGACAAACAGAGAATCTCAGCAACTTCCTGATTTCTGTGTTTAACTACTCTAAATCCTACTCCAGAAGTTGAAGTCCCATTTGCTCCATAATAATAGTAAGCACTGACATCAATGCCTGTCGGCATCTTTTCCTCACTCCTTGATCTCCACTCTTGCTCCCCAGTTGCTGTTCCTCAAGCTTACATTGAGGTTTGAAAGAAGTACACATAATTTGCTGCTTCACCTAGAATCTCTGTCTTTCACCCCATCATAGCCCTTGACCTTCCTTTTGTCCCACCCACTCCTGGCTCAAATCCTGTTACTTTTTTTTATTCATTTATGGGATGTGGGCCTCGCTGGCTGAGCCAGCATTTATTGCCCATCCCTAATTGCCTTGGGAAAGGTGGTGGTGAGCTGCCTTCTTGAACTGCCGCAGTCCATGTGGTGTACGTACACCCACAGTGCTATTAGGGAGGAAGTTCCAGGATTTTGACCCAGCGACAATGAAGGAACAGCGATCTAGTTCCAAGTCAGGATGCTGAGTGTCTTGGAGGGGAACTTCCAGGTGGTAGTGTTCCCAGGTGTCAGCTGATCTTGATCTGATCTCCACAGATGCTGCCTGACCTGCTGAGTATTTCCAGCATTTTCTGCTTTTATTTCACATTTCCAGCATCCACAGTATTCTGCAATTTGCATAGACCTGGGGATGATTTGATTGAGGTTTATAAGAAGCTGCATGGATTAGTTTTTGTTGCTGTAGGCAATGAGCTGGATTTTGCTAGCCCTGTGGAGACAGGATGTGAGGTGGGAAGCCTCATAAACTGATGACAGAAGGCATCGGGAGGGAAGTCCAACATCTTGCCACCTCCAGTGGAGCACTATATAAAGTTAGGTACTGATTAATATTAATCAGACCAAGGTTCTTCCCCAGAACAAGTTTCAGCCACTTTAGGGGATCAGAAAGGAATCTCCCAGATTTCTTGCTCCCTATTTCGTCTTTTTTTTATCCTTTGATTCTCCCATCCCAGGAGGTTACATGCCTTCCAGGTGTTGTGGAGAGTGCATACAAAATGATGCATAAGGCGTGTGGGATATGCTGGATGGGTCTGTGGGTTTTTCCCCAGTCAGTCCGTGTTGGATGTTAGTATTTCCTTGGGGAATTCTCCTAAAACCATAACTTCAGCAGAAATCCCTGTTTCTCTCAGCAAGAGACTATCACGTTATTAAAAATTCACTTACACCTGAATGCACCAATCCTGACTTTTTTCTGGCATATTTTGTAGCTAACAAGTGGATAAGTACAGCAATTTCATGTCCTTCATATATTTCAATATAGTCGAGTCAAGGAACCAGTATTGCATAACTTCAGCAGAAATCCCTGTTCCACATGTAAACTATGGGCGGAGGCAACCAAGTCTTGCATTAAATGCAGCTGCAGGCGGGTAAAGTGATGTTTTACTCGCCGGCTGCAATGGCGGGTTTTCACGCCGTATCATCCCAAACACACCTCATTACTTATGCATTCCCGGGAAACACGCTGTTTCCATAGTGGGTGGGCTCTCAATCCCCCTCCCGCCATCATCTCGCTGCTTCATCACACCAGGCCATATTTAAAGTCTAGCCACACGCACCACATCTCAGTGCATCCAGTGCACAACTGCTGCAGGGAAGATGTCCATGAAAGGCAAGAAGACTGCAGCCCCCAGGTTTAGCGACGCGTCACTGGAAAGCCTTTTGGATGCTGTGAGTCCTGCTGAGATATCCTCTACCCCCGCTCTGGCCACAGGATGGGCAGTGGCGTGACCAACCCAGCTTGGGAGGCAGTGGCAGCGGTGGCCAGCACCAATGCACTTCAAAAGAGGACAGCCACCCAGTGCCACAGGAGGATGAATGATCTCCTCCATTCCGCCAGGGTAAGTCATTCTTCCCATCACTCTCAACTCACACACGCACAAACCCATCACACATCCACAGGGCCATCACTCACAGCCAGTTCAAGGGACATCACCATTCACTCTCTCACACTCACCGTCATTGTCCTCATCCTGTCCATTGGACCACTCACGACCCACACATGCCAGGCATACTTAATATCTGGCCTGGCAGGCATCCTGATACACTCTCCCCATCTCTATTCATGCAGGACAAGCTGACACACAGCAAAGAGTAGGTGACCAGCTGTGTAGTTGAGGGTAGTGCAGTTGATGTAGTTTATATGGATTTCAGCAAAGCCTTTGACAAGGTCCCACATGGAAGATTTATGAAGAAGGCAAATGCACATGGGATACAGGCTAATTTGATAAGGTGGATTCAAAATTGGCTTAGTTGTAGGAGACAAAGGGTGATGACAGAACGATGCTTTAGTGACTGGAAGCCAAGGTCCAGTGGCGTACCACAGGGATCTGTGCTGGGTCCCCTATTATTCGTCATTTAAAAAAACGACATAGATGACTATGTGGGGGGTAAGATTAGTAAGTTTGCGGATGACACAAAGATTGGCCAGGTGGTTAACAGTGAGGCTGAGTGTC
The DNA here is from genome assembly GCF_964194155.1 of Cetorhinus maximus. Taxonomy (NCBI): domain Eukaryota; kingdom Metazoa; phylum Chordata; class Chondrichthyes; order Lamniformes; family Cetorhinidae; genus Cetorhinus; species Cetorhinus maximus. The sequence goes on along the minus strand of NC_135884.1, from coordinate 49,850,290 downwards.
TTGGGCTACAGAAAGATATAGACGGGATGGTCAAATGGGCAGATAAGTGGCAGATGGAATTTAACCCTGAAAAGTGTGAGGTGATACATTTTGGAAGGAGTAATTTGACAAGGAATTATTCAATGAACAGCATGACACTAGTAAGTTCTGAGGAACAAAGGGACCTTGGTGGGTGTGTCCATAGATCTCTGAAGGTGGAGGGGCATGTTAGTGGGGTGGTGAAAAAGGCATATGGAACACTTGCCTTTATCAATTGAGGCATAGATTACAAAAGTAGGGAGGTCACGTTGGAGTTGTATAGAACCTTGGTGAGGCCACAGCTGGAGTTCTGTGTGCAGTTCTGGTTGCCATGTTATAGGAAGGATGTGATTGCACTGGAGGGGGTGCAGAGGAGATTCACCAGGATGTTGCCTGGGATGAAACAGTTAAGTTCAGAAGAGAGGTTGGATAGACTTGGGTTGTTTTCGTTGGAGCAGAGAAGACTGAGGGGTGACCTGATTGAGGTGTACAAGATTATGAGGGGCATGGACAGGGTGGATAGGGAGCAGCTCTTCCCCTTAGTTGAAGGATCAGTCACAAGGGGACACAAGTTCAAGGTGAAGGGGCAGGAGGTTTAGGGGGATGTGAGGAAAAATTTTTTTACCCAGAGGGTGGTGACAGTCTGGAATGCACTGCCTGGGAGGGTGGTGGAGGCGGGTTGCCTCACATCCTTTAAAAAATACCTGGATGAGCACTTGGCACATCATAACATTCAAGGCTATGGGCTAAGTGCTGGTAAATGGGATTAGGTAGGTAGGTCAGGTGTTTCTCACGTGTCGGTGCAGATTTGATGGGCCGAAGGGCCTCTTCTGCACCGTGTGATTCTGTGATTCTATGATTCTGTGAAGAGGGAGAGGTCACAGACCGGTGGTGGAATGCCTGAAATCAATTTTCTCGAGACTTTGAAAACAGAGCCATCCAGCTGGCCGGCAATGACTGGGACTGGTCCTGTGCTGACGGTGAGGTCAGTGGTGCTCTACCAAGTGAGGGCCCAGCAGTGCAACATCCATCAGACAACCATGCCATGTGTGACGTGTCCTGTTTCACAGACCACTGCCATGCACTAACTATCTCCCCTTGCTTCTGCAGGCACATCTGGGAAAGAGCTGACGGAGTCCCTGATCCAGAGCCTCCAATCAAGCCCCGAAGAAACCTCCAGAGAGGATTCTGGAGGCACCCTCCTTGACATCCCATCACAGCGCTCACCCACACCCCCCACCAGCGCAGAAACTCACACCTCAATGGGATCTCACTTTAGAGTAGTCTCGGGATCACAATCTGGTGAGGACAGACTTGATCCACAGCAGGCGGCGGCAGGGACTTCCTTGGTGTCCAGCACTCGGAGGACTGCTGGAGGCCAGAAATCTGCTGAGTCCGATTCAGATGACGAGCTTTTGAACAGGGTCATGTCACAGTTGCTGGAGCTGCAAAGGCAAGCTCGGGAACATCAGGAAGGGATGTCCACTGCACTCCTCAGATTGTAAGGCATGATGGAGGAGTCTGTCCACGTTCAGGCTGAGGTGATAGCGCCGGCATGCGCTGGCTCAACTCCCTTCGCTGATGCCATAATTGGTTTCCAACAGTGTGTACGCGAGAGGGGTACCAGGCAGCTCAATCTCACTCCAGCTACCCCTTCTCCTCAAGGAGTCAGGCAAGGGCTACCAGGGGCCCATAGGGAGGAGGATCAGCAGCTGCATACCTGAAGGCCATCCATCCAAGTGATTCCGGAAATGATCGGCCCATCCGATTCCCTTCTTCCTGTGACCTCAACATCTCCAGCTCCACAGGCTGAGGAAGGTGCCACTGCCACAGCCACACAGCAGGGCCCCAAAAGCAGGCCAGGGCACTCCAAGTCTCGGCCCTCCAGTGTCGCCCACCAAAGTTATCACGGACAGGGCCCCACAGTCAGCAGGCTGCCTCCACCTCTGCTGCAAATGTCCGGGGAGCACCCAGACGTAGTGGCAGTGTTAGGAAAGTTAAGAAGAATTAGTTGCACAGCCTGAGCACAGGTGCTAATCACTTGTACGTAATATTCACAGTTGTCAATAAACTCTCAAGAATATCTTCCTGCCTATGGCTCCCTGTTCTGATGAGCAAAGTTCTTGTCACTCAGATGTGAAACCTTTCTGCACAAGATAAAGGCAGAAGGTGTCTCAGTCCAGGGCCTCTTCCCTGTGCTCTATACAGCCTTCAGACCACAGTAATAGTCCAGCCTACACTCGCTGTTATGTTCCTTCTGTCAGGTCGCTTTGCTCAGCAAACACGTTTGCGCTGCTATCTACTGGTGAGTGAGTTATTAAACAAGATACTGCAGATGCAGAGACTAATGTAAGATGAAGCACATGCTGTTTATTATACAGAGCACTAACACAATGTGTGCTTCTCAAGCCAGGCCCTACTCTAAATAACTGATTAACATTGTAGCCCGCGCTACACAGCAATTAGGTGATACAGTCACGTGGTCAATCTGCTCACATTCCCTTAAAGGTGTATTGCACCTCAGATTACCACACTCACTGCACACATCACTGATGCCTGCCCCTTGGCGGTGCTTGTCATTGCTACCAGAATGTCGTGGGCAGGTGTCACCGAGTTCTATCATTCTCTCTGTGTGCTCTCAGCACCTTTAAGGTGGGGCTGGCCTCCATCTCTTCAGCATCTGTGACGAGTGACGCTGTGCTCCTGAAGGGGTCAGGTGCTGACTGTGGACAAAGGATCAAGTGTATTTAAAGTTTCATGGCTGGGTCACTATGATATGACCCTGATCACAGAGCGCAAGTGAGCTGCCCTCAGCCAGACAGGAGTCAGACATTCTCAGAGGCTTTGTGAAGATCCATGGAGTGTCCTCACTGCATGTCGCCATCATCCTCCTGCAATCAAGCGACTATTAGGGCCTCCACTGCATCTCCATGACAAGAGTATTCTCACAGAGGGTATTCGCGCTGCCATAAGCCAGACTGCAGTCAAATGTCACAGATGCAATGTGAGGATCCATGGTGTCTCCTTACTGCATGTCATCATCATACTCCACAAATCTAGCAGCTATGAGAGCCTCCTAAGTGCGCCTGCCTCATCTGGCCAGTGCGAGGGCCTCATCACCATCATCATCACCTTTGAGGACCTCCTCACCCTCATCTCTATCGGCGTCCTCCTCGTTGGAGGAGACCTCGAGCTCGTCCATCTCCTCCTCAGCCAGCTCGTCTTCCTGTTGCAGTGTCAGGTTGTGAAGGGCGCAGCAGGCGATGATGATGCGTGACGCCCTCTGTGACTATATTGTAGGGCTCCACCAGATCGGTCCAGGCACTGGAACCTCATTTTCAGCATCCCGATGGTTTGCTCCACCAAGTTGTGTGTTGCAGCATGAGCCTCATTATACCTTCACTCTGCTGCAGCCTGAGGCCGCCGCATGGGTGTCATCAGCCACAGCCTCTGCGGGTAGCACTTATCCCTGAGGAGCCATCCCCGCAGCCCCTGTGGATCCTGGAAGACTCCAGGGATCTGTGAGTGACTGAGGATGTAGGTGTTGTGCACACTCCCTGGAAATCGTGCGCACACCTGCAGGATGCGTTTCTGGTGGCCACACACCAGTTGCACATTCAGCGAGTGGAACCCCTTGTGGCTGCTGTAGTTCACCGTGGGTTACAATGGAGATCTGAGTGCCACATGAGTGCCGTTGATCGCACCCTGCACCTGTGGGAAACGTAATATCTTGGCGAATCCAATTGCTCTGGTCCTGGGCGAAATGCACAAAGCTGTGTGTCCTCGCAAAGGCAACATCCGTGACCTCATGGATGCATCTGTGGGTGGAGTCCTGTGATATCCCACAGAGGTCACCTGTGGAGCCCTGAAAGGAGCCACTGGCATAGAAATTGAGCGCTGCGGTCACTTTCACGGCCCTCCATGTCCCCGTGGCACCAAATCCTGCAGCAGGTGGCAGATGTGACCAACCAGTTCCCTAGACATGCCAGTCTTTGGCAACACTGATTCTTAGTCATCTGCAGGAATGAAAGGCGGCGTCTATAGAGCCTGGGTGTCACTTGGCACTGACCAGCGATGGCTCACTGTGGCCCTTCAGCGGCGTGAGCGGGAGCCCCGGCAGCCCCTTCTTCCTGAGGGTGCTGCTCCTCCCTCTGCCCAGCCAGGGGTCTCAGTCGCTCTCTTCTCCATTGTCTTCACTCTCTGGAGGCCATCAGGCACACAGCTAGTTCACTAGGCTCCATGGTCCTGATGTACTCCCCCTGCAGGCTAACAGAGAGGGACAAGTGGTTAGCATGGGTGTACTAAAAACCTGTCCCGGTTAAGTGTGCAGGCCCCTTAATGCTTCCCGGAGAGGGCTGGGCACCATTTGGTTGGCACTAGTGCTCTGCATGGCTGCCCAAAACCCCACCCACCTCCACCCTATTCCCCCCGACCGATTGGCGGCAGCTTCACCCATTGGACTGCATGCTGTGCTCTCAGCTCAGGCACAGGCATTCTCCTAACCCACAATGCAAGGCTGCACTGTTAGCTTGAACCATAGTGAAGACTGGTCCAAACCTGAATGATGACATTGTAAGGGGCTGTGAGCACCTCCACCAGTGACTGATCCATGGCCAGCTTTAGCAAGGAGATTGTACAACATGCACAGTCATCCAACTGTTCTGCAGTCCACTAAAACACTCATGACTTTGCAGTCTGTGCTGGGTGGGGGTGAAAAGCTTTGGAGCACTTAGTGGCACTTTGATGCCTCTGCGTTGCTTGAGTGAGCAGATAAGCTAGGAGCTCGACCCCAATCATATCATTGTGGCTGCACCTGAAATGTCTCAGTTGCAGAGGAATGGTCACTTTATACAGGTTTCTCTAATGCATGGCCGCTTCCCTCACCCACCCTACACCCCACCCCAAATATTTGTGCACTATATTCAATGGCAGGGCTGCCCTTGCCCTCCCCCCGACAAGTCACCTCAACTGCAAGGCATCCCTTGAATATCCGCAACGTGCCTGAACCTTGAAGTCCAACAGGTGACCCGGGCAAACGCTGCACAGTGTTACTGTGTACTCACCTCCAAGTTCCCCTCAAAGTGCAGCCCGCCAAGTGCATGCCTTTTATATGCTGTTGTGAGACGTCAGCGTGCTTTCCCGTTGATGTGGATAGACAATCCAGCAGGAGGTGGGGGGTGGGGATTTCGGCGGGCTGGCCTAATAATGATATACTGATGTATTACAATGAGGTTCCTGATGTCCGATGGCGGGAAACACAGCCCACCGTTAGCGGGCTGAGCGGATGATTGCAAACTGGTTTCATGCTGTCGTAAAACCGATGGTGCTATATTGTCCACTCACGCCACCAAACACGCCCGACGCAGGCGGGCATGGAAAACCCCAGCCAGTGTTTCAACTGAAGCTATAGTGACAGAGTGGGAATGGTGCCGAGGAAATTCTGCTCGTCTTTTATGACTTTGCTACACCTGGAGACTGCAGCAACACCCACTGTCATTTAGGATTTAAGTAAAATTCCTATTATATAAACTCTAAATAAATAGGATGGTGATAAATGGAAATAAGAAGCTAAAATTAAATTAACATGTAAGTATTAAGTGTGATAGAAGTAATATTTTTGTTGTTCCTGTATGTCTTTAAGAATGCACAATTCTATTCATTCAAAATCCAGTGAAATCATTTTACTTTAATAATTCAATGACTAATATCTAACTTCTTAAGAGTTATTCTGCATAATTTTAAATAGCATTTTGTAGCTAAATATTACAAAGGCACAGATTTTTTAAAAAAGTATTTTTAAGGTTTGAAAATTTTTGTTAAGGACAATTGCTCAGCAATAGCTTGTACTGCTGACAACCACACATCGCTCTGCACTAGATTATGTATATTTAATTCTCAAACCAAAGGTACATTGTGCAGCCTTATGGCTAGAGAAATGGCATTTATTGCTGGAATTTAATAGAATTGGAGTTTCTTAACTATTTTTCTTGCTGTAGTTATATAAATATTGATCTGGTTATTGCATTTGTTTGGATTAGCCTGCTGGCAGTGAAATTATCTCTATTCCAGGCTTATCCAAGGACTAAATTGAATGAACGGAACAATGAATAAAACTCAAACCAGGCAATGTCACCTGTGTCAGTAGAAATGATAATGGTGCCAATTTTCATCCTGCAACTCAATCCTGTTGAATGGTTACCAAAAGCTATGGTTAGCGCTATTAGGACAAATAAATGAAACGTTACTCTTTCTCAATGTGTGGAAATTTAGATGGCATTTATGTCTGGTCCCCTGTACTCCCTTGCATGTCTACTTAAGTATGACAGATTAAACCATCTAACAAGTTGGAAGAAAATTAAGTGGTCTTAAATATATCCCAGTCAATGTAACACTGACAATTCATTATTTCTGATCTATACATCAGTACAGTCTACTGATTTCTATTTTGAACCCAATCATGAAAATGTAGAAAAAATTGTTTGAAAATTCTCTCTCAGCCTCTACTAATCTTCCAGCATTAGGGAATAATAAAGCTATATATCTGTACTGACAACCTCACTGTTGAAAATACAAAGATGTTGAATGTCAAGCACTTGCAATCTTCCTGCACCATTCAAGCCTGTTTCTCTTGTCCATTTAGGAGTCATTCTACTTCTGGTATGTTGAGGATTCCCAGTTTTAATTAAAGTAATAAATTAATTTCCATGCTGGGGCATTGCCAGTGGAATCCTGCCACAGAGAAGTTACTAATTATTATTGTTGGATATGTTTGAGGACCATTGGTTTAACAATTTTTAAACATTTCTTTCTGTTGTTTAAATTATTAGCTGAATTATTTTAAAACTCTAATTTTGGACTAATTTTGAGAAATTTATAGTATTTATTTCTAATTAATTTTGTATTATCTGGAGAAGGTATGTCATTTGAATGAGAATGCAATGTGATCAAGGGAAAATAAATACATTGGAATACCTATCCCATAAACCAGGGTTTAAATGAAATTTGAAATAAAATGTGATACATTTGAAATTTGATATTGTTTCCATTGAGGCAGAGAGAAGGCTGAGGAGATTTAATGGACCTATTTAAAATTATGCAGGGTTTTGTTGTAGCAGATAGTGAAAAGGGCCCTTTGGTTCAGATGTCAATGGTGGAGGATCATCAATGTAAAGTTATTGCTAAGAAAGTGAGGGGAGAGGTTAGACTGGGAGAACTGTCTTTATTGAGGATCATAGACCATGTAAAGCTTTGCCATGGGCAATGATTGAAGCAGAGATCATTATATCTTTTATGGGAAAATTGAATAAATATTTGAAGCAGAGGTAGCTATGAGGTTATGGATAGAGGAGAGGAGTAGTTTTAGTTTGCTGTAGCAAAGAGCCATCATCCTACGCAATCGTTTTGTTAGTTTCCTTTTATGATGAAAAATTCATTGATTCTTTTTAATGATATTTTTTAAGAATGGGGATATGAAGCCCAGTTATATTATAGGGAAAACTTACTTATCAGCTTTGCAGCAACTAGCATCTAGGAGTATGTGAAGAGCCTGTGGTCTGCAGTACAGCATTAGGGACTTGTACTTCAGCAATATTCTAAGACAGTGCTATAGGTTTAGCAGCATTGGGAGGATGCCCCAGGATCTGGGAGTTAGGGGGAAGTCTGTACACAAGGATCCTTCAGAAGGTGTTTTGGTATACTGGGGGAGAAGAGGAACCAGAAGTTCGATGATGCTGAATTGATTAGGGTTCAGAAGCCTGCTGTATTATCCATTGAGCATGACTGAAATAGGCATTCAAACTATTGCCAATGCAAATAGGGGCCCAATACATGTTTCAGGCCCTACTTTCCCAAATTGGGTTGTGATGAAGCACTGATTGAGGCAGGTGAGCTGCAATGAATTTCCTTGAATGCACAGCAACCAAACAGTGGTCTTTAAAGGTTTCCAAAAAAATTAACAAAAATGTTATATTTAACTAAATGTAGGGCCAAGACAAGCAGAAATACCCCTTCTGGCTCAACCTTAAAGTTATTGACCTACACTCCACCTTCATCCCACCCACCCCACTTCCTCCATCAAACTTACTTTCTGTCCTTGGCCTGTATCTCATGAGACCAATTTCAAATCCCCTCCCACTGCACCTGCAGCAATAGAAGAACTACATCTGTGGCCATGATCAGCAGACACATAGGGCAGAATTTTCCCTTCCAGAGTCTAAGGGTGGAACCATCCCAGATTTGCATGAAACACGGTAGCGGGTGGTAAAACATTTTACCCACTGGCTGCAATGGCGGCTTCTCACGCCATATCATCCAAACCTGCCATATTAATTATGCATTCCCGGGAAACACGCCATTTCGATAGCGGGCGGGCTCTCATTCGCTCACCACACCATCACCTCACCATTTCATCAGGCCGGGCACCATATTCAAAGTGCAGCCGCATGCACACCTCTCAGTGGTCCAAGGTGTCACTCCTGCACTGCTGCGCGGGCTGAACTCCATCACTGATGCAATAGTTGGCTTCGAACAGCTTGTACGCGAGAGGGACACGGGGCAGCTTGATCTCACTCCAGCTTCCCCATCTCTTCAAGGAGTCAGCCAGGGGACCTTGGGCACCCATAGGGAGGAAGATCAGCAGATGCACACTCCAGGGCCATCCACCCAGCTGACTCGGTGAGTGTATGGCCCATCCGAATCACCTCTTCCTGTGAAATCAGCAGCTCCAGCTCCATAGCTCAAGGAGGGTGCCACTGCCACACAGCAGGACCCGAAAGCAGGCTGGGGCCCTCCAGGTCTCGGCCCTCCAGAGTACGCCCATCAAGGTCATCACAGACAATGCGTAGCAGTCAGAAGGCTGCCTGCACCAGTGCTGTGGATATTGGGGAGGACCAGTACGGAGCAGCAGGGAAAGGAAGAAGACATAGCTGCACAGCCTGGGCCCGGGTGTTAATCACTTGTACATAATGTTCATTATTGTAAATAAACTCTCAACAATGTCTCCCTGCCTATGGCTCCTTGTTCTGATGAGCAGTGTTCTTGTCACTCAGACACTTTCTGCACAAGATAAAGGCAGGTGTCTCAGTCCAAGGCCTCTTCCCTATGCTTTGTGTAGCCATCAAACCACAGTAATGGTCTGGCCTCACACTCCCTGGACACATTACTGATGCCTGCACCTCATTGCTGCCAGAATGCCCTGGGCAGGCGTCACCAAGTTCCGCCATTCTCTCTGTGTGCTCTCAGCACCTTTAAAGTGGGGCTGGCTCCCATATCTTTAGCATCTGTGACCAGGGACACTGTGCTCTTGAAGGGGTCAGGTGCTGAAGATGAATAAAGGATCAGATGCTTTAAAGTTTCATGGCTCCATCTCTATGATATGACCCTGATCACAGAACTTGTGAGGCGTGAATGTTACTTGCCACTTGTCAGCCCAAGCCTGGATATTGTCCAGGTCTTGTTGCATTTGCTTCAGCACCTGAGGAATCGTGAATGGTGCTCGACATCGTGCAATCATCAGCAAACATCCCCACTTCTGACCTTATGATTGACGGAAGGTCATTGATGAAGTAGCTGAAGATGGTTGGGCTGAGGACACTACTCTGAGGAACTCCTATGGTGTGTCCTGGAGCTGAGATGACTGACCTCCAACAACCACAACCATCTTCCTTTGTGCTAGGTATGACTCCAACCAGCGGAGAGTATTCCCCCTGATTCCCATTAACTCCAGTTTTGCTAGGGCTCCTTGATGCCACACTCAGTCAAATGTGGCCTTGATGTCAAGGGCAGTCGCTCTCACCTCACCTCGGGAGTTCAGCTCTTTTGTCCATGTTTGAACCAAGGCTGTAATGAGGTCAAGAGCTAAGTAGCCCTGGCGGAATCCAAACTAAGCGTCAGTGAGCAGGTTTTTGCTAAGCAAGTGCCGCTTGATAGCACTGTTGATGACCCCTTCCATTACTTTAAAGGACGATGGAGGGTAGACTGATGGGGTGGTAATTGCGGGTTGGATTTATCCTGCTTTTTCTGTACAGGACATACCTGGGCAATTTTTCACATAGCCGGGTAGATGCCAGTGTTGTAGCTGTATTGCAACAGCTTGGCTAGGGGCGCGAAAAGTTCTGGAGCACAAGTGTTCAGTACTATTGCTGGAATATTGCCATAGCCTTTGCAGTATCCAGTGTCTTCAGCTGTTTCTTGATATCACGTGGAGTGATTCAAATTAGCTGAAGACTGGCATCTGTGATGCTGGGGGCCTATGGAGGAGGCCTGGCTAAAGATTACAGCAAATGATTCAGCAAATATTTTGCACTGATATGCTGGGCTCTCCAGCATTGAGGATGGGGATATTTGTGGAGTCACCTCCACCAGTGAGTTATTTAATTGTCCACCACCATTCACAATTGAATGTGGCAGGACTGCAGAGCTTAGATCTGATCCGTGCTTGTGGGAGCACATAGCTCTGTCTTTCACTTGCTGCTTATGCTGTTTGGCACACAACTTGTCCTGTGTTATAGCTTCACCAGGTTGACACCTCATTTTTAGGTATGTCTGGTGCTGCTCCTGGCATGCCCTCCTGCACTCTTCATTGAACCAGGATGGATCCCCTGGCTTGATGGCAATGGTAGAGTGGGGGACATGCCAGGTCATGAGGTTACAGATTGTGTTCGAGTACAATTCTCCTGCTGCTAATGGCCTACAGCGCCTCTTGGATGCCCAGTCTTGAGTTGCTAGATCTGTTCAAAATCTATCTCATTAAGTAAGGTGGTAGTGCCACATAACCTGATGGAGGGCATCCTCAATGTGAAGGTGGGACTTTGTCTCCACAATGACTGTGCGGTGGTCACTCCTACTGATATCGTCATGGACAGATGCATCTGTGGTAGGCAGGTTGGTTAGGATGAGGTCAAGTATGTTTTTCCCTCTTGTTGGTTCCCTCAACACCTGCCGCAGATCCAGATTAGCAGGACTCAGCCAGCTCAGTCGTGGTGCTATCAAGCCTCTCTTGGTGATGGACACTGAAGTCCCCCATCCAGAATACATTCTGAGCCCTTGCCACCCTCAGTGCTTCCCCCAAGTGATGTTCAACATGGAGAAGCACTGATTCATCAGCTGAGGGAGGGCCTCCCTAATGCATGACCGCTTCCCTCCCTCCCATCCCTCACGTCCTTTTGCATTACCTTCAACCTCAGGGCAGCCCTTGCCCCCATCCATCGTGCCTCACGTGCAACAACCTTGAAGTCCAAAAGCTGAACCTCATGAGTGTTACGCAGCGTTACTGTGCACTCACCTCAAAGTTCCCCTCAAAGTGCAGCCCACCAACTGCACACCTTATCTATGCTGTTGAGAAACACGTCGCTGTGCAATCACCCCGATGTGGGCAGACAATCCAGTGGGGTGTCGCGGGGTAGTGATTCTGGCGGGCTGGCTTATAATGATATGCCGATGTATTACAATGACTTTGCTGACGTCCGATGACGGGATCATGGCTGGCCTTCAACAGGGTGAGCTTACAGTTGCAAGCTGGTTTCACAACATCGTAAACCGATTTCTGGCCTTCTCGCCATATTGTCCGCTCACACCATCCAGCACGCCCAACACCAGCGGGCACAGAAAATCCTGGCCTAAGTGCGGTGGAGGGCGAGTTTCGTGGCACATTTCTCGCCGGGTGGCGGGTCAGGAATTCGCACCCGGTTTCACACTCAGAAGCTCATTAATTATGCATTGGCGTGTAGCTCTCCAAATCACATGGCAGGGCTGTCACTGATTCATCAGCCCGCTGTTACCTAATGGGGTCAAAGGTCTGGGTGCCATATTTAAATGCCATCCGAACACACACATCACTCCCAGCACATCAGCTGGTTGTCAGGGAATGTCTTGGTATGTCTGCACCGAGGGAAAAAGCTGCACCGAGGTTCAGCATGACTCCCTTGAGGCCCTCGTTACCGGGATGTCTTCTATCTGAGAGATGGCTGCAGCCTCACCTCGCCGGCCTGGGAGGTGGTTGGAAGGGAGGTCAGCTCTGCGAGCACCCACCCAAGAAAAGCAATTCAGTGCAGGAAGAGGATAAATGATCTCATCCGCTCCACCAGGGTAAATCAACCTTCGGCTCACTCCAATCTCACACTCTTGTAATGGTATCACGCACTCAAGTATCACTCAGCTCCGGGATCAGACCAGCACAGGTAACAGAAGTCCCAGCCCCCAGGCCACCTCAGAGGAGGAAGCTGAGGATGCATCAGAGGAAGAACCATCACTTCATTCACCTGCACCCTCCACCAGCGCAGAGACACACACCCCGGTGGGTCATGGATCTAGATTAGATTCGGGGTCACATTCTGGAAAGCGCCTCACTGGCATAACTCCACAGCAGTTGGAGGCAGTGACAGCCCAGGTCTCTAGCGCTTGGAGGACTGCTGGAGAATGGGCATCCGCTGAGTCTGAGTCAGATAATGAGCCTCTGGAAACAGTCATCTCTAAAATGCTGGAGATATAATGACAGGCAGTGGTACATCAGACAGAGTTGCAAGTGGCAGTCAACAGACTAGAGCGAAGGATGGAGGAGTCTGTCTGCATTCTGTCTGATGTTGTGGCTCCAACATGCCAGCACTTCGAGGTCTCCAAGGGAAGGGTGGTGGCCACCTGGGAGACCTTGGTCCAGTAGATCCTGTCGGATTTACGTTCGGACCTTTACTCCATCTGTTATTACCACAGTCGGTGTTAGTAGCTGCACAAACCAAATCCCAAAGGGAAACTTGGCTTACAGACCTAACGCTTTTTTTCGTATTCAGAAAATGAGAGGAAGATGTACTGATCTCAGCAGTAAGAGGTTCAGTAACACTTTTGGGATTTTGAAAATTAAAAGTAAAAGTTTTATTAGTAAAAATAAAAGTAAACTTAAGCACACAAGATTACAGTTACACAATTAAGGTTAGTTTTACAAATCATTTCCCCAAAAATTCTCTACTAGGTCAAACCCGCAAGTAAACACCTTCCAGGTAATACTTCCTTATAGGTGTCTACTATGAAATCCAGTAATATTACACAAGGCAAACTTCTGTAGCTTCAGTAAAGGTGTACCACATGACCTTTACCCCCTTCCACTCTGCGATGGAATCCACTTTAGAATAAAAATGCTTGCTGCACCCCAAGACTTTTCTGGCTTGACTGGACGGGTGATTCAAATTAGATCCTCTCCCAGCCCAAAGCTCCAGCTATAGCTCAACAGCTCAACCAGCTCAAGCTATCGCAACTTATCTCTATATCTCCAGCTCAACAGCAACTTTAAAATGCCTTTTTACCCCTTTCATCAGTTCCATTGTCCAATTGTTGTCACACCTCTTTGAAACCCAAACCTTTCCAAATATAAGATCTTACATGTTCCCATCTTACTTTATCTTTCGGGTCAATAAAATATAATACCCCCACTACTATTTGCCTATGAACTCCTGCAAGATGCAAACATTTTCCTTTATATCTCTAACTCCCCTTTGATATTCAAACAAACTCTCAGCTTACCTAAAAATGTAAATGTTAGATCTAGCCTATTTACTTATACCTCAAACTTCATACCTCATCCTTTTCATATTTCCAAACCACCAGGTAACCTGACTCATATCAATCTCTTGCCCAGCTTAATTAAATCACACACACAGACATCCAGCCTTCTTTACAGAACAACACAGTATTCCCTAAAATATTAAGAAAAATAACATCCATTCTCACACATCACTATAGGCATTGGTGGGATCCATCAGTAGCTAGGTGAGGGGAGGCGGGGCACCTCGACCTCTCTCCAGGGAGTCAGGCAGGGGCATTCGGCCCTTTCCCTTACGATGGAATATACCTTGACTGTGCCCGAACCAATTCTTTTTTGAAGGTAGCCCATTGTTCAGCTAGTTTTTCCCCCCAATCTTTCGTTCCAGTCTTTCTGGCCCAGCTCCATTCTTGCCCTATTGAAGTCAGCTCTCATCTAGTTAATTATTTCCTTAGTTCTGTTGAAGAGTCATACGGACTCGAAACGTTAACTGTGTTCCTTTCCGCAGATGCTGTCAGACCTGCTGAGTTTTTCCAGGTATTTTTATTTTTGTTTTTAATTATTTTTAATCTGGATTGCCTATTGTCCTTTTCTATCAACATCCTAAACCATACAATACAATGATCACTGTTGCCTAAACGTTCCCCCACTGACACTTGATCTACTTGGCCCGCCTCATTTCCAAGAACCAATAGTTCATTTCAATCATTTCCAATAGTGTGTCTTTTCTTGTTGGATTGGACACATACTGCTATAGAAAATTTTCCTGAACACAATCTAGGAATGCTTGCCCCTCTCTGCCCTTTACACTACCACTGTCCCAGCCTACATTCTGATAATTAATGCTCTCCTTAACCGATACCACCACCCCTCCTCCTTTCCTATCCTTTCTGAACACTTTGTACCCGGGAATATTTAACACCCAGTTTTGCCTTTCCTTGAGCCAGGTCTCTGTTATTGCCACAACATCATATTTCCACATGGCAATCTGCACCTGTAACTCTCCAATCTTATTCACTATACTCCGTGCATTCACATACATATATTATAACTCTGATTTAAATTTTGTTATTTTCTCCCTCACCCCAATTCCACCTTTTAACTTCCTATTCTCTATTCTAGTGTTATCTGTTTCTCTCAGTATTTTGTGCACCCTAGTATTTCTCTCTAATATTCTCTCTTGGTTCCCACACCCCTGCCAAGTTAGTTTAAAGCCCTCCCAACAGCACTAGCAAAACTCCCTGCAAGGAACTCAGCTCCAGCTCTGTTCAGATGCAATCCATCCAGCTTGTACCAGTGCGATCTTCCCCAGAGCCAGCACCAGTGTCCCAGGAGTTGCAAGCCCTCCCTCCTGCACTTTCTTTCCAGCTATGCCTTATCCTTCTATTTCTGTACTTGCTGGCACGTGGCACTGGGAGTAATCCGGACAGTGCTACATTTGAGCTCCTGCTTGCTAATTTTCTACCTAGCTCCCTAAATTCTGATAACAGGACCACATCCCCCTTCCTACCTCATTGATATCAATGTGGGCTACAACCTCTGGCAGTTCACCCTCCCCCAGAAGAAAGTCCTGCAGCTGCACTATGACATCCTTGACCCTGGCACCAGGGAGGCAACATACCATCCTGGAGTCACGTCTACAGCCACAGAAACATCTGCCTGTTCCCCTAACCAATGAATCCCCTATCACTATTGCTCTTCCTTTCTTCTTTCTCCCCTCCAGTACAGCCGAGCCGCTCGTGGTGCCACAAACCTGGCTCTGACTGCACTCCTCTGAAGAACCAGCACCCTCACCAGCTTCCAAAATGGAAAACCGAATGGTGAGTGGGACCTCGGGCACTCCTGCACTACCTGACTACTTCTCTTGGACTGCCTGGTGGTCATCCATTAACTTTCTGTCTCCAGGCCCTTAAGCTGTGGTGTGGCCACCTCTCTGAACGTGCTATCCACGTAGCTCTCAGCCTTGTGAATGCACCACATTGACTCCAGCCACCGCTTGTGCTCTGAAACCCAGAGCTCATGTTTCTGCAGCTGGCAGCACTTCCTGCACATGTGATCATCTAGGACACAGGGAGCATCCATGACTTCGCTCATGTTACAGGACACACATTCCACTCAACTGAGCTACTCTACCATGTGTTAACTCTACTTCCCTTACGTTAACTTTATTCTACTTTGGATTATTTCTATTACTTTATCATATTGGCCCTAAATTTCCCTTATTCCTGGCACTTCTCAGTTAAAAGCAACATACTGCTGGAAATCTGAAACAAAAACAAAAATTCTCTTTTCTAATGAATTTATATGCGTGTAATAGTGCATCTCCTTCCTCTTCCCTAACTGCTTTTAATATGCGTGGATATAATCCATCTATAAGAGAGGTTAGATCCTCTTTCACAACAAAAACAAAAATTGCTGAAAAAACTCAGCAGGTCTGACAGCATCTGTGGAGAGAAAGGCAGAGTTAACGTTTCAAGTCCCTATGAATCAGTTCAGTTAAATCCAGTGACTCAGTTCTCAGTTAAATCCAAGTATAGCTACTTGTTTAAAAATATTACACTTTTCTAATTTACGTGCCAGCTCCCACTTACCAAGGTCACTGTTCTTCTTTTTGAAGAAAGGTAGAAAAGGAAAGGAGCACCTCCTCCCTCCTCAACAAACTCCCTCAGTCACCACTGCTCTTGAACTCTCGCCGCTTCTCGTGCTGTTTTTATAGCTCCTCTACTCTCCTCTAGGTGCTGCTGGCTCCCTGGCTTGGGGTCTTCCTCTTGCACTCTCCTCTAGGTGTTGCTGACTGCCTGACCCAGGGTCATCCTCTTGCACTCTCCACTAGATGCTGCTGACTGCCTGGATTGGGGTCCTCCTCTCACACTCTCCTCATGGGAACTCCTAGGGTACCTAGCACAAATGTGTATTGTGCTTTCAATGATCGCAGGCCAGATGAAGATTGATGGAGTGGAACTATTTGGTGTTAATGAACATCAGGGGCTGCTGCCATGGAGCTTTTAAAGCAAAATGTGTGCAATTGATTGCATCCTGTACTCTGGGGGAGCCTGGCATAGCAGCAAACCCCTGAAATCTAGCAGCCTGGCTAGCTTCACCGAGTGTGAACTTCACATAATGGTGAAGCTTACCATAGGGATCTGTCACCTCTTTGACATATTTATGTGTTGTGGACTGTGAGATGCCGCATAGGTCTCCTGTGGATCCCAGGATCTGCAGGCAAAAAAATTGAGCGTGGCGATGACCTTCAGGGGCACTGGCCGGGCATGTCCTCCCAGTCCACGGGGCATTAAATCCTCCCGTAGAATGTGGCAGATATGATCCACCATATTTCTTGGCAAGCACAGACATGTGTGGCATTATCTTTCGCTCATCTCTAGATAGGACAGTCTTCTTCAGCTGACCCTTGGTCATGCAAGTCGCCTTCGTAGGATATATCTAACTTCCTCATCCTCTGGTTCTTGCTTGGACTCCCCTGGACCATGGACCTAAGATGGAGCAGTAGGCGGCTCTGAGCCCTTCTCCTCCTCAATTAGATCACTACAATCAAGAAGGCAGCACTGAGCGTAGGCTCCATTATTCAATCTTCCTTCTCCCCGTGGACTGATAGATGCAACAGATTAATGAATGCGGGGGCAAATATAGTAAAGCTCCCATTCACACACAGAAAGCCAATGTCATGCCCCTAGAGCAGTGTCTGCGCTAATAGCTCTTCGCTGATACAGCCTTGTAGCTGAGGCACAAACCCATGGATCTAGGTGACCACGATGCCAACCCTGATTCTTGACATCTCAATCCCACAGGGGTTGGAAGAGGTTTGGACACGTACATGAAATGTGCCACCTTACCAAAGGCACTCCTGCAATCTCTGATCTGGTATACTGATTAAGGTTAACTTGCCTTCAGCAATGATTGGATGTCCTTTGACCTGGTATTCATGTCAATTTCAGAAAGCACATTAGAGGCTTTCATTGATGATCTGGCAGATAGGCAGCAGCTGTGCTTCCTTAATGGTTGCCTGCATTTTCCATTCTCACACACCTTGGAAATACATATCCCAAAAACTGTTTCATTTGAGTGAAACTTAGTCACCAATCTGATGGTGCTGATAAGTTAAAATCTTCCCCATTGAAATACCTTCATATAGTAATGGACTATTCGTGAATACAGGATGTAGGACTGTTGCAAGATTTAAAAAGACACATTCAAGAGCAGGAGAGGTTTGCATCAATCATGTTATGGGTGTGATTTTTGCACTATAAGAAACATATGTTTAGGGACAGGGCAGCAGTGTGTACCATCTACAAGATACGATGCAGCAACTCATCAAGGATCTTTCAACACCTTCAAAACCCACAATCTCTACCACCCAGAAGGACAAAGGGAGCAGATGTATGGGAACACCACCATTTGCAAATTCGCATCCAAGCCACACACCATCGTGACTGGGAGCTACATCACCATTACTTCACTGTTGCTGGGTCAAATTCCTGGAACTCTCTCCTGAACAACACTGTGGATGTACCTACACCACATGGACTACAGCAGTTCAAGAAGGCAGCTCACCACCACCTTCTCAAGGGCAAATAGAGATGGGCAATAAAAATGCAGGCCTAGCCAGAGGCACCATGCCCCGTAGAAGAATTTTTTAAAAAAGTTATTTGCAAGATAACTGCAGGCAGGATTGATCATCTACACACATGGGAATGTACTCTTTAGTGATTGGCAGGGTGAGTGCATTTCAAAAATTAAGGAAACCCCTTTGTGAGTGTTGATTTAACTTGAAGAGAGCAGGGTACAGATGTTTGTTAGTTATCGGAGAGTACTGATGTTCATTAGTTATCAGTGGTACACAGTGAACTGTTAAAAGAATACCAAGGCATACTGAGTTGTGAGCCTTAACTATTTTCTCCACCTGGACAGGTTCAGGTCCAACTTGAGAGTTAAGAGTTTAGGAGGGAAGGTGCAAGTACACATACACTCTTCAATGACATCTAAGAGGGGTGACCAGGGGCTTGTGAGAAACCGTTTCCAAGTATTTCAAAATCGGGACTATTTTGAGGAATATGTTGTGAAGAAATAAGAAATATATTTCTGCGATAAGGATTTTTAAACTCTTGTGAATTCTAATTATACTGGGCAGAATTTTTCCATCGGCGAGCTGGGGGCGGAACCCGCTCACCGACGCGAAAATGACGCTGGATGACATCGGGAGGAACCCCCGATGTCACCCTGCCCCATTTAAATATTCAGGAAGGCGGGCAGACAGCGAAATCAGCTGTCCGCCCCCCGACCTGTCAATGGCCAATTGAGGCCATTGACAGGGTAGTTAAATCAATTAAAGGCCCTGCCCGTCCAACCTTGGTGGGCAGGCCAGGAGCCCCAGCGGGCTTCTGAAAATACATGAAACCTCATCCACCAGCGGGATGAGGTTTCATGTCAGTTTTTAAAAACTTTAATAAAGTTTCTGTGATATTTATTAACATGTCCCATCTCGTGTGACATTATCACATGAGGGGGACATGTTAATAATTTTTTTATTTTTCTATTTTTAATCTTTCAAAAACTTTCAGCGATCTCCCTGAGGCAGCACTTAGTCTCAGGGCGATGTGCGCTCTTTCGTGCGCATGCGTGAAAGAGTGCACTCTGGCAGTTGAGGAATCCCCCCCCCCCGCCCGCACAGGAAGCACAGCACTTCCCGTCAGGTGGCCCGCTGGATGGGCCTTAATTGGCCCACCCACTTAAAATGGCGGTGGGGCCCGTTTTGGCGGCAGCGATCGGCTGCTCGCCCGCTGCCGAGCCGGTGGGGCCCGCCCACCCATCAAGGGCAAAATTCTGCCCACTGTTTTTATGTGTTGTTTTCAAGTTGGAGTTTTGCAGTGCTTTTTCAGCTCCATATATCATTTAGCCTGTTAATAAATTTGCCCAAAAAATTTAGCCTAGTAGCATCAGTCATAAGACATATTTTCCATCTTTGGAAATATTGAGGGAACGTTGGGATACCCTGCATTAGCATGTAGTGTACAGTATAACAAGGATAATCAGAGAGAACTTGTTGATCTAAATAGATAACTGTGGAAGATGACTACTGTGGTTATTATAAATGGGTTCAAGAAACAACTGGACATTTTTCTAGAGAAAGAAGATTTTGAGGGATATGGTGAGAAGGTGATCAAATGGATTTGATAAATAAAAAGGAGACAGGTATATTGATCTAGTTTGCCATTTCATTTGATCTCTTCTGCCTTTAAAGTTCATGATGGCTAATCAATTGATTTACAAATATTAGGAAATCTTTAGCCTTCGTTGCCTGGTGAACCACAGTTGATAGCAAATCACAGCCCATTTTATACCTCAGCCGATTCTCCGGTCCACTGAATTCAGGAAATTACAATGGATATAAAACAGAATGGTGATGCAATATCACTCATTCATTACTTGGCAATAAAAAACAAAAATACCCCCATTTGCAATGCAGCAAAATAAGTAATATCCCTTGAAAATACTTTTGGATAAAAAGGCATAAGCGTAACATCTTTGCAGGTAGGTTATGTTCACTAAGATTTGGTTTCATTAAACTTTTGTCTGCTAAGCATCAGTTATAATATCCACCTGCCATCCCTTTTTGATAAACTGCCAGATACAGTACTGATGATAGCTTTAGACACTGAAGTAAATATTTCATTCTATTTTGGTAACAATTGGAAATGTGGTGAGGAATTTGTCTTTGGATACTTGGATTTACTGTCCAGAGAAACAGCTGAATGACTATTCCACTCCTTCACATTAGTGGACATTTGTAAATAGAACAATAAGCTATGACAAACAGAGATATGATTGCCTAAGTAACTCATTCTTAGGCAGAGAAATGTGTCTTCTGTACCCTGGCTGACATGAATTTGTTAGCACAACATTTCTCCAACGAAAAGATTTAAGTGTTCATTTTATCCCCTCTGTGAAATGCTACCAATAAATTGTTTTAATCCTCTCTGATATATTTTAGACACTGACTTTTTAAAAAAGAATTCCTTGTCATACTGAAAGATAGCAGAAATTTGTGTTGCATTCCAGCACCACCACTCTAAAAAATGAAGTGCAATACAGATGTTAAAATACACAAATATATAAATAAATATCTTCAGTTTCTTGCAAATGTGTAGTGACTGATTCTCTGGAAGCTCTCTCAAGTGATGATGCCTTATTAACAACTATTAAACATTCTGAACATGTTCAGTTATCCAGAAACCATATTGTATGTGGTTATTTTGATATATTTAGCATGTGTTTGTGTAGTTTGAGGTACCCTTGAAAAGTTCACAATTTCTATTATATTGACAACCAATCCAAGCCCAAGATGGAGTTTTACCCATTTCTATTTTTTCCTTGCCATTGAATTGTAAAACTGTGCTTTATGTTAAGATGTATGCTGAACAGAGCCTCCAGCACTGAAGCTGATCCATGAGAGGATGGAATAAAGACATCATGATGGGTTTTCTGCTTCACTGAGGCTTGGCTGCCTGCCACAGACATTGTCAGCTTCACATAATGGGACTGTTAAAATGTAGAACATGGGGACCCTTCAGTAAAATCTTTCCACATTGTGTTGCTTTCAGGAAGGTAAAAAAAAAATACGCGAGGGGCAAAATTGTGACCTTTATTAGAATTAACCCCCACCAGTGGACCGAACATAACAAGGATGTGATTAGGAAGTGTTATCATGTCGAGAGTTTCTTTAACCTATTTAAAATTGCTAACTGCAATATACGCATTCAGAGGTGAGCGACTTCTCATGTGTTAACTGGTGCATGTGAAATCAGCAGAATCTTCCCTTTGTCTTGGTGTGGCCCATTTTCAACAAGATAAGGAAAGTGTACCCATTCCAAGATGTAAAACCACACAAAGCTGTAGAATACAATAAGGCAAGAGCAAAATGCAGATGTCATTCCTGCTGGGTAAAGATTATTCACTGTTCGTTTGTTTGCATAATTTATTCATGTGCATGAGCTCGCACTGATTTGTTGCTCTGCTCAGTCTCCAAAGTTCCCTCACTTAATGCTCTAAAATACTGCATTTTAATAATTCCATTCAATGCTACACTTATTTTGTAAATATTTGACACATTGGTACTGATAGCATGTTTAAAACCCACATATAAGTTAAAGTACAAAGGTGTTCTATTACTGGTCATCGGCAGTAAGGCTGTTTGGCATACTGGTTATGTTTATTAATATTTATGTAACATTTAGAGTTAGAAACTAATACTAGTTGTATGATAGTTTATTCAGTATATATTTACTGGGGCTGTTCCTAAACATAAGTTTTAGTTTTCATCTCTTTTTAGCAGGTTTTTCATAATGGAGAACTAAATCTGTCGACGATGAAGTTATTTTGCCAGAACAAAAATTAATATACAATTGATATAAAAACTATATAATGTAAAATTTTGTTTTTTGTTTAACATTATACAGCATTTACGATACAAATATAGTATAAACTAAATATCAGTAATAAAATGTTGAATACAGGATTTTTCATAATCCTGAATAAGATCTACAAAACTCATGGAATTGAACTGTCAACTTATTTAATGGTGCACCTCTGTCAGCTGGTGAGGAAGGCGTGACCACAGTCACTCGAGCTCCTGTTTACTGCCTTTTCTCTTCTAAATGGGTTTAATAGTTCATACCTTGAATTAGGATCAGGAAATAGGGTTAGAAAATGGAACTGATTTTTTTTAACTCAGTATATTATTTCCTTCACTGGGATAAGAACCTAGTTGATAATGTGTACTGTTTAGACCACTTAAAGAAAGTACTGGGCGGAAGGAAGACAAAGGTAGTCAAACAGGTTCTATCATGTGATGTTTGGAAACCAGTACTTGGTGCAAACTGGTTTCTGTGCTGGTGGACTCTCTTTATTTAGAAAATCCAGACTAATTTAACCCATTCTAAAGTTTCATTTCATCAGAATGTAGGAAAAGAGACTGAATAAAACAATGCAAGAGGAGAGAGGGTTGGAAAAGATAAAACAACAGGAGAGGAGAGAACGGCGGACCAGATAAAAGAGCAGGAGAGGAGAGAGTGGTGGACAAGAAAAAACAGCACGAGAGAAGGGAGCGGCGGACAAAATGAAACAGCACGAGAGGAGAGAGCGGCAGACCTGATAAAACAGAACAAGAGGAAAGAGCGGCAGACAGGATGAAACAGCATGAGAGGAGAGAGAGGCCGACCGGATAAAACAGCAGGAGAAGAGAGAGCAGTAGGCAAGATGAAACAGCATGCGAGGAGAGAGAGGCAGACCAGATAAAACAGTGTGAGAGGAGAGAGCGACAGTACACCATCCTAGCAAATGTTACTACTGGACAAGTCAGATCCCAGGGCAGAACCTGGCTTGATAGATCCTAACTTTTATTTTTTGTTTAGAAACTTGGAGGGCAGCTACTGGACAGACTCACAGGAGTCAGCTGATGAACTTATAACAAAAGAATAAAATGTTTAATAAACAAGAAAAGATGAACTATATTACAATATTCCTTTACCACAGCTACCTTTACAGATATATACAGATTTGTAAGGATAACACAAGTTACAAGAGCTATATTTTTGTCTCACGTTCACAGTAAGTACACAGTCCATGCAAATAAGTAGGCAACCTGTGGTCAAACACACCAAACTCTGAAACCAAGTGACAGATGCCACCCCAAACAGATGCTATGGGCTCTCATCATCTCCTCTCAGATGCTTGTCATACTGTGAGCCAACCAACCTCACTGGACTCCATCTTTCACAAGAGGGTTTCCAATCTCCACTCTCGAAGAACTCGCTTTGGAATCTTCTCACAAACGACGCTTTTTCCTGGATGCCTCCTGCAAAGGTCCACCTCCAGAGTTTTGACCTCTCCTTCTGATGTTCCTTTCCCCTGGATAGTCATGTGCATTCAAGCTTCGCCTTCCATGCACTCTCTCTCAGATACTCAGCCATGCCAACAGAACACCACTGCTTCACATGCCCATAGTAAAGAGTTACAGACCTTTGAATGTCTTCTTGGATCATCTGATTTCTTGCTAGCCTACTTTATTTTAAGTCTGCTTCCTGCATCTTTCTCTCTTTAACTTGGAGCCTTCTCCTCTGCCCCTCACTTTAACTTCACTGAACAGGACCTTCTTCAGATTCCTTTTCTTATCCCTTAACTTCAGTCTCATCCTGGGACCTTTTTCCTTTTCCACTCGCTGGTTTTGGGACTTATGTTTTTATTCTTTGGAACCTGCTTCCTGCAGTTCCCTTTCCTGTATAGCTTCTCCTGGCACCTGCTTCCAACTGAACTAAAACTGCTTGTAAGAATGTTTTATTTAAGTGTACAACCCAATTGCCCTTTTCGTTAGCTGTAGGCATAATTCCATCTTTAAGCTCACTTTCCAAACTCACATGTGGTAAATTCTCCTTTCCATTTAGCAAAGTCAACACGGCATTTTTGTGCATTAACATCTCAGGCTGGATTTTACCATTGGTGACCGGGGGTGGGGCCCACCCGCCGATGCATAAAATGACGCGCGGTGATGTCGAGTGGAACCCCTGACGTCAGCGCGCCCCATTTAAATTTTCAGGTAGGCGGGGGCTCAGCAAAATCAGCTGTGTGCCCGTTGACCTGTCAATGGCCAATTGAGGCCATTGATAGAATCAATTAAAGTAATTAGTGGACCTGCCCGTCCAACCTTAAGGTTGGTGGGCAGGCCAGGAGCCCCGGCGCGATCTAGAAAAAGCATGAAACCTCATCCATGGGCGGATGAGGTTAATAAAGTTTTTTTGGAAATTATGAACATGTCCCAAAGACATTGTCACATGAGGGGTCATGTTAGGGAAATTTTATTTTTCTACTTTGAGCTTTTTCACATTTCGAGCCAATCTCCCTGAGGCTGCACTTGGCCTCAGGGAGATGAGTGCGCTCTTTCGTGCGCATGCGTGAAAGAGTGCACTCTTGATTTTAGGAATACCCCTCGCCCGCACAGGGAGTGCATAACGCTTCTGTGCGGACGTCACGCTTGGCGGGCCTTAATTGGCCCAACCACATAAAATGGCATCGCACCTCCGATCGGGGGCACCAATCCGAAGGGCGCCCGTACATGCCCGCCCATCAACTCCCTCCCCAACAGGGGGAGAATTCAGCCCCTCATGTCTTCTCTGGTCAAAATCGCTTTCATCCATTTCAAGGATATTGTCGAAATGCTTTTTATGTTCACGTAAAAGGGTCTCATACTCCTGCTTGGCTTGTTCTTTGAGCATTTTATGATCTTGCCATTTCTCCCAATCCCATTTCAAATGAGTCTTTTTCAATTCTCTTTGAGAAATGTCAATCACTTCCTCTCGCTGGAGTTTTATGGTTCATTCTAACCCTTCAACTTTTTTACATAATTCATGAACGAAATAATTCCACTCCTCTACAGGTTTCAAATGGCCTTTTGCAAACTGTTCACTTGCCTGGATTCCAGTTGTTGTATCTTGTGCATTAACAATGGCAGGCACTCATAAATCAGTGTTTCTGATCATTGCCCTTAAAGAGTCATTTTGCACTTTCAGTGCTTATTGTTGACAATTCATAATTTCCAACCCTGCAGGCTTCTTAATTGCTTTCATGCTGCCTATTACTGAGGCTGATATATCACTAACATTACTTTGATCAGTTTCTGCTCAACAGGATCACAATTTGGCAAGAAACTATTATTCATAGGAATAACTTTAGAACTGTGACACTCCATACCACACATCTTCCCCTTCATTTTCTCCAGTGTGCATTCAAGTTCAAGAACTTCATTGCTCTTTTCACGACAAAGTTCTGACAGTTTGTTAATTTTAATTCTGCATTCAACCAATTATATGATTTGCCAACAATTCCTTTTCTTGTTCAAGGCAGTTTTCACTATAATTCATAGTGACTTCTGATGCTTGAAGTTCATCAAATTTTTAACTGAAGATTGACCTATTTTGCAAGTTTATCATTTAGACATTTCAAGTCCTCAGTCAAGTGTTCTATTTTCCGTGGCTGATTCACAATTGTTCTCACCAATTCTCTCCTCTCATTAGCAAACTCCTCTTTTGTACATGAAAGTTGTTTCTCTACATTGATCATGTTTTCCTTCAATTGCTTGTTATCTGCAGTGAGCATCTCATTTTTGGCCACAGTAGTTTTCAGGAGTTGGTTAAGGTCAGCATGATCAACTGCCTGCTGCAATACACTCATTGCCACATTATTGTCTCCACTAGCCAAATCATTACCCAGAATAAAATCCACCCCTTCAGTAGGTGATTTGGGAAGCCACTTTGTAAATTGACTTTACATAAAGAAATAGGTTCATAAATTCCATTAATATCCCTTATTAACACTTCTTTCTTCATACAATTTGTGTTCCAGATAGTTTTATCATCAGCCGCCATCAATGATTGATCTGCCCCAGTATCTCTCCAATTTTTAACCTGTTTACTTATTTTGTTGGAGGAGTAAGGGAACACTTGTCCCTTCAAAACAAAAGATCCAGGACCTTTCATAGCCTGACCTCTTTCACCAGTATTCAAAGAAGAATTCTCTGGTCTATCCTGAACCATATCCCACCTTTCCTGTAGGTTCTGAGGGAACACATTTCACCTGCACCGCTGATATAATTTTATAACGATTTCCTTTTCTGATGCAACCTTTCCTGGGGATTCCTTATGCATTCCTACTACTGTGATAGTCTCCCATTTAATCTCCAGCAATTAGATTTAATATGTCCAGGTTTATTACAATGTAAGCATGCCATTTTCTTTACACCAATCGTGGGTTCTAGCCTATCTCCTTTATTATTTTGGTGTCCTTCTGGTTGTTCTCTATAACTATTAACTTTCCCATTATCAGATATTCCAGTCCTCCAATTTTCCTGTTGACTGTCATATAACCATTTCCTCCCATGTGACTGTCTATATGAGATATCATTGGTATCAGCTAAAACTGCTGATCTTTGATACTGTATGTTCATCTAAGTAAGTCTTAATTATTATTGGAATGCCATTCCAGAATTCTTCCATAATCATAATTTCCCTCACATTCTCAAAAGTTTTCTCTAATTTCAGTGATCGAAACCATTGACCCCATAGCATTTCTTCTTCTCTTGCAAATTCTACAAATGTCTCATTAGGTCTCTTTCTAATGGTCCTAAACTTTAATTGATAAGCTTCAGGGACAAGCTCATAAGCACTTAGTATTGCCTTTTTTACTAATGTGTAGTCTGCAGATTGCTCTTCTAACAAGCTTGCATCCATATTCATGGCTATATCTGACAAAACACGTTGTAACATTACAGTCCAAGCATCTCTTAACCAATTCAATTTCATAACTATCTTTTCAAATGAGGTGAAATATCTTTCAACTCCATCCTTTGTATACTTAGGCACTAACCAAAGATTTATAGTTAAATCAAATTCCTCAAAGGAATCAAAGTCACCATCTAAATCACTATCTCTCCTTTCCTCCTTTATTCTAAGTTTCACTTTGCCAAATCATACTGTTTGGCTTCTTTCTATCTCTCTGAAGCTCTCAATCTCTTTCCTTCTCCCTTTTCTTAATTGCTTACTTCTCTCTCGGGAGTTGAAGATCAAGCTTCTGCATTTTTATTTCTTGCAGTCTTTTCTTTTCTTTTTCATGCTGTGTGATCCAAGGCAACCACATCTGCATTAAGTGTCTGCAGCTAGAGGAGATTCGCCCCAGAGTTAATGAGCTGGAGGCCGAGCTACAGACACTGTGATGCATCAGGTAGAGGGCATGTTACCTGGACACTTTGTTCTAGAAGGCAGTCACACCCCTTAAGTTAGTGTCATCTGATTTGGTCCATTGTCAGGGACAGGGCAATGTGACTCCAAGTGAGATAGGTAAGGTAACCAAGAAGGTAGAAGTGGAGGAGCCTCACCCCTTGTATTGTCTAACAAGTCTGAGATTCTCCCAGCTTGCATGGATGGAAGTGGGGGCTGCAGGGTTGATGAGCAAACTGAGCATTGCACTGTAGCACAGGAAATGATTCAAGTGGGGGGAGTAAATGGGAATTTGTGATAGTAGCCAGGGGGATAGACACAGTTCTCTGCAGCCAACAGTGTCAGTCCAGAGCCTGCATTGCTTGCCTGGTGCCAGCGTTTGGGACATCCACTCTGAGCTGGAGAGGAACTTGCATTGGGAGGGAGAGGATTCAGTTGTTGTGGTCCACTACATAGATAGAACTAGAAAAGGGGTTCTGCATAGGGACTATGAGCAACTGCGGCTAAAGTAAAAAGCAGAACCTCAAATGAAATAATTCCTGGATTATTACCAGACCCACGAGCAGATTGGCATAGGGTAAATAAGATTAGAGAGATGAATGTTTGGCTCAAAGACTGGTTTGGGAGAAATGGGTTTCGATTCATGTGGCACTGGCACCAGTACTGGGGAATATGGGGTCTGTACCATTGGGAAAGTCTTCACTTGAACTGTGTTGGGACCAGTGTTCTGGCGCGTCGTATAACTAGGGCAGTAGAGAGGGCTTTAAACTAAATAGTGGGGGTGAGGGGTAATGTGAAAGAAGATGTGTTAACTCAAAGAGAATATCAAGGTCAGAGAGCAGGGTAGCAATTTGATAACCAGAGTGTGGCAGGAAGGGACAGAGAGTTCAAACCTAAGAGTGTGCCAGCAGATAAGACCAGAAGTTGCAAAAATGGTAAAAAGACAGAGTTAAAGGCTCTGTATCTGAATGCGCACAGCATTTGTAACAAAATGGGTGAATTACTAACACAGATAGAAGTGAATATGTATGTCCTGATAGCCATTATGGAGACATGTGCAGGGTGACCAAGACTAGGACCTGAATATTGAAGGGTATTCGACATTTTGAAAATGTAGTAAGCTGGGAAAAGATGGTGTCATAGCTCTGTTAAATAAAGATTTCATTAGTACAGTAGTGAGAGATGACCTTAGCTCAGAAGAACAAGATGTAGGGCCATAAATTCCTATGCCCAACCCCTACCCCCCTCTCCCCCCCGCTCCCCCCCACCCACCCCCCCCAGCGTCGGATTTGGGGATTCCCCAAAGTTATGCTGGGGAATCCCCTTCAGAAGTTCCCAGTAAAGGACTTGCATGGCAATTGGCCAAAAGTGCAAACTTCCCCTGGGCAATTGCTATGCGCTGGGAACCATCCGAAAATGTGATTTAAATCGCAAACTTTGGATGGTCCCAGCTGTGTTATACAAATAATTACCCAGAGCAGTTAAAACCTCTTCTAACTTCGGAGTGACGTCTGTAAAGATCCAGACTGACCCCCCCACCCCCCCCCCCCCCCACCCCCCCACCCCCCACCCCCCACCCCCCCCCCAATCCCCATCGGACTCCCCACCTCATCCCCAACTCTCCAGGAGACTCCCCGCAACGCCATCTACCCACGCCATGGAACTGCCCCAACCACCACGACATTTCCAACCCCCACCGACTCCCCATGGGATTCCCCAAACCCGACTGGACCCCCACCCAACCCCTGTGGGCCCGACCACCCACTCCCCACTCCACCGAACCCTCCCGCCCTCAGGCCCAACCCCTGCCCGACCCGGCTCCCGCATAGTCAGGCCCGACCCTCCCCCATTCACCTGACATCTGACCCTCACACGCCCCACCGCGAACTCCCATACTCCCCCGAGCCTTGACCCTCCCCCACTCCTGACCCATCCCTACCCACTCAACCTTGAACACCACCCCACAACCACCAGGTTACGGGGCCGACAATATTTCGGCAATAGTACTGAAGACTTGTGCCCCAGAACTTGCTGCGCCCCTAGCCAAGCTTTTCCAGTACAGCTACAACACTGGCATCTACCAGACTATGTGGAAAATTGCCCAGTTATGCCCTATACCCAAAAAGCAGGACAAATCCAACCCGGCCAATTACCGCCCCTTCATCAGTAAAGTAATGGAAGGGGTCATCAACAGTGCTATCAAGTGGCACTTGCTTAGCAAAACCTGCTTACTAACGCCCAGTTTGGGTTCCACCAGGGCCACTCAGCTCCTGCCTTCATTACAGCCTCAGTTCAAACATGGACAAAAGAGCTGAACTCCCAAGGTGAGCTGAGAGTGACTGCCCTTGCCATTAAGGCAGCATTTGACGGATTGTGGCATTAAGAAGCCCTAGCAAAACTGGAGTCAATGGGAATCAGGGGAAATCTCTCCACTGGTTAGAGTCATACCTAGCACAAAGGAAGATGGTTGTGGTTGTTGAAGATCAGTCACCTCAGCTCCAGGACATTACTGCAGGAGTTCCTCAGGGTCGTGTCCTCGGCCCAACCATCTTCAGCTTCTCCATCAATGACCTTCCTTCCATCATAAGGTCAGAAGTAGGAATCACTGATGATTGCACAATGTTCAGCACTATTCACAACTTCTTAGCCACTGAAGCAGTCCATGTCCAAATGCAGTAAGACCTGGACAATATCCAGGCTTGTGCTGACGAGTGGCAAATAACATTCGCGCCACACAAGTGTCAGGCAATGACCATCTCCAACAAGAGAGAATCTAACCATCGCCCTCTGATGTTCAATGGCATTACCATTACTGAATCCCCCACTATCAACATCCTGGGGGTTACCATTGACCAGAAACTGAACTGGACTAGCCATATAAATACTGTGGCTACAAGAGCAGGTCAAAGGCTAGGAATCCTGTGATGAGTAACTCACCTCCTGATTCCCCAGAGTCTGTCCACCATCTATAAGGCACAAGTCAGGAGTGTGATGGAACACCTCACTTGCCTGGATGAGTGCAGCTCCCACAACACTCAAGAAGTTGGACACCATCCAGGACAAAGCAGCCCACTTGATTGGCACCACATCCATAAACATTTACTCCCTCCACCACCGATGCACAGTAGCAGCAGTGTGTACCATCTACAAGATGCACTGAAGGGATTCACAAATGTTCCTTAGGCAGCAACTTCCAAATCCACTACCACTACCATCTAGAAGGACAAGAGCAGCAGGTAAATGGGAACACCACCACCTGGAAGTTTCCCTCCAAGTCACTCACCATCCTCACTTGGAAACATATCGCTGTTCCTTCACTGTCGCTGGATCAAAATGCTTGAACTTCCTTCCTAACAGCACTGTGGGTGTACCTACACCACATGGACTGCAGCGGTTCAAGAAGGCAGCTCACCACCACCTTCTCAAGGGCAACTAGGAATGGGAAATAAATGCTGGCCCAGCCAGCGAAGCCCACATCCCGTGAATGAATAAAAAAAACATTCAACACCCCCCACCTCCTCCCACCCACCCAAGCTCTGACCCACTCCTGACTTCCGAACCCCTCAACCACCCATGACCTCAAATTCCCCCTACCCCCGAGGGCCAATCTGCCCCCCGTCCCGACTTCAGGGCCCATCCACCCACCACCCCGATGTCTGACCACACCAACCCCCCACCCGCTCGAGATCTGACATTGGGCATGGATTGGCGAACCAATGCTGATTGTCATTCCGAGGAAGTTATGGCCCATAGAATCAGTTCGCATAGAGATGGGCCATAACTTCCAAGCTCCAGGGCAGTGTAACTGGAGGGTACCCCAAAGAGGCGCTGGGGAACCCTCCCCACTTACGTTCCAAGGTAAGGCTTCCTTGGCAATTGCCCAGGGAGTGCAAACTTCCAATGGGCAATTGCCCTGCGCTGGGAATCATCCAAAAAATGCAATTTAAATCGTAAACTTTGGATGGTTCCGACTGGGTTACACCAATAGTTACCCAAAGAAAGTCAGAAAGATTAAAACCACTTCTAGCTTCTGGGTACTTGTAGTACAGACCCAGACAGAGCCCGGCCCCCCCAATCCCGCACCCGCACCCCCCCCCCCCTCCCCGACCGGCCTCCACAGGACTTCCCCACACAAAACCCCAGAAAGTCCCACACTCCCTAACTACCTCCCACCATGGGATTCTCCCACCCCCCAACCACCCCCCATGGAACTCCCACCCTCAATGGACTCCCCCACACCATGGGACCCCTCCGAACTTCCAAACCCCAAGAGGACTCCCTCGAACCCTCAACCACTCCCTCTCAGACCTTACCCAATCCATCTGCCCCCACCAACTGTCCAACACCTCCTCACCACAAGAATCAACCCCCCACCCCCGAGTGCCCGTCCCCCCCTAAATGTCCAACCCCCTCTTGCTAACTGTGCAATATCCCTTCCCAAGTGCCTGACCTCCCGGAATGCTCAAGCACACCCGTCGACAGATGATCCTCCCTCCCCCGAGTGCCTGACCCCCCCACCCCAAGTGCCTGAGACCCCAGCGAGTGCCCAATGCATCCCCCACAAGTGGTCGACCCCACCCCCCTGAGTGCCTGACCCCCCCACAACAATCCAGTGCCCCCGAATGCTGGAAATCTCGACTATCTGACTGTCAGAACCCCCGTTGGACCCCAGCCCGACTGTCCACCCCCTCTCCCGCTGTCCGACATCCCTCTCACAGTCCAACCCTCCCCCCTACAATGTTCGCCCCCACCCCACTGACTGATCCCCCCCACCCCCCCCCCTCCAATAATTGACTCCCTCCCACTGTCGGACACATCCCATGCTCTGGGCGGGATTTTCCGGCCCTGCCTGCCACTAGGATCATCCAGTTCCGCTGCAAGTCAATGGACTTTTGGCTGGGCCACCAAATCTCCCACGGCAGGTCCAGCACGTTGGGGCCAGAAAATCCGGACTTCCAACTATCCCCCACTCTCCAACCAAACCTCCTTCAAGTTCTAACCACTTACCTGACAAATCTACCTTCCCCCTGATGGGATGTTTAGATCTACCCGATTTACTGGCTGGTGCCTTAAAAAAGGGGGTGTGGCCTCCTTCCCTCCGACTGTCCAGTGCTTGACAGGAAGCTCTGGAAACGCGCTGCCCTGCATAGTTCTCACCCGACCTGAGTCAGTAGGTCTGGCGAGACAGGAACAGAAACATTTTAAGGTAAAAATTTGGAGCGGAGTGGCAATCTGACTCGATTGCCTCTCCGTGGAAGTTCAGGCCCATGAGAAGTAGGAAAGGTAAGTGGTCTCATGTTGGACTAATTTATAGGCCCCTGGCAGTAGTTATCCTACAGGACCAGAGTATATAGGGAAAAAAATAAACGGGCCATGTAAGAAGGGTACTGCAATAATCATGGGCGACTTTAGTCTACATGTAGATTGGGTGAATCAGATTGACAAAAGTAATGAGGAAATGAGTTCATAGGATGTATTCGGGGCAATTTTTTAGAACAGAATGTTCTAGAACCAAGCAGGGATTAGGCTATTCTGGACCTGGTAATGAGCAATGAGACAGGATTAATAAATAATCTCATTGTAAAGGAGGCTCTAGGTGACAAAGATCATAACATGATAGAATTTCACGTCCAATTTGAAGGGGAGAAGTGTGGGTCTGAGGCTAGTGTTTTAAACTTGAATAAAGGTAATTACAAGGGTATAAAGGCTGAGCTAACTAAAGTGAACTGGGAAACTAGCTTAAAAGGTATGTTAGTAGAAATGCAGTGGCTGAATTTTCAGGAGATATTTAATAACTCTTAGCAAAGACTTATCCCAGTGAGAAAGAAAAACTCCTTGAGAAGGATGCATTATCCATGGTTAAATAAGAAAGGTAAAATTGAAAGGAACAGTATACAAATCTGTAAAGATTAGTAGTATCTCAGAAGATGGCTCAGATTTTAAGAACAGGCAAAGAATGACTTAAAAAATAAAGAGGGAGAGAGTATGAAAGAAAGCTAGCTAGTGATATGAAAACAGATAGTAAGAATTTCCACAGTATTTAAATAAGGAACGAGTTAATAAAGCTAGTGTTAGTCCTCGAGACAGTGAGTCTGGGAATTGATAATGGAAAGAAGAAAATGGTGGAGGTGTTGAACAGGTGTTTAGTGTCTGCCTTCATTGTAGAAGACTTAGAAAACTTCCCAAAGATATTTGAAAATCAAGAGGTGAACAGGAGGCTGGAACTTAAAACAATCACCATCATGGGGGAAAAGGTACTGGGAAAACTATTAGACCTAAAGACTCACGGGACCGGACAGCCTGCATCCTGGGGTCTTAAAAGAAGTGGCTACAGAGATATTAGAGGTATTGGTTATAATCTTCCAAAATTTCTTAGATTCTGGGAGAGTCCCAATGGATTGGAAAGTAACAGATGTAACACCTTTATTCAAGAAAAGAGAGAGACTGAAAGCAGAAAACTACTGGCCAGTTAGCTTAACATCTGTGATAGGGAAATTGCTGGAATCCATTATTAAGGAGGTTATAGCAGGATACTTAGAAAATCATAATGTGATCAGGCAGAGTCAACATGGCTTTGTGAAAGACAAATTGTGTTTAACTAATATATTAGAGATTTTTGAGGAAGTAGTAAGCAAGGTTGATAAAGGGGAATCTGTAGATGTGGTGTACTTCAATTTCAAAAGACACCTGATAGGGTGCCACATCAACAGTTATCACACAATATAGGAGCACATGAGGGAGGGAGTAATATATTAGCATGGATAAAAGATTGGTTTGATAACAGGAAGCAGAGAATAGGGATAAATAAGTGTTTTTCAGGTTGGCAAGCAATAACTAGTGGAGTGCCATAGGGATCAGAGCTGGGTCCTCAACTATTTACAATCAATTGACTTGGACGAAGGGATCAAAAAAATGGTAGCTAAGTTTTCTGATAAAACCAAGATAGGTAGGAAAGTAAGTTGTCAAGAGGAGGTAGAGAGTCTGCAAAGGAGTATAATCAGGTTAAGTGAGTGGGCAAAAATTCAGCAGATGGAGTATTTTACTAATGGCATCCAGGAACCACACAGCTTCAGACCTTTGCCTGGTAAAAAGGAGGCTCAGATGTCTGAGTAGCAGTGTCTCTGAAAACTACATCTCTTCTAGGAGGCCATCACTGATCTGAGTGCCATGTTGCAGGATGAGCTAAATCCTGGTCTGGAAAGACAGATGAAAGTCTGTTCTTCATTGACACTGGACATCAAATGAAACATCAACTCTATAATAAAGAAAAATTGAAGCCATTGCAAATTGACCTAAATGTCAGTGGCACTGAAGGTCACTGTGGTGCTGAATCTCTATGCTCCTGGGTCTTTCCAGGGATCCACTGGAGAAATGTGAGGGATCTCGCCAACTGTGGTGCATCGATGCTTCAAGGTGGTAACCAATGCCGTGTTCAAGAAGATGAGCGAGTAGGTGCATTTCTGCACCATTCTGAACAGTCATTCTGAGAGGCCCATTGCCTTCAAGGGTTCCCCCAGATGCAGGCTGTGATTGACTACACGCATGTGGCCATTAAGGCTCCCACAGACCAGCCAGTGGCCTTTATCAACAGGAAGAGCTGCCACTCACTCAATGTACAACTGGTCTGCCACCACCCCAGAAGGAGGCTTCAGGTGTGTGCACGTTTCTCTGGAAATAGCCACCATGCCTACATATTGTGACAGTCCCAGGTACCCCAACTTTTCTGAACCCCTGCACACCTTCAGGGATGAATATTCAGAGACAACAGCTACCCACTGCAGACACGGTTACTAATGCCTGTGAGGAACACAAGCAGAGATGCAGAAGAGAGGTAGAATGCCTACCAAAGGTCAACCCAAGTGACCATCAAGCAGCCCATTGGGTTTCTGAAGATCTGATTCATGTGCCTCAATCGGTCCAGTGGAGCCTTTCTGAATGCCTGAGTGAGGATCTCTTGTATCATGGTGATCTGCTGTGCACTGCACAACCAGGCACTGTAGAGTGGGAAGGCATTAAACAATGATGTTGAGAGAGCAGTTAATAAAGCATATAGCATCACATCATTCCCTCAAAGCCTCCACCAGCATGGAGGCAGTCACCTCGGTGGGTGTGGGTTCATGATTAGGCTTGGGGTCACAATCTGGTGAGTACATTACAGACTCGTCCCCGCAGCTTATGGAGGATGTGACAGCCGAGGTCCTTGACAGTTGAAGTGCTGTTGGAGACCAGGCCCGTGATGAGCTCCATGATCCAAGACCTGAGTACTTCATCCATGGAGTGGTTGGCGACTGCCATGGAGAGCCAGGACCATCAGGACACTCAATGGCTGCCGGATATGCACTTGGACCTGCATTCCATCACTGTGGACATGGGCTCTATAAAGCAATGTCTAGGCAAGAGGGAGACAAAGCACCTGATCTCCCTCCAGGTGCCTTCTCCTCCTGGAGTCAGGGAAGAGTCATCACACACTGACAGAGAGGAGGATCTCCAGCCATTCTAGGGCACTGCAAGGGTCTGCTGCCACTCTTCCTCCCCTCTCCCAGTGACCCCAATGCCCCCAGCACCTGTGTAGGAGACACTCAACAGGTAGGAACCCTCTAGGCCTCAGACCACCAGAGGACAGCTGCCAAGGTCATCTCAGGCAATGGGGCCTAGCACTCAGCAAGCTGCCTTTCTCAGATGTGGATGTCAGGGTAGCACCAAGGTACGGTGGTAGAAAATGTAATCTGAAAAAATTCTAATGGCACAAGGTGGCATGAGTGTCCACCCATTCTGTGGATCTGTTAAGTTATGTTATATAGTTTGAATCACTTTATTCGGGTGTGTTGAATAGTCATGAGGTGGGGAGTTTTGCAAACTTTTAAGGAAGTGGCACTTCATGGACTATCATTGACTGGGGCTATGGAAACACTATTTATTGTGGGGCCTTGGAAGTAGTGGCATCTCTGAGTCTACTGACACGTGCAGGTTTCTATGTTTGTCATCTGTTGTTGGTTTGGGAGTTTGGAACCTGGCTGGCAAACCAACATGGGTGCTCACTCCTTATCATTCATCACAGGCTGTTGTCTAAACAGCATTTGCAGCTGAGGCATTTTCCAAGTGCTTGGATAGGTCTTGCCAGGATCTGGAGCATGTGTCAGTCAGGTGTGACTTCCTTCCAAATAAGAAGTGTGTGTGGCTTTGACAGAACTATGCATATGGACTTGCCCATGCCAATGTCCTGCAGCAATTTTCCTTCCTTTTGGCAGATGTCATGGACCTGTAGGAGAGTATGGAAGGAGTGTGCCGGATCTGGGGGCATTTCCACCGTGACATTTCTTGAGGAGGAGATCAAGAGACCTTACAGGGCCCTCACTCTGGCTGGAATCGGGATTCAATGAGTTTGTTACAGGCCTGCCTGGTGCGTCACTCTATGATCCTGGCATCTGCAGCTGTAGTAACAATATGCACTCCCTCAGTACAATCAGGCTCATCTCCCTGCCTGGCATCTCCTCACCCATTTGCTGTGCAAGTTTGAGTAGGGCAAAGCAGAAAACAGTGATCCTGAACACTCTCTGTGGCGGGTACTGCAGCGCTACACATGAGCAGTCCAGGCAGCAGGACCCCATCTTCAGCAGCCCAATGGTCTGGTCTAGTGTTGCCCTTGTTGAGGCATGGGCGGTATTATACTTCTCCTCTGCTGGGATTTGTGGGTGCCACACAGGTGTCATGAACAGGTCTTCTGTGGATATCCCCTGTCAGCTAGGAGCCACCCCTGCAGTTACCAAGGGGGAGCAAACAGTTGTGGCACCTGAGAGTGAGTGAGGATTTAGCAATCATGAGATTTCCCTGGGAAGCGAGCACACATCTGAAGGATTTGATTGCCACAATCACACACCAGCTGCATAATGAGACAGTGAAAGTATTTTCAATTTATGAAGGCCGCTGGCAGTTCCCAGGGAACTCTCAACGCCACATGTGTTTAATGTACCTGTGGAAATCCAGCGATGGCTCTGAATCCCACAGCTCTGACTGCCTGGCTCTCAGGGTCTGTGGTGAATCTCACAAATGCATTGGCTCTTCTAAACAGGGTACTGGTAACTTGCCTGATGCATTTGTGAGTGACTGACTGCAAGATGCCAAACATGTTCCCAGTGGAAGCCTGGAATGAGACAGTGGCGTAGAACTTCAATGCATGCTAACTCTTAAAGTTATTGGCATTGGATTACCTCCCAATCCACAAGGATGCAGGACTTCCTGGAGGAGCTGACATAGATGAGTAACAGAATCCCATGACATCCTCAGCTGCCTCTGACATTGTTTCTCTGACATTTGCAGGTCGTTACTCCACTTGCGGTATATTCTATTATGCACCAATGCTCAATATCGGACTGGCCCCTAGTTACCCTCAACCTGAGTTGCCTGACCCTCTGCTGGTGCTTGTTGTTTCTGTTCTGGCCATTGTTGCACTTGGCTATGGGTATACCCTCTGCCAGTTCCTCTCCAGCTGCCCCAGACTAGCATCATCACTGGGTGCACTTGACCCACCTTGACTGCCTGAAGTGAACTGCAGACAAAAGACAAGCAAAGACCTGGGCAGCACAGTCTTTAAGGCCCTCCCTCCTGTCCTGAGCACTTTTGGCCAATGGGATATGCTTTGCATTGGCCATACTCTTGTCTTCACCCACCCACCTGGATCCTCCATCCTCTACCTGTAGTCCAGGATCCCTTCTTTGTTGTCACAGCTAACCCTGGATACTTCCTGAGTTGGAAACCATCACACTGTACACAACCTCAGTCACCTTCGACCCACCCACAATCACCCTTGACCAACTGTTATTCACCCTAGATCTGCCCCCCCATTCACCCCATCACCATCGAACAGCAACACGCCCCCTTCCCCCTTGCACAATGGCACAACCCCTGTTATCCTCAACCGGCCCATCCATCGTCCTCAGCCCTCTCTCGAGCACCCTTGGCCTGCTCTCTAATACTGGCAACTCTCAGGACCTCACCATTAACCTGCCCTCCATAACAGTGGATCCCCCTGCTATCATGCTTGACCACCCGTCTGTAGTGATTGACCTTCCTTTTGCAGTCCAGCTTCCTCTGTCTGTCACCGTCACAGGGCCACCACCCTCCTTCTCTCCATCCTGTTTTAGTGTGGCCGAGTTGTACTATTAGAAATAGAGTTGAACTGCAGACACTGCTTAAGTGGAAGTTTATTTAAATACACTCAGCAGCAACTACATGTACACTTTCAACTCCAACTCTATCTCTACATTGACTGCTGAGGTAGCTCGGGCTACTGTCCTAGAGTGATCTTGTGATCTATCACAACAAGTATTATTCTTAAGGTACATTACACACTAAATAAAACCATAATTACTATACATCCCTTAGTTAGCCATGCTCCGATCCCATTGTATAGCCAGCACCCTTCGCCCTCCCTCGGTCAGCCATGCCCTTGGTCAGCCATGCTCCCGACCCCCCTGCACAACCACCATCCGATCTTAATCTACCCACACCCCCTGTCCTCTGGTCCAAAAAAGCTCCCCATACAAGAAAACAGCTCCTACCCTGTCCAAATTCACCAGGAAGACTACCTCTCCTGCTGCATGCCACCATTAACCAGTCATGAAGCTGAAGGTAGATCTTTTTCGATTGTTGCAAAAATTAGTTGCAGAGGTACAATTTAATTTGATGAACTTGTGATATAATGAGCATGCCTGACATGCTAATGCATTAAAAATGGGTTCCTGCTGCTTGCTGTCAGGAAGCACGGATCAGCCTTCAATCCACCTTAATTCACTTCTTTCATCCCGCCGCCAGGAAGCTGACATTTCGCCTCCAGCACAATTAAGCACGCCCGCCTGCCTCGTTTCCCACTCTCAATAATAGCACAAGATTCTGGCCATTGTTCCTTGCTGAAGTTCAGGTAGGAGCATTTCACCCTGAATACCCTGGGCGCCTGAGAGACCTTCTTCCCCTCTGGCCCCCACTTCCACAGATTGACCTGTTCTCCGTCGCCTCCACTCATTCTCCTTGTGATGCTGTAGGCAACAAGGGGTAGCAACAAGGGGTAGCACCTGTGTCTGGGGGCAAGTGGTTTGTGCAGAATCCTTGAAGTCAGTACAAAGTCTAACAGATAAAGGCAAAATACTGCGGATGCTGGAAATCTGAAACAAAAACAAAAAATGCTGGAAAAACTCAGCAGGTCTGACAGCGTCTGTGGAGAGAAATACCGAGTTAACATTTTGAGTCCAGCTGAAAAAGAGTCACACAGACTCAAAACGTTAACTCTGTCTTTCTCTCCACAGACGTTGTCAGACCTGCTGAGCTTTTCCAGCATTTTTTGTTTTTTTGTTAAAGTCCAACAGCATGTGGCGCACCACTTCCTATTTACTTCAGCAACTTCAAACAATCTGGAAACAACCAAACACTTCCACAGTCACAACAAGAATCAATAGAAATCAGTCAACAATTAGTCTGAAAGTAGTTGATGTTCTGTTTAAATAGCACTGATGGGCTCAGCTATACAGATTTAAGAGACGACATTAGCTCAAGGATTGAGCTGTAAAATAGCTGTGCTGCTGTCAAATCAGCATTGCTCATTGACGTCACAATCTCCCCATTCTGCGCACTTCAGGTGGCCTATCCCATGCGCTAATCGTCTCACCAAAATGGCAGCCTGCATGGCCAGCACCAAGAGTGTGCTGGGGTGCCAGGGGCACCATTTTGGAGTCAAAATAGTTCTCATAGTGCTGAAAAGCCAGGTGCAATGGAGCTGAATTTTACAGCCTCGGTCTCCTAAGATACATACTTAAAATATGTGCAAATATATTTTGGAACAAACTGTTCACAGAATCACAAAATCTCGGAATTGTTATGGTGCAGAAGGAGGCCATTCAGACCATCGTATCTGTACCAGCTCTCCAAATGAGCAAAGTGACTTTGTGCCATTCTCCTGCCTTTTCCCCACAGCCCTGCACATTGTTTCTATTCAAATAATCATCAAATGCCCACTTGAATACCTCGATTGAACCTGCCTCCACCGCACTTCTAGGCAGTGCATTCCAGACTCGAGCTACTCATTATGTGAAAAAGTTTTTTCTCATATCGCAATTGTTTCTTTTGCAAATCACTTTAAATCTGTGCCCTCTCATTTTTGATCCTTTTACAAACGGGTACAGTTTCTCCCTATCTACTCTGTCCAACCCCATCGTGATTTTGAACATCTCTATGAAATCTTCTCTTAGCCTTCTCCTCTCTAATGAGAACAGTGCCAACTTCTCCAGTCTATCTTCATAACTGAAGTTTCTCATCCATGGAACCATTTTTAAACTTTTTGTGCACTTTCTCCAATGCATTCACATCCAGTGTGGCACCCAGAGCTGTACACAATACTCCAGCTGAGGTCTAACTAGTCTCCTATACAAGTTCAGAATAACCTCCTTGCTCTTGTACTCTATGCTGCTATTAATAAAGCCCAGGATACTGTATGCTTTATTAACTGCTCTCGCCACCTGTCCTGCCACCTTTAATGACTTATGCACATAGGCATAAGTTCCCAGTTTAAACACTGCTCTCACTTTGCAACATTTAAAAACATCTGGAGAAAAATACATGCATTAAAAAGTGCAAATGCTTCGTCTGTCAAAAGCAATTCAAGAACTTATTGATGCATCTCTATCCAAATATTTGAAAGATCCTCAAGATATTCTAGATACCGGGTATGTTTACTCTTTCATTTCAATGACCAACACATTATAATGAAATATAATTTGAAATATGTGTGGCTATTGCTATTCAAATGCTTGTTTATGTGAGCAATAATCTGAGTAAAACTAATTGAAATGGCATTGACATATCTCCATTGGCTGCAGCAACTGCTCTGGACGACCAAAAGCACTTCATGGCCGATGAAGTACATTTGAAGTGT
This sequence comes from Cetorhinus maximus, assembly GCF_964194155.1. Lineage (NCBI taxonomy): Eukaryota > Metazoa > Chordata > Chondrichthyes > Lamniformes > Cetorhinidae > Cetorhinus > Cetorhinus maximus. The sequence goes on along the minus strand of NC_135884.1, from coordinate 49,809,045 downwards.
AGTCACTGCTGTAATGTAGGGAATTACAGCAGCCAGTGTTCACATAGCATGCCCCCACTAAAAGCAATGTTATCATGACCAGATATTCTGTTTTTGTGATGTTGTTTGATGGATAAATATTGGCCAGGACACTGGGAAGGGCTCACCTGCTTTTCATCTACTATTCGCATGGGAACTTTTACCTCCATCTAAGAGACAAGATGAGGCCTCAGTTTAACATCATGTGCGAAAGACGGCTCCTCCGACAGTGCAGCATTCCTTCAGTACTGCATTGGCTTAGATATTGAAGATAAGGCTCAAACACACAACTTTCTTACTCTGATGTGAGGGAGCTACCAACTGAAGCATAACTGACAGGAAGATTTTTTTAAATTTTATTTTCGTTGTATCAGTTAGGACGTATCCAAGTTTTATACCTTGGCTTCAGCTAAATGTGTCTCTGTGAGAAACCCATTCTTCGGTGGTTCAGTGATTAATACGTATTACATGCAACACAATCCTTGACAGCATCTCCAGTGGGGAATATCTGAACTAAATACGTTTCCTTTGCTTGTTTCATTATGTTTGGTCAGGAACTAATTAAGTAAAAAAATGTTGGATGGTGGTTAGGTCAGCCTATTTGAAGTGTTAGCATGCACTGTTTGACATGTGGAATAAATTAATTGAATTTCTCTTATTGCTGAACCCTGAAGGGAAAGGTAGAAGGACATGATAAAACCTTCAGGTATTAACACCTCATCTCAAAAGGTATGTGCTCAATCAAACTCCCTGCTTGTTTACATGAGGAAAATAGTGATAAGGTGAAAGTCACCCCACACATAAATCGTGGTTTGAGTTGTCCAGCTTTAATTCTGGCAAATTCATTGGCTGAAGTGGATTGATTGCATAAAACAAGCCTGGAATTTCCTGAAACATTATGTTGAAACACAAGGGTAAGTATAGCATAAGGCAATTTTTTTGGCATGAATGTTTGAGGAAATCCAGGCCTAAGTGATTTACACCAAATTTAATTAATCTTTTCTGCCGATTCCACAAAACCTCTATTGAAATGCTCCCTTAGCCATTAACACAGCTCTGCCCCAATAAAAAAGTGTAATTCGTATGAATTTTCTAAATTTATGCTAGTTCTGAACAGGCTATATATTTATATCTAAAATTCTTAGCTTAGCAACGTATTTTTTTCTGGTGTTTTATGGCAAGTTTTGTTGTAGCGATTTATTTTATATTTCTCCTCACTGAGACCTACAACACACTTTCTGTACCACTGAATGCAACACAATTTTAAAATAAATCCGCCATAGCAATTTTTAAACATCCTAGGGTAGAGTTCCTGCTCTGGGGGCATTAAGCAATCTGGGTAAAAATGGCACTCAAAATTGTGCTACTTTTCCAAAGTGAAGTTATGATACAAACTCATTTGCATAGTCACAAATATAAAATCTCCCATGAGCCAATGTGATTTTGCAGCATTTAAAAAAGTAATCATGGGCAGAATTTTCCCCGTGTCGGGCGGGCTCGGCAGGGGTGGGCCGGGGCAATCGGGAAGCTGACCGCGATTTCACACTGGCGTGCCCAGCATGAAATGCGAGCGGCAGCGCTGAGCGCTGCCTGTGTGGGGAGTGGGGAGGGCAAGCAGGAAAAGCGGGGATCTTTATACAAGCACACGAGTGAGTACTTGAAAATATCCCTGAGACACAGAGCTGCCTCAGGGAGATGAAGAGTTTTAAAAATTAGGAATAAAGATTTTAAAAATGTTATAAAACATGTCCCCTCATGTAACTCTGTCACATGATTATAAATGAAATTTAAAACATTTTATTTTATTTTTATTTGATGTTGGAAACCTCATCCCGCCCGTGGATGAGGTTTCCAAAAAAATGCAAAGGCCGCTTGGCCTTTTCGCTTGCCTGCCAACCGTAAGGTTGGACGGGCAGCGAAAAATTTAAGTTAATTAATTCTTTAATGGCCTTAATAGGCCTTATAATTGTCGGCAGGCGTGCTGCCCATTCCCGCATGTGCCCGCCGACCAAACTATTACACGAGTGCACGTTGACGTCAGGACAGTCGCCTAACGTCATCGCTCGTTATTTAACACTCAAGCGGGTCAGGCGTGCGCTCGTTGAGGTGAAAATTCTGCCCTGTGTTTCTTTTCCCCCGCATTAAAAAATATACCTTGATGTATTTAAGTATGGAACGCTGGTGCATTTTCATTAATGCAGCTGAAATTGGGGCTATCACAAAAAAAAGGCATTTTTTTATAAGACTGTCTAGTTTGTGAGTAACCTGCTTTTAAATGACTGAAAATTACTTTTTAAAAACAGTATACAGAGCCATTTTCTAATTTTATTGGTGTACATAAGTCAGTTTCTTTGTATATTAAATAATTCTTAATATCATAAAAAAACCTTTTAAAAATCATTGGGTGGGATTCCCCGGCCCCGCTCTCCTCCAGGATCGCCCAATCCCGTCAAAAGTCAACGGGCTTTTGGCTGGGCTGTTGAATCTCCCACGGCAGGTCCTGTCAAGTCAGGGCCAGAAAATCCCAGCATTAGTTTTAGAAAAACTAACTTAATCAGAAGACGCCCCTCAGAGAACCTGAAATGAGTGCAATCTTCTCGCCATGCTCATTAATTTGACCTGGGGTCCTGGCCAATTTTGTGAGCAGGTCGGCCTCCAACACAATGGCCTAGATCTGCCAGTCAGCAGCAATGCTGTACACATTGCTGCTGCCCACAAAGATTTTACCAACCCAATGCCACTGCACATTTCTTCTGGGATCTTCCAATCCTAGCTGACAGAGAAATGGGCAGTGCAGCTTCTCCCATTTAAGTCCAGCTAGCGGAATAGAGTTGGGGAAAGGAGAGGACATGCCCTCTTTTTAGTGCACTAGCTGCCACATTTAGGTAAGTCTTTAAAGGTCTCAAAACTTTTAATGAATGAGTCTGGGTGAGAGAATAGGTGAGTGACTGAATGGTTGAGTGAGTGAATGGGTAGGTGGGTGAAGGTGAGTGAGTGAATGGGTAGGTGGGTGTGGGTAGGTGGATGAGGTAGGTGAGTTGTATAGGTGGGTGAGTGGGTAATTGAGACGGATGTTAGTCGGGTGGTTGGGGTGGTAGTCGGGCCAGGTCAGGGTCAGCCAGGTGGTCGGGGGGTAATCGGGTAGGCAGCTGGGTAGTTGGGTGGTCAGGGGGTAGTCAGGTTGGGATGGGGGGTTAGATGGGACAGATTTGTGGGTAGCCAGGTGGTCGGGGGTTGTTGGGAGGTCAGAAGGGGTAGTCGGGTCAATAGTGGGGGTGGTCAAATCTGATCGGTGGGGTAGTCAGATGGTCGGGCGGGCAGTCAGGGAGGAGTTTGGGGGAGTTGGTTGTGGAGTTACCCAGCTGTTATACCATGTTTTAAATTGTCCAATGTTTCCAGGGAAAGTACACAAATAAGCCCTGTGTATCTGGCCCAAGTCCCTGCCCTGAGCTTAGGGTCAGAGGCACATGCAGAGGGTCCTGGGCAACAGGGAATCAGCACATCAGAAGTTTAAACTTCTTAGGCATTTCCCATGTATCTCTGCATGACAGGACTTCTGAAGGGTCCTGAGATGCATCTCTCAACATACGTCCCATCTCCAACGATCTGAAGACAAGAAGATTTGAGACAGTGTTTTCAAACCAGAGCAAAAGCTCACGAAAACTCTGCACTAGATGTAACTTGCACTTGAAATTCCTCAATCTTTTACATTGCTTTGCCTGATTTGGGGCACCAATGCAACCTAGTGAGAACTGCTATCCTTCTCCAAGGGCAGAATTTTCTGCCTGTCGGGCAGGTGGGCCCGACCCAATCTCTGGCGGGTGGGGAGCTGACCCCCGCCGGAGAAGCGGGCCTCGCCGCCATTTTATGTGTGCGGGCCAATTAAGGCCCACCCAGCGTGACGTCCGGCGGGAAGCGCTATGGGCTCCCTGTGCGGGCTGGTGGGGGGGGGGGATTCCCCAAAAGCGAGAATGCGCTCTTTTGTACATGCGCACGAAAGAGTGCACATCTCCCTGAGGCAAAGTGCTGCTTTAGGGAGATCGCTGACACTTTTAAAAATATTAAAAATAGAAAAAAATAATTCCTTAACATGTTCCCCTCATGTGACATGAGATGGGACATGTTCATAATTTACATAATAATTTTATTAAACTTTTTTAAACCCTACATGAAACCTCATCCCGCCGATGGATGAGGTTTCATGTTTTTCCTATTCCCCAGCGGGGCTCCTGGCCTGCCCACCAACCTTAAGGTTGGACGGGCAGGTCCTTTAATTGTATAAATGATCCTGTCAATGGTCTCAAATGGCCATTGACAGGTCGGTGGGCGCACAGCTGATTTTGCTGCACCCCCGCCTTCCTGAAAATTTAAATGGGGCGGGATGACGTTGGGGGCTCCCCCTGATGTCATCCCACGTCATTTTACACGTCGGCGAGTGGGCCCCGGTTGGGAATTCTGCCCCAAATGTACACACATGATGGTTTGATGGCCTCTGACTTTAAATTCTATGCATACAGAGTGATTTAACAAAGGTTATATGGTATAAGTTTGGTACTTTCCTCAGGGTGATTAATTTCCACTTGTTCAAACTCTACTTTTTATGTTCCAGTGGATTTTAATGAGATTTCCAGGAAATCTCAGCATAAATTTCCAATGGGTAGATCAGCATTAGTTTTGGTTTAACTTGCCAGTTTCAGGAAATTACATGCCATTTTGCTGAATCCCCACCAAGAGACAAACCTGACTGTTTCATCCATAAGATTTAACTCTTGCAGTAATTCCAAATTTATCCTGGTTTAGCGTTTTGCTGTATTATTTAATTTCCTTCATATGAATTAACCTGTAAAAAAAAAACTAACCAAGTAGCTTCAGCCTATGTGCATTGGTCTGTCAGATTAATATATTCCATCTTTAGGAAACTAGAGGAGAGCCTCGTAAACATCCGACATGTCCTCCGGAGAGATTTATTGTAACTAGGCGTTCTTTGTTAAACTTGAGCAAGATGCTCCATATATAAACAGTTCAGGTTCTATTTTACGGCAGACTCTGTGTGCATGTGAAAACTGCTTTTAGCCATAAACACCAGGCATAAAAGCATTGTGACAAAGTCTAAACCCTGACACTCATTGCACTAAACAATGATATGCATTATTTCAGAACTGCTGCATAACATAATCCCCAGGTCTGAAAATCGACATTGAAAATCTGTTTTCTTCAAGAGGCCTAGGAACTTCTGGAGATGTTGTAATCTCAGGATATTAAGATAATGTGCAGTAACTATATCTGTAATTTAGATACTTCACTACATGATGTTGACACAAAAGTAAACAAATATCATTGACTGGAATCATTAAAGTATCACGATGTAATACTATGTGGAAGGACCATTCTTTTCATCATATATAGAATTTGTTTTAATCCTTATGTTCAGGGTTGTAGCTGGTTAGAACACTGAATTGCTGCTTTATCCCTGTGCCACACACTAAGGAGGCTGGAACAGTTAAAAACCTTTAACTGAAGAATTTAAGGCTACAGTCTGCCCTGGATTACCGAAACACATAGTATGGGTTAAATTTTACGGGCCACCCACAGATGGGAAGACAGGTGGGTGGACCCCGTGAATTAGGGCACTGTGCCATCGGCAGCATGCCCGCTGCCTGCCTGCTTGCCCCACCACGATTTTACAAGAAGTGAGGGAGATGTCGGGTGGGCTGCCTGCCCGTGGCCCAATTGAGGCACTTAAGTAGGCAATTGTTGCCCAATTAAGAACCTCATCCTGCCACTGCTCTGATTTAACAGGTGGCAGGAAAGGCCTGTGACAACATATAGCACGACAGTAACACTACCCTGCGGGTAGCTGGCTAGTGAAAGAGGAGTGGTGACTCTTTCTCAGGCCCTCTGTGCCAATTTGAGGCCCTCTCCCGCAGTTTTTCCTCCCTGTGTTCACCCCGATCACCTCCCAGCCCTGTCCAAAATGCCTCCCCACCCCCTGCCTACCCAACTCTGACGAGATCCCAAATTTACTTGTGTTTCGGGCATCCATGGTCCGTCTTCCTCCCAGGCCTTCTGCACGTGGTGCAGGTCTGATGGTCTCCAGCTCTATGAGGCAGAACTTCCTCCTGGAGGCAGATAAAGTCCCGCCTCATACTAATTAAAGGGCTATCACATGAAAAATTAAAGCGAGGCAAGCGGCCAAGGGGAGGCAGGCTCACACCTGGCATTTATACTGGGAGCTTGCCTTCAGCATATAATCCAGCCCTATGTTACCACTGTACAAACTAGAATAGCACATAAATTGTGCTCACTTGTCACACAATTTGTCACCACACTGCATTGGGTAAAATGGCAGGGAACCTCATCCCAAGGTGTGGCCATAGGTTTGATGACAGTATTCAACCAGCTAAGGACTTGGAATGTCATGAAATGTGAAAAATGATTATTTTTAGTAAGGCAGCACATTCTTGAAAATGGTCAGAAGGCTTTGAAGAATTTGACAGTTTTCAGATTGAGCCAATCACAAAGGGCAGAAGTGATTTTTGGCTGTTAGACATGATTTGTTGCCATTCTGAGATCCCGTTGTGCAACCTTTTTTGGTGGAACACATAGCAACACATGACATAATGGCATTAAAGTCACAGAGACAATTCTAAATAATATATACATTATTAAATCACCTTACAGGCCCACTTTTGTAAGCCAAAGTTGTTTGTCAGTTTTTAAAACTTGCCTGTAAAGCATTTAAGGAAATTATGCAAAATAAGAATTTTCCAGTTTTCTGCACATTTTGGAAATGACTTCCAACATAAATGATATTACAAGTGTACACTTGGCAAAATGCAACTAAAATGTGACACTTGTGCATCTTTGTACAATATGGGTAATTTTAGATAATCTTCACTATGCTTTTCATATAAATACTGCATCGTTATTTAAATTGAAGTACTGATTAAGTATTCAAATTACGCAAACAAAAGAATTAAAGAAAACTATTGAAGAAGAAAAAAATAATTAAAATAAGGGCTGATTTAAATATAGAAGATGAGAGGTGCTTCCCTGAGAAATACTGTCATTGTTTGTCTCATCTGATGCTGAATTATGCACCAAGTTTTTTTGTTGCTATGGTGATGTTTTCTCGAACCACTGAAGCTGCAATTAACAGTGTGATTGGGAATAATTTTAAGATATGTCTATAGCATATTTTAAAGCCTCACTAGGTGCCTCTTTTCCTCTTGAAATAATATTGGTATAATCAGAAAGAGGCAGAGGCGCACTTGGACAACATCATAACAGCTAGAATTAACTAATTAGAATAAAAGATCAACCACATTCTAGGTTAATTATATAACTACTCAAACCAGTTCTACAGATGCAATTTTTTATGTTGGGTGTTTTATGATACTTTCCTCAAAGGTAGAAAGGACTGGAAGTAAAGAAGCTATAATATGTGCTCTAATAAGGAGTGACATAACGTTTATTAGCTTTGTATTATATCAGAAAGAAAAGAAAGACTTACAATTATATAATGTCTTTCATGACCTCAAGACATATCAAAGTGTTTTACAGCCAATAAAGAACTTTTGAAGTGTAATACATCTCAGCAATGTCAGAAGTCATCAGCACATCAGCCTCAAAATGACATTGTTGGACTATAACTGTATGAACACACTTGTATGACTTTCCTTTCTTTGCTATTTTAATGGAGGTTCCATAGCCATTTTTAAGGAATTTCACAAGCATGTGTAAAATATTTGTTCCCATGTGCTCGGTATGATTTCCACCAGCAGAGAGCCCCGATTCCAATTGACTTCAATTTTACTAGTCACTTTGTCAAATACTGCCTTGGTGTCAAGAGCAGTCATTCTCACATCAACTCTGGAATTTAGCTCTTTTGTGCATGTTTGGACAAAGGTTGTAATGGCATCTGGAGGCAACTGGTCCTGGTGGAAACCAAACTAAACATCAGTGAGCCAGTTGTTGTTGATTAAGCGATGCTTGATAGCACTGTTGACAACACCTTTCATCATTTTGCAGATGATTGAGCGTAGATTGCTGAGGCAGTGACTGGTCAGGTTAGATTTGCCCTGCTTTCTGTGGAGAGGACAATTTTCCTCATTGTCGAGTAGATGCCCCGTACTGGAACAGCTTGGCTATGGGTGCAGCTAGTTCTGGTTCACAAGTCTTCAGAACTACAGCCGGATGTCGTTGGGGCCCAAAGTCTTTGCTGTATCCAGTGCCTTCAGCCATTTCTTGATATCACGTGGAGTGAATTGAATTGGCTAAAGACAGGCATCTGTGTTGCTGGGGGCCTCAGAGGGAGGCCAAGGTGGATCATTATACATGTAATAAGAAATATCATCCTATCATTTTATTTCAATAATTACTCAGTGGATAGAAAAAACATCAATAAGAATAAGATTTGGCTTGTTCTGATAATTGGACATATGATTTTTTTGTCTGTTGTGTCTAGTACTGCATAGATTTATAAATAGTAAACCCCAATTCTGAATTTTAATCATGGAACTGTGAACTTGACCATTTGGAAAATTTGAAAGTGACATGTTTCTCCCTTCAATAATTTTAAAAATATCTCATTCCATTTTGCTTCATTATACAAAGTGATTAGAAAAATATCCAAGAGCGAATAAGCTAGAATCTTAATTTCCTCATTTAATTTACATTAATTACACCATTTAATTACTTTAGGAATGTTGAGATTTGAAGTCTTTCCTTCCAAATCATACTTATATGATTCTGAGGAAAATTTCAAATCCTAACTATGTCGCAGACAGATCATTAATGATGAGGCTTCATGAGCTTTATTTGAGTTGTATGTAAATATGTGCTGCTTATTTTACTGATTGGCAACTTGAATGGCTTTAGAAGATGCCAGCATCATAATGCACCCTGCACAATCATAAAATGTGTTAATTAATAACACAATGATGCTTGTCACAGAGGTTGCAATCTATTGAACAGGGCTAATGTGATACGACTCTAGCAGAACAACTTGTATGTGATGAGATTTTAATTATATTATGCATATCTGACACGTTGATGCCCATCACTGTGCTTAAGACTCTCCAAACTGAAAGAGTTTCTGTTTGGGCTCATGAATTTTTATCAGGAAATGTAGGGACCCACATTAATTAACTAAGTCACAGAGCTTAGGTGCAGGTTGGCAAGAATTTGGAGATCTTCAATCAGGATGGTGTATGACTTGTAGGGGAAATTGAAGTTTATGATTCCCATGACTTTACAGCTCCCCCTTTTCAGTGGTAAAGGTACTGGGGCTGTACAGCGGTGTTGAAGTAAATTTTGAGATGTTGCAGTGTTGTAACTAATACAAGTTGCAGCAGCAAAACACCTGCAGTGTAAACCCTTGCGTCTCAATAAATGGTGAATTGGACTGGCCACAAAGCTCAGCCCATAGCACCGTTGTTTCAGCACTACAAGAGCCAGGAGAAAAAAAAATGGTGGGGTGTCCACTCCTAATGTCTTCCAGTGCGTTACACACTGATTGCCATTTTCTGAAGGGCGATAGTACAGGCATCCCATGTGTGTAGTGGAAGCATGTAGAGTGGGCATACTATAATGTTAGTCAGGGTCTGATGCCTATTTGGTGCATCAACTGCCATTTTAGACCTCATAAGTCCAATTAATACTCAAGGGACAACCCCCCAATCCCTCTCCAATTAGCACTATTTAAAGACATTACCAGGCAATTTTTACGTCAGGCATTTTTGACGTTTTCTTGCTGTTGCAGGATTAGTGGAAATGTTGTGGACTGTGCTTTTGAAGAATCTGACAGAATTTCTCTCAATCAGAAGAAAATGGTGCTGGAACTTTGAAAGGAATAGTATGAACTTGAAAGGCCTCTGAGAAAAAGATTGCTCCAGTCATGGGGGATAAAGTTGTAGTTCCTCCTGGGCTGTAGCATCACAGGGAGATGAAGCTGATGCAGCAGAGAAAATAAGCTATTCACATAGTGGGGAGAAGGAGGGCTCACAACAGGAGGCCTTAACCATCTAGGATCTTCAGAGAGAACTTCTCCTGAGTTCCTGAGGTGGCTACACTTCTGCAAGGAGGTGGTTACAGAACCATGCCACTTCCTCAAACCAGACCTGCAGCCACAAAGCAGGGTGAGGACAGCACTAACAGTGGCAGTCAATTGCACCTTAATTTCCATGCTAGCTGATCCTTCTAAGCTAAGCTGGAGCCGTCGACATCACCGAGATTTTTCAATTTGGTGTCCATCACTGCATCAGTAAGGAGTGGGAATTTTATTGTCGTCCCTCTAAGCAGAGAGAAACAGGAGGAGTGGACATGTGACTTTGCCAGGGTAGTGGGTGTTGAAATATGCCTTCGTGGATATCAGCATGACATCACTAGAAGGGAAGTGTGTCATGTGATCCAGTCTTAGTTTCACTTTTACTTTAAGCAGTAGAACAGACACAGCTCCTAATGTCTCCAAGCTATGCAACAATGTGAGACTGTTCTCATGTGCCCTGGTTTCAATAACTTAATCCACAATGTGTTTACCAAACCCCTTATGAGCGATTGATGCCTTGTTTCTTGCACATTAAATAAGCCCAAAGATTATATCATTATAAGAACATGACATGGTGATCAGCAGCAGTGAGGCAGATGGCAGGAAAATTAAGTACACGTACTACATGGTGAATAGCCTTAGATCATGCTACCTGGCATGAGCAGACCCTCGATGTTTTGGTTAGACCACAACGAAGTCGCAGCATCAGAGCGTATTGAAAAAGCAGCGTGGTGATTGTGAAGAAAAGCTTTAGAGTGACGCCAGTCCACAACATTCTGGCAGCAATGACCAGCACCGTCGAGGTGCAGGAATTTCTAATATGCCCAGGGAGTGTGAAGCTGGACTATCACTTCCTTTTGAAGTCGGCACAAAATACAAGGAAGAGGCCTTGGACTGAGACACCTGCCTTTAACTTGTGCAGAAAGGTTTCATATCTCAGTGACACAAAGACTGCTCATCAGAACAAAGAGCCATAGTTAGGGAGACATTCTTGGGAATTTATTTACAGCAGTGAATATTACGTACAAGTAATTAACATGCATGCCCAGGCTGTACAACGACATCTTCTTAACTTTCCTAACCCTGCCGCTACGTCTTGGTGCTCCCTGGACATCGACAGCGGAAGTGGAGGCAGCCAGCTGACTGCTATGCCCTGTCTGTGATGACTTTGGCAGGTATCCTCTGGAGGGCTGAGACCTGACGGGCTCCGGACTGCTTTCGGGGTCCTCTGTGTGGCAGTGGCACCCTCCTTACCTATGGAGCTGGAGCTGCTGATGTCTCAGGGGGAGGTGATTCAGATGGGCCAGACACTCCCACGGTTACCTGGATGGACAGCCCTGGTTGGTACACCTGCTGATTCTCCTCCCTATGGGTGCCCGACAGCCCCTGGATCACTCCTTGAGGAGAAGGGGTAGCTGCAGTCAGATCAGGCTGCCCCAAACTCCTCTCACGTACACACTGTTGGAGGCCAACTATGGCGTCAAAGATGGAGTTCAGCCCGGGCAGCAGTGCAGGAGCAATATCCTGGACCAAAGTCTCCATTGCAGCCGCCATCCTACCAATGTTGACCTCGGTGTATTGGCATGATGGCGCTATCACGTCAGCCTGAAGGCGGACGGACTCCTCCGTTGTACCTTACAATTTGAGGAGTGCAGGAGACATCCCTTCCTGATGTTCCCGAGCTTGCCTGTGCAGTTCCAGCAACTGAGACATGACCGAGTCCAGAGGCTCCTCATCTGACTTAGACTCAGCAGATTTCTGGCCTCCAGCAGTCTTCCGAGTGCCAGGGACCTGGGAAGTCCCTGTCGCCGCCTGCTGTGGATCAGAAAGTGCGATGTGCTCACCAGATTGTGAACCTTAAGCTACTTTAAAGCTAGGTGCCACCGAGGTGTGTGTCTCTGCGCTGGTGGGGAGTGTGGGTGAGCGCTGTGATGGGTCTTCAGGGAGGGTTTCAGTGGATTCCTCTGCTGAGCTACCCTCGGGGCTCGATTGGAGGCCTTGGGTCATGGACTCTCTTGGCTGTTCCCCAGATGTGCCTGCAAAAGCAAGGAGAGATAAATAGTGCATGGTTGTGACCCGTGAAACATCACTCACAGCCAGGATATTGCACTGCTGGATCCTCACTTGGTAGATCACCGCCGACCTCACCGTCAGCACAGGAATGTTCCAGATCCTCGCCGACCAGCTTGATGGCTCTGTTTTCAAAGTCCGTGAGGACCTTGATTTCAGGCATTGATCCATCGGTCTGCGACTTCTCCCTCTTGTTGTGTGTCAACTTGTCCTGCACGAATAGAGATGAAGGGACTGTAAGCAGGATGCCTGCCAGGTCAGATGATAAGTATGCCTGGCATAAGTAGGTAATGAGTGGTCCCATGGATGGGATGAGGATGGTGAAGGTGTGTGTGAGAGAGTGAATGGTGATGTCCCTTGAACTAGCAGTGAGCGAGACCCCTGTGGATGTGTTTGTGGGCGTGTGAGTCAAGAATGATGAGAAGAGCAACTTTACCCTGGCGGAACAGAAATCTGGTGGAAGCACAGAGAGGTGTGTGCATGGCTGCACTTTAAATATGGTGCCCAGCGTGATGAAGCAGTGAGCTGATGGCCTGGTGGGCAAATGAGAGCCTGCCCGCAATGGAAACGGAGTGTTTCCCCAGAATTAACACGGTGCGTTTGAGACGTTGCAGTATGAGAAGCTGCCATTGCGGCCGGCAGGTACCCGTCCACTCCCACACTTAGTGCAAATCTGGGATGATTCCATCCAAGGATTACATTGGAAGACTGGTTCAGAATCCAGTTAATCTTCTGTATTCATCAAATAGAGCCTATGTCATTTTGAGAACAGTCTACAGAAACCAGAGACCACTTCAGCATCAGATGCAAAGAAAAGGGTATGTACTGTGAATTTTCAAATGCAGAAGCAGCAGAGAGAATTGTTGAGTTGGTGATTGAATCCACTCCCATGGAAACATTCCAGAGAGATCTGATAAACAACTCCAAAACATATAGCATTGAAGAGTTATTTAAGGATGGACATAAGTACAAAGTGATTCTATAGGTCAACAAAGATCCTAAGTACAACCCCAATTGTTGACACACTCACTAGAACACACAAACAAAGAAGGTGTAGACTTCTGCATGCGGCAAGGAAATCCATAGCTTTTTATCAGTTCTGCAAGGCATGGAAGAAAGGGCCATTGGCAGTGGCAGTGCACTGGAACTAAGGCTGATGCAGCTACAAAGAGCCATGCACAGATCCAAACAGACTGTACATAACGGGCACCTTCAAATAATTCAGTATCCTGTGATAAACATATACATGAGATGATTGACAAACCAGAAAATGACAGTAATGCGCACAATGAGACGAAGAGTGGTGAGCACAAGTTTCACACCATCAACCTCATGGAAAACATTAATGCCATCACACCATCCAAAGTGTTTGCCAACATTCAAATTATCTGTCTTAAAAAAGGTTGGTAACTAATCATTATCGGCGAAGATTGGCACAGAGGCAAGGCAACATATTACCCCTGTGAATTCTAAAAGACATATCCACAGACATGAAAGGCCATGGTGAAACCTGCTGTTATGAAACTTTCAGCGTACAATGGTTCACCAATTCCAAATGCAGGATCCATAGTCCTAGAGTGCAAGTACAACAAATCCCCCTGGGTGTCACGGATGTTATGTGTTGTGAAAACTAAGGACCCAGTGACTTTAGCTCTACCAGCATGCCATGACCTCACACTAGTAACAAGCCATGGAATCAGTCATATATCACAGGGCAGATCAATCTCATAAACCACTCCTACTGCCTCAGTTCATGACCTAATAGCAAAATATCCAGAATGTTTCAACAAAATTGACAATTTCAAGGGAGCTACAATGTCACACTTGCAGGAGAATGCAAGTTCATCAGTTGATCCACCACATAAGTGCAGCATCCACATATAAGACAAATTGTAGGTCAAACTAGACAAAATGAAGAAAGACAGAATCATTAGAAAAATGCAAGAGCACACAGATTGGTGCAGCTCAAATCACATGTGTCATAAAGAAGGATGCCTCATTGAGAGAATGCCTCAAGCCATGACATTTAAACACAGCTTTGAAAAATTGTCATTACAAAATACCCACATTAGAAAAGTTAAATCCGAGATTTGCAGTTGTAAAATTCTTCTCAAAGCTTGATGCCAAACATGCTTATTGGTCAAAGCAAAAAACTGCGGATGCTGGAAATCCAAAACAAAAATAAAAATACCTGGAAAAACTCAGCAGGTCTGACATCATCTGCGGAGAGGAACACAGTTAACATTTCGAGTCCCAACAGAACTAAGGAAAAATAGAAAAGAGGTGAAATATAAGCTGGTTTAAGGGGGTGGGTGGGACAAGTAGAGCTGGATAGAGGGCCAGTGATAGGTGGAGATAACCAAAAGATGTCATAGACAAAAGGACAAAGAGGTGTTGAAGGTGGTGATATTATCTAAGGAATGTGCTAATAGGTGACATTAAGGGTAGAAAGCAGGATGAGCAAGGTACAGATAGCCCTAGTGGGGGTGAGGTGTGGGGAAGTGATCGAAATAGGCTAAAAGGTAGAGATAAAACAATGGATGGAAATACATTTAAAAATAATGGAAATAGGTGGGAAAAGAAAAATCTCCATAAATTGTTGGAAAAAAGGGGGGTCGGAAAGGGGGTGGGGATGGAGGAGAGAGTTCATGATTTAAAATTGTTGAACTCAATATTCAGTCCGGAAGGCTGTAAAGTGCCTGGTCGGAAGATGATGTGCTGTTCCTCCAGTTTGCGTTGAGCTTCACTGGAACATTGCAGCAGGCCAAGGATGGGCATGTGGGCATGAGAGCAGGGTGGAGTGTTGAAATGGCAAGTGACAGGGAGGTCTGGGTCATGCTTGCGGACAGACCGAAGGTGTTCTGCAAAGCAGTCACCCAGTTTTCGTTTGATCTCTCCAATGTAGAGGAAACTGCATTGGGAGCAGCGAATGCAGTAGACTAAATTGAGGGAAGTGCAAGTGAAATGCTGCTTCACTTGACAGGAGTGTTTGGGCTCTTGGACGGTGAGGAGAGAAGAAGTGAAGGGGCAGGTGTTGCACCTTCTGCGGTTGCATGGGAAGGTGCTGTGGGAGGGGGTTGAGGTGTAGGGGGTGATGGAGGAGTGGACTATGGTGTCCCAGAGGGAATGATCCCTGCGGAATGCCGCCGGGGGGTGAAGGGAAGATGTGTCTACCCTTAATGTCACCTATTAGCACATTCCTTAGATAATATCACCACCTTCAACACCTCTTTGACCTTTGGTCTATAACATGCTTACTGGTCAGTACATCTCATAGAGAAGTCCTAAGAGCTTACTGCATTTTGAACCCAATTCGGATTATACTGTTTGCAATGACTTCCTTTCGGGCTGTTAGCCAGGATCTTTTTAAAGCTTACATGGACGGCATTACATGCATTGTATCAGGATGCATCTGTATCACTGATGACATTGTTGTTGTGGGGAGAACAAAAAGCAAGAACATGACCATAATCTGCACTTATTGATGCCAGTGGCATGTAATAAAGGATTGACGTTCAACAATCTGGAAGGCAACATCAATGTGAAGCAGATCAATTTCTTCAGTTCTATTTATTCCAGTGCTGGCATTTGTCCTGATCCAAGTAAAATAGAGAATTTCAAGGCCACACCAATTCTACAGAATAAGGATGGTCTTCGAAGGTGTCCAGGTCTCTTTAATTTCTTGTCTCCATACATTCCCAATTTCATTCAAAAATCTACATTGCTAAGGGAATTGTTGAGAAAGGATGTGCCTTTCCTGTGGCACGAAAACCACCAATACTTCAAAGCACTGAAACAGTATTTATCTGAAGCATCGACACTGCAATTTTATGATCCTAGGGAGACAGCTATCCTGGGGTTGGATGCCTTACAGAAGAGGTCTGGGAGCATGTATGCTACAAAAAAGCAAACCGATTGTATTTGCTTCAAAATTTCTGTCCACAATACAATCCAACTACTCCAATATCAAGCAGGAAACATTAGCTTTAGCATTTGGAATCATGTATTTTCATACCTATTTATTTGGCAAAAGATTTGTGGTAGAGACCGACCACAGCCATTGGAGATGATTTGACGAAAACCATTGACCAGTGTACCACCAGGATTGCAACATCTCTTGATAAAGATTCAAGCATACAACTGTGAGATTTGGTACAGGCCAGGTAACTTGGTCACATTGGATACACTTAGCAGATTGCCTCACCCAACGAAAACAGAAGATATATCCTTAGATCTACAAATTGACTTCATTGACATCAAACTTGAAGGTGCTCTCAAAATTGATCTAGTACATTTTGCACTTTGCAAATGTCAGCAGCTACAAGAAGAAACAGCTCAAGATTCTACACTACAGAAACTGTGGAAAACCATCCTTGAAGAATAGCCTGATTCAATTCAGCATGTCCACAAACACACGAGACCATTTAGGCCCTATTGGGACAAGCTAGGCATCTCCCAGGGAGTCATTTTTAAAAGCAGGTAGGTCATCATACCGGAATCTTTGCAACCTGATATTCTTCAACAACTTCATCACTCACACATGGACATAGATCGGATGAGAAGTCTCACAAGAGAGACGGTCCATTGGCTGAGTAGGAAGAATGACGTTGAAGTCATCATCAAGAAGTGCAAGGCATGTCAAGAGCACATGCCAAGTTAGCACCAAGCATCACTGATTCCACTTAAGGTTCCTAACCATCCTTGGTCCAAAATCACATCTGAACTTTTTTATGCCTATTGCACTGACTTCATCAACATCGTCAACAACTTTAACAAGTACTGTATTATTCAACAGTTGCACATTATGTCAAGCACAACTGTTGCACAAACTATAAGTGCTATTTTAGGTTTATTTGATATACTTAAAGAAATCATTATAGATAACAGTCCATAATTTCTTATTAAGTCATTTCAGGATGCGAGAAGTGGAATACCGATCACACCACTTCTTCTTGTCATTACCCTAGATCTAATGGTCTAGCTGAACAGATGATTCACACAGTGAAATCCCTAATTCTCAAATGTATACAGACCAAGCAAGATCTACACATTGCAATATTACATCTGAGAGCGACACCTTTAAGTGCAACCATTCCGTCGCCAACAGAGCTCATGTTTGGCAGACCAATGCATACCAATTTATCTACTCTTAACCATTCTACTCTCTCAGAAATGAGAAAGCAATTTTTAAAACTGCAAGGGTAAATGACCAAGATGCAGTAAACAAATGCGGGTACAGAGTTGCCAAATTTACAGTTGGGACAAGTTCACATTCAGGATCCCACAGAAGGTATATGGCAATCAGATGAGGTGACAAGGATTTTTTTAGAACCAAGGTCCCATGAAGTCATTAGATACAAAGGCACAAGGGTGAGGCATAACTGAGGACAAATCAGATCCCTTCCAGCTCCTCAATCACTGCACAGTCCTTTTGCATCAAGGACAAGATCCCAAATGAAGCCAGGATCAACATCCAAGAATGACAATTGCTCCCTGTGAGCAATTAAAGAAACATCCAGACAAGGTTACCATCAACAGGTCTGGGCGTACCAACAGATTACCCCTACACTTTAGAGACTCATAGATTCATCAGTTCTATACACTTATGTAATGGTAGCTAAACATGAAAAGTATCGTAAATAGTTAAACTTCTTTGGATGGGGGGAAAGTACCTTTTAAAAGAATGGGGGGTGTTGTAATATGCCTTTAAGGGATATCAGCATGACGTCACTAGAAGGGAAATGTGTCATGTGATCCAGTCTTAGTTTCACTTTTGCTTTAAGCAGCAAAACAGACACAGCTCCTAATGTCCCCAAGCCATACTACAGTGTGTTACGACTAGGAGAGGAGGAGTGAACTGGCTCCCCTCTATTCAGCTTGCTCAGTTGGCCGCAACAAAGGTTTTAAAATTTCTTTTCCCATGGATGCCTTCTTCAAGTCCAAATGTATTTTGTACTACCTATGCAGTGAACAATAAGGAGCCAATCAACAAGGTTTTCTTGAGTCAAGAAAGGGCAAGTTTATTATCATTAAATCCGAGAAAAAATAATAAGGAATGCGATGCCTCACACTCACACAGATATCAAAAGTAAGGAAAATTAAAGTCCAAATAAAAGTTAAATGAATATACAGTCGGAAATCCTTTGCTTGTTTTTGAGGTGTAGATTATAAAATGTTGTGGCCGATTAAAGTTAACTGGTTCCTTGGAGCAGGTAGATGTAGAAAATTTGCAATTCTTACAAGATCTCAGTTCATTAGTAGGCCTTGGGTACGCTGATTTCTTGAACTGGGTGGTGCCCAGAGAGATGGAGAGAGAGAGAGAATTCCCCTCAGCCTATTTCTCTGCTGAAGTCTTGTTCCAAAATTTCTCTGGTAGTGTCTGCTTTGGCTTGGTAAAACCCAATTCTTAAAGCCCTGCTATAGATGTATATTCCAAAGGAATTTGATTACCCTGTCTGCTGTGGTCATTGTTGGAGAACAAGTAATCATTTTTTTAATGTTTCATATCAGAAACCTTTTGACACATTTCGAGATAGTAGAAACCAACAAGAGATGGGGTACTTTCATCCTCCACAGGGCTCAGTTGTCTTGATAGGATTACAATTGAGTAAAGTTCAGCATTTTGCATTTTTAATATCTTCCCTGGTATTGGATTTCAGTTGAAGGTTTTTTGAAAAAGCATTTTTCAAAAAATAAAGAGCTGTGATTTCATAACAAATGTAAGACTGTTCTCATGTGCCTAGTCTTAATAAATTAACCCACAATGTGTTTACCAAATCCCTTATGAGTGATTGGTGGCTTGAGTCTTGTACAGTTAATAAGTCCAGGGATTATATCATTATAATAACATGATAGTGGACTTCACAATGGTGCACGGAGCCATCAATTACATGCATGTTACTCTGCATGTGCCACATCTCAATGGACAAATGCATTGCAGCTGCAAAAATTTAAATCCCTTAATGTGCAGTTGGTGTGTGATTACACATCATGTTGATGAATTCCCACTATCCTGGCAGCAACTGCAATGCATTCATTCTGCAACACTCCGCTGTTGCCACCGCCTTCAATCAGCTGTTGCCTCCACCTTTGACCAGCTGTTGCCTCCGCCTTCGATCCGCTGTTGCCACTGTCTTCGATCCGCTGTTGCCACTGTCTTCGATCAGCTGTTGCCACTGTCTTTGATCAGCTGTTGCCACTGTCTCTGATCAGCTGTTGCCACTGTCTCCGATCCGCTGTTGCCACTGTCTTCGATCAGCAGTTGCCACTGTCTTCGATCCGCTGTTGCCACCGTCTTCGATCAGTTGTTGCCACCGCCTTCGATCAGCTGTTGCCACCGTCTTCGATCAGCTGTTCCCACTGTCTTCGATCAGCTGTTGCCACTGTCTGTGATCCGCTGTTGCCACCGTCTTCGATCAGCTGTTGCCACTGTCTTCGATCCGCTGTTGCCACCGTCTTCGATCAGCTGTTGCCACTGTCTTCGATCAGCTGTTGCCACCGTCTTCGATCAGCTGTTGCCACCGTCTTCGATCAGCTGTTCCCACCGTCTTCGATCAGCTGTTGCCACTGTCTGTGATCTGCTGTTGCCACCGTCTTCGATCAGCTGTTGCCACTGTCTTCGATCCGCTGTTGCCACCGTCTTCGATCAGCTGTTGCCACCATCTTCGATCAGCTGTTGTCACCGTCTTCGATCAGCTGTTGCCACCGTCTTCAATCAGCTGTTGCCACTGTCTTCGATCAGCTGTTGCCACCGTCTTCGATCAGCTGTTGCCACCGTCTTCGATCAGCTGTTGCCAATGTCTTCAATCACCTGTTGTCACCGTCTTCAATCAGCTGTTGCCACCGTCTTCAATCAGCTGTTGCCACCGTCTTCGATCAGCTGTTGCCACCGTCTTCGATCAGCTGTTGCCACCGTCTTCAATCAACTGTTGCCACTGTCTTCAATCAGCTGTTGCCACTTTCTTCAAGTGACCACGTTGAAACAGAAGATGGCTGCTTGGTGACAAGGGCTGCCTTTTCCATCTGTGGCTATTGAATTTCCCTGTGCCACCAGATCACGTGTCGACAGCACTCCTAGCATCACAGACATGCTGCAATCAAAAGCATAGTGGAGCAGACTAGCAGCATCCTGATATCATGTTTCCAATGTCTGGACAACTCAAGGGCAGCACTCCACAGGAACATACCTCGCCATTTGTGGTTGCCTATTGTATTCTCTACAACCTGGCAATCACGAGGACTTCCCACCAGGCCTTTGGTGACCACTTCAGGAGGGGGAGGAGGAGGAGATGGAAGAGGAAGGGAGGAGGAATACAGGACATCATCGTGGACAAGCTGTCATAACCGTATCATCAGATTCAGTTCCTCACAAAAAAAACCTCCATATCACATCTGCTCTGCACTTCCCCACCTTTCCATCTCTCTATTATGGCCAATATCCTTAAATAAGAAACTCTGCAAACCAACCGTTCCGTACCAATTTTATGCAGCAACACATCCAATAATACATACAGTATTCAACTATTCACCTTTTTGCCTTCCCTTCTTGCCTGGCCTGTGGGTGGCTTTGCCTGACTTCATTCAATATTACCCCAGTGGCTACAGTATGGCTGATGGGAGGCTTCTGATTTTCACTGGGAGAGTCTGCAGATGCAGAGGACAGCAAGTTCATGCACAACAGAGCCAGTTCCAATCCTCAGGGATGACACCTCAGCAATCCAACTAATCTGCTGGAGCACAGATTGCTGACTGCTGTGAGAGCTTGCATTGCTTTTTGAGCACAGGTACCCAGAGCCAGAATGGCAGCAGTCTGAGTTTGCATAGCACTAAGCTGGACTTGCATGGCAACAAGCATGCCTCTCATGACCTCAGTATCAACTTCAACTGCAGCACTCAGACGTTGGATGACTTCTACTTGTGTTGCAAGAGAAGCTGAGACATCAGCCATCAGATGCTGCATCACATCTAGGTCCACAAGTGCTGTCACAGAGTTGGTCACCACTTCCACACTGAAAGGAATGGAATCCAAGCTCTGCAAGAAGCTCGGTTCCAAGTTGAAGCCAGAATCCTCCAAGCTCTTTGGTAATGACATGGCGTTCTAGTAGCTGTAGCATAAGGGTCTGGCACAAACAGGATTAATGTGGGACTGAGTACAGTACCACCCACACAGTGATGTAAGAAGACACATGACCCAGCTCTAGGGTCAGTGTGGTGTTGAGCAGGGATGTGTAAAGACCTAGACATAGAGATAACTCCTTGCCTGTACCCTTTATATAGTTACAAGTAGTCAATAAAGACTTGCTGTTAACATACAGAAGACTATGACGACTTGTTTAACAGACACATTCTGTAGCCAACACCATCCCAACAGTAGCCTGTCATTGCACCAAGCATTTGAGGTGCTTATCCATCAGCATTTTCTTGTAGGCTGCTCCATCAAAGTCCTCATCTGAATCCTGTGCAGCAGAACTCATTTGTAAGCTTGCCTTCTGGGCAGCTAGCACCCCTGACCTGGCTGCAGCCCACTTGTGCCCAATGACTTATCACATAGAGATCCCATTTCGCCCCTCGAACCTGCTCCGCTATTCAATAAGATGATGGAATAGTGGCCCTCACTCCGCTTTCCTGCCCGCCCACCCACCCCATATAACCCTTGACTCCCTCATAGATTAAAAATCTGACTAACTCAGCCTTGAGTAGATTCAATAAACCAGCCTCCACTTCTCTCTGGGTAGAGAATTCCAAAGATTAATGATCCTCTGAGAGAAGAAATTCTTCCTCATCTCTGTCTTAAATGGAAGAACCCTTATTTTGAAACTATGCTCATTAGTTCTAGATACCCCCGTGAGGGGAAACGTTCTCTCAGCATCTACCCTGTCAAGCCCCCCCAGAATCTTATATGGTTCACTAAGATCACATTTCATTTTTCTAAACTCCAGTGAATATAGGCCCAACATTTCCTCATAAAACAACCCCTTCATCCTGGAATCAACGTGGTGAACCTTCTCTGAACTATCTCCAATGCAAGTATATCCCTTCTTAAATAAGGAGACCAAAACTGTACTGCAGTACTCTAGGTGTGGTCTCACCGATACCTTGTACACCAATGTACAGTTGCAGCAAGACTTTGCTACTTCTATATTCCATCCCCCTTGCAATGAAAGCCAACATTCCATTTGCCTCCCTAATTACTTGCTGTACCTGCATATTAACTTTTTGTGATTCATTTAGGAGGACGTCCAGATTTCTCTGTACTGCAGCATTCTGTAGTATCTCTCCATTTAAATAATATTCTTCTTTTCTATTCTTCTCACCAAAGTGGACAACTGCACATTTTTCCACATTATACCTCATCTGCCATTTTTTTCCCCCACCCACTTAACCTATCTATATCCCTTTGCAGACTCTCTGGGCTGACTTTTATGCTCCCTTGAGGGGTAGGTTGGCAGGCGGGCAGGGGACATAAAATAAGGTGCAACATCATGGGTGCTGTTCCTGGTGCACACCCACCAGCCCCTTATCGAATGTTACCTTATAGAATACCTTTTGGAAATCCAAATACACAACTTCTACCAGTTTTCCTTTGTCCACCTGCTCATTATGTCCTCAAATAACTCGAATACATTTGTCAAACATGATTTCCCTTTTATAAAACAATGTCAACTTTGCTTGATTGTATTCTGATTTTCCAGATGCACTGCTACTACTAATTCCTTAATAATGGGGATTCCAACAGTTTTCTCATTGACCTAGGTTAGGCTAACTGGCCTATAGTTTCCTGCTTTCTATTTTCCTCCTTTCCTGAATAGAGGCAGTATATCTGTGGCTTTCCAATTCGCTGGGAGCTTTCCAGAGCCTGGGGAATTTTTGGAAGATTACAACCAATGCATTCATTATCTCTGCAGCTATTTATTTTAAGACCCTAGGATACAGGCCATCAGGCCCAGAGCAGTTGTTAGCCTTTAGTCCCATTAGTTTACCTAGTACTTTTTCTCTTGTGGTAATGATTGTTTTAAGTTCCTTCCTCCATTTTCCCCCTTTATTTTCGACTATCCTTGGGATATTTTTGGTGTCTCTTCTAGCATGAAGGCAGATACAAAATACTTTTTCAAAGTCTCTGCCATTTCCTTGTTTCCTATCATTTGTTTCCTCAGTCTCATTCTCTAACAAACCAAGATTTACTTTAGCTACTCTCTCTTCCTTTTATGTAATTGCAGAAGCTCTTACTCTCTGTCTTATATTTCTTGCTAGTTCATTCTCATATTCTAATTTCTCCCTCTCTATTATTTTCAGGTTTCTAAAATCTTCCTAATCTTTTGGTCTACCACTAATCTTTGCAGCATTGTAAGCCTTTTCTTCCAATCTGATACTGACTTAACTTGTTTAGTTAAGCACTGATGCTACATCCTTCTCATAATCTTTCTTTCTCAATGGAATATATCTTTGTTGAGAGTTATGAAATATTTCCTTAAATTCTGCCACTACTTCTCTAACATCTTAACTTTTATCCTAGTTTCCCAATCCACTGTAGCCAACTCTGTCTTCATACATTTGGTGATTGCTTTTATTTAAATTCAAGATAGTGGTTTCAGACCCACGTTTCTCATCCTCAGATTGAATGATGAATTCCATCATGTCATGATCACTCTTCCCCAGAGGATCCTTTGCTATGAAATCCAATCTCATTACACATTACCTAGTCTAAACAAACCTGTTCCCTGGTTGGCTCTAGAACATAAGCTAAGAAACTGTCCTGAATAAATTCCATGAACTCATCCTCAAAGCTACTTTTGCAAAATTTATTTGTCCAATTTATATGACGATAAAAATATCCCATGATTATTGCATTCTTAAAAGCCCCCATTATTCCTTGTTGTATACTCTGTCCTACAGTGTAGCTAGTTAGGGGGCCTATAAACTAGACCCATCAGTGACCTCTTACCCTTTCTATTCTTATCTCCACCCAAACTGATTCTACATCTTCATCTTGCAAGCCAAGTTCATTTCTCACTACTATACTGATCACACCCTTTATTAACAGAACTACCTCACCTACTTTCCTTTCTTCTTATCCTTCCTAAATGTCATTCAGTTCTGAACCTTGGTCACTTTGCAATGCCTATGTAATGGCTATCATAACATAACCATTTATTTCTATTTGACTTATCAATTTATCCATCTTATTACGTGTGCTGCTTGCATTCAGATAAAGAGCCTTTAATTCTGTATTTTTACCATTTTTCCCCATTCTGACCCTTTTTTCTGATGCACTCATGTTTGTACACTCTGTCCCTTCCTATCATACTCTGGTTATCAATTCCCATAACACTGCCCCACACTGTTGCCTTGCCCTTTCTTGTTAACTTTCTAAATCTCCCCTCATCTGAACCTCCGCCGCCCCCCACAACCCTAAACTAACCCTCGTTCTTTGATTCATGAGGACACTGTCCCAGCACCATTCAAGTGAATGCTGTCCCAATGTTACAGCTCCCTCTTTCCCCATTACTGGTGCCAGTGCCCATGAATTGAAATCCATTTTTCCCTGTACCAATCTTTGAGCCAGGCATTCATCTCTGATCTTATTGACCCAAAGCCAATTTGCTTGTTGCTCAGATCGTCAACTAAGGATTATTACCTTTGTGGTTCTGCTTTTTAATTTAGTCCCTAGCTGCTTATATTTCTTTAGCAGAACTTCTTTCTTAGCTCTCCTTGTATCATTGGCACATGGACAATGACAACAGGATCCTTCCC
This sequence comes from Cetorhinus maximus, assembly GCF_964194155.1. Classification (NCBI taxonomy): domain Eukaryota; kingdom Metazoa; phylum Chordata; class Chondrichthyes; order Lamniformes; family Cetorhinidae; genus Cetorhinus; species Cetorhinus maximus. Next base: position 49,784,159 of record NC_135884.1, on the reverse strand, counting down.
GTTTCACTCTAAGTTCCTGTACAACCCCAAGGAGATGTCCTTAACCCTGGCACCGACAGCATCACAGCCTTCGAGAATAACGCTCTCAGCAGCAGTGAACCTGCAAACTATACTGTCTCCTAATACTATGACCAAGACTTGGCTAAAAGAAGGGCAGGATTGGCAGCTCAACATTCCTGGTTATAGGGTATTCAGGCGAGATAGAGAGAGGGATAGAAAGGGGGTGGGGGTCACAATATTGATCAAGGAAACAATTATAGTAGTGAGGAGGGATGATATCTTGGAAGGATCATCAAATGAGGCCATATGGGTAGAAGTAAAAAACACAAAAGAGGCAAACACATTGTTAGGTGTGTACTATAGGCCCCCAAATAGTCAGGGAGAGATAGAGGATCAAATATGTAATTAAATTTTAGAGAAGTGTAAGAATAATAAGGCAGTAATAGTAGGGGATTTTAACTACCCAAATATTGGGCAGAATTTTGCCCTCAGATGGCGTGCGGGCCCCGCCAGCTTGGCGGTGGGCGGACAGCCGACCCCCGCCACCGAAACCATTTTGAGTGGGCAGGCCAATTAAGGCACACCCAGCAGCCTGCCTGACAGGAAGCGCTATGCGCTTCCTGTGCAGGGGGTGGGAGGGAGGGATTCCCCATCTGTCAAAGTGCGCATGCACGCGAAAGAGCACACTGTTCCCTGAGACAAAGTTCTGTCTCAGGGAGATTCGTGACAGGTAAGTAAGGTCTAAAAATAGATAAATATTGAAATTATTAACATGTCCCCCTCATGTGACAATGTCACACGAGATGGGACATGTTAATAATAAACACATAAAATTTATTAAATGTTCAAAAAATGGACATGAAACTTCATCCCCCCAGTGGATGAAGTTTCATCAATAATCTGGAGCCCGCTGGGGCTCCTGGCCTGCCCGCCAATCTTAAGCTTGGATGGGCAAGTCTTTAATTATCTTAATTAGCTTCAATTGGCCATTGACAGGTTGGCGGGTGGACAACTGATTTCGCTATCCACCCGCCTTCCTAAAAATTTAATGGGACCGGGATGATGTCGGGGATTCCTCCCGACGTCATCCCGCGTCATTTTCCCCTCGACGAGCGGGCCCCGCCCCCAAATCGCTGAGGGGAAAATCCTGCCCATTAACTGGGATAGTTTTAGTGTGCAAGGTAGGGAGGAAGCAAAATTCTTAAGTTGCATCCAGGAGAACTTTTTTAGCCAGTACATAGAAATCCCAACAAAGGAGGGGCAGTTCTGGACTTAATATTAGGAAATGAGCCTGGGCTGGTGGCAGGCATATCAGTAGGGGAGCATTTTGGAGATAGTGACCATAACTCAGTTAGATTTAGGATAGTTATGGAAAAAGAAAAGGTTGGGCCAGGAAAAAACGTTCTAAACTGGGGAAAGGCTAATTTTACTAAGATGAGATATGGTTTGGCACAAGTGGACCAGGAGCAGCGACTTGCAGATAAAACTGAGTCAGAGCAGTGGGAGGCATTCAAGGAGGAAATAACAAGAGTACAGGGCAAATATGTTTCTGTAAAGACAAAGTGGGGACCAAGTCTGGAGAACCCTGAATGTCAAGGGACATAAAGGTTAGGATTAAGATAAAAGAGAAACTCATGGCAGATACCGAGGGCTCAATATGGCAGAGTCCCCAGAGATGTATAAAAAGTGCAGGGTGGAACTCATAAAGGGAATTAAGAAAGTTAAGAGAGTGCATAGAATAAAGGAAACCCCAAAGGGCTTTTTAAAATATATAAAGAGCAAGAGAATAACTAGGGAAAGAGTAGGGCCAATTAGGGACCATAGAGGTAATCTGTGTGTGACCCAGAAGATGTGGGTACAGTCCTCAGTGAATACTTTCTGTCAGTCTTCACAATGGAAAAGGACGACGCAGATATAGACATCAGGGTGGAGGACTGTGAAATATTAGAGGAAATTAACATTGAGGGAGAGGAAGTGCTAGCGGATTTAGCGGCCTTAAAATTGGATAAATCCGCAGGCCCGGATGAGATGTAACTCAGGCTGCTGAGAGAGGCAAAGGAAGAGATATCAGGATCCTGCAGTACTTTTCAAATCCTCTCAGCCCACAGGTGAGGTGCCAGAGGACTGGAAGACTGCTAACATTATCCCATTATTAAAAAAGGGAGGAAGGGATAGGCCAGGAAATTACAGGCCAGTCGGTCTAACCTCAGTGGTGGGGAAGTTACTAGGAAGAGTTCTGAGAGACAAAATATATCTGCACTTGGAGAGACACGAATTAATCAGGGATAGTTAGCATAGGTTTGTTAAGGGATGTCATGTTTGACAAATTTGATCGAATTTTTTGAAGAGGTAACCAGGAGTGTTGAAAAAACAGAAACAGAAATACCTGGAAAAACTCAGCAGGTCTGGCAGCATCGGTGAAGAAGAGCACAGTTGACGTTTCGAGTCCTCATGACCCTTCAACAGAACTAAGTAAAAATAGGAAAGGGGTGAAATATAAGCTGGTTTAAGGGGTGGGAGGGGTTGTTAGGACAAGCAGTCAGTAATAGGTGGAGATAACCAAAAGATGTCACGGACAAAAGAACAAAGAGGTGTTGAAGGTGGTGATATTATCTAAAGGAATGTGCTAATTAAGAGTAGAGAGCAAGACAGGCAAGGTACAGATAGCTCTAGTGGGGGTGGGGTGAAATAATACTAAAAGGGCATAAAGGGCAGAGATAAACAATGGGTGGAAATACATTTAAAAGTAACAGAAATAGGTGGGAAAAGAAAAATCTATATAAATTATTGGAAAAAATAAAAAGGAGGGGGAAGAAACGGAAAGTGGGTGGGGATGGAGGAGAGAATTTCAAGCTCTAAAATTGTTGAACTCAATATTCAGTCTGGAAGGCTGTAAAGTGCCTAGTCGGAAGATGAGGTGCTGTTCCTCCAGTTTGCGTTGAGCTTCACTGGAACAATGCAGCAAGCCAAGGACAGACATGTGGGCATGAGAGCAGAGTGGAGTGTTGAAATGGCAAGCGACAGGGAGGTCTGGGTAATGCTTGTGGACAGACCGAAGGTGTTCTTCAAAGAGGTCATCCAGTCTGCGTTTGGTCTCTCCAATGTAGAGGAAACCGCATTGGGAGCAACGAATGCAGTAGACTAAGTTGATGGAAGTGCAAGTGAAATGCTGCTTCATTTGAAAGGAGTGTTTGGGCCCTTGGACAGTGAGGAGAGAGGAAGTGAAGGGGCAGGTGTTGCATCTTCTGCGTTTGCATGAGAAGGTGCCGTGGGAGGGGGTTGAGGAGTAGGGGGTGATGGAGGAGTGGACCAGGGTGTCACGGAGGGAACGATCCCTACGGAATGCCGCCAGGGGGGTTTAACCGAGGTTTTCCAGCCACGGTAGTTGACAGGGCCCTCAACCGTGTCCGGCCCATCTCCCAGGCATCCGCCTTCACGCCTTCTCCTCCCTCCCAGAAACATGATAAGGTACCCCTTGTCCTTACTTATCACCCCACCAGCCTCCGCATTCAAAGGATCATCCTCTGCCATTTCCGCCAACTCCAGCATGATGCCACCACCAAACACATCTTCCCTTCACCCCCCCTGGCGGCATTCCGTAGGGATCGTTCCCTCCGTGACACCCTGGTCCACTCCTCTATCACCCCCTACTCCTCAACCCCCCTCCCACGGCACCTTCTCATGCAAACGCAGAAGATGCAACACCTGCCCCTTCACTTCCTCTCTCCTCACTGTCCAAGGGCCCAAACACTCCTTTCAAGTGAAGCAGCATTTCACTTGCAATTCCCTTAACTTAGTCTACTGCATTCGTTGCTCCCAATGAGGTTTCCTCTACATTGGAGAGACCAAACGCAGACTGGATGACTGCTTTGCAGAACACCTTCGGTCTGTCTGCAAGCATTACGTAGATCTCCCTGTCACTTGCCATTTCAACACTCCACCCTGCTCTCATGCCCACATGTCTGTCCTTGGCTTGCTGCATTGTTCCAGTGAAGCTCAACGCAAACTGGAGGAACAGCACCTCATCTTCCGACTAGGCACTTTACAGCCTTCCGGACTGAATATTGAGTTCAACAATTTTAGATCCTGAACACTCTCCTCCATCCCCACCCCCTTTCCGTTTCTTCCCCCTCCTTTTTATTTTTCCAATAATTTATATAGATATTTCTTTTCCCACCTATTTCCATTATTTTTAAATGTATTTCCACCCATTGTTTATCTCTGCCTTTTATGCCCTTTTAGTATTATTTCACCCCAACCCCACTAGAGCTATCTGTACCTTGCCTGTCCTGCTCTCCACTCTTAATTAGCACATTCCTTTAGATAATATCACCACCTTCAACACCTCTTTGTTCTTTTGTCTGTGACATCTTTTGGTTATCTCCACCTATTACTGACTGCTTGTCCTAACAACCCCCCACCCCCCCCTCCCCACCCCCACCCCTTAAACCAGCTTATATTTCACCCCTTTCCTATTTTTACTTAGTTCTGTTGAAGGGTCATGAGGACTCGAAAAGTCAACTGTGCTCTTCTCCGCCAATGCTGCCAGACCTGCTGTGTTTTTCCAGGTATTTCTGTTTCTGTTTTTGTTTTGGATTTCCAGCATCTGCAGTTTTTTGCTTTTATCTCTGTGTTGATGAGGGTAATGCTTTTGATGTGGTCTACATGGTCTTTAGCAAGGCTTTTGATAAGGTCCCTCATGGCAGATTGGTCAAGAAAGTAAGAGCCCATGGGATTGCAAAGTGGCATGTTGGATCCAAAATTGTCAGGAAGCAGAGGGTGATGGTAGAGAGATGTTTCCAGTGGGGTTCCGCAGGACTCGGTGCTGGTGTTCTTACTGTATGTGGTGTACGTAAATGATTTGGACTTAAATGTAGGGGGCATGATCAAGAAGTTCGCGGATGACATGAAAATTGGTAGGGTGGTAAATAGTGAGGAGGATAGCCGTAAACTGCAGGAGGATATCAATGGACTGGTCAGGTGGGCAGAGCAGTGGCAAATGGAATTCAACTATGAAAATTGTGAGGTAATGCACTTGAGGAGGGCTAATAAGGCAAGGGATTACACAATGAACGGTGGGACCCTGGAAAGTACTGAAGATCAGAGGGACCTTGGTGTGCATATCCATAGATGCCTGATGGTAACAGGGCAGGTAGATGAGGTGGTTAAGAAGGCATATGGGATACTTGCCTTTATTAGCCGCGGCATGGAATACAAGAGCAGGTAGGTTATGCTGGAACTGTATAAAATGCTGGGGGGGTTAGGCCACAACTGGAGTACTGCGTGCAGTTCTGGTCACCACATTATTGGGAGGATGTGATTGCACTGGAGAGGGTGCAGAGGAGATTCACCAGGATGCTGCCTTGGTGGGGAAGGTGGGTGGGGGGTGGGTGGGGGGTGGTCTGAGCTGTGATTGGATAGGCTGGGCTGTTTTCCTTGGAGCAGCGAAGGTTGAGAGGGGACCTGATAGAGGTGTATAAGATTATGAGGGGCATAGATAGGGTGGATAGGGAGGTACTTTTTCCATTAGTAGAGGGGTCAATAACCAGGGGGCATAGATTTACAGTAAGAGGTAGAAGAATAAGAGGGGAGTTGAGAAGAAATCTTTTGACCCAGAGGGTGGTGGGAGTCTGGAATTCACTGCCAGAAAGGATGGTCGAGCCAGAAACTCTTGCAACATTTAATAAGTATTTAGATATTCACTTGCATTGCCATAGCCTCCAGGGCTACGGGCCAAGCGCTGGAAAAGAGGATTAATGTTGTCAGATCTTTGTTGGCTGGTGCAGACATAATAGGCCTCCTCCTGTGCTGTAAACGTCTATGAGTCCATGAGATATGCCTTTTTACTCTCCCTACTTGAATGGTCCTTTGTATCATTGTGCTGTAGTCAGTTTGCTTATCGTCCCTACGTGCCTGCTCGCATCCACACAAGCTACAAGAACCTTAAACCTGCTGGACAAGTGTAAGGGCTGAGGCTCCTCAGTACTACCTTCTGGATCCCCATACCTCCCTCACTCATAGACACACCCTCCTCTCTCTGACCATGGACCACATCCTGCCTCTATACTACCCTCTAAGGTACATGCAGTGCCCGTGTCTCAGCTGGTGGCTGTAAGTGATAGCTTCATCCTCAGAGGCATGTTCTTCTCCAGGGCCTTCATTCTCAGGCACCAATAGCTGACCAAGTAGCAGGTCTTTGGTCTCTGAAATCATAAATGCACAAGGAAGATTGGAGTGATGGAATGCAGAGTGGCTGGAAAGCAAGAGCTGCATGGCTACAGCATCTGCAATCAATATGGTAGGTATTTTGAGTTTAAAATGAGATATAGCACACTAGTTAAACAGCAAAAACATATGACCATGACAAGTAGCGGGTACTGTTTTAGGTAAAGAAGGATGGCTGGCATGCACGAACAGATCATTCATTCTTCATTTTGCTTCTCGATGTCTCACACTTTCATGACTTCTCAAACTACTCAATGGTGTTTGACCGAAGTTAACATACACACACTCTTAAGGGTTTCCCCCCACCATCTAACTGCATTGAGGCCTTCCAAATTCTTTATTTTAGACCCTTTTTCAGAGGTGTTTGGTATGTTATATCAACAAGACCTTACTGTCCTATAAACACGCTGCTTGATACAAAATGCCCAATAGTATGTTGACTTCTTTATCTAAACCATGGGGTAGAATCACCCCCCCTTCCCCTCAAATGTTATTCACCTTCCAAGAACCTCTAAAGCCTTCAAACATGCCTTCCGACCTTGATCAACCAGACCTTTATGTCATCTTTCCTTATCACATCCATGCTGGTCAGCATGATCAGTCCCACATCTGCCTCAAAACATCCCGTCACTGGCCTTCAACATGACTTTCAGGGGCTTCATTGTTAGCGTTTGCCTGTTATCAGTTATTTTTGTTCAGAGGTGTTCATAAGGCCTGTTGATAAGCTGTTCATAATGGCTATCCAGTCTAACCATTCCTTATCAGACTATTGAACCATGGAGTGATTCACACTTCCACACAATAAGTAACTTTTTTATTTCAGCATGCAAGAATAACCGAAAACTGTAACACAGTTTTGAAATATGGATATTTATTTGTTTAAAGTATCTATACAGTTGCTCTCCCACTGTTGTGGATGCATCATCTGACCATGGTCCCTTTCTGAGCTATCGACAGCAGTTAGCACTTAAGAATAACCATTCCACTAGAAAACCTTAAACAGTTTCCAATAAAACAAAACTTGCAGCACTAACGTACCCCTTTATCTATGTTAAGCTGATAGAGCATATCTCTGGTTTCTAACAGACTCCTCAACTTGAGGAGGAAAAACTTTATTCAACCTTAAACTTTCACCTTCTATTAACTGTACAAGTTCAAAGTTAGTGGTTCAATCGGCACATCAGACACCTTAAATAACATGACATTGCAAAAAGGACTATCAGATCCAGACACCGAGTAATTACTAGTTGCTGCTGAAACCATTCTTACCCAGAGATGTTGACTAAGCTACTTCCCATAACTGGTGGTCTCCTAATTTTTCTTTAATTGTTTTTTCAGTTTGAGCATTACCTTGTTGCATCTTAACTACGTGTTTCTAGGAAGTCCTACTTCTTTCAATGATGGACCATAAAGTCAGGGCTCGAAGTGGAATCAGGTGTCCAAATGTTACCACAGCTTCTAGGCCTCTTGTTGTATGGTTTGTACTTGGATTACATTTTGGGGAGAATTTTCTCCCCATCGGGGGGGTTATGCGGGAGCGGGCGTGGGCATGCGCGCAGCCGATTGCCGCCCCCGATCGTCTGAGCGCTGCCATTTTACGTGGGCGGGCCAATTAAGGCCCACCCAGTGTGACACGCACCCAGAAGCGCTGAGCTCTACCTGTGCAGGTGGGGGGTTTGCCTGAGTTGGAGCAGCAGAGATGCTTAAGGTGGTTTGAGGTACATAGAAGCAGGGCCATTTGATGTGAATTGAATAACACTAATTTGCGAGCTTTGGACTGGAGGTCATTGGCCCAGATCTGCCAATGTAGAACAGAAGCGCATGGTGCTGACCACATAGGAACGTGCGATCTTACCTTTTTACACTGGAGTAGTCAGGACTTCCTCTTCCAACTGTAGGACACAGCAATCGATTAATAGGCTTAGGAGGACCAGTGGCAAGTCACAGAAGTGCCAAGGCCACACCCTGTTTGGCGTCATGGAAGGAAGGAACACCCTTGAGGTCCAGCACTGCTGCAATGTTCTGGTAGGTAGTATTTAAAGTTTTTGTGCACTTTTTAATTAATTAATAAATTACTAATCTTTTAAACACTTACAATTCGTTTTTACAAGTTGCATAATCTTGAATTTAATTTAATGTAATCAAATGCGGCAAAGTTTTGAAGTGAATTAAATATGTACATCGGGGCTGGTTAACTCAGTTGGCTAGAGAATGGTTCAGAATACCACCAACAGCGTGGGTTCGATTCCATTCAGCTGAGGTCGACATGGGAGTTGCCTCCTTGCTCTGCCCCGAGAGGCATTAGCATTACACCACTGACAAAAGAAAACTGCCAGAAAAGAAAAGACCTCAGAGTGAAGGATCAGCAGACAATGAGCCAAGGCCCTACCTTTGAGCAGAGCACACATGAATGAATGAAGCAAGTGCATATAATGAAATAAATGAGAAAGTGCATGTTACAGCATTGCAAGTGTAGCCTAGAAAAATAAGATGAAGTGTTTTCATGAAAGCTTTTACAGCCATTCCATCCTTCACAACTGTCATTTCAAAAAAGGCTTTGAAGTGCTATCAATGTTTCCCTCATTCAATTTTTCTAGCCCCCCAACTGTAAGGAATTGGGGGTCTTTAATAAATGGGTATTTTCTGCATTTTATGGGATTAGCTAAACAGCATTGATCCTCTCTTTGGAAAAAGGATGTTGCCATTCCTAAACTGATAGAATGGCATCTTCTGAACCCCCTTATCTATGAAAGTGTTTAGAAATGGCCAGGATATGACCCTCAGCAAGATGTAAACTAAAAGGCTGACCTCCAACAGGATGATGCACCAGAGGGGTGGTAACCACCCTGACTTCTTGAGTACCTACCCTGTATCTATTGGTCAGAATAGTTTGAAGAGGTGATTGACACTGGGTAAACTACCAGCCCCAAAAAAAGGTATATAGATTGGTGCTATACAGCTGATAGGGGGCTGTGGTACAGCTGATAGGGGGCTGTGGTACAGCTGACAGGGGGCTGTGGTATAGCTGATAGGGGGCAGTGGTATAGCTGATAGGGGGCAGTGGTATAGCTGATAGGGGGCTGTGGTATAGCTGATAGGGGGCTGTGGTATAGCTGATAGGGGGCTGTCGTACTGCTGATAGGGGGCAGTGGTATAGCTGATAGGGGGCTGTGGTATAGCTGATAGGGGGCTGTGGTACAGCTGATAGGGGGCTGTGGTACAGCTGATAGGGGGCTGTCGTACTGCTGATAGGGGGCTGTGGTACAGCTGATAGGGGGCTGTGGTATAGCTGATAGGGGGCTGTGGTATAGCTGATAGGGGGCAGTGGTATAGCTGATAGGGGGCTGTGGAATAGCTGATAGGGGGCTGTGGTATAGCTGACAGGGGGCTGTGGTATAGCTGATAGGGGGCTGTGGAATAGCTGATAGGGGGCTGTGATATAGCTGATAGGGGGCTGTGGTACAGCTGATAGGGGGCTGTGGTACAGCTGATAGGGGGCTGTGGTACAGCTGATAGGGGGCTGTGGTACAGCTGATAGGGGGCTGTCATACAGCTGATAGGGGGCTGTCGTACTGCTGATAGGGGGCTGTGGTACTGTTGATAGGGGGCTGTCGTACAGCTGATAGGGGGCTGTCATACTGCTGATAGGGGGCTGTGGTACTGTTCATAGGGGGCTGTGGTATAGCTGATAGGGGGCTGTCGTACTGCTGATAGGGGGCTGTGGTACAGCTGATAGGGGGCTGTGGTACTGTTGATAGGGGGCTGTGGTACAGCTGATAGGGGGCTGTGGTACAGCTGATAGGGGGCTGTGGTACTGTTCATAGGGGGCTGTGGTATAGCTGATAGGGGGCTGTCGTACTGCTGATAGGGGGCTGTGGTACTGTTGATAGGGGGCTGTTGTACAGCTGACAGGGGGCTGTGGTATGGCTGATAGGGGGCTGTGGTATAGCTGATAGGGGGCTGTGGTACAGCTGATAGGGGGCTGTGGTACAGCTGATAGGGGGCTGTGGTACAGCTGATAGGGGGCTGTGGTACTGTTGATAGGGGGCTGTGGTACAGCTGATAGGGGGCTGTGGTACAGCTGATAGGGGGCTGTGGTACAGCTGATAGGGGGCTGTGGTACAGCTGATAGGGGGCTGTGGTACTGTTGATAGGGGGCTGTGGTACAGCTGATAGGGGGCTGTGGTACAGCTGATAGGGGGCTGTGGTACAGCTGATAGGGGGCTGTGGTACAGCTGATAGGGGGCTGTCGTACTGCTGATAGGGGGCAGTGGTATAGCTGATAGGGGGCAGTGGTATAGCTGATAGGGGGCTGTGGTATAGCTGATAGGGGGCTGTGGTATAGCTGATAGGGGGCTGTCGTACTGCTGATAGGGGGCAGTGGTATAGCTGATAGGGGGCTGTTGTATAGCTGATAGGGGGCTGTGGTACAGCTGATAGGGGGCTGTGGTACAGCTGATAGGGGGCTGTCGTACTGCTGATAGGGGGCTGTGGTACAGCTGATAGGGGGCTGTGGTATAGCTGATAGGGGGCTGTGGTATAGCTGATAGGGGGCAGTGGTATAGCTGATAGGGGGCTGTGGAATAGCTGATAGGGGGCTGTGGTATAGCTGACAGGGGGCTGTGGTATAGCTGATAGGGGGCTGTGGAATAGCTGATAGGGGTCTGTGGTATAGCTGATAGGGGGCTGTGGTATAGCTGATAGGGGACTGTGATATAGCTGATAGGGGGCTGTGATATAGCTGATAGGGGGCTGTGGTACAGCTGATAGGGGGCTGTGGTACAGCTGATAGGGGGCTGTGGTATAGCTGATAGGGGGCTGTGGTACAGCTGATAGGGGGCTGTGGTACAGCTGATAGGGGGCTGTGGTACAGCTGATAGGGGGCTGTGGTACAGCTGATAGGGGGCTGTGGTACCGCTGATAGGGGGCTGTCATACAGCTGATAGGGGGCTGTCGTACTGCTGATAGGGGGCTGTGGTACTGTTGATAGGGGGCTGTCGTACAGCTGATAGGGGGCTGTCATACTGCTGATAGGGGGCTGTGGTACTGTTCATAGGGGGCTGTGGTATAGCTGATAGGGGGCTGTCGTACTGCTGATAGGGGGCTGTGGTACAGCTGATAGGGGGCTGTGGTACTGTTGATAGGGGGCTGTGGTACAGCTGATAGGGGGCTGTGGTACAGCTGATAGGGGGCTGTGGTACTGTTCATAGGGGGCTGTGGTATAGCTGATAGGGGGCTGTCGTACTGCTGATAGGGGGCTGTGGTACTGTTGATAGGGGGCTGTTGTACAGCTGACAGGGGGCTGTGGTATGGCTGATAGGGGGCTGTGGTACAGCTGATAGGGGGCTGTGGTACAGCTGATAGGGGGCTGTGGTATAGCTGATAGGGGGCTGTGGTACAGCTGATAGGGGGCTGTGGTACAGCTGATAGGGGGCTGTGGTATAGCTGATAGGGGGCTCTCCCTTGCACACAATCCTGGCTCTGTTCACCCCCCTCCCCATCGCTCCCTGCCCCTTTGCTATGATCACCTCCTCCCCCTCTCCTCCAGCATCCCTGACTCTGCTCATCCCCTCCCCCTTGCCCAACACACCGTCCCTCCCCACCCCGAATCTGCTCATGTCCTCTTTCCCATCCCCCAGTACCCATGGTTCTTCTCCAACTGTGGATCCAGGGTTGTCGGAGGGGAAGGTGTGAACAGAGCTGGGGGCGCGGGCGGGGGTTGGGGTGAGTGGTGCTAGGGTGAGCTGAGTATCGCAAGAAAAAACCTTTTCACACAACAAGTGGTTCAGGTCTGTGATGCACTGCCTGGAAGTGTGGAGGAGGCAGGTTCAATCGAGACATTCAAGAGCGCATTGGATGATTATTTGAATAGAAACAATGTGCAGGGGTACGGGGAAAAGGCAGGGCAATGACACTAGGTCATAATGCTAATTTGGAGAGCCGGGGCAGACTTGATGGGCCAAATGGCCTCTTTCTGTGCCACTAACATTCTGTGATTCTGAGCACAACCAGGGCGGGGGAGAGGCGGGGGGAAAGCCAAGGGTTTGGGAGAGGTAGTGAGCAATGCCGGGGGCTGGGAGGAGCAGAGAAAGTGGCAGATAGTTAGCAGTGTTGGGGGAGGAGGTGGTGGAGGAGAGGCTGAGAAGACAGGGGTGAAAGGAGGGAGGTGGTGAGTGATACTGGGGTGGGGGGAGAGTTGCCGGCAGTGGGGACCAAGCAGTGCAGGTGGTACAGGTAACTGTTGGGGGTGAGTGGTGCCGGGGAGACTGGATGCAGAATTGATCTGATGTTTTTACTGATTTAAAGGCCCCTGCTTTATACCTGCTAGGTGAATCCCAAAGTAAGTCAGGGTGAATAACAGTGTAAGTATCAGGTAAACAGCCGAAGTTTACACACTATGATGTCCTAGCGAGACCCTTAGCATAGGCTGCTACAGAGCCATTTCTGGTGAACTGCAAGCTCCAGGTGCCAGTGTACCTGAGCTCCCTGGAACATGCGATGCCATTGCGGCCCTCAACAGCAACAAACGTTCTGGCGTTCGCTGCTATTGGGACCAGAAGATCTGGGTCATTATATTCCTGAACCCCATAGAAATCGGGCTAACCACCTCTTGAGATCTCAACTCTTTGAAGACCATTTTATACAGAAATGGTCAGAATGCAGACCATCAGTGGATTAGATGTAATCAACACACTGTTAGTGTAAAGATAAATTTGATCCCTTGTGTATCGACTGTCAGCTTTGATACAAAAGCCTCCCTTCTTTGTGACTCCACTACCCGAGGGAGATGATGGGCTGCTAGTCTTCTTGTTCTTTCAGCGAGATATGTATCCATGCTGGACAAATTACAAAACTCCATTTGCTGGCATACTATCGCTCTACCACTTTCCACTCAGAAGTGATTAGTGCTGTTACTGAAGCTTAACAGATTCATGTTGAAAGGATTTCACAAAGCTTAGGCTAAGCTGTGATGGGAGTGTGGTTTTCATGAATGAAGGCTGTTATCAGAGTTGCCTTACTTTCCAGAACAGAGATTGATAAAACAGGAATTATAACTCATTTTTCTCTCAGGTTCAGGTCAAGCTAGCTAAATGGGTGGGCCATGTTTATTACTGCAGGACTATTACTCCAACTCCTTCTAAGTTTGCATAAGAATTAGATTTTGAATGGTGCCAACAGTAAAGGAGCCAAAGCGATCACAAGATTAAGCGCACAAATCAATGCCTGAAATAGATACCATCTAGCTTATTACTTTATGTCAAATTAAAACAAATTAAATACAGGGAAACAAGCTTAACTGGGTCATACAGGGGAAAAAACATTTTAAGCACGGGATCACATATAATGAAGGCTGGCCGAAGAAAGTTCCAGTAATACCAGTACCAGCTGGAAACAGTTCTGAATGGGGAACTAAGAAGTCAGAACTGGTGTTCCAGTAGGAATTACCAGTTAATACTGGTGATGGTACCAGTGAGTTGGATGGTGCTGCCAGTAATACTGGTAGGCCAGTGGGGAAATGCCAGTAACATTGGTGATATAGTTGATACTGGTCCAAACTGGTTATTTTTCCAGTTTATCTGCTGTTCTTTATCTTGCACTTGTATTTATTGCTTATATGCATTTATTTACCATATTTATTGCTGGTGCAGACTTTACTTATGTCAATAACTCACCTTCCAATATGTATTTTTTGGATGGAAATGCTCAAGATTAATGTGTAATAAGTGTAGATTGTCAGACAAAACATTCAGAATAAAAGCATTCGTTAAAACTGTGCAAATTTTATTGTGAAAAATGCCAAACATACTAAATTAAAATTCCTCATTGATCACAGGCAAAAAAAAAAGCTCAGAATGCAGATTTAGTAAAGCATCAACAACTTTATTCCTGGAAAAGAAGTGTGAAAACACAAATAATTCATGCACACTATCACAATGCTGATTGATTTCAGACCGAGTTCGCTCACGGTTCAGATCCATTATTTACTCTGTTGTATAACTGATCAGCTTGCTTTGCTCCTTTGAGACCTCATCCTTGCTCAACCCCTTCTTCTTCAAATGATGAATGAAACATGTTGCAGATAGGGAAGGAAGAGGAGAAACATAAGCATTGACACATTAAAACCATTAAAGTTAAACAAATAGCGAGTTTGTCCTCTAGCCTGCCACACTTGCCCGCCGCCGCTCACTGAGCTCCAGACCACGCTGCAATCGAACCTGTAGGGGTAAAAAAGAGAAACGTATCAGTGGTCTGCATGCAAGATCTGTAATACAGGCTAAATTACAGTGCATATCAGACTGCATGAATGTAGATGACATGTATCACCCCCTGTGATATCCATCACTTTTAAGGATGCTTTCCGTGTGAACCGGCACAGTTTTTATCTGTAACATTCAGAAAACCATACCTTCCCATCTATTGGGGTGTAAAACACCTCCACATGTTATTCGCCAACTGTGCGAATAAATGCTGGTGTGGCTTCAATCTGTGCAGGCCTAGGGTAGGGTTGTAGTTCCGAGAGGCATGGTCACAGGCTGCAATGTCCCCACACATGATTGGTCCTCGGGCTGCAACAGAAAGCAAGAGAAATATTTAAGCTTATCTGATTCCTCAGCACTAAGATAGCTGTTGCATAAGGGTTGCAGTTATCTAAATGCACATTACTCTGTGTGCAGGTGTTGAAAAACTGGCCCTGGACCCTACAGTTGAGCCTCGATATCTCCTCCAACCTTTCCTGGAGGCCTCGATTGATCCTAGAAAACTCCACCAGCTTCTGCTGGCTGGGGGCTGCCTTCTCTGCTTCCAGCCTCTGAACGGTCAGTAGCTTTTCCCGGTTCCGGATGGGTCTGCACAATCCCCCAGCTGCATTAAAAGTAAAATACTGCAGATGCTGGAAATCTGAAACAAAACAAAAATAGCTGGAAAAACTCAGCAGGTCTGACAGCATCTGCGGAGAGGAATACAGTTAACGTTTCGAGTCCGTATGACTCTTCATCAGAACGAAGGAAAAATAGAAATGAGATGGAATATAAGCTGGTTGAGGGGGTGGGACAGGTATGGCTGGATAGAGGGCCAGTGATAAGCGGAGGCAAAGACGAAATTGCCAAAGATGTCATAGACAAAAGGACAAAGGGGTGTTGACGGTGGTGATATTAGCTATGGAATGTGCTAATGGTGACATTAAGGGTAGAAAGCAGGACGAGCAAGTGACAGATCGCCCTAGTGGGGGTAGGGTAGGGGAAGGGATCGAAATGGGCTAAAATTATTTTTAAATATATTTCCATTCATTGTTTTATCTCCACCTTTTAGCCCATTTCGATCCCTTCCCCCTACCCCACCCCCACTAGGGCTATCTGTCACTTGCTTGTCCTGCTTTCTACCCTTAATGTCACCATTAGTACATTCCATAGCTAATATCACCACCGTCAACGCCCCTTTGTCCTTTAGTCTATGACATCTTTGGCAATCTCTTCTTTGCCTTCACCTATCACTGGCCCTGTATCCAGCTCTACCTATCCCACCCCCTCAACCAGCTTATATTTCATCTCATTTCTATTTTTCCTTCGTTCTGATGAAGAGTCATACAGACTCGAAACGTTAACTGTATTCCTCTCCGCAGATGCTGTCAGACCTGCTGAGTTTTTCCAGCTATTTTTGTTTTTGTTTCCTCCAGCTGCATTGCTGCCTTGGAAGTACTAGCTTTATTACTCTTGGTTGCTAGATGTTGGGACATCATGCTTCTCAGCTTCTTGTGTCGGCTGGCATATGTTCAGAAAATCTTACTCTTCTATCAGGAAAAGGGAATTAGATGTTAATAAGGTTGCTGGCATTTTTTACGTGAGCATGCTTACAAGTTCCGTGCACAATTTGCTTTTAGGCAAATAATTCTTCATGCAGGTCTGTGAGAATATGATGTTAGCTAACACAATGATAAACAATGAGCAAAGAGCTGCACGTGTACCCTGCTTCCAATGCACTCTTCGCTTGAAGGGTTGTAAGGGGTACATCGTCGGCACTGGTGTCACACTCTACAGTGGTGTCCCAAACCTTTGGGATTCGGAAGAGTGTTGATTCCTTCTGCTCTTTGAGGGCTTCGCGGGACTCTGCAGACAAAGAGAGAAATCCTCAACATGTCTCAAAGGGACATTTAACTTGCAACGGCCGTGAACACAAAGTTTCAGCTTTTTCATTGAGATTTACCTCTAAGCAAAAGGACCTGTATCTTGGAAAAGACATTGTCCTGCAGCCAGTTTTCCTTCCCTGAATGGTCATCAATCGAGGTGCTGACACTCACCTGGACCCACATTATCTTGTATGCCTTTGAGTCATGGTGGGTCTTGGGATCAAACTTTTTAATGTCCTCTTTAATTGACACAATCCTGCAGACTTGCTTCTCACCCAGGAATCAGACGTAAGTGAACTTTGCTGCATCAGCCATTCTTGGTTCCTAGAGATATGGGTTGGATGGATTTAAGGAATCAGTGCCAAACACAAGATCTTTTCACCCGAGTAGCAAAAAGCATGTCTCCATTATCCTCACTCCTTATCTCCCCTCAGCCAACCAATCCCACTAACCCCCCTCAGAGGGCTCTGCACCCCCTCTCTCTCTCCAGTCTCGACTCTCTCCCCACTCTCCCACCAGCCTCCAAACTCTCCCCCTCCCTCCAAACTTCCCCCATCTCCCTCCAGCCTCCAAACTCTCTCCCAAGCCCCCTCTCTTTCCCAAACTCTCCCCCAAGCCCCCTCTCTTCCCCAAGTTCTCCCCCAAGCCCCCTCTCTTCCCCAAACTCTCCCCCAAGTCTCCTCTCAAACACACCCTCACTTCTCCATCAGGCTCATATCCTCTGGAGCTCACATCCTCGTCCCGTCCATGCTCACCACACAAACATTCCATGCAATGCCATGTGTCCTGCTCAAACTCTGCATCTGTTTTTGTGCAGGAGAAGCTGGCTCACAAGAGCAGGGACAGTTCCCAGACTGGGGGTAGAGTGGCCCACATTAGGCTCCTCACTCACTTTGAGGAGTGTGCCATCATGCTGACTGGTGAGGACATGGACTGCGCCTGCGGTGATGGTGAGGTTAGCGGCGAACGCCCACATGAGGATCCTGCACCACATCATCCCTCTCTCAATGCAAATGTGAGTGCTCTCTCTCCTGCTTTTGACTCTGCTGCCATGCACTAATTATCTCTACTTTAGTTCACAGGGAGCTCTGCCAAGTGACCGACACCCTCAGCCAGCCAGTCCCTCAGCTCCATCCACATCCTCACCTCCAGCCAAGAGGACACCTTCTCCGTTGGAGAGCTGGAAATAAGCAGCCTGGAAGACTTATCACAGCGCTTACCCACAATCTCCACCAGCGCAGAGACACACACTTTAGTGGGGCATAGATCCAGAGCAGGCTCGGATTAGAATCTGGTGGTCACTGCACGGATATGTGTCCGCAGCAGGAGGAGACAGTTTCCGCCAAGCAACCTTAGCACTCGGAAAACTGCTAGGGTAGAGGCATCTATGAGGTCCAAGTCAGGTGATGATCCTCTGGATTTGGCCTTCCAACTCATCGTGGAGAGCCAAAAGAAGGCGTGGGAACATCAAGCAGAGCTGTTGGAAGCCCTCAGCAGAGTGGCATGTGAGTGAGAGGAGTGCATCCGCCTGCTATCTGGTGAAGAGGTACCCACATGTGCGCACATGGAGGTCTCCATGGGAAGGAAGGCAGACGCCGTGGAGACCCTGGTCCAGCAGAATGTGGAGATGCGCACAGATCTGCACTCCATCACGGGAGCCATCGGTGAGTTCCTGCAGTGGCAACGCGAGAGGGAAATGGGGCACCTCAACGTCCCTCCAGGTGCTCTTGCCCATCAAGGAGTCAGGCTGGGCCCCCCCGGGCACCCAAAGGGAGAAGGAGCAGCAGCAGGACACCCCTGGGTCACCCACTCAGGAATCTCAGAGGCTGTCCTCTCCATTTGAGTCCCCTTTGCCCATGACCCCCTCAACCTCATCCTCTGTCACCACAGAGGGAGCAGCTGGCCCACAGGAGAACAGGCAAGCAAGCCAGGGCTCTCACTGCCTCAGCTCTTCAGAGGACACACAACAAAATCATGAAACGCAATCATTACACAGGCTGTCTCCACCCCTGCTGCAGATGTCAGGGCAGCACCTTCCACCTCCCCTCCGTCACCTATCAACCCGAACCCTTCTCTTTCCAGGATGTCCAGGTGAATGTGTACATTTCCTACCTTGCTGAGAAACCCACCCCCATCCACATTGACCACCCTGACCTCCTCTTTCCCACCTCCAGGGTCCGTGTCTGCCTCCAAGTCCCCACAAACCACCCTTCTCCTGCTGCCACTGAACCCTCACCCTCCTAGCATTCTGGCTCACTCTGCCCTCTCTCATAGTCAACATCCCCTCCTACCATGCCCACCCTCAGTTAGCTCCCCATAAGGCAGTCATTGACTCCAGAGACTCCTCCCCTGGACATTCCCCCCGCCCCCAGCCCCCAGACTACTTCCCCCACACAGACACCATTTTCCACCCTGCAAGACTCCTTCCACCCTCCTCCCGGATTCCTTCCCTCCTCTGGATTTCATTCCCCATCCAAATTCTTGCCCCCAACCGAACTCCTTTCCCCCTCCAAACTCCCTCCTCCCCCGAACTCCTTTTCCTCTCCTGATCTCCTTCCCCTACACCTTCTTCCCGCCTTACACCTACCTCCCCACTTGCTGCACGCTCCCTGGTACATCTTTCTCCCCCATAATCCCTCCTCCCCCTCCCAACCCCACCCCCGACACCGATGCTCCCTCCCCCACCAGCCTCACCCCCAGGCACCTTTGTCCTGATTCCCCCCCTAACCTCAGCCTGCCCTTACCGTACACCTTCCTCTCCCAGTTAAACCTAGACCTTCCTCTCCCACCCAACCAATACATCTTCCTCTCCCACTCACAGCTGGGCCTTCCTCACCACCACCCCACCACCACCACCCCCCCAAACCCCACTGATCATCTGTAGCAGCCCATGGCCAAGACCGTAATGTACCGAAGCAGACCTGAGATATCAATAGAGACCTCCCACCTTCCGAGAGCTGCTTCACGGCTGAGCAATGTCCATGAGAATCCACCCAGCCTGCGGTGCACGTGTTCCTCTTGGGTCCAGTAGATGTAGGGCTCCAGCATCTTCTGCCCCTGGGATGTCCGTGATCTGACAAAGGTCCTAACAGTAAGACCTGCCTTCTGCACGTCACTCTTGTCCAGATGTGTCCTGGGCCGACATATTTTCCTGCCAACGATTCTGGTCAGGCCTTACTTTACATCCCATTCACAGGGTGTAAAGTTGGTTCATGCAAGCCTCCAGTGGGATTGGCACTCCGCCTTGGCGGACACCATCGGATGATATCACTTTGCTTTCACACTGGCATGAGAACAATTTTTGGCCTTTTCGCCATATTGTCCCCACCCCCTGCCCATCATAATGCCCGATGCCAATGGGGCCAGAAAATTCCGGCCAGATATTTCTTACAACATTTTGCATGCATTTCTTGAACTCTTCAGAAAAATGTCCACAGTTTGCGATCTACAACTTGCATTTTACAATCCTAATGGATCCTATAACATATGGTTAAATCTATAGTAACATTACAGAGGCAAAAGGTAAACTGGTTTACCAGAAGCAGCTTGGTTCTAAGAAAAAAATTCTCTGATAACAGGAATCATTATTAAGGTCAGCTGAAGGCAAAACATTGATTGATGGATTTAATCTTGCTCCATATATCATGTGCTGTCATACATCCACTGTCACAAAAGAAGATGTCTTCAGAAATCAAAAGCAACTTTAAACTAGATATTTCAAAATCTCTCCTAACTATTCCTAAAAATCATGAGTCTGCTCAGGGCCAACGGAGCCCAGATTCTCAACACAGCAAACCCATGTACCACAAGTTCGGCCTGGACCTATCAAGGAAAATTTCATGGTGATTATTATGGATAATTATAACTTGCCAGTGACCCAATTAATTGTAGCAACTATCAGATCCTCTCTCATCATAAGAATTCCATTTTGCTCCTAGCTTTGATTGTGGAAGGCTTTCGCAATGCAACTGTTATCTTATTTTGTGTGTGAAGCATACAATGGCTTACGCCATTTAAGGATTTGGCATTAGGCTCTATTTTGTACTCAAATTAATTCTGCATTTTATTAAATATTCATGCCAATTAGTCTTTTTCTTATATGAACAGCACATTACAATTCTCTTAACTCTATAAACAGATGTGCAGCCATTTACAGATGATTGAATTAGCATCAGATTTATTAAACATTTCATGGAGTATTTGCTTTCTCTTATGAAATAGTATCATCATAAATAGATGGCTATGTAAAGGATAATGGTGAATTGAGTGGTTTTCCAATTTAAGATACAAGTACTTCTTTTCTGCATTTTGCCCTGAACAGCTTTTGTGCATTGTAACAAATTTAATACCAGGTGATTTTAGACGACAACTGTCGGGTGGGAAACGTGGTTATGGCACAGTTTAAGCTGTAATTAGTTAATATCCAATTATAAGGCCCTTAAGCAAAATAGTTTGATATCATGGGTCCACAGCACATATGCAGATTAATATAACCCATGAATGCTGCATATGTATATCAATTACATATAAATGCAGTACCTGAGCTATGGATTCAATGGAAAATTCATTAAGTATCTGCAGTACCTATTATTCCTGTAGGTGGTGTTGTAGTAGTTGTTTTCAGTGTTAAAGGTGTCACACTATATGACACCCAGTAGCTGCAATTTCAGAGTATATGACCCTGTAAGTGCATAACCTGTTCCCCAGGTTCCTGCAAATCATTCCAAAAGCTTTCTGATTTTTTTTCATTGCCACGTTGTCTCAGTAACTGAAATTTCTTAAGTCTAAACGAAGGATTTAAGCAAAATAAAACATTGAAAACAAATTGCAATTTGCATAATATCATGATTAATCTTATCTACTGAATTGTCTTTTAATGCCTTCATTAAATATTTAATAAAAAAGGAGTGAAGTGGTAAAAGAAAAGGGATATGCAACAGGAATGATGACAGCAGGGAGTGGGGAGAGAGGATGGGAAGAGAGACTCTGAGGGACCCCTTTCCTCACAAATCCACCCACGTTCAGCACTGCTCTTGTTAGTGGCTTTTTCACCTTCACATGCTACCCACTACTGCCAGACTGAAAGAAAAAACAAGAGTGAAGCAAAAAGAAGAGTTAAATGATGAGACAGAAAAAAAAACAGAAACAGAAGGCATTAGACAGAAAGCAAAACAGAGATGATAACGGAGATGCATCAGAGAGAGATATTCTATGACTAACCATTTGAACTGCCATGGGAGATCGACGGGTTACACATTCATTGTGGTTTGTGGAATATGTATTTCATTGATTTATGAAATGATTGAGCCTATGTTTTTTCCCTTAAATCTTCTATTAGCAAGTTTAGTTCATTTACAGTTTATACCTTAAAGTTTTTAATTTTCTGTTCATCATATATGAGGATTTCTCAATTATTTTTCAGACTTTCTTCTCCCTCGTCTCGCTATTTCACCCAAATAACGGAGTTTTTGATCTGGACCCCTTCTCTGCCTCTCCCTTGCACATCTGTCAGCCGCTGTCTAGTACCTGTCCCTGCTGGTGGTGACCCGACCAGTTCTTAATGCATTTGCTGGCTCTTCCCCCAGCCTATTCACTACCCCTTGGCCAAGTCTGGTCCACCCTGTCAATGTAATAAGCTTTTTGATCCCCAGCCCAATAGGGATAAGTCGTGTCTAAAGTATTGACCAAACATTTCACTATTCAGTGGACAGATGGTTTCAAATGGCTGTAGTTGTGGAATGGGCAAGGCCTCCTTTGTGCCCATGGAAGGTTGACTAAGATATGGATAACTAACATTATGATGGAAACAGGAACCTTACAGAGGATAGAAGGAATTAATCACATTAATAGGGATACACCAGAGATCACCTAGTTTAGGACTAAATATGTTGACAAGTCTATGAAATTAGTAAAAACATTGACCAATAATTATTGGCGATATCAATTACTTGTAAATGAACTGACAAGAAGAGGTAGTGAAATGGGAAAAGGGAATGGAGCTTTTACAGTGTGTACAGGACTACCTTCTTACCCAATACATAAGAATCCAACCAGAGTGGAATCACTGCTGGATCTAGTAGTGAGAGATTAACCAGAGCAGATAAGAGAAAATAAGCATCAGGGAACATCTATCCATCTCAGCCATCACAGCATTATAAGGTTTAAATTAGTGGATTGGAAAAAAGTTAATTTTGAGGGGATAAAAATAGAACTAGGAAAGGTAAACAATGGGACTCCAGGCCCACAGCAATGTGGTTGACTCTTAAAAAATGCCCTCTGAACAAGGGCAATTAGGGATGGGCAGGAAATGCTGGCCTAGCCAACGATGCCCACATCCCGTGATCAAGTAGAAAAATTGACGAAGCAATAGAACAACAGTGGCAAATATTTGAAACAGTGACCAACAGAGTTCAAAACTATTCCTCCTTAAAAAAAGAATAAACTGGCCATTAGTGAAAACCGTGGCAGAATTAAGATATGAGGTTAAAATCGAAACTGAAGAAAAAGGCAAACACTAAGGGCGGAATCATCCCAGATTTACGCTAAGTGCGGTTGTGGGCAGGAAAAAGGGTGTTTTACCCACCGGCCGCAATAGCAGCTTTTCACTCCGTATCGTCCCATTCCCACCCCATTAATTATGCAGCCTTAGGAAACACGCCATCTCGCTGGCGGGGGCCTCTGATTTGCCCGCCATGCCTTTACCTCACCATTTCCTCATGCAGGGCACCATATTTAAACTGCAGCTGCATGCACACTTCTCAATGCTTGCAGCCCAGGTGGGCACCAGTGAAGACATGGCCCCAAAAGCCAAGAAGATTGCAGCTCCCCGATTCAGTGATGCATCTCTGGGATGCCTTCTGGACACCATGGAGGCCCATCGCGATGTCCTCTACCCCAGCTCTGTCTGCAGGAGGCCTATCAGTCTCACCACTCCAGCTTGCAGCATTGGTCAGTGCCAATGTTGCACAGAAGAGGTTGGCCATCCAATGCAGAAAGAGGATGAATGATCTCATCCATGCAGCCATGGTTAGGCAACCATTTCATCACTCTAAACTCACACACTCACAAGTTCATCACGCATTCACTGGCATCTCACTCACTGCCAGCTCAAGGGACATCACCACTCACTCTCTCACATACCCTCACATCTCCATCTGGCCTCATTTCCTCTGGAGACTGCCTCCTCAGCTCTCACCATCTTCAGGCCAGTTGCACAGATCAACATGTGCCCCACACACACCCTGGGATACCCCCCTTCCCCAGTACAGTTCTCGTCCTGCAGCCTCTTCCCTTGCCTGAGGCCACTTCTCCCCTTTCCCCAAGCAACCCTAGCTCTGCAGCCATTGAAAAGACACTCCCATCTTACGGCTGGCCTGGTAGTTAGAGACCTGCCCGTGAGCCCCTCTAAAAGTGATGTGGTGCTGCCTGTGAAGCTTGGTGCTGATGACTGCGAGTGCTGCCCGAAGAAAGATAGGCAAACAAACTTCAAAGTCCCGAGTGAAGTGCAGCTCACCAGGCGCTCGTTGCTTATGTTGAGTTGTGAAACACATCGGCGTGCAATCACGCTGATGTGGCTGGATGATTCAGCGTAGGGGGAATGATTCCAGCAAGCAGGGCTTATAATGAGATGCAAATATATTAAAATGACCTTCCCAATGTCCAGCGGCAGGAAATGCAGCCCGCCATTGACAGGCAGAACAGATCTTTGGCTTTCTCGCCATATTGTCTGCTCACGCCCACCATGACGCCAATGGGGGTGGCAAATTCCAGCCTACGTACATAGATAAGGAAAGGATGATAAGAGGGAATACAAAGAGGTTAGGAAAGAAGTCAAATAAAAAATAAAGAACGTTGATAACTCCAATACCTTTGTCTGATTGTCTGCATTGACCATATTGAAATGATTGTAATATTCATTGATTGTATTGATGCACCTTGTGATACATGTGTAAAAGTTGAATCTGATTGTACTTATGTGATGATGATTATGAAATGGTTTGGAATGTTCTGCCAGATATTTTATGAATAAAGTATATTTTTCAAAAAAAAAATAAAGAAAGCAAAGAGGACTTACGAAATTCAGTTATCAAGAAATATAAAGAAATGGGAAGTATGCTACAGGCATATACATTAGAAACAAGAAACCAGAATAGGGGTAGGTGCACTAAAGGATACACAAGATAAATTCAAAGGCCATGGCAGTCAAATGGCAGAAATATTGAATAGGTACTTGGTGAGGTGAGTAACAAGGTGGCCATGACATCAGAAAAGGAAAGGATACAAAAACATTTAAGAAAGAAAGAAGAGATGATTGATAAACTAGTCAAACTGAAAGAGGGTCTAAGCTCTCTTATGGATGGATTACATCCATACATGTTAAAAGCAGTTAGGGAAGTGGAAGGAGATGCACAATTACACACATATAAAATCATTAGAAAAGAGAATAGTGTCAGAGAACTGGTGGACAGCTCATGTATTCTTATGTGTACAAAGGGAGCTAGCACAAGTCCAGGGAACTATAAACCGATTTGCTTAATGCAGTGACAGGGAAGAAAATGCAGGAAAAATGCCAAGAAATAGCTTTTTAACAATGGGAAGATTTAATTGAAAAACATCTAGAAACTGTAAATGAAATAAAGTGCAGAATTTTCCATGCCCACTGGCGTCGGGCGTGTCTGGCGGCGTGAGCAGATAATATGGCGAGAATCCCAAAAATCAGCTTCACAACATCGTGAAACCAATTTGCGACCGTCTGTTCTGCCCATCAATGGTGGGCTGCGTTTTCTGCCCTGGGATGTTAGGAGCCTCATTGTAATATATCTGCATATCATTATAGGCCCAGCTCACCAGAATCATCCCCCCACCACCACGCTGGATCATCCAAGCACGTCAGCCGGAAACCACACTGGTGCACAACACATCTTGACAAGTGTGACGTGCAGAAGTCAGGACTTAAACCGTCAGGACCTTGCTCACATCGCAGACATCCAAGGAGCAGAAGACAGCAACAGGATTCTGGAGGAATGTCATCGCATGCTGGGTGATTCTGATGGACATGGCTCCACCGCAAAGCAGCTCATGGAAGGTGGAAGGTCACCATTGAGGGTCTGCTCAGTGTCTCACCATGGTCTGCAATGGATGATCATCGAGGGGGTGGGAGAGGAATGTCTAGGTTTGACTGGGAGAGGAAGGTGTGTCATGGGGTGGGGCGGTGGGGGGGGAAGGGGTGGGGGGGGGGGGTGAGGTTGGGAGGGGGCAATAAAGGTGTTGGCGGGGTGAGGTTGGGAAGGGGGGAATGAAGGGGTCGGGGGGTGCACTTGTGGGGGAGGGAGTATGGGGTAAGGAGGGGGTAAGGGGGAGAATATGGCAACTGGGGAGGCAGGTGTAAGGGGGGAAGAAGGTGTAAGGGAAGGAGTCCAGAGAGGGGAAGGAGTCTGGAGAGGTTAAGGAGTCTGGAGAGGTTAAGGGGTCCAGAGAGGTTAAGGAGTCCAAGGGGAGGAAGGAATCCAGAGAGGGGAAGGAATCCAGAGGGGGGACGGAATCCAGGGAGATGAAGGAGACTGGAGAGGAGAAGGAGTCTGGGTGAAGGAAGAAGTAAGGATGGAAGAAGGAGTCAGGAAGGGGAAAGGAGTAAGGCTGGAGGAAGGAGTCCAGAGAGGGGTCAGAGTGAGAGTGGAGGAAGAAGCAAGGGTGGAGGAAGGAGTCAGGAATGGGGAAGGACAAAGTGGGGGAAGGAGTCCGAGGGGAAGGAGTTCCAAGGAGGGATGTCCAGGTGAACATACAAGGGAGAGGTCTGCAGCGTCGGTGACTGCCTCCTGGGGAGCAAAATGAAGGTGGGCGTGGTAGGAGGGGATGGGGAGAATGACCGAGGGCAGAGTGAGGTGGTAGGGTCGGAGGGTGAGGGTGCAATGGTATCGGTAGATGGGACGGCTGAGGGTGGTTGGCGGGGACCCGGATGCAGACACAGACATTGGGGATGGGAAGGAGGAGGTCGGGGAGATTAATGAGGATGGGGATCTGATGTTTGGAAGGTAGGAAATGTGCATGTTCACCTGGACATACCCGAGGGAAAAGGATTGTGGCTGGTAGATGACGGTGGGGAAGTGGAAGATGATGCCGGTGGGGGAGTGGGGGGGGGTTGGTGGTCAACAGTGATGGGGGAAAGGAAATGGTTGACTAGGGGAGAGGAAAGGATGGGGGACCTCAAGAAAATCTGTACTATGCTTGTTAAATCGAAAGTGAAAAGAGACTTGTGGTGAGTGAGAACAGGTGCTACATGGGACTGTGGTCAGTGGTTGGATGGAGATGCAGGTCAGCTCAGATAAAGAACTGAAAGTGAACCCCAGCAGGCAGCATTGAAAATGCTCAGGACACTGAGGTGAGTGTGATGGGGGAAGGATCAGCGTGCGTGGAAAAGTGCTTGCATGAGGCTCGGAAAGGTCCTGCCCCACACACACACACTCCTCCCTCCAGAATCACTCACTGCCCGGTTGCATGCAGCTGAACTGCCAGTGGAGGAGGGGGGTGGGGATACAGGGGGTTGATTCACAAAGCCTGTAAATGTAGCTGAAACATACCATTGCACGTTATTCAGTGAAAACAAATATATTTTCAGGTTGTAAAGTGACAAAATGTGTCCACCCATGCAACCAACTGTGATCAGAATTTCTTAACTTTTCTATACCTTAGACTCCTAGGTGACGCCCTGAGGTGGTGGAGACAGTTTATGCAATGATTGGCCCTCTTGCCTCTGATGACTTCAGCATGGGTGCTCTGGAGAGCTAAGGCCTTCTGGGCCCTGTTATGGCAGGCGGATGGTAAATGCCAACCTGCTCAAATCCCAGAGGGGAATTTGAAGCAGCTGCTACAACTATTTGCAATTTGTATTTATTTCGAGATGTGGGCTTTGAATTCAGTAAAAAGAAGGCCACCAAGGCTTAGAGATTTCTTACAAAACTAAATTAAACCTTTATTAATAAAAAATGATTTTAAGTACATACATAGGTTTACAATTTACTATTATGATAACTCCCAGTTCCCCTAGTAAATCTAACTCCCAGTTATACTTCCATTAAGACAACCGTAAAACACATGGATTTTAACAGGCCCAGGCAAAGCACACACTCTGGACAGTCAAATTCAAAGTAGGTTTTTCCTCAGCTTCAGTTCCTTGTAGACAGCAACTTGAGGCTTTTCAAACCTATGTTAGATCTTAAAATTGCCTTCCCTTGCACACAGTCTTCTCTCTTTTATACATATTTTCTCCTTTGAATGCAAATTCCCATTGTTTCACTATTTCTTTGGACTTTACCTCTCTAATAATAAAATCTATCATAGTACCAATTTTACCAGTAATCTTTGGGAAAAATAAACACACTGTTTCTTAACTTCTCCTGGCTAGGTGAACATTTCACCCCCTCTTTTGAATTCAAGCTACTCTGGTTTATTTAAAAATGCAAATGTTCCATTTACACCTCACATTCTAAAACTTCACCCATGTTTACTTATTTAGCCTTTAAAACCTAGTTTCTCTTCTTACATCAAAGCCTTCAGTCTCACACACACAGACACATACTCTTACTCTACAATTAATTCCAAATAACATTGTGAAAATTATTATATCTTCCTGACAGCCCCGGCTTTCTTTGGCTGTCCTCCTGTGGGCTGCTGCTCCTTCTGCGGGACAAAGGACGAGGTTGAGGGGTTCAAAGGCAAAGGGAACCCAGAGGGAGATAACAGCCTCTAGGATTCCTGAGTGGATGACCCAGGAGGGTCCACTGCCACTTCTCCTCCCTCCGGTGCCCAAGCACCCCAGACTGACTGCATGAGGGTAAGCAGCAGCAAGAGGGATGTCAAGGTGCCCTGTTTCCCTCTCGCATTGCCACTGCAGGAATTCAACCTGATGGAGTGCAGGTCTGCGGAGTTATAAAAACACCATTTGCAAATGACCAATTAGGAGAACATGAACTATCCAATACAAAATACTTACTAATAAATTGATAAGATAAATAAGGAGAAATTTATTTATTCACAGAATAATTAGAATGTGCAACTCCTTATCACAGACAGTTTTTGAAGTACATGCTTTCAATGCTTTCAAACAGAAGCTAGATGAGTACGGGAGAGAAAAGAGATATGCTGAAAGATATGCTGAAAGGCCAACACGAGATAGATGGAATGGCAAGATTATCAACACCAGCACAGGCTAGATGGGCTGATTAGCCTGTTTCTGTGCTGTATATTCTATAAAGTCTATCAATAAACGTGAGGAGAAAGTAACTCATTCGAATCATTTAAAACAATTGGTTAGAATCAACTTTTAGGGACATTTCCTTTCTTTGTGAATGAAATTTCCAATTTCAAAACTATGGTTCATAGCATGAAAAAGACAGAAGGAAATGACATATTTCACAATATTATGATTCAGTGTAGCTACAAACTTGCCTTATGTGTCTTCGTGTACTTTCATTTATGTTTTCATTTGAAGGCTCAGTCTCTCTTAAAAGCCAACCCCAATCTCAAAGATCCTACCCAGTTCTTCCAACCTCTGGACTATTCCCCAGTGCTAATAAAGACCATGGTCATTCCAATGCTGCTAAAGCCCAATGAGGTGAGGTTGGGAAATGGGAGGGGTGGGCATTTGGTGGAGAATGGGACTGATGGGTTAGTGGGAAATGGGAAGAGGAATTGAAAGAGAAGAGGTAAGGTGAAGAGGAGACAAAAAGGAAGGAAGAAAAGAAGGCAGTAAGGTGGGGGAATAGGGCAGGAAAAGGGGAAAATGGGATAGGAGGGAGAACAAGGAATGCTGATAAGGGGACAAGTGCGGAGAGAGATGGAAATTGGTGGAGGCAAGAGTTGGAAGGTCAAGTAGAATGAAGACTGATGTCTTTCTTTGTCCTTCATCCTCTCTCCCTCAAAATGCACAAGTGCCAGGCATTCCTCCAAGCTCCCAACCTCCCCTATCAATCTGTATTTGTCATATCCACTTCTCAACTGCTAATCTTTTCTCCCATCTGCCCCATATCAACTACCCAACACTCCCTCATTGCATGTCTTGCTTATGATCTCCTGCCCTTATTGTCATATTTACACTGCTGCTTCTTTCCTTGTTAGTCAATTAGAACAAGTGAGAAGAGCTAAAGTGTAATGATCAGACTGGCAGGTTGAAGGGAAGACTTCAGATGGATAGGAAGATCAGACTTAGGAGATATCTGAGATCTGGTAGTGCCAGGTGAATCCATGAGTCCATCGTTGGGGCAGTGATTTTCTGCCAGACCTCCCATGCTTCCGGAACTCTCTGTAACCCTTAACTTTCCTCATCCTTCATCTCCTAAGCTCTCAATGTTCACTGTCGCTCACCCTAAACCCCAGTTTACCATCTATTGACAATCAATCTCTCAAGTTTCACCAACAGGTGGTAGGTAGGCCCCTTTCAGATTGGAGATATAGTGGACAGAATGTTATCAGCCCCTGGGTGGCAGACTGTGAGGCGTGGGAGGAATAAAAGAGTAGGGAGCCACTTTGTTTTGGCTCCTCGATGCCGCCTCGCCACCATTTCCTAGCAGTGGGACTGAATATGCAGTAACTGCCTGCTCCAAGGAGGTGGGAAGATGATTAATATAATTAGAGGCCTTAATAAGGACCAGTTTACCAACAGTGACGCGACGCTCTGCTGCACAGGGAGTCTACCAGCTTAATGGAGGCGCCCTCCCTCCAGCAGCCCCAGGCACTATTGAAGCCGGAGTCTCGATGGCCCAAATAAGGCACCGCAGGCTGTGAGGGCAGCCCACATAGCCCCAGTGAGCTCCTGATGGGGCTCCCCCTCTGGCCCTCTTCCTCCTGAAATTTTTTAACTTATCTGTCTGAGCACACAAAGTCTTTGACCTACCTCACCAGTGTCCCAATGGCAGTGATGAGGCTTCAGAGCTGTCTAGTGCCTTCTGATTGGGCTGGCAGCATCAGGAGCTTGTCCACCACTCTAAATTAGCAGGGGTTAAGTTGCCGAGGTAGTCCCATTGTTGACAAGTGCAGGATTGGGATCCTGTTTGGCCCCCACATAAGGGTCCCAATGTCCGCAATAAAATTATGGCCAGTAAATCTCCTTTGTTTCTCCCTCTTGCATATGGGAACTGAGCATTTGCCAGATGTATTGTAGAGAAACATTTGGGACTTTATTTTTTTTTACCCAGGAATGCCTGACACTGACTCCACAGAAGCTGACATGTTTTTGTTTAATTTTTGGCAACCTCTTTTTGGAATACTGGAATATTTACATGGGAAAGTCCTACTGCACTACTGACTACAATTACAGTTTTAAAAAAATCCTGTGTAAGTGTAGGGAACTCTGAAATTGCCTGATATGTGCCAAAAGGGTAACAAACAATAGACCAACAAATAAATTAATTAATGTTGAAAATGTCTCAGCCACCTATGTGATTACAGCACTCACAATCAATCTGGAGCACAATTTTAGATTCACA
The DNA here is from genome assembly GCF_964194155.1 of Cetorhinus maximus. Taxonomy (NCBI): domain Eukaryota; kingdom Metazoa; phylum Chordata; class Chondrichthyes; order Lamniformes; family Cetorhinidae; genus Cetorhinus; species Cetorhinus maximus. Next base: position 49,753,331 of record NC_135884.1, on the reverse strand, counting down.
AAAAACACCCTGAATAGGCTAAGAGTTGCCTGGAACATATTGTACCATCGCACAGAATACTTCTCGTTTCCATAGCAACACTCAGACATACAAATACAGCATTCTGAAATAGTTCTCTAAAATGATATTCAAATCTCCAATAATGCAAAATCAGAATAAAATCTACATGAAAAATAAAGTATCTGCCAAATATTACTAATTTGCATAAATTTTTGAATGACAATAATTTAAACTATTTAAAAGAAATCAATTGTAAAACAACTTGCATCTTCAAATAGTGAGAAATACTAACAGCCTGTAATTCTAAACCACACCAGAAAGTGTGAAAAATTATTCAAAATGGAGTTGGGGCCTCTACATGCTGTTATAAAGGAAGACGGTTCTGAAATGCAAAGAGGTGTGGCAGTATTATCAGTCAATACCTGCTGCAGCATTGTCCTATAATTAATTTGCTTACAAACTGCACTCATCAAATGCAACAGGAATTTATTGTAAACGCTATCATTTCAGCCAGTTTTTAGTGTTCATGTTTTTAAAGATGACTTTGCAAGAAGCTGTTTATTAGTTTGAACCTGAAATAGCTGCAAATATAAATTGAACTAACCGTCTGTACATACCCCATATGATGGTGCAGCAAGGGTCCTTTACTTATAATGCAGCTAAAATGGGTTGCAAAATCACAGTGAATCACTGAACCCATAAACAGTCTGAAATTCATTTTGCTTAGATTTATTTATTCCCTTACTCAGAATATGTAGGGAAAATGTATTGCACCACCAGACTGCAGTAAAAGACAGAAATAATCTTGCACAAGTTAAACTGATTTTGTTAGGCAGTTGTCAGTGGAAACTGTACACCACACAAGATAAAGAAAATATGAATTTCTTGTGTGATAGGAAGATGGGTTTTGAATCTTTTACCATCTTATGAAAAATAAGTCAAATCGGAGCAGTTATTCAAGGATACATGTAATTAGAATATCATCAATAATTTAAAGAGAATATATACTAAGAAGGGTATTAAAGTTTTATTAGAACAATGAGTTTTATGTCTGCTCTCTCCCTGTAAGGAAAGCAATAAAATCCTAAGGGAGCTAAGTTTGATAGCCTCCATAAAACAGGCACAAGGATCACAATGTGGGATAACCCAAGCCCATTATTTTTGATGCAGACAGTAGGCTAACTTTGGGCTGCCTGCTGTTCTAAATTACTTCAGCATCCAGCCAGTGCTAATCTGCAGGATACCAAAAATGGTGAGAGGCTAGCCTGCACGAAAGCTTGCTTGCTCCTCTTAAAGGGGAGTTGCACTGTGGCTGCAGTAAGTACTGCAAGTCATTCTACAATGTATTCTGACCTGGGAAACTGGGAAAAACAGCACAACATGGGAGAGAGCTGGCTCCTAGATTTCCTGACATTAAACTGGAGGCCTTGATCAAGGGAGTACAGAGGAAGAGAGAAGTCTGTCAACAGGAGGCAAGAAGGCCTACCAGACAAAGTCTCAGAAGGCCATGGAATCAAAGCTGTAGCGAATCAAGATCTGAGGTTTAGATGCAGTCCGGCAAAAAGCTCCATGGTCTCACATGAGTGGTCCATTGAGCGTGGCCATATAACATGGTGCAACTTAATACCATGGCATCATCACTTCCCACCCTCCAGCAGCCGCACAATTACTCTGAGATGAGCAAAAAAAATACACAGGAAAAGCATCAACCAGATATTTTCTCTAACTGGCAATAATAATGTTGGATAATAAAAGCTGAGTATGAACAGGATCAATTTCTTCATTATCAAATAACCGCTGAACAGCCACAGTCTAGACTCACACATGATTGAAGACAGTTAGTGGACTGTTGTCAGCATCAGTCACACAATCGCCCAACCTGAGTCAATACTTTCATAACAATGAACAATTAAATTACATTTTTAGTTTGGCAGGATATCTGTATGTACTAACTTGTATGGTAACTACAGCAGATGGATATTCAGGATCTGAAGAACAGTCATGGTGACTGGTTTATGAACTTGGCCTGTCCACTTAATGTCCTCTTCTTGCTGCAGGTACCATGCCCTAAGACAGCACGGGCAACCATGGACTTCCATCGGATTGCTCCATGATTATGCCTGCAAAGAACTGTGGTGGTTTGCCCTTGCCTTCTGCAGTATGGCTGACCAGCAAACTCAACCACTCTCCTCATCTGCCATCAGGCATATTGTAGGATTTAGGGGCTGATAATCAACCTGTTTGGTCACATTATGAATGCACTTTCTGTGGCCACCACATGCTGAAGTGAAGCCTGAACTCAGAGCTTCAGGCTCAGAGATGCTACCACTGCGGCACAAGACCTCTACCCTAAGGTCACTGTTCTAAATAGGAAAATTCAAGTAATTATAACTGATTTAAATCCACCATGATCATTCACAGGTATATAATGGTTAATTATGACTGTCCATTAATGTTTTTCTACATTTTTTGAGAATGATTTTAGGGCTGGAATTTTCTGTCCTCATTGGCGTCTGGCATCATGGTGGGTGTGAGTGGGCAATATGGAAGGAAGGCCAAAATTCGGTTTCAGAAATCAGCTTGCAATTGGCCACTCCACCCATCAATGGCGGGCAGCGTTTCCCGCCGCCAGATGTTGGGAAAGTCATTTTAATACATCTGCATATTATTATAAGCACTGCACACTGGAATCAGCCTCCCATGCTGGATCAGCCGGATATGTCAGCGTGATTGCACATTGATGTATTTCTCAATAGCATTTAAAAGGCGTGCACCCGGTGAGCTGAACTTCGAGGGGAACTCAGAGGAGAGTGCACGCTAATGTTGCGCAGCGCTCGCAAGGGTCGCCCGTTGGGCTTTAAGGTTGAGGCATATTCAGGTGAGGGCACAGGCAAATCGCTTTTCCCAGGCTGGCTGACAGCGCGATGCTGGAGCACGGGCTGCACTGCACTTGGGGCGAGCTGGTGGGGCACAGCCACATTGACATGCTTAGAATTGGGCCTCTAGCTTATCAGCCCATTCAAGCAATGCAGAGGCGTGAAAGTGCCACCGAATGCTCCAGAGCTTTTCACCCCTCAGGCACAGACTGCAAACTAATGAACATTTTACTGGACTGCAGAACAGTTGGGCGACTGGGCAAGTTGCACAACCTCCTTGCGAAAGCTGGTCATGGAGCAGTCACTGGTGGAGGTGCTCACAGCCCCTTGAAATATCATCATCCCAGTTTGGACCAGTCTGCCCCATGGTTCAAGCTAACAGTGTAGCCTTGCAGTGTGGGTTAGGAGAATGCCTGTGCCTGAGCAGAGAGCACAGCATGCAGTCCAGTGGGCGAAGCTGCTGCCAATTGGTCAGGTGGAGTGGGGCGGATATGGGTGGGGTTTCGGGCATCCATGCAGCGCACTAAACCCTGGTCATCCAACTGATAGCCAGCACTCTCCAGGATACGTTAAGGGGCCTTTAGGTTTAACCAAGAGAGTTTCTTCGTCCACCCATGCTAACCCATGCATCTCTCTCTTTCATCCTGCAGGAGGAGTACATCAGGAGCATGGAGCCTGGTGACCTAGCTGTATGCCTCATGGCACACAGAGAGCAAAGACAATGGAGAAGAGAGCAATTAAGGCACCTGGCTGGACAGTGGGAGGAGTAACACCCTCAAGAAGGAGTTGGGGCTCCTGCGCACGCTGCTGAAGAGACACAGCAACCTTCGCAATTTGGCATAAAGCTAGGCCCAGGGTCTATAGACAGCGCTTGTCATTCCTGCAGATGACTGAGAACCAGTGTCGCTGAAGACTGCGCATGTCCAGCGAACTGGTCAATCACATCTTTTTATTCATTCACAGGATGTGGGCTTCATTGGCTAGGAAAGCATTTATTGCCCATCCCTAGTTGCCCTTGAGAAGGTAGTAGTGAGCTGCCTTCTTGAACTGCTGCGGTCCATGTGGTGTAGGTACACCCATAGTGCTGTTAAGAAGGGAGTTCCAGGATTTTGACCCAGCAACAATGAAGGCGATATATTTCCAAGTCAGGATGGTGAGTGACTTGGAGGGGAACTTCCACGTGGTGGTGTTCCCATCTATCTTCTGCCATTGACCTTCTAGATGGTAGTGATCATGGGTTTGGAAGGTGCTGTCTAAGGAGCCTTGGTGGATTCCTGCAGTGCATCTTGTAGATGGCACACACTGCTGCTACTGTGCGTCGGTGGTGGAGGGTGTGAATGTTTGTGGATGCGATGCTAATCAAGCGGACTGCTCAGTGTCCAGCTTCTTCAGTGTTGTAGGAGCTGCACTCATCCAGGCAAGTGGGGAGTATTCCATCACATTCCTGACTTGTGCCTTGTGGATGCTGGACAGGCTTTGGGGGATCAGGAGGTGAGTTACTCATCGCACGATTCCTAGCCTCGGAACAGGTCTTGTAGTCACAGTATTTATATGGCTAGTCCAGTTCAGTTTCTGGTCAATGGTAACCCCCAGGATGTTAATAGTGGGGGATTCAGTGGTGGTAATGCCATTGAACATCAAGGGGCGATAGTTGAATTCTCTCTTGTTGGAGATGGTATTTGCCTGACACTTGTATGGCGCAAACGTTACTTGCCACTTGTCAGCCCAAGCCTGGATATTGTCTTGCTGCATTTGGACATGGGCAGCTTCAGTATCTGAGGAGTCGCGAATGGTGCTGAACATTGTGCAATCATCAGCGAACATCCCCACTTCTGACCTTATGATGGAAGGAAGGTCATTGATGAAGCAGCTGAAGATGGTTGGGCCTAGGACACTACCCTAACGAACTCCTGCAGTGATGTCCTGGAACTGAGATGACTGACCTCCAACAACCACAACCATCTTCCTTTGTGCTAGGTATGACTCCAACCAATGGAGAGTTTTCCCCCAGTTCCCATTTACTCCAGTTTTGCTAGGGCTCCTTGATGCCACATTCAGTCAAATGCTGCCTTGATGACGAGGGCAGTCACTCTCATCTGCCACCTGCTGCAGGATTTGGCGCCACAGGGACATGGAGGGCATCTACTGCCAGTGGTCATGTAGGAGATCATAGCACTCAATTTTTACACCAGTAGCTCTTTCCAGACCTCTGTGGTATCTCCCAAGCCTCCGTGCAAAAGTGTATCCAGGATGTCACGAACGCCACATTCGCGAAGGCACAGAACTTAGTGCATTTCGCCCAAGATCAGGGAAGGCAGGAAGCAAGAGCGCTGGGATTTGCCCAGATCTCTGCTTTTCCAGAGGTGCAGGGTGCCATCGACTGCACTCATGTAGTGCTCAGATCTCTGTGCCAACAAGCAGTCAACTACGTTAACTGCAAAGGCTTCCACTCGCTGAATGTTCAATTAGTCTGCGACAACCACAAATGCATCCGAGAGATCTACACATGATTCTTAGGGAGTGTGCAAACTCCTACATTCTCAGTAGGTCCCAGATTCCTGATGTCTTCCAGGATCCACAGGGGTTGCGGGGATGGCTCCTCGGGGACATGGGCTACTCACAGAGGATGTGGCTGATGACACCCGTGCGGCGGGCCTCAGACTGCAGCAGAGCGAAGGTATAACGAGGCTCATACTGCAACTTACAGCTTGGTGGAGAAAACCATCAGGATGCTGAAAATGAGGCTCCGGCGCCTGGACCGGTCTGGTGGAGCCCTGCAATATAGTCACAGAGGGTGTCACACATCATCATCATCTGCTGTGCCCCTTACAGCCAGGTACTGCATTGGGGAGAGGAGCTGGCTGAGGAGGAGATGGAGGAGTTGTACATCTCCTCCAATGAGCAGGACATCAACAGGGATGAGGTTGAGGAATCCTTGAAGGTGACGATGACAGCAATGAGGCCATTGAACTGCAGATGAGGCAGGCACACTTGATGGCGACATGCAGTGAGGAGACACCATAGATCCTCACATTGCATCTGTGAATGTTTGACTCCAGTCTAACTGATGGCAGTGCACATGCCCTCTGTGATAAGGCTCCTGTCATGGAGATGCAGCAGATGCCCATGATCCCTCCATTCCAGGAAGATGATGACGACATGCAGTGGGAACTCTATGGATCCTCACATAGCTTATGTGAGTGTCTGACTCCTGTCTGGCTTATGGCAGATCCCTTACGCTCTGTGAACATGGTCTTATCATGGAGATGCAATGGGGAAATTTTAACTTCTCCTGATCCTATGGCATCCTTCATGAACTGAACCCTTCAGGGCCACACTGTCACCAGACACAGATGCTGAAGAGATGGGGGGGCCAGCACACAGAGAGAATGATGGAACTCTGTGCCGAAGGCCCAGGACATTCTGACAACAATGATAAGCCCTATCGAGGTGCAGGCATGACTGATGTGTCCAGTGAGCTTGAAGGTGCTGGGAGTTGTACAAAGCACAGGGAGGAGGCCCTGGGCTGAGATACCTGCCTTTATCTTGTGCAGGAACCAAGGTTTCCTATCTGAGCGACATGAACACTGCTCACCTGAATGAGGAGCCATAGGCAAGGAAACATTCTTGGGAGTTTATTTACAATAGTGAACATCATGTACAAGTGATTAACACCCATTCCCAAGCTTTGCAACTACATCTTCTTAACTTTCCTAACCTGCCACTAAGTCTTGATGCTCCCCTGACATCCACAGCAAAGGTGGAGGGAGCCTGCTGACTGCTATACCCTGTCTGCAATGACCTTGGCGTGCGTTCTCTGGAGGGCCGAGATCTGGAGGGCTCCAGCTTGCTTTTGGGGTCCTGCTGTGTGGCAGTTGTACCCTCCTCAGCCTGTGAAGCTGGAGCTGCTGGGGTCACAGGAAGAGGGGATTCGGATGGGCTGGACACTCCCAGAGTCAGATGGGTGGATGGCCCTGGAGCGTGCACCTGCTGGTCTTCTTCCCTATGGGTGCCTGAGAGCCCCTCGCTGACTCTTTGAGGAGAAGGGGAAGCTGGAGTGAGATCGAGCTGCCTCGCATCCCTCTCACATTGACACTGTTGGAGGCCAACTATGGTATCAGTGATCAGTGCAGGACCATTGTCCTGGACCAAAGTCTCCACAGCGTCTGCCATCCTACCAGTGTTGATCTCGGTGCGTTGGCATGCCAGCGCTATCACTTCAAACTGAAGGCGACGGACTCCTCCATCATGCCTTGCAATATGAGGAGTGAAGCGGACATCCCTTCCTGATGTTCCCGAGTTTGCCTTTGCAGATCCAGCAACTGTGGCATGACCGAGTCCAGAGGCTTGTCATCTGACTTGGACTCAGCAGATTCTGGCCTCCAACAGTCCTCTGAATGCAGGAAACCTGGGAAGCCCCTACCGCCGCCTACTGTGAATCAAACAATACAATGTGCTCATAAGATTGTGGCTACTCTAAAGCTAGGTCCCACCGGGGTGTGTGTCTCTGCACTGGTGGGGGGTGGGGGTGAGCGCTGTGACAGGCCTTCAGGGAGGGTGTCATCAAATTCTTCTCCTGAGGCTTCTTTGAGGCTTGAGTCCAGGGCCTGTGTTGTGGACCACCTCGGCTGCTTCCCAGATATGCCTGCGAAATCAAGGAGTGATAATTAGTACATGGCAGTGTCCTGTGAAAGAGGACACATCACTCACAGCATGGCTGTTTTATGGATGTTGCATTTCTGGATCCTAAGCTGGTTGAGCACCGCGGACCTCCCGTCAGCACAGGAGCGGTCCAGATCCTCACCGGCCAGCTGGATGGCTCTATTTTCAAAATCCATGAGGATCTTGATTTCAGGCCTTCCTCCACCAGTCTGTGACCTCTCTCTTTTGTTGTGTGCCAGCTTGTCTTGCATGAATATAAATGGAGAGAGTGTAAGTAGGATGCCTGCCAGGCCAGATAATCAGGATGCCTGGTATGTGTGGACGGTGAGCGGTGCCATGGACAGGATGAGGACATGATCTGCAAGACAGATGAAGGCATGTGTGAGACAGTGAATGGTGGTGTCCCTTGAACTGGCAGTGAGTGAGACCCCTGTGGATGTGTGATGGGTTTGTGAGTATGTGATTTGAGAGTAATGAGAAGAGTGACTTACCCTGGTGGAACGGAGATCATTCATCCTCATTTGGCACTGGGTGGCGTTGACACCACCTCCCATGCTGGATTGGTGACCTTGCTTGCTGGCCTTCGCCCAGAGTGGGAGTAGAGGACTTTGCAGCAGGCCTACACTGCGTCCAGTCGTCACTCGAGGGAAGCATCACTAAATCTGGGGGCAGCATGTTTCCTCCCTTTGGCAGCCATCAGTTCCCAGCAGCTTCCTCTCCCTTGAAGAGTGCTAGCTCTGTGCAGAGGTGTAAGAAATCAGGCTCTTTGCATTTTTTCTGCATTTTATGGGATTAGCTTAGGTAACATTGATCTGGAAAAAGGATTCCTAAACACTTTGGCCTCTAAACAGTCTTATTTTAGGCTCTCAAGTTGACATCCCTGAATTGTTAGATGGTGCCCCGTGCACCGCCTTATCTCCCAAGTGTTTGGAAAAGGCCAGGATATGACCCTCAGCGTGGTGTAAACTAAAACTGACCTTGTGCAGGATGATGAACAGGGGAAAGGTGTCAACCAACCTCTCAGTCCGGGTACCTGCCTCGTATCCATTGGTCTGAAGGGTTGAGACAGGGGATTGATACTGGGTAAGCTACCAGCCCCCAGAATTAGGGTATATCAATGAGTGCATGGGAGGAAGGGATGATGAACAGCTGCTTGGGAGAAGACAAAGGCCTCAGCCGAACGGAGGGAAAGGCAAAAAAGGAAAAAGAGAGGAAGACTGCCATCTGCAATTAGTGAAGGACTGCCACCCCCACTACCTGGGGTTGCACAGGTTAGCAGCATCTTTTTGTGCATCCTCCAGGACTGGTAAACTGTCACAGGTTGTATACTTTTTCTGTCTAATTAATTAATGTATCATATCTAAACCGCTGCTTCTTAATAAACCATCTTAAAATTACTCATGACTGCCTTTTAAATATCTGTGGGCCCAAAGCCAAAAACCTTACAGGGGCGGCCTTTAAACATGGCGGCCGGTTTACTGAAAGCCTGAGGTGATGGCCGGGCGGGCAAATCAGAGGCCACCCCACCAGCGACCTGGCGTGTTTCCCAGGAACGCATAATTAATGAAGTGGGAATGACGATACAGCACGAAAACCCGCCATTGCAGCCAGCAGGTAAAATGTCTTTCTTCCTGCCCGCTACCACACTTAGTGCAAATCGGGGACGATTCCACCCTCAGTGTGATGTCTGACATGTGACAGGCATTCACTAAATTCAAGACCAGATTTGCGATCCTGGCACAATTCCCCTGAACCCACTCCGAGGGGCTCGAGGAACGTAGTTACGAGAAAGTGAACTGCCCTTGGAAAGCTTCAGCTGATTGTCTAATTAACTTGTAGGAGGTCAGAGAGTGAATCACCTGTGACAGCCACCACTATTCTGTCTCTGATGAGTTCAGTCTTTAAATCTCCATATTCACAGCCCTCTGCCATCCTGTAGAGGTCATTTATTAAGGAATTAACAAGTTCCCCAGGCAGTTGGACTCCCATGTTGAATTTAGCTCTCTCTAATATTTTGTTGGTTCGCAAGTTGAAATAGGCGTCTAAAGATTTTAAAATCTCTTCAAATTTGGCAGATGACTCATTAATATCCTGTCATGCAGTGATGTTGGCTGTAATTGGCTCCACAGAGTAAAGTTCACTTGCTCTTCTGACTTTTTACTTAAACCAGAAATGATGCTGTACCTTAGAAATCATTTCCTCCAAATACCCCAATTTCATGACTGGTCTGGGCCTTGGGTTAGTCTAAATTGAGTTGGAAGTGTTGAACAGTGATCCATGTTGAAGATTTTTAAAGCGTGGATACAGCTTTAAGAGCTTCCAGACTTTCAAGATAGTGTCGCTGTTCACTGTGACACAAAGGACTTCCCGCGCTTGCTGGTCTTGGCGGACTCCACAGAATGATGATGACGCACCTCTTGAAGGAAAGTTTTTTCACAGTGGCTGCCTGGGTCGGCTGTCTGCGAACTTCTTTCATTCAGTGGTTTGCTTTTCCAAGTAACTAAGTGTTCAAATTTGATTGTAAGCTTGCTGTTTTCCAAATTGGACAGTTTCAACATTCCCAAGAGATTTAATTATATATTTTTTCCTTTTACGAGCTCGGGGGGCGACATGTTGAGGCTCTGAGTCGGGGATCAGGTTTTAGCGACCGGTTTCTTTCAAACAGCACTGCTGACACTCGACTGGTGAAAGGGTTCTCAGGACTCGCTGCAGTTCCCCCTCACTGACCCTTGCAGACTCGATGGACTCTGCGTTCTGAAGCTGGACTTCCAAGGGAGATTCAGTGGAGTTTTCTGCTGTAGTAAAAATCTCTGCCTTCAGCTTCCATGCTGTTTCCTCTGGACTGTATTCTGGTAAATTTTCCAGTGTCTTCAGCTTCCGTTGGGAGCTTCTGTCAGGTCAGAATTTCCATTGAAGTTTTTGCCTTTTCTTAGTCTTTCAGCATTTTAGTGAGTTGAGGGTTTTTGATCCCAAGCTGGCACCATGTTGTGAGGGTGTTGGTTACAGGACAGTGTCTCTTAAAGAAGCCTTCATAGTCTTCAGTAGGTTAACAGCAAGTCTTTATTAACTACTTGTAACTACATACATATATACAGTAAAGGTTACAGGCAAGGAGCTATCTCCATGTGTAGGTCTTTACAGGTCCCTGTTCAACACCACATTGACCCTAAGCCTGGGCCATGTGCCTTCTTACATCACTGTGTGGGCGGTACTGTACTCAGTCCCACATTAACTCTGTGTGTGCCAGACCCTTATACTACACTGGGATCTCGATGTGATGAGACCCATGAGTCGGGAACAAACCTGCTGCAATGCGAGTTTAGCCATAAAGAGGAGAACACAAGTGAGCATATTTGACATCCAGTTGCCTCATACTTATTAGGGTGTCCCTTTAGTCGGCTACATATGCTGACCTTGAACTCTATCCACCCGAAAAGACCCTCCTCCCACCTCGAGGGATCTCACTGACTAACTGCCTGGTCAAAGTCAGCTTGGGAAAAATGGTACATGTCACCTTTCAAACTCACTCCACCACCTTCTACCCTCCCCCTGTCACCCACCAACTTCCTCCCCATCACCATACACCCATCCAATATCACCATTCCTCCCCCTTCTGTCACCTTTGAACCTCCCCCTTTACCCTGGATCCTATCATGATTCACCTCCACATGCCTTTCCTCCCCTCAGAGCTGACACCTATTACTGTCCCCATGCCCACTCTGACCCTGACCCTCCAGGTATCTGAGCTACCTATCTTGTCCCCCTTCATGGCCCACCAAGAGACCTTCACCTACCTGACTCGCACCCTAGACTTTCCACCCTACCGCATCCCACTCCCCCTCTGACTGTGACTGTTCCTTTCCATCACCAGTACCCTGAGTTCTCCCCCCAGGACTGCGCCATCGACATCACCAACCCCACCCTCTAAGATACTCCTCCCACATTCCCCATACGCTCTTAACCCCCACCCCTCCCCCAGACATTCTCCCCCCATTTCCCCTGATATTGTCCCCTCTACCCTTCCTCCATAAGCCTGCATCCTGTGTCCAGCCTTCACTCCACCCTTCCACCCTACTGCTCCCCTTTCCAGCCTTTGCCTGCCTTCATTGCCCAGCCTTTACGCAGTATTTGCTTATGACCACTCAATATGAGTGAAGTTGCGCGAGGTCCCCAAGGAGGTGACTGCAACATCCACTGACCTCAAAGTCATGGAAGAGGTGAAGCTCACCAGGTGCACGCCTCTTATATACAGTCGTAAAACTGAAAGTTCTAAATTCTCACTGGCGGGAAATTAATTTGGAGTGGGAGCTTAATTCCAGTGAGGTGGCCTTTTAGTGAACACGTATGAGATGCTAATGAATCCAAATATGTTTCCCGACATTGTTCATCGGGAAACTCAACCCGACTTTAATCAGCCTTAAAAGTCAGGAGAACAGAACTCCCACAGTTTAACTCGCCATCGGGAAACAGAGTTTTTGCCTCCCGCGAAATTAAGTGCCCTCATCCACCACGATTCCTGCTGCTGGCGGGAGAAGAAAATTCCACCCAATGTGTATGCCCATAGTTTGAATATTACAAACATTTCAGCCTCACTGACATTATCTTTCACTATGTACCACAGGCAAAGTCATTCAGAATTTAATCGTTCAGGCAACTTTGCAAATTGGAAACTCCTTGTCAGTTTTTTGATTCCAGCTCAAAAGCACACAATGTTGAGAGATTGTTTTGCATCTTTAACAAAGTGTTTAATCTGCAGTGTGACACACGATATCTAAGCATGTGTATACTGTTTTCAATACATTACTAGTGAATTTCCTGAGACATGCTAATGATAAGTTGGCTGACATGCTGTTTTATAAGGATTGTACCAGGTGGGTGCTGTACTCTGCTGAATGCTGGTGAAGTTCCATCTTTTATTAAGGACAAAACATTCATTTGTTGTTAAATATACAATGAGTGAGCTCATTTAGTTTATTTGTGATTAAGGCTGCAGGTTGGATGCTTTGTTTGACCTTTTTAAATTGTAATAGGTAACATCACCCAGGTTACAGATATTCTGACTCCTGTGTCAAATGGCTGTCTTCCTTTCTTTACACTTTTTTTTCAGTGAAACAGAAATTTGTGTGTGATAGTTGGACAGCAAATGGTGGGGCATTGAGTTATCCAGACTGGAAGATATGGGTCATTTCAGTTTTCCCTAGTGATAACATTTAATCAATAGTCCTGTAGGTTTCTCCTTGTCATACATCACAGATGTTAAATGTTTAATAGTAAGAGGTCCTCAGATTAAATTCCCAGTCTATGCTGAGCTGGTTGATCTCAGTCAAAGCGGCAGTCCATCACCACAAATGGCCTGTGTCTCTGACCAGTTGTTCCCAAACCTGCCACTATCCAGTAATCTGAGCTCAATATGTATATGTCAAAGTCCCTTGAGGGCAAGACCAACCTCAGCTGTGAGGTTCCGTGCAGAAAATGGATATATGAACAAGTGGCTGGGTAGCGTAAATCAGCACCTTCAGAAGATGATGGGGGGGTGAATGGAAAGAAAAGAAAACCAATCCCTAAAGATGTTAAAGAATTAATTTTGATGTTGTAATCAAGGCTTTCAGAGTACATGGAATTGGAGGCAACCTATTTGCTTGGATAGGGAGTTATTTATGATGTAAGGGAAATAAAGGATAAATACTCAAATTGGCATTGGAGTTAGAACATAAGAACATAAGAAATTGGAGCAGGAGTAGGCCATCTGGCCCCTCAGCTCTGCCCCGCCATTCAATAAGATCATGGCTGATCTGCCCCAGGACTCAACTCCATCATAGCCCTCAACTCCCCGATATTTCAAAAATCTATCTACCTCCTCTTTAAATACTTTCAGTGATCTAGCCTCCACAACTTTCTGAGGTAGAAAATTCCAGACAGTCACTGTCCTCTCAGAGAAGAAATTCCTTTGCATTTCAGTTTTAAATGAGTGTCCCCTTATTCTGTAACTATGTCCCCTAGTTTGAGATTCCCCCACTTGTGGAAACATCTTCTCAACATCTACCCTGTCAAGCCCCCTCAGAATTGTGTATGTTTCAATAAGATCACGCTCCATTCTTCTAAACTCTAATGAATAAAGGCCTAATCTGTTTAGCCATTCTTGATAAGTCAACCACTTCATCTCAGGAATCAGCTTAGCGAATCTCTTTTGAACTGCCTCCAATGCAAGTATATCCTTTCTTAAATACAGGGACCAAAACTGTACACAGTACTCCAGGTACTGCCTCACCAACATCCTGTACAGTTGTAACAAGACTTCCCTATTTTTAAACTCCAACCCCCTAGCAATACAGGCCAAAATTCCGTTTGCCTTCTTAGCTACTTGCTGCACCTGCATGTTAACTTTTTGTGTTTCATGCACAAGAACACTCAGATCCCTCTGTGCTGCACTTTTTTGGAGTCTTTCTCCATTTAAATAATAGTCAGTCTTTTGATTTTTCTTATCAAAGTGCCTGACCACACACTTTCCTTCATTAAACTCCATGTACCAAGTTTTTTGCCCACTCACTTAACCTGTCTATATTCCCTTGCAGATTCCTTATGTCTTCATCACAACATGCCCTCCCGCCTATTTTTGTATCATCAGCAAATGTGGCTAAATTACACTCTGCCCCCTCCTCCACATCATTAATATAGATAGTAAATAATTGAGGCCCTAGGACTGATCCTTGTGGCACTCCACTAGTTAAGTCTTTCCAACCTGAAAAAGACCTATTAATACCTACTCTCTGTCTTCTGTGTGTTAACAAATCCTCAATCCATGCCCCATTACCCCCAATACCCTGAGTTCCTCAGGGATCAATACTGTATCTGTAGCTTTTCATTATATTTATAAATGACTTGGATGAAGGGATAGAGAGCCTGATATCTAGAAGTTTGCTGATGACACTAAGTTAGATGGTGCAGTAATAGTGTCAACAGGAGCAGAAAGTTGCAAAGAGACATTGGTAGGTCAAGTGAGTGGGCAAAACTGTGGCAGATGGAATCCAACGTGGAAACATGTGAGGTCATCCACTTTGGACCTAGAAAGGTAGAACAGAATATTTTCTAAATGGCAAGATGTTAGGAGCTGTGAATGTGTAGAGAGATTTATGAGTCCAAGTACAGAAATCACTAAATGGTATTGGACAGGTACAAAAACAATGCAAAAGGATAATGGGAGATAAGCCTTGATCTCAAGAGGGCCATAACATAAAGGGGTGGAAGTTATGTTACAATTGTACAGAACTCTGATTAGATCCAGTATTGCGTCTAGTTCTGGGCACTGCACCTCAGGAAGGGTACATTGGTCTTGAAGAGGTAACAGAACATATTCAGTAGCATTATACCTGGGCTAAAAGGTTTAATTATGAGGACAGGTGGATAACTAGACTTGTGTTCCCTTGAGTAAAAGAAGATTAAGTAGTGATCTAATTGAGGTGTTTTAAGATGATTAAATGATTTGATGGGGTTGATAGAGAAAAGCAATTACCTAAGACCTTCTTAAAGGCCCAACCAGAAGTTCACACAGCATGCATAATGGACACAAATCTGTAAAATAAATCTATACTCAATTTCCCAATCACCTCCCTAGTCCCCAATTAACTCTGATACCATGACTGACGGTAACTAGAAACTTCACCTACTAATCTTCTGAGAGGTCATATATAACAAATTATATATAACTAAGTTAACTAATGACATGTTAATTATATTGTTAAGAAACACAGGTGAAGTGTTTAATTAAATACTTAGAGCACGCATAAAGAGAGATTGCTGGGACATTAGGTTGGTAGGTAGGAAGCAGACATATGTAATGGTGCAAAAACAAAAATACCTGGAAAAACTCAGCAGGTCTGACAACATCTGCGGAGAGGGATACAGTTGACGTTTCGAGTCCGTATGACCTTTCATCAGAACTAAGACATAGAAATGAGATGAAATAAAATCTGGTAGAAGTGGGTGGGACAGGAGACCTCAATAGGGGGCCAGTGATAGGTGGAGGCCAAGAAGAGACTGCCAAAGATGTCACAGACATAAGGACAAAGGGGTGTTGATGATGGTGATATTATCTAAAGGATGTGCTAATGGGGACATTAAGGGAAGCAAGCCAGTGGCAGATGGCCCTAGTGCAGGTGGGGTGGGGTGGAAGGGATCAAAATGGGCTAAAAGGTGAAGATGAAACAATAGATCGAAATAAATTTAGAAGTAGGAGGGAAAAGAAAAAAATATATAGTTGTAAAAAAATTATAAATTATTGGAAAAAGGGGGATTGGAAAGGGGGTGGGGATGGAGGAGAGAGTTCATGATCTGAAATTGTTGAACTCAATAATAAGTCTGGAAGGCTGTAAAGTACCTAGTTGGAAGATGAGGTGCTGTTCCTCCAGTTTGCGTTGAGCTTCACTGGAACATTGCAGCAGGCCAAGGATGGACATGTGGGCATGAGAGCAGGGTGGTGTGTTGAAATGGCAAGCGACAGGTCTGGGTCATGCATGTGGACAGACCGAAGGTGTTCCGCAAAATGGTCATCCAGTCTGCGTTTGGTCTCTCCAATGTAGAGGAGAACGCATTGGGAGCAGCGAATGCAGTAGACTAAATTCAGGGAAGTGCAAGTGAAGTGCTGCTTCACTTGAAAGGAGTGTTTGGGCCCTTGGACGGTGAGGAGTGGGAAGTAAAGGGGCAGGTGTTGCACCTTCTGCGGTTGCATGGGAAGATGCCATGGGAGGGGGTTGAAGTGTAGGGGGTGATGGAGGAGTGGACCAGGGTGTCCCAGAGGGAATGTTCCCTGCGGAAAGCCACCAGGGGGGGTGAAGGGAAGATGTGTTTGGTGGTGGCATCATGCTGGAGTTGGCAGAAATGGCAGAGGATGATCCTTTGAACGCGGAGGTTGGTGGGGTGATAAATGAGGACAAGGGGGACCCTGTCATGGTTCTGGGAGGGAGAGGAAGGTGTGAGGGCGGATGCACGGGAGATGGGCTGGACACGGCTGAGGGCCCTGTCAACCACCATGAGTGGAAAACCTCGGTTAAGGAAGAAGGAAGACATGTCAGAGGAAGTGTTTTAGAAAGTGGCATCATCAGAACAGATGTGACGGAGGCGAAGGAACTGAGAGAATGGGATGGGGTCCTTACAGGATGCGGAGTGTGAGGAGCTGTAGTCGAGGTAGCTGTGGGAGTCGGTGGGCTTGTAATGAATATTGGTGGACAGTCTATCACCAGAAATTGAGACAGAGAGGTCAAGGAAGGGAAGGGAAGTGTCAGTGATGGACCATGTGAAAATGATGGGTGGAAATTGGAAGCAAAATTAATAAATTTTTCCAGATCCAGATGAGAGCATGAAGCAGCACCAAAGTAATCATCGATATACTGGAGAAAGAGTTGTGGGAGGGGCCTGAGTAGGACTGGAACAAGGAATGTTCCACATACCCCATAAAGAGACAGGCATAACTGGGGCCCATGCGGGTACCCATAGCCACACCTTTTAGTTGGAGGAAGTGAGACGAGTTTAAGGAGAAATTGTTCAGTGAGAGAACAAGTTCAGCCAGACGGAGGAGAGAAGTGGTGGATATGGATTGTTCAGGCCTCTGTTCGAGGAAGGAGCAGCGAGCCCTCAGACCATCCTGGTGGGGGATGGAGGTGTAGAGGGATTGGACATCCATGGTGAAGAGGAGGCGGTAGGGGCCAGGGAACTGGAAATTGTTGATATGATGTAGGGTGTCAGAGGAATCACGGATATGGGTGGGAAGAGACTGGACAAGGGGAGAGAGAATGGAGTCAAGATAGCAAGAAATGAGTTCCGTGGGGCAGGAACAGGCTGACATGATTGGTCTGCCGGGACAGCCTGTTTGTGGATTTTGGGTAGGAGGTAGAAGCGGGCCATCCGAGGTTGGGAGACTATGAAGTTCGAAACTGTGGAGGGAAGATCTCCAGAGGAGGTGAGGTCAGTGACAGTCCTGGAAACAATGGCTTGATGTTCAGTGGTGGGGTCATGGTCCAGGGGGAGGTAGGAGGAAGTGTGTCCGAGTTGACGCTCAGCCTCCGCGAGGTAGAGGTTAGTGCGCCAGACAACAACAGCACCACCCTTGTCAGCGGGTTTGATGACAAAGTCAGGGTTGGACCTGAGAGAACGGAGTGCAGCAATTTCAGAAAGGGACAGGTTAGAGTGGGTGAGAGGAGCAGAGAAATTGAGACGACTGATGTCACGCCGACAGTTCTCAATGAAAAGATCAAGAGCAGGTAAAAATTCAGAGGGAGGCGTCCAGGTGGAGGGAGAATATTGGACGGGGGGAAAAGGATCCATTGAACGGGGAGAGGACTCCTGCCCAAAGAAGTGAGCACAGAGACGAAGGCGGCGGAAGAGGAGTTCAGCATCGTGCCAAGCCCGAAATTCATTGAGGTGAGGGCGTAAGAGTATAAACTAAGTCCTTTGCTGAGCACTGAACGTTCAGCATCAGAGAGGGGAAGGTCAGACGGTATGGTGAATACACGGCCGGGGCTGGGATTGGAAGATGGGATGGGGACAGAGGGACGGGCAGGGGTGGAGGGTCCTGGATGGGCGTTGGTGTCGATGAGTTGTTGGAGCTTGCGTTCCTTTGCATCTGAAAGAAAGAGACAAAGTTTCTTGTTGAGGCGGCGGATAAGATGAAGAATAAAATGAAACTGGGGGCAAGGACAGCTTAGAAATAGGGTGCAGCAGTGCTGCTGGAGGGAGAGGTCGAGTGTGTTCATATGGCTGCGCATGGCACCATGTAATGGTGCATTCTGTGAATAAACCTATTATCAAGAAAACTATTTGTGTCTAGTTCCATACTCACCAACTGGCTTGGGATTGGATTCACAAGTGACCAAGCAAGGCAAATAGTATAGATACAACATTACAAAGAACCAAATATCTGTTGCCTGACATTCCAAGATGGAGGCAAGGTGAAATCCCAAAATAATTCCTGGACAGATGCTAGAAAATGTGACAAAACCTGGTTCTACCAGGAACGTAACCTCAGATTTTAGATAACCATTTCCTGGTGAGGGAACATGGAGGATGTCTGGGATAGTTCCTGAGCTTCCCTTCGATCTCTGCCCTTTAAATGTCTCAGCAGATCTCTCAGGTGTTGGTCTTACCAAGGTTTCAGAAAATGGCTCATAACTATTGTTGCAAGAAGACCAATTAGCGGCAACCAAAGTTCTATCAACCCCTGAGGAAGATTTCTGTGTCTCCTTTTCCATCAGGCCCTACCAGGGCCTCCTCTGCTCCATCAGAGCAGTACGGTGCCATTCTGACATTTTAGTCAGCTCATCATAGCAATCATTGCTGCAACAGTCAATAGCCTTACGAGCCTGAACAGCCCTGCCCTACTACCCCTACATACTTAAGTGTACTTTGGGAAACTCTGCCATTTTTCTGATGATGGTAATGTGGCCAAGCAGAATTTCAGGGCCCTGTTCTTCGAATGCGCACAAAGTGAAAGGATCATTTTCTAATCTTTAACCATGGTGTTCTGCAATTATATCTGTGCATACATATAAAACCTGGTTTCATTCATCACTGCTATAAGTAAGGCAGCCTTTTCTGATATTGTTTACCATGCAGTGTTACATTCTTTAGCAGTTCTTCAGAAGCAGAAATGTTTTAATGATAAAAGAACAAATTTAGTTGACGGGAGGGCGGAGGGGTGGGGGGAGCGTGGTGGGAGAGGGGAAAATTCTTTCCCTGATCTAACAATGATTAATTGTGATTTGATAGGTAGCTGTGTATTTCCTCCCAGAAGTCATTAAAAATATTTCCTTTCAGCTTTCTACAAAAATTCAGCAAAATTGCACAGGTGATTAACTCTTTCCCATGTGGAACACCAAAAACTACCTGTCATACAGCTCAACTGCTGATCTGTACCGCACTTTACCCAATTACACATTGGTTTGAGGTTTTATACTAACCAACTGGGCATATTATCGGTTGGTTTAAGTACATCCCTGCAGGGCACCATTTTGTACAGTACGATTTTCCATATTTTGTTGATAGTGATGAAGGAGGCATAGTTGACTTAATCCACTCCTGCCAAGTGAGAACAGGACAATAGCACAATGAAATTGGCAGCTTTGTAATTACCAACCCATTCCCCGTGACTCTCAGGTCTCCATCATTTTATTGTGTCCCTGAAATGGGTCACCCAGGACCCCTCCAGAAACAGGTGGGAAATCGAAGAGCCGATTCAAATGGGGTGTCATTGCATTAATAGGACCATGATGCAATTTTGAGGTACCAATGGGTGGAGCATGTAGCATGCATGCTCAACCCTTAGTTCTGCATGTTCGGTGCTCTAACCAGCCTTGAAGGATCTGCTGTTGGCCACTAAAAAGATGTTTATATAAAACTTCTAAACAGTGCTGCCAGAAAAATTGCCCCTCAAATGTCTGACCCTCTGTAACACTCCCCTGAGGTCAAACAGCCCTTTATCCCTTTAACTTTCCTGAATCTTCTGGGTTTTAGGGTAATTGGCAAAGAAAAACAGAGACAAGATGAGATTTGTCTTTACACAGCAGGCTGATATGATCTGAACTGCACCTACTTATGAATGTCTGAGGATCATCCACCATCTGTGTTCTGTGAGAAAGGCTATCACAGAGTTCACCTGAACTCCATTATCAACATTCTCTCATGTCAATCCTCTGCCTCTTGAGCTAAAAGTGAGAAGCTTTCAGGTCCTAATAACTATGTAAAGGAAACTGCAACAACCAAAGGTCTTTACCCTGAGGCGCTCTGCTACAGGTGGCCAGGGAGTTACCATTCACTCAATTATTGCATTATTGCTTAGATGTCTGCAGAGCACTTTTACAAAATCTTTGCCTAATCCTGCAGAGAACTCTTAAAGGACAGCATGACCACTCTGCTTGTTAATGAGTTCTCTTCTACTTATTGATGTGGTTTCCCCTATAGGAAGCCCAAATATGACAACTTTTCATGCACTTCCAGCAAAAAAACTTTGGACCATGACCTCGTCTTGTTTCTCAGCAGCCACCTCAGCTAGCTTCTTATCCTTTGTGCTGAATAGTTCACCAGGTGCTCCTTATTGACTCTATCTGATTCTGAGGCAGTAAATGTGTCTGAATTGGTGCCTAGATCATCAAGAGTACATGTCAGATGCTCCATTAAGTGGCCTCGCTTGCTGCCCATATCTGATTACAGGTACAGTCATCTTGAGAGGTCCTTACACAAAGAGAAAAGGCATGTATTTGCATAAAATCTGTGATCATACCTGACCAATAATTATACATTGAATGTAATGCTGCTCCTGTGCAGATATGTCTGTTATCTTACTGAATAAGTGACTTTGAAGGATAAGCAAAGTTTGTGAGTTCTTACCTTATTAGGTGAGCAACAAAACACCACAGCCTCCTTGGCCCACACTATCAATTGTCTCAGATCCCACAATTTGAAGAGTTGCTTCCCCATGTAAAAACATACATTTTTGGAAATACTCAGCAGATTGGACAGCAACTGTGGAGAGAGAAACAGAGTTGTTTCAGGTCAATAATCTTGCAGTGCCACTGTTCTGAAGAAAAACTGTGGTAGAGTTTTGCTGCCAATAAAGATTGTTTGAGTTTAAAGCATGAATGTAGGACACTGTTTGGTTCCAAACATGCCACACTTGCACCGCTATTAATTCAATTCCATTTTCTTTTACACATTGATAATATTTATAATTCATCCTGACTTTCCTTTAGAGAATCCATAGCCTCTGTTCTGAACAGCTGTTCTGGGGTGTCCATTGTGCATATGCACCATGTAACCTATATACATATATGGAGTAGACCTATTGACGGCAACTAAATCTGATAAGAACCATTAGCATAAATGGTGCCCTACTGGTTGACTAATTCATATTGGTTTGAATAATTAGGCTGTATGGGAACTAACAACAACTTCTAAAGGCTCAGTAATAAAATGATTATTGTGTAATTATTGTCACCTAAGTCTTTCTAAGAACAGAAGGCTATATGGAAGGGAAAAAGGCTATTTGACCCATCACACAAGCTCCGTGCACAGATTCTATTATAGATTCTACCCAATTATTTAATCACTTGTACAGAAATATTCCCTTGATTCTCAAAGGTCAACACACAAAATCAAGAACTTCAATTTATCCTCATATGTTTCCTGTTCTGCCTTGACCTATTACCCTCTAAGCAAACATTTCCCACAACTCACAGCAGAAAATTTTGACATTTGACCCACTCATAAAATGCTTACTCCTGTACCTACCACTCCAATCCCTGACCAGATATATGTCCGGTTCCTTTTAAAGAATATCAATCATCTCAGCCTTAGCCTGCCCCTGGCATGGAAACCAACTATTCTATTCTAAGTTTCAAATAAGAAGACTCAGTGATACTAGTTCTTATATGAACATACGTAGCTATAGCAACTACCTTTGTCAAAGGTATGTTGACTTAGTGTGATGCAAATTAATTCAGCATGAAGCACATACTGAAATCTTACCAATATAGCTGTCCAAGGCATGGGAACTGTGTGGCTGGCAATATTTTCACCCATATTTCAGTCAGCAATGACTTCACTAGACTCAATTTTAAAATGTCTAACAGTTTAACAGTCAATCTACATTAGATTACGAGGGGGTTACAAATTGCAAGGGGATTGAAGTACAGGAATAAACAAACCTTGCTACAGTTGTACAGGGTTTTGGTGAGACCACACCTGGAATATTGTGTGCAGTTTTAGTTTCCATGTTTAAGGAAGGATTTACTTACATTAGAGGCAGTACAACAAAAGTTCAGCTGATTAGTCCCTGGGATGAAAGGGGTATCCTATGATGAAAGGCTGAGTAAACTGAGTTTTTATTCCCTGGAGTTCAGAAGCATAAGAAACGATCTCATTGAATCATACAAGATTCTGAAGGGGTTTGATGAGGTAGATGCTGAGCAATTATTTTCACTAGTCGTGGAGTCTAAAACATGGGGGCACAGTCACAGGATAAGAGGCCAATCATTTTGATCTGAGATGAGGAGAAATTAATTCACTCAAAGTGTTGTGAATCTTTGGAATTCTCTATCTCAGTGAGTTGTGGATGCTCCATCATTGAACACATTTAAGGCTGGGATAGACAGATTTGTGGTCTCTCAGGGAATCAAGGGATATGGGGAGCTGGTGGGAAAATAGAGTTGAAGCCCAAGATCAGCCATGATCATATTGAATGGTAGAACAAGTCAAAGGGCAATATGGTCTACTCCTGCATGAATATGCGCTTGCTTTCAGTAAAGTGGAATGTTTTAGATTCCAATGAACAATAATACAAGAGAGGCAAAGGGTTTTAGCAAGCTTTATTGTTGAAGGAAATCTATAAAAGCTAACGAACATTCTAAATGATGTAAATGATTTATTCTAACACAATTTCAATAATTAATAACTAGTAGCATACCTCTATTTGTAGATAGTCTGCATGCAAGGGGTAGTCCCTCTGAGATTTATTATGGTTGTTACTTTAGTCTAGATCCCAGAACAACTTTTAATTGATGACTTAGCTTCTTAATTGCTAAAAGGTCAGACAATAAAAGTGGTATAGATACTTATTGTATCACTCTCCTGTGACCTACACCACACCCCCCACCCCATTCCCCAGAACCACCACCAGCACTTTTGCCTTTACTTTGTTGGAGAAGTGAAGCCCTTTATTATGATGGCCACAGAGGATTAACAGCACCAAACCTTCTAGCCTAGATTTTCTACTACCAGTCACCCATTCCAGCACCAGATATCAGATGGTAATGGGAAATTGACAGGCGTTTTGTTATTCTAAACAGTATCCATTTTGTCTTTGGAGCATAATTTATAAAAGATGAGGATGACCGACACTAAATACTTCCTGTAAATATGTACCTGGGGAAGGGACGTTCCACATGCTTTTTCCTGACCAATATGGCATAATTATCATAATTTCTTAAAAACACATAGAAAAATAGCCATTCATTATTGCTGGGAAATCAACAATAGCAGTGGCTGACTCAAAGGCACATTGAATCAGCAGCATTTCAATAATTTCTGGACCATTTTGATTGGTACTAAGGCTTTTGAAACTATTTGTATTTATGGTTCAACAAATAGTCCCATCACCATTACTGGCACCATTGGATTTACCAATGATAACCCCCTATAAATCTACGGGTCATTAGAAGGCCAGATGCAGAGCTATTCCATCTACTAAAAGAACATAAGCAGTTTCCAAGAAGCATGGGACCATCAACTCTGGGCCCCATGAAGCCTCATGGCATCAAGTCAAACATGTGCAAAGAAGCCTCCTGCTGATTACCACCTACTGCCATAAGCCCCCACCCCTTCAGCGGATGAATCAGTACTCCTCCATGCTAGAGAGATAGTGAGAGACATTGGCGTGCATGCCCACAGGTCTGTGAAAGTGGCAAGACAGGGGGATAAGGTGGTAAAGAACGCACATGGAATGCTTTCCTTTTTTTGACAATTATTGAATACAAAAGCAGGGATGTAATGATGGAAATGTGTAAAACACTGGTTAGGCCACAGCTGGAATTTTGTGTACAGCTCTGGTCACCACACTACAGGAAGGACATGATTGCTCTGGAGAGAGTGTAGAGAAGATTTACAAGAATGTTGCCAGGGCTTGAAAATTGCAGCTAAGAAGAAAGATTGGATAGGCTAGGGTTGTTTCCCTTAGAACAGAAGAGGTTGAGGTGTGACCTAATTGAGGTATACAAAATTATGAGGGGCCTAGATAAGGTAGACAGGAAAGAGCTATTTCCTCTAGCTGAAGGGTCAATTAGCAGGGGGCATAGATTTAAGGTGATTGGTAGAAAAAATAGAGGGGACGTGAGGAAAAGATTTTTTACCCAAAGGGTGGTGGACATCTGGAATTCACTGCCTGAATTGGTGCTTGAGGCTGAAACGCTCAACTCATTTAAAAGGTACCTGGATCTGCATCTGAAGTGCTGTAACCTACAAGGCTACGGACCAGGTGCTGGAAAGTGGGAATAAAAATTCTCTTTTTTGGCTGGTGCAGACACGATGGGCTGAATGGCCTCTTTCTGTGTTGGAACCATTCTAAGGTTTCTAGGGTTCTATGTTGAACACCACTTGGAGGAAGCACTGAGTGTGGCAAGGGCACAGAATGTACTCTGGGTGGGGGACTTCAATGTCCATCGCCAAGAGTGGCCTGTCAACCCTGCAAAGCCCTTCTTATGAACATCTGGGGGCTTGTGCCAAAATTGGGAGAGCTGTCTCACAGACCAGTCAAGCAACAGCCTGACATAGTCATCCTCACGGAATCATACCTTACAGATAATGCCCTAGACACCACCATCACATTCCATGGGTATGTCCTGTCCCACCGGCAGAACACCCAACAGAGGTGGCGGCACAGTGGTATACACAAGAGGGACACAACATCGACTCCAGACCCCATGAAGTCACATGGCACCAGGTCAAACATGGGCAAGGGAACCTCCTGCTGGTTACCATGTAACCACCCCACTCACCACCCCCCACCCACCGCCCTTCAGCTGATGAATCAGCACTCCTCCATGTTGGACACCACTTGGAGGAAGCACTGAGTGTGGCAAGGGCACAGAATGTACTCTGGGTGGGGGACTTCAATGTCCCATCACCAAGAGTGGCTCGGTAGCACCACTACTGACTGAGCTGGCCAAGTCCATTTGAGTTGGTCTAAAACTTACAGCGGGGCCACTCAATATGGAAGCACCATCAATGTTAGAAATCCATAGTTTTGGGCTTTAAGAAGCCAACATGCTCAACCAATTTATTTATTTTATATGGAAGATTTCTCTTACAGCTGGGGGAAAAGTTTCACATTAAGCGCCTGATTAATTCGGCAACCAGATCAGCCAGGATTTTACCAAATGATGGAGCAGGCACAAAGGGCCAAATGGCCTACTCATGCTCCTAAGCCCTATGTTGCCAGGTCTACTGAGGTTGACATTAAGCAGGATTTTCCACTGTATCTTTGCCAGTTTAGCAGTGGTGCTACAAGCAGCTGAGGAGCAGAAAAGAGGAACATAATTTTTTTCACCCATTAGATTTTCCAGCAGAAGCTAGGTCAGCAAACAGATGAAATCGTCTGAGTACAGGTTGGCATATTTAAATGAGGCAGTAATGCCATGGTGACATCCTAGCTCATTTACTGCATTAATAACACTAGTTGTAATTAAAGCCTGTATAAAACAGGCAGCCAGCATTGCAAGGCATTGGAAAAGATGAAAGTTGTACTTAAAGGGCGACAGTGTCAAATCTGCAAACAGAGGCAGAAACACTTTTGAGGAGCTCACCCAAATTCAACTGACCCAGGAAATTCAGCGGGGTCTGTGCAGAACGTCCCACCCTTCTACACTCCCATGGGCAATTTGACTGGTGAGGAAATTAAGCAATTGAGCATAAGTGCTCTCATTTTGATTCCAACAACAATTTAATTTCAAATTAAAAATAATTAAAAATAAATTCTGGTTGGCAATTACAGGAGTACGACACCCACCACAGAACCTACACAGGAGAAAGTTGTGAAAAGTATACTTCTAAAAGGTGACTAGTTAGTCACAAGTTATATATTACACATAATATACTCTCGTTAAAGCCATTTAGTAAAATGTAAGAGGCAGCCTAGTAAAAAGTAGTGGAGTCTCAGTGAAAAGGAACACCAGCCCCTCTCATGCCCACTTCTGGTTCTGCACATTGAGACAGCATGACACATGGACTGCTTTAAAGGTTCAGGGCACTGAAAGTGTCTTTGATGCTGTGCAGTCTGTTGCACGTTGACATTACATCTTTGTATCACAGCATGCAGGTTGGCCTTCCACAGTTGGTTGAACAGGCTGCCTCTCTTGTCAATCTGCTGCCTTCACTAGCCTGCCAGTACTCAAGTTTCCTTACTCAGATATGTTCCAATTGGCAATCAGGATCATGAAATTTGCTGATGCACATTATTCCACTCGCTATTTGAAGTTTAGGCCTGTAATAGTAGCTGTCCAGGGGCCTGAAAAATTGCAGTGTCTCATACAAAGTAATCCTGTAAGTGACTTTTATGCCTTAATTTGATGGGAGAAATCCTTCACATTGAAAACACTCCTCCCTCACCATCTCTTTACCTCACTGTCCAACCCCATGGGCCAGTAACAATAGCAGTTCATCACATTACAAAAATTAGAATAAGAAATCCTACATTATCTAAACAACCACAGTGGAACTACGAAACAAGAGGGATTAAGAAAGAGCTTCTTCAGCTTTTTGTTGAAACCAAAATGATAATTAGCTGGAGGTTTGTTCAAAGAATTAATCTAGTCAAGGGAGAACAGCTGATTCTCTAAACTGTGACTGAAACAAGATGTAGCATGCTGTTCGTAGACTATTTTTCCTGCGGTTTTGGATTTGTTTAATCTGCTGCCAGCAACAAGCTTTGCTATTTATTATGCATTTTCCACTCCTCCGGCCATGTTCTGTTGTCTGGAGTTGGCTCTCCCGCAGCACTGCAGCACTGCAACATGAGCATTGTCAAGTGGAACGTCACCAAGTGACAGAAGCAGAAGGTCAGGCATTTATTGTTCACAGTGCATTAGTCTAATATACACTGTCTTGGAAATCACATGAGCGAATTTGATTTACTAGATTTTGTCTTGTATTTGTTCAACAATGCAAAGTGAAAGTGCTGCCAAATGCAGGTTAATTTAAATATGATTTCGACTCATACCCCATGGAGCAAAGGAATTCTTCCTCCTTTCACTTGAAAAACTTGGTATTATAATATGACACAAAGATTGTTTGGTGAGTAAATTATTGTTCTGTAAACAACCAACAATGAACTTTGAGATTGTCATATCATTTCACCATACAGTGATCCATGGTAACCCAATACCGCCATTCGTGGGAGCAGTGAGGAATATGATGTATGGTTTAAATATCACATGCAGTAGTAATAATCCTATTCAAAAGTAGTCTCATTGCAATAACAATATTTAATCTGTGGCCCCTAGGAACTGGGTTCAAAATCATTTAACGATGCAGTGTTACATCCATAAGACCATAAGACCATAAGACATAGGAGCAGAAATTAGGCCATTCAGCCCATCGAGTCTGCTCCGCCATTCAATCATGGCTGATAAGTTTCACAACTCCATTCTCCCACCTTCTCCCCATAACCTTTGATCCCCTTACCAGTCAAGAACCTATCTATCTTGGTCTTAAATACACTCAGTGACCTGGCCTCCACAACCTTCAGTGGCAATGAATTCCATAGATTCACCAGTGTGAAATTAAACTGGGATCTAATCTAGATTACATAGAAAAGTTAATATTATAATCTATTGTACTTCCAGACCACCATCAATGGACATTTGTTAATCAAAACTAGTGAAAACAATGGATCAGGTAAGGTTGAGGTGGCAGAGCTACAGCAATTCAGTAATTTCTTGACATTTAACACTCCTCCAAAACTACCAGTATTCCCATTTAGAAGCAAGCCTTAAGCATTTGTAGCATAACCCCACCCACACCTCCCCCCCACACCCCCACCCCCACCACTGCTTCATCCCATACCAACATGGCCAAGAAATGGCAGCATTAAATGTCTAGATTTCAGTGGGAATCGGAGGGGGGTGGGGGGCAGTGGTGGAGGGGGTAGATGCAGAGAATTGGGATTTCCCCTGAAAAGTGGTAGTTGACAGCCCGATCAATCTGTTATGTCAAGAACCACTTGAAAAATGTACATAAAACATATATAACAGATCACATTAATCTTAAAGATTCCAGGCCCAACCACAGTCTGAGACCTTCTTCCAGTAGGTCCCAGTTGCAACCCTCTGGCAGCTGGCACATCTCATCTCAGCACATTTTTTGGCCTTCATACATATGTCAGGTCTCACTGAGGCAAAGGAATTGGGAATGTCCACCATAAGATATCCTCATCCTTGGTCCTATTGCCTGCATATCTGCATCCTTGTTTGGGGCAGGCAAGGACTATCCCATGTCAGCAATTGCTTTAAAATACCATGCATGGCCAGACCTGACACTTTAAGAGTTCCCGTGGAATTTTCAGCTCTCCTTCTGACCCCTGCTGAAACTACAGTGGAGTCTGCTGGAAATGCCAAGTAAATTCACAACCAATATACATCATCTGAGTCTTCCACGGCTTCTTAAGATATGTGGCTGTGAGTCGACAAATAATTGCAGGGTTGAAAAAAGAGTATTATGTTACCTTGAAAATTCATGGTAAGTTGTGGATCGTGTTCAATACAGTGATGACGCTGCAGTTTCACAATACATTGTTACAAGATATGAATGTCACCAGTTATGTTGGCTATGATAGAGAGATCGAACAATGTCTTCTATATCACTAAGTACTCACTGCCAAGATAAACTCCTTCCACTGAGGTTGAATCATGATCTTCATGGGTGTCCTTCACTCTGAGCCAAAAAATCTGGGTCCTCCTTTATTAGGTGTCATCAAACAATGCCTCAACAGAAGAGGCTGTAAAAATGGAGGGCCTCAGTACACTGAATAATCAGCTTCAGCCTAGCTGTTACAGACAAAAAAAAATGGATGCCTTGACCCTTTTCAGTGGCTGTAGCAAGTTAAATGTCATTATGGCTAGGCCTTTGACTAATTGCATGCAGATAAAATTTACCCGGGCTTTCTAATACTAAGGTTGGGCATGTTTGGTATTCATCCCACCCACCCAAATCACACTCTCAGTTAAAATTATGCTCCCTTATTCCAGGGTAACATGAAAGGAGACATTTACTAAAATAATATGCAAAAAAATAACTGTAACTGGCCAGATTCAGGATGCGTCACTCATTGACATGCAAAACACATGAATGCATTATGTTGATAATATCTTTATTCATTTGAGAAGTGTATCAAACATATCAAGGTCTCTCTTTTTCTAGTTTCATTTGTCAGTTTCATTTGCACTCAGCACTGCACTGATTGGTTTTATTATAGCCGCCTTCTTCACTGAAGAATTTCTTTGGACCCGCTGGTAGCTCAGAGTGATTTCTACCAGACCCAACAGTTTCTCCTGAAAGAAGAAATTTTAGTTAATGCAACATTAATGCAACCACTATTAGATAATTTCAGTTAAATATGCTGAGCAATCCATGCTTGCTCTTTCCTCAGACAATTCAAAGCTGTGTCAATCCCTTTTCCAATTTTACTCCTTCCTTGACTGGTTTATGCTAGGGTATGAGTATCTTAAACATGTGGTCATTTTTAACAAGTAAGCCAGTTCAATGTGTAAAAAGGCTCCATGACAGTGAAGAGAGTTGGGTCCCCACAGCTGAACTTCATACTTTCTTTACTTTCCAGTAGGAATCGTTAGATGACGATAGGAAGGGGGCAACTTGGCTGATAATTTTTCTGCCTATTAGCCTAGTTGCACTGAGCCCAATGTTAAACACTAACTGGCGCACAGCCTAAGAACAGAAAATACTTATGGATGAGGAAGGACATTTACTCTTCATTGTTGGGTCAGAACTTACTGTGAAATTAATTGTGAGGCTAATTGGGCTCACCATTCCTTATACACAACTTGGACATCAACTTCAGGCAAGTGCAAATGCACAGTTAAATAGGAAAATCCAGAAAGTTGCTCTCCAAGATGTCTATGGCAACGCCTCTACCAACCAGAGTCCACTTGCCAACAAATCAGCACTCTCTTCTCATGAAGTATAAATTGTTGCCCCCTTTACATGTAGCATTCTTATAAATCGTCCTGATGAATACAAGATGAAATGCTTCAACAACATGTGCCTCTTTTCAGCAATACTGAAGTGCTGTGCTACCAAACGACTATTAAAAATGAGCTATTCATCCTGTGTGTTCCCTTAATACTTGTATCTCATATGCCTTTACCTGTACTGGTGCTCTTATGCTACCCCAGTGGCTGCACCATGGCTGGTGGAAAACTACTGACTTTCACTGGGAGAGACTGCACAAGGCCTTGCAGGATGACTTTGATTATCTCTGGGTTTGAAGGCCGGCTTCAAACTGCATCATGGACAGTTCTGCAGCATGGACAGTAGTCAGGGTTGGCTGGTTGAGGCACAACATCAAGGGAACTAGTCGTGTTGCACTGGTGGGAACGTGAATACTGTCCTCCTCTCATCAAATGAGATGAAACCACGCCATAGCGTAGATTGGTTTTACCGATGCTAAGGTTGGGATACGTTATTGGCTTTGATATTATCCCCACGCGTCCCTATATTGGGCGGGAGAGAATTGGGGGTTAAAAATTTTAAAGGGCAATGCATCACCAACCTACCACATATGGCCTTACACTATTTTTACAGCAGCTGGTAGGGTGATGCACATGTGTCTCCTCTTGAAGAGCAGGGCACTTCATTAGCATATGTAAATTGGGCTTCCATATAGCAATTGGGAGCCCAATTTAAATTTAACAGTAGCTGATTGGGTTTCCCAGGGTTTGAAAAACCCACCAGTTAAAGGGAGGCGGGAGCTGCCGGCTCAAGATGGTTGGCCCCTTTTACAGCACTGCTTGTGAGACAGGAGCAGCAGCAGGAGTGCTCCAACTCATTCCTTAAATAAAGCCTTCAGCTTTCCCTCTGCTGATCACCACCTCTTTCTCACCCCTGTCACAATCAGTGATTTCCCCACCCTCCAGCCCTGATCTCTGTCTCCCTCCTTGCTAATTGGCTGGGGACCATTCACTTTGGTTTTCCCACCCAGCAGCCAGCCAACCTGTTAATTTGGCCGACTGCAAGGTGGGGATCAGACAAAAAGTGTTATAATGAAATCTTGCTGTTAAATTCGGCAGGAAAACTGTAGCCCCAGCCTTGCTGGGTTCTTCCCACACCCTGTCCGCCTCCCTTCATATTGTTTCCATAATGAATTGAAAAGAAAATATGAGGCTTCCACAAACAATGGTTAGCTGGTAAGTATGATAGCTAGGTAGAAAAAAAATGAAAGGTGGGTGGATTGATAGCTGATGAAAAGAAGCAATTAGGTGAGTTAGAAGGAACATGGAAAGAGAGAAAAGATATGTTACAAGGATTTAATGAGTATACAGGCCCATTGATCTATTACCCATGTGCACTTGATCTTGTTACTTTTAACTTCAGTACTAAAGAACTATTGAATTCCATTAGCTCTTCTCCCAATTTTACTCATTGGTTAAATATAAGCAGCACAATCAAATTCATTTCTCTTTCACATCATAATCAGGAGCAAAGGAACACTTCTAAGAATTTAGAGAATTGCTAAATCTTCACACCTGGGCCACCAGCTAAGGATGATTGCTTGAAAAGGTTAGTTAGGAAGATAGGATTTCAAGGAGCCACAGCGAATTGCATTGAATAAGAAGTAAGAGTAAATTACATTTGGTGGAATCTAAGACCTGGATTTTTGCACAGGCTCCACAACTCCACAGGTCTTTCAAAATGGTGGGCGGGACTTGGACCGAGAAGTCCCGTTCCCATTTCCAACAGGTCCCATTTTCACTGGTAGGGGAAAGGAGGCAGGGTTTGACTCACACAGGAGGGAAACCTGGCTTCAGCAGGCCCATTTGAACTCAGTGCTGAGTTAAACCAGACCCTTTATTCAATGTAGCAAGGGTGTTAACCTGTAGTGCGGGAGTTACGAATTTTTAGGGTGGACTTAAATGCTCTTGAAGGGTTGAGAAGGTCTGTAGAACTGTCAATCTGTGAAGCTATTTAAATCTCCAGCCCTTTAGAACTTAAAAAAGGCTGCCTGTGTCAGTGAGAGGTTAAAAAAATCTGTCCCAGCAGGGTCCTAAGTTCACAGTTTGATTGACAGCTTAAAGAGGTTCTTAAAGGATTTGCTGTCTTTGATGTGGCATTATGAATACAAGTCTGTTTAACTTATAATGGATTAAGTACTTGAGGGGATTTAAATGTTTTGAATGGGCTTTCATGAATAGGACTGCTTTTTTAACATAGTGAAGGCTGTAATAGACATTTAGAACTTTATTTTATTTCATCTCAACATGGCTCCTGAGGCCTGCCCATGGTGGATACTGGGTGAGTTGGCGTGGAGGTGTAACAGCAAAGGGTAGTGGATGGGTTGGCATAGGTTAATGTGAGATGACACTAAGTTGGCATTAAGGGCCATGGTGGGTGAGTGGGGGGCATGAGTTACATACAAACATGGAGAGTATGAGAGCCCATGGAGCAATAGGTGGGGGGCATGAGTTGACATATAGGGTATGAGGAAACATTGAAGGTGGGTGGGAGGCATGAGTTGGCAAGAGTAGGCATAGATGAGGCATAGGAAATGAGTGAGGGTGAGGGTGTGTGAGCTGGAGAGCCTAAAATAAGGAAACAACTGGAACAAAATCCCAGAGAACAGAGAGGAGCTTTTAAAATAGCCAGTCTCAGCACTCGGCAGCCCTTGTGGCAGCCTCTGATCTGCCTCCAGGGGGGGCGGGGTGTGGGGGGTGTAGGGGGGTTGGTAGGCTTGACTCCATCCAAAAGTTCCTGTGTCATCCAGGGGTGTTTCTCCCTAGGTAGGTTCGACAAGCCAGGAAATTTCCCGACTCGTGCTACCCACCTCAGGAGCAAAAATCTGGGCCTAAGATTTCAAATAACATCACAAAATGCATGCAGTGGGAAGATGCAGGAATCTCAACTATTGAGCAAGTTGACAGAGAGTCTGTCCCTAATGCTACCAAAGCACCATTTTCCCTAAAATTTTAATATCCTATTCCTTATTATTAGAAATCACTAATTTGCTTTTCTTGAAGAAATATTAGTTGGCAGGTAACATAACTTCCACAGGAAAGCTTCTGAAACTAAATGTAATCTCTGTTGATGATCATTGTATTTAGTTCACAGAGGGTGCACTCAAATAATGATTAATTCCCTCGATGGAATAAAGAACCCTACCTTGTTCTACAATATATCTGCACTCTTCAGAAGAAAGAAAGTGATGTCCTGATTCTGCTATAAGTAAATATTAGTAATTAAAGGTTCTGCAAAATTTTGATTTAAAAACTGGCTAAAGGTAACTTTGTAAAGATCAAGTGGGCTGGGAAGTGAATAGACTAGATGTGATAAATTCAGGAATGTTCTCATTGCTGGCATTAAAATTCAAGATTCTAATCATTGTTCCGTCACTGAAACTAGGGGAGACATTTAAAGGGGACGAGCATTTGAATTCAGTCCATTTTTCTAGAGCATTCAGCTAATCCACATATCTCGTGTTTTTGATAACAAAATAATGATTGACAAACTAATAGTATCACGGTAGTATAAGGGTCTGGCACATATAGGGTTAACATGGGACTGAGTACAGTACCGCCTACACAGCGATGTAAGAAAGCACATGACTCACTCCCAGGGCTTTCTAGTGTTGGACAAAGTCGTATGTACCGACAAGCATGAAGACAGCTCCTCGCTTGTCCCCTTTACTGTATATTTGTAAATAGATCTAAGAGTCAATAAAGACTTACAGTTAACTTAAGTATGATCGAAGACTTCTTCAGACCTATCGAACTATAACAAATTCCCTACAACATGGTGGCAGCTTGTGGACGAACCCAAACCTCACAGAAAATGCAGAGAAAAACTAAAATGCTGGAAGACTGAGAAAAATTCCACAAAGTAGTCCAACCTGAAAAGAAGCTCCAGAAGGACAGGTGCAGGAAAACAATTGTCAAGAAAAAGCTCCAACAAAAGGCTTACAGCTGAAGGCAGGGTTTAAAGTTCCTTACTGCAGTAGAAGACTCCATTGCAGCTCCTTTGGAAGCCCAGCTTCAAATCCTAGGGCAGAATTGTCCTGTCCCATTGGAGGCAGGCATCATGGCAGGCAGGGGGCAGAATTCGGCATGAGGGGTAGAAATCGGTTTCACGCCAGCACGAAATCACAGCAGGATCATCCACTGGAGACTGCCATGGCGGAACACAAATCCCGCTGGAGGCTGGTGTGAGCCCGATTTGCACCCCAGTGATGGATGCAAAGTAAGGCCCGACCCGAATCAAACCCCACCCACCACTCCGCCACACCCGATTTACTGTTACACCGGCGGGAAAACATGCCAACCCAGAATACGTCTGGACATGCGAGACGTGCAGAAGTCGGGACTCACCTTCAGGGCCTTGCTCAGATCATGGACATCTGAGGAGATAAAGATGCTGGATCCCTACAGCTACCGGACCCTGGAGAAACATACGCATCGCAGGCTGGGTGGATTCTCGTGGACATGGCTCCACCGCAAAGCAGCTCTCGGAAGGTGGGAGGTCTCAGTTGATGTCTCAGATCTGCTTCGGAACATCACGGTCTTGGCCATGGGCTGCTACAGATGATCAGCAAGGTGGAGGGCCGAGAGGAAGGTCTAGGTGTAACTGGGAGAGGAAGGTGTACCAGGAGGGAGTGGGGAGGGGGTGGGGGCAGGGAGGCTGGGAAGTGGGGTGACGAAGGTGTTGGGGTGATGAGGTTGGGAGGAGGGGAACAAAGATGTCAAGGAAGTAAGGTTGGGGGGGAGCAGGGAGTACCGGAGAGAAGGGTGTAACTGGGGAGAATGCAGCAAGTGGGGAGGTAGGTGTAAGGGGGAGGAAGGTGTAAGGGAGGACATTCAGAGGGGGTAGGTATCCAGAGAGAGGAGGGAATTTGGAGAGGGGTAGGTGTCTGGGGGGGAAGAGGGAGTTCGGAAAGGAGAAGGTGCCTGGGGGGAGGAGGGGGTTTGCAGACGGGAAGGTGTCCGGGCGGAGGATGGAGATCGGAGGAGGGAAGGTGTCCAAGGGGGAGGAGGGAGTAAGGGTGGAGGAGGGAATAAGGAGGGTGGGGGATATCCAGGTGAATGTGCAGGGGAGGGCTCTGCGGCGTCAATGACTGTCACCTGGGGGAAGGGCGGTGAACTGAGGGTGGGCATGGTAGGAGGGCATGGTGGGTATAAGAGTGGGAACAGAGAGCCGGTAGGGTGGGAGAGTGAGGTTGCATCAGTAGCAGTAGAAGAGGTGGCGAGGGTGGTTTGTGGGGACTCGGAGGTAGACATGGCACTGGGGGTGGGAAGGAGGAGGTTGGGGAGGTCAATGTGGATGGGGGTGAGATTCTCAGAAAGGTAGGGAATGTGCACATTCACCTGGACATCCTGGAATGAAAAGTGTTCTGGCTGGTAGGTGACGGTGGGGAGGTGGAACGTGATGCCAGGGGAGGTCAATAGTGCTGGGGGAAAGGACCTAGGTGACTGGGGGAGGGGAAGGATGGGGAAGCTGACAAAGTACTCGACAACAACCATGGGTGTCAAAATCAAAAGTGAGCGGAGCCTCGTGTTGGACGGGCACAGGTGCTGCCTGGGAGCGTGATCAGTGGAGATGCAGCTCAGCTCAGATGGACAAGAGAAAGAGAACCCCAGCAGGCAGCATTGAAAATGCTCGGGACATTGAGATGAGTGTGATGGAGGAAGGTTCTGTCTGCGTGGGAGAGTGCTTGCACGAGGCTCCGAAAGGCCCTGCCACAGACACACACTTCTCCTTTCAGGATCACTCGTGGTCCAGATACCTGCAACTGAACTCCTGAACTCCTAGTTTGGAGGGGGGGGGCGCGGTGGGGGTGCAGGGGGAGGACTTGTGAAGCCTGTTCATGAAGCTAATTACAACATTACATATTATTCAATGAAAGTGAATATATTTTCAGTTTACAAAGTGACTAAATGTGTTAACCCGTGCAACCAACTATGATCAGAATTTCTTAACTTTTCTAGGTCTATCACTTCTTCTAGGTGCTGCCTGACATCCACAGCAGGGGTGGAGACAGCCTGTGCAATGGTTGGTCCTGTTGCCTCTGATGACTTTTGGCATGCAACCTCTGTTTGGATCTAGCTATATTCTATTGTGCATGTCATTATTCCATGTATCTTTCACCATTGCTTGTTCTTACTGCTGTTCTCAAAGGAATACCCATGGAGGGTAATACGTTTACTGCTAATGCCAAGCTGTTCTTTGTGGATGATATCAAAAGTGGTCTTCATCAGTTATGACTGCTATCTGTGCTAAACCTACCTAATAAATGGCACGACAATCATTACATGTGAGATTACAATATTTATCTTATATAAATATCTTCTATAATTCTAAAATGACTACCAACATTGTGGGACTTGGGAACATAGAGCCATAGAGCCACGGCATCACAAGTGCACATCCAAAATACTTCTTAAATGTTATGAGAGTTTCTGCCTCTACCACCCTTTCAGGCAGTGAGTTCCAGATTCCCACCACCCTCTGGGTAAAAAAATTCTTCCTCACACTCCCTCTAAGCCTCCTACCCCTTACCTTAAATCTATGCCCCCTGGTTATTGACCCCTCCACCAAGGGGAAAAGTTCCTTCCTGGCTACCCTATCTATGCCCCTCATAATTTTATACACCTCAATCATGTCCCCATCAATCTCCTCTGCTCCAGGGAAAATAACCCCAGTCTATCCAATCTCTCCTCATAACTAAAACTCTCCAGCCCACGACATCCAGGGCTCCCTGGATTTGTTGGTCCCACCCTTTGTCTTTACTGGAATATGTTGGCCCTGTACTCTCCCTATTTCCTTCTTGAATGAATCCACTGCTCTGATGCAGATTTACCTAAAAGTAGCTGCTCCCAGTCCACCCTGGCCAAATCATATCTGATCTTATTAAAATCGGCCTTCCCCCCAATTTAGAACTCTGATTTCTGGCCCACCCTTGTCCTTTTCTATAACAACTTTGAATCTAATGGAGTTATGATCACTATCTGCAAAATGCTCCCCCACTGATACTTCTACCACTTGCCCAACTTCATTCCCTCAAATTAAGTCCAGGATCGCCCCTCTCGTGTAGGACCTTCTACGTACCAGCTTAATAAGCTCTCCTGGATGCATTTTAAGAATTCCGCTCCCTCTAAACCTATCGCACTATGACTAACCCAGTTAATGTTGGGGAAGTTGAACTCCCCCACTATTACTACCCTATTATTTTTACACTTCTCTGAAATTTGCCTACATATCTGCACTTCTATTTCTCTCTGACTGTCTGGGGGCCTATAGTACACTCCCAGCAATGTGATTGCTCCTTTTTTGTTTTTCAGTTCTACCCATATGGCTTCATTTGAGGAGCATTCTAAGATGTCATCCCTCCTTACTGCTGTAATTGATTCCTTGATCAATATTGCAAAACACCCTCCTCTTTTACCTCCTTCCCGGTCTCGCCTGAAGACCCTATATCCTGGAATATTGAGCTGTCAATCCTGCCCCTCTCTCAACCATGTCTCTGTGACAGCAATGACATCATACTTCCATGTGTTAATTTGTGCCCTCAACTCATCTGTCTTATTCGTCAGACTCCTTGCTTTAAAATAAATACTATCCAACCTTGCCAAACTCCCTTGTGCCTTAACTGGCCTATAATTTCTATGCCTTCCAGACTCACTTGCTCTCTCTTCTAATTTTGGCTGTGCATCTCCCCCTGCTGAATCTCCTCTCAGGATCCCATCCCCCTGCCAGGTTAGTTTAACTGCTAGTAGCCAAGTTAGTTTAACTGTTAGTAGACAAGTTAGTTGAACTGACCAAGTGTAGTTTAACACAAAAGTATGGAATAAAAGGAATGAAAACACATCCAGATGCTAGGGCAACCTCCAACCCTACAGGAAGAACCAGCAGCAACAGAGCCTACCACTCCTCTGACAGTAGTGCGAACGAGATATAGGAGGGTTATAAGGCTTCCAGACCACCTGAACCTTTGAATTTGGGATTTAAAGGAAGGAAGGAAGTGGGGTAGTGATAATGTAGTAATGACAATATAAATGTATGATAGTAATAACAATATAAGGCATAAGGTAAACTATAATCACTTAAAATACATTGGATAAAGATCTGGGGGTAGGTGTAGTATAAGGGTGTGGCACATACAGGCTTAATGTGGGACTGAATACACTACTGCCCACACAGTGATCTAAGAGAGCACATGATCCACAACCAGGGTCAGCCGAGTATTGGACAGAGCCGTGTGTACAGCCAGCATGGAGACAGCTCTTGGCTTGTACCTTTCACTGCATATTTGTAAATAGTTCTGAGTCAATAAAGACTTACAGTTAACTTGTGTTTGACTATGAAGACTTCTTCAGACCTACCAAACTGTAACCAACACCATACAACAAATCACATACCATATCCTTTTCTCTTTTGAGGAGTATGGATATGATTAAAATGAACCTCATACCAATCTTCTATATATTTTCAGTAACACTTTGTAATTTTGTGATTGTAATCCCAATTTGTGCTTACAAGGAAATCAAAACCTAGAATCTGTTTGGTGCCATGCCCATTTTACAAGTGTAAAACAAGCAGAAGCCAGCGCAAACCAATTTCTAGGCTCTTCTGTTTATTCAACACTGCCTTAAAGAAAATTCAAACTTTGTTTAATTTAAAAGCTGAGAACTTGAGTTGGAATCTCCAAACCTGATTTTTACTGTATAACTTATCAGTTACTACCTGCATACCATAACTCCTATACCTGGTCAACATCAGGATGGGTTAAAATTGCATGCAACTTTCGAAGAGAGATGCACAACATATGCCAGTCCCATATTCTCCAGGTGTTCCTTAAAGAGACCGCAGCACACCTCTCCAAAATGATATGTTTTGGTTGTTTTTTAAAGATTCTTGTGGCATCAGAAGGAGTAGGATGGGCCCCACAAAAATCTTAATCCCACTGCCAGCCCATTCTTGAGCCCATCCCTGCCCCTCGCATTTCCCCCCACCCCTACCACTGCCAACTCACCAAGGTATCCAAAACTCTCCCCCGACCAACAGGCCTTACCTGCCAGCAGGCTGCGTGGTACAGCTAACCCATTTTCTGCCTTGAG
This sequence comes from Cetorhinus maximus, assembly GCF_964194155.1. NCBI lineage: Eukaryota > Metazoa > Chordata > Chondrichthyes > Lamniformes > Cetorhinidae > Cetorhinus > Cetorhinus maximus. Next base: position 49,713,925 of record NC_135884.1, on the reverse strand, counting down.
AAACCAATGAGGTACAATGGGCCAGCTATTTGATGCCCACAGCTCATGAAGGAAATGTTAGCAAGGCCTGAACCTAGAAGTGTTTTGAGCCTCCTGATGTCATGCTGGCTCGAACCAAAAGTCAAGTTCAAACATTTTTTGCATTGGAAAATTCTACCAGGCCTTCAGTAAATCCATTAACTGTGAGCAATCATTTCAGATTTGGGCTACCAATTGAATTTGGGTTATAGGAGCAGATTTGGTGGATTATATTTCAGCTGACCCTGTAATTTAAGACATTGTTCTCTTTCAGTGTCACGCTTATTAAGACATTTAAATCTGAAGCTCCAAACTCATTAAAATCTAAACTCCTGCTATTTCACTTTCGGCCTTATCTCATTTGTTTGCCAAACTATACTGAATCACAAAACCATTCTCCTTTCAGTTTTGGTTGTGTTCCTATGAGAATAAAACTTTCAGGCACAATACCAGAAGCTAATTGGATGTAAATATATACAGATTTGCAGAGAAATATATTGAATTTACACATTGACGTTGTCAACAGGGTCCATTACATTCTCTATAATATCCATGTAAGATAGAAAATAATTCTTCCAAGAAAATGAAAAATAATAATTCATACATTGCAAACTATAATTAGTAACTATAATAAATTCTGAGCCCTTCTGAGACTACGAAGTGCATAGGTCTTTAATTTTTTATTGTGAGATGGACTGTTTTCCAAATAAGATTGTAAACGTAATTTTTTTTACACATTGGTAATTATTTTCTTTTTCAAATAGTCATTGCAGGGACCAGTAAGGTTATATTTATAGATTCAGGTGCAGCGCTGTGTAGCAAAGACTGACTCGGGTGGAGAGTCTCATCTCATGGGCGTTGCTTATTAGTGCCTTTCTTATTGAAAGTAGCTTTTATTGTAACTAAATAACAATGTAGAGGGTAGCCCTTTTAGGGTATAGCTCTTGTAAATAGCAGCTGTGAACTCTGTGCAGTGGATTGATTGAAGTCAAATTGCGTGAGCTTATTTGACACCTGATTAGGTTCATTTATTCATAAATTCTCTGCAAAAGGAGGTTTCCTACATTGGTGGTTAGCATGCTCGACAAGCTACCCCACCTACCTGCCCATGAAGCTTAGCCATGTTGCTTAGTAATATTTTAGATTCTCTTATCATTGAACGCAAAACGTAACACTGCCGATTAAGAATTTTTGCTTTTGTGTCAATTTCTAAATTGTGAACAGAGTTGGTTGAGCATTGACAATAATTTTAATCAGAAATAGTGAGATGCTCAATGCTGCATGTGGGAACTTTGCTGTATTTTGGCAATGGTGGTAAAAATGAATGACCCGCCCAAGATCAATTATCTTTCACCAAGGCTGCTTATTGAAAATTGTGTTTACAAGGAAATTAAATGTTTGCGGGCCAAAGAACTGAAACACAAATCGACTTTGATTCCCCAACCCTTAATTATGCCATGACCTTATCAAGCGCTGGTTGCAAGCTAATAACTCTTAACCCAGTACAATATCAAGATGGATTAAAATTGAGTAGCAAATCTTGTCACCTGAGTGATTAGAACCCACATAGGAATTGTAATATATTAAGTGGAAAGTTGTTGCAGTGATGAAAATGAGTAAAAACAAACATGTGTAATTATTATAGTGTGGGCCTATGGGTTGTTGAAGCATTTCCTAACTGGGGAGAAACTGGGTGAAAAGAGTGAACTGAAATGTGTTGATAACCTTCTTGGTGTCTAAACCTCGAATGATCATGTGACTTTTTAAGATTTCTCCCTTTGATCAGAGAAGTGATTCATTTCAGGTGGTTCATTTCAGCAGATGCTATGGTGTAGAATCTGTTTCTATAAACATCAAACTAAAGCTTTTCTTCATCACATTTCTCACAATAGATTTATTCACGAATTGAGAGCTGCACCCATTCAGAAGAAGATTGTTGGAAGTGGATCTGATGCACAACAACGCTTTAGAAACTGCTCTGATGCAGAAAGCTGACCAGTTCATTTGTTCATGAGATAGAACTTAGATACAATTTCTCTCGAAGGATTTTTGTTAGTTATATGTGTAATATGGAGCAAAGAGACCAAGTCACCAAGATGTATGTTATCAGTGTGTTAAAAGAGGGGACTCACCTTCTATTTGATGACTTAAACTTGTAGAAGGCTGAAAGGTTGTAAAAATAGGCCAAAAACCACCTTAAATACCAACACATTAACACCACCCACGTGCACCAACAAGTGATTTGATTGAAGTGAGTGTGACTATTGTGATGATCTTTGACCCGAAAGCAGTAGTGAGGAAAATTTGTATTTTCTTAATAAGAAATACTGGCCCATGTGACCTAGTGACCCTTGACCTGGAAGCAGTGCCAACAGGAAGGAAGTAAACATACAAAAGCTGTGTGGCCAGACAAAAAGGAGAGCAGCAGCAGAGGGAAGAATGGACAAGGCACATTTACAAGGAGAGGTGTGTGTATGTGTAATAGAGATGAGAACAGAAAGCTGAAGACAGGGTTAGAGCAGGGATTATCAATTGGACAATTTTACTGTTGCTGCTTCAGGTTTGCTAGACCCAACCAGACTGTTTAACAAGGGATATTAAAGGAATGGATAAAGGAGTCTCTGGGAATCTGTGCCATCAAGACAACAGTGAACCTAGATAGGAAGGTTCCTCAGGAATGTGCCATTCAGGTGATGACCGTCTCCGGGAACCTCTGACGGAATACACTGCTGGAGTATGTGACTTGAGGGTTGAATTCATTGTGTGGGAAAGTGAGATATCCTACATACCAGAGGTTGAGTAAGAGAACTTTGGAACTGCATATGGTGCCACATGCCTGCAGGTAGTGATGCTGGTGCTTGTGGTTGTGCAAGGTGTGCCTTTGTTGTACCAGCTATTTAAAGGGAAATGTACCTTCATTTTAAGAATAATTTTCCTGTTAATTCATGTTTAATATGTGTTGGTTCTGATTTATGTTAAAGCAAAAGTTACAAGAAGTGAAATTGTGCTCGTAATTTTTCATCTGGAGATCATTTGGTAAATTGAGTTATTTTAGTCTATGGTTCCCCTACAGGATGTACTATGCAGAGTAGTGGATTAAAGTGGAAATTGATAAAAGTGCTACCCTGACCATCATTCCTGGGGATGTGTGCCAAGCAACACTTCAGTCTGTTCACATGATTAAACAGATGTAACTAAATAATGCACATTTTACCCTCAAATGCTTCTGTTGTTTAAAGCACCAAATTGGTCCAATTAACTTTAAAGCTAATACTTGAGTTCTTCCTAATTAGAAAGTAGCTGTTCTCAGTAGAAGTGAATTATCCTTTAAGTATTTTAGATATGACATTTCAATGTAAAATGTTAGTTTGTTATTCTCAAAGTTCCATTTTTGTACAGACATGTAGATATTTCAGTAATACAATCATCTTCAGCCAGAAGTGTTGACTGGATAATGCATCTCAACCGCCTCCTGAGGTCTCCAGCAACAAAGATGCCAGTCTTCAGCCAATTTGATTCACACCAACTGATACCAAGAAATGGCTGAGTGCACTGAACACAAGTGTGAATTGTATAAATTAATGTTAAGTGTATACAGGTGGGGGAGAGGGGCTGGCACTCATTGGATAATTGCTTGTGCACAAATAAAGAGACAGGTGTCAGCTGTGGCTCAGTTCATAGCACCCTCGCCTTTGAATCAGAGGGTTGTGGGTTCATGTCCCACTCCCGGAAAACCAAGAACTGTGATTGTACTCGAAAGAGTTGCAATCTGCGACTGTTGATAACTCGAAAGAGTTTGCCTGCCTCTCTTCCGTGGTTATGTCCATGCCTGTTGTCTCTGAAGAGGGAGCATGTTGTATCCAACAGTACACTTGGGACCTACAAAAACTGATAGACAATGGGGTCTGGGCCAGAATTTTATATCCCGCAGGTGGGCGTGTGCCCAACCTGAATGGGCATGAAATAGCGTGAGATGATTTCGGGTGAGTATCCCAATGTCAATGCGCATTCGCGTGATATTTCGCTCGTGTGTGGCAGTTGGAAGCACGCCCTCCAACAATTAAGTGGGCAATTAAGCCCATTAACGATGCAATTAACAGCAATTTTACATGGCCCGTCTACATTTACGGTTGGCAAATGGGCCATTCTCCCAGGCAGCATTCACATTCTTGCTCAAATCTCGATTCAGGGCACGATGAAATCTCTGTGGGGAAATAAAATAGAGAGAGATATCTGGGTGCTGGTTTTTTTTAATGAGGTATACTTTCAGGTGCTTGATTGTGCTGCATGGACATATTTGCAGCATTTTTGTCATGTCCTTTAGCCCATGGAGGTCTGCAGCTTCCTGGGGCAGCTGCCTGCCTTCAGGGAGCTCTCTCGAAGTGCTCACCCACACCCTCAGTTACACTGGCACCCTCACTCCTCCTGCCCCCACCCTGGCAGCACTGAACATTTAGCACGTGTTTCACACTGGCTGGCCATTAAATGGCTGTAGTTGTTGGAGATCAATCATCTCATTCCCAGGACATCACTGTAGCATTCCCCAGGGCAGTGTCTTAGATCCAATCCCCTTCAGCTACTTCATTAATGACCTTCATCATAAGGTCAGAAGTGGGAATCTTCACTGATGATTGCACAATGTTCAGTACCATTTGTAACTACTTAGATAGTCAAGCAGTCCATATCCACATGCAGCAACAGCTGGAAAATATTCAGGGTTGGGCTGATAAGTGGCAAGAAACATTTGCACCACACAATTGCCAGGCAATGACCATCTCCAGTAAGAGAGTGTTTAAGCGCCTCCCTTCTTGACATTCCACAGCATTACCATTGCTGAATTCCCCACTAACAATATCTTGGGGCTACCATCGATTAGAAACTTTATCGGGCAATCCATCTAAATACTGTGGCTACGAGAGCATGTCAGATGCCTGTCCACCATCCACAAGGCACAAGTCAGGAATATGATGGAATACTGTTCATTTGCCTGCATTAGTACAGCTCCAAAAACACTCCAGAAGCTTGAAATCATCCAGGACAAAGTTGCCAGCTTGATTGGCACCTCATCCACCACTTTAAATATTCATTCTGACCTCCACCAGTGCACAATGGCACTGCAGCAACACACCAAACCTCCTTTGACAGCACCTTCCAAACCTGTGCCTCTACCAGCTAGAAGACCAAGGGCAGGAAGCACATGGGAACACAAATGCTTGCAAGGACCCCTTCAAGCCACACACCATCCTGATGTTGAAATATATCACTGTTCCTTCATTATCGCTGAGTCAAAACCCTGGAACTACCTCTCTAACAGCACTCTGAGTATATCTACACGACAGCAGTTCAAGAAAGCTCTCACCATCACCTTTTCAAGGGTATTTGGAGATGTACAATCAATACTGGTGTTGCCAGCAATGTCCATATCTAATGGACAAATTAAAGTAATATATAACCTTAGACAAAATCGCTTGTGTTGTTGTTGCAGATAAATGCCCAGAGATGCAAATAATACTCCAATTATGGCTTATGAAATGTTCTAGTTTAGCAAATTTCTTTGCTTTACATTTAGTATTCCCATGCATAAAACCTGTCACGACTCACTGGGGATTGTGCGCTGCAATATCAAGCCCAACTGTTCCCCGAGCCGCTACAAATGTGTGAAATTTTATCAAACCACCAGATTGCCCCAATTCTACCTAACTGTTTAATTTAGGTTAACAGAATATGAGCACCAGGTTTGTAAACGTAATAAATAAATAACTGTTAATGAACAAACTGTCATTAACCAGTGGCAAAAGAAAGAAATATGAACTGCTAATTTCTAACTATAACCTAAACTCTACCCCTTAAATCCCTATACACACACATACAAGACACATAAGACACACAAAAAAACATGGATTTTAAGAGTGGGGTAAACAGTTTAATAGCACCAATTCCGAAATGCAGGATTCGATGGGTTGATATTGATCAATGTCTTCCAAATTCCTTTCAGTTCTTGTTGAAAACATGAAGTGCTCTTCCAAAAACCTAAAAGTTCTCCTAATGGCTCAAGTAAACATAAAAATAGTTATGGTCGAGAGAAGGTCATTTGGATATTAAAATCATTATTTTAGTAGCCTAAATTTCCCATTACAATATCCAACTATATGTTGAGCCATCTCAAAATTGTTGTTCCTATCATCCTATCTGGCAAATTATTCCAACATTTCACTGCTCGTCAAGAAGCTATTTTTTTAATGTTGCTAGTTACTATGTATGCCCCATGCTCCTATTTTCTTGGCTTACATTCAGCTAATGGGCTCCATGCAACAGTTTACATACTAGGATTGGTACCATATTCTAGCTACTTTCTTTCCAGCCTGTACAGCTCCAGATTTTTTAATATTTCCTCATAGTTGGCTCCTGGGCTCTTGCAATCAATGATGTTACCCTCCTCTGCACCCTTTCCAATGCATGTGCACCTCTTTGTTCCATGGTGGCCAGAGCTCAACACTGTACTCTACTGGTCTCATCAATGCGTTGTAAAGCCCGGGCGTAACTTTTCCAAATTTACATTTGACTGATACACTTAAATCTGCTTCTTTTTGTTCCACATTTTCTGAACTTTTAAAGTGATATATCTACCATTACTCTAAGGCATTTTTTCTAAATCTTCATTTGCTGATTCAGTTTCATTCATTTTATACTTGTAATTCACATAATTTCAAACAACACATTGTACTTTTATTTTTATTAAATTTCACCTGTGTTTGTCTGCCCAAATGAACAACTAATCTTAAACCCCTTTGGAAAATTGTTTCTCTATTCTTCCCCCCTATTTTACAGTCACAGGTATTATGCCAACCTTTTGGTTATCTTGATATTTGAAAGTCATTTATTAACATTAAAAAGAACGGGGGTTGAAATATTAATGCCTGTATGATTCCACTCAATAGATACCCAACCTGACATTATATACTTCTGGCAATTATTCTCACTTTCCTATTTTCTAACCATTTTCTTAGTGCCATGTTCTAGCTTGGAGTCTCCTGGCTTTTTGTTTAAAAGAATCTTTCGGTGGATCTTTGTCAAAGCTATCTGAAAGTCTAAAATGTAGAAATGTGAAGGTACGCACCTGATTTTCAAATGCTAAACCGGGCCTGAAGTCTCCAAATGGCAGGGAGGAAGTGAGCCACCTGCCATATTGATAGGCAAAACAAAAGGTTTCCAGGGCATGTATCTGAATCAGTTGCTGGCTTACTTTATTTGCAAATAAAAGGCTTAAAGCCTGTGTGGGAAATCCTGTGTAAAATTGAGCTGCCATTAATATACCTGATGTCAGGAAATTCAAAAAATTACAGTCTGCATGTGACCAGATCAATGGTACTTAAAGGGACCTCGGTATGTTAGCACTAAAAAGTAATCTGAATCTGTTAGCACTAAAAAGTAATCTGAATCTGGAGCCAATGTGCTTGCTATTGCAAGCTTACTTATTGGCCTAAATATCATGGGTAGCCCTCAAGGCAGTAAAGGGTTTTCATTCCAGACCTTTTCAGCTCTTAATACATTCTGAATGTTCCTTAAATTTATTTTTGCATTTCCTTTGGCATAGATTTGACTTTTTAACCTAATATTAATTACAAATAAATGGACCTGCCTGCGGTGAGATTTGTGAATATTCTGTTTAAAATAGGTGCTATATTTTTGATCAGGTTGACTGGATTAAGCTCGTGACAGTGCTGAAAGACATTGGAGTAGACTGGAATGATAGACAACTCATAAGAAATCTGTACATTGGACAAATAGCAAGAGTAAGACTGGCCAATGGAAAGTTGGAATGATGTATAATTGGAAGAGGAGCTCAACAAGAATGTTGTTTATCACCAGTCCTCTTCAATGTCTTCAGAAGCAATGATCAAAGAAGTGTTTGAAGACACACAATCTGGCGTTAAGATTTTGGGGTGAATGATAACACCAGTTAGGTTTGCAGATGGCAAGGCACTTGTAGCAAGCGAAGAACTCATAGATAAACAAGTAACAACAATCATGAACTTTGGATTGAAAGTGAACATCGGCAAAACCAAAGTGACGCGCAAGTCAAAATCACCAAGAAATATTCATACATTCATTGAAGGATAAGAACTAGAATTGGTGCAAGAATTCAAGTATTTAGGAACCATAATATCTTCAGATGGAAGGTGCAACAAGGAAATAAGAACAGGAATAGCAATGGGAAAGGCTGCACTTAGTAAGAAGAGACGGTTGCTAACCAGAAAGTTGAATGAACAACACAAGAAGTCGCTCGTAAGGAGCTTGATTTGGAATATTGTTTTGTATGGATGCGAGATGAAAAGAGAAGGCCAAATTGCTAAATACCTTTGGGTTTTGAAAGCAATCAAAAGGATCAGTTGGACAGAAAATGTAGCCATTGGAGGGGTGCTGTTGAAAATGAATGGGCAAGGAAATTTGCTGAACAAAATTAGGAACAGACAGAGAGTCTGGGTAGTAAACATTTTAAGAGAAAACAGACGAGTAAGAGACATTTTGTAAGGAAGGTTTCAAAGAAGAAGAGGAAGAGAATATCAAAGCTGGATGGCTTGAAAATTGAAGGAAGTTACTGGCAAATGAAAAGACTGGCACAGGACAGAGACACATGGAAAGACGAATATGAAACAAGGACCTGCCTTCGGGCAGAGCACACATGATGATGATTTTAAGGAGCACACGTATAAGTGTAATTGGTAGCACGATATTAAAATAAAACCATTTTAATTTGTCCTTAGATATATTTGTTAAAAATGTACTAATCAAGTAGAAGCTGATATGTTATTGTATATTCTCAAAATATCAGGGATAATTAACTTTGTATTTGAATATGATTGTGAAGGGCACCTTTAATTTTTTCTTACTATTTTTCTTAACTGCTCAGATAAATTAAATTATTGCCTTAGGGTTTCAAATTGTATAGTTTTTTTTGCTTTGAAAGTTTCTGTCTTTTTTTACCCTCCAACTGCTGCTGCCAATTCCCTAGGCAGAATTTTTTGCTCGGTGGGCGGGCGTGCACCCAACCCGCTCAAGTATGAAATAACGCGAGTTGACGTCAGCCGAGCATCCCGATGTCAACGCGCACTGTTGCGATATTTCGCTTGGCAGATGTGGGCGGGAGACGGAGGCGCGCCCACCATTAATTAAGAGGCCATTTAAGGGCCTTGACACACCATTTGTTGCTGATTTTACGTAGCCCATGCGATTTTTCGGCCATCGCACGGGTAAAACGAGCAGGTGGGCAGGCTACCTTTTGCAAAAGCTCACCTACGGGTGGGATACGAAGGGTCAGCAGTATTGTCAATGTGAGCAATGAGGAGTTTTGAAGATCATGTGCTGCTGGTTGCTTCTGTAAACTGGACAGCTTCATCTCACTTCAAAGCTGCATTCTGACCATTTCTAGGCTTCAGTTCAGGACTCATTGTTGTCTTCCAGGCCCCCGGAGAATTCAGACTGTGTGGGCCGTTCCAGGTATCAGACAGCCTTCCATAACCATGGGGATTGTGGTCTCTGCTGGAAGCACCTCCTCTGAGGAGGAAGAGAGAGCTAGAAGGGTGAGGGGGCCAGACGTCCCTATGCAGATTCCAGGGGAGCGACCTGTGGGAGGAGAAGTGCAGGCAGGAGGGGCAGGGCCAGCAGGAAGTCCAAGGTGGAAGGGGCCGCAAAAGATCACACTATCTTGCTGCCAGGATTTACAGGTGGCGATGCAGCTACCTCAATATGTCAGAGGTGCAATGTTGAAGGAGGCTCCGTGGAGATGGAGACAGTGACCTCCATCTGTCAGATGACCGGGCTTGAGATCAGCCCCAACTGTGTGGGTGGACACCCCATGCCAGTGGCTCTGAAAGTCACAGTGGCCCTCAACTTCTATGCCTCCGGCTCTTTTCAGGGCTCAGTGGGGGATCTGTGTGGAGTCTCCCAATCAGCTGTCCACATTTGCATCAAGCTGGTGACAGAAGCTCTGTTTAGGCGGGTAATGACATTCATTCAGTTCCGCATGGACAAGGCCAGCCAGCCTGAGCAAGCCAGAGGTTTTGCAGCGATTGCTGGAATCTCCCATATCCAGGGTGCAATTGACTGCACACGTGGCCATCAAGGCACCAGCGGGTGAGCCGGGTGCTTTCGTCAACAGGAAGGGCTTCCACTCCATGAACGTGCAGATAGTGAGAGATCACAGGATGCAGATTCTGCAAGTCTGTGCAAGGTATCCAGGCAGCTCCCATGACGCTTACATCCTGAAACACTCCCAGGTGCCTGGGCTCTTCAGTGTTCCAGCCCGGCTGAATGGGTGGCTGCTGGGTGACAAGGACTATCCCCTCAGAAGGTGGCTCATGACGCCTCTCCACCATCCAAGATCAGAGGCAGAGCAGCGGTACAATAGGAGCCATGCCTCCATAAGTGCGGTGATAGAGAGAACTATAGGTCTTCTCAAGATGTGCTTCCAATGCCTGGACCATTCAGGAGGTGCACTCAATATCCCCCAGAATGGGTGTTACTGATAGTGGTTGCGTGCTGCGCTCTCCACAATCTGGCACTACAAGGGGGGACCCACTGGAGGAAGAGGACGTTGGCGCAGCTGCACAGGCAACAAATTATGAGTCCAGTCGTGAATCCGGGGACGAGTACAGTGAGGACAACGCTGAGGGGATAGATGCTGACCTGGGTAACCTCCAGGGAGGCTGGGACACCCAGGACACTTTGATCCAATGCTCCTTCAGCTAGGCTACCAAATAAGAACCACCACCACACGCCAGGGCCACTGCCTCCATACTCAATCCCAGAGTGGAACATTTCCTTGGCCACATAAATTGCAAAGGCACAGAATGTAAGTTCCAGGAGACACACGTCCATCATTACATAATGGCCTACCCTGCACCTACAGAACAAATGAAGCATACAGAGGCCAATTGCACAACATAAAATCTCACTTAATGCTGCATGTGACACATTGCTGAACTAAAGATTAACCGGTGTTGTTTATCACACCATTAAAAAACTCGAAGCAAAATGGGGGACAAAATATCACCTGTGATATGCCCATCTTGTGCTTAAGGTGCTTTAAATTTACGTTTGTGGATGCTACGTCTAGGTGCTCACCCATCGCTGGCACCAGCATTGGAGACAGCCTGTTGACTCTGGTGTCTTGATGGCCTTGATGACCTTGGCAGTTGTCCTCTAGCACGTGGAGCCTGTGCTGGCCCCGCCCGAGAGGTAGCGGCCAGTGCCACAACTGGCATCTCCATGGAGGAGGCAGTGTGCTCAGCCATGAGAGTCAACTTAGTGGTCGTACTCTGCAGGGACTCCTCCCAAAGGGAGACCATGGCACGCATACCCTCATGTATTTCAGCTAGATCCTCTCACACACCACACTGGACTTCCAGCATCTGCTGTCTAATGGACGGCTCCAGTGGCGCATCATCAGCCACCAACTGAGCATGTACCTGGTTCCCAGCAGTCCTTTTGACTGCCAGTACCCTGGGCACACTCTGCCTCCGCCTGCACCTGAAGTGAGTGTGAAGTGCCCTCACCAATGTGCACCGAGAGACTAGACGGCCATCTAATACCCTTTGAGGTGCTGATATCTGCGCTGGTGCCTTCTTGACAGAGCGACAGGTGCTTGGGGAGCATGGTGGTCCTCCGGGGTCAGGAGTGGACCTTCAGGGTCCTCAATGCGAATGCCTGCTGATGAACCTAAAAGAGAGAAGAACATGTCATTAGTGAGAGTCATCTCACTGTCACTGTGCATGCCAGGCACCCTGGTGAGACAATGGAGATCTGCATCATGGTGTCATTGTCTTCCAACGATCAATGGGGACTCCTGGTCCGAGGCTCCCATCAATGAAGAGATTACACAAAAATGGTTGCACAAGTCGAAATTCTCACCTCTGTCCACTGCACTCTTACCTTCATCTTACACCCCAATCTCACTGGCCAGTTGATTGAGGTGCATGCCACCTCTCGAGCTCCAAGACCTCCCGCTCATAACGGGTAAGAATTAGGAGGTGTGGGGGTCCCCTGCCAGTCCTCGGCCTCTCAATATTGTTATGGCCGTCTTCTCCTGAAAGGATAGAGGAGCATTGATTAGTCCACACTCTGCCTGCAGCGCCATTGCAGCCTGGCCAAGCCCACCTGAGGAACACCTCACAGGGTTCAGCCAATTCGTGGCCCTTGACCCACAAGACACTCAGTCCAAGCAGCCAGGGTTCACCCCCTTGGTTAGCTCAGAAACCATTGACAGTTCCCACTCAGACTCTAGCAACCCTGAGCTCCATGGGAGGATGTCCAGCCCTTAACTGTTCTTCACACTAACCCATGCTAACATAGTACTCACCCTTCCCCATCGCAGCAGATCATTGAAGAACTACACTGCACCCATGTGCGCCTTACCACATCGTGGCTGCTCACCCAGAATGCTACCTTCTCCCATGCCTTCTTGGTGAGGTGCGGTGACCTACTCCTCCCGTCTCTAAGGACAAGGGTGCCTCTTCTGGCAGCCACCTCCTCCAGGCGGGCTGCGAGGCATTCGTCAGAGAAAAGCGAGGCAGACTGCCCCGCCGACCTCACCTCCCGCATGGATTCTCCTTCCTGGGTCACAGCCATGTCGCTGCTGCAACTCCGAGGCAGGCAGCCTCCCTGTGCCGCTTTTGAATCGGCCACCGGGTCGCTATTGGACCTGGCAGACAACATGCCCCCGCCCCTTCTCGGAGCTTCCCCAGCCACCTTTCACGCTGGGTGGGCTTTAATTGACCCACCAGTGTGACATTGCCTTCCGGCCCCGATTGCGGGCCGCGGTCGGCTTCCCGCATGCGCCCGCCCGCCCCCACCAAGTCTGCCCGCCAAGGACAAAATTCTGCCCCGACTGGAAAACTGCCATTGCCATTAATATCAGACTTATTGAGAGCACACAAGTGGAAAGGGTGTTTTTCAAATCTTAATTTCACTTGTAAATATTTCACATTACATTAGTTTCGCTTTATTCATGTGAGCATCATTTTTATTCATTGAGGATAGCTTCGTCAGAGAGCAGGCCTCATGGTTGGCACACATTGATGGTTACAGGGAAGTAAGAGATACTACTTTGTTGTAGAAGAAACAATATTTTGTTTTTGTGTTCACTCTTTATGGAATGTTCGTGTTATTCCCCAGTGCTGTACTCACCACTCTGTCGGACACGGCTGAACTTACAGGCTAAACTGGCTCCTCCCTTCTATGCATTCTAAAGGACATTGTTCAAGGTCACTCTTAGTGGGGATTTTTGAAGTGTTCTAAGTGAACTCAAAGCTCTATTATGACTCAACCAGCCAACACCATGAGATGAACACAGATGTGGACAGTACTGACATTGCCTTTAAGCCCCTTATTTTCTTAACCTTGACTTACTGTTCCCACCATCCCTCACCACACCCAGGATGCCAGACCCTTCCCACTTCACTCCTCCATTCTCCTGACCCCACCCTCTGCCCTCTGCTGGACCCCGCTTCCATTCCTCCATGTGCCCCGCCCGAACCCATTCCACTGCCTCCCTCACCACTGACTCGCCCTTCCCAGTCCCAAGCCTCCATGCAAGCTGCCATTCTCCTGCTCCCCTCCTTTGTGCTGCAGTGCTCAATAAGGAAAACCATTAACCTCAGATATGACTGCGCAAAGCCGACTGTTGCAAACCACCTTTAAATGAAGTTGTAACGTGTGCTGTGAGAATCTCATGCACCGCTGACTTCATCATGAATGTAGGACATAATTACAAAAGGTTTGATTATTCATGGCACGCAAATGTATTACAAATAGGAACCTGCTACAGGATGACTGGACCCTCCACAAACATGTCACTGAGTTAATCTCTATTTTAAACTGCCATCAAGAAAGCAAAATTCCAGCTCACACCTTATTAAGTTGACCTGCCCACCATGTTTCTCACTCTTACAGGTCCCATAAATTCCTCCTAATTGGCTGGATTTTATGGTCCCCCACTGCCATATTTGAAGGCAGGAGGACTCAAAATAAAACGGTGGCCTTCCCGTTCACCTCAGATCTGTCTTCCATATTACGGTGGGCATCAGGCAGCCTGCCCATGTTATGACATACAGGCAATATGTGCCAGATCGACCAAATCCACAAGGGAAACTTGGCCACGCTATCACAATGGCTTTGCAATTTGGATTTATTACAAGAAGATTTGTGCACTGAATTCTGAAGTAATGAGTTCACTGACACCTTTAGAGGTGTTAAAAAACTAAATTAAAGCACTTATTAACAAAAGAAAAGATTTCAAGCACATACATAAGATTACAGTTACTTAATATTGTAACAAATCCCAAAATTCCTAATTAACCTGACTCCCAACTATAGACTCCCTTTAAAACAACAATCCAAAATAGATTTTAAATTTAAATAGCAAGCCAGCAAATTTACCACAACACCCACTCAACAATGGAATTCCAAAGGCTTTTTCTCAATTTTAGTTACTGGACATAGCAGACTTTTGCAAAACTGGCTGGAAGCTTCTCCAAGGCTGTTTTACACATTCCTTTTAGTTCGTATATGCCCCCCAACATCACCCTCCTTCTCTCTTTATATATGTCTCTCTCTCTCTAATTTGTAAATTCTATTGTTCTATATGTCTTTGGAAATGTACTTTTCTCATAATATAAAAATCTTTCAAGTTGCCAATACGGTCAGTACCTTTTGGGAAAAATAAACATAATAACCTTGCCCCATTTATCTTATTAGTTGTAAGCATCCTCCCATCCCTTTGAAACTCAAATAACTCATTCACTTATCTAAAAACACAAATTTCCTTCACACCCTACATGCTAAGACCTCAGCCATGTTTACTCATTGACATTTCAAATGCCTTTTACCCCTAACTGGGTGGGGTGGGGGGGCGGAAGAGAGGTGATGGTGTAATGGTATTGTCACTGGACTAGTAATCCAGAGACACAGGGTAATACTCTGGGGACCTGGGTTCAATAAAAATTCCCTTTCAGGGAGGAAATCTGCTATCCTGACCTGGTCCGACCTACATGTGACTTCAGACCCACAGCAATGTGGTTGACTCTTAAATGCCTCTAAACAATGGCAATTAGGGATAGGCAATAAATGCTGGCCTAGCCAGCAGCGCCCACATGCCATGAGTGAACTAAAAAAAAAATCTTCTTTTGGTAATTTCAAGCTTGCAGCCTATCTGACTAATTTAATTAAATCACACAGTCAGAACATCTACACTCACACTCACTACTTTACAATAAACCACAACAATATTACAAAACTTGTTATAATTTCATGACAAACACCCTAAGGCCCATGAAGCCCTTATGCGGCCGACTAATGGCCACTTAAGGGCTTCATTTTGCCTCTGCCATTAATTTATGAGGGGTAGGGAATGGCAGGGGCAAAGCAGGTAGCCCAGCAGTTTTCACTGTATTCCGCTGTTAGGAAGGGGAGGTTCATCAGTTGGTAAGGGGGGTGGGGGGGGTCACCAATGCCCATTAGAAACATCTCTTCAAAGATTGCACCCCTCTTTAACCCTCCCCATTCTCCCTTCTGCCTCCAAAACCCAGCCCTCCACCCTCTTTGTTGGGGTCTGCCAGGCCATGCAAGATTTCAGACTTAGCTGCAGTCCAGGCCTCATGACGCTTCTTTCCAGTGGCTGTCTGTAGTTCCAACTGTGGCCACCACTTGATCCTGCCACTGCTGGTGCTACAGAGCTGCCAGCCAATCTGATTGGCTAGCAACTATCTAGGGCAGGACTTCCTCCCAGGTGGGAGTAGTAGTCCCACTCTGAAGCAATGAATGCTGCTCCCAGCTTAATATTGCCGCAGGACAGCCGGATTAAGAGTCGGCTGGTTCACGTTGGGGGTGGGCAGGAAATACGTCGCCACATAAAATCCAGCCCATTGAATTGGTTTGTCAGAGTTGGCATTTGCACAAAATTAGTGATCGCTGAGCCCGAGACAGGCAGCTGATCAGTTGTGTCCCCACCCACCAGAAAACCCATCAGCTATTAAGCAAGAAGGCTGACATGTCACTCAATCTTCCCCTGGAACTAGACTAGCAACCATGGAGGTGAAGAGAGCAGCCTTCGACCTTGCCATCTTGTTAGATCATCTCCTACATGTTATATTTAATCGAGAACAGGAATATCCTTTGTCATTGAGCCTATATGCATATTGTGTGACATGCAGAGAAGAAATGGGGCAGCGTATTTTTTTCCTTAATGTTGGCAGCAGGCCAGTTGCTTGTCCTGTTGTGGAAAAAAAGAGCTCAGCCAAAGCCTATTCTGATCAACACATAATTAACTGCTACAATTGATTTTTTAAAAAATATATTGTTCCATGCTTCATATCACTGCAGTGCAGAAAACCATTCATCATTCAATTCATAAAAATAACTAAATATACTTTAAGGTGTTCGAAGGTGAAAATCCTGAAAACATATTTCAATCCCTTTCGAATGTGGAGGTTTGACAATCTGAGTTAATTTGGCCTCCCACTGATTTTTAATTCATTATTTTAATTCATTCATGAGATGTCTGTGTCACTGGCTAGGCCAGCATTTATTGCCCATCCCTAATCGCCCTTGAGAAGCTGCCTTCTTGAACCGTTGCAGTCTATGTGGTGTTAGAAAGGGAATTCCAGATTTTGACCCAAAGAATGAAGTAATGAGGATTTATTTCCAAGTCAGGGAGATGTATAACTTGGAATTAACTTGTAGGCAGCGATATTCCTATGTGCCTGCTGCCCTTGTTCTTCTGGGCACTACAGGTCATGGGTTTATAAGGTGCTGTCGAAGAAGCCTTATTGGTTTGCTACAGTGCATCCTGGGGATGGTGCATATTGCAGCCACAGTGGTGGAGAGAGTGAATGTTTATGTTGGTGGATAGAATGCCAATCAAGCAAGCTGCTTTGTTTTAGATCAGTTGTCTTCACTATTTTTCAAGCAAGGGCCACTTTAGCAAAAAACCTGCAGTGAGAGAGACACATCGACTACTAAATTATCATTGCTTACTACTCCAGTAGCCCTCACTTGGGCCAAAAAAATACACAACACCAATGGTTGAATACTCTGCTGGTTCTATGGTGGTTGCTATGGTAATATAACTGTTACTATACAATGCATATGCTTAGATAATGCTGGGCTGGGTTCCAGCTCACCATAACCCTCTGAGGATAAAACGGTTACTGGAAATGGATAGATGGAGTCAGGGACCCCCACTTAATATCGATGGGAGCCGCCACTGACTTGAGGGCCTTGCAATGAAGAACGCTGTTCTAGATCATGTCAAGTTTTTCCTCATGTCGCATTTGCTTCTTTTGCCAATTATTTTAAATATGTGCCCTCTCATTTTCAATCATTTCACTATATTCTACTATGTAATTTTATATTCATTGATAATTTAATTTCATAGGCCAGAATTTTTTTCCCATTAAAAGGCCAGTTGACAGGGGTTTTGAGTGGCCCGTGCACTTTTACGCTCAGCACATTGGCCAATCAGCCAGGCAGCCTTCACATTTTTCACTCATTCCATATTCTGAGTGGGATAAAAGACCCAGGAGATGTTGGTATGTTGAGGAGTTAGGAGTTTTGCTGTGAGTTGTCCATAGTTGGCTTAGAGATCATTTCTGGCATTTTTTGGGTGCTTTGGAAATTTCTCTGATTGCTAAACATTTGCAGAGACTTTCTGCAGAAAGGCCCCTTCAGTGCAGAAAGCCGTGCAGCCGCCTGGACAAACACGGGGATTGTATACTCAGTTGGAGGGACCTCCTCAGAAGGAGGAGGAGAGGGCCAAAAGGGAGAGGAGATCACTTGCCAGCAGGCACCACCATCCCAGAGTCTGCCCAATGGGCCATGAGGTGCAGCCAGAAAGGATAGAGGGCCAGCAGAATTTGCAAGGCAGAAGAGTCAGGAGGTGGTGAATGGAGGCTGCTAATGGGAGGCAGGGAGACCAGGGAGGCCTTGATTCAGAGGAAATTCAGTTAGGAGTCCAAAGCAAGGGGTCAAGGTGATGATAAGGGAAACGCTACCTTACTGATCAGTGCTGATGAGGCACTGCTGTCACCTTCCACTCAAGTCCCGACCACTGAAATAAACTTTGCAGCCCATTATATGTGAAATACATGACTCTCAGGCCTCTTCCCTAACAATTGCATGAAGCACAATAAGGCCATTGCCGATGATCTCATATTTTAATATTGAAGGGAGAGATGTACATGCACTGATACACACGTGCCAAGGAAAAAATAATCACTGTGAGATCCCTTGTGTAATCATAGTGACTTCAAATTTCGCTTACAAGTGCCACGTCTTGGTACATCCCCCTTGCTGGCAGCTACATTGGAGGCAGACTGCTGACATACCAACATAGAAACAAGGAGCAGGAGTAGGCCATTCAGCATCTAGAGCCTGCTCTGTCATTTAATAAGATCATGGCTGATCTGATAGTAACCTCAAATCTGCATCCCACCTACCCCTGATAACCTATCACCCCCTTGCTTAGCAAGAATCTATCCACCTCTGCCTTAAAAATATTCAAAGACTCTGCTTCTACCACCATTTCAGGAAGAGTGTTCCAAAGACTCATGACTCTCTGAGTGAAAAAATTTTGCCTCATCTCTGTTTTAAATGGACAACCCCTTATTTTTAAACAATGACCCCTGGCTCTAGATTCTTCCACAAGAGAAAATATCCCTTCACATCCACCCTATCAAGTCCCCTCAGGATCTGTATGTTTAAATCAAGACCCCGGGAATCCTCCGGCTCTGATACTCTGTCCGTCTTCATGACTTTGGCAGCTGTCCTCTGGCCGCTGGGACCCTTGCAGGCCCTGTCTAGGCAGGGGAGTCCAGCACCATGGCTGGGCACTCCTCAGTCATCTCGCTGTCCTCAGATGTGACGCGACAGCCACTGGCAGAGGGGCAGAGGAGCTGCTGCCATCATCTACATCACCCTGAGAGGAGATTGCAGATGAGAGCTGGAGCTTGTCTGCCAACATGAGGATGGTTTGAACCTTCCTGCTCACCATCAGTGGACGAGCAGCTAGCAGAATCACTAGGTGCCTCATCCATCTCTCAGACTGGCAGCAACCTGCTGAGTTCACTGCCAGTGTGTGGGCTTTCAGGTCTGAATGAAACCCCAGAAACCCCTGAATGAGTCCCTGGAGCTGCCTCTCTCTGAGATTCACCACTCTTTCTATGGAGGAAGCTGTGTGTTCAGAGTTCCGGATCAACACAGTGTTCACGCACCACATGGACTCCTCCAAGACAGAGACCATGGCATGCAGACCCTCAGGGATCTCTGCCAAGCCTTCAATGGCATCCTGCTGGACATCGAGCACCTGCCACGTGATGGACGGCTCCAAAGGCTCATCATCTGCTTCGAGCTCAGCATTGTCCTGGTTTTCAGCAATCCTCCGACTGCTGACGCTCTGCGGGCTTTGCCTCCACCAGCTCCCCAAGCAAGTGTGATGTTCCTTCCGCAGTGTGTACCACCATCTGCTCTGAAACGCATATGCCCGACGCACTTGTATCTGCGCTGGTGCATTGTCCAGAGGGAGGATGTGACACGAGTGCATCTGGCAGCTGATCATCTTCAGAGGTCAAGGGAGGGTTCTCGGGGTCCTTCTGGGGTTGTGAGGATATTCCATCTGAGGGAGGAAGAAAAAATGTCAGTCTCGAACAGCATTACGAACTCAGAGTACATGCAGTCTGGCTGCTTCTCAGATGGATACCTGGCTCGGTAAAGACTTCTGACTGGACGAGCAACAGGGATTAGTGGATTTCACCTGTCAGTCTTACAACTACTGCCCTACATCTCTCCACCAATCTCTTCCCTGTCCACTGGACTAATACCCTCCTCCGAGACCGCTGCTTCTCCACAACCAATGGACCTGCCTCCACGTTCGCACACCATCTCCAGTACTTACTCCTTCACCTGACTTTAGAGCCGGAGATTTGCGACACCACCACCCGTCTGTTCTCACTCCTGCACATTGTGACTCCTCTTATCCTGTAAGGAAAAAAGTGCTTTCATTAGTCCCACCTCCACATGGCAGAACATACCAGCCTCCACCCCTCCAAAGACGCAGGTTCAGGTGCCCATCACATTGCAGCACCTCACCCTTACATACATGCCAGCTATCCGGCCTAATCAGATGTAGCCTTTCAAGGCACAAGAATATGTGCCAATTTACACTCTGCATTTCACACCTGTGAGCACCAACAAGTGCTGCCAGCCACAAAGACACCTATCCACAGTTCCAGCTGGATTCAGTACTTACCATGGCAGAGCGCAAAAGCTCACTGAACCTTTTCATGTACTGGATCCAGGTCCTTTGCACAACATCATACCCGCTGACCTGATCTGCCACCTCCGTCCAGGCCCCCTTTATTAAGTGAGGTGGCCTCCTCTTACTGCTTTCAGCAGAACCCAGAGGCAATCATTAGAAAGGCAGGGGGAAAACTGCCTCTGGGCACTTCCATCTCACCTGGCATGGCTCCGGGCACGGATGATATATTGCAGACACTGACGGCACAATAACTGAAAAAATTAGGCAGACCCCTGGAAATTCAAAGCAACTCCCTGAGGCTGCTGAACACTGATTGCTAGCCTTCAGGGAGCTCTATTTAATCACCCAATCTGCACCTTTACTCCTCCCAGCCCCCGCCCATATCCCAGCCTACCGGCAGCGCTGAGCCTGTTTCAGCGCGTATTTCATGCTGGCCAGCAGTTAATAGACCAGACAGTGTGAAATTGATGTTGGGTGCCGATCGTGGGCGGGAGCAGGTTTCACATCCGTTTTCATTCCCACCAATCGACTCCCCACCAGGCTTAAAATTCAGGCCATAGTAACATTCATACCACACATGTGCCAGGCAATGACCATCTCCAACAAGAGAGAATCTAACCATCGCTCCTTGACATTCAATGGCATTACCATCACTGAATCCCCCACTATCGACATCCTGGAGGTTACCATTGACCAGAAACTGAACTGGACTAGACATATAAATACTGTGGTTATAACAGCAGGTTAAAGGCTGGGAATCCTGCAGTGCGTAACTCACCTCCTGACTCCCCAAAGCCTGTCCACCATTAACAAGGCATAAGTCAGGAGTGTGATGTAATATTCTCCATTTATCTGGATGAGTGCAGCTCCAACAACACTGAGGAAGCTGGAGACCATTCAGGACAAAGCAGCCCACTTGATTGGCACCCCACCCACCACTTTAAACACTCACCTCCTCCACCACTGAAGCACAGTGGCAACAGAGCATGCCATCTACAAGATGCACTGCAGGAACTCACTGAGGCTCCGTCGACAGCACCTTCCAAACCCACAACCTCAAAGGCCAGTGGCAGCAGATACCATCACCTGCAAATTTCCCACCAAGTCACTCACCATCCTGACTTGGAAATATATCGCCATTCTTTCACTGTCAGTGGGTCAAAATCTTGGAACTCCCTCCCTAACAGCACTGTGGGTGTACCTACACCACAGGGACTGCAGCAGTTCAAGAAGGCTGCTCACCATCACCTTCTGAAGGGCAACTAGGGATAGACAGGAAATGCTGGCCCAGCCAGTGATGCGCACACCACATGAAAGAATATATTTTTAGAAATATTGTTTTTTTTCAAAATAAACACAGATTGTTTCTGTGTTGTATCTCTATGTGATCTTATGCGTGGGTCAGTTGAAATGGAAGGTAAATACACTGCACAGATTCTAGAAGGAATTAAAAGATAGAATCACTTACCTGAAAAGTCAAAGGGCGGAGTTGTCCCAGATCTGCACTAAGTGCGGTAGCAGATGAAAAAAAGGACGTTTTACCCACCGGTTGCAATGGCGATTTTCATGCTGTATCATCTCAATCACCCTCATTCACCAAGCATTCCCAGAAAACACACCATTTTGATTCTCTCATTCACCCACCACACCATCACCTCACCACTTCCTCACGCCGGGCGCCATATTTAAAGTGCATCCATGTGTATACCTCAGGGCTGCTGCACAGAAGACGTGACCCTGAATGGCAAGAGGACTGCAGCCCCCGGATCAGCCCCACATCCCTGGGACGCCGTCTAGACACCAATGGAACCTGCTGCAATGGCTTTTACCCCCACCCTGGCTACAGGAGGCCCATCAGTGTCACCACTCCAGCTTGAGAGGTGGCAGCAGAGTTGGTCAGTGCCAATGTTGCACAGAAGAGGTTGGCCATCCAGTGCATAAAGAGGATGAATGATCTCATTTGTGTGCCAGGGTAAGGCAACCATCTCAGCACTCTCAACTCACACACTCACAAGCCCATCACACATTTACTGGCATCTCTCACTCACTGCCAGCTCAAGGGACATCACCACTCACACACACCCTCACATCTCCATCTGACCTCATCTCCTCTGGAGACTGCCTCCTCAGCCCTCACCATCTTGAGGCCGTTTGCACAGATCAACATGTGCCCCACATGCATGCTGCAATGCCCTTCCCCTCTACATCCTGCGCCCTGCAGCCTTTTCCCTTGCCTGAAGCTACTTCTCTCCCTTCCCCAAGCAAACCATAGCTGTGTAGCCATTGAAAAGCCCCCCCCTCGCCTTATAGCTGGTCTCATAAGTAGAGACCTGCCTGTGAGCCCCCCTAAAAGTGATGTGGTGCTGCCTGTGAAGCCTGGTGCTGATGACTGCAAGTGCTGCCCGAAGCCAGGTAGGCAAACAAACCTCAAAGCCCTGAGCAAAGTGCAGATTGCCAAGTGCATGTTACTACGTTCAGTTGTCCAATGTGCTTGGATGATCCAACTTCAGGGGATGATTCCGGTGAGCCGGGCTTATACTGATATGTAGGTTTATTACAATGAAATTCACGACATGCAGCGGCAGGAAGCGCTGCCCGCCATTGACGGGCAGAGTGGACGATTGCAAACTGGTTCCCCAATGTCGTGAAACCAATTTTTGGCCCTCCCGCCATATTGCCCGATCACGCCCGCCATGTTGCCCGATGCTGGCGGGCATGGGAAATTCCGGCCAGATTGTTTATGTTAATGCCTGAACTTTGATATATTAGTTTGGTGTATTTCTGTCATCAGGACAATGAGCAGAATTTTGCGTTGCCCCGCTGGCAGGTTTGAGGGGGGGAGGTGGGGGGGGTGGGTGCAGGTGGGGAGGTGACCGTAAAATTTCTCAGTCAGGCTTTCCACTGGGCCCCTGCCCACCCCAAATTCTCTGCAATTTTACATGTGATGGGCGAGGCCTAGGCCAGTTCACCTGTCCTTGCCTCAATTGAGGCGCTTAAGTGGCCAATTATTGAACACTTAAGGGCTGTTTCCCACCCAACCTCAATTTTCAGGCTAACGAGGGGAGTTCGGGGGTGGGGGGGGCACCTGAAAATTAACCATGCTTAGGCCCCAGGCAGGAAGTTGGGGAGGGGGGGAGGGGGGAGGGAGGGAGGGAGGGGCGGGGGGGTGCACCACCTCCATCAGCATCTCCCTTTTAATATCAGGCCCCCTCCACAGAAGGTCCAGCCCCTGCAGGTTTTCCCTACCCTCCCAGCCTCTCTACCAACACCCTACTCTCCTCTGCCCACTCCCCTGGGCCTCACCTTCCCTCCCCACCCTTGGATTGGCCAGCAGCTCTCCAAGTAGGACTTCCTCCTAATTAATATTTGTTGGAGTGTTAAATGGCTGAGGGGCAGACAGTGCCAGCAGGGATGTGTTCTCCGCCAACTCCTCAGATGGTGGGAAAGGAAATCCCGCCATCCTAAAAATCCTGGTCAATGTGTGTCATGGGCCTTCATTGTTTTCACTTTCTAGAAAGTTTAGATTTTTTTTTATTAGGTTACGCCACATCTCAATGTTCTACTAACATTGTGCTTGATATGAAAAGAGTAAGAAATGTTTCCATTTGAATGTGGGTACTTTGTGAGTCAAGAGCTGTTGATGCATTATATTTTAAAAAATCTTCACCATATCCGGACAATGCACAGAGGTAATTTGTGGTGCAGTTATATTCACTTCAACAATCATACTTTTTGTTTCATGTCAGTTCTTACTCAGCTCTATTGTAAAACCAAGAGTAACATTTGAAAATTACACTGGAGAAGGATGTGTTGCAGCAGATCAGTGTATATTTTTTCCAAAATATGACAGTGAACTTAGATTCTTAGCAAACCATCCCCACCCCCCACACATCCAGGCTTTAACCTGCTGCCCTATACTTTCCAAAATGGCAGCAATATCCCTCTGAGCAAGGAAATCACGTATAAAAACAGGATATGTTACAAGAGGTATGTTGGATACCAGTTTGTAATCAATAGTGGGAATTGATGTTAGGACCATTGCTATTTATTCTCTATATTAATGATCTAGAGCATGGCATTGGGTGAGGTGTTTGCAGTTTTTGTACTTGAATGAGAAACAATGACTACAATCAAATCTAGAAGCAATGGGGAATGCACCAATGTCTGGCAGTTGACATTTAATGTAGATAAATGTAGGTCATGCACATGTGTCAGGCTAATGCCAAGCACGTGTATACAATGCAAGGGTTTTAAACAAGAAAGAAACTTCAGTGTGATGGAACATGAGTCTTTAACAGAAGCAAATATAGTATTAAGACTCACTGTTTGAATGCCTCAATATAAAACAAAAGGCATTATAGTGCGCAAGTGCCTGGTTAGCTTAATACAGTATAATGATTCCAGTTTTGGTCACCTGAGTGATACAGAGGCCCTGGAGAAGGCTCAGAGTGGGGAGCACTAGATCAATAACATTTAAAAACCCTTAGTTAATATGATTGGTTTAGAGTGATGGCTCTTTGGGGAGATTTTATTGAGGTACTTAAAATAATGAAGGGAGATTATTTGAATTATATTTGCCGAAAATGCAAGTTCATGGGATCCTGAAGTCTTTTCCACAACTAGGGCAAAGGATTAGGATAACTAACGGAAACAATTTACAATGTTTCCACAAAATTGGAGCCAGGAACTGCTAGGATAAGTATAACAGAAGTATTGTACTTGCACCTTTATAAGAGTGTGAAAGTCATATTGTGCCCACACAAAGCTGATGGTTTAAATCAAATTGGCATAAACAACCTTCTCAGGCCCAAACATAAAAATTATATCTTCTCATGCAGCCTAATTACAAAATTCTAACAACAGTTATTTCTAATGGAGACACTGACCAAAATAGCAGCTTATTTCTGTCTTACTCTTTATCGATCATCATACAGCTCTAACAATCATCAGAACTGCCCACTGCTGTCTCATAATCACCCTGCTTGTGCTCAGAAATGGAGCAGCACTATTCAGAAAATAAACCTTCTGTTTCTCCTGGCACTGTTTTTACAACTAATTTTCTGGGGGACAGATAAGCCTGACGGACAGAGCTCTGCTCATGAATAAATTATAATTGAGGTCAAGTGATGACATTACAATATTTTCAGGCATCATTATGTAACTGATGCCATTTCCTGATCCTGCTCAATAACTATGGATGGTGCAGGCCCTGAGAATGGTCACTTTAAAGGCCATTTAAAGGAATTCACAGCTACTGTTAGAGATGTGTAGAGATCTTGGAGACATTTTCCTTGTAGTAGCTTGTGGTTGCTACAATAGGTTCTGAGCTGTTAAGGAGCGCCTGGAAGTTGTTCCTAATTGTTGGCAATTCATAAGTCTTGTTGTAGGATGGCCAAGTTGTGCTATTAATAATGGAGTTGATCTGCAGACACTTCTTGAGTGGAAACATCAAGTTTATTTAAAGTATACTCAGCAGCAACTACATGTGTGCTTTCACTCCAACTCTATTTCCACACTGACTGCGGAGATAGCCCACGATCAATCTCTCCTATTCTCCTGTTGATTATTACAGGTCATGTGATCTTCCTTAACAGGTATTATTCTTAAAGGTACATTACACACTAAGTAAAACCATAATTACTCCAAGACTGGAAAATCGTGATGAGAAACAACTCCATTGGGTTTATATCCAGTCTGGTTTTATCAATACAGCCTTATTTATTATACCCATGCCCTTGAAATGTTCCCTTAATGCATATATGCTGTCAATATGTTTGCAATTATTTTTGAGATCAAAGTGATACAAAAGGGAATCCAAGATTATTAATTGAAAAGATTTGCTTAGCTTATTAAATATGGATGTGCTGTTTTATGGGGAAAGATACTTTGTGCGTAATAAATAGTGCATTAAAGGAGACTTGCTATTTTCAGATGAAAACAAACATAGGAACAAGAGTAGTCTATACAGCTCCTTGAGCTTGCTCTACCATTTAGTTAGATCATGGCTGATCTATGCCTCCACTCTATTTGCCCACCGTTGTTCCATATCCCTTAACACTGTTACAAAAATCTAATAATCTCAGTATTGATCATTAAAATTGACTCAGTATCCACAGCCTCTTGAGGAAATATTCCAGATTTCCACTACCATTTCTTTGAATAAATGCTCCCTAATTTCACTCTTGTCCAGCTCTAACCTCAGTAGCCCTGGGAACACCGCTTGTCACATCCTCCCAAACTTTATCCTTCTATCCCAACCAATTACCAACCCATGTCACAAGGTTACCAGCAAATCTACACATTTTCACTTTTGTTTATAACCCCTTGTGTGGGTGAAGGTACACATGTGCTCTAAAGGGGATTATGGTGGGGATTAGGCCACAGTTGGAGCATGTACCTCTGCAAGTTGCAAACAAGTCTTTTCAGCAGACCCCTGACACGGAGTTACTATTTACTGGAAGAGGGGGAGCCTGGCATTATTTACGCCTCCCTCCACCTCCCCAACCCTGCCGCCTCACCATCACCACCCACCCACTGCCCCGTGCAGACTGAATATTTTAAGCCAACAACACATTGGACTGGGGGAGGCAAACACAGAGAGATAGTGTGATGCTACAAGCAGCTCGTGAGCTTTGGCAGGGTCAGCAGTTGAATTCCACCATGGACACAATTCTGGCATAACCTCTGGAATCTTACCCTGCAGATCTTGTACCGGTAATGCACATCATAACCGCCTGCCTACAGAAAGTGTGTCTCAAAACCTTTAGGCAAGTTTGGAATGAAAATCTTTATTCCTCAAGATGTAAAAAGAGTACGCATTCATTGTGGGTATATGCGCAGCTCGTTCATTTTGTTAAAGTTTCAGATTCTGATTATGTAGCACTTTAGATTATAATACTGTTGTTAAAAAGGAGTATGCCTTGGCACTGTCCTTGGATTGTGTGCAAAATTTAACTCCAGTAGGTTGTACAAAATGTTAGCAGCCATGTTAAGCTCACAATTTTCTTTGAATAACTTAAGATGTAGTACACCAGGCTTTTCTCTTGCTACCAAAAGTGAAGTGCTTTCAGTACATTTATCTCGTCACAAGAAAGAAAATGAATTTTTTGGTCAGGTGAGTGCAGGAATGAGCTATTAAAAATTACACTCTACATTTAATAGATAATGAAGTTTCATTTTCTGACAAGATAAATTTGCAGAATGATCATATTAACATGGAATTCCACACAATGTCCAATTCATTCCCATATAATTTCTCACTATATAAGCTACGGTACAGTCTGTTAAATGGTTGAATTTTTAAATGAGCAGGTAAGGTCAAAAATTATGCAAATATAATTTTTACACATAGGCTAGGGGTGATTTACCCAATTAGTGCCATCATTTCATGCAGGGATTTTTTCCCAATCAATTTCAA
Organism: Cetorhinus maximus; assembly: GCF_964194155.1. Taxonomy (NCBI): domain Eukaryota; kingdom Metazoa; phylum Chordata; class Chondrichthyes; order Lamniformes; family Cetorhinidae; genus Cetorhinus; species Cetorhinus maximus. The sequence goes on along the minus strand of NC_135884.1, from coordinate 49,686,182 downwards.
TTTCATGTCTGTATCTCCAATCTCTGCCAGCATTAATGTGAAATCAGCTTCTGGTGAATGTGAAAGACCGGAGCCCAAGGATAATTTCCTCTGTCTTCCCCTTTCTCCCTGTGGAGAAACTCTGGCTTTTGTTCATCTCCTTTTCTTCCCCTGACAGTGTATGAAATGATTAGAAAATATTGGTGGTGAGGAATGTGGAAATTACACACCACAATGCAGCATGTTGCCTGTCTCACTGTACAATTATTAATCCTATAAACTTTCAAAAATGTGCTCTTGCATTCAACATCCAAAAAAAATCTCTAATATCATTATGAAATGAGACTACAATCATAGTACTGGGGGGGTTATCCACACTATCTAATTATTGAGGGAATATCTGTTAGCAGAAATTTGATAAACCAGAGTTCTTCAACTTCAAAGATAATTATCCATGATGAACATCTGGAGATATGTAAGAAAATAAACAGAATAGACAAAGTAACAGTGAATAATATTAATGGAGATGCCAGAGCAGCAAGACATGAGAGGACAGCTTGAAGGTTGTGAAAAGCAAATTTAAAACAGATCAGAGCGGGGAAGGGGTGAATGAAGGTGAGGGTAGTGAATGGAGGGGGAGTACTGGCAGAGCCTTATCTATGCAAATGTACCTTCTGAGATTCATACAACACTTTACAGGACTAAAGAGCAGTGGTGATCAATCTGGTTTGTACCTGATCCCCAGTTTTAGGCCACATATTAATCCAATGCAGCACCCGAACATGCAGTATTCTGATCCAAAGTTAATGCCCCCAATTAGCATTACACATTGTGTCATTTAAATTTATTTTCATAATTAAAAAGCTACGCTGTCATAGCAAAATTATTATAAAGCAAAGCCATTTGGGATGTACCTAATAAATATGAAAGCCTTTGTATCAATACATGTAAGTCAGAGACAACACTCAGCTGTGATGGCATACTTGGAATCACAGCTTCATCGATGCTGCAGTCACAAGATATATCAGTATCAATCACCAATCACTCTGGAAAATCTCAATCTGTTTCCCAAAGTCATGAATCCCCTGCATAAAACTGCCCGTTAGACTCTGCAGTTAGCTCCTCTACACCTGACCTTGGTCTACTTGGTGCTGATACTGGATGCTTGAAATAGGTAAGCTCTCTCAATTCCTAGCACTTTACATCCTTATGTAGATGCACAGAGAAACAGAAAATAGAGGTTCCCAGGTCATCTAAACTTAAAAGTGAACTAAATTAGTCACATTCAGGCCTTTGCAAATTAACCCTAACTGATCCAATTTGAAATAAAAAGAGGAAATGCTGGACACATTCAGCAGACCAGATAGCACCTGTTCTGATGAAAGGTCATCAACTTGAATTTCTTTTTGTTATTTATTCTTTCACAGGATTTGGGTATTGTTAGCTGGGCCAACATTTATTGCCCATCTCTAATTGCCCTTGAGAAGGTGGTGATGAGCTGCCTTCTTGAACCGCTGCAGTCAATGTGATGTAGGTACACCCACAGTGCTGTTAGGGAGGGAGTTCCAGAATTTTGATCCAGCGACAGTGAAGGAACGGCGATATATTTCCAAGTCAGGATGGTGATTGGCTTGGAGGGGAACTTCCAGGTGGTGGTGCTCCCATCTATCTGCTGCCATTGTCCTTCTAGGTGGTAGAGGTCACGGGTTTGGAAGGTCCTGTCAAAGGAGCCTTGGTGGATTGCTGCAATGCCCCTTGCAGATGCTACACACTGCTGCCACTATGCGTCAGTTGTGGAGGGACTAAATGTTGAAGGTGGTCGATTAGGTGCAAATCAAGTGAGCTGCTTTGTCCTGGATGGTGCCTAGCCTCTTGAGTGTTGTAGGAGCTGCATTTATCCAGGCAAGTGGAGAATATTCCATCACACTCCTGACTTGTGCCTTGTAGGTGGTGGACAGGCTTTGGGGAGTCAGGGGATAAGGTACTCGCTGCAGAATTCCCAGCCTCTGACCTACTCTTGTAGCCACAATATTTATATGGCTAAACAAGTTCAGTTTGTGGTCAATGGTAACCTACAGGATGTTTTTAGTGATGGTAATGCCATTGAATGTCGAGGGAAGATGGTTAGATTCGCTCTTCATGGAGATGGTCGTTGCCTGGCACTTGTGTGTTGTGAACGTTACTTGCCACTTATCAGCCCAAGCCTGGTGGTGTCCAGGTCTTGCTGCATATGAACAGAGACTGCTTCAGTATCTAAATGCTCTTATTTATCTCTCCAACAAAGCTGCCTGGTCTACTCAGTATTCCCAGTATGTTCTGTTTTATTTCTGATTGAGCCAACTTAGGTTAATTCACAATTCTAAGCATTTCCAGTTTTTTTTTCATATTTCAGGCAACCAGTATCCGCAGCATTTTACTCCTGACCCAATTCGGTTTTATTTTCTTGCTCTTTAGGGAACCAAATATGTAGCTTGTTCTCTGTCAGTTTTGTGCGGTGGTCATAGTACAACAGAAGAAATATTTTAATGCTGTAAGTGGGCAGGCGTATAGGTAAATTTTTGGATCTGGAAAAAGAACAACAATACTTGCCATTGGAAAATACCTTTAGGGGACAGCAGCATGCCATCACTAGAAGGGAAGAGTGTCATGTGATCCAGCCTCAATTTCATTTTGGAGGCCAGAGCAATCAACAGCGCACACAGCCCTGCTGCTGATGTCTTCAAGCTTTCTATCCATGTATAGATGTTCTCATGTGCCTAGTTTAAATAAATGAGCCCACAACATGTTTACACAATCGCTTATGAGTCATTGGTGCCTTTATATCATTCTAAAACACATCCCTTGCATTTTTAAAGTGTTCCTCTTGAGCAGGGGAATATCCTGAGGTATTTTACGTTAAGTGAGGAAACATTTTGGGTGCCAAATGGTAAGAAAAATTGGAGAATATACAAAGACAAACACAAAGTTAAAAGAGAGTCAAATATGCCCACTAAACAAAACTAACAGAGAATAAGCTCCATACTTGGTTCCCTAAACCACAAGGAAATAAAACTTAATTGAGAAGCAACTCAAATTGAGTCAGAAGCAAAATGCAGCGGATGCTGGATATCTGAAATTTGAGATGGCTTTTTAAAGGTGGGAAGGACATGGAGAGGCACAGAGGACTAAGCAGAGAGTTTTAAGGGAGTGGGAATAATGGTTGTGCAGCCACCAATGGAGAGAGCAAGAAGCAGCACAATGTGAGGACAGAAGGATTTAAAATGGGAAGAAATTATTAAAATAAGAGGGATAAGGCTGGGTTTCAAAGTAAAAACTTTGAAGTAAGCTCATTATCATAGGAAAGGAGTGAAACTTGAAAAGGATCAACTGGTGGGAATTTGGAAATTTATGAACAAGCATCCTTTACATCCCTTAAAAGTATTGCAAACACAAAGTTCTTTTGATAATGTCTCCAGGCAGACATTGTTAAAGCATTTATTTTTTTATATACAAGCACCTTTGGTTAAATCTTGACATTCATATAAATACCTTTGTGAAATGAGAGAATAGCTTGTATGCAAATCTAAACACCTGAACTATTTAGTTAAGGAAAATCTTTTGTTACCAAATTTTAATTTTCACAACAGGTACAAAGCTTCTAGCTCTCAAAAGCATATGACATCTGAGACAGTTAAACAATATATTGTTTACTTTAAGATAGCTCCAAACCATGTTGCTTGGTCTGTAAAGTTTTCACTGGGTGGAATTTAACAGCCCCGTCACGGGGAGCGGGGTGGGGGTGGCAGTGGTGGGTCTGTAAAATGCAGCGAGCCCTTCAAAAGTCCATTAACTTTGGTGGGATTGTAAGGTCCCGCCAACGTAAAATTCCGCCCATTGTTTCAATTTACTTTCTGACAGGGTACCTCCCTTGCGTTTAGTATTTGCACAATTCAGGATATTAAAATAGTACAAAACATACTTGTTCCATAGTTCATAATATGAATTATGTTGACTGGGTTTTTGACTTAAACCTTCATGCTATAATTGGCATGTTGTATTGAAAAAGTACTGCAAACTCTGGGCCCGTCTTGCTTCTCTTTCTCAGTTTGGGATTGACAGTGATTAATGCCATGTGATTTTAGGAAAGCTGAACAACATTGTGATAGCTGTGACTCCAAATTTAAAGAAAAAAAATCAAGGTTATGTTTTATTGGTTCAATTAGAGAACATTATGTATTAAAACCTAATCGGTGCATTCTGTACGTCTTGTTCTACTTTACGAAACTGCACGGAGATTATTGTGTAATTGCCCTTTTGCCTATTTTAAAAGGACTGAAAGGTCTAATCTTTAGTACTTTAACCCTTTGACTGAAGTAAGCCTTCAATTAAACAACATATAATATGATAGCATGTGGTGGGGGGAAGCAAGTTTTAGCTGGGAGTCAGTTATGATCAGACAGAATGAGTTACGAGATAAACAAATATCTTCTGAAGCAAGGATCACAAATTCTATAAATATGATTATTGAATTTAACACAAATCATGAAATTATACTGCAGTTTAAATGCATTTGGTGATTTAAAAGAAAACCTTTGATATTTTGGCATCAAATTAATGGTTCTTCTAATAAACATTGCTGCATGTATCAAAAAAATCTCTTCCTGACTGAATAAAGAAACTTTAGCTTTTTATGTAGTCACTGTGTATCATGCTTCAAAAGAGTTAATGTTTGTCTTGGTGTTTCATGGGATAAACAGGACAAACTATTGCCTTTATTCTACTTACCACAGTAACCAGGTCTCAACTGTGGCAACCTTTGTGAATGAGAATGAATGATAACACAAGTCTGTCAAACGGGACCAATCTGTCACTAAATAATTGATTCCGCAACACAGAAGTATCTTAATAAGATTATTGACTTTGTAACTATATATGATTTCCATGAGACCTAGTATCAGCTGTTTGGAGTGTTTCTGCATCAAATTAATTTTGGTCTTTTCCTCATTTCGTCAAATAGAATCATAATTCTGACTTGACTAGCTTATTGTACTGTAAGTATCCTTCAGTAGATATCCATACAAAAAAGTTGTGGCTAAACATTTCATGGCATCATCTGTTACCTCAGGAGATTGTGTTATTGTCTGCATTCATTGTGTTTCTTGGTACACCACTATACTTGATTTATTATTGCTTTATAGTGTAACCAATTAACGTATGAATAGTATTGTGAATCAGTAGATGTCAGATGGAAAGAAATGTAAGGAACTGCTACAAAACTGTTTAAAGGACCTCCAAAGTGATTTTATATTTAAAACTGCAATGCTTTTGATGGGGAGGTAGTGTTTCAGAGAGTGAGCCTAACACAATTGTTACATTTTTTTTTAAAACACAATACATTGTTAGAAAACGTAACATTGCTGTATGATTTGGAAGTATGAGGACAAGCACATTATGTTCTGTCTTTCCACTTTATTCACTGGGCACAGACCTCCCTGTAGCCAAGGAAGCACGACAGGCCACGACATGGCTGATTATAGCCTAACAGAGATTCCCCTCCTCTTCCACCCAACCGGGTGGCAGCTGCCTCCAGTCAGCATCTCTCCACACAACACAGTTATAATCAGGAACTCAGCAATAGTAGGTTGTCAAGCTTGCATCCCATTATGCCATGGCACTACACATTGACAACTCAGTGACAGTATGACAGTACCACCAGAAATCATTTTAAAATAAATATTAAATTTAAGCACCTCATGCTAGTTAATTATCAGTAGTGCTAATCTTCTGTATTTTATTTGAATGGCCACAGGAGGAACTGTGGAATCGAACAGCTCCTAGCAATACATTGACTAATTTAATATTCTTGCGAGACATTAAATTTATTGCACTTCACAAATTTAGTCCTGCATTCAACTTGCTTTCTCCAACAATTAGGACAATTAATACATGCCTCTTTGACATCATCATAGGTACCTTCAATTAAACAACATATAATCTGATAGCATATGGTGGGGGGGAAGCTGGGTTTTAGCTGGGAGTCAGTTATGACCAGGCAGAATGAGTTATGAGATAAACGAATATCTTCTGAAGCAAGGATCACAAATTCTATAAATATGATTATTGAATTTAACACAAATCATGAAATTATATTGCAGCTTAAATGCATTTGGTGATTTAAAAGAAAACCATTGATATTTTGGTACCTAATTAATGGTTCTTCTAATAAACGTTGCTGCATGTATGAAAAAAATCTCTTCCAGACTGAATGAAGAAACTTTAGCTTCTTATGTAGTCACTGTGTATCATGTTTCAAAAGAGTTAATGATCGTCATGGTGTTTCATGGGATAAACAGGACAAACTATTGCCTTTACTATACTTACCACAGTAGCCAGATCTCAATTGTGGCAACCTTTGTGAATGAGAATGAATGACAAGTCTGCCAAACGGGACCAATCTGTTACTAAATCATTGATTCCACAACACAGAAGTATCTTAATGAGATTATCAACTTTATATTTAGCTATATATAGTTACAAAGTTAACATGTGAAAACTCCTAATGACCTAATGAATAAATCCACTGCCTGATGATGTATTAAATCACACAGAATGTCCCAGTGGTGCTGAGTTTGCTGATCTCAGCTGAAGCATGGAAATACATAGACAACAAGCGAGGAGACAACTGGATATGGCTATTAAGGTCTCCACTACTAAATAATCTGCTGACCTTCACTAGTTATGTTCAGACATGAGGAAGAATAGTCACTTGAATAAAATATCGAGGGCTGTTGATCATCATATAACCGAATCTCAAAACCTTCAGCAGAGATGGGTAAAACATTGATATAAAAACAGAATTAGATGAATCTAAGTAAATGTGTCATTTTCTTTTCAAAAATCACAACCTTTTTCCAGGAGATAATTATGAAATTTCTATTGTGAGAAAATGCTTTTTTTTTTAAAACCAACATGCTAATATGTTGATCTCCATTGTAAGTTTTTAAGGTGTTTGTGATGTTCCCATTAGCTCCACCATGGACTGCATCATGGACAAACTGAATTTCACTAAAAATTTAGGCGTTGTAAAGAGAAATAATAATTTTGAATACAGCACAATAACTGGGATTAGTATGCCAACAATTGCTTGAAAGGTTTGAAAAAGTTTGCACTTCTACGTTCAATGTAGGAAAAGTACAATTGATGAAAATGAAATCAGACTTTACTCAATCTAGCTCCATTGTTATAATGGAGTTTATATTGCTTTCTCTTTTCAGTTTTTTTTTTAAATATAGCCTTCCATGTCATTGTGTGCTAGAGTACAAACATATAGAAATAGCTTTAGTTACATACTGCTAAGATACTCCAAGCTCCCTCCATTATGACAGCTTGATGGTGTGATATCTTTGTAAGGCAGAAAAGAGACTGAGTGCTGCACATGACGTTCAAACTACCCACTGAAAACTAGTCTATTCCAGTTTGACTATATGTACATATGTACACAAGAGGTCCACAAGAGGGTGCTATTACACTCCTCCCCCTCAATAAAAAAGTTACACAATATTTGAGTTCCATGTAACTTGTATATATTTCTTGTTTTTCATTTATTTACAAATCCAACTTAACCACTGCTTTCCTATTTCTAAGAGGATACCTCATTTCTTGACCAAAGTTTCCAGAACTTGGGGAAGGACCTTAACTTATCACTCTGAGTCAGAAGAGGAGTTTTCTCCAACAAAGAGTGATTTTGATTTTGACATTCAATTGAATTTTCCACTTCATCAGAAATATCTGACTGACTCTGACTCAGATCTAAAGTGGTTTCGGGGACAACTCGCATTGGAGTAACTGTTGGTGCTCTACTCATTTCCTAACCATCTAATTCATCAGACTCATTTGATTCTTCCCAACTCCTTTCTTCTTTGTGAGTCTCTGAAGGTAAAACATGATCTATGTGTAAAAACCTAACCTATCCACTACCAAACATCTTGATCAAATATATGCGAGGACCACATATTTTCATGACTCTTCCTGGTAACCACTTCAACCACTTATGATGATGTTCTTTCACCTTAACCTTCTGGTTCAACTTCTTTCTCACACTCTACCTCTATCATGATTCTCTTTCTGCCTGAATTGTTTCTCGTATACTGTGCTAAATGTGACTTATGTGCTCCTAATCAGTTTCTTCCTAAAAAGGTTGGTTTTTCACCCTCCACTACAATGATGGGCAATTTTGCACATTGCTCCTTGTTTGTGCCTGGAACCAACACACTTCCCATTATGGGGATCTTGTCTCCTCCATAACTTTGCAATTCAATGCATGGTTTCTCCAGTTGATGCTGACAACTTTTGACAGTATAGCAATTCTTTGACTGACGCACCTTGTGGACCTCCATGTTCACCAGAGCTCCATCCCAATGCTACTTAGACTCCAATTCCCTGCAAACCTCCACTGAACACTTTTGTGCTTCAGACCCTATGGGTTTCAACCAGTCCCTCACTGGCTGTTTGATAAATGTACGCTGTGACTGCCATTTCCTCCATCCAGTATTTTCTCCATTTACACTCTTTCCACATGCCTTGGCCAGATTACCCTACCTTTTGCAGCTGTAGCACTCTGCCTTCATAAATGGACAATTCTGTGCCCAATGTTGGCCTATGCAATGGTATCAGATCTTTGTCGTACCTCTGCTACCACTAACTGCTGTCCTTAGGGCCTTGTGATTATTTACTTCAGCAGACAAATGGCAGTTGTTAACTCTAACTCCTCTTGAGTCACGTTCTGCCATGTCCATGGACAATGCTGTTTGGCAAGCGATGCCGAAAGTTAACTTTGGCAATGTCAGCGACTTGCTGAGAATGCGTTCACTTTTTAAACTGCAGACAAATCTGTCCCACAATGCTCTCTTGAAATTCTCATGAAAGACATGATAAATTCTCCAATGTCCCCAGTGGGCAACTGATTCCTGGTTCCAAGCCAATAGCTTTCCGCAATCTGCACTGTTTTGGGATTGTAGCGCTGCTCAAGCTTACACAAAATGTCTGACAGCTGAAGTGTTTTGGCTTAGCAAGGGCGAGCAAATTCTTGAGCATTTCAGGGCCTGCTTCAGTTAGAAATATAACCCCTTTCCCTTCCTCCCACTGCCTGATTAACAGCCAGATTATTAGGAACATTGAGGATATTATTAATAGTGAGAAACATCTTCAGCCACTTCACTTAGAACTATCCTCATGACTATACTCTCGCAGTCACCCAATAAAATCTGCTGATGCAGCCAGCTTCAAAGGTCAGTCCACCCTTGTTATTAATAATCAGCCTTTTCACGAAGACTGGATTTTTAAATCTATTTCTCAGGAAAGAAATTGTCTCAGCTCCTCAACTGGTTTAGTGGAAGCTTCTCCAGCCAAATTTGTTTAGCCAAGAACATCCACAAACCTCCCTTATTGCCAAATGTGATATCTTTGCAGGACAGGAAAGAGAGTTATGTGCAGCACATGGAGTTCAAAGTACCCAACTGAAAATTAGTTTATTCTGGTTTGACTATATATACACATACATACATATATGCATATGTGGCCACAAGAAGGTGCTATTATAGCCGATTAGAGGGATAAGGTCACCAATAATTTATAAATGTTTCCTTACCTAATAAACATTAAATTTTATCCCTATAAATATTCACCAAGGGATATAATAATTATCATATTCTCTCATTAATCCCCTCATATCTGATATCAAGAAATCTTCAGATATGACATAAACAATCCTAAAGATTCTCATTTATTCTTGATCAGTATTTGATAATGAACAGGACTCCCCATACTACTTTGAAATGATCCCAATTGGAGCAAATTATATTTGTTTCCTAATATATTTAATCCAACTTGCCTGCAATTTTCCTAACTCATAAATAGCAACTATCCTTTATAAATTAAGAATTTTAAAAACAAACATATCAATGAAATACAATTGAAAAAAAACTGGAATGAAAATGCAATAAATTGCTGTTTCAAAATATTGCTCCTTCATAAATATTCCTGACAGATTTACTGATTTCCAGATATCAAGCCATAAATCATTGTTCATATTCTATTGTATATTGTTTATTAACCTTATTTGATTAACCACATAAAGAATCACAGAATCACACAGCACAGAAGAGGCCCTTCGGCCTATCAAGTCTGCACCGACATGTGAGAAACTCCTGACCGACCTAATCCCATTTACCAGCACTTGGCCCATAGCCTTGAATGTTATGACGTGCCAAGTGCTCATCCAGGTACTTTTTAGAGGATGTGAGGCAACCCGCCTCCACCACCCTCCCAGGCAGTGCATTCCAGACTGTCACCACCCTCTGGGTAAAAAAGTTTTTCCTCACATCCCCCTAAACCTCCTACCCCTCACCTTGAACTTATGTCCCCTCGTGACTGACCCTTCAACTAAGGGGAACAGCTGCTCCCTATCCACCCTGTCCATGCCCCTCAATCTTGTACACCTCGATCAGGTTGCCCTTCAGTCTTCTCTGCTCCAACAAAAACAACCCAAGTCTATCCAACCTCTCTTCGTAACCAGAGATTAATTTATGTGAGCACTTAAAAATGCTACACTTATTAAGTATCAATGAGTTATACTCAAATATTTATATTAGGGAAGGGTATTAAGAGCTAGAGATCAAATCAGGTTGATGGAACTACGATATAGATCAGCAACAATCTAATTAATTATAATTGATCTAATTGGCAGAACAGGTTGAGGGGCTGAATGGCCAACTCCTCAGCATATGTTCTTACTACAGGGAAATGTTATGCTAGGTAGGGCGTGACATTGGCAGAACCAGATGGCGTTCCCACTCTCGCCCAATCTCATGGTTCCACCACAATTTCACTACAACTGTTGACTACCTCCGCATCTTTACCCATTGTCACAGATAGTGACAAGGCAAGTTGAATGCCTACCTGGAGCAATGGCAGAGGCACAATCACAGGCAGCCCCATGATTTGATAATGTCTCTCTGCATGCTCTCCTCCAGGCTGTGAATGAACGGCAGGAAGTTCTCCTCCCACGGAATGGGAAGGGGAGACCTCACTGCCTGGCCAAGCAAGCTGCTTGGGAGGTTGCAGAGGAGGTCGGTAGCCTTGGAGTCATCTGTAGAACCTGGCTACAATATCACAAAAGGGTAAATGACCTTCTCCGTGCTGCAAGGCTGAATGAGTATCCTAATTGATAATGTGGGCACACACCTATGAGAGGGTAAGCATGTCATGTATCTGGGCAGAGTTAGCCAGGAGAATGGCTGAGTGCTCCCTGCATGCTCACATTACCAATTCAAGGAGCACTGGCACCCTGCCAGGCTTGTGGGGATGGGGAAGGTTGGATAGCATTGGACGTGCGACACGACACTGGAGGAGAGAAGCACCGAGAGTTTTTGGGAACCACCACGAGAGATTGATCCTTCCAGGAATGGAACTCACCATTGTCCCATTGTCTTTGCAGGAGGAAAGGAACCACAATGCCCACAAGAGTAGCGAGACCAGTGAAACAGTGCCAAATCTGGCAGTGCTGATAAAGATGGAGGAAGACATCCTGGATCTGGCCACTCAAGATGGGGGCAGATCAGTTGGACACCTAGAAGCCAGAATTAGGGCTGGTGTTGGTGAACATCCAAGGGAACCTTTATCAACCCTCGAGGCGGGGGCAAGGTATGGTGCCTGGGATGGGGAAGGGGATGGCTGTTCCTGGTAATGGCTGGAAAAAGATACCTCTGTGACAAGCTTATGGAACTGCTCTCTCCAAGATGCAAAATGTTCTTCTGCAATGTTGACTTTGACTGATTCTGTGCTCTCTACAACAGGTCAGTCATCGAACCAGTAGCTACCAGTCCCGAGAGACAGGCATTGACCCCTGAGGAGGATGAGAGCTCAGAGGCTGCACTGCTCTATCCTTGCCCCGCACCTTTCATGAGTTTAAATACTTGCACATCGGTGGGTATACATGTGTCGGCCAGTATAGGAACAATAACTGGCTTGAACACCATGCAAGAGCAGGAGCAACTATCAGAGTGAAGTCCAGGTCTCTGATACTCAGAGGAGTGTGGGAGACCAGGGAGGTGCTGAACCCCAGGCAGATAACAAGCCTCTGGAGTCACCTGTGAGGTGGCAGATGTCAGATGTCCAATAGAGTATGTGTGAAGATCTAGCAGGGCTTCCAGAGGGTATGCTGTGCATACATGCAGGCCTGCAATTCACCACATTGCCACTGCCTCATTGAGCTCAGCATCAATGTGAGAGGATGACAAGGTAGCTGGAGTCTCCACCAGATCCTCATCCCTTTCAGGTAAGCAGAGATGGCTAATTGGGCCTCACATGGTAGATGAGCAACAGCTGTCTGCCCACAGGGGCTTATCTGCTGCCACTGGGCAGGACTCTTTCTAAATCCTGGGGTATTCATGACCTCCAGTGACCAGAGGATACCCAGCAGGGTCATCCTGGCCAAGGTCAGCAACTTACCTCCAGCACAGCTGGCAGTGAAGTGGGAGCACCTCAGCGCAGCGCACCTTAACAAATGAAGAAATCACTGTAAACACACATGGGTCATCATGGGTGCTTGTTCAATGTGTTTATCTGAGTGCTATGCTGCTGTGACCCACTTTATTAAATGATTGTCACATGTTGTGAACATGTCATCTTTGTGAGGTGTCTCACAGTTACAGGATAGTGATTAGGGCAGCAAGCCCATGGCCATTTCCGATGGACCTCAGAGTCTCCCTCAATGACAGACATGAAGTGGGCCTTTGGGATGTCCTCAGTGTCTTGTCTATTGGCGTTGATGGACGAAAGATGATGGGCAGAATTTTATATCCCGCGGGCGGTTGCGCACGCAACCTGATCAGGCGTAAAATAGTGCGCGGTGACTTCGGGTAAGCGTCCCGATGTCAACACACACTCGCACGATATTTCAGTCGGCAGGCACGTGTGAGAGTCAGCAGCGCGCCCACCAACAATTAAGAGGCCTATTAAGGCCCTTAATGAATAACTTTATTTCTATTTTTCGCTGCCTGTTCAACTATTCAATTGGCAGGTGGGTGAATTGGCCAGGCGGCCTTTGCACTTTTTACAAAACCTCATCCACAGGCGGGATAAGGTTCCCAACAGTAAATAAAAATCCAATAAAAAATATTTAACAATTTTTAACATGTCCTTCTTCATGTGACTGGGTCACATGTGGAGACATGTTTATATCATTTCTAAAACCTTTATTTGTGTATGTCCAATTCTTCAGCTCCCTGAGGCAGCTCTGTGCCCTCAGGGAGCTTTCAGTGTGCGCTCCCCCGCAGACGTGCAGACTTTTGCACTCGCCCTCTACCCACCCTCACCCCAGCAGCGCTGAGGTTCTCAGCGCGCGTTTCACACTGGCTGGCCGTTAATTGGCCAGCTAGCACGAAATTGCGGTCAGGGGCCAATCACAGGCTGCGGTCCGTTTCCCAGCCATTCCCGGGCCCGCCTGCTGCACCCGCCCGACAACCTCAAAATTCTGCCCGATGTTTCATTCGTGATGACAATAGGCCTCCAAATCTTCAAGTGAGTTGCTTCATTATCAGGGACTCCCTTGTCTCCCTGGCACCCACTCTGTGCTGATTCGTGGTGCAGCATGCAGATGTGGATCCCGATATTCCTTATCTGAGTCATAATTTGATTCCTCATCTGAGGATGCTTGAACATTAAAGCCTGTTCTTCCCCATTATCTGCAGAGACAGTTTGAGCAGCACACAGCAAACAACAACGATCAGGGAGATTCAAGCTAGCGCATTTTTAAAAGACCAATGGCCCTCTCAATAGTCACTCTGGTGGAAGCATACTTTGTAGTATATTGATGCTCTGTCTCAGAATGTGGATGCCTGACCAGCATCTTGAGGCATCTCTTTAACAGGTAGTCCTTGTCTCCAAGTAGCCAATCATCCAGTTGCTCTGGTGGGGCAAAGAGCCATGACACCTGGGCACTCCCAGAGTACTTTGCAGACACCTGCAGGATCCCCAGGCAATGGTCACATACCATCTGCACATTAAGAGAGTGAAATCTCTCTCTAGCTGGCCTGAGGGTTGCCTTGATGGATACATGCATGTGATCGATTGCCCCTTGCACATTGGGAAATCCCTCAATGGCCCTAAAGTCTCTCGCTCTCTCGATCTGGCCATCCTCGTCAGTGCTGAACTTGACGAAATTGCCCATCTCCTGAACAATGCATTAGTGATAAGCTTGATGCAATGATGGGCTGCTGATTGTGAGAGGTCACAAAGATCTCCTGCTGATCCTTGAAAGAGTCCTGAAGGATAGAAATTTGACGCATCCGTGATCTTCAGTGCCACAGGCACCGGATGACCACCCACACAATTGGAGCTTAATTCCCCTTTAAGCATGTCACAAACAGATGTGATGGTCTCCTTGGAGAGCCACAGCTGCCTAAGGCACTGGCTTGGACACCTGGAGGTAATTTGAGCACTTCCTGTGAAGCCTTCCTTCAGGGCAAGCTCTTCACCTTGGGTGGAGCTGCCCATGGTCCTCTCTGTGGCCATCTACATCACCATGCCACATGATTGGCTGGCCAGCAGGTTGCCGCTGCCCCTCGGCACCAGCCTTTCCTTCCTTCTCTCCACAAGAGTGCACTAAACCCATGCCCCCCCTACTCTCTATAACTACTTCCTGTAAGGTTACCTCCATGGCTGAAACTCCTCTTCCAAATTACTGGCTTCCAGGTGAGCCCTTCAATGCCCCCGCACCCCCCCCACCGCCCCCACCTGCGGACACGCGCAAAGTGAACTCAGATCAATTCCCTCACCTCACACGCAGATTCAACTGCAGCTTCCAACTCCTCATTATCCCCTTGTCATCACTCCTTATATCTCACCTATGCATTGCTGAGTCAACCCTGCCATGATTCCCATCACACCGCGCCCCCCCCCCCCACCCCAGCCCTCCCCCCAGCTACCGTGGAGCCTGTGCAACCAGCATAAAATCACACGGGTAGCGAAAAATCATGAGTAACTGACTCCTTAATTGGTTCAACGGCACTTTAATTGGCCTTTATTGGAAGGCAGGCAAGCTTCCAACTTTGTGCCCTGCTCGTATTATTGCAGTCGGGCAGGATGATGTCAGGGGCAGGACCCGACAACATGATGCCTGATTTTACAGGGGAGCAGGAGGAACAGCTGTCTGAACAGTAAGCACAAGATTTTACCTTAATTTTGTAACAAATTGTATTGACATTGAACATTAAGATACCGTGAATTCAGTTTCAGGGACATTCCTTTAAAATAATTTATTTGCCCCACTTTCTATTATATATTTGTTAGTCTCTGCTTATAATACTGAAAGCAAATGACATGTGTCTAAATTACTTCCACTCTTCTTCTATTAGTCTTTATTCACCTCTTATTATTTCTTGTTTTTTTTAAGATCTCATCCTATCTTCCTCTAATTGTATGTAACAATTCAATCAGGCCATCAGCTTAATAGCATTGGGAATACCTGTACTCCATGTAGCAGTGCTGAGCTGCAGGCTGTTGTAGGAGGATAACCTCTGCTCAGAGATAGATAATAGGATCCCTTGGCTCTAATTCAGGCTTTTTGGCTTTTCCCCAGTGGGACATATTCAGCAACAGCCTTTCCGATAACATAAACTTCTCCTAGATTTTGCAGATTACAGCATCAATTCCCTCTCTCCCCACCCCCCATATGCAACAAGAGCTTTATGAATGACTACCATTTTGTTTCCATAGTTTCCTGAAAAACACTTTTCTCTAACCACCCCCAAGCATGTTAGCCCAAATCTACGTTCATGGTGCCTTCCTCTATCAGAAAAGAGAAAAGGAGCAGTCTACAGTTTTAGAAGGTTCATTGGCATTATCAGACTATGCACCTTGCTGAGGATAGCTGTGCAAAACAAAGGTGCTGTTTTTGTTCAGCTTTCTCTCCTTTCCTCCAGTAAATAAACTAATGTTACAAATTCATCCTTCGGGGAAAACTCTAGAGTGAACATCAATTGTCACAGTGATTCAAGCTTGGTTTCCCCGGGTAAGAGTGCAGCACTTTATCCTTAGTCCCACTTGAAGAACATTGCTAACTAATGGTTGATACATAAAGTCTGTGTATATTTCCCTGAAGGCAGGTCAAAGCCCTATTTTTAATGCAGTCCAAGGTAAATCTAGTCCACATTTTAAAATGTGTTGAAAAGAAGAACTGGTAATCTGCAATATTTGCTGGGATTAGGCTTGAATTTCTTCAAAGCTATTGCCTTTACAGGAAGGGAGCTGAGAGAGGGAGTTAAATGTGAGTTTCCTGGGTATGTTCATTTGCATTTAGCTTGGGGCAGGTATTGGTACACAACTTGCATAAAGCAGGATGTTAGCAGATGAACTGCCTGGAAACTTTGTAGAATCTTTAAAAAAAAAACAGTTCAGCCTGAGCTCTTCAGCAGCTGACTGGGGTACAAAGACAAATAGAGAGGATCAGTTCCTGGCTCTTTCACTTCATACTCAGATAACTTCACTGCATGTCTTACATTTTCATTATGTTTGTACTGAATCTTGACTGGACAGACACTAGCTGAATCCAGAAGGCAGCAGGAGTTGGCATCAAGCCCAAGAAAATGGGATCTGAACGTCACTAATTCAGATCTCCTCAAGGAAATTGAGGACAAGAGACAAAGATGTCTGGGTACCAGGTGCCACCCAGGTGCACTGAGTTCCAACTACTGACCTCCAGACCACAGGCAAGTTACACAAAAAGTGTAAGGGCCTCACCAAAAGATCACACTGATTTCTCTCTTTTTCTTCCTTGCCCACCCTGTACAACATTGCGCTCTTCATTCCCCTGAACAAATAGTTCCACAACTAACCCTCCACAATTCACTAAGGTAAAGGCAAAATACTGCAGATGCTAGAAATCTGAAGCAAAAACAAAAAGTGCTGGAAAAACTCAGGTCTGACAGCATCTGTGGAGAGAAAGACAGAGTTAACGTTTCGAGTCCATATGACTTTTCTTCAGAACTAAAGAGAAGTGAAAATATGATGAAATATATACTGTTTAAGGCGGGTGGGACAGATGAAGCTGGATAGAAGGCCAGTAATAGGTGGAGGCAAAGGAGAGATTGTAAAAGATGTCATAAACAAAAGGTCGAAGAGGTGTGGATGGTGGTGATACAACCTCCTTTAGCCAGTATCACCACCATCAACAGCCCTTCGACCTTTTGTTTATGACATCTTTTGCAATCTCTCCTTTGCCTCCACCTATTACTGACCTTCTATCCAGCTTCACCTGTCCCACCCCCCTTAAACAGTATATATTACCATATTTTCACTTCTCTTTAGTTCTGAAGAAGTCATATGGACTCGAAACATTAACTCTGTCTCTCTCTCCACAGATGCTGTCAGACCTGCTGAGTTTTTCCAGCACTTTTCGTTTTTGTTTCCTCCACAACTCACTCTGGTTACATGTGGTCCTAACTCGACATCTTGCACTATGACTATCCAGATTTCCTCTGTAAATTACTGACACGCACAAACTTGAAACGCATTCCTCCACTTTAACAGGCTCATACCCCAAACTTCCTGCTTTAGCTCTTCCATGGCACTTTGCACACACTCCTCAATTGTTGGTCTTCCCTTCATTAACTGTATCTTCTTACAGGACACATTGTCACACAATCCATGCCAAAGTCAGGCCACTCTTTAACCTGTAACCTCTTTGAGGACAAAGCCATGCAGATCGTGAGTACTCACTTGGCTCTTGTTAAGGTTGGAGGGATCTTGCTGATTAATAACTGAGCACCCGCACTCTTGCCCTGACATTTCTCTGAAGCAGCACACAGACAAAACCTTTTACCTTTCCCTGCCTCCTTAATGGCAGTGGTGTAATGGTCACCCATTCATATCTTCTCACCACACCAGCTCCCAACACCACCCCGACCACCACCCCCCACACCCCCCCCCCCCCCCCCCCCCCCCCCACTTCCTACAGCAATAGGGGGCCCAGAAGTAGGCAGATGTTAATGATGATGATGATGAGGAGAGAGAAGCAATGGAGTTTTTAGCTCTGTTTACATACAGAAGCGATGATGGTATGCTCTCAGCACCTTGTTATACGGCTGTGACTGTTAATGACTTGGGAGACATGGGACCCAGAACTCATGAGTACTTGCCTGAAAAGAAGGATATTTGAGGAATGGCATAACATGCTGGCTCTGAGATTAATCTCTGAAAGCAGCTGGCAAGTCTCTGCAGCTGTCCCTTGCAACAACATCATTGAGCTTTAACCTACTTGCAGGGACCAATCAAGTGAAGCTTCATTGAAATCTGAAGCTGTGCCCCTGCAAGAAATGGCTGGGCATGCAGAAGTTCAGATTGCAGCACTGGAGGCAATAAGGACCGAATGGAGAATACTATGCGTAATGGTTTCTAAACCACTAACTGTTCTAGCTCAAGGTTTTCAGGGTTGGATAGCTGCCATTAGACTAGCCATCCCACTGATTAATGGTTCAGGGCCTAGTCGAATGACAGTGGCTGAAGTCTACCTGCTTGACATAGCAGTCTCTCAGAACAGTATCACATACCAGGCCTTCGGCCTTCACCCTTGAAAGCATTACACAAGTAGAACATGAGAGGGGAGGCCAGGTTGCCCCAAGGGAAGCTCCAGAGCTTCAGCCAGCAGCCCTTGCCTGACAGAAACAAGCTGCCATGTGAGGAGGGTTACTTCAGTCCCATGAGTCATTTGTAGGGCATGAGCAACCAACCACGTCCCACAATCATAGCCCTCAGACGGTACCTAGGAGAAGCACGAGAATAGGTAAAAGGCACGCGTGGTCTCCCAGGGAAAGGATGATGTTAAGAAATAGTGTATTGTTTGTCTGCACTTTGAAATTCACTGTAACTAAGTAGAATGTTCACTGACATAGCACTTTGTTCTTGATGAAGGTTCAAATACTTATGAAGCGCTGACATGTTCAGTCAGGTGATGATAATTGGCATGGTTATGTGTTGAGATGTGGGTAGTGATTTGAGAAAATTGTCCTTTATTTCAAAGTAGGAGAGAAATAGATAAGACCGTGCTGTCAAAGCTAAAATTTGTTCCACAGAAGAGAACTTCAGTGAAGACTTGCTATGCCTCTTCAGTAATCACTACCTGAATCTCATCCTGTGGTGCTCCTCCTCATCCGTGAAAATGGAATGCTATGCCCATGAGGAGAACCATAGCAGTTTCTGATGTGCCCTAACTATAGATTTGAAGTTCCAAAAACCATCCAGTTTCCTTCAACAGATAAAATCAGATGAATGTAAAATGTGTCTGACCTGAAACTGCCTTGTTTCTGCCAAGAGATTTACATTAAAATTGGGTTTATGTTTCTGTAGTGTAGATATTCCCAGTTCTTTAGGGTGGAATTTTCCAGTCCCCCCCTCCCTACCTGTGGGTTTAATCATGGGAATTGTGGGGAGACAATGCAACAGGAGCCAAAAAAATCGGTTTCCTGCCTGTCATGGCGGGTCACCATTCCTACCAGAGACCAACATGAAAATGTTTTGCATCCACTAATGGGAAGTAGATGAAGGCTCACCCGGAAGATTTCCCCCCCCCCATCACCCCCCACCCGCCCAATCATGTGTGCCACTAGTGGGATTTCACACCAGTCCAGAACACATCTGGACCAATGTGATATGGACATATCAGGACTTACCTGAAGGAGGCCTGGGGCAGTTCATGGAGATCTGAAGGTAAGATGGAGGCCTCCAGTGACTGTAGACCCTGGAACGCCAAATGCAGCAGTGGGTGTGTGAAACGTCAACCACGTGGATCTTTACACTGCAGCAGCATGTTTCAGGAGGTGGACCCTGCAGCCATAGCAACTTCCAGGAGGTGAATCTTCAAGCTGCAAGTGGATGTCTGCATGAGTATTGTTGGGCGGCGATGGCCTGTGCTGGCGGCGGGTGGAATTAGATGGGAAGGAGAGAATTGAAGTGGTGAGGAGGGGGTAGAGGCCTAGAGGGGGATGGGGGAGTTTGTGGCTGGTGGGGGATAGAGAGAGATGCTGCGGGGGTCGTGAAATGGGTGAGCTGGAATTGAGCGGGAGGGTGAGAAAGGTGGTGGATCGCTGACAGTGTGGGGGGTTTGTGCAGGTGTGAAAAGGCATGGGAGTTGTGCAAGTATGAGCAAGCTTGGTGGAGGGTTGGGGGGGGAGAAAGAGCAGAAGGGCGCTCAGAGGGAGGGTGTCAACTGATGAGTCCTGGAGGCATTGGTGATCGAAAGAGATGGTGAGGGTTAAAGGGGGCAGTGGGAACCAGTAGGGCGGAAGGGTGAGGGTTTGATGGTGACAGGAGAAGGGTGCTGAGGGCTGTCAGAGGGGATAGGGAAGGATTCGGGTCGGCAGAATGGGAGGGGCAGATCTACTGTCACGAGGGTGGTCTCCTCAGGAAGGTAGGGGACGTGGATTTTCATCTGCACGAGATGGAGGGTGATGGAAGAGGGTTGTAGGGTCACCGTGGGATGGTCAAAAGTTACACCTAGTAGCTCAATGGTTAAGGGGGTGGAGGGTGTGGGTGGGGGGAGGGGTAAAGGCATTTGGCTGCACGTCAAAGATAACAATAACCATGGCTGCTCGCAATGAAGAAGAGCCCCGTGGTGGAGATCTTGAGATGCTGGCTGGGAGTTGGCCCACTGGGGGTGGGTAGAGATGCAGGTTAGTCCAATTGGACAACTGAAGGGGAACTCCAGTATGTAGTACTTACAATGTTAGGGCATTGGAACAAATGAGTGTGTAAAGGGAAAAGGCTCAGGTTGCATGGGAGACTTCTTGCACATGTCTCACAACGGCCCTGGCAAAGACCTTTGTCTCCCTGCATATGCATGACTCCAGGGGTGGTGGGTGCATAGGCCCAGCCTGGGTGTCCCTGTGAAGACGATTGGGGGAAGAGGGCACACGTGCTTAGGGACTGTGAATCCCAAATAAACCACATCAGACATAATTAAAGTGCAAGTGTAGTCTATTTACAAAAATGTCATAACATTAACAATTACAGTGCACCCGTGCAACCACATGTGAAACCAAAACTTCTTAGTTTTGCATTCCCTACCACTTCTCGGTGTTCCCCCGACATCCACAGCAGGGGTGGAGGCAGCCTGCTGACCCATTGGCCCTATTGCCTTGGATGACATTTGCGGCCATCCCCTGGTGACCTGAGGCCTGGAGGGCCCTGGCTTACTTTGACTCTCTTGCTGTGGGGCAGCTGCCCCCTCTGCAGTCGCAGAGTACGAGGCTGAAGGGGTCACAGGCAAGGGAAATCCTGAAGAGCAGGCCACCCTCAGAGAGTCCTGAGTGGTGGTCTCAAGGGTGCCCAAGGGCCCCTGCCTGATTCCTTGAGGGGAAGGGACACCTGGAGGGAGGTTGAGGCGCCCCATCCCCCTCTCGCATAGCCGTTGCAAAAGCTCACCCGTGGCTACAGCGATGGAGTGCAGGTCTGCACGCATCTCCGTGAAGCTGGGTGTTCTGCTGAACCAGGTTCTCCATGCCGTCTGCCACCCTCCCCATGGAGACCTCAATGTGCGTACATGTCGGTACCACTTCATCAGCCAGGAGGCGGACAGATTCCTCCGTCTCATGTGCCATTCTGTTGAGGGCCTCCGACACCCATGCCTGATGTTCCCCCTCCCCTTGCAGCTTCCCCAACATCTCATACAGGGACCATCCCAGAGGCTCGTCATCCAACTTGGATGTCACAGATGCCTCTTCCCCAGCAGTCCTCTGAGTGCCAGTGAGCCTGGGTGACCCTGCCTTCTCTTGCAGTGGACAAGTCTCGGTGTGGTGACCGCCAAATATGAGACCCTGCCTGAACTACATCTAGTATCCACCAAGGTGTGTGTGTGTCTGTGCTGGTGGAGGGTGCAGGTGACTGCTGTGATGCCTCTATCTTCCTCCTCGCCAATGTCCTCATTCCTCTGTGGGCTGGAGGAACTGCTGGACTGGGTCTCTTCTTCCCCTGCCCTCTTCCTGCTGGCACCTGTAAATGGGAGAGGAGAGAGCGAGTGAATGCATGAGCTGCATCTGACATGGAGGAACGCATGGCCCTTAGGCTTCATGGGACATGCATGAATCCTTATTCTCTGTCTCCGCAGGCTCAGTCTGGTTCTGTCTCTGCCAGCTGGGCTGCCCACTCCTCGAAGTCCATGAGATTCTGAGGTCAGACTGGCCCCCTCCATCTTCTCTCCCTCTCCTGTTGTGCCTCAGCTTTCCCTACACAAAGAGGGGAGCTGAGGTTGAGATCAATTGGGTTTCATGTATCTTCCCCATGCTTGCAGTCTTACAAATAACCCACTGGATTGTGTGCCATGTGATTGATGTGCTGCAGGTTGTCCAGAAAGGCTCTGGGCAGCACCCTCCAGAGCGGTGAGCCCATGCAGATAGAAGGATACGGCTCACAGAGACGTGGCATTAGCGGTGCTTGCTGGTGCTCTCAACGCTTAACCCCCTTCCCCGCACCCCCCTCCTAGACAGCATCTGAGTTCTGTGTGAAAGGGTCAGGGACTCACAGTGACCTCTCCACCTGCAAAGCAGATGGACTGCTGTGCGGCTATGAGGCATCACCTTATCACATTGAGTAGCTCTTTTATGCATGGGCTGCACAGACGGTGCCCCATCCACTGAGGGCCATGTCCCCTGTACCATTCAGTGAGGTGAGTGAGCAATTGAGGGTTCACTTCCCCTGGTGGCGCAGATGAGGCCATTCATCCATTTCCAGCACTGCAGGGCAGTCCTCTGGTGGAGGCCCTGGGCACTGACCACCCTGGAGACTTTCTTCCATGCAGAATTGGTCTGACAGCTCGGCCTCCTCCTTCCATCCTCCGGGTAGAGGACGCCCCTCCTGGCCTCCACTGCATTGAGGAGGACTTCCAGCGATACATCACTGCATCTGGGGGCTGGAGCTCCCTGTGATCAGTGGGCCATCTCCTCCTTCAACCGTGGGTAAGTTAACGTTTGGGAGCCTTTTAAATGTGGCACCCAGACCATCCACTTCGCCGCAAGAAACGTCAGGAAACCCCTGACTGCATAATTATTGAGGCTGGCATCACGCACTACGGCAAGAATTCCCAATGTCCTCTGCGGCGGGAAACACTCCTGGTTCCCGTCCCCATCACCGGCCTTAGTCCCGGTATGGAAAATTCCGCCCTTAGTCTTTCCTTTTAACTCAAGTTCCTAATCTCTATGATCAAGTTGTGCTCCTTGAACCTGTTCCAAAGTCATTTATTTAACCACTGGACAGAATTATGCAAAGTATTCTTCTGGGATTAAACCCAGAGGCCTATAAACCACCTGGAACTTACCTTCTACCCCTTTGGCTACACATACTAAAATCTTATTTTCCTTCCTTATTCCTGTCACATATGTTACTGATATTTTCAATAAGCTATTAACGATTACTGCCAGGTCCCTTTCCTGTAGTCTACTGTCAATTATCTTGTATTCCATTGCTTTTCTCCATCACCTTGCACTTGTCCACACTAAATGAAATTTGCCACTTATCAAGCTGCACTGGGGAAGGGAGAAACTGGTCTGAAGTATGGGAAGGAGCTGCAGGGTTAGCACTGTACTGGGGAGGGGGGTGGGTGGGAAACTGGCCCCAGGCATGGAAAGGAGCTGCAGATCTCGGGCTGTACGGGGGGGTACGAGCGGGGAAGATTGCACTCAGATGCATGACGGAGAGGATGGTGCGGGGTGTTAGTGTCCTCAGTGCCAGGATGGAGAGAGAGTATGTTACAGAATGAAATAAACCACTTGGGGCCAGAATGGGAGGGGTGCTGAGTGAGGAAGCTCCTCAGTTTACATTGTTGAGCTTGCAAAGCCTGTCCTTGTCCCAGTCCAGGGAGTGGGAGGGTATGTTAGTCCAGTCTCAGTTGTGCCCAGTATCTTGTTCGCAAGGCATTGTCATAACATCATGTGCCTCAGTCTGTGGGGTTTCTGGCATCATACTGGGCTGAAGATGGCACACTCAGTCAGGAGAGGTGCCTGCAGCCTACAGATGGTGAAAAGGCATTGTGGGGCTATCCAAAGGTGCATGAGGGGGTGTATGTTTAAAGAGCAAGTGGCCTCAAGATGGGGAGGAATGAGGTCCATCTGGGGCATAGGCACATCCACCTCAAAATGTGCAGAGGCTAACAAACAGATATCCACTATAATCGCAATGGGATCAAGGGATAGAGGATTGAGAGGTCTTGGAGGGAGGGAAATCTGAACATTAATCTCCTCGGCGACAATGGGAGGGGTTTCCACACTTACAGGGAGGGTCCAAGTTGGTCTGGTAGTGAGACCTTAGCACCACCATCTTCCAACCTGCAGCAATGGCGCAGAACAAAATTAAAACAAGGAGATACCATGCTGGTGAGGGCTCTGAGGGCCAAGTGGAGGGCACTGAGGGGAGGGGAGGGGGAGTGATTAATGGGGCACACAACTGAACTGTATTCCCAAATGAGGAGAGCAGCACAGCTGAGTCATGTTAGGCGCCTTTCAATGACAATGCAGGGAATCAGAAAAAAGTGAAGCAATGATGTGCATTCATGCGAGACTAATCCAGAAAAGTGGCATTAATTAATCTCCGTGTATTAACTCCTTGTTCGCAGTGTGAAAATTCCTCAGAGCGATAACA
Organism: Cetorhinus maximus; assembly: GCF_964194155.1. NCBI lineage: Eukaryota > Metazoa > Chordata > Chondrichthyes > Lamniformes > Cetorhinidae > Cetorhinus > Cetorhinus maximus. The sequence continues at coordinate 49,661,543 of NC_135884.1, read as the reverse complement.
AATTTCAGAGCAATTGGGCGACTGGACGAGCATCAGAACAATGTTAGAATCGTGGCACTGGTCAGTTCACAGAAGAGAAGCCTCAGGCCTCCTCAAATAATTTCATTTCCTGACTAAATACTTATCCTCATGTTTAGTCCAAAGAGCGTAGTATCAGAATACAGTGAATGAGGATCCCAGCAGCAGGGCTCAAAGCAGCACATCCAAGCACCTGGCTGAAGCAATGTCATAGCAGTTGGTCATGTAAAGGGTGGGGGATGTGGAGGAGCACCTTGATACGCACCCTGCACTGGCCATCGTTTCAGGGGCGAGTAATTGCCGATAAGAGGACAAAGCCCCTGGACCCACATTCACTGCCGAGTCATTGAAAGAAAGAGGACCCTTGGAGACTAATGCTAACAATTGTCTGTTTCTCATTGATGCTACAGAGAGAGACCATTAGGAAGATGGAGCCTGGATTTATTGCTGCTGCATAATCACATACAGGAAGACAGAGAAGGAGGAGGTTGCAACAGAGGCACCTGGCTCACCAAAGGGAGGAGATAGACCCTCAAGGCCCAGGGCCAGCAGGGCCTCCTCCAGATGCAGAGGATGAGGCGCACAGAAATGTTGTGCGTAGGTGGCTCGCAAGACCCAGGTCACCGATGCCTCTGTGTGTCCAGGGATCTGGTGTCTCATTTGCCACATTCTCCTGGAATTGATGCCACAGGGACTGGGAGGACACCTATTGCCAGTGGCCCTGAAAGTAACAGCCACACTCAACTTCTACACCAGTGGCTCCTTCCATGGCTCCACTGGGGACTCAGGTGTCTATGCACAAATACATTCATGAGGTCCCAGATGCCATTTTTTCCAAGGCCCACAATTACATCAACTTTGACAGAGATCAAGCAAGCCAGGCCGCAGGGCACTGGGCTTTGCTGTGATTTCTGGTTTCCCACAGGTGCAGAACATCATCAACTGCACTCACGTGGCTACAAAAGCTCCCTGACAAGAGGCACTCCAATATATAAACGGGAAAGGCTACCACTTGCTCAATGTACAGCTGGTCTGCGACCATAAGAAACTTATCTTGCAGGCTTGCTCCAGAAACCCAGGAAGCAACCAGGACTCATACATCTTGAGTAGATCGCAGATCCTAGACATTTTTAAGGGACCACACAGGATCTAGGGTTGGCTCCTTGGTGACAAGGGTACCTGCAAAGGACATGGCTGATGACACCCGTGCAACAGCCTCAGACTGCAGCAGAGCAAAGGTACAATGAGGCTCATACTGCTAGCCGGACATTGGTGGAGCAAACCATAGGCATGTTAAAGATGCGATTCCGATGCCTGGACAGATCTAGCAAAGAACTCCAGCACACTCCCCAGAGGCTCTCACGGCTCATCATGGCTTGCTGCCACTGCACAAGCTGGCACTGCAAAGGGAGGAGGACTTGCCAGATGCCGACATGGAGGAGCTACACGTCTCCTCCAGCGAGGAGGACCTTGAAGGGGATTAGGGCTTTGTGTACAAGGAAGCCGAGGCTGCAGGGGAAGAAGAGACCATAGCAGAGGCCTGACGCGGCAGATGTACATGCGAGTCCCTCATAGGCACCACATTCCATGAGGAGAATGACGAGTTGGAGTGAGTGCCCTCCTGAGCAAGTGCCCTCCATCGTGGACAAACATGAAAACCAGCATTGCCATTCTTCTCATTTCAACCATGCACTCAATATGAGAGTGAGTAGTAACAACATCAGGCTCACATTGTCCTGATCCTTTGAAGAATGAAGAAGCCTCGGGGGCACATGTCCTTGCTGAGATGAGGTGCTAACTGGGGAAGTAAGTCCCGGCATCAGATGTCAGAAGGTGCTGCCCCTTCAAGCGTATCTCCAGCACCCCAGTTGCAGCAGCAGCCTACAAGAGCCAGGAGCTATTCCACTATCCTCAGTGGGCTCATAGCCTTCAATCTGACAAAGCTCCTCGAGGAGATCCATCTCCAGCAATGGGACAATGATTTGTGTAACCTCAGTGGTGAAACTGATAGGTGACGCTTGGGCCAAGGTAGCCGAGGACATTCCACAGGTGTGCATCTATTCAGAGATGACTCAATCCTCTGTGTCACCTTCTTCTCTATCACATTAACATCTGGCACTCTCAGTTAGGGATGCTGGCCTGCTTTTATCCTCACCTTATTATGCATGTGGACCACCTGAGGATGATGTTGTTCAACCACTTGCGGGCCAGACATTTAAAGGCCTCCTCTTTAAGGCACAGATTGTGCCCTCATGGCCAGCCCTGGCCCTTGCAAACTCCAAACTTCTCAGACACCATGAGGCCTTCAAGGTGACAAGTTGTTACTAATAAAGAGGAGACTTCAGCTTTAGTTCACCCTCGCTCCTATCCCATTGCTCCCCTCATCATTGTCTAAAGCTACAATGTGCACTTCCAGAGCATGCTCAAAGGCTCTACTGACACCAAAAATCACCATTTGCATTTAGCATTATATGTCTTGGCAAGCGTTTAGCTAATAGGAAGCACAGCACTGCATCCCAACAGCCTTCTGCCCACAATCCAGACAATTACAGGTTGAGAAACGCTCAAGGTTGTAGGTTTGAGTGCCAGGGCAATAATGTGGCTGAGAGGGGAAGAGCTTCAGCACCTGGAGGCGGCAAGGTGCTCCCACTTATTGGTGAGTTCAGCAGATATACACTCGGAAATATGGCTGGCTCACAGCAGTGCACATGAGCTCGGAGTATGGGCTCATAGCATGAAAACTCTGCCAAGAGACAGAGAGCACATTTGCACAATATATGACCCTTCTCCATTAACATATCTCTCTTTATACACTAAGCCTTCACCTTTCAAGAATGCAGACAAGATAGGAGAATAATGAGTATGATCTTATAGCCATTATGGAGACATGGTTACAAGGAGATCAAAGCTGGGAACTAAATATTCAGGGGTATGTGACTTTGAAAGGACAGGCAGAAAGGAAGGGGTGGTGGGGTAGCTTTGTTAGTGCGCAGTGGAATAAGTACGATAGCAAGAAAGGGTCTTCGATCAGAAGATGTAGAATCCATATGGGTGGAGGTAAAACATTACAAGGGGAAGACGACACTGGTGGGACTAGTCGATAGGTGCCTGAACAGTAGCTACACTGTAGGACAGAGAATAAATCAGGAGGTAATGAGGGCATGTAAAAAAGGCAGTACATTAATCATGGGTGACTTTAATCTTAATGTAGATCGGGAAAATCAAATTGGCAGAGGTAGCCATGAGCAAGAATTCATAGACTGTATTCAGGACAGTTTCCTAGAACAATATGTTGTGGATCCAAGCATGGGTCAGGCTTTTTTAGATCTGGTAATGTGTAATGAGGCAGGTTTAATAAATGATCTCAGAGTAAAATATACCCTAGCAAACAGTGAACATAATATGGTAGAACTTAGCATTCAGTTTGGGAGTGAGAAACTTGGGTCAGAAACAACTGTGCTAAACTTAAATAAGGGTAATTAAAATGGAATAAGGGCAAGAGTTTGCTAGAGTGGGCTGGGATAGGATTTTAGCAGAAAAGACGGTTGAATAACAACGGCAGATGTTTGAGAAAATAGTTCATGACTCTCAACAAAGATGTATCCCAGTAAGGAAGAAGGATCCAAGAAAGGGGATGAACCAACCATAGTTAACCAAGGAAGTGAAGGATAGTATCAAATTAAAAGAAAAGACATGCAATGTGGCAAAGATTAGTGGTAAACCAGAAGATTGGGGAAGTTTTAAACACCAACAAAAGATGACCAAAAAATAATAAAGGGGGAGAAAAAAAGCTGAGGGTAAACTAGCAAGTAACAGACAGGAAGAGCTTCTTTAAATATATAAAAAGGAAGAGAGAGACCAAAGTGAACATAGGCCCCTTAGAGAACGAGGCTGGGGAACCAGGAAATGGCAGAGGAGTTGAATAAATACTTTGCTTCAGTCTTCATGGTAGAATAATAACATTCCAATACTAAATAACCAAGGAGCAAAAGATGGGGAGGAAAGAAATACAATAACTATCACCAGAGAAAAAGTACTCGGGAAACTAATGGGGCTAAAGACCGATAAGTCCCCTGGACCTGATGGGTTGCACCCTAGGATATTAAATGAAGTAGCTACAGTGATAGTGGATGCACTGGTGGTAATCTTCTAAGAATCCTTAGATTCTGGAAAAGTCCCAGAGCATTGGAAAACTGCCAATGTAACACCCTTATTCAAAAAGAGGAGAAAAAAGAACAGGTACCTATAGGCCAGTTAGCTTAATATCTGTCATTAGGAAAATGTTACAGTCTATTATAAAGGATGTCATAGAGCATTTAGAATTACATAATCTAATCAAGCGGAGTCAGCATGGCTTCATGAAGGGGAAATCATGCCTGACAAATTTATTAGAATTCTTTGAGGAGGTAACAAGCAGGATAGATAAAGGGGAACCAGTAGATGTAATATATTTGGATTTCCAAAAGGCATTCAATAATGTACCACGCATAAGGCTACTTAATAATATAAGAGCCCATGGTGTTGGGGGTAGTATATTAGCATGGATAGAGGACTGGCTAACAAATAGAAGAAAGAGAGCTGGGACACGGAGTGGGGTGGGGGGGGGTGGGGGTGGGGGGCATTTTCAGGGTGGCAACCCGTAACTAGTGGAGAGCCACAGGGATCAGTGCTGGGGCCACAATTATTTACGATATATATTTATGACCTGGATGAGGGAAATTAATGTACATTGCCAAGTTTGTGGATGACACAAAAATAGATGGGAAGACAAGTGCTGAGGATGACACTAAGGAGTCTACAGGAGGGATATAGACAGGTTACGTGAGTGGGCAAATACATGGCAGATGGAATGTAAGATGGGAAAATGAGGCTATGCACTTTGGCGGGAAGAATAGAGAAGCTGAATATTATTTAAATGGAGAAAGACTGCAGAAGGCTGCAGCACAGAGGGATTTGGGAGTCCTTGTGCATGAATCCCAAAAAGCTAACATACAAGTTCAACAGGTAACAGGGAAGGCAAAAGGAACTTTGGCCTTTATTTCAAAGGGAATGGAGTATAAAAATAGGGAAGTCTTGCTAAAAACTATACAAGGCACTAGTTAGGCCCCACCTAGAATACTGTGAACAGTTTTGTTCCCCTTATTTAAGAAAAGATATACTGACATTGAAGGCAGTCCAACAAAGGTTCACTAGGTTGATTCCGGGTATGGAGGGATTTTCTTATGAGGAGACGTTGAGTCGGTTGGGCCTGTACTCATTGGAGTTGAGAAGAATGAGAGGTGATCTTATTGAAACATAAGATTCTTAGTGGGCTTGACAGGCTAAATGCTGAGAGGTTGTTTCCCCTTGTGGGAGAGTCTAGGACCAGGGGACATAAACTAAGACCGAGGGGTAGCCCATTTAAAACAGATGAGGAGGAATTTCTTCTCTCAGAGGGTAATCAATTTGTGGAATTCTTTACCACAGAGGGCTTTAGAAGCTGGGTCATTAAATATATTCAAGGAAGAGATAGACAGATTTTTAATCAATAAGGGAATCAGGGGGTAGATTTTAGTAAAATAAGGCAGGATCTGGCCAAGCTAGACTAGGAACAGTTACTTGTGGGGAAATCTACAGAGGAGCAGGGGGGCGGGGGGTTCAAAAAGGAAATGGGGAGGGTACAAGCTCAACATGTTCCCTCTAGGGTGATAGGAAGGAGTAACAAGCCCTGAGAACCATGGATGACCAGAGATATTCAGGTTACGATGAGAAAGAAAAGAGAGGCTTTTAGCAAGTACAAGGGAAGCAAATCAGCAGAGGCATTAGTGGAGTACAGACAGTGCAGGGTGGAGCTTAAAAAAGCAATTAGGAGAGCAAAGAGGGGATATGAGAAAGCTCTGGCTGGTAACAGTAGGGAAAATCCCAAGATATTCTATAAGTATATCAATGGGAAAAGGATAACCAGGGAAAGAACAGGGCCCAGAAGGGAGCAAGGGGGCAATCTACGGGTGGAGCCAGATGACATCGCTAGAGTGTTGAGTGAATACTTCACGTCAGTCTTCACCCAAGAGAATGAGGATGAAGGTATCGAACTCAGGGAGAGACACTGCGAGGTTCTGAAGCAAATTGATATAGGGAGTGACAAGGTATTGGAGGTGTTGACAGGCTTAAAAGTAGACAAATCTCCAGGTTCGGATGATTTGTGTCTCAGACTGCTGAGGGAGGCAAGGGAGATCATCGCAGGGGCTCTGACCCAAATTTTTAATTCCTCCCTGGCCACCGGGGAGGTACCAGAGGACTGGAGAACAGCTAATGTGGTTCTGCTATTTAAGAAGGTTTGTAGAGATATACCAGGGAACTACAGGCCAGTGAGTCTCATGTCAGTGGTAGGGAAACTATTGGAGAAATTTCTGAAGGAGAGAATCTATCTCCACTTGGAGAGGCAAGGTTTGATCAGGGATAGTCAGCATAGCTTTGTCAGAGGGAGGTCATGCCTAACAAATTTGATTGAATTTTTTGAGGAAGTGACCAGGTATGTAAATGAGGGTAGTGCACTTGATATAGTTTATATGGATTTCAGCAAAGCCTTTGACAAGGTACCACATGGGAGACTTATAAAGAAGGCAAATGCACATGGCACACAGGGTAATTTGACAAGGTGGATTCAAAATTGGCTCAGTTGTAGGAGACAGACGGTGATGACAGAAGGATGCTTTAGTGACTGGAAGCCAGTGTCCAGTGGCGTACCACAGGGATCTGTGCTGGGTCCCTTATTATTTCTCATTTATATAAACGACATAGATGACTATGTGGGGGGTAGGATTAGTTTACAGATGACACAAAAATTGGCCGGGTGGTTAACAGTGAGGTTGAGTGTCTTGGGCTACAGGAAGATATAGACAGGATGGTCAAATGGGCAGATAAGTGGCAGATGGAATTTAATCCTGAAAAGTGAGGTGATACACTTTGGAAGGAGTAATTTGGCAAGGAAATATTCAATGAACAGCATGACACTCATAAGTTCTGAGGAACAAAGGGACCTTGGCGTGTGTGTCCATAGATCTCCGAAGGTGGAGGGGCATGTTAGTGGGGAGGTGAAAAAAGCATATGGGACACTTGCCTTTATCAATCGAGGCATAGATTACAAAAGTAGGGAGGTCATGTTGGAGTTGTATAGAACCTTGATGAGGTCACAGCTGGAGTACTGTGTGCAGTTCTGGTCGCCACATTATAGGAAGGATGTGATTGCACTGGAGGGGGTGCAGAGGAGAGTCACCAGGATGTTGCCTGGGATGAAACATTTAAGCTATGAAGAGAGGTTGGATAGACTTGAGTTGTTTTCGTTGGAGCAGAGAAGACCGAGGGGTGACCTGATCGAGGTGTACAAGATTATGAGGGGCATGGACAGGGTGGAAGGGGAGCAGTTATTCCCCTTAGTTGAAGAGTCAGTCACACAGGGACTTAAGTTCAAGGTGAGAGGCAGGAGGTTTAGGGGGGATGTGAGGAAAAACTTTTTTACTCAGAGGGTGGTGACAGTCTGGAATGCGCTGCCTGGGAGGGTGGTGGAGGCGGGTTGCCTCACATCCTTTAAAAAATACCTGGATGAGCACTTGGCACATCATAACATTCAAGGCTATGAGCCAAGTGCTGGTAAATGGGATTAGGTAGGTAGATCAGGTGTTTCTCACATGTCGGTGCAGACTCAATGGGCCAAAGGACCTCTTCTGCAGTGTGTGATTCTGTATGGAGAAAAGGCAGGAAAGTGGAGTTGAGGATTATCAGATCAGCCATGATCTCATTGAATGGCAGAGCAGACTCGATGGGCCAATTGGCCTGCTTCTGCTCCTATGTCTCATGGCCTTATGGTGTGCTGACCGTCATTATAAATGAAGCTTCTTTGAAGCTATCAGGGCCATCAAGATTCTGAGGTCAAGCGGACAAATTGCCTTCATTCACAGGATTGTATTTCTCTTCTTCAGGATGATAATGCCATCCATCAACACTGGAAAGAACATTTTGAACAAGTCCTCAACCATGAATTCACAGTGGCAGCTGATACCTTACAGGCTATCCCCCAGTACCCTGTGGTAGAATCCATGTGATGGGAGAGCTACAACAAGGATCAAACAGATGAAAAACAAAAAAGCCTGCTGCCTATGTGGTGTTCCAACTTGGCGGCAGCGAGAGGGAGCGGGAGCAGCTGCGAAACAGACCGTTGGGCCCCAACCGTGATTTCACGCTAGCTGGCCAATTAACGGCCAGCCGGTGTGAAACATGCGCTGCAATGCTCAGCGCTGCCGGGGTGGGGGGCAGGAGGAGCGCAAGTGCTGAGGTTCGCGTAGATGTGTGCAGGAAAAGCTCCCTGAGGCAGTCGCAGGGAGCTGAAGATTTTTAATCAATAAAGAAAAAAATTTTTAAATAATGAAAACATGTCTCTGCTCGTGTGACTCTGTCACATGAGCAGGGACATAAAACAGGAGCGCAAAACGTTTTTTTTAAAAAAATCACTGGATGAAACCTCATCCCACCCGTGGATGAGGTTTTTCCAAAAATGCAAAGGCCGCTTAGCCTTTGCCACCCGCCAACCAAACAGTTGGACGGGCAGCAAAAAACTTCTATCAATTAGTTGATTAAGGGCCTTAATAGGCCACTTATTTGTGGGCGAGCGCACTGTCAACTCCCGCGCGCACCCGCCGACTGAAATATCGCACAACTGCGCGATGACATCAGCACACTCGCCCAACGTCATTTTACACTCGTTCGGGTCAAGCGTATGCCCACCCAATGAGCCAAAAATTCTGCCCATGATCTCATCCTGCAGATTTGGGAGGATAAAGAACTACCCCCACCCAATTCTGCATACAAGAAACCCAGCCTGTTCTTTAATGTTTCCAAAACAAAACTCATATGAACCTACACTTTGTCAGTGAAATATTCTACCTCCCATATATGTTGAAGGAGAGATTCTGGAATATGTTGAGCCTTTCCCATACCATGGACAGCCATTTCGCTCAAAAGGCCACCATTGGATGAGGAGATCCAGCATCGGATCAGCTGCACCAGTTCAGCCTTTTACAAACTATGGTAGCAAGTGTTTGACAACAAAGATTTCCACAAGTCAACAAAAGTCCTAGGGTAAAATTTGTAGATCAGCGGGCGGGCGCACACCCAACCCGACCGAGCGTAAAATGACACATGATGATGCCGGGCGTGCGTCCTGATGTCATCGCACACTCGTGCGATATTTCAGTGGGCGGGCACGCGCCGGAGTCGGCAGCGCTCCTGCCAACAATTAAAAGGCCTATTAAGGCCATTAAAAAGTTAATTGAAATTAATTTTTTGCTGCCCGTCCAACCTTACGGTTGGCGGGCAGGCAAAAAGGCCAAGCGGCCTTTGCACTTTTTTGGAAACCTCATCCACGGGTGGGATAAGGTTTCCAAAAGCAAATAAAAACTTTATTTTTTCATTAATGACATGTCCCTGCTCATGTGACAGAGTCATATGAGGAGTCCTGTTTCATAACATTGAAAAAGAAAATTAAAGATTTTATAAATCAGTTCATCTTTTTTTGAGTTAGCTCTCTGCCTCAGGGAGATTATGTAGCGCGAAGGTTGTGCTCGCCCTGCTCACCCTCCTCTCCCCACCCACACAGGCAGCGCTAAGTGCTGCCACCCGCCTTTCACGCTGGGCAGGCCTTAATTGGCCTGCCAACGTGTAATTGTCTTCCGGGCTTGATTGAGGGCAGCTTCCCGACCACTGCCACCAAGCCCGCACGCCAAGGGCAAAATTCTGCCCCTAGTGTACAAAACAGTTGTCGTCACCACACTCCTGTACTGCAGTGGTATCTGCGGGTCAAGGCCACCCATGGCAGAGACTCACAACCCTAAGTAGGCATCATCCTCAAAATGAGACAACACTGATGACGACAACGACAATGGTAACCACTTGAGAGGACAAAACATCTGTGGAAAATTCTAGCATATTCCTCTTAGTCAAAAACAATAACACAAGCTCTAAGGAGATCAGCATTTCCGTATTCCTTGGAATATATGGTTGTTGTCATCATTAGAGCTGTCCCTTAATTCAATGATGTCTATGCAGGGTCGTGGGTTTCTGCCATGGGTCTTCATGTGATTGAACTTCATGTGATTCTCGATCTTCAGGTCTTTGGGCACATGGGCAGGATGTCCCACGAGGTAGTGGGATCTGGAGTGCAGGATTTGCTTCCCATTCTTTCCTTCTCTGCCTTCGCTCTGCAATATTATTAAGGCATTGGGACTCAAATCATAATGCAACGTGATGGACAAGTTGCCACCATTCTGAATGATTGGTCACAAATTCCTCCCAGTCATTAAGGTCAATGATACCACACTTCAAGGACAGCAGCCTTTAAAGCATTTTCTTTGTCCTTCACTGGAACATTAGCTATTTGTGAGTTGAGAACACAGGGCCTGGTGGAGAGATGGTTTCCAGCCATTTGGACACAGTGGCCAGTCCTACAAAGTTGATTTTGCAGGAGTTTCGCTTGAATGCTTGTGGACCTGGCTTCAAGAAGGATGCTAGGATTTGTTCAACGGTCTTCCCATTGAACCTGGAAGATACAGCCGAAGCATTGGAATTTCTCCAGCACTGATACACAATCCAGATCTCATTGCAGTACAGGAGTGTGGTGGTGACAACTGTTCTGTACACTAGGACTGATGGTTGTACTAGATCAGAAAAAGCCATGGCTATCCATTGGGAGTTGCAAAACCATATAACCTTCAATAGCACTTTCTACCAAAACGTATTCTTCACGTTCTTGAAATTTACAACCTTCTTCACTTCTGCTCCCCTCCACCCTCGCCCCACCCCCAGGATAGGCTATTCTACAGATTCAAGTTGTCAAACCAGCATGGTAGTTCTCGGACTGGGATAGGGAAAGCAAAAGCAATGCTGTACATTGAGAACAGTCAATCAATTTTGGATCATGCAATTTATTTTTAAATTCATTCACGGGATGTGGGCTTCACTGCCCTTGAGAAGGTGGTGCTGAGCTGCCTTTTTGAACCGCTGCAGTCCATGTGGTGTAGGTACACCCACAGTGCTGTTAGGGAGGGAGTTTCAGGATTTTGACCCAACGACCGTGAAGGAACGGCAATATATCTCCAAGTCAGGATGGTGAGTGACTTGGAGTAGAAACTTCCAGGTGGTGATGTTCTGAATATCCTGAGGCTTGCTCAATAATCTACAGGGACCAGCAAATATTTTTGCCAAAATTTCTGAGTTTAAATGGCTGGAGTAGAGCCCATTAAATTGTAGACTGTGCATGTTCTGCAGAGAATTGGACTTACAGGGCTAAAGCCTTTCCTAAGGTTTCTTATGTTATATAAAAGGCCGCAGGGCACTTTTCCAATTACAGCCTTTGAAAAACAATTATTTTCAATTGTTGTAATAATTGGTATTTTCTACCCAGAAGTGTTCTGAAAACCCAAACAATATACACTAGAGGTTCAACTCTGTATTAGTCTACTTCTTGAACATAGGCAGTAAAATCTGCTGCAGCAATTGATTCACACACATTCGGGTCTTGGATGTCACCATAAAGATGTTGCATTTGACAGATGTGCTTTAACTTCCATTACTTGTATATTGTTTTATCAGAGTCCTCCATAACAAAAGTGTAAACAAGTCTTCAACAATAATCATTTTAAATGATGAAGTTGTATCACAAATTTTTTTTTGCTCCCCTGTTCGACTTTTTTTTCCTGTTACTTGTAGGCATGTTGCAATCAATAAAGAGGAGGAAACAAACCCAATGATGCTTTAAAAGAAAATCAGGAATTTAGTGCAATCATTTTTCACTTAAGATGTACTTTGGTGCATTCATTGTATCAGCATGATTATGGATCACAGGCAATCATGTAAGAATAATGTAACTGGTTTCATAGATCAGGGCATATCAGGTTGATACTGTTTACTGGAACTGTTTTGTCAAATATGTGTTAATATTTAAACAGTTTCCAATTTCCAAAACAAATATTTGGAAAGTGATAAATGCTATTGGGTTTTTTTTTTGCCATTGAACATCTGTTGCTATCACAGCTGGATCTCCCTCCTCCATTCGCAGAAATATTTCAATTTTTACAAAATATCTATAGTAATGTTCTCATACCAATGACATAATCAAAAAAATCTGGGTATTATTAGTTATTATAAAAACAAATGTTCTGTAGATAAATGGGAATTCAACATAGTATTTAACAATACACCAAATAGTTTTTAACCTAAGGCAGTATTTCCAGATGGCAGGATTTCCAGTATACACTGTTGTAAAAATCATCATCATCATCATCATATAGTCAGCATGACAGAAAGATTGTAAGAACTACAAAGACTCATGACTGAATGAAAATGTAGTGTTGCTATGCAAATGGACTTCATACACACCAGGCAGACAATGGACATCAAGGGCTGAATTCTTGGGGTCCTCCATAGACGATAATAGAAGTGGGCAGGCCCCCAAAATAACAACACCAGGCAGCGTGTTGATTTCAAGGTGCCAATCTCAGTGGCAGCAATAATGGGCAATGCAGAGCAAGGGCAGAAAGGAATCTCACTCTCCTTCCAATTCAGACCAATTCACATTGTTTAAACGTTTAAGAGCTTTTAAATGGGTTTCACTTCTGATTTTGAAAGGTTGAGACAGGTTACTCGTGCCTTCTTGAAACTGATGTGCTGGACGCAGGCAGGTACGTGGTCAGGAGTCAATCATGGCAACCCCAGGGCCCCAACCCAGCCACATAAGAGGGTCAACAGGGCAAAGAGAGACTGGGCATTTGGCAAAGGTTTTCCCTTGGCACACCATTGGAAGAGAGTGGGCACTCAGTGCTCAGGCTTTGAACAGGTCAGCAAACCCTGGCATTGCAGGGGCAGAAGAGTAGGGGGGCAATAATTAAGCACCAATAGTTGTTTGGAAATAAAGAGCAAAACTAAGACAGAATCCTTCAAACAGGGTTTTATTGCTGGTCATAGAACTCTCCACTAACATAACTAGTCTCAGCTGTTATCCCTTTTATACAACCAAATGGGTACTTAGGTTGTAAACTAATAATTAGCAATTGAACTCTTAACTCTTTCCTTCCCCACCAGATTCCCCTCTTAAAAAGAAAGTAACCCATAAGTTTATATAATCACAAAACAAACATCAATATTATTTTCATTCAATAAATTAACCTTATTCCCCACCTTTAAAATAAGAGAACACATGCATAGATATGTCCACACAAAAGGAGTATTTATTTTCGTCTTAAAGAAAAAGATATCCCTCTGAGGATCTCTAGTAACTTCTTGGAGCTCACTCCTCTTTTGGTGAAAGAGTCAAATAATTGGTAGCCACTATCAATCCATTTGATCTTGGCAATCTCCTTATTCTAGAGCCCCTGTTTTCAGCTTGCAATGTCAATTTGTAATCTTTTCTTGTTAATGCACCACAGTGAATATTTTCCCCAAAGTGACTTATTATCTATAAGACGTTCAATACATATCTTTTTAGACTCCCATGCCAAAGGGCAGCATTTGCCATTCCCCCCCCGCCATGCGAAATATTATAAATCCTCCCGCACTTGAAAATCCATCACGTAGGTTTACATAAGATGCATCACTGAACAAAGTTTCATTTTTATAAGATCACCCAAAGATGGGAATTTCAAAATGCACATTTTTAATTTTCTGTTTTTTTTTGCCCAAATGATTTCTTCAACCTTGGGATCATTTATTTTAGTGCTCAATTCCAACACTGATATCTGGCCTTGTTTGTTTGCCTAACCAATTGAGTTGCCCAATTAGACTTCTGAGTTCCTCTTTTTCTGTTTCAGAAGCCACTGCATCTTTCTGGAAGGCCCTACCATGACCAATTGCAATGAGATTGACGTTCTCCAAGTAAGATTGCTGATTTAAAAAGACGTGTGGTCTGCTCTGCATAATTTCCAATCCAATGCACTTAAACACACCAGAAGCCTGACTTCCAATTTTAAACTTTGTTCTAAGCCCATTAATGACAACCATTTCAAATTCACTACTACTACAACCCCACAAAATAAATCACCTACATGCATCATAAAGATGCCTGCAAGTTTCCCTCCACGGTGCCAATAAAACATCGCAGGGTCTGCTTCCAACAGAAGACAGCCCAACTTTAACAAAATTTACCTCTGAGAAATACCAAACTCTGGAGGTATTATTTATACCATATACGCATTTACTTAGCTTCCAGAGAGTCCCTCCTGCATCCCTTCTTTTGGTGGATGGAGAAAAACTTCCCTTTGAAGTTGATGTACCTGCAAAAAGGCAGCTTTAATATCGATGGAATAACATTCCCAAGCATTTGTATCTAATAGAGCCAAAAAGGTCTTCGGCATAACTTTTCCCACTGTAGGTGAATCTCCTCTCATATCACAGTCACCCAATTTTTCTTCAAACCCTCAAGCCACTGGCCTGGTTTTAGCTTTATACATCCCATCAGGAAGCACCTTTTCTGTGCATATCCATCTATGAGACAGAGCTGGTTGGTCCCTTATCTGGCATCTGTGTATACACAAAATTATTTCCAACTATGTAGTTCTGTTTGGCATCCTTTATTAATTTATCATCTAATTTGTTTGAAGCCACTAGACTTCTTGATCACATAGGCTTCTCCACCTTGTAGCATTACCAGTCTGTGCCATATTCCTTGACCTTGCTAAGCTACGTCCTCTACCCTGCCTTCTATCACACTCGAGTCTGTTACTGTTTGATCTCCCTCTCCTATTTATAAATGTTCTTTCAACAGTTTCTGATCTCTTCCTAGAGGCATGTTCACTCCCAGACCCACTGTCTGAATGGATACTGCATTTCCATGCCTGCCATTTATGCACTTCATGTTCCCAATCCATAGGCCTAACCTCCTGTCCTTTATCTTGTACATTTAACCAGTTATTATTATTTTTTTTCCAAGTGGCCTTTCCAGTTCTACCTACAATCATTGCATCCCACCCTTGACTGGCCCCTTCTGGCAAGTACTTAACTTTAGTGCCAGCTTTCAGCAGTTGTCCTCTGGCGTCAACTTCTTCATCCAAATTACTGTCTCCATCTTCAGATACCCTGTCAACTTCAGCTACCTAGTCCTCAATCATGCAACATATGGGCATGAGAAGTACATGGTTCCTCATCTCTTCCTACAACACTTTGAGCATACAAATGTGTAGTCCACACCTGTTATTGTGTAGTCTGCACCAACTAACCTCATTGAGCATACCCAAATAATCTGGTGCCCACGTTGTAAAATGACTGTTTTACCATCTTTACCTATAATCTTTCCCAGGCTTCTCCACTCATTAAATCCTTCTCTTTTACAGAGCAACATGTCTCCCTGACATGTCCCTGGTCATACATTGTGTCTTCGAGCTCTCAAGAATTATCTCTGAAACTTCAGTTTTAGGGAATGCTTTCTACCCACGAGTACTGTATGCAAATGCTCAGAAAAGGTAGAACTAATCGTAGTTCCCTCCCAAGCTTGGGAAGGGATGATCACTCAGGACTGAAGGAATTTTTGGGTTTCTACCAAAAACCAATTGATATGGACTATATCCCCCAACCATCTGCAGTGAATTCTTGGCATGGACAGCCCATGCTAGAGCTGATATTAATTTACAGCTTGGTCTATCCACCAATATTTTATGAAGCATCTCATTTATCACCGTGTGATTCCTTTCACACACACTGTTACTAAAGGGGCTTTCAGTTGCAGTATTCATAACTATTGCTCTCATGTTTTTTGCACATATTCCAGAATTCGTCATTAGCAAATTCCCCCATTATCAGTGAGGAATTTTACTGGTGGTCCCAATCCAGTCTCTATCCACTTCTCCATTACCTGATCCACAATTATTTTCTTTATTGTATATGATTGTTTACTGGCTAAATATTGTTGCCAAATCTTCGCAATGTAAAATAAAAATGTTGTTGTCTTTATCTCACCTTTAAATCCATCACCACAACTTCATCGAAATCCTTCCGCTACAGGGTAGACTCACTGTCGGCCATGACAGTGTCCTTCTGTATTTCTTACATATATCACATCTATCGTTTATCATCTCAAAGTTTTGTGTATTCTCCATCCCTTAGCAAAATTTTTAATCTTTGTGAAGGGTGGGCAAACTACCAATGCAATTTTAACACAATTAGCTTTTTATCCCCTAAATTCTTATCCCCTGATGCTAATAACACTTCTTTAATCTCCTTAGTTAGGTTTCATTAAAGGAATACAATAGTGTCCAGGTTGTGTAAATTACAATCCACAGATTTTTCAAATACAACAGCCTTGTCGATCTCTATATCCAGCTTCATTTGTGCTTTCTCCATCGATGGCCTGCTCAACAGTAACAGTATTTCGCCGTACATTACGTCCATGGTGATAATTGACTCCATCTATCTTACAGGAAATCGGTACCCTTTAAGATTTTAGGGTATTATCATCTCCAAATCGAAAACTGGTGGAACTCAAATTCTTTAATCTTATCCCGGTCCTTGTCATTTTAGGAGTCCAGGTAGCATTCTAACCAGCCCATACCACAGACTATAGATGTGCATCCACTATCTAGCGCTGCACAGTTGAAGGTCTCTGCCACCAAGACATTCATCACCAAGCTGAAACTTCCTGTAACTAATGCAATGCCCTCTCTTTGCTCAACATCTCCATCTTCTTCTGAGTCTACTGTCTCATGTTTAATTTCAAACACTTTTTTCAGGATAGTTCATTGCATAATGGCATTTTGAATCATTTCTAAAATACCAAATGACCACACCCTGTGCATTTCTGGGGTTGATTCTTTTGTCATAATTCCCCAATTCTTTTCAAAGGTGGTTCGGTCCCCATTGTTTCTAGTTACAAGTCCCCTTTCATACTGACGCCTGTGTCCTGTTTCTAAACAATCTCGCCATCCCATTAACATTGTATCCTCCACTTTGTCTTACCACCGAACGGCTCATTTGCGCCATGAACATTGTCAGAAAAGAATGTTTTCCTAGGAATTTTTTTTAGAGCTTCTGACATCTGTTCTAGCAATGTGTGTCTTTCTGCAAATTTAACTCCCACCAGAACTAGAAGCCTGTTCATATTTGATACTCTGGCACAGTCTAGTAACTTAAATGCCAGCACTGATTGGGGAATTTCTAGACAGAACTGCTGCAATCTTGCGTATAGTCTACTGAATTCCATTATGTAATCTTCTATGGAACTTTCCTCCAACTTTCTAAATTTGTCAAAATCAGACTATGCTTCAAAAGCACTTAATAAATCATCTTTTTGATAGATCTTATCCATAAAATCTAATAACGTTTCCAAACCTTCATCCGTGTCCAAATGCTCAGGCTCCAACTCCAAAAATACTTTGCATCTTATTTTGTTTTGTATGGTAACGAAAGTGCCAAGGCCATTCCCCCTTTTTTCTTCAGCAAGGATGTAACCCATGTCCACATAGTTACTTCATTCTTCCATTGCTAATAGGATTCACTCTCAGAAAACATTGGTGGACAATCATACCCCAAAACTCTACATTTTAATTCAGCTATTTTTTTTTAAGTGACTCCAAACCACTCTGCTCTTAAAGTTAACTCCAAATACAGTCTTTTATCTAAAGAAAGCTTAGTTTCAAATATTTTACTTACAAGCAGCAACCAACCTCTGCTACCTTTGTTAAACACCAATAGTTGTTTGGAAATGAAGACCAAAACCTAACAGACTCCTTCAGACAGTTTTATTCCTGGTCATAAAATTCTCCACCAACTGAACTAGTCTCACCTGTAATCCCTTCTATACAACCAAATGGGTACTTAGGTTGTTAACTAATAACTAGCAATTAAACTCCTTTAACTGTTTCCTTCCCCAACACATCCTTCACCAGTCCAGGCTGCCTCAGCTCTCAAAGCGTATGGATGGATCCTAGGAGAAGGAAATCCCTTGAAAATATGGCTCCTCACCCCTCTACAGAGCTCCAGACAAAGGTACAGAAGCGATGCGAACAATATTGCCTGCTAAACAGGACAGCCATTGAGCAGGCCATCAGGCTTCTGGAGTTGTGATTCAGCTGTCTGGACTGGACAGGTGACACGTTCCTGCAGGTTTTGGGATATTAAGGAGGCCTGCTGTGCTCTCCATAACATGGCCTTCCAGACAGTCGTGGATCTTGAGGAAGGTAAGGACACAGAAGGAGACAGCTCATCGGGGAAGGGCAGAAGCAGGAGGTAAGAGCGGAGGCAGAAAAAGGGGTAGAGGGAGATGATGCTGAATAGAGGAGGTGCCCCATTGCACAACAAGGTGACCTCCTCCTATCACCCTCCAGGAACAAGACTCTCCTTTTCTCCCTCACGGCTTCCAATATTAGTTTGTAGGTCAGTATCAATGAAGCGGGGATCTGCCTAGGTGCCAGGCCCCCAGCTCTCCTGTGACATCTCACTTCCCTCTGGTGAAGTGGAAGGCTTTGGCACAAACCACAGATCTCTCCCTCAGGATCACCAGCAGCCACAGTGATGGCTGCAATGGGCATCTAAATGAATCCCACACTTCATGTGACCCACCTCCATTCACACCCTCACTGGCTCTAAGTGGACGGGAAACCCAGTCTCCATATCAATTAAGGGCTGACACCTGTGAAATTCTGAGGCAGGCTTCTGAACCCAAAACAGACTTGGCTCTTGTTTCCCTCCTCCATGATGAAAATTCAGCCCCAGGCCCAATGGGGCAGAAATACAAAATAGGAGTGAACACTGGTTCATAATTCTACGGCTAATATGTAATGAGCTGCTGCTCTTCCATAATTTGGCTTGTGCCTTGCACTTGGCATTTAACAGAATAGAGTATGCATACAAAAGGTTGCATCATAATCAAAGCACTGCTAGGCACCAGCTTACGTCTTATTATAAAAATATATTCATTCTTCCGAGTTGAAGTCTGAAAGGGAGAATTAACACCAACAAAGAACAGTGAGTGCAAATTAGCTTTGTGTGTAAACAAGAAACTCCATTAGTCTCTGTTTAATTTTGCTGAATTTTATGCCAAAACCTCATTTTGTCAATATTGAATTACTCCGCAAGTGATGTAAAAATGAGTGTGCTCAGGAAGTTTAACTATTGCAGGATTCTGGCATTAGTAATGGGTAGGAGGGATACGAGGGAACTAAGATTAATAATGTGGTATTTTTCTTGATGCATTTTTTTTTCTTTTTACACTTGTAGGAATGACCTATATTTCTCCCTTGTGGAATGTAAAGTGCATAACACAGAATCTCATGGGGCATTCTCTTTTGACACAACATATGCCAGCCTACAAAGTGTTGTATTAGGTGTTGTACAATATTTATCCTCCATTGGAAAAGCTGAGAATATGGTTAAATTCTCCCCTGAGACATGAATTAAATGGGCACTGCCTTCATGGAAGAATGTTTGACAAACATCATAGGGGGACAGGAAGCGACAATAAAATGGAGCTAATGCCATGTCAGCAGAGTTATTAGTTAACTAGTTCTGCTGAGACAGAGTACCAGCCAGACTTATTGCTACTGATTGATAACCAATACAGCACTGACATCATTTATCTCATTGAGTCAGGTTCTGAAGATAAATGAAAAAGGATTTCAGGCTTTGGGATATCTTATACCCTATCTAACAACCTTCTGTACAAAAAAAATCTAAATGATCTAATAAATCTTTAAATTTATGTCCTCTAGTTACCAACTCACTGACCAGTGGAAATTAGTTTTTCCAACTGACCTTATCAATGTCCTTCATAATTTTGAACACCTCTATTAGATCTCTATTTAAATTTTATTTATTCTGATGTGAATAGCATCGTTTCTCCTCAGATCTAAAACCTATCATTCCTGGTATTATCTTAGAAAATCTCCCAGGTAACTTTTCTATGTCCTTGGCATTTTTCCTAAAGTTGGGTGTCCAAAGCTGTATACAATATTCTAACTGTCTCTTGTTATGCCATTTGAAAATTTGGATACCTTGTCCCCTCTGCCTAAGTTCAGATAATTTATTTATATTTATTCGCAGAGAGAGAAAAGCAAGTTAACTGGTATTCTCTGTTTCGTGCCCTTTAGAAAACTTCCAAGCTATACTGTAACATTCACTTTAATATTTTTATTTTTGAAATACCATGGCTTGTTGCTTAGGCTGTTAGCTTCTCTGGGTCACTTCCTCCAATATTTATCTTGTGACCACTGAATGTCTGTGTTGTGTGATTGTTGAGTAAAGCCAGGATGAGGCTCAGCTAGGATGTTCAAATGGTGTAATAATTCATCAAAGGTTAATGTTTGTGTTCACACATGGGGCTGGATTTTATGGCCCCCTGTTGGCCTTCACACCACCTTCCCACTTACCCCTGAACCGTCTCCCATTTTACAGGGACAGGACAGGCGCCAAGCCAATTAATGGCCATTTAAGTGCCTCATTCTGACCCCGCCACTAATTTACCTACGGCAGGGGAAGGCCCATACCATGTGGGAAGTCTGGCAGCTTTTACCAGGCAAGCTGGTGTCAGGAAAGTGAGGGGTACCTGGAGGTCCTTATTCCCATGGGAGGCACGCTCATCCCAAAATCATACCCCCTTTTAACCCTCTCCCCTCAGCCTCTTAAAGCTGGCTGCTCAACCCCTTACCTCCTTGCTGGGGCCTGCCAGCCAGGATCTGTCAATACTCTGGACTTACCTGAAGTCTGGTCTCCATGGCCTCTTCTTGTTCGAGGAGTGCCATTAGTGCCAGCAGTGGCTATCACTCAACCCGGCCCTGCTGGGACTATAGAGCTGCCAGCTAATCCTCCCCAGCTGGGGCAGAAGCCTCGCCCTGAGCCAATTAAAGCTGCTCTCAGCGTTAAACGGCTACATGGAAGCCAGCTTTTTGCTGGCCGGACTCCCGACTGACTTTTTGTGCAAGGAAGGGAGAACAGGGAATAAGGTGCCCCATAAAATCTAAAACTTAGGTGACTTTTTTTTTATTCATTCATGGGATGCGGGCATCACTGGCTAGGCCAGCATTTATTGCCCCAGTTCAGAGGGCATTTAAGAGTCAACCACATTGCTGTGGGTCTGGAGTCACATGTAGGCCATCAGGACAGCAGATTTCCTTCCCTAAAGGACATTAGTGAAGCAGATGGGTTTTTACAACAATCATCAGACTTTTAATTCCAGATTTTTATTGAATTCAAATTCCACCATCTGCCATGGCGGGATTCAATCCTGGGTCCCCAGAACATTACCCTGGGTCTCTGGATTACTAGTCCAGCAACATTACCACTACGCCATCGCACAAGCCCAGGTTACACCTCCAGGATAGAAGGGATAAAACTGAAATTTGGAAATATAGAAAAAATATAATGGGGTGAAATTGGACATGGGCTGGAATGCAAAACAAACAGAATCACATTTGTAACTCATTGCATGAAATGCCTTCTATTGAAGTCAATGGAATGACGGAACATATAACAGATGACTGCTGTGTTCATCAACACCCATGTCCAATTTAACTTCCAGCATTTTGGAGTTGCACTCAACTATACTGATATTTAAGATTATAGGCATGCTGACATCTTCTGGTACAAACAGGAACCATATAAGAGTAAAATTGAAATGATTAACTTATCAAATTAATGTACAACTATGGAGAAATAGGTGCAAGGACTGGACTGTTTGGGAATGGTATTTCATAAGTGGCTAATCTGTTGAGTGTGCCTTATGAAATACAACTCAGTTGGACCTTGTGCATCAAACCCTGGTAACACAAACAAAACCTTTTGATTATCGCAGTTGACAGGCTGATGAGGTATGATTTTACTAACAGAAGCTGTTGGCATTTCCTGGAGGTAAGATTGCTCTGGGTACCTATACAGGGTGGCATTGGAAACACAATTGCTTTGAATTACTCCCAAATTTATGCTGGTTTTGCAGGATTGTCACCCAACTTCCTGTGAAGCTTATTTGCCTATGAAGGAACATAGAACAAGTGCAAATTCTGCAGTATTGCATAGTAATTTCTATGATCTAAATGGCTGGATAGAGGCTTAATGTAAGATTAGTTTAGTCACATCCTGATAAAAGTAAAATCAAAGTTAATCACCTATATCCTAACATTTTTACTTAATTATGTAAATAGTCAAGCTTCTAATAAATTAACTACTCTTCACTATGATGGTCTTTTATAGATGCAGCTAACTCAGGAAATGTCAAAATTAAATCTTCACACCTGAAATTTGCAGTTACTCCTACAGGTTCACGGACATCAGGTGACTCCAAGAGTCACTGTGCCTAAATTCTTGAGGGTAACCTCTCTGCTGAAGTGCCTTGGAACATTTTACTACATGAAAGGCACCATATCAAAGCGAGATCATAGAATCATAGAATAATACAATATAAAAGGAGACTATACCTGTGCTGGTTCTTTGAAAGAACTATCTAATTAATCTCACTGCCATAGCCCTGCAAAGTTTTCTCCTTGTGAGAAGAATAATTAATCCTCACTTCCCCATGTGACAAATTCATGCCTATAGAGAATGTGGTTTACTGGAGCACTTTGATAATATTGCACAGTTTGCAATGTGCTATGCATAACTACTTAGAAGTACTTCACATGTTTCATCCATCCTCTATACCACAAGCATCCATGCAGTTCTATCCCACTACATTTAAATAGTAAAAGCAGAAAATAAATGTACTACTTATATATCTGTCATGAAAATATAATAATTTTCATGATATTATTGTGATTTATTGTAAAAGTGGGTTAATAATGGGGTTTGGATAGTTTCTCTGCATGTTTGTGTGTGGCGGGGGGGGGGGCGGATTTAATTGAATTGGAGACAGCTGGTCTGGAGGCTTTGAGTTATCAAATAGAAGCTAGGTTTGAAATGCTAAATACACAAATATGGCTGAAGTTTTAGAATGTGAGGTGCAAGGAAAATGTGTATTTGTAGATAATTTGGTTAGTTGAATTTCAAAGAGAAGGTAAAATGTTACACCTATCCAAAAGAAGCTAAGCCAAATAGTGTGTTTATTTTTCCTAAAGGTTATTGATAAAATTAGTACACTGAAAGATTTATATTTTGAGAAAGGTAAAGTTCCAAAGACATATCGGAACAATGGAATTTGTATTAAAAGAGAGAAACATGTATAAAAGAGATGAGGCTATGTGTAAGAGGAGAAGGCATTCTGAAATCTAACACAAGTGTGAAAAGCCTCCAGACTCTGTACATCAAGTCGCTGTCTACAGGAACCGAAGCTGAGAAAACTTACTTTGAATATCACTGTTCAGGTTGTTGTGTTGCTTTGCCTGGGCCTGTTTAAATCTTTTTTTTACCGTTGCCTTAACAGATGTGTAACTGGAAGCAAGGTTAATTAAGGGTTTTAGGAGTTAGTATAGTAGTAATTTTATAGTATATAGTAATATATAATAATAATATAATAGACCTATGTATGTGCTTGAAATCTTTTCTTTTGTTAATAAACGTTTAATTTAGTTTTCTAAAAACCTCTGAAGCCATGGTAGTTCTATTACTTCTGAATTCAGGGCATGCATCTTGAAATAAAATACAAATTGCAAAACAGTTGTGACCGTGTGATCAAGTTTCCCTCGCGGATTTGATCCGCTTGGCACACATCACCTGCCATGTCATAACATATCATAAATAAAACCTATGAAATTGTATAACTATCGTATGGAGGTGTTATATAACACTAGTTCTTGTAGAGCAAAGGGTTAACTCTAACACTACTCTCATAATAGCTACTGAGCATGTACATAAGGAGCTATATCATAATGATGTAATTCAGAGAGATGAGTGAGAAGAACCTAAGTGAGCAGCAGTAGCTCTGTCCTAATGTTCTGTATAGTTGATTATGTAAATAAAGGTACTTTTAAGGAAAGGTTTTTGCCTGCAGCCAGATCTCTGACACTCAATGTCCTCTGAGACAACTAAACAATAACAGGGTTTTCAGTGCTGTGACTCTTATTTTAACATTCCAGAATTGTGTGATATTTGGGGGGTTTTTTGCCTCACTTGTCCACTTGTCATATGCATTATTATTCTCAGTTTTTAAAATCTTTCCTAGTCTCCACCATTAAACTCATATAATGCTGGCACATCTGAAATTCAACTTCTGACTCTGGAAGTAATATTGACAAGGGAGGTAGTTTTCATCAGCCAGTGGTCTCTCAACGTCACCATTACTATCAAAACCAGTGACAGCACAGGAACTCTTATCATCTAAAATTAATTCATTTATCTCTGCTGCTCTTCATTTTAGGATCAGTTTCTCCTCATCTTTACATTCCTCCACAATATTTAGCATACCTGATTTGAGATTGTAGGCAGTCAAACTATTTTTGTGAATGAATGTGTACATGTGTGTATATGAGTAAGTGTGCATATGTCAATGACACCAATGTCACCACAGTGGTGCAAGTTAGCTTGTAGATTCATAGAATGATACAGCATAAAAGGAGGCCATTCCACCCATCAAGCCTGTGCTGACATTTTGGTGGAGCTATCCAATTGATCATGCTCCCCTGCTGTTTCCTGTAAATGTTTTCTGTTCAATAATTTATCTAATTGCCTTTCAAAAATTACAGTTGTATAAGCTTCCACTAACCTTTCAAACAGTGCATTGCAGGGCCAGAAACTTACCTATGTTGAGTGGGCCGGACGGGAGTGGATGGGGGCGGGTGCAGAGCCGATCGCAGTGTGGGCAGGGGCAGGAGGGAGAGTCGGTCCCTGCGCTCTT
Source organism: Cetorhinus maximus (assembly GCF_964194155.1). Lineage (NCBI taxonomy): Eukaryota > Metazoa > Chordata > Chondrichthyes > Lamniformes > Cetorhinidae > Cetorhinus > Cetorhinus maximus. Next base: position 49,636,756 of record NC_135884.1, on the reverse strand, counting down.
CTGCACATGCGCACGAAAGAGCGCAGCAATCTCCCTGAGGCAGCTCCAAGATTAATACATGCTGAAATTTTTTAATAAAGAAAGAGAAAAATTATTTAGACATGTCCCCTCATGTGACAGTGTCACATGAGCTGGGACATGTTTGTCAATTTAGCAACATTTATGTCTTGATTTTATTAAACCTTCAGGAAACCTCATCCTGCCGGTGGATGAGGTTTCCTTAAAAACAGGAAGGCCGCTTGGGCTCTTCACCTGCCCACCAGCCTTAAGGTTGGATGGGCAGCGCTGTTAATTAGCTAAATTAGTTTCCTAATGGCCTTAATATGCCTTTGACAGTTCGGCAGGCACGCTGCCGCCTCCAGCGAGTGGCTGCCGAATGCAATATTGGAATGATGCGCGATGACGTTGTGGCGCACACCCGACGTCATCTCACGTTATTTTGCACGTCAGCGTGTCAGGCCCGCCCCCGCATGCTGATGGCAATATTCTGGCCCAGATCACAATAACACACCGTATTAAAGAAAAAAAGTTTCCTCATGTCACCTCTTGTTCCATTGCTAATCACCTTAAATCTCTGTCTTCTGCTCTATAAGAGTATAAATCATAGGAGCAGAAGTAGGCCATTGGGCCCATCGAGCCTGCTCTGCCATTCAATGAGATCATGGCTGACCTGATAATCCTCAACTCCACTTTCCTGCCTTTTCCCCATAACCCTTGATTCCCTTACTGATTAAAAATCTGTTTATCTCAGCCTTGAATATCCTTAACGACCCAACCTCTACAGCCCTCTGCGGTAAATAATTCCACACATTGACTACCCTCTGAGAGAAGAAATTCCTCCCCACCTCTGTTTTAAATGGGCGCTCCCTCACCCTGAGTTTATGCTTCCTGGTCCTAGACACTTCCACAAGGGGAAACAACCTCTCAGCATTTAGCTTGTCAAGCCCACTAAGAATATTATATGTTTCAATAAGGTAGCCTCTCATTCTTCTAAACTCCAATAAGTACAGGCCCAACCGACTCAACCTCTCCTCATAAGAAAATCCCTCCATACCCAGAATCAACCTAGTGAACCTTTGCTGGACTGCCTTCAATGCCATTACATCTTTTCTTAAATAAGGGGAACAAAACTGTTCACAGTAATCTAGGTGTGGTCTAATTACTGCCTTGTATAGTTTTAGCAAGACTTCCCTATTTTTATACTCCATTCCCTTTGAAATAAAGGCTAACATTCCATTTGCCTTCCCAATTACCTGTTGAATTTATATGCTGACTCTTTGGGATTCATGCATGAGGCCCCCGAATCCCTCTGTACTGCAGCTTTCTTCAGTCTTTTTCCATTTAAATAATATTCAGGTCCTCTATTCTTCCTGCCAAAGTGCATAACCTCACACTTTCCCACCTTACATTCCATCTGCCACGTATTTGCCCTCTCACTTAACCTGTCTATATCCCTCTGTAGACTCCTTTGTGTCATCTTCACCACTTGCCTTCCCATCTATTTTTGTGTCATCCGAAAACTTGGCGATAGTACATTAATTTCCCTCATCAAGGTCATTAATATATATCGTAAATAATTGTGGCACCAGCACTGATCCCTGTGGCACTCCACTAGTTACAGTGCCCCCCATTAAAATGCCCCCCATGTCCCAACTCTCTGTCTTCTATTAGTTAGCCAATCTTCTATCCATGCTAATATACTACCCTCAGGGGCTCTTGTCTTATTAAGTAGCCTTATCTGTGGTACATTATTGAACTCCTTTTGGAAATCCAACTATATTACATCTACTGGTTCCCCTTTATCTATCCTGCTTGTTACCTCCTCAAAGAATTCTAATAAATTTGTCAGGCATGATTCCCCCTTCATGAAGCCATGCTGACTCTGCTTGATTAGATTAAGCATTTCTGAATGCTCGACTATTACATCCTTTATAATAGACTCCAAAATTTTCCCAATGATAGATGTTAAGCTAACTTGCTTATAGTTACTCGTTTTTTGTCTCCCTCCCTTTTTGAATAAGGGTGTTACATTGGTAGTTTTCCAGTCCTCTGGGACTTTTCCAGGATCTAAGGGTTCTTGGAAGGTTGCTACCAGGGTATCCACTATCTCTGTAGCTATCTCCTTTAATATTCTAGGGTGCAATCCATCAGGTCCAGATGACTTATTGGCCTTTAGCCCCATTAGTTTCTCTGGTACTTTTTCTCTAGTGATAGTTATTGTATTTATTTCCCCCACCACGACCCTTTTTCCCCATGGTTATTTAGTATTGGAATGCTATTAGTGTTTTCTATGGTGAAGACTGATGCAAAGTATTTATTCAACTCCTCTGCCATTTCCTGGTTCCCCATTATTATTTCCCCAGCCTCATTCCCTAAGGGGCCTATATTGACTTTGGCCTCTCTCTTCCTTTTTATATATTTAAAGAAGCTCTTACTGTCCGTTTTTATATTACTTGCTAGTTTACCCTCAAAGTTTATTTTCTCCCTCTTAATTATTTTTTTGGTCATCTCCTGTTGGTTTTTTAAAACTTCCCCAAACCTCTGGCTTGCCACTAATATTTGCCACATTGTATGTTTTCTCTTTCACTTTGATACTATCCTTAACTTCCTTGGTTAACCATGGTTGGCTTATCCCCTTCCTACAATCCTTCTTCCTCACTGAGATATATCTTTGTTGTTGAGTCATGAACTATTTTCTTAAATGTCTACCATTGTTCATCAACCGTCTCTTCTGCTAAACTCCTTTCCCAGTCCACTCCAGCCAATTCTGCCCTCATTCCTTTGTAATTACCCTTATTTAAGTTTAGCACAGATCTGCCTCTGGGAACAGTTTCTTCTTATTCGCTCCATCAAAGCCATTCATGATTTTGAATAACCCTCTAAGATCACCTCCTTCTCTGTTCTAGGGAGCACAAGCCCAACTTCTTCATTCTCTCCACATAATTAAAGGCCCTCATCCCTGGTACCACTGTAGTAAAGCTCTTCTGCACCCTCTACAAGGCCTTGACATCCTTCCTAAAGTATGGTGCCCAGAATGGAACACAAGGTTCTAGTTGAGGCCTAACCAATGCTCTATAAAAGGTTTAGCATAGCTTCCTTGAATTTGTACTCTATCCCTCCATTAATAAAACCAAGGGTTCTATATCCATTTATAACTGCTTTCTCAACTTAACCGTGCACCTTTGAAATTGTGCCATTTTGTTTATATATATCCTGTCCTCATTCTTCCAACTTCACACTTCTGTGTGTTCAATTCTGCCTGTGATGTCTCTGCCCATTTCACCAGTCTAAGTCCTCCTGAAGCCTGTTGCTATCCTCCTCATTGCTGGAAATTTGCATTTCCAAGGTCTGTATCATTTGCATATTTTGAAATCCTCCCTTGTATATCCAAGTCTAGATCATTAATAAATATGAAAACGAATAATTGTCCTAATAACCACCCCTGGGGAATACCACTGCCTACATCCCTCTAGTTTGGAAAACAATTGTTCTCCACTACTCTCTTCCAGGTATCATTTAGCCAATTTTGAATCCATGTTGCCACTGTTTCTTTAATGACATGGGTATAAATTTTACTAATAAGTCTATTATGAGCTATTTTGTCAAACTCCCTTTGGAGGACCATGTACACAAACTCAATCACACCACCCTCATCAAACGTTCCCATTACTTCATCATAGAACTCAATAAAGCTCATCAAATATGATTTTCTTGTAACAAACCATGCTCTGTTTCATTCAATAGCCCATATTTTTCCAAATTCCAATTCATTTTGTTCTGGGTTATTTATTTTATTCGCTTACGAGATGTGGGTATCACTGGCTAGGCCAGCATTTATTGCTCATTCCTAATTGCCCTTGACAAGGTGGTGATGAGCTGCCTTCTTGAATCACTGCAGTCCCTGTGGTGTAGATACACCAACAGTGCTGTTAGGGAGGGAGTTCCAGGTTTTGACCCAGCGAAAGTGAAGGAATGGCGATATATTTCCAAGTCAGGATGGTGAGTGGCTTGGATTGGAACTTCCAGCTGGTGGTATTCCCATGTCTCTGCTGCCCTTGTCCTTCTTGATGGTAGCGGTCGTGGGTTTGGAAGGTGCTGCCTAAGGTGGCTTTGTGAGTTCCTGCAGTGCATCTTGTAGATGGTACACACTGCTGCCACTGTGCATTGGTGGTGGAGGGAATGAATGTTTGTGGATGTGGTGCCAATCAAGCAGGCTACTTTTTCCTGGATCGTATCAAGCTTTTTGAGTGTTGCTGGAGCTGCACTCATCCAGGCAAGTGGAGAGGATTCCATCACACTCCTAACTAGTGCTTGTAGTTGGTGGACAGGCTTTAGGGAGTCAGGAGGTGAGTTACTCATTGCAAGATTCCTAGTATCTGACCTCCTCTTGTAGCCATAGTATTTATATGGCTAATCCAGTTCAGTTTCTGGTCAATGGTAACCCCAGGATGTTGATATTGGGGATTCAGCAATGGTAATGCCATTGAATGTCAAGGAGCGATGGTTGAACTCTTTTCTCTTTAAAATTTTCCTCATAACCAAGGTTAGGCTAACTATCTGGTAGTTGCTGGGCTTATCTCTCTCCCCTTTATTAAATAGGGATGTAACATTTACAATCCTCCAATCTTCTCACACTATATCCATATCCAAGGAGGATTGGAAGGTTGTGGTCAGACCCTCCTCAATTTCCACCCTTACTTCCATCAGTAGCCAAGGGTGTATTCCATTCAGACACAGTGACTTTTCTACTTTGAGGACTGCCATTGAGCCTTAAAGTACTTCCCTTTTAAGTTTATGTTATTCTATCCAGTATTGATACTGGTGCCTCCTCTGCTCCTACCTTCGCAGCATCCTCTTTGTCAGTGGAGACAGATGCAAAGTATTTATTTAGGGCCTCAAACATGCCCTCTACCTCCAAAAGAAAACCTGCTTTCTGCATAGTCCTTAATCAGCCCCACCCTTCAATTGACTACATTTTGACAATTTATTTGTTTATAAATGACTTTTGGATTCCCTTTCATGTCAGCCACTAATCCATTCTCATATTCTCTTTGCCCCACTTATTCCCTTTCTTTGTTCGCCTTTGTAACTTTCTATATTCAGTTTGTTCGTCTACTTTATTTTGAACCTTACAATTATCATAAGCCTCCTTTTCTGTATCATTTGAACCTTTATATCTTTTCTCATCCAGGGAATTCCAGTTTTGAATCATAGAGTCATTGGGCAGAACCATCCCAGATTTGTACTAAGGGCAGTAGCGATGGCAGATTTTCACGCTGTATCTTTCCAAACCCGCCAGGTTACTTATGCATTCCCAGGAAACATGCCATTTCCATGGCGGGTGGGCTCTCATTCACCCAGCACATCATCACCTCGGCACTTCATCACACCGGGCACCATATTTAAAGTCCAACCACGTGCACACATCTCAGTGCTTCCAGCCCATGACTACTGCAGGGAAGATGTCCACGAAAGGCAAAAAGATAGCAACCCCCAGGTTTAACGACACATCACTGAAATGTCATTTGGACACCATGGAGGCCTGCTGTGATGTCCTCTACCCCTGGTTTGGCTTCAGGACAGGCAGTGGCAGCAACAATCCAGCATGGCAGAGGGTGCCAATGGTGGTCAGTGCCAATGCTGCACAGAAGAGGTTGGCCATCGAATGCAGATAGAGGTTGAATGATCTCATCCATGCAGGGGTATGGTAACCATCTCAGCACTCCAAACTCACACACTCAAGCCCATCACACATTCACTGGAATCTACTCATTGCCTACTCGAGGGACATCACCACCCATTCTCACACACATACCCTCACATGTCCATCTGGCCTCATCTCCTATGGAGACTGCCTCCTCAGCTGTCATCATCTTGAGGCCACTTGCACAGATCAACATGTGCCCCCACACTCATCCTGGAATACCCTCCTTCCCCAGCACAGCTATCATCCTGCAGCCTCTTCCCTTGCCAGAAGTCACTCCTCCCCCTTTCCCAAGCAAGATCTTGCCCTGTAGCCATTGAAAAGCCACCCACATATGGCTGATATGGTAGGTAGAGACCTACCCATGAGCTCCCCTAAAAGTGATGTGATGCTGTCTGTGAAGCCTGGTGCTGATGACCGCGAGTGCTGACCGAAGCAAGGTAGGCAAACAAACCTCGAAGTCCCGAGCGAAATTGCAGCCTGCCTGGTGCACATCACTTATGTACAGTTGTGAAATACATCGGCGTGTTTTCCCATCAACGTGGGCAGACGATCCAGTGGTGGGGGTGAGTCCAGCGGACCGGCCTTATAATGATATGCTAATGTATTGCAATGAGGATCCCGACATCCGATGGCAGGGAATGCGGCCCAGGCGGAGTGGATGATCTCAAACTGGTTTCACGTCGTGTAACCAATTTTTGGCCTTCTCACCATATTATCTGCTCACACCACCGAACATGCCTGACACCAGCGGGCACGGAAAATCCTAGACATAGAAACTTACAGCACAGAAGGAGGTTATTTGGAGTGTTGTGCATGTGCTGACTTTTGAAATGGCAGTCATGATTAGACCAGCATCACCCCTTTTTGTACATAACCCTGGAAGTTTCTCATCCTCAATCACCTGTCCAACTCCTTATAAAATTGTTTATGGAATCAGCTTCTAGAAGCTTTTCAGGTGGAATTCCTCAGACCCTGACAACTCCGAGTGAAAAATATTTCTCACAATCTCTTCACTAGATCTTTTATCAATGATTTTACGTTCATCACTTCTGGTTAGTGATGCACTCTCCACGGGAATAGTTTTTTTCTATCCACCCAATTAAAACCTTTCATTATCTTGAAACCATCTGTTAAACTATCTCTTAACCTTCCCTGTTCCTTGCGTTTCTAGTCCTAACTTTTCCAACCCCTCCTCATATCTGAAACTCTCCCATCCCAGGAAACAGCCTTGTGAACCTCCCTTTTGCCCTTTCAAAGGTCTTTAGATCTTTCCTGAAGTGTGGTGCACAGAATTGTCCTCAATCCTCCAGGTGAGGCCTAGCCAGTGAGTTCTAAAATTCCAGCATAATGGCTGGGATTTTCCAGCCCGGCCGTGGTAGGACGCACTGCAGGGGATGCAGCAGGCCAATCAAAAGTCCAGTGACTTTTGGCGGGACCAGAAAATCACGGCCAATCTCTTTGCCTTTATATTCAATGCCTCTCTTTATAAACCCAGGTAACCCATATGCTTTTTTAACCACCTTACCAACTTTAAGATTTGTGGCATTTTTTAATTCATTTATGGGATATGGGCATTGCTGACATCTCTAATTCCTTCAGAAGGTGATGGTAAGCCAGATTCATGTCCTCTGCAGTCCATGTGGGGTAGGCATAGGGAGGGAGTTTCTGGCACTTGACCCAGCAACAGTGAAGGAACGGTAATATAGTTCCAAGTTGTGCTGGTGTGTGACCCAGAGGAAACTAGCAGGTAGCGGTGCTACCATGTGCCTGCTGCACTTATTCTTCTAGGCAAAAGAGGACAAAGGTTTGAAAGATGTTGTCAAAGAAGCCTTGGTGAGTTGCTGCAGTGCATTTTGTAGATGGTACACACTGCTCATGTGCCAGTGGTGGTGGGGTGGTGAATGTTTAAGGAGGTGAATGGGGTGCTGATCAAGTGGGCTGCTTCATCTTGGATGGTGTCAAGCTTCTTGAGTGTTGTTGGAGCTGTACTCATCCAGGCAAGTGGAGTGTATTCTATCACACTCCTGACTTGTGCCTTGAAGATGATGGATGGACTTTGGGAAGTCAGGAAAGAATACCCAGCCTCTGAGCTGTTCTTGTAGCCGCACTATTTATGTGACAGACCCAAATAAGTTCCTGTCCAATGGTGACCCCCAAGGTGTTGATGGTGTGGGCATCAGTGATAGTAATACTGTTTAATGTCAAGAGTAAGTGGTTAGATTCCCTCTTATTGGAGATGATTGTTGCCTGGCATGAATATTACATGCCACTTATCAGCCCAAGCCTGAATATTTTCCAAATTTTGCTGCATGCAGGCATGGACTACTTCATTATCTGAGGAGTTGTGAATGATATTAAACACTGTGCAATCATCAGCGAATATCCTCACTTCTGACTTTATGATGCAGGGGAGGTCATTGATGAAGCAGCTGAATATGGTTGAACGTAGGACACTGCCCAGAGGAACTCCTACAGTGATGATCTGGGCTTGAGATGTTTGGTTTACAACAACCAAAACCATTTTACTTTGTACTAGGTATGACTCCGGCCAGAGGAGAGGTTTCCCCAATTCCTAGTGGCTTCAATTTTACATTGGCTCCTTGAGCATGTGGGAGCAGAGTGAGCTGAAGACAGAATGCCTCGAGGTACAAGTGCTGACTTGGGAATTTGACACAGGAATGGGATTCAGTGCAGAGGGTAAAGCAGGTGCTGCTTTTTATTCCTTTGTCAGCCTCTAGCAGCTGGTGAGTGTCCAAAGGCATTAATTAGATGAGCAGGTAGGTTGTTGGTTGGTGAGTTTTAAGATTTTATCCCTCTAAAAGAGGCAGTAGTTTAATTTGGTACTAGGGAGATATACGTATTGCATTAACATTATAGTTTAATTAATTCAGCTACCTAATATAGCTTCATATAACAGTTGAGTGATATTTCTAAACTTGAAACATAATTAGTTAAATAAACACAATAAAGATGGCAGGTAGATGTTGTATTGCAATTGTATCATGTGGGAGCTGGTGTGATCCATGGCGACCACATGCAGTAAATGTTTGCAGCTCGAGGAACGTTGGCTCCAAGTTGATGAGCTGGAGCCAGAGTTTCAAGCACTGTAAAGCAGCAGGGAGAGGGAGAAAGTTAACTGGACACTTTGTTCCAGGAGGCAGTCATACCCCTTAGGCTAGGTACTCCTGATTTGGTCCATGGTCAGGGACAGGAGAGTATGCCTGTAAGTGAGGCAAATATGGGGACCCAGAAGGTGACAATGGGGGAGCCTGAGCCCTTGCAATTGTCCAAAAGGTTTGGGGTTCTTGTAGCTTTTATGGACAAGAGCAGGGACTGCAGGGTGGATAAGCAAACTCACCATGGCTCCGGGGTGGGGCCAGGGAGCCATTCAAGTGGGGGACAGTAATACAGAATGTAGTTGTAGTAGGGGACAGTGCAGTTAGGGGGGATACATACTGTTCTCTGCGGCTGAGAATGTGGGTCTCAAAGGCTATATTCCCCGCCCTGTGCCAAGGTTCAGGACATCACCCCAGGGCTGGAGAGGAACTTGGAGTGGGAGGGTAAGGATCCAGTTGATGTGATCCATGTGGGTACCAACAACACAGTAGAACTAAGAAAGAGGTTCTGCTAAGGGAATATTAACAGCTAGGGACTAAATTAAAAAGCAGAACCACAAAGGTAATAATCTCTGGATTACTACCTGAACAGAAAGCGAATTGGCGTAGGGTAAATAAGATCTTGAGTTGAATGTGTGGCTCAAAGCTTGGCATGGGAGAAATGGGCTTCGATTCGTGGGGCAGTTCTGGGAATAAGGGAGCTGTACCGCTGAGAAGGTCTTCACCTGAACCGCACTGGGACCAATTTACTGGCAATCATAACTAGGGCTGTAGAGAGGACTGTAAGTTAAATAGTGGAGGGGTGGGAGGGAACAGGAGAGATTTGGAAATTTGAAGAGAAAAGGTGGCAATAGTGCAACATAGCAATATGGGTAATGGCAACCAGAGTGTGACAGGGAGGAACAGAGCATACAAATAGAAGAGTACACCAGCAAATAGTGTCAGGGTAAGGAAAATGGCTTTAATCTAACAAAGGTTGAGGAGGGTTCAGGTGATGGGCAATTTAGAAATCCAAAGATAAAAGTTGAGACAATAGAAAGTATATTAATATGGGTAACGATGTGCTGAGTGGGATAGGAAGGCACACAGAGTGAAACGGTAATAGTGCATCAGAGAGTAAGGTCCATGCAGGGAACAGTTTTAAAAATCTGAAATCACCTTATCTGAATGCATGGAGCATCTGCAAGAAGATAGATGTACTAGTGGCAGTAGAGATAAATGGTTTAGATCTAATCACCATTACAGAAACAGAGTTACAAGGTGACAAAGGTTGGTAAATAAATATTCCAAGCCACACAACATTTAGAAAAGTCAATCAGAATGTAAAAAGACAAGGGGTAACCCTGATATTAAAGCATGATATAAGGGGATTAGTGAGAGGATTTGGGCTTATAAAATCAGGAAGTTGAATCAGTATAGGTGGAGATTAGGAATAGCAAGGGTCAGAAAATAGTGGTAGGAGTAGTTTATACTCCCCCTAACAGTAGTTATACCATTGGACAGAGCATTAAACAAGAATTTATTGGAGCTTGTAACAAAGGCAATGTAATAGTTGTGGAGCCCTTTAATCTCCCTATAAACTGGACCAATCAAATTAACAAAGTTGGTCTGGAAAATGAGTTTGTAGAATGATTTCATGACAGTTTCCTGGAACAATTGTGGAACGAACTAGAAATAAAGTTATTTTAGATCTAGTATTATGCAATGAGGCAGGGTTAATTTACAATGTCATAATAAAAGATCCACTGGGAAACAGTGATCGTAATACAACTGAATTCCACATTAAGTTTGGAAGCGACATATTCCAATCACAAACAACAATTTTAAACTTAAACAAAGCCAACTGCATGGGCATGAGTGAGAGCTGGCTATGGTTGATTGGGTAAATAAATTAAAAAGAATGACAGTAAATAAACAGTGGAAAACAATTTAAAGAAACAATACAAAATGCTCAACAAAAACACATTTCATTGAAAAACAAAGGTGGGGATTTTCCATGACAGGCATGTTCAAGGCGAGATCACAGGACCTCGCGAGAAGGCACTAGACACGTTTATAGGCGATGTGAATCCAGGAAATGATTGTCCTCTCTACCCATCAATGGCAAGCCGCGTTTCCCGCTGTCGAACATTGGGAACTTAATTTGTGTCTCATTATTGTGGCCACACACCGGAATCCCCCCCAAGTCAAATTTAAAGCCCACGTCGGTGTGGTTTTACAAGGCGTGATTTACAGCTACCTTTAAAAGGCGTGCACCTGGAGACCTGAACTTAGAGGCGAGTGCACACAACTTTGCACAGTGCTCATGATGATCCCAATGCAAGAAGTGGCTCCGCGGATTCAGAGGGTGGGGGGTCACAGGGAAGTCTCCACAGCGTCTTCCTCGTGGCTGGCGAGTGGTGTCAGGGCAAGGGTAACAGTGCCAGGGGGAGGGATCCTTGGGGTAAGTGCTACAGTGCAAGGAGGTACTGGGGGCAAGGGTCATGCCAGCACAGGCTGAAGTTTGAACACAAACACATCCCTGGGGGGTGGGGGGTTGGGGGGGGGGGGGTAGAAAACGGCTGGCCAAATGCCAAAACATGTCAAAGGTGAGCACTCTTCCGTACCTGAGAGCATTTAGCTTGAGCTCAGTTGACATGCTTGGAGTCAGGCTAGTCAAGCAACTGTGCCTATTCAAGCAGTGCTAATTCCTGAGGGTGTCAATGATTGCTCCTCTACTTTGAACCCCTTGCGTGCAGATTACAAACTCGAATGAGTGCTGTGGGGCTGCAGGACCATTGGGCAACTGGACAAGCCTGAGGATCCTGTTGGGAAAGTTGGCCATGGAACATGGATGAAGGGGTGAACTCCTCGCCCTTGCATTATGTTTAAGTTGACATTGACACCCCCATGGTCCAAGCAAACCGTGAAGCCTCGGAGTGCAGGTTAGGACAATGCCTGCGCCTGAGATGGGAGTTCAGGATGCAGTTAAGTGGCCGAAGCTGCTGCCACTCTGTCATATAGTGTGGGGTGTTGCTGGGAGGGGGCATGGTCAACCATCATGCACATTAAACACTCGGCATCCATGTGGTGGCCAAGACTCTCCGGCATACGTTGAGGGACCTTGAGAGGCAGACACAGGCGATGATTTGACCAAGAGTGGTCCTTAGGAAACAATTGCTGACCCTTGCATCTCGCTCTTTGATAATACAGTCAGTAAACCGTCAAAAAAGTGGAGCTAAATGATCTCGCTCTCTGCCTCATTGCTTATAGGCAGGAGAGAAGGGGAAGAATGTGACAGAGGAGCCTGGCTTGCCATAGGGAGGAGCTGAACCCTGAAGACCAAGGGGCGGCACGACCTCCTCCACACGCAGAAGAAAAACCCCACAGAGCCATCGTTCATAGGTGCTCACTAAATCCAGGGTATACAGATGGCGCATGTGCAACCTGCAGATGCGGTGTCGCCGATGCCTGCACATGCCAAGGGAACTGGTCACGCACATTTATACGCGTTTCAGAGGGCATTCAATTCCCATGGCAGCGAAAGTTATCACCGCGTTCAATTTCTACAGGAATGGCTCCTCCCAGGGCTCCACTGAGACCTTTGTGGGATCTCGCAAGCCTCCACCCACAAATGTATCCAGGAGATCATGGACACCCTTTTTGCCAGGGCACACACCTTTGTCAACTTTTTCTGAGATCAGGCAAGCCAGGAAGTAAGAGCTCTGGGATCTGCTTAGGTATCCAGATTCCCACAGGTGCAGGGTGCCATTGACTGCACCTACATGACTCTTAAATCTCCCTGGCAACAAACAGTCCAGTATGTGAACCGCAAAGGCTTCCACTCTCTCAATGCTCAGCTGCTCTGCAACCATAACATCTGATCATGCGGGTGTGTGCACGACTCATACATTCTCAGCAGGTCTCAGGTCCCTGACATTTTCCAGGGACCACATAGGCTGCAGGGTTGGCTCCTCAGGGACAGGGGTTACCCACAAAGGACATGACTGGTGATGCTGTGTGGCAGCCTCAGACTGCTGCTAAGAGAAGGTACAACGAGGCTCATGCCACAGCTCGGAGTGTGGTGGAGCACACCATTGGCATCCTGAAAATGAGGTTCCGGTGCCTGGACAGATCTGGCGGAGCACAACAGTAACTCCCCAGAGGGTGTCATACATCAGAGTGGCTTGCTGCACGCTACACAACCTGGTGATGCAATGGGGGGAGGACCTGGATGATGAGGAGATGCCAGAGCTGCATGTCTCCTCTGATGAGGAGGAAGTTGAAGGTGTGAGGGTGATGAGGTCCTGGAAGGCAAGAGTTCAGGCGATGAGGCCATTGCATTGGCCAGATGAGGCAGGTGTACTCGTGAGGCCCTCATTGCCACAAGATTCCAGGAGGATGATGATGAGATGCAGAGAGGACACTCCTGAGATCTTCACATTGCATCTGGGAATGTCTGACACCTGTCTGGCTGAGGGCAGCGCACATACGCTCTGTGAAGAGGATCCTATCATGGAGACGCTGCTGAGATACAGCACTTTAACAACACTTGGTCCTTTGGCAAGCTTCATCACCTTTTCCCATCGGCATCACACCCTCACCTGTCAGGAATGGTGATGGGATTGGGGGGAGGGGCAGCCCTGCCTCTAAGGTGCTGAGAGCACACAGAGAACATCACAGAGCCCAGTGACACTTGGGTACGAGATTCTTGCAGCAAACACAAGCCACATGGAGGTTCAGGATCACTGATCTGGAGAGTGACTTTGAATCCAGACAATCACTGTGTTTAAAAGGTTACACAGGGCACAGGGGAGAGGCCCTGGACTGTGACACTAGCCTTCATTTTGTGTAGGAAGCAAGGTTTCACATCTGATTGACATGAGCACTGCTTAACATAACAAGGAGCCATAGACAAGGAGACATTCTTGGGAGTGTATTTACAATAGTCAACATTAAGTACAAGTTATTAACACCTGTGCCCACATTACGCAACTAGATCTTCCTGACCTTTCTAACCCTGCCGCTATGTTTTGGTGCTCCCCCGACATCCACAGCAGAGGTGGAGGCAGCCTGCTGACTGCTACGCCCGGTTGTCTGCGATGACCTTGGGGGGTGTCCTCTGGAGGGCCGAGATCTGGAGGGCCCCGGCCTGCTTTCAGGGTCCTGCTGTGGGGCAGTGGAGCTGGAGCTGCTGGGGTCACAGGAGGAGGGGATTCGGGTGGGCCGAACACTTCCGGAGTCACCTGGGTGGATGGCCCCGGGATACGCACCTGTGGATCCTCCTCCCTATGGGTGCTCAAGGGCCCCTGGCTGACTCCGAGGAAGGGGCAGCTGGAGTGAGCTAAAGATGCCTAGTTCCCCCCCACCCCTCACGTTGACACTGATGGATGCCTGGAAGTGTCTCAGCAATGGAGTGCAGCTCCATGCAGCAGTGCAGGACTAATATCCTGGACCAAGGTCTCCATGGTGGCCACCATCCTACCAGTGCTGACCTCGGTGCATTGGCATGCTGGTGCTATCACCTCAGACTGAAGGTAGACAGACTCCTCCATTGAGCCTTGCAATCTGAGGAGTGCAGCGGACATCCCTGCCTGATGTTCCCGAGCTTGCCTTTGCAGCTCCAGCAACTGAGGTGTGACTGAGTCCAGAGGCTCCTCATCTGACTCGGACTCAGCAGATTTCAGGCCTCCAGCAGTCCTCTGAGTGCCAGCAAACTGAGAAGTCCCTGCCTCCACCTACTGTGAATCAGACAGTGCGATGTGCTCACCAGGTTGTGATCCCAAGGCTACTCTAAAACTAGGTCCCACAGAGGTGTGTGTCTCTGCGCTGGTGGAGGGTGTGGGTGAGCGCTGTGACGGGTCTTCAATTTCAGTGACTACAGATTCTTCTTCCGAGATGTCCTCGGGGCTGGAGTCGAGAACCTGGGTTGTGGACCCCCCTCAGCTTTGTCCCAGGTGTGCCTGCGAAAGCAAGCAGAGATAATTAGTGCATGGCAGTGGCCTGTGAAACAGGACACATCACTCACAGCATGGTTGTTTGATGGATGTTGCACTGCTGGATCCTCACTTGGTTGAGCACCGCCGACCTCACCGTCAGCACAGGAATGGTCCAGATCCTCACCAGCCAGCTGGATGACTCTGTTTTCAAAGTCTGTGAAGACCTTGAATTTGGCATTGCTCCACTAATCTGCAAAATCTCCCTTTTATTGTGTGCCAGCCTGTCCTGCATGTAGACAGATGGAGAGAGTATAATCAGGATGCATGCCAGGCCAGATGAGAAGGATGCCTGGCATTTGTGGGTGGTGAGTGTGCAATGGACGGGATCTGGACACCATCCACAGGGCAGATGATGGTGTGTGTGAGAGAGTGAATGGTGATGTCCCTTGAACTGGCAGTGAGTGAGATCCCTGTGGATGTGTGATGGGTTTGTGAGTGAGAGTTGACAGTGATGAGAAGAGTGACTTACCCTAGCAGAATGGAGGATCATCCATCCTCTTTTGGCACTGGGTGACCGTCCTCTTTTGAAGGCTGTTGGCGCTGACCACCGCTGCCACCACCTCCCATGCTGGATTTGTCATCTTGGATGACAGAGGTAGAGGGCTTCAAGGCAGGCCTGCACTGCATCCAGTAAGCACTCAAGGGAAGCATCGCTAAATTTGGGGGCAGCATGCTTCCTCCCTTTGGCAGCCATCAATTCCCCGCAGCTTCCTATTCCTTGAAGAGTGCTAGCTCTGTGCAGGGACAGCCTTTAAATGTGGCGCCCAGTTTACTGAAGGCTTAAGGTCACTGCGGGGCGGGGGAATCAGAGGCCATCCTGCCAGCTATCCGACGTAAAACCCATGCCTCCCAATTTTTTAAACAAAGTGGACCACGATACAACAGAAAAAGCCATCATTGCCATCGGTGGGTCACACACCGATTTCCCCGATTTATATCGGACTTATCTGATTTCTGGGACAATTCTGCCCAAAAATTCAGCAATATAGGTTCATCTGTGGCTTATTAAGAAGGTTAAGGATAGTATTAGATTAAAAGATAAGGCTTATAAAGTTGCAAAGAAGTCTAGTAAGTCTGAGGAGCATTTTATAAACCAGCAAATGGTGACCAAAAAGTTGATAAGAAGGGAAGAAACAGAATATGAGTTTAAACAAGCCAAGAATATACAAACAGATTGTAAGAGCTTTTACAAGTTAATAAAAAGGGAGAGAGTAGTTAAAGTGGGCATCAGTCCTTTAGAAGCAGAGGCAGCCAAAATTATCATGGGGAATGAGGAAATGGCAGAAACACCGAACAAATATTTTGTCTTTCTTCACAGTAGAAGACAAGAGGCACATACCAGAAATAGAAAATAGCCTAGGAGCTAATAAGAGTGAGGTAATTAAAGTAATTAATGTCAGCAGAGAAAATGTACTGTCAAGTATTTCCTCATTAAGAGAGAGGCCTGGCCTGAGACAAGTTCATCTTGACATGAGGAAAGCAAAGCTGTTTTCTAAGTAGATATCAGCTAATGGAAAAGTACTGTTCCTGGCAGCAGCTTGACTAAAATGATTAGCAGTTGTTAAAATGTTTACCAGACAAAAATGTTTGATTTGTCCAGAATTTCCTGCAAAGGTTCACCATTGGAATGGCACATCTACAATGTTGGGTCCATTTGTCACCACAAGAGTCCCAGGAGATTATGGCATTAGTGGGGTACACCATTAACCATTATTCATTCTGCACCATAAATTACTGGAAGCTATGCCAATACTCTTCCTTAAAACTGTAAAAAGTTGATTATCATAGCTCTGCACACAATGAAATTTTGGTGTAAATTTGTAAAATCATGTTTTTGCAAATACTCGGCATTTAAGTCAATTCAGCCACAACATGTTACATTTGCATTATACATCAGCCTCAATTGTTCACCCCACAAATGCTAGTGTTATTACTAGTACCTTACAACTGGGTGCAAGGATTCAAGCAGGCGATATGGGCTGTGTTGCAAAAATGTGCAGAAATTTAAGACACACCCACTCTTTGCACCAGATGCTGGTGGTATGCTCGTTGTATAAGTCAACCCCCATTTTTAGGGGGATTTTTCAAGGCTTCAGAGGTTGACTCATATGTCGATATCTACAGTAAATGGAAAGTATAATATAGCTGGTGAAATTGGACATGTGTGTGTCACAAAACAGGTGATGTCACATCAAACATTTGTTATAGCTCCACCCCCCCTCCCCCTCCCCCCCCCACCCCCACTCCATATTCAGTCGCATTGACTTCAATATTGGACATGTGACATAGCTCAAATGTGTTTCCACCTATTTTGTGTCCAGTTTCACCACTAATGCCTTTTAAGCTCAACTGTTTTTACCAGTAGCATATTCACAGAAGACTGAATTTTGGGCACAACAATTCTTATCCTATGTTACAGCTTACACTTATTTTCTTTTAGAATCCTGGCCTTTTTTTTCCAACTGACACAGTTCTTTAGATTTTAAAACAGTAATTTTTAATCTGCCAATGTCTGCTTTATGCCTGTTGCCAAATTTGTTTGTTTGATAAGTTTACATGCTGCCTTCGGTTGTTTGGATTTACAACAGCAAATGTATGGCTTCACAGCTGCTGCTAAATCATACTTTGCTTAAGAATTTGCTTTAAAGTGTTTCTGTGTTTTTCACAATATCCCATTTTAAAACAAGATACATTTTACAGAACAGAAGGAGGGCCTTTGGGTCATCGAGACTGTACCAACTCTTTACAAGAGTTATCCATTTAGTCTTGTTACCCTGGCTTTGCTGCGTACTCTTTAACCTTTTATTTGTCAAATGTTTATCCAATTCTCTTTTAAAAGCTGTTATGACTTTTGCATCCATCGTTAACTCTGCTGGGACAAAACCACATGCTAAAACCCCTCTGACCTAGAAATTTGATCACACCAGCTTGTTGGGGTGAACTCAGTGCAGGAAACTATCTCAGTGATGGAACAGGTGGACCAATATCTTCCCAATGTTGGCCCTCAGGCCTCATTCATATCTGACCATTGAGCTTCAGACACCTGCTGAACGTCACAGGTGAAGAGGTTTGAAATTCCTGGCCGCTGGGTTTCCAGCAGTGGCCCTCAGGTAAGGACTAGGGAAGGCAAGTGGGGCAGGAGAGTGGGGTTTTTTGGGGGTATAATCAGGAGAGAAGGAGATCAGGACAGAAGGTGGTCAGAAGGATGGGTTACCAGGAGATGGGGGTGGGTGTGTGTGGGTGGCAGGGAGGGTCAGTTAGGACAATCGGGATATCAGGACAGAGAATTATCAGGACATTGGGATGGAGAGGCAATCAGGAGTGGAGAGCTAGTGGTGGCTTGCATCAGTCCCTGGTTTTAATGGGGAGCCGGAGGAGCATTCCAGCTCCACCAGGCTCTACATTAATAATTTGGTGGTGGCCTATTAGGTTGCATGAAGACCTGGTTTTCCTGAATGCAGCTAAAACCTTGCTGGCTGCATTCAAGGCAAACCAATTTTGCACCATTGGCCTGAAACAGTTTTTTGACTCTTTATTTACATATGCAAAGAGCTTAATATCTGTTTCAGGCTTGGTCCTTGGAAGTTTTTTTCCCCTATAACCAAAATGGCAGGTGGCATATGTCTGGCTCAGAATGAACACATGATTCCTAATTGCTATATCAGAAGCTTATGTGCTTATTTTCTGCCTCAAAAACAGCTATGGTGCCATCAACTACCTAGGTTTCTATGCATAAAGTTAAATTCTTTGATGCTTTTACCCTTTGTTCATTTGGTGTTGATCTTAATTTTTTGTCCTCTAGTTTTTTACTCACCAACCAGTGCAACTTCTCTAGGTACAATATCCTTAAGTTAACTCTGACACTATCCGATATATGAACCTCCATGTGTCCCACTCTCCATCTTATCCTCAGAAACTTTGCACGCTCACCCAATGCAACTTTTTGGACTTGGTGCTACTTATGTTCTGATTTGCTGTTAAACAATATTGAAACTGGTCAGGTTATCCATTGTTGCTGTTTGGATTTAAAACCCCATTTTTCATGTTAATGAGGGAGAATGCTTCCCTCCATGTTGAATTCTAATAAATGATGAATAACACCATAGTTGTGGATTAAAAAGATCAAAGAATGCAATATGATATAAAATGTACTTTTCTCACTGAAGAGATTTGCAGTGGAGAAAGACTTGGGCATATGAAATAAAAAAATAAATTTGTGTTATCCTTTTGATATAATTTAAAACATTATGTAAATAAGATGCAAGTCTAATTTTGCTGAACAATCCTCAACAGATAGTCTTTACTCCTCATTTAACAGCCAGTCAGGTTTTTTGATAATAATAATATAATGGTTACACATTATATCCACACAGCTGTGAAAAACCATCTAGTAGACCATGTGATGATAACATCAATGTTTTTAATATAACTGTTCCATTATACCTCAACATTTAACCAATCAGGGCAGCAATTTTGGGTTTCTTCTTAAGAACTGCAATTTGATTACATTTTAGCCATTAAAGGATAATGAATGGCAAACTGGATTAAAAACCAAAAATTGCTTCAACTTAGTTGCTACTGGTGTATTCATGAAAATCCAAATTAACCTAAATTTTGACCCAGTTTTTAGAGTGATTATCCTTCTAATTATTGACAGCCTTCTTTGCAGAGAATGCTATTTTTGTTTCCTTGCTTCATAGACATACAAGTGCACACAGATAATCATGTGTTTTTTAATCATAGTGCCACTGGCATTGTCTTGTCATCACAACAATCTGTTTTCCTGTCTAAGCTTACCGCAGAAAAAATACAGTCATGTTCATTTCCATTTACCAATGCTTAATAACCTAGTGAGGCATATGCATCTTCTGGCAAAAACTGGAATCTACCTTTTTTCGAATGATAAAATCTCCAAATTATATGGGTTAAAAGTAGTAAAGTTGAACTAGTTACTGTTATGTGCAATTCAACTGTTTTTTTTTTCACTTTGAACAAATGTGGGGTAGCCGAACCAAGGAGGTTGGGAGTGGAAACACAAATCAGTAAAAGTAGGGACACGGGTTAATAAGGCCACACAAAAAAAAACAAGTACTAGAGGCTTGTTTCTAGGAGGGTAGAATTGTAAAATAGAGAGATTGTGCTAAACATATATCAATCCTTGGTTAGACCACACTTAGAGTATTGTGTACAATTCTGGTCATATGATAACAGGAATATGGAGGCACTGGTGAAGGTGCAAAACAAAAAGATTTATGAGGATGTTTATTCCTATCAAGCAAGGATGAATAGGCTGGGTCTCTTTTCTCTTAACATAAAATGTGCCCTAGAGAGAGAAGAGAATGACTTGCATTTATATTGCACCCTTTCATGATCTCAGGACATCCCAAAGCACTTTAGAACTAAGCAAGTACTTTTGAAGTGTAGTCATTGTTGTAGTCTAGGAAATGAAGTAGCTAATTTACACACAGCAAGCTCCCACAAACCAAGATGACAATGACCAGAAAGTCTGTTTTAAATGATGTTGATGGAGGGATAGATATTGGCTGGGGCACCAGGGATAGTTCCCCTGTTCTTCTTTAAAATAGTGCCATGGGATCTCGTATGCCTACCTGAGAGAGCAGGTGGAACTTCTGTTTAATGTCTCATCTCAAAAATGGTACCTCCTATAATGCAACACTCCCTCAAAACTGCACTTAACTGTCAGCTTAGATTTGTGTGCTTCAGTAGGACTTGAACCCACAACTTTCTATCTCAGAGGCAAGAGCATCAGCAATTGAGCTATGACAGGCACTGAGCCAGATTTTTCTCTGGGTTAGGGAAAACCTGACTTGCGCACACTTGCAGCTTCCAAAATGAACACCCGGCCCATGTGTGATTTTGCCTGGGATTTTTGTCTTTGAGGTTTGCAGAGCATTTTGCAAGCTGCAATGGAGTGCATGAAGAGTGTGGATGCAGAGGCAGGCCAGTTAGAAGGCCCACTTCATTCTCCAACACAGCAGCCCAGCTCCCAACATTTAAATGCCACCAAACATCACCCCCCCCCATGTCTATGCCAATCCATGCCCCATCAGATCACCCATACCACTTCCATGCTACCTCTATCTCCTCCACCCACCTCCATACTACTCCATGCCCCCTCAGATCAACCGGGCCACCTCCATGTACCCTCCATAGCCATTCACCCAGTATGTACTACGTACAGTCCTTGGGAGCCAAGCAATAGCAATGGTAATTATTTTAAAATCATTGGAAAAAAGTAAGTCTTTTACAATCTAACGAAACAGTGAATTCAAAGACACTATTATAGATGCTAAAACAAAAAAACCTCCTGTTCCAAAGAAAGTAATCCTTTAAAAGCATATTAGGTTTGTGAACAAACAAGAAACCACATCAAAGTCATATTCTGTTATTACAACCTCTTAAAAGTTTTAAATGTTCTAGGGTCAATAAACTGCCTGCTGAACTAAAGACATTAGTGGATTTTGAAACAAAGCCAAGCATTCATAATGGCCACAGCTGTCATAAAAGCTTCAAGCTCCATTGCCTGAAATTGACAGAACAGAATGGCATCCCATTTCTATTTCAAAGCAGAGTGTCTATCAATCAATGGAGGGGAGCAGGTGCAGAGATTTTTTTTTCAACTTCCAAAAGTTATTTTAACAGCCAAAGCTGTCAGTTGATTTAAATCATTGCACAAAACATGACAGCAGAGGCTGACAGGACATTTTGTTTTATATTTTTAATGTATTGTGGCACTTTTGACAATTGGAAAAGTAATGTTATGCATAACAATTACACAATGCTGGTCAATGTAAGGGAAAACTTACCTTTCCAGGACTGATCCCTATGCTGAATCACAGCATTAAAAACACACATTACAATACAGCATTCATAGTGATTTGAACATATCAAAACATTTTACATTTACCTTTCAGAATGTTACTGACTCCTGAGCATGACATCCCCCAGTGGTCACAAACTTTCCTAGGAGGTCCACTTTTTTTAGGGCTTTCAAAACCCACAACAGCACACACAAACATTGTGCAGGAGGAAGTACAATTTTCCTGTGGCCCTCACAATGGGGGCCCCAACCTCAGAAAAGGTGCATGTGTATTTTGTACCCAAGGCCTTTCCAATCCATCAAAGGGGTACACGGCCAGCCAGCGAGAAGTGCAAAATGAAAGGCTCAGCACTGCCGGGGTGGGGGCGGGAGGAGGGTGAAAGCTGAAGTCAGTGGGGGCATGGGTGAGCCCTCACAGAAAGCTCCCTGAAGGCAGAGAGCTGCCTCAGGGAGCTGAAGAACAACCTAAAACAAAGGTCACAGAAACCTGAAGAAAATGCCCAAGCTTCATAATCAGTCACCTGAAAATGTAGGTAATGAATATGCTGTCCACAGAAATTTATTTTAATTTTAATTTATCATGGAAACCTCATCCCACCCGTGGATGTGAATTCCTGAAAAATGCAAAGGCTGCCTGGCCAAATCGCCCTCCTGCCAACCATAACATTGGACAGACAACGAAAAATCTCTGTTAATTGCACCATTAATAGGCCTGATTGCCCTCTTAATTGTCGGCAGCCGCGCTTCCGAGTTTAGCGTGCACCCGCCGACAGAAATATCGCACAAGTGCACAATGACGTCGGGACGCCCACCCGCTTAGCAAAACATTCTGTCCATTAAAATGGAAATGAATTATTATTTGAAAAAGAAAAATCTAAAAGGCCTAACTTTTTGCTGTAAAATGTTATGATCAATTCTCTCCTGTGTAAATGTTTAATTGGCTCAATGAAGTGTAAGCCTGGCTCGAACTGGTAACTTTCTTGCTTCTGAGTTGGAAGGATTTGGGTTCAAGTCTCCCTTCAAGGTTTAAACATATAATCTGGGCTGATACTTCAGTGCTGTACTGAGGGGATGCTGTGTTGGCAGAGTTGCTAACACTCAGATGAGATGTTGGACTAAGGCCCTGTTTTCTTGTTTGGTTGGAATGAAAGATCACTTTTCAAAGAACATTAGGGAGTGCCTCGCCAACACTGCTCTCTCAGCTAACACCATTAACATTACCTTAACTGGTCAGCTGTGTCATTTTCATTTCTGCAAAACTAGCCATGTATAAATTAGCTCTTGGGTGGATAACAACACAGTGATTACAATTCAAAAAATAATTAATTAGATTTGTAGAGCTATGTAAATGCAAAATACTTTCTTTCAATGGTTTTTGAACTATAGCTAGACAAATTATTGGCATTCTCAAGGCAATAGTTATTTTGTTTTGTAGGTTCCAGACAAATAGATGTCAGAGAATGCTAGCATGCAGACCAAATCATCATCCTTAATGGCTCAGCTATCAAAAAATAAGGCAGGTGCTTGGATTTGGAAACCAGCCAGGTGCAGAATGCACTATTCAAGACTAATACGATGATGCATCATTAAGTCATTAATTGGGGATGACAGGCCTGGACATGATGTGAGCTACTAATCAAATGGTAAGTGTTCAAGATGCTCCATTGTATCTTTGAAGCTGACTTGAATGTCAGCTTTCTGTTTCAAGGCTACTTAAGGATGTAATAAATGCAAGAAGCTGCCCACCAGCTCTTCCCTTCTTTTTCAACCTGCTTATCCAATTATCTGAAATGAGAGCAGCGGGTTGCTTTCATCGACAAGGGCATGCAATTGCATAAGAATTATTCTCAAGCTTTTTTTCTATTTCCTAAAAACTATTGTCTGTCCTGAGCAAGAGGGTTCTTGTACCAATAACTAGCCCAGTCCCTTCAATTTACCTGTGAGGGCATTCTCTGGCGTGGAGATGATTATACTAATTTGTTGCCCCTCCTAAAAGTTAACTTAAGGAAGTACAACAATAGCTTGAGAATAATTATTGTGTTAGTGAAGGCCATCTTGGATGAATGTAGCCCACTGCGCTCATTTCAACTGCCTCATCATACTCCATGTGAATTAGTACATTTTGGGAAGTACAGCACTGCAAAGATTAGTGGTAGATTGGGAAAATTTTAGAAACAAGCAAAGGATGACTAAAAAAAAGGGTGAAATTAGAGCATGATAGAAAACTAGCAAGAAATATAAAAACAGACAGTAAAAACTTCAACAAGTATATAAAAAGGAAAAGTCAGCATTGGTCCCTTAGATATTGAGATTAGAGAATTAAGAATGGGAAACAAGTAGATGACAAATAAAGCACCCCAAGACTAGAAAATCAGGAGGCAAAAGGGACCAAAGTAAAACAATCATGATAACTAGACAAAAAGTGCTTGGAAAATTAATGGGCCTAAGGGCTCAGAAGTCCCCTGGACCTGGTTACCTGCATCCTCAGGTCTTAAAGGGAGTGTCCGCAGAGATAGTGGATGCACTGTTTGCAATCTTCCAAAATTCCCTAGGTTATAGAAAGGTCCCAGCAGACTGGAAAACATCCCTGCTCAAGAAAGGAGGGAGACAGAAAGCAGGAAACCATAGGCCACTGAGTTAGTCTAACATTTGCCACAGGGAAAATGCTAGAATCCAAAAATGAGCAAGAGCAGGACTTTTAAGAAATCAGAATACTATCAGACAGAGTCAACAGGGTGCTGTGTAAGGGAATTCGTGTTTGACAACTTTATTTATTCAAGCTCTTTGAGAATGTAACAAACAGGACAGATGAAGGGAAAACAGTAGATGTAGTGTATTTGGATTTCCAAAATGTATTTAATAAAGTGCCACATAAAAGGTTACTCATGTAAGAGCTCATGGTGTTTTTTTTTATTCATTTACAGGATGTGGGCGTCGTTGGCTAGGCCAACGTTTATTGTCCATCCCTAATTGCCCTTGAGAAGGTAGTGGTGAGCTGCCTTCTAGAACCGCTGCAGTCCATGTGGTGTAGATACACCCACAGTGCTGTTAGGGAGGGAGTTCCAGGATTTTGACCCAGCGACAGTGAAGGAACAGCAATATATTTCCAAGTCAGGATGGTGAATGGCTTTGAGGCGATCTTCCATGTGCTGGTGTTCCCATGTACCTGCTGCCCTTGTCCAGATGATGGTGGTCGTGGGTTTGGAAGGTGCAGTCTAAGGAGCCTCGGTGAGCTTCAGCAGTGCATCTTGTAGATGGTACACACAGCTGCCATTGTGCATTGGTGGTGGAGGAAGTGAATGTTTGTGGAAGTGGTGCCAATCAAGTTTGGGTGATATATTAGCATGAATAGAGGATTGGCTAACTAACTGTATACAGAAATTTCAGATAAATAAGTCATTTTCAGACTGGCAAACAGTAACTAGCCGAGTACTGCAGGGATCAGTACTGGGGCCTCAGCTTTCCTTCTATTCTTTTGTGTGATGTGGGCATCACTGGCAAGGCCAGCATTTGTTGCCCATCCCTAATTACCTTTGAGAAGATATGTTGTAGTTCTGACTCCTTTACACAAACACACCAAATTGGTAAACTATAAGTAAGTTTGGTCTATTTGAAGACTACAACTGTTACAGACAAAGTAGACATGGAGCAGATGTTCCCCCTTGTGGGGCATTCTAGAACGAAAGGCCATAGTTTTAGTCTAAGGGGTGGTAGATTTAAATCAGAGATGAGGAGGAATTACTTATCTCAAAGGGCTGTGAATCTGTGGAATTCACTACCTCAGAGTGCAGTGGATGCCAGGACGCTGAATAAATTTAAGGGGGAGATAGACAAATTTTTAATTAGTAATGGGTTGAAAGGTTATGGGGAGAGGGTGGGAAATTGGAGTTGAGGCTGAAATGAGATCAGCCATGATCATATTGAATGGCGGGGCAGGCTCGAGGGGCTAAATTGCCTACTCCTGCTCCTAGTTCTTATGTTCTTATGCACAGGGTAGCTCCACAGGCTCCAGGGATTCAACACACACAACAGCAACAGCTGCAGCTACTACAACAGACTGCTGGGTACATGCTGCATTACATCCTGGTTCCACAAAGACATGAGAACATCATTTGCATATCCTCTTAAAGTGATATTGCAACATTCCCTTTTTTTCCCCAAAGAACCAGGGTGGTTACGAAAACCATTTACACAAAAGATAGATCTCTGTTCATCAATTCAGAGTCTATGAGTTTGTATAATGTACTTATAATGACTTACTAATCCTCCTGGATGTTGTGATGTTATAACCTTCCTGAAATCTAGGCTGGGATTTTTTGGTCCACCATGCCACAGGACTGGAAATTCCTGCCCGATGTCAAGGGACCTTTGGCTGGTCCATCCAATTTTCTGTCCCAATTCCTGTTGCGGGCAGGTCTGGAAAATCCCACCCCTAGACTTATCAGTTCAGTGTTCTTGACTTGTAGGTGCACTGGCATCCTATGTATTATCAAAGTGCTGATTGTTTTCATGGTGGCCTTCCACAATTTCACTTTCTGAGTTCTTCTTTGGATCCGTTCTAGACACAGTTGGAATGCTGGATGTTATACGGCTAGGCAATTCCCTTAGCTGGCTCTGTTTCTCTTTAGCATCGCCCCATTCAGTCTTGTGACCTCATTGGATCAATGCTCACTACACACTTTAGATACTTCTGCGGGTAACCAGGTTCTCTAGGTGGGATGTATGACCTGACCATTTTTTCCTGCAGGCAGACTAGGCAGTTCCACACTTACATGTTGGTCATGTGCCATTTTCATTCTCCCTTGTTTTTTGAGAAGCTTCTTCGGTATTCCTCAGAATTTGGACAGGTGATAGCTTGGTAAGGTTCTCCTAACCTGCCACACAAACATGATTGCCGCTGGTGACGGTAAGTCCATGTCTAAAGGTGTAATGTGGCAGCATGGAGGTCTTGTTTTGTTTCTCTGCACTGCACAATTAATGCCTTAATAGTGTGGACCATTCTCTCAGCAAAACTGTTGGATCTGGGATAGTGTGGCGAGGCTGTCACATAGTTTTTGCCCCATTTAGCACACATCCCTGAAGTGTCTGCCAGTATATTGTGGGCCATTGTCTGATGTGATCTCTTCAGATGTGCTGAACAAACTGAATATTGCACTCATTGTGTCTGCTACAGCCATACTCGCAGTATCATCCAATTGTCTGATGATTGAAAACTTGGAAAAGTAGTCAGTGACTAGGAGAGAGTCATTGCCACGGATGGTGAATAAATCTGTTGCAATTTTGGACCAAGGGTCTGATGGGATCTCGTGAGGATGTAGGGGCAAGCTTTGTATATCCTCACTACCTTCTCAATATCGTTGCTGACCCCTGGCCAATACACAGTTTCTCTTGCCAGGCACCTCATTCGCTCTATGCTCACATGGCCCTGATGTAACTGTGACAATATGTTCAGGTGAAGAGCTTCAGGTACAAGCTCCTGTGTCCCATTAAAAATCACACCTCTTGAAATATTTTGTTCATCTCTGCACGTCCAAAAACATCTTAGGGTGTCCAGCGCTTTTTGTATCGTTTCAGGCCAGTTTTCTATAATGACTCACCATAAAACCTTCAGTTGTAGATCATTCATTGTTTCCTCTTGAGGTTGGGTGCACTTGTGTTGACCAAAACACATCAGATTGATATTAACTACATCTTCTATGCTGATGTCTACACCGTCTACTTGTCAGTCTAGCAAAATATCCACAGTTTTTTTCACGTTCAGTAACCTGCTCAGTGTGACTGAAATAACCATATTACTACCTAATTTGTAATGGACTTCAAAGTCGTATCCCTGTATTTATATTAGAAGTCGCTGTAGTCAAGATGGTGCACTCATCAGTGGCTTGCGCCAAATCATTTCCAATGGTTTGTGGTCAGTTTTCACAATAATATTTTTCCCTAACAGGTATGTGTGGAATCCTGTGATACCAAATACCAGAGCTCCGTGATCAGATAATTGAATTGCACTTGTGATAGATGTTTGGAGCCAAATTCAATTGATCTTCCATCCTGATGAATGCTCTTAACCCTTTTTGAAATGCGTTGACCTCTAAGGTCGTCTCCTTTCTTGGGTTGTAGCATTGTCGAACACATGTATCTCCTGAAAATGCCTATTTAAGTTCCTTGGACACGTGTTGATTGACCTCCTGTCCTCCACATGAGACATCCTTCCTTGGAAACTCTCTAAGTGCTAATGCTCTATCGGCAAAGTTGGGTATGTATGGTGCTAAAAAGTTGAAGAATCCAAGGCATCTCTGCAAGTCCCCTCTATCCTGGAGAGCAGGCATGTATAATACATCTTTAAGTTTGCCTGGGTCAGGACGGATCCCAGAACTTCAACACATTGAGCTGAAATAATTAATTTGACTCACATTTACCCAGCATTTCCTATTGTCAAAGACGAGTCCTTCATGACGAGCTGCTGCTATTGGTGAGTGTAGATTTCAGTCACACTCTTTATTGGTTTTGCCCATCACTGCAATACCATTAATGCTGCAAATGCAACCAGGAACATTTTCAGAAATTCTATCCATGTGCTACTGGAACAAATCCTAACTAATGGATAAACCAAAATGTAATCTCTGGAAGCAGTATCTTCCACTTGGTGTCCTGAAAGTGGCGACCTCTTCAGATTCTTTTGCCAAATGAACTGACCAATACCCATGTTTTGTGTCCAACTTGGAGAAAAACTTAGCTCCTGTGAAATTGGATTCAATTCTCTAATGTTGGGACCCTACTTTGAGCAAGATTTAGACATCTAGAGCCCTGGATTGTGCCATCATTTTTCAGTACCCATGTGATGGAACTGCACCCATTTTAAAAATAAGGAGTCTCCTATTTAAGACAGAGATGAGGAGGAATTTCTTCTCTCAGAGGGTCATTAATCTTTGGAATTCTCTTCCACTGAGAGCAGTGGAGGTTGAGTCATTGAATATAGTCAAGGCTGAGTTGATAGATTTTTGATCAACAAGGGAGTCAAAGGTTAAGGGGAACAGGCAGGGGAGTAGAATTAAGGCTAGAATCAGATCAACCACAATCTCATTGAATGGTGGAGTAGGCTCGATGGACCGAATGGCCTACTCTTGCTCCTATTTGTTATGATCTTATGGAACAAAGAACAAAGAATGGAAATATACCCAAATGGTCAATTAGTAAGAAGAAACAAATCTTCATGGAGGATGGTAAGTTCGTGGAGTAAAATCTACTCATGATTTTATTTTGTTTCCTTCTCTATTCAAGCACACTCCCCTTTATCAATACAGGTCATTTTTTTTGTAATTTCAAAGGGTGTATTAATTGTACAGAAGAAATCACTTTTAAAGCCATATTCTAAGTAAAATAACTTATTGGCAATTCAGTCCCATTAAATGGATGAGTAACAAAATTTTGACATCAGTTGAACCTGTCATGATAATGATCTTGCAGTTAGTAAGCTTGATTTTAACTCAGAGCAGTGATACAGTAGATCAGAGTACTAATGTACTGCAGCTTGCAATGGTTGGACATGTGTTTTCACCTCTGATTCCTTCACACAAGAGCATATTTCTCTTATGGTGTAAGCCATTACAAAAAATGTGAGGAAAACTGATAGATTTTACAGGTTTTCACCAAGGTGCATTATTTACACCTCGACTGGGTTTTTCCCTTTCATGGGGTGTTGAGATGTAAATAATGAAGCCAGAGAGAGAAAAAAAAATAACTTGTTAATGTCTCAGTGCTCTCACTGAGATTATTTGACTAGAAGCAGTTATTTTTTTTCCCTACTGTCTATTCAGTTGGGTTAATATTCAAGCAGGTCTGAAGCTATAGGACACACTCTCTAAATCTTTCTGGCTGCTTTTAGGAGGATGAAGGTGATGATCCTATTGGCTATTGTCACATCTGAACTAACCCCCATTGCCATTTCAACATTTACCATTGCCTCTGCTTGCATCCTTGATCCACACTTCCACAGTCCACCTTGATTGAATTAAACAGAGCTGATTCTTAATAATTGGTTCTGAACATGATGTCTACTCTCAGTACGAATATATGATGCATACTTCTGCACATTTTTTTTGATTCATTCATGGGATGTGGACATTGCTTATTGTCCAGTGTTCAGAGGGCATTTTGAAGAGTTTGTAGGCCAGACCAGGTAAGGACAGCAGATTCCCTTCCCTAAGGGCATTAGTGAACCAGATGGGTTTTTACAACAATCGGCAATGGTTTCATGGTCATCATCAGACTTTCAATTCCAGACATTTATTGAATTCAAATTCCACCACCTGCAGTGGTGGGATTCAAACTGGGTCCCCAGAGCATTACCCTGGGTCTCTGGATTATCAGTCCAGTGTCAATACCATGATGCTACCACCTCCCCACTATAAACTATATATTCCTTGTATAGGCCACAAAATAATTATTGCCTGCTCACACAATATGAAGTGCAAAAAGTGATGAACATTCGCAATGCTATGTAATATTACTATGTTATTACGCATTGCTAGACTCTGTCGTCCACTCATTTCTGTTGAGTCTTTGCCTTCAGTAACCAGGAAAATTGATCTGACTGTCCAATGTGCCAAACAGGGTAAATTGATATTACAAAATGCAGGCTTTTGAACACAGTACTCACACGTTAAAATGAATGAAGCTTAAGTTTGAGAATATTTACTCAATCAATAGATCTTTAGCAGTTTCAACAGTGGTTTTGGGGAAAAGGGTTAGGTGTCCCTCAAAGCCATTTAAAACCACTGGTGCTGGCACACAGCTCATCCTAACATCTCTGTCATCTCTGGTACTTCTACACAAATGGTACTGCTGGAGAGTATCTCCCATGCTCTGGTCATCTAACCTCAGAATACTGCAGATACAATGCCAGAGTTCCACATGGTCCATATTTTCAACACATTGCATCGGCAACAGCACTTCAAAATATCTCATTGGCTATAAAGCATTTTGGGATGTCCTGAAAGGCACTACATAAATGCCATTCTTCTTTCAATAAACTTATTTCAGAAAAAGAATCACAGTTCCAGATGTGTATCTGGAGCAGAGACAGTCACACAACAGCCCTTGCCCTGGTCTGTCCATGCCTTTTGTGACCTTTCTCCATCATAGTGCTCTGAATCTTACTCCCTGCAGATTGAAAAAATGCAAGTTTTGGAGATAACATGTCATGCAAATGATGATACTAGGTAGCCCCGTATGCTGCATTGCTTTGATTCTTGCTACAGACCGCAGCTTCCTCTAGCTTCCTCCATAAAAAGAGCTGAGAGTTCATTTCTAAGTGCAATAATGCACGCCTTCAATTCACTACTTATTTTGAAATTACTGAGCAGCCAAGCATGTTCTCTGTGTGAGAGTATAAGACATTGATGCTGCTGGCTCTGAAAATCAGAAGATAGCATAAACTTCATGGGAAGGATATTGAGGTCATCGGGTGGGTGTGGTGGGCGGGCCCGGGAGTGACCGGGAAACGGTCCGCCGCCCACGATCAGCCCTGGACTGCGATTTCAGGCTGGTGGGCCAACTAAGGCCAACCCAACGTGAAACATGGCTCTGCACTGGTCAGGAAGGGCCGGGTGGGCGCCCGTCAGCCGCCAGGTCTAATAACAACCCGGCGGCCGGTTTAAAAACAGCCCCTGGAAGGCTGCCTCGGAAGGACATCCCCTCTGCTTTCCCAAACTGAAGTTACGGAGTCAAGTGCGGCTGGACATGGCAGGCGGGAGGGCAGGTCGGGTGGGCACTCAGCCCCCTGCTTTTCGGATGAGTGCCTCACTGCCTTCCTGGAGGAGGTGGCTGCCATGTCCAGCCGCACTTGACTCCGTAACTTCAGTTTGGGAAAGCAGAGGGGACGTCCTTCCGAGGCAGCCTTCCAGGGGCTGTTTTTAAACCGGCCGCCGGGTTGTTATTGTCCCTAGAGATGGGAGGAGAAGGCCACCACACCTCACCAAGAGGGCATGAGAGGAGGCGGCAGCAATGGTGAGCAGCCGTGACATGGGACAGCGCTCATGGGTCCAGTGCCAGAAGCGGTTCAATTACCTGCTGTGCTCAGGAAGGGTGAGTACCATGTTGGCATGGATCAGTGTGCGGAAACGTTAAGGTGTGGCCACCCTCCCCGTGGAGCTCAGGGGTGCTAAAGCCTGAGTGCCAACTGTCAATGACGCTGGAGCTGACCAAGGGGGTGAGCCATGGCTGCTTGGCCTGAGTGCCTTGTGGCTCGAGGGCCATGTCTCGGATGTGCCTTGCGAGGTGGTTCTCAGCTGGGGTTGGCCAGACTGCAATAGCGCTGCAGGTACAGAGTGGACTAATCAATGCTCCTCTGTTCTTTCAGGTGAAGACAAGCCATAACCAAGCAGAGAGGGCATGTACACCTAACTATTCTAATCCCATTTCCTATCATTGGCTCATAGCCTTGTATGCCATGGCATCGCAAGTGCATATCTAAATACTTCTTAAATGTTATGAGGGTTTCTGCCTCTACCACCCTTTCTGGCAGTGAGTTCCAGATTTCCACCACTCTCTGAGTGAAAAAATTCTTCCTCACATCCCTTCTAAACCTCCTGCCCCTTACCTTAAATCCAACCTGCTGCTGCTTACTACGTTCAAGCAAGATGCCCCGGAACTCGAGAGCCAGCACCCTCTATGTACAACCAACTTTGGAGAGGCGGGGGTGCCAGACGAAGGTAAGAGTGCAATGCATAGAGGTGAGACTTTCAGATTGTGCAACCATTCTAGTGTAGTCTCTACATTGATGAAAGCCTCAAACCTGAAGTCCCCATTGATCGTTGAAAGCCAATGGCACCGTGATGCTAATCTCCATTGTCCCACCAGGGTGCCTGGCATGCACAGTGATAGTGGGATGTCCTTGTTCTGCCTTAGATTCACCAGCAGGCGTTCAGTCTGTGGACCCCGAAGGATCACCCCTGATACCGGAGGACCAGCGAACTTCAGTTGCACCTGCGTCATACCCACTCTCTGAAGCAGGCACCAATGCAGATACCAGCACCTCAGTGGCCATTAAATCGGCAGCTAGTATCTCGGTGCACAAAGGCGAGGGCACTCCTCACTCACTTGAGGTGCAGGCGGAGGCAGAAAGTGCCCAGGGCGCCAGCAGTCGGAGGTCTGCTGGGGACCAGGACAGTGCTCTGTCGAAGGCAGATGACAAGCCTCTGGAGTCGTCCATTAGGTGGCAGATACTGGATGTTCAGCGAGATGTGGGGGAGAATCTGGCAGAGATCCATGAGGGTATGTGTGCCATGGTCTCCGTTATGGAGGAGTCCATGGGGAGCATGAGTACTGTATTGACCCTCATGGCCGAGTGCACTGCCTCCTCCATTGAGAAAGTGGTGACTCTCATGGAGAGGCAGCTCCAGGAATAGAATCAGGAGTTCCTGGGGTTGTGCTTGGACCTGGATCTCGCACCTGGACAAACAGCACGAGCTGCATGTCGTCTCTGTGGGTTCCTCTCAGGGTGCACCAGATGACAGCAGCAGCTCCTCTGCCCCTCTGCCAGTGACCGTGGCATCTGATGAGGCTGCCATGATTGGGGAGATGCCAGCTGTGGCACTGGCCACCCCCTCCATGACAGGGCCAGCACAGGCTTCACTGGCCAGAGGACGACCACCAAGGTCACCAAGGCTAACAAGACAGCAGGGTCAGCAAGCTGTCTCCAATGCTGCTGGCAGCAAGGTGTGTGGGGGGGGGGGGCCGCGCGGGCGGGGGGGGGGGGTGCGGGGGCGGGGGTGCGGGCGGGGGGGGGGGGGGTTGCGGGGTGGGGGGGTGGGGTGCGGGGTGGGGGGTGCGGGGTAGGGGGTGGGGGTGGGGGGTGGGGGTGCACCAAGATGTAGAACTTGCTAGCGTAAGTTAAAGGCACCATGAGCACAAGAGGGATGGTTCATGGGTGATTTTATGTTCATTTATGTTTGGTTTATCTATGCTGGTCTGGGATTGAAGATCAGAGAAGGTTATGTAAATCGTTTGGAATTGTCAAAATTAGATAAGTTTTGTTTCTGTCGTCGTGGCCTGAGGATGCTTCACATTTTTATTTTATTGGTGCAGGGTACGCCAGTATGTATGTAATAATGTATGTAATACACATAAGTGGCACTGAACTTTATTGCACAGGCACTGAGTGTTCTTTTGAGTTCAAATGAAAGGGTCCGTTCAGACATCCGGGATGGAGGCAGCAGCCCTGGCATGTGATTGAAGTTGATCTTTGGTAGTTTAGCTGAAGGAGCATTGGATCAAGGAACCCCTGGTGTCACTGCCTCGCTGGAGGTTACTGAGGTCTGCCTCCAGGCCCTCAGTGTTCTCCTCATCAGTCTCCTCTTCTGACTCACTACTGGACTCATCCTCTGAGGCCTGTGGAGCTGCATCAAGATCCTCTTCCTCCAGTGGGTCCCCACTTGCCAGTGCCAGATTGTGGAGCGCACAGCGTGCAACCATGATCAGTGACACCCGCTCTGGGGGGTATTGTAGTACTCCCCCGAATGGTCCAGGAAGCACATCTTGAGAAGACCCATGGTCCTCTCTACCATTGCCCTTGTGGAGGCATGACTTGTATTGTAAAGCATCTCTGCCTCTGCTCCTGGGTGGCTGAGAAGCATCATGAGCCACCACTTCAACGGATAGCCCTTGTCACCCAGCAGCAATCCATCCAGTCGAGCTGGAGCACTGAAGAGCCCCGGCATCTGGGATTGTCTCAGGATGTAAGCATCATGGAAGCTGCCAGGGTACTTTGCATAGACTTGCAGAATCTGCATCCTGTGATCACACACTATCTGTATGTTCATGGTACCAAGGACCAGGGGACACAGATTTAAGGCTTTGGGGAAGGGATGCAGAGGAAGAATTTTTTAATGCAATGAGTGGTAATGATTTGGAACCTGCTGTCTATGAAGCTGGTGGAAGTGGAAATGATGAATTATTTCGAAAGGAAATTGGATTGGCACTTGAGGAAAATAAACTTCCAGGTCTTTAGAAAGGAGGAAGCATTCAAAAGCCTGCTCTACCTTGGCACTAAAGGTGGCTTCAGACCATTGAAAACCCTGAGAGACGACGACAGCGACAAAACCCTGTTGACAAAGGCACCGGGCTCACCTGTCTGGTGCCTTGATGGCCACGTGTGTGCAGTCTATAGCACCCTGGACACGGGAGCCCACCAATCACTGCAAAGCCTCTGGCTCACTCAGCCTGGCTGACCTCGTCTGTACAGTAAGAATAAAGGTCAGTACCCACCTGAACAGAGCTTCTGTCACCAGCTTGACTCAGCTGTGGAGAGCTGATTGGGAGATCCACACAGATCTCCCACTGACCCCTGGAAAGAGCCGGAGGCATGGAAGTTGAGGGCCATTGTGACCTTCAGAGCCACTGGCATGGGGTGTCCACCCACACAGTTGGAACTGATCTCAGGCCCAATCATCTGACAAATGGAGGTCACGGTCTCCCTTGAGAGGCAACGCCTCCTTTAGCATTGCAGCTAGAACATATTGAGATAGCTGCATTGCCACCTGTAAATTCTGGTAGCAGGATAGTGACATCATCTGCGGCCCCTAATGTTTTGGACTACCTGCTGGCTCAGTGCCCCTTGTGCCTGTACCTCTCTTCCCACATGTTCCTCCCCTGGAAGCTGCATAGGGACACTTGGCCTTTTCTCCCTTCTGCTCTTCTCTGCCTCCTCAGAGGAAGTGCCACCAGAGGAGACCAAAATCTCCATTACCAGGGTAACGGAAGGCTGTCTGATACCTGAACAGGTCCACACGGTCTGAATTCTCCGTGGTCCTTGGGGACACCAATGAGACCTGAAATGAAGCCTGGAAATGCTAAAAAATGAAGCCCTGATCAAAGATCAAGCTGTCAAGTACCAATAAGCCACCAGCAGCAACCTATGTACCAAATTCCCCACTACTGACACTGGCAATGCTGCTCACCACTTTTATCCTGCCCGTGGATGAGGTTTTTGAAAATGTTGGCTGGCCGTCTGCCCATATTGCCCGTGCGTTGAGCACGAAATTGCACAGGCAACGAAAAATCACCGTCAATCGGATTGCTAATAGCCTTAAGTGGCCTCTTAATTAATGGCGGGCGCAGCTCTGGCACCCGCTCGCACCCACCGAGTGAAATATCACGTGAGTGCACAATGACATTGGGATGCTCACCCGATGTCATCGCGCGCTATTTTATGCCTGCCCACAGAACACAAAATTCTGCCCCATATGTCGCAGCTGTTGTGTGCTGCACGCCCATTTCTTCAAGAGGACTGTCTTTAACCATCTCCATGTCAGTGAAAACCATCATTTTGTGTTAAAATGTTCTCAGGGTTTTCAATGGTCTGAAGCCACTTTTAGTGCCAAGGTAGAGCAGGCTTTTGAATGCTTCCTCATTTCTAAAGACCTGGGAGTTTATTTTCCTCAAGTGCCAATCCAATTTCCTTCTGAAATAATTCATCATTTCCACTTCCACCAGCCTCATAGACGGCAGGTTCCAAATCATTACCACTCATTGCATTAAAAAATTCTTCCTCACATCTCCTCTGCATCCCTTCCCCAAAGCCTTAAATCTAAGTCCCCTGGTCCCTGGTACCATCAGCTAATGGGCACAGCTTTCCTTTGTCCACCTTATCTAAACCTCTTATAATCTTGCACACCTCTATCAAATCTTCCCTCAATCTCCTTTGCTCCAAGGGGAACAATCCCCACTTCTCCAGCCTAACCTTGTAGCTAAAAATCCCTGGAACCATTCTGGTAAATCTCCTCTGCACCTTCTCAAGGATCTGCACATCCTTCCTAAAGAATGTTGAACAGAACTGGATGCAATACACTAATTGTAGCTTAACCAGAGCATTATAAAGGTGAAGCATAGCATCCCGGGCTTTTGTACTTAATACCTCTATTTATGAAGCCCAAGATCCCATATGCTTTGCTAACTATTCTCTCAATGTGTCTTGTCACATTCAAAATCCTATGCACATGAATCCCCTCTGTCCCTCTATTATCTTTAGAACTGTGCATTTAGTCTATATTGCATCTCTCTATATCTTCTGCCAAAAATGCATCATCTCACACTTCTCTGTACTAAATGCCATCTGTCAATTATTTGCCCATTCTACTAGCTTGTACTGCTGCAGTAAATTGATATCACCCTCACTGTCTGCCGCACCTCCAAGTTTGATGTCATCAGCAAATTTGGAGATTTTACTCTGTATTCCAATATCCAAGTCATTTATGTATGAACACCAATGTCTACCATCCTGCAATCTGAAAAGCAACCATTTACCATGACTCGCTGTTTTTTGTCTTAAGGCAAGTTTTACACTGAACCATCTATTCCATGAGCGTCATTTTTGTAAACCAGACTTTTATGTGGTACTTTGCCAAAAGCTTTCTTAAAACCCACACAGATAACACCTGTTGTTTTCCCTTCATCCACCTTCCCTGCTACTTCATCAACAAATTCAGTGAGATTAGCCAAGCACCAATCTGCCTTTTACACTCCATCCTGCCTCTCTTTAGTTAACTAAACCTCTCCAAGTGCCTGTTGATTTTTTCCCTGATTAAATCTTACCAATTACTGATGTTAAATTGTAGCTACACAGTTACTACATAGCCTGTAGTTACTAGGAGTTTCCTTACACATTTTCTTGAATAAGGATATCACATTTGCCATGCTCCAATCCTCAGGCACCTCCCCTATATCTAGAGAAAATTGAAAGGTTACAGCAAGCCCTTCTGCTATATCTGTTCCCACTATAGCAACCTGGGATGCAAGCTATATGGACCAAATGACCTATCCACTCAAAGCATTGCCAACCTTTCCATTGCATCCTTCCTATCAATTTTCACCCCACTCCTTTCCTCTACCATTTCCCTGTCTATCAATATTTTGTCAGCATCCTCTTTCTTAGTAAATCCATTACAAAATACTCATTAAATATTCTAGCCTTGCCCTTGAGCTCTAAAAATGTATCACCTTCTTTGTCCCTAAAAGGTCCATCCCATCTCTTACTACCTGTTTATAATTTACATGACAGGAGAAGATTTTTGGGGTCCCTTTGATGTTAACTGTCATTCTGGTCTTTCTTTGCCAGTTTTATTTTCCTCTTCACTTCCCCTCTCAACTAATTGTATCTGGCCTGATGTCAATTGAAGAATTTACCTGACAAGCATCACACATCCTCTTTTTTTTTGTTTCATCATATTCTTGATCTCTCTCATTATGCAAGGAGCTCTGCTTCCTTTATCTTTTATCATTGTTGGAATTTACCTCACCTGTTCCTTCTTAACAATCATCCATTGCTCCATTAAAGATTCTCCTGTCAATAGCTGGTTCCATTTTACCCTGGTTGGATCTCCTCTCATCCCATTGAAGTTAGCCCTCTTCCAATTTAGAAGTTCCACTTTCGATTGTTTCTTGCTCTTCACCATTGCCAGTCCAAATCTTGTGATACAATGATCACTCTTACCCAAGTGTTCCCTGACAGATACTGGGTCCATTTGGCCCACCTCATTTCCCAGCACCAGGTTCAGCAATACCTCCTTCCTAGTTGGACTGAGAAATACTGAGCAAGGAAATTTTCCTGAACATATTTCAGAAATGTCTCCCCCTCCTAACCCTTTATTCTAATATTGTCCCAGTCAACATTTACGTATAAAGGGTAATATATTAGCATAGATAAAGGATTGTTTAGCCAACAGGAAGCAGAGAGTAGGGATGAATGTGTCTTTTTCACGTTGGCAAGCTGTAACTAGTGGAATGCCACAGGGATCTATACTTGGACTTCAACTATTTACAATCTATGGATGAAGGAACTGGGAGCCAAATTTGCAAATGGCATCAAGGTAGACAGGAAAGTAAATTGTAAAGAGGAGGTAAAGAGGCTACAAAGGAATGTAGATAGGTTAAGTGAGTGGGCAAAAATCTGGCAGATGGACTAGAATGTGGGAAAATGTGAACTTCTCCACTTCGGTAGACAAGGGAGGCAATCGGGGCCTCGGGGAAGAGGCCCATGTGGAGGGAGGTCCGGAGGCCACTGGGCCTTAGGGAGGGTGTCACTCAACTTCAGAAGGGAGCTTCTGCTGGAGGCGTCCCCCTCCCCCCCCCCCCCCACCCCCCAACCCCTAACCCCAACCCCTTCTCACCGTAGATGTAACTTTGTTGTATTTCAGGCTTCCCCCACGGAGGTTTAATGTTCCCACCAGCCTAAAAATTGAGGCTGGGTGGAAAACTGCCCTTAAGTGGCCATGAATTGACCACTTAAGGGCCTCAACTGGGGCAGGGGCAGGTTCCTCGTCTGAGGCCTTGCTCACCCCACCGTAAAATCACTGTGTGGTCAGGGTGGGATGTTGCATTGTTTTTGGCTACTTTCAAAACAACTTTATTGGGTTGCCTTTGGGGATGGGAGGATTGGGCAAACAGCCAAAAGGACAGGAGAAAATAGAAATAGGTGAGATACACATCATCAACTCTGGCCTATTTTACTCCCAGTTAGAAAATCTAGACTGCTGTTCTAGAGAGCCTGGTGATGCTACAACTCTCTATGGTTGCTTGCCTTGTCACTCAGTAGCCGATTCCACTTCCACTAGACATTGAAGTGAAATTGGTCTTTGGGTGCAGCACAGAACAGTCAATGATAAAGACAATCGAGCAGGAAAGTAAAACAACTGCCAATTCAACATTGCCCATTTAGTGCTACCACCAAAGATCAACTCTAGCCACATTGTTTAGGAAAAGCAGTCTTGCTGTTTTACAATTTGAAAGGTAACGGATGTCAGCTTAATCTGTTGTTGGTCTTTGCATTCTGCAGCAGCGTATAATTCCCCACCACTAGCCCAGGAACTCTCAATGAAAGGCAGTCTCTTTGCCTGGAGCTCATATGTGCATCAAACTGACCCCCAGAAACTTACACAGGTCA
Source organism: Cetorhinus maximus (assembly GCF_964194155.1). NCBI lineage: Eukaryota > Metazoa > Chordata > Chondrichthyes > Lamniformes > Cetorhinidae > Cetorhinus > Cetorhinus maximus. The sequence continues at coordinate 49,597,179 of NC_135884.1, read as the reverse complement.
GCTCACTCTGCGTCAGGTAGGTGCAAATTGCCGACTACTGGTTAATTCTTTGCCCAATTGGAAAATCCATGCTGGAATATTGAGGTATAACTGTAGACTGTATGTTTTGGGCATAGATGTTGCAATTTGATGCTGTTGAGCTCACGACCTTGAAGGCACTAAAAGCCTAGCTACGGCTCTGCAGTGTTACTGACATGGGCTCTGGTATGGATAGGTCATTCATAACCAGTGACGACTTTGTGCTATATTGAGACTGGAACAAAAAACAAAGAAATGGGCTTGGTTATTCCACAGCTGCCACAGATTGTTGTATTACATCACAGGATAGATATCAGCTTTATGTTGCATTGAGGTTTCTGATCCTGACATGTTTTTCAGGGATTCCCAAGAAGCTGCCAGTTTTAGCAGCCAAGCTTTTAACTAGATTACACCAGTGCCGGGTGGATGCGTGTACTGAGCCAGGTGCTGAATCTTGTAACTGAAAAGCATTCGCAATTTTTATAGCAGTGAGGTAGAAAGGGAACATCTTGTTCCAGTTTTTTCCCAGCAGAATCACAAGCCTGGTCTTCTGAAGATAATATCACTTCTGTGTATATTCTACTTACGTCAGCTGACAGCCTGTCTTGTAGATAGCAACTAAACCACTCTGAGGAGGAGAACAACATTATTTTCCATAGCATCCAGCAGCTCATTACTGAAAACGGCCAAAAACATTTCCCCCAGAAGATCTTTTGAATTGCTGCTAGAATAGGATGATGAATGTCCATTATCACAACATGATATTTGTACCCTCTAAGTAAATTCCATATCCAGTTCAATCGCACAATAAATAGAACACAAAAGATCAACCCCTTGCTGAGGCCAGGTTCCTTTAGAAGCATCAAAAGCTACTAATTAGACTTCACACTGGTTATCAGGACAATCACTCCATTTCTGGACTGTGAGATTGAGTTATCATCATTTACCCTGTAGCCAAACTGATAACCAAACAGTTGGTTTTACTGTTCAAATGTGCAGCCGCTTGTCATTCACTGTAGTTTTCAAAATCATCATTATTCTCAGCAATAGGGAAGCGGGTCTATAATTATTGATGTCTAATTATGACCCTTCCCGTTGATGGGTAAAATATTTGTTGTTTTTCATTTGAATGGGATATTGGTTGGCAGGGGTACTGGAAATAGATGAGCCAAGGTAGCAAGTGCTTGTAAGGTATGTCTATGCAAATTCAATCACCTCTGCAATGTGAATAAGTACCTGTTCTGGAACACATCTTTTGAGAGAACTTTTTTATTTCTTTATGCATTCATTGGATGCGGGTGTCGCTGGCTAGGCCAGCATTTATAGTCCATGCATAATTGCCTTTGGCGGTGGTGAGCTGCCTTCTTGAAGGCAGCGACACCCGCATCTAATGAATGCATAAAGAAAAAAAAAAGTTCTCTCAAAAGATGTGTTCCAGAACAGGTATTTATTCACATTGCAGAGGTGATTGAATTTGCATAGACATACCTTACAAGCACTTGCTACCTTGGCTCATCTGTTTCCAGTACCCCTGCCAACCAATATCCCATTCCGCTGCAGTTCCAGTAGTGTAGGTACACCTACAGTGCTGTTAGGGAAGGAGCTCCAGGGTTTTGACTCACTGATAGTGAAGGAATGGCGATATATTTCCAAGTCAGGATAGTGAGTGGCTTGGAGGGGAACTTCCAGGTGGTGGCATTCCCATCTATCTGCTGCCCTTGTCCTTCTAGATGGTAGTGGTCATAGTATTGCTGTCTAAGGAGGCTTGGTGAGTTCCTGCAATGCATCTTGTAGATGGTACACACTGCTGCCACTGTGTGTCGGTGGTGGGGGGAGCGAATGTTTGTAGATAGGGTGCCAATCAAGTGGGCTGCTTTGACCTGGATGGTGTCAAGCTTCTCACGTGTTGTGGGAGATGCAATCATCCAGGCAAGTGGAGAGTATTCCATCACACCCCTGACTTGTGACTTGTAGATGGTGGACAGACTTTAGGGAGTCAGGAGGTGAGTTACTCGCTGCAGGATTCCAAGCCTCTGACCTGCCCTTGTAGCCACAGTATTTATATGGCTAGCCCAGTTCAATTTATGGTCAATGATAACCCCCAAGGTGTTTATAGTTGGGGATTCAGTGATGATAACGCCATTGAATGTCAAGGGACAATGGTTAGATTCTCTCTTGTTGAAGATGGTCATTGCATGGCACTTGTGTGGCACAAAGGTTACTTGTCACTTGTCAGCCCAAGCCTGGATATTATCCAGGTTTTGCTGCATTTCGACATGGACTGCTTCAGTATTTGAGGAGTTGTGAATGGTGCTGAACATTGTGCAATCATCAGTGAACATCCCCACTTCTGACCTTACAATGAAAGGAAGGTCATTGATGAAGCAACTGAAGATGGTTGGGCCTAGGACACTACCCTGAGGAACTCCTGCAGTGATGTCCTGGAACTGAGATGATTTACCTCCAACAACCACAGCCATCTTTATGTTGGGTATGACTCCAACCAGCGGTGAATTTTCCCCCGATTCCCGTTGACTCCAGTTTTGCTAGGGCTCCTTGATGCCACACCCGGTCAAATGCTGCCTTGATGTCAAGGGCAGTCACTCTTACCTCACCTCTGGAGTTCAGCTCTTTTGTGCATGATTGAACAAAGGCTGTAATGAGGTCAGTAGCACTAAGTACATTACCTTTTTTATAGAGGATGTATGGTTATCACAAGACAAGACCTTCCTTTTCCAATAGCGAACATCAAATTTTGTTCGGTAAATCTTACTTTAGAATATCCACAATATAAACTACCTACAACATAAATATATTCCTTGGTATACAAAACAAACAGAGATTTTGCCTCAAATCTACATAAATAGCCTGATATTAAAACCAAATGTAACCTTGTCAAATTTGAAAATGACAAAAATGGAAAATACAATAGAGCCAGATATTAAGCTAATGGTTTGCTGAAGCACAAGAAGGCTTAGCTTGGGGACTGACGGTAATAGAAGGCTACACAGTTTTGATCTTTAGCAATTTAAATCATTAATTAAATACACAGCCAGGGGAGTAGAGGGGTAATTCTCTTAGTAAGGAGTCTTGCCCACCAGCAATTCTTGGAAAATTATCCTAACTACACTTGGAATACTGTACTCTATTCTGGTCATCACACCATGAACAAGTGTAGAGATATCAGAAAAGAAGAGCATTAAGACTGATCTCAAAGGTTCTGAAGACCTACAAGCCAAAAATACCGTTAACAGGGAACATCAGTGTGATGAATGAAAATATTAAATGGCCAGACATAAATTATTATTACAAAGTAAACCACCAAAGTCAGATCAGAACAAAGAAATTGAAATGTGAATAAAGGAAGGATATCTTGATTCGGGGAAGGATAAGCAAGTCCATTGAGGATAATAGAAACTAAAATATTCAGGATTCTAAGCTGAAGTTTGAAATTAAGGTGGGAGAGAGTACAAGAAGGAAAACCAATGGAGTGAATGACCTTCCTCCTTCTTATGTGCTAAGCAAACAGGGATTACATATGTCTGACCTAGCAGCACCATGGATAGTAGTCTGAGCATTTAGGTAATTTTACCTGATGACGCATGACTCAGATATTTAAAATGATAAGAGTCAGAGGTGACGTAGGTGTGAAAAAGCTATTTAAATTGGAATGCGAGCACAGAACTAGAGATCAGGAGTGGAAAACTGACAAGCCCCAAGCAAAATTAGAGCATAAAATTTTTCTTTCTAAACACAGCTTAGTGAATCTGTGAAATGGACTCCTGGCATAAACACTTTTATGTGAATAACTCCTTCAAATAAGAAGTGAATAGGCACATGCTTAGGAAAAGGAAGGTTTCAGTACAGAAACAGTTAAAGCAACTGTGGGGTGAATATTTGTGTATATAAATTAGGGATAATCCTGGGAAACTGTTGCAAGTCAGCTATGCTACAAATTGGGTAGTGTCACAAAGTGAGATGTCAGATTCAATAGAGGCCAGGACTGGGAGCTCACCAAAAAGGCAGAGTGGGAAAGTGTACACTGTTGGGGAACCTAAAGGAACATATAGAAAGAACAAAAGAGAACATCTATTCAAATAACCTCAGGACATCTGAAAGAACAGCCACTTATGCATTTGTTATAGTACATTGCTCATTCACTGAGTAAGGGGGGAATTTGGAGTCAGTCTAAACAAAGGTTTATTCACAAAACCCAACAACCACAAGCACAAACTTCCTTTTCCTTCCCCACTGCAGGTGGAAACCAGTTCTTAGTCACACTTAAGAATAATGCCCTAACCTTTCCCCAATTAGTAACAGCTGCTCTCACTTACGACTAGAGCACACACTTCATTGTGATAGGATTGCGACATTAACAGCCTAGTCACTGTTGAAATCCAGGAAGTATAGCAATTAATTGCACAGTCCAGGCTTATGCGTCAGCTGTGGCTCAGTAAGAAGCACTCTCACTTTGAGTCCGAAGCTTGTGGATTTAACATCCCACTCGATACTTGAGCACAAAAATCTAGGCTGATGATTTAGTGCAGCATTGAGGGAGCTCTGCACTGCTAGAGGTGCCCATCTTTCAGATGAGACATTAAATTGCCACTCTCACAGGTGGCTGTAAAATATCCCACTGCACTATTTTGAAGAGTAGCACAGTTATTCTCAGTGGCCTTGTTAATATTTATTCCTCAATCAACATCATTAAAACATATTATATGGTTATTATCACATTGCTGTTTCTGGAAGTTTACTGTGTACAAAATGGCTGCTGCATTTCCTACATTACAAGAATGACTACACTTCAAAAGGGTTTTGTCGCCTAGAAAGTGCTTTGGGACTGAGACCATGGAAGAACCCAAATAAATGCAAGTCTTTTTATCTTACCGTATGTACCTCATAGCACCTGATTTGGTTATTAAAAGGATCCACTGTCTGAAACAAGCATTAGTCCAGTTTCCCAATGAACCATGCGACACTTTACTTTCACCATTATTGTCTAATGTAGAACCTCGTCAAATGCCTTTTTGAAAATCTAACTCTATTTCATCTACTGTTTTTCCTTTGCTAGAAAAATATTTGAACAGCTGGTCAAAAATGACCAAATCTTGCCCCAGAGCTCTATAGCATGTTGTCTAAATTGAATTATCACAAAATTGAATAGAATTAAAATGGCAAAAAAGTTTACCTTTCTGAATTTACACTTGTTATTAGTTAACAAACTGTTCTAATCCAGAAATTAGAGAAATTTCTGACCTTCACAAATTTCTCAACCACTGTTGCAAGTCAAATGGGTCCAAGTTTCAAATGCGTATCATGGCACAGAAAAAAATAGTTTTTCGTAATCTATTAAGGTTCCCTCTTATGAAATATTTTGCAACTCAATATGATGAAAGAAATTACTTTGACTTTTTTTTCTATTCAATGTTGTGGTAATTCAATTTATACAAATTCCTCTCAGTCAATGGTGTCAAGGATGGTGCGATGCATGTTGAGATTTTCAGCAGCATTGGCAGCTTTTGCTGTCTTGCATGCTTTCATTGGACTATCTTATTTTACACAACATGCGTTTCAGATAAATGTCTGTTCCAATACTTAACTGTAGGAGTATTCAAAGGCAATTCAAAACACTATTCCCTAACATTAACAAAAACAGAATTACCTGGAAAAACTCAGCAGGTCTGACAGCATCGGCGGAGAAGAAAAGAGTTGACGTTTCGAGTCCTCATGACCCTTCAACAGAACTGAGTAATATTAGGAGAGGGGTGAAATATAAGCTGGTTTAAGGTGGGGGGGTGGGGGGAGAGAAGTTGGGGGTGGCGGTGGTTGTAGGGACAAGCAAATAACGATAGGAGCAGATAATCAAAAGATGTCACAGACAAAGGAACAAAGAGGTGTTGAAGGTTGTGATATTATCTAAACGAATGTGCTAATTAAGAATGGATGGCAGGAATTCCCTAACATTAGATACATAACAGAACTGCTAACATTTTTAATAAGTAAAAGTTACAGTGCAGAAAAGTTTCATAATTGGAAGAAAATTAGACTTAATAATGTAATGCTGTGCAAAAACAACAGTATTATACCATACATTTGCATATAAACATTGCATAATTTTCATTAATTCATACATGGATCTGCATAATCAAATCCATCCCTTGTTTTCACTTCATCTTGTGTTGGAGCTAGAGGCTGCATTGAAGAATATCAAATTACAATAACATCTTAGGCTGAGGTAGGTAGAAAAATAATCAACCAAAAGGGCAAAGTTTCGGATTGGTCTGTTACCACCCATCTGAAATGAGATCTTTGTACCTGACCCACTTCTAAAATCACATTAGGAGGTGGAAGATTGTGATTCAAATATACATTGGAGTAATTTAATAAATTCAGAAGTAATCTAAATCCAGAACAAATCCAAATTAACGACACTTAATGAACTGTTAATAATAGAGGATATGTCATGCCTGGCGATGAGGATGTTAAATACTTCCACCAGTGAAGTTGATAAGGCCCATTTAATGAAATCAGAAGTGAATTCATATCAGCTTCATAAAAACGCAATAATTCTCACAACTGAATTCATAGCATTTTTGGAATGTTTGCAACTGAAAAATTGTAAAACATCAGTTTCATGTTGATGATCAAAAGAAAGGAAAATGTTACGTGGTGATGAGACTTTTGCCAATTTGATGTAATAGGTTGGGTTTAGAGCAAGCCTATAATTTAATGGTAGGTGAATGACTTCACCTACTACATACTTTGTCTTCAAAAATATCTTGTACCCTCTTCTACAAAATTACAAGAAGTTGACAAATCTGTTTCTTTAAATTAAATATATTTATGCATTTTTCAAGAATATTAAAAATGTTGTAAGTATTTTTATTCTCCTTAGATGGGGGTGTCTAAAAATTGTCACAAACATGATGAGTTTTGATCCAGCCCATGAAGACCTGCTAGATCCTTTTCATTTCACACATTGGTGCACAAAACTGATCTTAACTTCATGTCTATTTCCTAGTTGTGGGGGACTGACAAGTGCTTTTCCCTGATTCTTTAACTTTAACCCATCAGGGAGCAGCCTTTACCCATCACCCACGCCTAAGACTCTAAGGGACTGAAATTTCCAACTTTCCAATCTTCAGGGGAGGAGAAGGAGCAGAGAAGATTTGATGGTGGAGAAAAGGAAATTAATAAGGCAGGTTGTCTGAAAAGATGATGAGTCGGGGAAACGTTTGAGTTTACTATTTATAGGTTGGGGGGAATCTTGGAGTTTACATATTTGGGATAGTCCATTTTATTGCATGAAAGTCTTGCATTTTGTGTGTATTGGACTTCAGTGTTGTTAGTTTCTCCCTATGTGTATTTGGGGTTGATCTTGCATTTTGTGTGTATTGAAATCTTATACTTGCATATGGAGGCTTGTATTTCTGAATAACCCTGTGGTGCTCTATCATTGCTTTTAACATATATATTTGGTCCTCAGCTCCAAAAGTCAAATGTTCTGCCTTCAGATACACAAAAATGTGTTTACAAAACCTCATAGATGTCAAGTGAACATCATGTTATACTTAGTTCTAACTCACAACAAGTCACAGTCAACTATCACCTTTGTCTCACTGCCCCACATAGGCTCCAGGTTAAGCATCACCTCAATTTTCAAATTTTTATCCTTGCTTTCAAACCCTTCCATAGATTCACCCCTCCTTATCTCGGTAATCTCCTCCAGCCCTACAATCTTCTGAGATATCTGCACTCCTCTAATTCCAGCCTCTTTAACATTCCTAATTTTAATCACTATGCCGTTTGTAGTCATGTCTTCAGCTGCCTGGGACCTAAGCTCAGAAATTTCCTCCCTAAACTCTCTGCCTCGCTACCTCTCTTTCCTCCTTTAGGATGCTCCTTAAAACCTATCTCTTTGACCAAGCTTTAGTCACGCCCCTAATATCTCCTAACATGATTCTGTGTCATATTTTGTATTATAATGCTCTTGTGATATCTTGTCACATTAAAGGTGCTACATAAATGCAAGTTGTTGTTGTTAACGTGTTCGGCTAAACTGTGTAGATTTCGATGGTCATGTACATTTTCACAATCTGACCCTATCAGATAATGTGAACTGACGGTTGATGCGTTAACATTCTTTGCTGTTATTGGCATACGTGACCATGTAAGAGACATAACATTTTGTAAGTTAGTTAAATTATAATAAATATTTTAAAGCAAAAGGAAGTACAAAAAAATTAGGACAATAATTGGAAAAGACAAGTACTGTCATTACATTATTTCTATAAATTATATATAAATTATTCCCTTGAAAGTACCCTCTGGCAGTTCCTTAATATATTTACATGTTCCTCAAATTGCACCACAAGAATGTCTACACCAGCACATAAGGTACATTGGGATCTATTTACAGGAGAGAATACATCTATCCCAAACCAAATTCAGAACAGCTACAGTCTCTGAATTATTAGGCTGGGTTTTGCTATGACCATCGGGACCCCAGCACTAGGATCACTTCCTGGTCCTGACCCCGCTGGAGGTCAAAGTGCAATGTGTATCAACATTTTGTAGGAGGCGTTGGGTCACCTCTGTGATATCTGACTCATTGCAGATAATGGGTATAATCAGGAGGCAGAAGGCAGAAGTGGCAGGTTTCATACAAAGGACACAGACTTCAAACTGGATGCAGCCAGAGTGCCAACCATGAGAGAACAGGTTTTCAGAGCATTAACATAGCAGTCTGTCATAGTAGGGCAGCCCAACAATTCAACGATGCCTCCCTGGAGGTCATGCTGGAGGCTGTGAGAGCCAAGCAGAACTATTTCCAGATAGTGACAGGACAAGGCCTACCAGGCAAACTAAGGAGCTTTGGCTAGAGATCACCAGGGAGGGCAGCAGCAGATGGTTAGCAGGGCATGTCTCTAGTACAGAAGCACTTCAATGACCTTCTGATGTCTGGCAAGGTAAGTAACATGTAAAGTCAAGCTGTCAGCCATGAAGGTATTAAAGGATTTGCACACCATTGACAAGGAGATCCTCAAGGCAGCCACTGTTTTGGAATGCTGTGGAGATGTGTACCCAGTGCCACCCCTCACCCAAGGGAAAGGCTCAAAGCGATGTAGTTTTGAGAGGGTGGTCATTTAAGCCCAAAGTCAGTGTAATGCAAGGATCACCAAATCTGAATGTAAATCACGGTAGTCAGATGGGAATGCTAACTTCATCCTCATTACAATTATTTCACTACTATTATTTGCATGGACCTTATTTGCTAATGCAATATTACCATTAAACTCTTTGTCTCTTCCTGTCCCACTCTGTATGTCTCTACCTAATTCACTGTTTTGCTCTATTGTCTCAACTTTTCTCTTTAGATTTCCAAGTCTCCCTTAATCTGGACCTTTCCCCACTTTTGATGGAAAATGGAGGCATCCTCATAAAAGGTTTTGTGAAAGGGAAATCATGTTTAACCAACTTATTGTAGTTATTTGAGGAAGTAACTTGCGCTGTGGATAAAGGGGAACTGGTGGATGTACTGTGCTTAGATTTCTGGAAGGCATTTGATAAAGTGCCACCTCAAAAGTTATTGTGGAAAATAAAAGCTCATGGTATAGGGGGTAACATATTGGCATGGATAGAAGATTGGCTGGCTAACAGGAAGTAGACAGTAGGCATAAATAGGTCTTTTTCAGGTTGGCAAGATATAACGAGTGGCGCGCCACAGGGATCAGTGCTGGGACTTCAACTGTTTCCAATTTATCTAAATGGATAAAGGGATTGAAGGGATGGTTGCAAAATTTGCCAATGACACAAAGATAAGTAGGAAAGTAAGTTGTGAAGAGACCATAAGGAGGCTACAAACAGATAGGCTAAGTGACTGGGCAAAGGTCTGGCAGATGGATTATAATATGGGAAAATGTGAAATTGTCCATTTTGACAGGAAGAATAAAAGAGAACCATATTATCTAAATGGTGAGAGTTTGCAGAGCTCTGAGCTGCAGAGGGATCTGGATGTCTTAGTGCATGAATCACATAAGGCTAGTATGCAAGTACAGAAAGTTATTAGGAAAGCTAATAGAATGTTATCATTTATTGCGAGGGGAATTGAATACAAAATTAGGAAGGTTTTGCTTCAGTTATACAGAGCACTAGTGAGACCACATATGGAGTACTGTGTACAATATTATTTAAGGAAGGATGTAGATCTGTTGGAAGCAGTTCAGAGAAGGTTTAACCAGACTAATGTCTGGAATGGGTGGGTTGTCTTATGAGGAAAGGGTGGAGAGACTAGGCTTATATCTGCTGCAATTTTGAAGAGTAAGAGGTGAATTGATTGAAACAGATAAGATCCTGAGGGGTCTTGACAGGGTGGATATGGAGAGGATATTTCCTCTTGTGAAAGAATCTAGAACTAGGAGTCATTGCTTAAAAACAAGGAGTCACCCATTTAAAACAGAGATGAGGCAAAACATTTTCACTGAGGGCCGTGAGTCTTTGGAACTCTCTTCCTGAAAAGATGGTGGAAGCAGAATTTTTGAATATTTTTAAGGTAGAAGTGGATAGATTCTTGGTAAATAAAGGGGTGCTAGGTTAACGGGGTTTGGTGAGATACAGATTTCAGGTTCCTATCTGATCAGCCATAATCTTATTAAACAGCGGAGCAGGCTCAAGGTGCTGAATGGCCTACTCCTGCTCCTTGCTCGTATGTTTGTAAATGAGCACCACTATGTCCCAATCATATGAGCTCCTCCATTGAAAGAGTGGCCACCATCGTGGAAAGTCCAGCAAATGGATGCAAGAGCAACAAACTTGCATTAGCAGATTGTATGGTGCACTCGCAGTCCATTGCATTGATGGTGCATGGATGCATCCATGCACACCCAAACAGGTGTTCTCCCACCCTTGGTCAGACGTGAAATGGGCCATGAAAAGGCTGAGGCAGGAAGGGATGGGGTAGATGGAGGCACAACTCAAGGGACCCCACCATCTGAAGCGGACCACTCATCACTTCTGAATGAGACATATGACTGAGGCTATCCCTACACAAATGCAGCTGGCACAGCCTGTCACAGTGCCATCACATGCACCATAACCTCAATGAAGGGTGCCACAGATCATCTTAGTCACTGGGGCACCCTCTCGAGCAGCGAGTCTCCACATCAGCCCCAGCCACAGAGGGTGAACTAGTTAGGAGCTCTTGCAAGAGGGCAGTGGAGCGGAAGCAGCATCACATTGGGTTTTACCCAGGTGCAGATTATAAAACTTTTGTTCAATACATGAACTACAATTTGATGAAAAGGCTGTGGTCAAAACCTACTGTTTCTCATGTCTTTTGTTCTGGGAAATTGAGATCTCATCATAAGGTTCTGACTGCGGGTGAGGTCTGAGTATGTCATGAGGTAATGTGTACTGTCAATTGGCTTGCTGCATCATTAGTGCTTCACCCCATGAGAATTGGATATGGATAGGAGCCACTCTATATAAACTGGATGCCTGAATTAGAGTCTTCAATTGAAGAATCTGCCATCCTGAGGAGAATTGTTCCTATATCAGGTTGCCATTCCAGTCAATGTGTTGTCACATGAGACCAGGCTCTGAATGGTCTTGCTAGGTGCCTGGCTAGTCCTTATCAAACTCCTCATCCCCCTATGGGGTAGCTTACTCTTTTGCATGGACTCCTCCTTCTGCACACCTCTCTGAATGGCCATGTTATGCAAACCCCAGCAAACCATGCCAATATGGAAAACCTTGAAGGGCCATAATGGAGGGCAGCCCCTGACTGGACAAAGGACCAGAATCACATCTGCAGAAGGCTGATGGCCTGCTCAATGGTGACCCTTGTGCTGAGATGACAGCGGTTGTATCATTCCAATGCCTCAAGGTCTGAGGGTTTTCATAGGGGTCAGCAGCCATCTCTTCACTGGGTACCCTTGTCGCCCAGGAGCCATCCATGGAGACTGTGGTAGGATGAAAAACTGAGGCACCTTCATCTGCCTCAAAATAGTGGAATCATGACAGCAGCCAAAAAACCTAGTGCACAGCTGAAGGAATCTCTTAAGATGGTTGCACACCTCTTGCACGTTTAATGGGTGGAACACTGTTGATGAATGCTCTGGGCTGAGACAGCCAAGCTTTGATGATCACAAGTGTGCAGTCGATCATGGCCTGCAACTGAGGGAATCCTGCCATTGAGGTAAACCCATGGCTCTCTGTGTCTGACTGGTCACATCAAAGGCAATGATCTCTGAAAAAGTGCAGCCTTCTGCTGGTATATGCTGCTGTGGACAGCTGATTGTGAGATCCCAACCACTGCCAACCCCTGAAACAAAACAGATGCTAGAAAGTTCAAGATCACCTGACAGCTTAAAGCTACTGGCAGAGGGTGCCCCCCACCCCCCAACCCCCCACCCGGGGTCCTTATGGTATAAGGTCATCCTCCACAAGTGCGCACAACTCAGTCATTGTCTGCTTGGATGGACAAAGCCATCACTGGCACTGTTGCTCCGACATGCTCAGGAAGATGATCATCTGACGGTACACTCGATTTCATGGGCATCGCCTTCTGGTCCCTCCTGCCCCTGAACCAGCATCTCTGCATCGATGTCAACCACAAGACTGCCTTTGATGCTGAGGCTACTGTTCCTCCCCACTGTTCCAGCCCAACACTGAGAAGGTGGCACCCATATTCAGCTTCCCACTGTGAAACTGCCTCATCTGTATAGGCAAGATATTGACACAGCATGGGGCTCATGCACCTCTGATTATATTGCAACACCTGGTTAAATGACCTCTCAGGTGCCTGCCTAATTGCCTAGCCACTGTTATCTCAATCCCAAAACCAGTTGAAGCATGAAACTTGACACCAATACTTTTCTTAATAATGGTTTTATTTATAGAATACAGCATTACATATGTCTGTTTCCTACCTACCCACCCAGTGTCCCAGCAGTCTCTCTTTATTAGTGTTCTAAGTACTTAATTAAGCAATGTTCTTCACCCGTGCATCTTAAACAGCTGTGGCGAGGTGTCAGCTGTGGCTCAGTTCATAGCACCCTCGCCTTTGAATCAGAGGGTTGTGGGTTCATGTCCCACTCCCGGAAACCAAGAACTGTCATTGTACTCGAAAGAGTTGCAATCTGTGACTGTTGGTAACTCGAAAGAATTTGAGGTGTCAGCTGTGGCTCAGTTCATAGCACCCTCACCTTTGAATCAGAGGGTTGTGGGTTCATGTCCCACTCCCGGAAACCAAGAACTGTGATTGTACTCGAAAGAGTTGCAATCTGTGACTGTTGGTAACTCGAAAGAGTTTAAACAGCTGTGGCGAGGTGTCAGCTGTGGCTCAGTTCATAGCACCCTCGCCTTTGAATCAGAGGGTTGTGGGTTCATGTCCCACTCTCGGAAACCAAGAACTGTGATTGTACTCGAAAGAGTTGCAATCTGTGACTGTTGATAACTCGAAATAATTTTTTTAAACAGCTGTGGCGAGGTGTCAGCTGTGGCTCAGTTCATAGCACCCTCGCCTTTGAATCAGAGGGTTGTGGGTTCATGTCCCACTCCCGGAAACCAAGAACTGTGATTGTACTCGAAAGAGTTGCAATCTGTGACTGTTGATAACTCGAAAGAGTTTAAACTATAATTACCATACCATTAACACCCAGTGCTAAAAGATGGATGGCCATCCTCTCCGAAAAGCTGCCTCCAGAAAAATCACACGGAGGCAGCATCACGTCGGGCATGCGCTCTGCAGGCAAGTTTGCCAGCTCACACGCCTCCTAACCCACCTCTGCCTCCGTAGCAAAGTCCAGCTAATAATGTCTCAAAGGAGTAAAGCTGTTTGGTTTTAGTACTATTCTTCAGCTCCTTACACTAAGTAAGAAAAGTATTTTCTTCAATTTGTGTTCAGTATCTACTTTCATTGAATAAAGTAATAAATTGCTGTTTAGTTGTTACTTTTGTTGCACTTCATGGAATTATCCATGTTTTGGCATCTTCACTTTATGCATAATAGTTAAACTACCTGAAATTGGTCAAAAGCTATTGAAAATGAAGTTAAAGTGAAAACATTACATGAATCAAAGAATTGGCCAAGTAAATTAAAAATTGGAACTGGTGTTCTATGGAAAATAAGTTATTCGTTTTACAGCTATAGTAATTCCTAATTCACACATAGCAAAGATATGGTGAGATTTGACAGCCTATTCTGCATAAACAAAAAATTCTGCAGTTTATTTTCTATTACAACCTACAAATTGAAAATATATGCATTTTGGACAGTTAATCATAGTGCTGGAGATATGGTCCCATTTATGGATGCCAATAATGCATGAAGTCCACTATTTAGTAAGATTTTGAGAGATTTTATTTGCACCTGAACAGCAATTGCTAGCATTAGTGTCTATGTTAAGGACAAAGAGACCATTCAACCTCTTTATATTATCAATAGATTAGTTATTAAGAATGAGCAGTAACAAGACCACCAACCAACTTTACACTGCCATTTAGAGAAAAGCCCCATCCATTGGCATTAAATAATGTTGCATGTTTCAGTACCAAGGTCAAAGCATATTCACTTAGACTTTATCACATTATTACTATTATTTAACAGTGTCATGCCGCATCTTGGATCTTTAAAGTTAGGGGACAAAATATGCAAATCTTGCCAATTTAAGTTTCTAATAGCTCTTCAATTAAAATTGCCATCAACATAAAACATTGTAAATCAATGAAGGTGGAGAAGAACAGAAGGTCCTAAAATCTAACATAGAACCTAAATTTACCTGATTATTATTTTTTATTTGAACTCCTTTGGAATGAATTGTGAAATTATTCCTATCAACTGGAGCAATCTTCCACTCCAGGAAATACCTCAAAATCTCTTAAATCAAAATTAATCAAAAAATGTGGATAACGTTTTCCTCTTGCTCAATTATTTAAAATATACAGGTTTAAATTCCATGGAAATCGTGACATTTATTTTTTGATTTGTAAAGTCAACCTTTGCAGAATCCCCCAATCTTCTTGCCACAAATTCCTATAATTATGAAAAATGTTCAGCAGTTTTTCCAACTAAAGTGAAAATTTCCGCCATAACTAAACACAAACCAAGAACCTTGTGAACTTGGTACATGTTAAGTTGAATGATGTCCTGTATATAAATGACAGTAGCATTATACAAAGTCAAGCACACAATTATTTTGCTGCTGAAGTGAAGTTGTGTTTAAACTGACCTGCCCTTTAAAGTTTTAACTGTTTTTTCCAAACTGGAAAGTGCTCATATTTCTTTGGCTTCAAGACTGAAAGACCCAAATGAAAGCTTTCTTTCTCATTTAGTTATGATTGTTTTGCACCTGTAACAAATTGTGACATCAGGAATGCAGTGTTTCAAAAGTAACGACGCACACTAAATGTAAAACATGGATTTGAGTGGTTCGCCAGTGCTAGATTCTCTGTTTTCTAAGCACAGTGTCATTATACTGTGGAAGGCTCAACACAGTGTTTGCCTGCTAAAGTGCAGTTGTGTGTAGCTTGTCACATCTCTTCAAGGTATTATTACAGCAACTGCCTGTGTTAATTAGAGGGTAATTGTTCTTGAACAAATTGGCTCAATTAGAAGTCAATTTGACATTCTTGTACCTTTTTAAAGTGTGACATCTAAAGCAAATTACCATATTTTCTATTGGTGGGAAGGTTTGGCCATGAAGTTCAGCTCTATAGCTTCACTGGTGCCAGCACAACAGAAGCCCAAAACTCTAAAAATGTCCTCAGCTCAAATGTTTCCAGCCACTTCTGGTGTGGCCATGCATTGCACTCTGACTGTAAGAGTGCTAGCCAGGCCTACCATATATGTGCTAGAAGCATGCAGAGACAGTGGCTCATTACATCATACAGTGTTCATGCTGATATGGCACGTTATCTGCCATTTTGAACCTTGCAGGTCCTGTAAATGCCTTCTCTTAATCACTCCTAGTTGAATATGTGTTCAGCTGCACAAGGGGACACTTGCACTAGTGCTAATGAAAGACATCAGCATGGAACTTCCAAGTGAGCAGCTTTTGACTTTCTTTTGTGGGTGCAGAGTTTGTGGAAGTACCATATTGAATGTTATTGGATGAGATTGGAAAACATTTTGGATTTACAAGGGAGTGGTGTTGGACTTTGACAAGGAGGTCAGGGGATTTACAATGTCTGCCAGAGGAAAGCCGGCTTTCAGTAATGGCAGCTATAGTTGCAGTTCCTCTTGCGCTGCAGCAACATTTAGAGATGGAGCACAGGGAGCAGAGATGAAAAGCAGTCCACAGAGGGCAGAGGGGGAAGGATTCCAATAGAAGGCCTTACCCACCAAATGTCTTTGGAGAGCACTTCATCTTCCTCCACCTCAGCCAGGATCAGCATCTGAGTTCCTCTATTTCACCAAGGAAGTGGTGATTGAACTATGCCACCTCCTACAACTGGACCTGCTGCCACACAGCAAGATGAGGATGGCAATGCCAGGCCAGTGGGACTGCCAGTGGTGCAGGGTACCATTGATCTCATTTACATATTAATGGGAAGACATACCACAACTGCAAGGGCTACCACTCCATAAATGTACAGTTAATGTGCGACCATGCACAGAACACCAAATCGGTGAATACCCACTATCCTGGTAACAACCACAATGCCATCATCCTTAGGCAGCCAGCCATACCGGCCATCTTTGGGCCACCACAAAGGACAAAGGAACCCACTTGATTGGCATCCCATCCACAAACATTCACTCCCTCCACCACCGACACACAGTGGCAGCAGTGTATACAATACCATCTACAAGATGCACAGCAGGAACTCACCAAGGCTCCTTAGACAACACCTTCCAAAGCCACGATCACTACAATCCAGAAGGACAAGGGCAGTAGACACATGAGAACACCACCACCTGAAAGTTCCCCTCCAAGCCACTCATCATCCTGACTTGGAAATATTCCTTCATGTCACTGGGTCAAAATCCTGGAACTCTCTCCCTAACAGCACTGTGAATGTACCTATGCCACAGGGACTGCAGCAGTTCAAGAAGGTAGCTCACCACCACCACCTTCTCAAGGGCAATTTGGGATGGGTAATAAATGCTGGCCTAGCCAGTGACACCCATATCCCATGAATGAATAAAAAAACCCACGAAGAACCAAAGGCTAGCTGCAGGGCAACAATGGGTACCCAATCTACACCTAATTCATGACTCCCCTCTTCCACCCAACTACCTGTGGACTGCAGCTACAGTGAGAGCCATGCTGCCACCAAGCATGTATGTAGCAAGCCATTGGCATCCTTGAACAATAGTTCCACTGTCTGGACTTCCTGGAGGTGGGGGAGGTGAAGAGAACCCTCCAGCATTCATTAGAGCATGGCTCCAAGTTTGTGGTGGTCTGCAGTATCCTCCAAAACTTTGCTCTCAGAAAAGTGTAGCCCTTGCCTCTAGGATTTTGGAGGGAACCTTAGGAGGAAGGGAAGAAGAGGAGGAAAGGAAAAGGCATCCAGAGCCCCTTTTCTCCAGTTGGTGTCCGGATACTTAGACTCTCCTTCCCCTGAAATTTTATCCCCACATCACAGTTGCTCCATGATTCTCCACCTTTGCATCCATTTGCTATGGACCATTACATCATCCTTTTGGCAAAAATCTTGAAATAAAAGTCACCAATAAAAAAACCATCCCATAAAAACTTTATCCACTAACACTTCCAATAATACATACAAAGCAATACTATTCACCCTTATGCATTTCCATAGTACCTGTCTTGGGGTTGCCTTTCCCTGCCCTTTTGTCCCATGCTGTGTTACTCCAGTGGCTGTAGCATGACCGGTGTAAGAGCACTGAATTTCAGCAGTGAAAGCTGAAGGTGTCCTCGAGCAGCTCTGGGCCTTGAGGACCTGGCATCAGACTGCAGCATTTAAGCATGGGCTTTGGCAGCCAGGGCTGGGTAGCTGAAAGGCCAAAAGCAAGGATACTGATGGAGAGACTGTGAACACAAATGCTGCCATTCTGAGAGATGACAGTAGATTCATGCTGCATAAAGCCACTGGCACTCCCCTGGATCAGTACCTCAGCAATCCTAGTAATCTATTAGAAGGCAGGTTGCTGGTTGACTGTGAGACCCTGAAAGTCCTTTGAGAACTGTTATCTGTTGTCATGATGGCAGCAGTCTGAGCCTGCATGGCACCAAGCTCGACAACAAGCATAGCTCCCACGACCTCAGTCTGAATTTCCACTGCAGCATGCAGACATTACATAGCTTCTGCCTGTGGTGCAATGGAAGCTGAGATATCAGCCACCAGACAATGCATCACGGTTGGATCCACAGGTGCTGTCATGGAGTTGGCCACCACCACATTGGAAAAGATTGAGTTCAAGCTGTGCATGAAGCCTTGTGCCAAGATCGAGCTGGGCTTCTCCATGTTCCTTGGCAGTAACCACAATACTGTGGCAGGCCTGCCATTGTGTCTTGATGTGCATACCCAACAGCATTCTCCTGTACGCCACCCCATTGAAGTCCTCATCTGAGTCTTCAGTATCAGAACTCATCTGTGACTCTCCCCTCTGGTGAGCTACACATGTGCTAGCCTTCTACCCTAGCTTGGCTGCAGACTATTCATGCCCAGTGATTCACTACAAGCTGATCTTGACTCTGTACAACCCTTGAATGATGTACAGTGACATTAACTGAGCTGGTGGCTTTCAGTGTCGGATCAAGTGATGGTGCTTCTTCATCAGATACCTGATGTAGCTTTTGCTCTTCATGGTGAGGTTGCACTGGCTGGCCAGGTGGAAAATCTTAGGTATCAGAAAGCACAGATGCAGAAAGGGAATATTGGGGTGAGGATGTGGACTGGGGTAGAAAGCAAGAGGTCCATAGTTAAACTATCAGCAGCTTGCACTTCGTGCCAGATAGCAGGATGAGGCATTCAGAATGGGCATTAAACAGGATAATACTGTCAACTAAATGTTTTCAATGATGCCACACCCAACAGCTTCAATAACAGCTGGCCCCATGATATGGAACATCATCTCCTCCAAAGGACTGAGGAAATGAATGCATGCTTATCCCATGCCAGTTCTCTGTTGCTCCCTGCAGTTATGTGCAACCTTAACCTTTTTATGCAAGAGAAAGGGAAGAATGACACTGAGTGTGTTGCAATGTTTTTGCATGATGTGTCTGTCATAGCTGAATATTGGCGGAATCTGGACGTTGCAAGATTTGGTGTGAGACTAGCAGAATTGGCAGATGTGTGTGGGTGAGGTGGAGCATCTGATTGTTAAGCATGAGCCCTAATTGCTGCTGGGTGAGTGATGGGCCTGTGATACATTAAAAGGTTGAGGTTAGTAGTGTGGTGGGTAGGAGGGGTAGGAGATGTCATGTGAAGATGCATCCATTTGGCCTTAACCACCCATGTGAGGTCATTGAATTTTTACTGGCACTGTAACCAGGTGCTGTAGACCAGGCTCTGGGAATTGACCTCCCTGACCACCTGCTCCCTTTCCCTTCACAAGGTGTGCCTTGAGGACCTCCTGGCCCCCTGTGAAAACATGACCAAAAATTATTTTATTCAAGTTAGCAGAACATTGTGCAACACCTGAAGTGAGACAGATGTACCTCAGAATGATATATTTCTTGTGGCATTGTGATGGTAAGTAGATGTTTCACTGTTTTATTAGGAAAGAGCTATTTTATCGTGTAATACCCAATGCAACATTCTGCTAAAAAATTAAGTTGTGTCAGTTATGGTTCAGTGGTTGAACTGTCACCTCTGAGTCAGGTGTGTGTTGAAGTCCCAGTCCAGAAATTGGAGCTAATCTAGGCTGTCACTTAAGTGTAGTACAGAGGGAGTGCTGCATTCCTCAATTTGGATGCGATGTTAAACTAAGGCCACATCTACCCTCTCAGATGGACGTAAAAGATTCCACTGCATAACTGTTAAATGGTCAGGGAAGTTTGATAATTGGAAAGTTGGAATGTGCTTGTCACTTTCATGCTGCAACTTAAAAGCATCAATATTCATAACTTTGTTTTTCATCTGCTGTAGAGTGTGATATATATGCATGCTAGATGTACTCAAATATTTTAGTAGCGGTTATAGTCAATTTCTAAATACAAAATTAATAATGGAGAAGCATTTCAAGGGTGTTTTTACCTGTGATATGAAATAATGTTGCTGGGAGATTTACATACCAATAAGTTTTTACTAAGGTGAGAAATTAGCATAAATATCAATCAAGATTTATTGTGAAATAGCCCATAAACCCCCACCCCCCAAATTAATTTACTGCAAATAAATTGTTGGTAGGTTTGCACTTTTTACAAACTCTTAATGCAGATATCTGTCTCAAACTATTGATTCCCTGTATTTGGGTCTGGCAGCTAATCACAGGGGATGGCAGTTACAGCACATACTCTCCTAACATCACCAATCTGAGTCCAAGCAATACATTGATATAAAAGAAAAAAACTGCGGATGCTGGAAATCCGAAACAAAAATAAAAATACCTGGAAAAACTCAGCAGGTCTGGCAGCATGTGCAGAGAGGAACACAGTTAATGTTTCGAGTCCGTATGACTCTTCAACAGAACTAAGTAAAAATAGAAAAGAGGTGAAATATAAGCTGGTTTAAGGGGGGGGGGGTGGGACAAGTAGAGCTGGATAGAGGGTCAGTGATAGGTGGAGATAACCAAAAGATGTCACAGTCAAAAGGGCAAAGAGGTGTTGAAGGTTGTGATATTATCTAAGGAATGTGCTAATTAAGGGTAGAAAGCAGGACAAGCAAGGTACAGATAGCCCTAGTGGAGGTGGTGTGGGGTGAAGGGAAGGGATCGAAATAGGCTAAAAGGTAGAGATAAAACAATGGATGGAAATACATTTAAAAATAATGGAAATAGGTGGGAAAAGAAAAATCTATATAAATTATTGGGAAAAAAAAGGGGAATCGGAAAGGGGGTGGGGATGGAGGAGAGAGTTCATGATCTAAAATTGTTCAACTCAATATTCAGTCCGGAAGGCTGTAAAGTGCCTAGTCGGAAGATGAGGTGCTGTTCCCCCAGTTTGCGTTGAGCTTCACTGGAACAATGCAGCAGGCCAAAGACGGACATGTGGGCATGAGAGCAGGGTGGAGTGTTGAAATTGCAAGTGACAGGGAGGTCTGGGTCATGCTTACGGACAGACCGAAGGTGTTCTGCAAAGCGGTCACCCAGTCTACATTTGGTCTCTCCAATGTAGAGGAAACCGCATTGGGAGCAATGAATGCAGTAGACTAAATTGAGGGAAGTGCAAGTGAAATGCTGCTTCACTTGAAAGGAGTGTTTGGGCCCTTGGACGGTGAGGAGAGGGGAAGTAAAGGGGCGGGTGTTGCACCTTCTGCGGTTGAATGGGAAGTTGCCGTGGGAGGGGGTTGAGGTGTAGGAGGTGATGGAGGAGTGGACCAGGGTGACCCGGAGGGAACGATCCCTGTGGAATGCCACCAGGGGGGGTGAAGAGAAGATGTGTTTGGTGGTGGCATCATGCTGGAGTTGGCGGAAATGGCGGAGGATGTAGAGGGATTGGACGTCCATGGTGAAGAGGAAGCGGTTGGGGCCAGGGAACTGGAAATTGTTGATGTGACGTAAGGTGTCAGAGGAATCACGGATGTAGGTGGGAAGGGACTGGACAAGGGGAGAGAGAAGGGAGTCAAGATAACGAGAAATGAGTTCCGTGGGGCAGGAACAGGCTGACACGATCGGTCTGCCGGGACAGTTCTGTTTGTGGATTTTGGGTAGGAGGCAGAAGCGGTCCGTCCGAGGTTGGGCGACTCTACACCTCCATCCCCCACCAGGATGGTCTGAGGGCCCTTAGCTTCTTCCTTAAACAGAGGCCCGAACAATCCCCATCCACCACTTCTCTCCTCCGTCTGGCTGAACTTGTTCTCACACTGAACAATTTCCCCTTTAACTCCTCTCACTTCCTCCAAATAAAAGGTGTGGCTATGGGTACCCACATGGGCCCCAGCTATGCCTGTCTCTTTATGGGGTATGTGGAACATTCCTTGTTCCAGTGCTACTCCAGCCCCCTCCCACAACTCTTTCTCCGGTAGATCAATGATTACTTCGGTGCTGCTTCATGCTCTCGTCGGGACCTGGAAAAATTTATTAATTTTGCTTCCAATCTCCACCCCTCCATCATTTTCACATGGTCCATCTCTGACACTTCCCTTCCCTTCCTTGACCTCTCTGTCTCAATTTCTGGTGATAGACTGTCCACCAATATCCATTACAAGCCTACCGACTCCCACAGCTACCTCGACTACAGCTCCTCACACCCCGCTTCCTGTAAGGACTCCATCCCATTCTCCCAGTTCCTTTGCCTCCGTCGCATCTGTTCTGATGATGCTACCTTCAAAAACCGTTCCTCTGACATGTCCTCCTTCTTCCTTAACCGAGGTTTTCCACCCACGGTCGTTGACAGGGCCCTCAACCGTGTCCGGCCCATCTCCCTCACATCCGCCCTCACGCCTTCTCCTCCCTCCCAGAAACATGATAGGGTCCCCCTTGTCCTCACTTGTCACCCCACCAGCCTCTGAATTCAAAGGATCATCCTCCGCCATTTCCGCCAACTCCAGCATTATGCCACCATCAAACACATCTTCCCTTCACCCACCCTGGCGGCATTCCGTAGGGATCGTTCCCTCCGGGACCCTGGTCCACTCCTCCATCACCCCCTACTCCTCAACCCCCACCTATGGCACCTCCCCATGCCCACGCAAAAGATGCAACACCTGCCCCTTCACTTCCTCTCTCCTCACCATCCAAGGGCCCAAACACTCCCTTCAAGTGAAGCAGCATTTCACTTGCATTTCCCCTAACTTAGTCGTTGCTCCCAATGCGGTCTCCTCTACATTGGAGAGACCAAACGTAAACTGGGTGACCGCTTTGCAGAACACCTGCGGTCTGTCCGCAAGAAAGACCCAAACCTCCCTGTCGCTTGCCATTTTAACACTCCACCCTGCTCTCTTGCCCACATGTCTGTCCTTGGCTTGCTGCATTGTTCCAGTGAAGCCCAACGCAAACTGGAGGAATAGCACCTCATCTTCTGACTATGTACTTTACAGCCTTTCGGACCGAATATTGAATTCAACAACTTTAGATCTTCAACTCCCTCCTCCATCCCCACCCCCTTTCTGTTTCTTCCCCCTCCCTTTTGTTTTTTCCAATAATTTATATAGATTTTTCTTTTCCCACCTATTCCCATTATTTTTAAATCTATACCTTTAACGCCCTGTCAGTCTTTCCACCCCACCCCCACTAGAGCTGTACCTTGAGTGTCCTGCCATCCATTCTTAATTAGCACATTCGTTTAGATAATATCACCACTTTCAACACCTCTTTGTTCCTTTGTCTGTGACATCTTTTGATTATCTGCTCCTATCACTGCTTGCTTGTCCCTACAACCACCACCCCCCCAAACTTCTCTCCCCCCACCCCCCCACCTTAAACCAGCTTATATTTCACCCCTCTCCTAATATTACTCAGTTCTGTTGAAGGGTCATGAGGACTCGAAACGTCAACTCTTTTCTCCGCCGATGCTGAAAGACCTGCTGAGTTTTTCCAAGTAATTCTGTTTTTGTTTTGGATTTCCAGCATCCGCAGTAGTTTTTTGTTTTTATCTTTGAATGCGGAGGCTGGTGGGGTGATAAGTGAGGACAAGGGGGACCCTATCTTGGTTCTGGGAGGGAGAGGAAAGTGTGAGGGCGGATGCATGGGAGATGTGCGGGACAGGGCTCAGGGCCCTGTCAACCACCGTGGGTGGAAAACCTCCGTTAAGGAAGAAGGAAGACATGTCAGAGGAACTGTTTTTGAAAGTGGCACAAGTAGCAAGCAATACATTACCATCCTGGCTCCTGAACTTGTATCAGGAGTGACATTTGTTTGTTGATGGCTTTGGGTAGAATCTCGCTACGTTTCCAGGTGTCCGGGAAGCCTGGGGTTCTGGAAACGGCCAGGCTGGGGAGATTAACGGTGAGTGTGGCTGGGACTGAGTGTGTGTGCGCGCTTCGGGAATGTTGGAGCCATAGTTTCTATTGCTTTTTCCAAGTTTGCAGTATCGTATTTCACGCAGAATTGACAATTAGCAATGTGGCCGCAGCCTCTGATGAGTCATGTTGTCGAGCTGAATGACAGTTCGCCCCTTTGCTCAGGCTCCGTTATATTGCAGCGGCTCAGGTTCAACAAAGCAGATCCGTCAGCCCGACAGAAGGAGCAACCGGTGTAACTGCACCAGGGAGGACACAACCCAAAAACTTTATCGAAAGGGCATCATGAAGAGACTCTACTTCGCCCTCATCAGCTTCGCTGTAATCAGTCACGTTTACACTGCCGTAATTACTGGGGTGAGTTAAGACATTAGAATAGTTATCAGAATAACTTCCTAATGGTTTGATTGTCAAGCGTTTGAGCTATAAGGGGGTAATAAGTGAAATCACAGTTGTCCTCGAAGAGGTTATATTTTGTGCTTCGTGTATAAAATGTGCAATCAAAAAGTTTCCTTTCTGCCAAACAGGCTGCAATCTCTACTTGTTGCGGTGATAATTCTTTAATGGAACATCATCTGCTGAGCCTCGGGTAGGCTTTATTTTAAAACGGCTATTGGATGTAAAACTAGAACCAATATTTGCCATTTGAAACTTAGAATTTGTTTCCCTATAGTTTTAGGGGTGTGTGAAATGATCTCCCTCTTCAGAAACTGCAAACATAGCCGGTCAGATGTAATAATACTGCAGGTTATATAGGTTTACGGACGTTTCTGGTATACTTAGCCCTTAAACCAATATCTAAGTTTCAAAAATTGGAAAACTGTTGATTTCACAACAGCTCAGAGCAGCACAGATTTTTGTTTAACCATTGCTATTGCCCTGATAAGATTTACTCGGATTCGGGCATTCTTTTATTCCTCCTATCATCATAAATCTCTAGGTTACAGGCAAGGCAACATCAGCAAACAAAAATAAAGTAGGAGTCAAGTGATATCATTTTGTTTTTTGAAGTCACCGAATTCATTAACATAATTGACAATCATTTCAATTAATTGTCTCACCAACCGACCCCAATAAGCTAAAAATTTGGCATGAAATTTCCACTGGTAGACAATTTTCATTGCTCCCTGTTTCACACACGACGTTTGATTTCAACTAAAGAGTCTCTGAATTGTTGTATCTTGAGTACAGCTGTTTGTCACAAGGCAAAGTGACATTGTGAGTTCCTATGGTGTAACAAAATAATTTGAAGGTCTGTCCTTGGGGTGGAATTTTACGGCGCCGGCAACGAGCCGTTCAAAAGCCCATTGATTTTGGTGGGACTGGAAGAGCGGGCGGGGCAGGAAAATCCCGCCTATATCGTTTTTTTTTGTTCACTCTGAGCCACAGATGTTGCAGCTTTCTAATGTTCTTATAACTGTCTGCCATCCAATGTGAAAATACTTGGAATAACAAGTGCTTTGGAAAGAATTATAATTATTAGGTTGCAACAACAACAGTGATGTGTATTTGTATCATATGTAAAAGAAAGAATATTGTGCCTTTCCCAACCTCAGGACATCCAAAGTATTTTACAGTGTAGTGCAGTCACTGTTGCATTGAAGAATATGCAGCAGTCTACATAGTTCCCCAAACAGCAATGTGATAATGGCCAAATATCACCCAGATTTTGCCATTGGGTTACTCACCGCTGACCTCTAAGAAAGTGATCTTCCCCTTCCCGTCAGCGTTTTAAATCTGGTGCCAAGTCAAGTGGATTCTTGATATGCAACAACAGTGATGTCAGCAAGCAGGTAAAGAACCAATCACATTGAAATACAGTGAAATCGCAATGAGTCAAACTTGGGTGACACAAAATTCTGATTATGTCGAAGATGTCAACCATTCCAGCCGACAGAATTGCAAATCCAATAGAATGATGCCCATGATAAGCCGAAATTCCGCACTGGTAACTGGATTAGCCAAACTTGCCTAAGCTTGTCAAGTGACTGCGCCAACCAATCGAAGCAGAGTTGGCTGTAAAATTATGGAGCCCAAGGAGGTCGATGACTCTGAAGTGTCCAATGAATGCCTGGCCGCCTCTTTCCCTAGCCAATGTCACAAGGGCTGTAAAGATGCTCCAGGATTTCATGCTGCAGCACAAAAACATTGAAAATATGTTTGGCTGCAATGACGAATGGTGGGCTGTATTGTACACATCCGACACAGCACGCTAAGCAGAAAAAGATTGTTGAGTCTTTCCGGAGCCAACTCCCGACCCTTTTCAATGCAAAACTCTGGCTTTTTATAAGGTCAGGCTATTGTAATTTGTGAACAAGTTGAATAAAGACTTTTTCACATATCTAGTGCTTTAATGTGTTTTCATTTTGCATTTGAATCTGCTGTTTTTGACATAGACCGCGTTTGTAAGCATATCGGATCACATAGAGATAAATTCATGTGGGAATGGAGTCTCCCCAGCTTTTATGAAGCTCCACTTAACACTAATTTGGAGGCAGTTCCCCTGGAATTTGACTCATCAAGATTGTATTATATTCACATACAGCAAACTAGGAAATTAAAAGCACTTAGTAGCCTTCACTTCTAATTCAAATTTTCAGTAGTGAAGTAAGTGATTCTCATTGGATTAAGTTAAAATACGTTTTTAAAAATGTGGATTTTTTTTAGCAATATGGACAAATTTGACAATCCACAAATACAAACTACCTTTCTAAGAATTTTAGCAGTTTCGGTGAAGTTAGGTGCACCATTAAAAACCCAGTTACGCTTCAAGGTATAACCTTTATACCTAGACTAGCAGTATAGAAGTCAAAGTTTTCATCAAATCATGATTGCAATGGAAATGCAATGGGAACCTTTACAGTGTGCCCAACAGAGGAGAGTAACTCACTGACAGCAGCTCCTCTATTTGGTTTCAGTGGAGTCATGACAATGAACGCTGACTGTTTTGCTGTCATTACCACTGCAAAATCTGGGCCCTTCTATTTTTTGATGGTGTTGTTTGAGAGATAAGTATTGGCCAAGATACCGAAGAGTGCTTCTTCAACATGATACTACAGTATCTTTTACATCTACCTTGAGAGGGAAGATAGCAGGTCTGTTTAACATCTCCCCCAAAAGGTAGCACTTCTGACAGCGCAACACTCCCTCAGCACTCGACTGACATGTCAATCGAGAGTTTGTGCCGATGCCTCTGGACTGGGACTTGAACCCACAAATATCCGTCTCTCAGGCGAAAGTGAGCCATGGCTAACATTTTATTTATAGGGAGGGAAAAAAGGATAAATGACAGGGACAGAGCCAAAAGAGCATCTGAAAATTAGTTTTCAGAAGGCAGTATCATAGGTAGTAGAAGGGTCAAGAATGAAGAGTATACATACTAAACTGCAGCCATAATCACGGCATAGGAATATAGGACTTAGGAGCAGGAGTAAGCCATTCAGACTTTAAGCCTGCTCCGTCATTTGATAAGATCATGGCTGATCTGATTATGGTCTCAGCTCCACTTTCCTGTCATTAGTCACATTCAACAGAATAGACTCTGTTTGGGTAAGGCAGAAATCAGACTAAAACATTGGAGATGGAAAATGATAGAAGAGGTAAGCATGAAGTTCAGGTAACAATGTGTGCCACAGACTATAAAATCTAGCCCAAAAAGGTAAGTGAAAAGTTATTTTGAAAATTTAAGGCTAAGAAGAGCAGGAGTGCTCCTCTGAGCTCCACAAGAATATTGTAGGCTGCTGCCACATGGGCCATCATCTATTTCTAAACCTTACCTTCCTGCCAGCTTAGTCCACCTGGACCACCTGGCATTGCACTGACCCAAAGCCATCAAGTTACAGCAGATTGTGCAGCTCACAGGTAGCATGATAATGATGCACGGTCAGTGAAATGGACCAAGCCTCCTACCTAATGGATTGGGCAACCAGTCTGCCAGCTCCACCAGCCAGCCATCCAATATCTAAAGCCTAGCCAGGCTCTACTTTGAATTTAATCAGGCATCAACTATAACTTATTTCTCAATAAACTTGTAATAATTGCAGCACTATTGTTAGTCGCATACTATGATTGTGTTCACCCACAAAAAGAAACCTGGGAAAGTACAATCAGAAAAGTCGATGCAGTCCACCTGATGCTCTTAACAACTAATACCTCTCAATTGCCAATTTTTTCAATAGCTACTCAGTTGTCCTAGAAATACTACAGGAATGATAGCATAGTGGTAATGTTACTGGACTAGTAACCAGATGCCTAGTCTAATGCTCTAGAGACATGGGGTGGAATCATCCCAGATTTGCACTAAGTGCAGTAATGGGCGGGGAACCCGCCAGCCACAATGGCGACTTCTCACAGAATATCATCCCAAACGCACCGCATTAATTATGCAGTCATGGGAAACGCACTACTTCGGTGGTGGGCAGGCTCTCATTTGCCGCCATGCCATCACATCGCCACTTCATCATGCATACACCTCTCAATACTTCCAGCCCAGGACTGCTGCACGCAAGACAGGGCCCTGAAAATCAAAAAGACTGTAACCCCAAGGTTTAATGATGCATCCCTCGAGCACCTTTTGGATGCCGTAGAGTCCCCCCGTGATGTCCTCTGGCCACAGGATGGGCAGCAACTTCACCAACCTGGCTTGGGAGGTGGTGCCAGTGGTGGACAGTGCCAACTGCCTTCAAAAGAGGACAGCCACCCAGTGCAGCAAGAGAATGAATGATCTCCTCCGTACTGCCAGGGTAAGTCACTCTTCTCATCACTCTCAACTCTCACACTCACAAACCCATCACACATGCACAGGGCTCTCACTCACTGCCAGTTCAAGGGACATCACCACTCACTCTCTCACACACACCTTCATTGTCCTCATCCTGTCCATGGGACCACTCACCAACATCACATGCCAGACATACTTATCATCTGGCCTGGCAGGCGTCCTACTTACACTCTCCTCATGCAGGACAAGCTGGCACACGACAAGAGAGAGAGGTCGCAGACTGGTAGAGGAATGACAGAAATCAAGGTCCTCCGGGACTTTGAAAATAGAGCCATCCAGCTGGCCAGCGAGGATCTGGACTGTTCCTGTGCTGATGGTGAGGTCAGTGGTGCTCTACCAAGTGAGGATCCAGCAGTGCAACATCCATCAGACAACCATGCTGTGAGTGATGTGTCCTGTTTCACAGGCCACTGCCATGCAATAATTATCTCCCCTTGCTTTCGCAGGCACATCTGGGAAACTGCTGACGAAGTCCATAACACAGAGCCTCCAATCAAGCCCCAAAGAAATCTCTGAAGAGGAACCTGAATGCAGCCTCCTTGAAGTCCCGTCATAGCGCTCACCCACACCCTCCACACACCCTCCATACACCTTGGTGGGACCTAGCTTTAGAGTAGCCTCAGGTTCACAATCTGGTGAGCACATCGCACTTTCTGATCCACAGCAAGCAGTGACAGGGACTTCCCAGCTCCTCAGCACTCTGAGGACTGCTGGAGGTCAGTAATTTGCTGAGTCTGAGTCAGATGATGAGCCCCTGGACTTGGTCATATCTCAGTTGCTGGAGCTGCAAAGGCAATCTCAGGAACATCAGGAAGGGATGTCCGCTGCACTCCTCAGATTGCAAAGCTCGATGGAGGATTCCATTCGCCTTCAGGCTCAGGTGATAGCACCGGCATGCCAACGCACCGAGGTCAACACTGGTAGGATGGCAGCTGCCATGGAGACCTTGGTCCAGGATGTTACTCCTGTACTGCTGCAGGGTCTGAATTCCATCGCTGATGCCATGGTTGGCCTCCAACAGTGTGCGCATGAGAGGGATGCGGGATAGCTTGATCTCACACCAACTTCTCCTTGGCCTCAAGGAGTCAGCCAGGGACCCTTGGGCACCAATAGGGAGGAGGATCAGCTGATGCGCACTCTGGGGCCATCCACCCAGGTGACTCCGGGAGTGTCCTGCCCATCCGAATCCCATCTTTCTGTGACCTCAGCAACTCCTGCTCCACAGCTCGAGTAAGGTGCCACTGACACACAGCAGGACCCTGA
The DNA here is from genome assembly GCF_964194155.1 of Cetorhinus maximus. Lineage (NCBI taxonomy): Eukaryota > Metazoa > Chordata > Chondrichthyes > Lamniformes > Cetorhinidae > Cetorhinus > Cetorhinus maximus. The sequence continues at coordinate 49,567,085 of NC_135884.1, read as the reverse complement.
AAGCAGGTCGGGGCTCTCCAGGACTTGACCCTCCAAAGGACACCCATCAAGGTCATCACAGACCTTGCAGTCAGCAGGCAGCCTCCACCTCCACTGTGGATGTCCAGGGAGCACCAAGATGTAGTGGCAGGGTTAGGAAAGTTCAGAAGAATTAGTTGCACAGCCTGGGCATGGGTATTAGCCATTTGTACATCGTTCACTATTATAAATAAACTCCTTCTGGCCTGAATTTTCAGCTCAGCGGGTGGGTGCGCATAATCAATGGTACCGGGTGCAGTCAGGAAGTGGACAGCCAACCACGATCGGCCACCGACAGCGATTTCACGCTGGCTGGCCAATTGACAGCTAGCCAGCATGAAGAGCAAGCTGTTAAGATCAGGGGTCAGGTGCTGAAGATGGACAAAGGATCAGGTGCATGTAAAGTTTCACGGCTATATCTCCTGATATGATCCTGATCACAGAGCGCAGGCAAGCTGCCCTTGGTTAAGTCTGAAGGCCCCTTAACGCATTCCAGAGAGTGCTGGCCACCGCTTGGATGGCCAGAGTTTAGTGCGCTGCATGGTTTCCCAAAACCCCACTACCGCTGCCCCACTCCACCTGACCAATTGGTGGTAGCTTTGCCCATTGGACTGCATGCTGTGCTCTCAGCTCAAGCACAGGCATTCTCCTAACCCGCACTGCAAGGCTGCACTGTTAGTTTGAACCTTGGGGGAGGCCGGTCTAAACCAGGATGATGACATTGCAAGGGGCTGTGAGCGTCTCCACCAGTGACTGCTCCACTACCAGATTTAGCAAGGAGATTGTAAAATGTGCCCAGGCTTCCAACTGTCCTGCAGTCCACTAAAACACTCTTCAGTTTGCAGTTTGTGCCCGAGGGGTGAAAAGCTCTGGAGCACTTGGTTGCACTTTCGTGCCTCTGTGTTGCCTGAATGGGCAGATATGCTAGAGGCCCAACTTCACGCATGTCAATGTGGCTGCACCTGAACTGCCTCAGCTGCAGAGGAATGGTCACTTTAAACAAGGTTTCCCTAATGCATGGCCACATCCTCCCCTCCACCCCCAACCCTGTTCTACCTTCAACTGCAGGACAGCCCTTGCCGCTCCCCACCCCATGCGCCTCAACATTGAAGTCCAACAAGCGACCCTTGCGAGCCCTGTGCAATGTTGCTGTGCACTCACCTCTGAGTTCCACTCAAAGTGCATGTCTTATATGTGGTGTTGTGAAACACATCAGTATGCAGTAGTGCCAAAGTGGATGGATGATCCAGCGGCGGGGGCTGATTTCGGCGGGCTGGCCTTATAATATGCAGATATATTACAATGAGGTTACCGAAGTCTGATGGTGGGTAACGCAGCCCACCATCGACAGGCTGAGTGGACGATCGCAAACTGGTTTCATGACATGCTGCAATTTCTGGCCTTCTCGCCATATTGTCCGCTCATGCACTGAGCACGCCCGACACAGGCAGACATGGAAAATTTTGCCCATGAATTGAATCCCATCATAGGAGCTGGGGGAATTCAAATTCAAGCAATTAATCTGAAATTAAAAAGCTAGTCTCAGTAATTATGATCATTAAACTATTGAATTGTCATAGAAGTACTACCTGATTCATGAATGTCCTTCAGGGAAGGAAATCTGTCTTCACCCAGTCTGGCCCACTTGTCGCTCCAGACCCTCAGCAATATGATTGACTCTTAACTGCTGCCAAAATCACCTAGCCACTCAGTTGTATCTACCAATGCATAAAAGTTGAATAAGAATGAAACTGAACAGACCACCTGGCATCAACCTGGGCACCAGAAACAACAAAGGGATACCCTGCCCAGTCTCTCCTGCAAAGTCCTCCTCACTAACATCTGACACTTGTGCCAAAATAGTGCAGTCTGTCCCACAGACTAGTCAAGCAATAGCCTGACATAGTCATACTCACAAAATCATACTTTACAGCAAATTACATTTCCATTGAGCCTTTGTTTCCCCACAGTAAATAAGACCAGGTTCTTTGACCTCTCCTCTTGGTACAAGTGCCCTAAGCTACATATCGATAATGTTACTCTTTTCTGCACTATGACCAATATCTTTGCCATGTGTTGACCAGAATTTTAGACAGGAGCCTAGATATTGCCATGTCAGTGTCTTCACTCTCCTCCTTTAAGACGCTCCTTAAAACTTAACTCATTAGCCAAGATTTTGGTCACCAGTCCTAATATCGCCGTCTTTGACTCAGTGCCAATTTTGTTTCGTTCAATGAAGTGCCTTGGTATGTTTTACTGCTTTAGAGGTGCTATATGAACGCAAGTTATTGTTATTAGACAGACTCATTACTGGGATTTGTGCTCGATCCCTCTGGCTGTAATAAAAGCTTTCCTTCCTGCTGCACCACACTTTTGCTAGTTTCAGTAAACTATTCAGCAATTGCACCCAGACCCCTCTCTGTCTTGTATTCTGCAGCCGAGAACCATGTAGAATATATTCCTCCTTTTCATTTCCCTTCCTCAGTTTTATTATGTTGTATTTGTTTTTGATAAATGTTGTTTTCCACAAAAATTTACACCAAAATTTAACATTGCTTCTGTTCCCGTTCCAAATATGCCCTATAATCAACAAGATCTCCATATTCCTGTGGATCACCTACTAATGATTTCTAACCTGTCAAGTGAAGCTGTTTTCACAATCACCCTTTGCTTTCTGTCATCTAGTCAATTTTCAATCCCCCTCAGGCCTCAGGAGCTCGCCTCCTATTCCATTATCTTCCTACCTTGTGGACTCATTGTGACATTGTATTAAAAGCCTTGCTGAAGACTAAATATATCATATCACAGAATTTCCACTGTCGCCAAAGTCTGTCATTCCCTCAAACAGCTCAAGTAAATTTGTGGACAAGATCTTCTTCACATAATTCCATGCTGACTCCCATGTACCTCAACATACTTATCCAGGTATTTTATTATTTCCTCATTCAGCATCCCTTCTAATATTTTGCCCATAGCAGATGGGCAACATTATATGAGGAAAAATTTGATAAGACCCAAAAATGGGTGCGGAGATCACAATGTGCAATTTCCTCTTGCCATTTCTTCTGATGCAGGCAACATGCAAACTTTGTAAAACAGAGAATCATAGAAACTTACAGCACAGAAGGAAGCCATTCAGCCCCTCGTGTCCATGTCAGCTGACAGTAGCCATCAGGCCTAATCCTACTTTACAGCTCTTGGTCTGTAGCCTTGTAGGTTATGGCACTTCAAGTGCATGTTCAGGTAGTTTTAAATGTTATGCGGATTTCTGTCCCGACCATCCTTTCAGGCAGTAAGTTCCAGCTTCCCACCACCCTCTAAGTGAAACAAATACCCCTCCAATCCTCTCTTAACCTCCTACCTCTTAATTCTATATCCATGCCCCCTGGTTATGGACCCTTCAACCAAGGAGAACAGGGTCTTCCTGTCCAGTCTATTCAGAGCCCTCACAATTTTATGCGCTTCTATTAAATCTCATCTCAGCTTCCTCTGTTCCAAAGAAAACAACCTTACTCTATCCAATCTTTCCTCATAACTACAATTCTCCAGTCCATATGACATACTCATAAATGTCCTCTATAGCTTCTCTAGTGCAATCACATTATTTCTATAGTGCAGTGACCAGAACTGCATGCAATACACGAGTTGTGGCCTAACTAGTGTTTTATACAGTTCCTGCATAACCTCCCAGCTCTTATATTCTATGCCTCAACTAATAAAGGAGAGTATCCCATATGCTTCTTGACCATCTTATCTAGCTGTCCATCCACCTTCAGGGATCCGTGGACATGGAATCCAAGGTCCCTCTATTCTTCTATGCTTCTCAGCATCCTACCATTTATTCTGTATTCCCTTGTCTTGTTAGCCTTCCTCAAATGCATTACCTCACATTTCTCTGGAATGAGCTCAATTTATCACTGTTCTGCACTCCTGACTAGTCTATTGATACCTTCCTGCAGTCTACAGATTTTTTCTTCATTGGCAACCACACAACCAATTTTTGTATCATCTCCAAACTTCTTAATCATAACCACCACATTCAAGTCCAAATCATTAATATATACCACAAAAGGCAAGGGACCTAGTACTGAGCCTTGCGGAACCCCACTGCAAACAGCCTTCCTGTCACAAACACCCATCGACCATTACCCTTTGCTTCCTGCCTCAGAGCCAATTTTGGGTCCAGCTTGTTACTTTGCTTTAGATCCCATGGGCTTTTATTTTCGTGACATCTGCCATGTGGGACCTTATCGAAAGCCTTGCGAAAATCCATATGGACGACATCAATTGCACCATGCTCATCGACCTTCCTTGTTACTTCCTCAAAAAATTCAATCATGTTTGTTAGACCTTAATAAATCCATGCTCACTGTCTTTGATTAATCTATAACTTTCTAAATGAAGATTTATCCTGTCCCTCAAGATTTTTCCAATAATTTTCCCTCCACCAAGGTTAGGCTGACTGGCCTGTAATTACTCGGTCTATCCCTTTCTTCAACGTTAGCTGTCCCCCATTCCTCTGTCACCACGCCTTGTACTGCCTCCTAATTTTAATGGCAGTGGTATGAAAAATTGTGCAAGCTAGCACCACATAAAGCTAGCCTATGCTTCTGAAAGCCAGCTCCTCTTAAAGGGGAGGTGCATTCTGAATACAGCAGGTGATGGAAGTGCCTGGGGAAGTGTGTCAAAAAAGAAAGAATTGTGAGTAATGGCTCAACAGGACAGAGTGTGTGCTCCAAGGTTCTCTGACACAGGACTTGAGGCCTTGGAGCAGGAGGTGGGCAGGAGGAGTGAGGTCCTCCAGACAGAAACTGAGAAGGAAGTGGATGCAGATAGCCATTAGGGTTATGACAACAGTGTAGCCATGAGAAGCTGGATACAGTATCGAGAGAAGTTTAGTGACCTCATTCAAGTGGTCAAGGTTAGTTAAATCATTTTTAAATGCCATATCCCACTAACTGCACCACTAGCCCACATTTCTCAGTTCACACTTCACCAACCATAACCCCCTACCCTTCATCTACCAACAATCCAATCACGTTTCATACTTCACATTCATAGCTACATCTCACCCCCTTACACTTAGCACTGCTGCAAGCCTCATACCCACATCTCACAGCTTGCACAAACTGCTAGTTCTTCAGCCATAACTCAAACAGATTGCACTACACTCATTGACAAACTTCCGTCTCTTGCAGGAGAAAGTGGCATACAAATGGAGGCAACAGGAGCTAACCAGTGGAGGACAAATATAGCTGCATTTCCACACGCCAATGGAGGAAAGAGTGCTTGTCATCATTGGAGTGGCTACAACTGAGGGCATGCCAGTGACAGGGCAATCTTCCTTCTCAGAACCCACTTCCTCTTCATCCCATAGTCTCTTCTGATGTACCAGCTGAAGATGGTCTAAGCATGCACATCTTGCTTTCCCACACTACACTCAACCCAACTCCACCCTGGTTCTTTCTCCTTTCAAGGGCTGCCACCTGACCAGGTAGTGCAGCAGCAGGTGTATGAAGCACAGAGGAGCTAAAGGCTGAAAATGAAAAAATACCATTACTCAACCTCAGAGTGGCAGCCACCAGCTCAGATACCGGCACTGCATATAATCTAGACAATAACGTAGAGGCAGCCAGGGCAGGGAATAGAGTTGCTCATGTTCCAGTTCCATGGAGGGCAAGGCCACAGATGTGTTCTGCTGATGAGAACGTGAATGAGAACTTTGATGGAATAAAAAAGGCAAGTAGAAATATGCAATGAAATGCTTAATGCATTGGTAGGCCTGCCGGAGAGTCTGCTTAGTCAAAGTGCATGGAGGACTCCAGCTCCAATTTGGCACAGGGCTCTGTGCATCACTTGGGGCCCATACTTTCCAACTTGGAAGTGGTGGCCAACTCCATGAGAACACTTGCAAAGCCAACCATGATGCAGCATCAGCTAGCCAATGTCTCAGTTTCCAAAGCAACACAAGCAGAAGCCACCCAATATCAGTGTGCTGCTTTGGAAACTCAAACAAAAGACATACAAACTCAGCTTGTTGCCATGCAAGTTAAGTTTACCACCACACAGGCTCAGACTGCTACCATCATGGCTGTGGATATCAGTGCTCAAAGGAGTTTGCAGAGTCTCACAGCAACAATACCAATGAGATCAACAGCTTATATTTATATAGTGCCTTTAATGTAATGAAACATCCCAAGGTGCTTCACAGGAGCATTGTAAAACAAGGTATGACACCAAGCCACAAAGGCGATATTAGGTCTGATGATCAAAAGCTTGGTCAAAGGAGTAGATTTTAAAAAGTGTCTTAGAGGAGGAAAGTGAGGTAGAGAGGTGTAGGGAAGGAATTTCGGAGCTTGGGGCCTAGGCAACTGAAGGCATAGCCTCCAATGGTGAAGAAGTTATAATTGGGAATGCACAGGACATCAGAATTAGAGGAACGCAGATAACCTGGAGGGTTATGGGGTTGGACGAGATTAGACAGATAGCTAGGGGGAAAGGCCATGGACAGATTTGAAAACAAGGATGAGAATTTTAAAAACAAGACATTGCTTGATAAGGAGCCACTAAGCCAGCAAGCACAGGAGTGATGGGCGAACAGGACTTGCTGGGAGCTAAGGCATGGGCCTCAGAGTTTTGGATGGCCTCAAGTTTACAGAGGGCGGGATGTGGGAAATCAGCAGGAGTGCATTGAAACAGTCAAATCTAGAGGTAATGAAGGCATGGATGAGGGTTTCAGCAGTAAATGAGCTGAGACAGGGGCAAAGTTGAGTGATGTTCTGGAGATGGAAAAAGAGGTTCTTATAGATGGGGTGAATATGAGGTCGGGAGCACATCTCAGGATCAAATGTAACACCAAGGTTGTGAACAGGCGGGCTTAATCCCAGACTGTTGCCAGGGAGAAGTGATGGAGTCAATAGCTAGGGAACAGAGTTTGGAGCAGGAAATCAGTACTTCGATTGATTATTAGAGTTACTGAGACACTACCCCAGTGGCATAGCAGTGGCTCCATGGAGTGGAACCTGCTGTCCACTCTCAGGATGAGAAGATTTTTTCATCCACCACTACCACTCCCCAAATGCTCTTGCTTTGCCTGTCGGGCAGTCAGGCCAGATTCTGCACCCATATCAAAGTGGTGCTGTCCAAAGCCAGGCTTTCTGTTGGCAGAGCTGCTCAGGGTCATCCTGCAATCTCATCTGTAGTCTTCCCCACTGAAAGTCAGCAGCCTTCCATCAGCCATGTTGCAGTCTCTAGGGTAGCACAGCATAGGAGCACAAGGACAGGCAAAGCAAGACAAGCACCAAGAGAATGCACAAGGGTGATTACCTGACTCTTGTATGGAATATTAGATGGTTTTTTGATAAAAGTTGTTCTGAAATTGTTATCTTGTGTAGCTTTTATTTCAGTATTGTGGCCAAGTAGGCACTCTGGTGGTCAGTAATAAAGAGATAGTAAGTTGTGGGACTGTTGTTGAATGGAGAATTCGGGTTGTGTTCATTGGTACTGCAGCCAGACGGGCTGCCCAGAAAGGAGTTGATGTGGTTGCCTCTTCCTTTGCTCCTCCTCCTCCTCCTCCTTCCTCATCTTCATGCTCCTGTGCTGCTCACATTATCCCTGGTGGCATAATCTGTGCCCTCATGATGGCAAGGTTGTGCGAGAGATTGTATCATACATTGTGTTGAGTACTGGAGAGCCCTTCCAGAGCAGCCCAGGCAATGGAAGCATTGCTTGAGCACCCCAATGGTTTGCCCAATGATGTTTTGTGTGATAACAAGGCTCTCCTTAAATGCATGCTGTTCACTTTTGATTGGGTTACACACCTGAGTCATGAGTCAGGTGGTTGGTAGATAGCCGTTGTCTCTCAGCAGCCATCCTCTGATTTGGTATGGCAATTCAAATACTGATGGTATAATAGACTGGTGCAGAATAAAGGCATCATGACTGCTGCCAAGGTACTGGACATTGATCTGAATGACATGATAAGCATGGTCACACGCCAACTGTGCAATCAGGGAGTGGAACCCTTTGTAATTGCATTATCTCTCTGCATTTAGATGCAGTGCCGCAAAGCCATATTTGTGTAGTCGATGGCACCCTGCACCATGGGAAAGCTTGTTAGCCAGTCAAGGCCATGTGCACAGTTCACCTGCTTCTCTCTGGCCAAAGGGACCGCAAGTTAGGACATGGACACCAGTAATTTGGATCAGTTCAAGTTTATAGAGGGTAGAAAATAGGAGGCCAGCCAGGAGTGCCATGGACTAGAGGTGACAAAGGCATACATGATGATTTCAGCAGCAGATGAGTTGAGACAAAGACCACTTCATGGTTTAAAACACCATCTAAACTCCTCTGATTCAACAAACTATTGCTTTATAGATTTTCTTTTTCATAGTAAGCTAGTTAAAGTGAAAACCACAGATTTGAAGAGTGACAACGTTAAGAAAAGATCATTCTTCCTCTTAAAATGGTTTCACCTATATAGTATTAAATTTTAATGACTTGTGGTTATTTTAGTTTAAAAATATTTTAATAATTTTATTGATTTTGGCTGAATCAGGACGGAGAATGTGTTGGGGGCAGGGTGCCCCCTTCTTCCCTTTCCATGGAAAATATATCTCAGATGAATATAATCAGCTCTCACATTGTTTAAACAATTCTACTGCTGTTTTGAGGCAATACAGTGACAGGACCTGGCTCCAAGTTCGATGAAGATTTCAATATCAATAGCATGTTCCTTACACCATTGTCTCGGGTAATCAGTCTCTTAATTGCGTTAGTCAATTGCAGGTAATGGTATTTCCCTGGTACCATTGTTCCATGATAGCAATCAGTCAATGTCCAAACCCTTTTGATGAGCTACTGAACAGAATGGCGGGTTTTCACGCCATATCATCCCAAACCCGCCTCATTATTTATGCATTCCCAGGAAACACGCCACTTCCATGGCGGACGAGCTCTCATTCACCCTCCTGCCATCATCCCGCCGTTGCATCACACTGGCTGCCATGTTTAAAAGGCAGCTGCCAGCACACCGCTCATCGCTACCAGCTCAACATCGCTGCCCAAGAGACATGGTCAGCAAAGGAAAAAAGACCGCAGCCCCTTGGTTTAATAATGGGTCCCTCAAGTGACTGCTGGATGCTGTGGAGGCCCACCGGGATGTCCTGTACCCCAGCTCTAGCCGCAGGATGGGCAGCAACATGACCGATCCAACTTGGGAAGCGATGGCAGCAGTGGCGAAAAGCGCCAACGCTCTTCAGAAGAGAACAGCCACCCAGTGCCGCAAGAGGATGAATGATCTCCTCCGTTCCACCAGGGTAAGTCACTCTTTTCATCACTCTCAACTCACACACTCACAAATCCAGCGCACATCCACAGGGCCCTCACTCACTGCCAGTTCAAGGGACATCACCGTTCACTCTCCCACACGCACACACCTTCATTTTCCTCAGCCTGTCCATGGCACCACTCACCACCTGCACAGGCCAGGCACATCTATCATCTGGGCCGGCAGGCATCCTGCTTACACTTTCTCCATCTCTATCTATGCAGGACAAGCTGGCACACGACAAGAGAGAGAGGTCGAAGACCAGTGGTGGAATGCCTGAAACCAAGGTCCTCACGGACTTTGAAAACAGAGCCATCCAACTGGCTGGCCAGAATCTGGACCGGTCCTGTGCTAATGGGGAGGTCGGTGATGCTCTACCAAGTGAGGGTCCAGCAAAGCAATATCCATCAGACAACCATGCCATGAGTGATGTGTCCTTGTTCACAGGCCACTGCCATGCACTAATTATCTCCCCTTGCTTCTGTAGGCACATCTGGGAAACAGTCAACAGAGTCTATGACCCAGGGCCTCCAATCAAGCCCCGAAGAAACCTCCAAAGGGGAATCTGGAGGCACCCTCCTCAAAGTTCCATCATAGAACTCACCCACACCTTCCACCGGTACAGGGACACACTTCGGTGAGACCTACCTCTGGAAATGGTACAGGATCACACACTGGTGAGCACAGTGCACAGTCTGATCCACAGTAGGAGGTGGCAGGGACTTCCCAGGTCTCTGGCATGCGGAGGGCTGCTGGAGGCCAGGAACCTGTTGAGTCCAAGTCAGGTGAGGAGCTTCTGGACTTGGTCATGTCACAGCTGCTGGAGCTGCAAAGGCAAGCTCGGGAACATCAGGAAGGGATGTCTGCACTCCTCAGATTGCAAGGCATGGTGGAAGAGTCCATCCATCTTCAGGCTGAGGTGATGATGCCGGCATGCCAATGCACCGAGGTCAACACTGGCAGGATGGCGGCCGCCATGGGGACCTTGGTCCAGGATGTCGCCCCTGCACTGCTGCATGGGCTCAACTCCATCGCTGATGCTATAGTTGGCCTCCAATAGTGTGTACACGAGAGGGGTGCCAGGCAGCTCGATCTCACTCCAGCTACCCCTTCCCCTCATTGAGTCAGCCAGGGGCCCTCGGGCACCCATAGTGAGGAGGATCTGCATGTGCACACCCCAGGATCATCCATTCAGGTGACTCAGGCCCATCCGAATCCCCTCTTCCTGTGATCTCTGCAGCTCCAGCTTCAAAGGCCAAGGAGGGTGCAAATGCCACACAGCAGGACCCCAAAAGCAGGCCAGGGCCCTCCAAGTCTCGGCCCTCCAGAGGACGCCCCCCAAAGTCATTACAAACAGGGCGTCGCAGTCAGCAGGCTGCCTCCACATCTTCTGTGGGTGTCCAGGGAGCACCAATACATAGCGGCAGGGTTAGGGCAGTTAAAGAAAAGTAGTTGCACAGCCTGGCCATGGGTGTTGGTCACTTGTACATACTGTTCACTATTGTCAAAAAATTCCTAAGAATGTCTCCCTGCCTATGACACGTTGTTCTGATGAGCAGTGCTCTTGTCACTCGGGTGTGAAATGTTTCCGCACAAGACAAAGGCAGGTGTCTCAGTCCAGGGCCTCTTCCCTGTGCTCTGTGTAGCCTTCAGTCCACAGTGATGGTCCAGCCTCACACTCCCTGGAAACATTACTGATACCTGCAACTCGGTGGTGCTGGTCATTGCTGCCAGAATGTAGTGAGCAGGCGCCACAGAGTTCTCACATTCTCGCTATGTGCTTGCAGGACATTTAAGGTGGGGCTGGCCCCCATTGCACCAGTGTGTGGGACCAGTGATGCTGTGCACCAGCTCCTGAAGGGCTCAGGTGGTGAAGGTGGACACAGAATCAGATGCGTCTAAAGTTTCATGGCTGCGTCTCTGAGATGGACCTGATCACGGAGCACAAGTGAGCTGCCCTCAGCCAGACAGGAGTCAGACATTTACAGAGGCTATGTGAAGATCTATGGAGTGTCCTCACTGCATGTTGTCATCATCCTCCTGCGATCGAGCAACTATTAGGGCCTCCACTGCCTCTCCCTGACAGGAGCATTCTCATAGAGGGTATTGGCGCTGTGATAAGCCAGGCTGGAGTCAAACATTCACAACTGTGATGTGAGGATCTATGGGGACACCTGTCGTCATCATCCCCCACAAATCTGGCAGCTATGAAGGCCTCCCGAGCACGCCTGCATTGTCTAGCCAGTGCGAGAGCTTCATCCCCATCATCGTCACCACCGAGGACCTCCTCACCCTCATCCCCGCTGCCATCCTCCTCATCCCTCCAGCTCCTCCATCTCCTCCTCAGCCAACTCGTCTCCCCGTTGGAGTGCCAGGTTGTGAAGGGTGCAGCAGATGATGATGCTGATGATGCATGATACCCTCTATATAGTCCACCCTCTATGACTATATTGCAGGGCACCGCCAGATTGGTCCAAGCACCAGAACCACAACTTCAGCATCCCGGTGGTTTGCTCCACAAAGCTGTGAGCTATAGCATGAGCTTCATTATACCGTCGCTCTGCTGCAGTCTGAGACCACCACATGGGTGTCATCAGCCGCATCCTCTGCCTGTAGCCCTTGTCCCCAAGGAGCCATCTTTGCAGTCTCTGTGGACCTTGGAAGATGTCAGGGATCTGCGAGTGACTGAGGGCGTAAGTGTCATGCACACTCCCTGGAAACCATGCGCACACCTGCAGGATGTGTTTCTGGTGGTCTCATACCAGCTGCATGTTCAGTAAGTGGAAGCCCTTGTGGTTGATGTAATCCATTGTGTGTAACGATGGAGACCTGAGCACCACATGGGTGCAGTCAATCACACCCTGCACCTGTGGGATTCCCAAGATCAGGGCAAATCCAATGGCCCTTGCATCCTGGCTGTCCCAGTCCCGGGTGAAATGCACCAATTTGTGTGC